>NC_134592.1:38922083-40127500 GCF_037038515.1 Microtus pennsylvanicus | reverse complement strand
TGTACATCACAGCCATATGCTACATAATACATGACATTTTTAATTAGGAAGAAAGAAACTGATAACAATATTGTTAAAATAATATATACACAAAAATTTGAGCATCCTTGGGGAGGATGTTCTAGGTGGGTTTTATTCTCTGTTTCATACTTTAATGCGTTAGCAGATTGTTTTTACAATGAGCACACATCTTACATGTATATATTTTCATGTCTGCTTTTGTACGGTAGAAGAACAAAAGGAGCTATTTTCACAGGCAGAACCAAACAAACAACAGACTGGAAACTTCAGGTGGTAACCAAAGTCAGTCTGGCAGCGGGCGGCTCTGCTTTGAGCAAAACTGTTTCTGTTTCGTCTTCAATTCAGTGAATGTCGCCCACACACCTACTCTGGGCCAGGTTCTTCTTAGGTGACGAGAAAATATAAATGAATCCATTTTAGTCTCTAACTTGTAGAAGTGCATAAGAAAATGTGTAAACAGATTTTTTTTCTTTAGGCTGCCAGATCACAAAAACAACACAGAAACTTATTAGTAATGATGAAAGTTCAGCCTATAGCTTAGGCTTGTCCCACTAACTCTTATAACTTAAGTTAACCCATTTGTATTCGTCTACATGCTGCCACCTAACTCATGGATTTTACCTCTCCTCCCTTTCCTCCTGCATGTCTGTTTCCTCCGAATCGGACTGGTGACTCTTCCTTCCTTCTTCCCAGAGCTCTCTGTCCCCAGATGTCTCTGATATACCTTCTACCTAGCTATTGGCCATTCCGCTCATTATTAAACCAATTACAGTAGCACATTTTCACACAGTGTAAAGGAATATTCCACAATATTCCCCCTTTTTGTCTAAATAAAAAAGAAGGTTTTTAACTCTAACACATTAAAACTGTATACAATAGGAACAATTATCAGGAAAGTTATATTCAAAATGTCCAGTCCATTTGTATTTGGCACATCTGGAGAAAACATTCTATTACTTATATTATCTTGATGATATACCAAGATAAACCATTTTTATCATAACTTGTATTACCATCTTAAAACTATCTTTTTAGACCTCAAAACATTTTTTTAGATAAACAATTTAAGCTTTTATGTCTCTTAACCTTACACATTTTACACCTCTTTTGTGAGTTTCTTTTCTGAATTTGGTTCCAAGGAAAAGTGTAAAACTATAACTATCTAGTCTTCAATCTCCATCAGAGACCCAAGAAGAATAAAATGTTACTTGAACAAACAGTAAGTGCAGAGAAAGCAACTTCCAAAACTATAGAAATGACAGAGACTCTTACTGCCTGTATAGTCACTTAAGGTTCCTCTGTAATTCTTGGCATCTATCTTTGAACTACAGGCCTAGAATATCTGACAGGCTTTTCTATGAAGCAGGAATTTTGAAGGACTCTACTTCCTTGTCTTGGCAAAGTTTGGACAGTCACTCTCTTTTGTGTCCTCTTGTCCGATTTGAACAGCATTCTGTCAACAGTCAAGGCAAGGGCAGTTTCTTGCCCAGTGGCTAACTTTTACCACAAAGGAAACAAAGTCCATATGGGGATCTTTGATGCCCATCATTCTTCTCTTGAAGTAAATTGGTGCTGCCAGGAACAGATGTATCTCACGTTCATGAAAAGCTTTGTGTTATTAAAATGTTTTAAATGCCATGTTCTGTAGGTTTTTGAAGTGTTTAAAGATCATCTATCTAAAATATATGCTTGTATGAGCTTGAAAACATACCTAACATGACCATAAGTTTGTTTGCAATATATACCTTATAACTTATTTATTATTTTTATTATCCTAAATAGTTTTCAAGGACTTAAACTTTACATTACATTTTAAATGATCTGTATATGTACAATGTCTTAAACAAGAGTAGGAACATATATATAGTATAACTAAAATAACCTTAAATTTGTATCAATATACAAAAATCTATATCAATGTAAAATATTTTAGTCTAGTGGTTGTTCGAGAGTGGGCTAAACAATCTAATCTTTTATCCTGTCATTTCTAGAATATATCCTCCTCCTCCCTTTCAGTCTTTGTTCAGCTTTTCTCCTGACCGTGACCAATAACAACTTGTATCCAATCCCCCTAAACAATGACAAGCGTCCATAACCCACCCAATGACCCAAACCACCTCGTGGAAATGTGGGTGTCATGATCTCTAGACTGTTGTATGGGAGTAATGGCATCTTCAGGGGACCCTTAGAGAATTAGGATTAATAGTCAAGTTCTAGGTGAGCTAGCTATACCATTTGTTGTCCAATCTTTGCCAATGGGAAATACAAGGCTCAACTGCAGTCCTGGCTAAAATAGTCTGTGAGACCAGACCATCACGGCCAGCAGCCTTGAACTGTTCTGGGCGCAGAATTCTGAGGAAACTGTAACAGAGACACTCTGAGAGGCTGGATCACCTGGGCTACCTGTTTTCATTGGTATCTGCTCCCCTTGCTCTGTAAACACATAAACCTTCAAAGGTAACATACCTATCTGCATTAACACAGAGCAGTGGATGCAAGCCAGCCAAAGATGATGTCTTGTTTTATGTCTGAACAGGTAAATATACGTCACCTGCCTTGTAGTCTTTGTACTGGGGTTTAAAATAACCTGTGACTTCTAAAAGCATCTTTAGCCACTCACACAAGGTACTACCATATTTTTTTTAAAAAATGGCTTTGCTTTCTATGATAAGCAATGAGATTACAAAAAGACACTCATTCATTACAAGACTCTGTCTCCAAGGAGTTTACAGTCTTGGAGAGACACAGACAGACAGACAGACAGAGGTAGACAAAGACAGAGACAGAGAATTATTGAATTATCACAATATACAAAGATTGTTTCTACAAAGCAATGGACAAAGTTGGATGGAACTGTGGAAGATAGAGCCAGGGAGTAAAAGAAAGGCTTTCATAAAGTAGATTGGCCCTGGGAGCCAAAGAATGAGTGATCTAGGATAAAAGAAATATCAAAGCAGAAGACAGTGGAGGACGAGGACACTAAAAGTCTGGATCTCAAGTGTTTGCTGTATCAAGGGCAGGATGTGGGCAGAATGAAGATGAACGAATAAAATAGAGAAGTTGACTACATGTTAGAGAAAAGTAAAGGAAACCTTGACACTGATGGGAGTTTTACCTCTCTTCAAGTGAACTTGGGACCTGGAGTGAGTCTAACCTGCTGGAATTTTAAGCTATGTTTTTATGATTACTTTTCCTATTATTTCTATTTCGGAGGAATCAGTGTGGCAGTGAGACAGACCCAGGTGATATGTTCTGAGCAGAAAGCATGGCACCATGGGAGCCAGTGGTGCTCTGTTCTGTGCCTTCAATTGGACTGCCTATTACAAACAAGAGAGAGTGTGCAAAAGAGGAGATCAGATGATCATGTCGTGTACCTTTCTGCTTTGGAACTTGGAAAGTAAACTGCAGAGTGTTGGAAAACACTGCTCAAGATGGAAATTGTCAGGAATACTCAGCAATTACTGGAAGTTTTCAAATGCATCGGTTTCTGCCAACCATAGAAGTGTCTACATCTGGCATATTAGGTGACAAAAATAATGATTCTTTTAATTTAATTGCCGATGAAATAGTCCAGTGTTGATAAGCCCATGTAGGTGGAGTTTTAGGGGAAACATCATGGAGCAGAGCTTCCACATTGCTTCCTGTGTTCAATCTCCTATGTTCCAGACCCTCCTTTTTACTATGCTCCAACCCTCGTCTGCAGGTTCCTCGTGTAGATGATAAGAAAACAATGGTTGATTTGCAGAAACCAAAATTATTCTTCTGTGTTTTCTGTCTCTATTGCTGAAAATACCACGTCAATTTTAGCCACCAGCATTTCACATTTTCCAGAGTGGGATTACAAATTTCCAGAAATATTGAAGGCAAGTTACACAACAAATGAATGCCACTGATGCATGTTTTAAAACTAATAAGATAATAAGCAAATAAATAAATAAGATAAATAATAAAACTAATAAGATAATAAGTCCCGGAAGATAGTTGACTAAAAAAAGGCATAGCTTAAGAAATAAATCAACGCCAGGCAGTGGTGGTGCACATCTTTAAGTCCAGCACTCGGGAGGCAGAGATCTCTGTGAGTTCGAGGCCAGCCTGGCCTATGGAGTAAGTATCAGGACAGGCTCCAAAGCTACACAGAGAAACCCTTTCTCAAAGAAAGAAGAAAGAAAGAAAGAAAGAAAGAAAGAAAGAAAGGAAGGAAGGAAGGAAGGAAGGAAGGAAGGAAGGAAGAAAGAAAGAGAAAGGAAAGAAGTAAAAAGTAGCATTCAATAGTTTTACAATATGAAACAGCTTTTTAAGATCTGCAGTGATGCCTCATATTTCCATATTTCCAGTGGAAAAACAGAAAGCAGTGAAGAGGGTCAGCTGGAAGCCACATAGTCCTCATCTGTAAGATTAAATAACAGCATTGGCGGCCGGGGAAGTAGCTCATTCAGCAAAGCTTCAAGACATGAGTCCCAATCCCTATCGCCCACACAAAGATCCAGGCACAGCTATCCACGCCTATAAGCCCTTTCTAGCCAGCCATTCTAGGTAACTAGGTGAACTCCAAGGCCAATGAGAATCCCTGTCTCAAAAACATTAAGGCAAAGATCAACTGAAGAGGGAACCTGCTGATAACCTCTGACTTCCATACTCATGCAGGGTGCACACACACATGTATAAATATATATACATACATACATACATACATACATATCGCGCACACGCGCGCACACACACACAAGTACTCTCTGCCACCAGTGACTCTTGGAATCTGAAGATACTTTACCAATGAGCTTGGAAGTGAACACTGAAATCAATTATTGGTTTCTGCTTATGAACCAGAAAGTTCTAGAAATTCTAACTCAGTCACCTGTCAGTGAGGAAGCCTGTGACACCAAGTAACTTCATTTTCTGTTTCAACTACTGTATTTCAAAACGAAAGTTCATTATAGCTACTATGTCTACAAAGTACCTGATTTCATGGCTAAGATATTTAATTTGCATGTAGGTCTACAATCTGAACAGGGTTTAGTGAAGCTTGCCCCTCTCTCTTTGACCGGGCCTCAGTCAAGACAACTCAAAGGATGGTTTTGGAATCCTTCAAAAGTATGTTCGCAGACTTTGGTGACCTAAGCAGGCCATGGGGACTAGAAAAGGCACGAACACATGGTGTGTGGCCTTGCTTCAACACAGCACAACAAGAGAGAGAGAGAACCTGCTCTATTCCTCCATTAAGTTTCTTCGGCTTTTCCTTCCAAAACACAGATTCCAGATTTTAATCTTAAACCAGAAGCTTTGAGATGAATGTAAACTGATGATTTTTCGAGGCTCGGCAACCACAGTTAGCAATGAAGTATGCATTTCAAAAACCACCAATAGGAGGATTTTAAATATTCTCATCTCAAAAAACTGAAAATAATTTAAGGGTTGAATGTTAGGTATAACAAGTCATTCCATCATGGCCCTTATATTCAATTCTTATTTATCAAATAAGTGCATAGCCTCCATTTCCACCCCCCAGAAAAAGTCCTGTGGATCAGACTTAAAGTGCTGCTTAATTTAGTTTAGAGTTTTACAGTATAGGAATAAGGAAGAATAGAATCCTATGCTGAGAAAAAGACATAATCAGTTTCATGAAGATTTAGTTACTGATGATGCAAGAGAAAGAACATAGTACAGAAAATGAAATGACTGCTAAATTTCTAGGCCCTTACTTTCTTCTAAAAACTGTATTATGATTATAGTTGATTGACAAGAATATTTAAACCTAGAAACAAAACCTGTTTGAAGATACTCTGCCAGCATTTGTGAAGGAACATAGTTTTAATGTATAAAATAAACAACCATTGAAAATATTCACACTAACATTTTATTTGTACATAAATGCACTAGAGAGGTTGAAATTCTTTGAATTATTATTTTCATGTACTGCTCCTTTATCTTAAGTTTGGTAAACAGAAACACACTCACAACTGCTCTGAATTAATTAAAATTTCAAGAACACCAAGCAGTAAGAATCATTCCTGTGTCCTTTCTTTCCTAAGAGTAAAAAGGGGAAATCCTATTGGCCATTCCAAGAAACATACAGATATTTTGGGCATAAAGGTCACCTCAACAATTTTCTTATTATGAATGTGAAGCCCGATTTAGAAGAGGCAGAATCAAGAAATTCCACAGATAAGACAAGGACACAGCATCCACAATCACGAAATCATGACATGCAATATGTTTAAATAAACAACCATGATCATCAACCTTGAAAGCATTTTTTGATATTCAAAAAACAGGATTAGCAGAGCAGTTTATTAATAAAAGAAGTATGTTATTGTGACATAAAGCAACATGTTACATAAAAGAGCACCAAAACCATCCATCAACGCTGGTCTCAGCCCTGTGAGTGTAGCCCACATGACTATGCACAGCCCACATGACTATGCACAGCCTACATGGAGATGTGCAGCCTACATGACAATGTGCAGCCTACATGGAGATGTGCAGCCTACATGACTATGTGCAGCCTACATGGCTATGTGCAGCCTACATAGCTATGTGCAGTTTACATGGCTATGTGTAGCCTACATGGCTATGTGCAGCCTACATGGCTATGTGCAGCCTACATGACAATGTGCAGCCTACATGAATATGTGCAGCCTACATGAATATGTGCAGCCTACATGACTATGTGCAGCCTACATGACTATGTGCAGCCTACATGGCTATGTGCAGCCTACATGACTATGTGCAGCCTACATGACAATGTGCAGCCTACATGGCTATGTGCAGCCTACATGGCTATGTGCAGCCTACATGGCTATGTGCAGCCTACATGGCTATGTGTAGCATACATGACTATGTGTAGCCTCCTTGACTATGTGCAGCCTGCATGACTATGTGCAGCCTACACGACGATGTGCAGCCCACATGAAACAGGCTGCAGATGATTTAAGAACTGCTCCTCATTTACACAGAAGTAGATACAAGTTTGTCAAAACTTTTAACACATCACTTTGCTTTTCAATTTATTAGCTGTAAACATTAAAATTCTATATTATTGAGGGCCTCAAATTTTATTTTTAAAAGCTATCAGGACATTCATCTCTCAGAGATGCATTTCCAAGACTCCTCAAATAAATGCTAACAAGTAGCATCTAATGGGATCCGAAGAGGAAAACACTACGTAGTCACACAGAGTTAATGCCAGAAATTTAAGTTTCACTTGACCTGCAACAATCAGCTGGTGGAACTCATTATATTAAACAAAACATATAAACATTGGAAGCAACATAGAAAAAGCATGTAACAATATTCAACAGCCACAAAAAATAAAAAATTGTGAATTAGAAAGAAGAGGGAAGTTTTCAACATATTGAGTACCTAAGAAAGACTTAGGAATATCATCACGCATTACTGCCAAACATTGAACATTTTCTTCCTAAGATGAAGAACCAGACAAGTGTATTCTCTCTCACAACTTCTACTCATCATTGTATGCAGGTGATAACAAGTGAGAAAAGATATGAATGGTAAATACAAGACTAGAAAGGAAGATGCCATCGCATTGCTATTGCATTGCTTTGACCAAGCACCTGAGAGAAATGGCATGAGTCAAAAAGAGTTCATTTTGACACATGATTTCAAGAGTATCGATCAGTCCATCATTGCAGGGAAAGCATGTTGGAACTCATGGTAGTGGAAGTGTGTGGCACAGTAGTTCACAGAGAGGCAGATGAGAAACTAAGAATGCTAGAGAAGAACCAGGAATGGGTCTAACCTCCAAGACCTTGCCCTACAGACCTACTTTTTGCAAGCCATATCTCATCCCCTAAAGGCACCACAGTATCCAAAAGAGAACTACATGTTAGGAACTGAGCATTTAACACATGAGCCTCTGGGACACAATTCAGAACCAAATCATAACACAATAAAACAGTCTCTCATCAAGACTGCAGGACGGTCTAGATAGAAAGATCCTAATGGTTTTTCTATCCTTATATTCTCAGAATAGAAATTCAATATACGTAAAAATTTATGTATTAGCAGTAAACCATTTGAAGATGTTTTAAATACCATTTGCAACATCAAAAATTATTTTTAAAAGGCATGAACAGATGAGATGCTCACAATAACACTATAAAATGATATCAATGCTAACTAGTCCTAAATAAATGGAACAATATAAAATATGTATGCACTGGCAGTGATATTTTCAAATATACTAATTATTTAAAAACTCAGCATAATTTATATCAGAATCTCATAAATCATTTTGAAGAACTGTGGGAACCGTTCTAAAGTTTATGTGAAAATGCAAAGAACCTCAAATATCTAAACTTATCTTGAAAAGAAAAAAATTAAGCTGAAGAGCTCAAGCTACATAAAATGAAGATAGTAATCATATTATCAAGACTGTGATATCAAAACATAACCCAAAAGATAACTACAAATGCCTATCATATTAATAAACAAAAAAATTGCATAGTATTTCATTTTCATCAAAGTTCTGAAGTAACCCAAGGAAACTATCAACTTATATGTATGTGCCCACATCTTCATTAAACAACCCACACCTCAAATTTAACTTGCAATGAAGCATATCTGAAGCATAACACTGCTAAAGAAAGCAACGGGGAGATTTATTGAAGATGTAAAACTTAGCAAAAGGTTCTCAGACAAGAAGTTGTTATAAAAATCATTTTAGACTTGACTTTATCAGGGCCTGGAACAATGACTCGGTAAAAGCACTTGCTTTTCTTGGGGAGGACCAAACTTCCATTCCAGCTACATTGGGTGGCTCACAACTATCTGTAACTCCAGCTGCAAGACATCTGTCACCCTCTTCTGACCTCCAAAGACACCTGTGCCCACATGAGTGTACACACAAACATACACACAGAATAATGATGCTATTGTTGATGATGGTGGTGCCAAACTCTACCAGAGTGCAGGATATTGTGGCTGGCTGAGCCTTGAAGTTGGATAAGGTATGGGGCACTATGGAATAAGAAATAAATCTTCTTTAAATGACTATCAAAATCAAAACTTCTCATTAGATACTATTGATGAAATGATTAGACATACCATATAATGGAGAGGATACTGCAAAACATATCTTAATAAGAAATTTGCATTCAGTTTATATTTTTAAAAAATCATCTAAATTCAATGAAATCTATAAATGTATACATCTGACTGCCATGGGGGACATTTCAAATTTAAGTTATAACATAGATAAACAAAAACACACCATACCAAAACTTGTGAGATATACCAAAAAAACAAAGCCAAGAAAAGGAATTATGACTATAAAAAAACTTTTTAAAATAAAGTAGGAAAGTTCTCAACAGCATAACCTAACAACTTAAGGGATTGTAGAAAAAGAGCAAATTAAATACAAATCTAGCTGAGGGAAGTAAATAATAAAGATTGAAACAAAGACAGATGAACTAGAGAAAATCAATTAAGCCAAAAGGTTGTTGTTTGAAGAGATCAAAGCAATTCTCAATCCTTTAGCTAGCCAGAATAGAAAGGAGAAAAAAGATAAATTAACTCAACTCATGAAGGACGGAACATTAAAACTAACACTACTGAAGTAACAGTATTATAAGAGGGTAGTATGAACAACTTATAGAAACAAACTGGATAAACTATAAGAAGTGGAGAAATTTCTAGAAACAGACTGTATTTACAAAATTAATTTAGGAAGAGACAGATATGAACAGACTTAGTACAGAGATTGAAGTAATAAAAGTCCTCCAACAAAGGATAGTCTTAGACTTGAGGCTTCAGTGGTTACTCTTGCCAGGCATTTGGTGAACACCAGGAAAGCTCCTTTCTAATTCATTCCAAAAGACCTGAGATGCCTTAATACCAAAGACAAGTAAAGATACTACACAAGAAAACATCCCATGAATATCCCTCAGAAACCTGATTGCAAAAACATCCAGCAAATGAATCAAGCAACATATTAAAACAATTGCACACCATAGCCAAGTATAACTTATTCATAGAATGCAAGCAAGATTCAATTTATAAGAATAAATCAAGATAATACACTATATTAGCAGAATAAGGGGGAAAATGATCATCACAACTGATGCAAAAAAGACTCAATTCAATAATCTTCTGTCATAAACAATCAATAAACTAGTAATTGAAAGAAGCCATATGGACTTATAAATAATATAAATGAGAAATGTACTGTTTACCTTGAACTTAATCGTAAGAGACAGAAAGCTTATTTTTATAGGATGAGGAATAAGGCAAGAATGCCCAATTTACCACTTCTATTCATTATGATATTGAGATTCCAGCCAGAGCAATTCAGCAGATTCAGGAAAAGAAATACAAGGCTTTCAAATTAGAAAGAGGGAAGCAAAATTGTCTCTGCACAGATAAAAGCTCACTTGTAGGCAACCCATAAAAAAAAATGTTAAAATTAGTCAATGAACTCAGTAAAGGGTCAGTATACAGAGTTAGCACATATGATCTTCTGTATCATTAAATGTTAACAATGAACAAACTGAAAAAGAAAAGAAGAAATCGTCTGACCTAAGGTGGTGTCAAAGGAATAATATACCTAGGAGCAATTTAACGAAGGAATAGAAGCATTTTCACAATAGAAATAAAAAATATTTCTTA
Organism: Microtus pennsylvanicus; assembly: GCF_037038515.1. Taxonomy (NCBI): domain Eukaryota; kingdom Metazoa; phylum Chordata; class Mammalia; order Rodentia; family Cricetidae; genus Microtus; species Microtus pennsylvanicus. The sequence continues at coordinate 40,116,856 of NC_134592.1, read as the reverse complement.
AAAAAGTTAAAGGTGTCATAAATAAATGAAAACACATTTCATATTCACAGATTTAGAAGATTCACTACTGTCTATCAATACTACCCAAAAAGACCTATTTGTTCAACATACGCTCTATCAATTCTAATGATACTTTATAGACACAGAAAACCCTGTTTTAAGATGCATAGGGAATCTCAGGGAGTTAGATATAGCCAAAACAATCTTGAAAAAGAAAAAAATGGAGAACTCATACTTTGCTCTTAAAAGTTACTATGGCTACAGTAAGCAGAATTGTGGGGTATTTATTTCAAAAGAGATCTCAAGAGCAACAGAATACAATAGAGAATCTAATGAATCCTTGCACACATGGTCAAGTTATTTTGACAAAGTTCTCAATACTACAAAATGCAGAAATACCAGTCAGCTGAAAGAATTATACTTGAGAAACTGTATATCCATATGCAAATTAATTAAGATGAATATTGACATAAGAGAATTTAAAGCTGACTCAAAAGGAACTAAATGTCTTAATGTAACATCTTTCTAGGTAGGTGCTCTGCAACCAAGCTATGTCTCCAGTCATAAACGTAAACAGTATAAAGTGCTTGGGGTTAAATAGCACAGACACTTAATTACATTGAACTTGGTGGTGACTTTTTGAATCTGACTCTAAAGGAACAAGAGCAAAGTGAATAACTATATGTTTTTCCTTGGGTTCACCTTCTTATTTAGCTTCTTTAGGTTCACCAATTGTAGACTCTGTGACCCTTATTTATGGCTAGAAACCAATTATGAGTGAGTACATCCCATGTTCATTTTTTTGGGTCTGGGTTACCTCACTCAAAATAGTGTTTTCTATTTCTATCCATTTGCATGCAAAATTCGAGAAGTCATTGTTTTTTACCGCAGCGTAGTACTCTAATGTGTATATATTCCACATTTTCTTCATCCATTCTTCCATTGAAGGACATCTAGGTTGTTTCCAGGTTCTGGCTATTACAAATAATACTGCTATGAACATAGTTGAACAAATGCTTTTGTCATATGATCGGGCATCTCTTGGGTATATTCCCAAGAGTGGTATTGCTGGGTCCAGGGGTAGGTTGATCCCGAATTTCCTGAGAAACCAAAACACTGATTTCCAAAGTGGTTGCACAAGATTGCATTCCCACCAGCAATGGATGAATGTACCCCTTCCTCTACAGCCTCTCCAGCAAAGGCTATCATTGGTGTTTTTGATTTTAGCCATTCTGACAGGTGTAAGATGATATTTCAAAGTTGTTTTGATTTGCATTTCCCTGATTGCTAAGGAGGTTGAGCATGACCTTAAGTGTCTTTTAGCCATTTGAACTTCTTCTGTTGAGAATTCTCTGTTCAGTTCAGTGCCCCATTTTTTAATTGGGTTAATTAGCATTTTAAAGTCTAGTTTCTTGAGTTCTCTATATATTTTGGAGATCAGACCTTTGTCTGTTGCGGGGTTGGTGAAGATCTTCTCCCAGTCAGTAGGTTGCCTTTTTGTCTTAGTGACAGTTATCCTCTTGCCTATGGGAAGTAGACAAAATTGCCGGGGAGAAAAGTGGGATCTTGGGGGTGGGGTGGGTTGGGGGTAAGGGGAGATGGGGAGAGAAAAGTGAGAAGGGGAGGATGGAGGGCAACTTGGGGAAACAGGATGATTGGGATAAAGGAAGGCTGGATAGGGGAGCATAGAAGCACAATTCTTAGTTAAGGGAGCCACCTTAGGGCTGGCAAGAGACTTGAACCTAGAGTGACTCCCAGGAGCCCAAGGCGATGTCCCCAGTTAGTTCCTTGGGCAGATGAGGATAGGGAACCTGAAACGACCCTATCCTATAGCAATACTGACGAATATCTTGCATATCACCATAGAACCTTCATCTGGTGATGGATGGAGATAGAGACAGAGACCCACACTGGAGCACTGGACTGAGCTCCCAAGGTCCCAATGAGGAGCGGAAGGAGGGAGAAGATGAGCAAGGAAGTCAGGACCACGAGGGGTGCACCCACCCACTGAGACAGTGGGGCTGATCTATTGGGAGCTCACCAAGGCCAGCTGGACTATGACTGAAAAAGCATGGGATAAAACCGGACTCTCTGAACATGGCGAAAAATGAGGGCTGATGAGAAGCCAAGGACAATGGCACGGGGTTTTGATCCTACTTCATGTTCTGGCTTTGTGGGAGCCTAGCCAGTTTGGATGTTCACCTTCCTAGACATGGACGGAGGGGGGAGAACCTTGGACTTTCCACAGGGCAGGGAACCCTGAATGCTCTTTGGACTGGAGAGGGAGGGGAAGAGGAGTGGGGGGAGGGGGAGAAGGGTGGGAGGAGGTGGAGGGAAATGGGAGGCTGGGAGGAGGGGGAAACTTTTTTTATTTTCTCAATAAAAAAAAAATTTAAAAAAAAAGAGCAAAGTGAATAACTGGACCTCATGAAAAAAATGCAGTTTTTTACATTAAAAGATACTATTATAAAATGCTTCTCTTGCAAGCAGGAGGACACAAATTTGATTCCCGGAGCTCACAAAAAAAAATGTTGGACAAGGTAGTACATACTTGCAACCCTGGTACAGGGAAGGTGGTCATAGGCAAGTCCTTGGCCAGCAAATCAACCAACCTAAGTGTTGACCTCCATATTAATGAGAGACCCTATTTCAAAGGTTATGGGTGGCATTTCTGAAGATGACACTCAGCTGTCCTTTGGCCTACACACAGCCACATGCTTGTACACATACTCCCCCTCCACCCATGTATACCCACATATACAGGACCATATACATGAATATACACATGCATTTTTAAAAAAACACATTATTGATGGAGTAAAACGACAACCCACATAATGAGAGAAAATATTAGCAAAGATTAAGTCTGAGACTACATTAATATCCAGAATATATGTATAGTTTCTAAAATTTAACAAAAATAAATCAAATATCTGAATAAACTTTTCTCTGAACAAACCAGTAAGTACACATTAAAATGCCTCACATACCAGTTATTTGATATGAGTGCCAAGATAAAGTGGGCTTTGGAAGGACAATTTGATAAGATGAAATATTTAGAGAGGGAACTCTGCAAGAGTTCAGCAAGAGACCTTAGCTCAGCAAACAAAGTGGAGAGAAATGGAAGATGACACTTAAGTCAACTTCAGGCTGGCAGATACATGTTCATACATGTATTGCGCCAGCACATACACAATATGCCTACACACACACACACACACACACACACACACCATACATGCAAAAAGTACTCTCAGCGAGAAACAAGATGCTGTAGACTGGGAGAACAAGGCAACCATGAAGATACAAAGAGTCCCTTCCAGTCTCTAAAGTGACTTCAGTTTGCAACTACTTGCCTTATTCTGTTCCCAGATCTCTTCTTGATAAACCCAGGATGAGCAAGATCTTGAAGTTCACTTCCTTTACCAAAATAATTTCACTTATTAGCCTATATAATTCTGACTTTTGTAACAAATCTTAAGGGTTTTGTTACACTTTACTTAAATTTTCTGATTTGTAACCTGCCTTTCATTCTTTATTTGCATCAGTATAGAATGTAGAAGCTCCGGATATTGGTGTTTCCAATGTGAGGAAGGATCCAGATAGTTCTCTTATAAGTTGGATTCTCTTGCTTTTGTGAAGTTGCTTGTTCGAACTTCCTGCTTACTCGGTTAATATTAGTTCCTTCTTGGGTCTCTGAGGGAGTTGAAGACTAGATAGTTATAGCTGAAGTTTTCATTGTTTAAGAGACTCTGCAAAGACAAGATCTCCTGAGTAAATTGGGAGCATGGGGACTTTAGGAGAGGGTTGAAGGGGAGTGGGGAGGCAGGGAGGGGAGCAGATAAAAATGTAGAGTTCAATAAAAATCAATAAAAAGACTCTGCAAAGAAACTCACAAAAGAGGTATAAAGTGTTTAAGGTTGAGAGACATCCAAAGATATTTTTGAATGGCAATGCAAATTAGCATAGAAAGAAAATTAGGTACAAGACTTTGGAATCACCAAGATAGAATAGATAACGGAGTATTTTCTCTGAATTTGTCAAATACAAATGGACTAGATATTGTTGATGAATGTATTGCCTGTATGTATGTATATATAATGGTTCTTATTGTATGTAGTTTTTCTTCTATTAGTTATAGCCTTCCTTATTGTTTTAAACAAAAGGGGAAATACAGTGATATTTTGTTTGTAATCTAACAAATAAAGCTTCCCTGTAGATCAGAATGCAGAGATAAGCCACTAGTTAGCTGTAGAGCCTAAACAATAATGGCACACACCTTTAATCCCAGCACTCAGGAGACAGAGGCAGTTCAAGTTCAAGGCCACCCTGGGTTATACTAGATTGACCCAATCTCAAAGAGAAACAGAGCCAAGTGGTCATGGCTCACACATTTAATCTCAGCACCAGGGAGGTGTAGATAGGGAGTGATATGTCTGGGCAGAGAGAAGACTATAAGACGAGAGGAGACAGAGCTCAGATGCAGTCTAAGAATTAGTAGAGATGGATGCAGTCTGAGGATTCAGTCTGAGCATGGAGTCTGAGAATTTGTAGAGACAGGATTGCCCCTTTGGTCTGAGCATTGGTAGAGTTAAGAACTCTCTAGTGACTGGCCACTCTGCTTCTCTGATCGTCCAGCACTAACCACTTTATCTGACTCTGGGTCTTTATTATTAAGACCAATTAAAATTCATGCTACAGCCAACCATATCTCTCGGCAATCAATGGAAGAGGCTTTCAGTGTGCCTCTGTCATCAACAGTTGTCTCTCTACACTGGACCCCAAGTTCCTTCAGAAGAAAGCTCCGACAGAATTGAACGCCAGTTTAACCAGTACTTCTCAGCACGTTGAGCCCTTTCAGTAAATACATAAATGGAAAGTTAACTAATCACTTCCAAACGCTTACTTAATTTATTCCCACTGTACTAGCAGTTCTGGAAGATATTTGAGACATAGACACAAACCTAGACCAGCTACAACCTGTGCTTACAGACATCTTCTGAGGTAAGGACAGCCTATGGGACTGGCCCCCAGCCTACAGAATCCATGATCTCCAGGTGTACTGTGTCAGAGTGTGATTGGTGAACACCTCCAGATGATGTCTTTTGGAGAATCTAGTCAAGAACAGCTCGGCACATGGGAAAAGCCCCACATAACCTGTCTCAGAAGTTTTCTACACCAACTGTTAAAGAGCAGAGAAAAACATGTTTCATGGTTTATCATATATTTTTTAGCCTGATATGTAAATCCAAAGCTAAGCCTTGTCACCAACTATTCTTTTTAATATGAGACGAAGTTGTTAAGCTTCCCATTGACTTTGGCTCATTTGTTTTTTTGATTTTCATTGTTGTTGTTGTTTGCAGGATGAGGACAATAATGGCATTACCTCTAATATCACACTACAGGTCAGACAAAACAATATCAATAACACATCTAGCACAGCACCTGTGCACAGCAGACATGCCATAAATGTTAGGCCCTTCATCTAAAGAGAACAGAGTCTATAAGCTCACAAAGGCAGGGCTTTCTTTAAGATATGCAGACTACCAGCTGGCATTTGAGGGGGAAAAAGATATTGAAGAGCATATGAAGGCAGAAAACATATAACAGGTGTCTGAAAAAACATAGAATGTTTAGAAATACAGAATAAAGTGATGTAAAATTGAAATAACCCCTGGCTCTCTTAAATGAATTATAAGTTTCAGTTTGAAATGCATCTTTCTTATGAATTTGTCTCTGAGGTATTTTGCTTTAAGACATGTATTTAAAGAGGTCATTTTTCATCAACTTGACACTTGCAGCATACATATCTCTTAAATTCAAGCAGGAACACAAGGGATTCTCTTTCAAATATTGCCTCCAAAGAAATTAAAGAGAAGCCTTCCTGCCAAGCCACAATATGGAAGATAAGATAAAGAAAGTATATGGTGGTCCTGGGAGGGGTTTCATTTTTTTTTTTAAGTATGGGATTGGTCAGAGGAGCCAATAATCCATTAGCGCAGGCAGTGTCTCCAGGCTCATGTGAATTTTGTGGCACTCTGGACAGGCAACTCATATAGAAGATGGATAGATAGGTGGATGGAACCTCTATCGTCACAAAAGTCGACTGCTCCCGTCTCCAGGCGTCCTCAAGCCTAAACTACAGCAGCACAGGTGAGTCATAGAACAAGCTCCTGAAAAAATGGCGACAGCAACTGAATACAATTTTTAAAAAGTGGTAGAGATGTCTTTTTAAATGCCTTTCGGTCCTCCTAGTGAATTAGAATGAATGAAGTCAACCTTCCGTGCGAAATGACTGACAACGGTTTTCAGTGTGCCGCCGCTGGAGTCTGGTTGCAGAGAAGGGAGAATGTGCGGCAGGAAAGGACCACATGAACCAAAATGAGAGCCAGACCTGGTGGGCCATGTCTGTGACTCCAGCTACTTGGAAAGCCTGCGCCACAAAGATGGAAGCCAAGGAAAAGTAAAGTGTTTGGAAAAGTGTCGGTAGCCCTAATGTCTCAGGTCCTAGCTGGAATCCTGACGCTAGGGTAAGCCAGGTAACTCAGATACGTTTCACCCAAAAAAGTAATCAATAAATAAATAACATGAAGACTGCTTAGTTAAAATACATTTTCAAAGACTGGAGCATCCTGAGGGACACGCACAGCAGAGACCGCCCTGAGTAAATGACACTGTGTCTGTATTTCTTTTCCTTCAGCCCCTCCATCAATATATCCCTGAGAAGAAAGAAGGAGGACAATTTATTAAAGTTAAATTTAGAAAGATATAGTGGTTTTCATCACCGTGAATCTTGATACAAAAATAAGTCTGGACTTTATGGCACATACAGGCCCGGGGTGGTGGGGAGCTGAGGTGTGAGGATCATACCCGATCCCAAGCTCAAGGTCTGCCTGGGCAACTTGCTAAGATACGGTCTCAAAAATCATAGGAAAGAGCATTGGAGGGTGTGAGCCAAGGGTACAGTGCTTGCCTGGAATGCATGAGGTGCAATCCCTAGGAATGAAAACAATTCTGTCTTATTGCAGATGCTGCAAACACTGGAGTTCTCAGTAATGGTGGAAACATGTTCATCTGATGCTATTGTATCTTATTAGAGATGCCGCAAACACCTAAGTGTGCCCGCGTGTACATACACACGCAGAGCAGTCTAACAGAAGTACTAAGAGAAAAGTGACCTCAAGGCCAACACAGATACTCAATAAGGAAGAAATAATTGTTCCCTAGGCATATTCAGTTTACCCTAAGATCCCTGTAGCTTTGAGCCTTAGCTTCACTAAGGGCTGTTTATGGTGGAGAAACAGCGCGTACCGCATTTAGCAAGGAAACACTGGGAAGTGCGCTTGTCTCGGTTGTGCCGCTTTTCTCTTTAAAATCCATTGTCTTCGCTTGGCCCAGTAATTACACTTTGAAGTTCTGTAGCACTGAGAAGCTGAGATCGCAGCTAAGCGAGATGGAATGGGGTGCTCTTTGTTTCCCATAAAAACATGATTTGCGGTTACAGTGTTTTCCTTCACGCGCAGCTTTCAGAGGATCAAATCCTCCCCTTAAGTAACAAAAGCAGCCAAATTACCAACATCCTTCACCTCTGCCACCACTGCAGACAGCTAATTTGCATGTTCCAACGAAGCCTTTTATTAGTGTTCTCTCCAGACAGAACCTTATCTGGAGTCTAGAATTCTTGATGGTGAGTTTTAAAAGATATAATGCCTATAACGCCGTGACTTTGGTGATGTTGGTCCTATGCAGTTAAAAGCAAGCCCAGTGTTTTATTGCTTCTAGAATTATTCTGTCAAGCAACCTGTAAGTACTTTCTAATTCTGTTGTTAAGCAAGCTGTGAAGGCTCTCTCTGCTACACAGCATGGGCAGTCAGTGCAGTTTCCTCTGATCTACAATTACCTTCCCTTCTTGCCTAGAGTAACCAAAGTACTGCCATATTAAGTAGATGCATGAAAATTCAAAAGACTCATCGAAAACTAGATTATCTAATAGCCCAAGTCACACTGAAGCGGAATTGGAGGAACTTAGAAAAAGGTAAGGGAAGGTGTTGGTTCTTTTTCCTTGAGTGGAGTTTTGGATATGTCCTAATCCCAAGAAGAAGTTAACAAAAACCTAGAAGCACAAAACCTTGAAACTGGAGATTTCAAGCAATGGTAGCCTGAAACAGGAGAGAGCTAGGAACCATGGATAGAGATGTAGGTACCATGGAGCAGGAAGAAGGTATTTTTTTTTTCCTCTCTTCCCACAGACTCTGAATGTTCTTTAGGTCCTGCCTGGGAAAGGACCCCAGAACAGACAGTCGATGAGTACAGAAGAGACGGATCCCCCTGCCACCACTCTATGTCCAGACACAATTGAAGCCTGGTATTCACAATGATGGGAACATTGTCTGGAAAAGGGCAGCGCCTGAGTTGAAGGGACACCTTTTTCCAAGAGAAAGGAAGTTTTGGGGCAGATTAGGGTAGAGGGAAAGAAACAAAGAGGGACTCCTTAATATCAGATTGTGTGCAAGAATTGTTCTGCTTGGAGGCATGTCTTTGGGGGAGCGGAGAAGAGCAGGGGAAGGTTAACAAGAGAGGCTAACCCAGTAAAACTCAAAAGATAAATCAAGAAAACCAAAAGTCAGCTAATAAAGTCAATAGCTTTGTAGACAGATTGATCAAAAACATGAGAACAAAAATTATTAACCAATATCAGGATGTAAAGGGATGGGTTTGACTGGAGTTCCTACCCTACAGGAAATCCCTGAAAAACAACTGGGTAGAGGGGCGTAAACAAAGTCAGTAGGCAAATTTCAAATAACCAACCAGGACATGAAAACACACTCAACATTGTTCTCACCAGAACATGTGCCATTGTGGGAAAAACTAAGATACCAGGCAGCATGAACATGGGTAAGCATGTGGGAGCTGGAAGGCCCCCTGCATGGCTAAGGCCGCTGTATACTGACAGAGCATCCCAGTGAGAAATTCCGTAAATCTAATAGAATTGAATATGTTTTCTCAATAGCAACTGACCAACAGGGGCTCTCAGGAAAAAAATAAATAAATAAACTTCTTATCTATGTATAGAAGATTTTAAAGGTATTTGTTGTGAGGTTAGTTTTAAGATTAATTTTTGTAGCAGGGCTTTATTGGAGGCCATATGGGCATCATCAAAGAATAACTCAAAGATATCCATTATAGCATGACATAGCAGTGTGCACCTGAAACCCCAAAACTAAGAGGCTGAAACAAGAGAATTCTAAGTTAAAGGTCCTCCTGGGCTGCATGGCAAGACACTGGCTCAAAAAAAGATAATTATATTACATATATGTATATATACACAAATATTACACACATGTGCATGTATAGAGACATATAAATATTTATGATCATTTCTTCTCTACTTGTGACTTGAAAAATCACGATAGTGATGGATTAACTTAATCTTAGGATTTATTCTGAAATGGAAATAATGAAAGACAACCATCCTGATCAGTTTGAAAAGTAACATTGCTCTTCTTTCTCTGAGTAAGCTGTTAATAAGCCATGCATGCATGATGAGGTCCAATAGTAGATCACAAAATAAAAACATTATGGCTGATTGGGGGATCCCCCAGAGACCCCTGAAAGTTTAACAGTGACATGTACACACAGTTGGAGCTATAGCACGTCTGTCACCTCCCTGTAAAGATTCCAGGTTGTCCTCTTCCCCCAACACCCCCAAAATAAAGCTCACCTACTATTCAATTTGCTTGGGTTTTACTCATTGCTCATTTTCTTTTTAGAGAAGATGAAAGGTAAGGCTTCATTTTAGTTAAGAAGGACAGAAGGTGCCGTGGAAGACAAGTATTAAAAATTATGAATAAGGTTGGCTTAGCTAAAGCGGCATAAGAGAAAGTCAGTTTCCACTATCCCCTCTCTCTGGTGCTCTTCCGTTTATTCGGAGTTTGTTTTGTTGCTTGATTGGTCTACTGTAAATACTTTTGTCTCCCTTCCATATCCATATACTAATTATACAAAAGAATCCATTTCCCTGAGATAATTCCATATATGCAAATATTATATATTGACCATATTCACTCATTACCTTCTTTGATCTTCTTCCTCCTCCTTCCCAGTCACCTTCCTTTTCCCTAAATGTCCCCCTTACACTTTCACGCCATTATTATGAATTCCACTTATGAGAGAACTTTCTAGAAACTTCCTGAGCCTGACGGACTGCACTTGCCATGAGGATCTTATATTCCATCCATTCTCCTGTGAACATAATTTTGTTCTTTATTGCCGAATAATTCTCCATTGTATAAATGTGGCATACCCTCTTTAAACATCCATCTGTTGATAGACATTTTGGTTGATTCCAAAATGCACATTATGGTTGGTGTAGAATAAGCATGTGTGTTCAAATCTGTCTGTGGAGTGCTGACATTTCACTTTGCACAGCAGTGTGATGTGGTTGGTTCATATGCCAGCTCTAATTTCAGCTCTTTGAGGAAATTCCTACTGATTTCCATAGCTGCTGGATTAATCTACACTCCCACCAGTAGTGAACGAGGGTTCGCTGTCCCAGCATCTCCACCAGCAACTGTATTTATGTCTCGATGATTGCCATTCTGACTGGGGCGAGATGGAATCGCAAAATAGTTTTGATTTGCATATTCCTGATAAAGATGCTAAACCTTTTTTTGTATAATTATTAGCCACTTAGAGTTCTTTTGAGAGCTGACACTCAGGTGGCTATGGTTCCTCTATTAACGCCACTGGCCCACATGCCTGCTTTTGGACGATCATTGCACTGGTTATGCTGCTGTGATTCTACAGCATAATTTAAATGTTCAGCTCATTGGCCCCTTTGGTCAGTGGATCGCTTGCTCTTCTGTTGTTAATTTGTTTAGTTCTTTATATATTCTGGGGGGTTATGTTTCTTTGGTTTTTGGTTGTTTAGGTTTTGGTTTTGGTTTTTTGTTCTTATGTTTGTTTTTGTTGCTGCTGCTGGTGGTGGTGGTGGGTTTTTTTGAGACAAGGTTTCTTTCTTTCTGTAACCTTGGCTATCCTAGCGCTAGCTCTGTAGACCAGGCTGGCCTCAAACTCACAGAAATCCACCTGCTTCTACCTCCTGAGTACTGGGATTAAAGGCATGCACCACCACCCCCAGGCTATATTCTGCATATTAATCCTCTGTCAAATAGCAGCTAGTGAAGGCTGCCTCCCATTCTGTAGACTGCCTGTTCACTGTCCTAGCTGCTCCCTTTGCTGTTTTCATGTAATACAATCCTATCTGTCAATTCTAATTTCCTGAGCTATTGAAGTCCTGTTCAGAAAGTCGCTGTCCATGTCTAGACCTTAGGTTCCCTCTTGTGGTTTTAAAGTTTCTGGTCCTGTCTCTAAGTTTTGGATCCTCTTAGATAGGTTTTCATAACAAACAAGAGGGATGCCGTTTCTGTCTCCCACACATGGACATCCAGTTTTCTCGGTACTATTTGTTGACAAGACTGTATTTTTTTTTTCCAGCCAATGTCTTTGTCACTTTGGCTGACACTCAGGGGGCTATGGTTCCTCTATTTAATTCCACTGGTCCACATGCCTGCTTTTGTGTCAGCATATGGATTTGTTGCTGTGATTCTGCAGCATAATTTAAATGGAGAGGTGCTAATTTTTTTAAATAGTCTCGTCATATAGTCCAAACTATTCTCATACTTACTATGCAGCAGAGACCAGGTGTGAGCTGGCAATCCTCTTGGCACTGCCCCTCAAGAGCTAAGACTACAGGAATGTGCCACCATGCCCAACATAAGCATTCTTTTTTATTATTATGTGCACTTGTGAGGGGGTGTGCATATTAGTCCAGGTGCCCATGATGGCCAACAAAAGGTGTCATATTCCCTAGAGCTAGAGTCACAGGACATTGTGAGCCACAGTGCTAGGAGCCGAACTCAGGTCCTTCACAAGAGCAGTACGATTGGAGCCAACTCTTCTGAGCCATCCCTCCAGCCCTGCATTTCTTTTGGGTTCGCAATTTCTTTGTAGATCCTAGGTCTTTATTTTTTTTTTCCTTTCCTTTGAATTTTAGAATTGTTCTTCTAGTTCCCTGAAGAATCATTACTACTTTGGTGTGGACTATGTTGAATCTGTAGACTGCCCTGGGCATATGTTGGTTTAAATGGGGCTAGTTCTGCTGATCCATGAACTTGAGAACCAACGGAACACCTCTCAGGGATCCATCCACAGTCAAGTGCAGTTGAGATGCACTCTGAGATGAGGAGGTGGCCGCCTGGACAGCTCCCATTCTCTGTGACCTTGCGATTCTCCCTGGGGACAACTAGACCTCAGACAGGGTGGTCAGGCAAGAAGAAGTTCTCTGTTCTGCTAGCCACATTTGCTCTGTCCTCCCAGCTCTGGGGCAGAGAGTAAACCTCTCTCCTTTTCTTTGATTTCTACCTAAACTGTAAGGCATGAAGGTTGCAATAATTTGGAACTAAAATGTCTCTCAAAAGTCCATATGTTAAGGGTTTAATTCCCACCTTGACCCTATTAAGAGCTGGCAGAAATGTCAGTTGTGGGAGGTTTTAGGTTATTAGGGATACCTTTGAAAGATATGTGGAAGCTCAGTCATCCCCAATTTCTCCTTATTTCATCCCCCTGCTGTGAAGAGCTTTGGGCCTGTATCAATCCTGCCATGATAAACCAACAGAAGTCCATAGCAGTGGGCTGGGACCTCTGGAACCACGGTCCAATTAAGTCATATCTCTTCAGTAGCCAAAGCTAGTCAAGTCAGAGCATTGTGGAATGCCTGAGAAATAACTTTGAATACTAGTCAATTCCCTAAAGACTCCGTGCTTCTGTGGTTCTCAAATTCTACTCCCTCTGAAAATTTCCCTCCCCGTGTTAATACACAGAGGCTTTAGCTCTCTGCTCCCCATGGCTTGGCTTGGGCCAGTCTCTGTGTATGACTCCTCAATGACTTTCCACTTTATTCACTGAGGCACTATGGCTTGCTCAATCCCAGCTAGTCTAGCTAGCCAGCTTGCCCCTTTCTCTTCCCTTTCTCACTTTTACATGGGTTCTGGGGATCCTCAGTGAGGACATTACACTTGCACTGTTGACATTTTATCCACTGAGCCATCTCCCTGGTCCCTGCTAAAACTTTTTTTTGCATTTATTAAATTACTGATTGACATGTGCTAGCATCCCCGTACCACGGCAAGATCAAAGGTCAACTCATAGGAGTTGGTTCTTGTCTTCCACGGCATAGGTTCTGGGGATTGAGCTCGAGTCATCAGGCTTGGCTGTAAGCACTTTCACCTGCTAAGCCATCTCACCTGTCCCCTGCTAAAAGGTAACATAGCTCTTTAGACAAGCAGAACTCACGAAGCGGGCTTGCTCTTTTTCCTGAGCCCCATCAGTTTACGGCTCTCACTTGTATAAATTATCCTACCCACTTAAAAAGTCAGATGTTGCTCCTTGTAATTTGAAGTTCTTTAAAGGTTCATCTAGCACCTTAATTACATATGCCTTAAAACAGAATTATTTATCCTCATCATTGATAACTTGCAAACACCTTCACTACCTGTGTCTCTGAAAGGAGGCAACAAAAATTGTCCTGACTAACTGCCCAAGGATGCCAGCAAGCCAATATAATTCTCAGGTCTTACCCTCTTGGAGGGGAAATCCAGTCCCTCTAGTCAAAATTGTTGACCCACTCGAAGCCTGAGGGAAAGGAAGTTCCAGACGCTTCTGGTATGGCATCACAGGCAATACACCCATACCTACTTTTAAGATGAATGCTCCCTTTGAGAGGAAAACGCAGCGCAGAATCTAGGGGGCTCAATTTCCCCAGTGCAGGAAGAGCTGGGGAAGTTGCCAGTCTTATCTTAAAAGGGGGAGGAGATTGAAGCGGCCCCTGCAACTGTGTGACCATGTACTATGTTTTACATCCGTTAAGCCTTCCCGCTGTGAGAATTTTCGTGTCTGATTTCGGCTTCCCACCAAATGATGCTCTCAGAATGCTTCTGTGAAATCTCAGCTGTAAGAGATAAAGGCGAGGCAGGACCTCGGCATTTGTTAAAATGCTTTGTGTAATCCAGTCAGTTTATTCTGCTCCAGGGCAGGCTGATTTTAATCCTCATATGCAGTCCATTGTGACCCTTCTGCCTGCACAGATAAGAGGGGGAAAGCTTTCACAATATCCTATCTGGAAAAGATTCCACAAATCCTCCTGTAAGATTGCTACAAAAATCCAATTTAGCAAAAGCTTTAAATGCACGCACACACATACATGCATTCACATCAACAGACCTCCAGGTACATGAAGCTTGCTGTAAACACAGGTGAAGAAAGGGGGTGGTATAAGCCCGTGTGCCCAACAGCCACCCCACTTCAGAATGTCCTCTGAATTGGGAAAACCTTAATAGATATTGAACAAATTGTTTGATGAGTATTAAGATCTTTAGACATTTCCCCCAATTTGTTTTTTTCCTGCTAGCTAACAAAATAACAACTTTCTTTTATTTACCTTATAGATATATCACTTTTTCCCCTAGCGAACAGGAATAACTTTGGTTAAACAGGAACATTGGCATGATTTGGGGGTAAATTCCACTTATTTATTTTTTCTGATTTTTAAGCTTGCTGCTTTATGCTCATAGTATTATCCAGATTTGATGGAGAATTAGTAAACAATCCTAAAACCACTATGACCGCTTGCAGACTGCATCAGCCCAGATGAGAGCATCGTGCCTCTCTGCCACATGGCCTCTACTCGGCTATAAAGCAAAGGGATCGTGGCCCAGAAAGCAACCCCAACTACCTGCTCAGGCCACTAATCTCTTTTCCTTACCCACACTTTTAATCAGCTTTCTGCGTGTCTGTATTTGCCTTCGCGGTGCAGGAAACAGCGCAGAGCTTTATATACGCCCAAGGAGAAAACAGGGCTAGTCTGCAGGGAAGGGGTGAGGTCTGAAACTTGGACAGCTTACTCTGAGAGCTGAAAACTTGTGTGAAAACACTTTCAATAAAATATTCAGTCTTTGGGGAAAACGTGCTGCTTATTTCCTCTGTCATGAATTCTTTTATTTTTCTTTTCAGAAAGCAAACATGATTAGGTTTAGAGTCAGCCTTACTCTATCTGTCCTGAAACTGAAGCCGCATATGTCAGATCTTATGAAAGCTTGGGATTTATTTCTAGATTCAGTCCCCGATCCCTGTAGATCCCATCATACACTGCCAAGTATTTCAGCCCTTCATTCTTCTTTGGTGCCGACGACAAGCTCCCTTGCTCCCTGGAGCTTTCTCGGCTCCCTCATCTCTCACCCACCCCCTGCTTGATCACCATCATCATCTCCACCTCTTCTGGACCTAAGCTACCTGGCTCCACATCCATTCCACTCAACTTAGCCTCCACGTCTTCCTGCCCTGCCAGATGAGCAACATCTCGAAGGCCAAGGCCCTTAAAACCCATCTGTGAAATATGTTCTCAATCATTATTCGCTGAACCTGAATTTGTGTTTCTCCCATCCTCATCAACGCTTTCCCAGACAAGGAGGCAGGAGAAACTTGAAGTCATTAAAAAACCGATGCTGTAAAGGATTTACTAATAAACCTGCTTAGAAAATTTTAATTCATACAACATAGAATGTAGTTAAAGGAGGCCTGCCTCCAACATGATTGGAAGCTGAGCAGTGTACTGACCAGACATGCTGGAAACTCTGAGAAAGAAAATTCTATGCCACAATTGAAGTTTAGAGCGGCTGAGAAAGTTTCTGCTGCTGTTCATCCACCGAGATTGATCTCAGTTAGTCTCCATTCCTGTAACAACAGCAATAACCCTGACTTACAGCCATGAGCTCCATCTCCACATTAAAGCACCTGCATCAAAGGGGTAGCTTAAAGTCCATTAAGTCCTGGTCTGCCATTCAGTCCGTCCCCTGCATTCTTAGCAGGAAAAGCATAATTCTTCCAGGTGGGCAAGATAACCCTGAGAAACAATTATTCAAAAAAATTATTCAAAAAGCACATTAGTGGACTTAAAAAAATCACCTGGCAACATCGCCAATGTGATCCCAACGGCCAGACTCACAGTCTTCCGTCTGAAATATAATCTGGTGCCTGGACCTGAGAGAGATTTAAGGATGACATCTTATGTGGAATGCATAAGTCTAAGGTGTTTTTACATCAGTAAAATCTTACATTCGAGGCCGGCTCCCCTCTAAGCATTAGCCAGAGCAGGACATAGCACTATTATTAAAGAGCTCCTCCTTCGTTAATCTCTAATTGTGCAGAGTAAATTCGCACTGGGAAGACAGATTGTTTCTATAACAACATGAGTTCAAGCAAATCGAGTTTGTGTCGCGTGGAAGTGAGTCAGTCTGACATTTAGCATGAACCTTCCTTTCCTCGTCCACCACCAACCACATGCACAGCCCACTGTATTTAAGACACATTGATTAAATGATAATATACCACATTGTTTTGTAAAGACTTGAACGGGTTCCTTATCTAATCTATATGTTTACTTCAATAATTAATCATGCTCTATATCATTTCTTTTTAATATTTATTTTTATTTTATGTGTCTTAGTGCTTTGCATGTGTATATGTCTTACCCCCAGGAAGCCAGAAAAGGGTATTGCATCCCCTGGAACTGTAGTTGCGTTGCTTGTGTGTAAGCTGCCATATGAGTGTTCCTAATTACTAAACCATGTCTCCAACCCCTGGTTTTCTTTCTTATTTTTATTGAGAATACAATTTTTCCATGCAATAGATTCTGGTTTTGGTCTCCCCTCCCCAAACTTCTCCCAGTCACTCCCAACTTCCCTGTCTACTCTCTCATTCAGAATACAAACAGGCATCTAAAATAATGATGACAATCAAATAAAAACAAATGAGAATAGGGGGAAAAAGGAAGAAAGAAAGACAAAAAGTATAAGAAAATATGTAGATACAAACACAGAAATCCGATAAAATCATAAAACCGTAATATATACAAAAAAAGACTTGTAAGGTATTTTTTTAAAAAGGTCCTGAGAAAGTATTATGAGACAAAGAACCTCCAAAACTGTCTTGAGTTGGCCGTCTACTGCTGGGCATGGGGCCTGCCCTTAAAAGTGGTTCGTATACCCACTGAGACTCCATTGGAGAAAATTAATTTCTGTACACCAGGCTGCTGGTCTCAAACTATTAGAAATCCACCTGGTTCTGCCTCCTGAGTTCTAGGATTAAAAGTGTGTGCCACCACCACCGCCTTAAAATACTATAATTATACATCCTGAAATTTGTATGTTTTAGGTGGCCAGGAACAAAAAGTTGACTGTAAGTTAAATATATTGTTTTGGTGGAATATTGTGTAACTTAGGGATGCTATCTTGCTTCTCTAAAATCCTTCATGGTATTCCCTCTTGAAGGACTTTATGCTTAACTTTTGTTTAAAACTAAGTAAATAATTGGAACGTCTTAATTGTCCTTATCTCAAAAAGTGTACCAATCATCTTCCAATGCAATTTCTCCTCTCACTACCAAAATGGACCACCATTTTTGGTGCCTGATAAGTCCACTGCTAAATTACAAACAAAATCACATAATTTTCTCTGTTTCTGTAACTACTGCCTTGTTTAAATCAACTTCAGCTTCTACTTGGACTTTATGACACTGTCTTTTCCTCCTCCGCTCTAGACTTTCTGCGGTGATTTTTCTTTGAAGAAGCGAGGCTGTCTTTTAAAAATGTAATTCTGACCATGTCTACCTCATTTGAAATTCTTCAATGTGCCTTACCCTTTGTAGGATAAAATTTAAAATCCTCAATGTGACCCACAGTTCTATGCATAATTTAATTCCTAGTTATCTCTTACCTGAACGCTTCCCTGCTCTCACGATGGTCTAGCCACAGAGTTTTCGTCTCTAGCACAGCTCATGCTGTCGGATCCTTCTTTTCTCCTCTCTGCTGTATCCTTAGAACCTAGGAATGCTTGTCATGTACCAGTCCCATTAATATTCATTGGATGCTCCAAGGAATGAATGGCTTTTCAGGATCATAACCTTTATGATAGAAGAAGGGTTAAATCAGTTAAGATCCTTTTAGCTGGACATAATGGAGAATCCAACAGGCAGAAGCCTAAACAATAAAACTTCATTGTGTCTCATAACTAGATACTCAAGGATAGGGCATCTCTGGGTCACTTATCTAAGCCACATAATAACATCCTCTGGCCTCTGGGTTCTTTCTTTCTCTCTACTCTGCCATTCTTGGTCTTCCGTATCTTTCCTGAAGTCACAAGATGGCTGGAGCATTTCAGACACGACAGGTAGGTGACAACAGACAGTAAATAATAGTCATGCTGCCTCCTGACTCTCTATTTACCAATGAGAAGCTTTTCCTAGAAATGTCTAAGTAGAATCATACTGATTTTTATAGATCAAAATTGAGTTATGTGCATAACCAAAATCTAGCAAATTACCAGCAAATGATAGGAGATGGCTATAACTCACCTAGATCAGGAATGATCTGTGCCCTGAAGTTGGGAAGAAGTTCAGTTTTCTTAGGTGGTCAAGAGAGGAAGAAAAATCAGAGTATTGCCAGCAATGAATAGTTGAAGGTTGTGAGAAGTAAGAAAAGAGATGGACAAGAAAAGAACAACCAACAATGCTTGCCAAGATGGTCACTATCATCATCATCATCATCAACTGTATTCTCACTGTCTAATCCTGTGAGAATACAGCCACCATCATCAACATCTGATCACCACTATCATCACTGCCATAGTTACTATCACCATCATCACCAATATCTTCATTGATCTGGTCTGAATAGCATAGGTGGCTTAAAGACTTGGTACCCATTCTTGGTCCCAATAAGACTATCAGAAAGTGACAATCTCTGGAAAGCAGAGCCCTGCCTGTGGAAAGTCCTTACATCACTGGAGACAAGAAAAGACCCCCTAACAAGATTTTGGAACCTGAGTCTCTCAATCAATCTCTGATTTCTGGGCCATAATATAAGCAATTTGACACCATTGCTATCTGAGACCTAAAGCCATGAGAACACCCAATTTTGTACTAGAACCTCCTAAAAAAATTCTCTGTTATTCTTTTACTCATTTATTTTTTTTCAACAGCATTTACTGAGCCCTCTATTGTGGGTAGTTCACTAAAGACAGGGAATAAAAAGATTAGTAATACAAAAACTCACAGCCTAAAGTTTAGAACAAATCTTACCAATAGGTTGTCCTACTATTATAAAAAATATACAAAATAGTTTGCCTCTTCTATAACCAATATATTAGCCACTAACTATCCCTGGCTATGGAATACTTGGAATAAGACTCATGAAACAGATTAAGTTAATATTTGTTTGATTTAATTCTAATTAACTGAAATATAAAGAATATGCAGCTAGTGACTTTCAAATAAGATCATCAGGGGTGTCTCCTTTTTTGACATTGCAATATGATATTGTCATCTACAAATGTATTAAGCTGCATTCGTATCTATTCTGGGGTGCATGAAACCTGAAGACTATAGATTAGACACATCTGTGACCATTATATAAAGAAATAGTCACCAAGTCACCAGAACCACAGGAGAGATAGGCATACAGTAACACGGATCCGCAGAGAAATGTACTACCAGTTGTTCTTAGTACTTGGAGAAACAGTTTAAAAATATAGTCACAATTGGAGTATGAGAGATGGCTCAGTGGTTAAGGTCACTTTCTGATCTTCCGCAGGACCAAACTTTGGTTTCCTTCATTGGGAAATTTACAACTACCTATAACTCTGCCTCCAAGGGATCCAACACCCTCTTCTGATCTGTGCGTGCACGCACTCACGTACAACATTCACTCCCACAGACACACACACATGCACAATCACATAAATAAAAATAAATCTGAACGAAATCTCTGGTCAGAAGCCAGTGTTGGTGCATATTATAATTCCAGCATTCCGGAGGCTGAGACAAGAGGATTAGAAGTTCCAAATCAACCTGGCTACATAGTGAGACCCGGTTTTTAAAACACAAGCAAGCGAAAATCTGATCATTAACGTAAGTGTCTTATTGCTTTAGGAAGAAGAGTGGTGTAGCAGAAAGATAAAACATCCTGCAGCCTAGCCAGTGTGCAAAATAGTGGCCAGTAACTCATCCAGTAAGTTAGTGATGCCATGATGGTCTACAGCTCTGTCACTGAATGCTTCCTTCATGAGTACATACTATTTGCTTGTCTTTTTTGTTTTGTTTCTTCAGTGGAACTACAGGAACACAATGTGTGAGGCATGGAGAGGAATGAAGATGAGAAAACTATATTCTGTGTGATACTGTGAAATAGTTTAAGAGCAAAAGCCTTCCAGATGATAACCTAATTATCAATAGTCTTCTATTTTACAGGTTCGTACTATAACATATTACCTCCTGGAATCTGTTCTGTTCTCAGAAAGTATGCGTGTGTGAAAGAAGAGAGAAACCATATGCAAATGAGAGCGATGCAAGGAGGAGACAGTGAGTGCGTGAACATACAACAAGAAATCTAAAGGCGTATTTTCAGCTCTTCGTGGTGGAGAGATGTGAAGGTGAAAGACTCCCGAGGGTCAAGTTCGCCGTTGACTAATCTCAGACTTGGTTACATACACACAGATCTTCCAAGAACATTTCTCACTGTTTTGTGCTATTACAAGAAAACAGCTAAGGATAATGTGCAGATGTGGAATCTACATCAGTAGTGATTTTTCTACCACTTTGCTCTGTCTAGATCAGGTATACAACCTCTTGGCTTCTCTAGGCTTAGTTAGTCAGAGAAGAATTTTCTTAAGCTATCTATTAACTATTCAGGGGGTGTCTAACCTATGACCTGTGGGTTATAAGAGCCTACATATGTTTTTTTGCATGCTATTTTGACAAGAACCACACAATCAAGTTAAACACACACACCTCATAATATTTTAAGTAAGTTTATCATTTTGTGTTGGGCTGCATTCATAGCTACTCTACGCTACATGTGATCCACGGGCTGTGGGTCAGACACTCTGAACCTAAAAGGACAATCAGAAAAACAGTACCTCATGGCTTGGTAGTGTTTGTTGATTTTCAAGGTGTCACCACTGCCAGAAGAGGTCTTTCTAGCTACCAACATGCCACTGAACACGAATCGGAAAGAGAGTAATAGCACACTACAATTCTCACCACACAGATTAAAGCAAACACCATGACTTCAGGGAAAGAGATAAAAACTAAAGTAGAATAATAAAGAAGAGATATTTTGAATATTTGTTGCCTTTATTTTTAATATACTGTCATGTGTCACTTAATGGTGGTATATTAGGTACCTTTTATTGTTGTAAAAAAATGACCAATGTATCCTTTATTTGGACTTATGGCCCAGCAGGCTGCCGTGGACATAGGAGGAAGAAGCTGAGAGGTCATATCTTCAACCATATGCACCAATCAGAGAAAGCAAACCGGAAGTAGGACGAGGCTATGAACTCTCAAGGCCTCCCATCAGCGTGTACTTCTAGCAAGGCTGCACCACCTCAACCTCCCCAACCAGTGCCACCAAATATCTGACCCTCTGAAGGGCATTTCTCATTCAGATCTATAAAGATGAACACACATTTCTTTTAAATTTTTATTTAATTTTTGTTAGTCTATATCCATTGCAGTGCTGAGTTCCCATAGCTAATTTTATTCGTGTATATCATGTGCTTTGACCACTGTTGCTCCTCCCATTCTCTCTCTTATATACTGATGATGACACGTGTAGTAATAAGGGAGCGGCGGTGGGGCTGCGTCCCCAAACACCCCAGCCGCCTGCCCTGCCCGGCTAGCTTATGCCCCGAAATAATTACACAGACACTGTATTCATTTAAACACTGCTTTGGCCCTTAGCTCTAGCCCTTACTGGCTAATTCTCACATATTAATTTAGCCCATTTCTAATCATCTGTGTAGCGCCCCTAGGTGCGCTTACCGGGAAGATTCTAGCCTAAGTCCATCCTGGGTTGGAGCTTCATAGCGTGCGTCTTCCCTGGAGCAGGTAGCATGGCGTCTCTCCTGCGTCTGCTCTGGAGAGGAGAGCTGTCGCGTCTGACCTCACTTCCTCTTCCTCCCAGCGTTCTGTTCTGTTTGCTCCACCCACCTAAGGGTGGGCCTATCAAATGGGCCTAGCAGTTTCTTTATTTTAACCAATGACCTTCCTCCATCAGACACGTAAATGGGTCTGGCCACTATGGAAATCAATATTGAGATCCCACTTTCCTTTGTACACCAGTGGTCTCTCCGTTCTCTTGATCTCTTTCTGCTTTGGTGCCAGATGGTAGACAGGCAAACGATAGATAGGTGATAGAAAGAGAGACAGACAGATGATGGATAGATAGATGATAGATAGATAGATAGATAGATAGATAGATAGATAATAGATAGATAGATAGATAGATAGATAGATAGATAGATAGATAGATAGATAGATAGATAGATAGATAGATAGATAGATGATAGATAAATAGATGATAGATTAATGGATGATAGATAGATAGATAGATAGATAGATAGATAGATAGATAGATAGATAGATAGATAGATAGATAGATGATAGGTTAGTGGATGATAGATAGATAGATAGATAGATAGATAGATAGATAGATAGATAGATAGATAGATGATAGATAGGTAGATAGATAGATAATCTAGATATAGATCAATGGTTTATGCAATTGTGAAGAATTCTAACACATTTTCACAGAAAGGAACAGGTGCTATTTGTCTTCTGTATCTGACTTTACTTAACCCAATGTTCTTCAGCCCATTTTCCAGCAAATGGCATCATTTCACTTTTCTTTACCGTTGAATAAAGCTCCATTGTGTGTGTATCCATATTTTCTATTTCCATTCATCTGTTGTTGGGCACCTAGGCTGGCCCCATCACCTTGTTACTGTGAAGAGTGGCAATAAACATGGATGTGCAGAATCTCTGGGGTATGTGCAGGATCCTCTGGGTAGACAGTCAGGAGTGGTATGGCTGGGTCATGTGCTAATTATTAGTGAGGGTTTGTTTTGTTTTGTGTTTGTTTGTTTATTTGGTTTTTGATAAGCTGTCATGCTGACTTCTGTAGTCGTGGTACCAATTTATGTTCCCATCAGCACCATACAAATGTTCCTCTCTCAACACATCTTTACTAAGATTTGCTGTTGTTTTCTTTGTTCATGGTAGCCATTATTGCTAGATCAGCTGTTGGCTTAAACATTACTAAAAATTAGGACTGCCAAGATTTCTCAGAGAGTAAAGGTGTTTGCCACTAAACCTCACAACCCAAGTTCAATCTTGGGCACATACATGATAGAAATAGAGAACTGACTCCCACAAGCTGTCTTGTGACATTTACACTCATGGCACATGTTCCCCCATACACACTTGCGTGATAAGTAACTGTAAAAGTTCCTGATAATTTTACTAAGGACCAGGAGAGTTACCTCCAGCACACCATTAGTAGGGGAATGTTCTAAATCTATGAAATACTGTCGTTGCCAAGAGAAGTATAATCTACTTGTATCTTTCAACAAAAGAGTACAAATGAGCTGCAGCGATTTTGGAAAACAAGCAACTGTAGAAAAGAGACAAAAAGCCTGCCAAAAACATCATAGAGAATATTGATAGCCAGAAAACATACAAACTGCTCATATGTTAAGAAAGAGTGTTAAGGACTTGTGAATGAGACTTTTCATGGCTATTCTCCTTAGAGGTGAGGCTGCAAGCTGGCCCAGACAATGCACATTCTCTCCTTCCACACTAAAAGAATACTATTTTGAATATCTATTGTTGGGGACTGCAGACCCTAAGACCATAAAGTTTCTATGACCCTTTGCTTGCTGGAGTAAACAACTTGTTTTCCTGTGCTTGCAGATGCTCTGGGCACGAGACCTTCATGGGCACGAGACCCTCCTGAGTTCCTGATGGCAGAGGAGTGGTTTCTGGTGGGCTTGCAGCTGAAAAATCCCGAGAGATGGGGCATGGGCATTAGTTAAGGGGAGCCCTATATAAGCTGCCCTGGAACACAATAAAGGGTGGCATTGTTTCAAGGATGACCTGTGTCTGTATGTGTGTGCTTGTGCGTGTGAATGTGTGTTTGTGTGTGTGTGTGTTTCAATCTCCAGCACCTTGCCCAATTCATGAACTATCCAATGGCAGACAGGAGGAACAGTATAATCCATGCCCCCAACTGAGAAATTACATTTCTTACACTCCTTTTTAACTAAGGGTAACTATGCAATAATTGAAGCTAACTGGAAGTAGGTCAAAGCCACCGGGTAGGATTTGAAGTGTCACGTCCTTCTGTATATGTGTTGCTTTTATTGGCTAATGAATAAAGCTGTCTTGGTCAATGGCTCAGCAGAATATAATAAGGATGGAACAGATATAGAGAGAGTAGGTGGAGTCAAGGAGATGCCATGTAGCTGCCAAAGAAGAAGGACACACAGGAACCTTACCTGGTAAGCCACAGCCTCATGGTGATACACAGATTAATAGAAATGGCTTAATTTAAGATTTAAGAGCTACTTAATAAGTAACCTGAGCTAATAGGCCAAAAAGTGTTGTAATGAATAGAGTTTCTGTGTGATTATTCGGTTCTGGTGGCCAGGAAATGAACAGCCTCTGTCTACAAAAATTTCTGAAAAGATTATTTAAAAGATTCACTAAACTGCATGTGATATTTACTCCTAGGCCTTTTTCTTTCCCACCTGAACTTCTTTGTCAAGATCCTAGAATCTTCAGGTTGATAACCCATGTTAATAATAACTGAACAAGAAGTCAGATAAAACCATGTCCTTGATACCATCACGGTACCCCTCTGCCAGCCCCACCACGCTCACTTCTGCTTCTTTATTATATGGGAAAGCAATCACATTATCAGATTAAACTACTCTAAATAATAATGGAGCCAGACAAGATGACTGGGAAAGATTTTTGAAGATAAGAACATCATAAGTATCACTGACCCAACCTATATAGAGCGTTACTGGCTGTCAATCATTCATGAACTCACTCAGCGCCCAACTAAGCACTCCAAAGAACTAAAAACAATAACCTGGGGGCATTTTTGTGCTATAAAAATCTGAGGAGTTTTGACTAGTTATAAGATAGTTAAATTGTGAGATAGGAATGAGAAATAACTGGTGGCCCACACATCATTTGATGGCAGAAACACAGGTAATAAAATAATCAAAAAAAGGGGGGGGCGTGGAGAGGCAATGCATTCTCCAGCTACCCTACCAGCCAAGGCTTCTTTGTTTCCAACCAAGCAACATAGATGAATGGTAGAAATGCAGTTAAAATAAGAATCATAGTTCAGTTAGAACTTAATCCTCAGGTATGAACAATGTTATTAGAATTCATTTCTTCTAAGCTATTCGCTGTCTTTTATTATGTGGCCCGAGCTAACTGGTCTTAGGGTTCATATGATGGCCTCCAAGCTCTCGCTGGCTTGTATCCCATCTTTGAATGCAACCAGCAGAGACACATTCAATGCTTTGGCGTGACCAGGGCCTCTCGCTTCCTCCCTGATGCTGAGGGACCCCTTCCAAAGCAGAGAAACAGAATGTCACATCAAACTTACTGTTGGGTTCCATCAGCAGGAACTGCAGCAATGTGCAAAGCATCCCTCTTGCCAACCTCTTCCATGCATCTAACCTTGTAAGAAGACAGCACTTCAGAAGAATGAGGTTTTTGTTTTGAAGGGTTTTTTTTGTTTTTTGTTAGTTTGTTTGTTTGTTGCAACTACTCTTTTATTTTTCCCCACTCTGATACTAGCCCTCGAGAGTAGAGAAAGGATGGTTTTCTTAAAGAAAAATTGAACCTGGTACCAGAAAACGAGAGAGAATGCATGTGGTGCTGCCAAGAATAACAATAACATCTATGTCTTCCCTCGGAACAGAAGATGAGAGTTTATATTAGCGAAAAGTGAGCAAGTCCCTCTCTGGAGGTGGCAGTCCACCTGGAGATGGCACTCCCCACATTTCTTATGATTGAGTTTACCAAACCCCAGCGTGTATCTATAACAGGTGCTGCCTCCAGAAAACAACTGAACTGGAAGGCAGAGAGGATCATGGGTAATATTTCATCCCAAGGCGTAAAGGAACAAGGAAGGAAGTAGATGCTGGGGTGTAGCGAGCTGCGTGGAGCCACATTTGATAATCAGCTCCTAATTATGGCTAAGACCTGACTTATGCTGTGGTCACGCAATGATTGTCAGCTGCTTGCATATGCGTGGACCTATGGGCAGTGCCCACCTGGCAATCCGAGGTTGGTAGCCTGTGCCTTTTTAAGGGCTGGGAGAGGTTTGCCCAGAGAGAAAGGAGAGAGAGAGAGAGAGAGAGAGAGAGAGAGAGAGAGAGAGAGAGAGAGAGAGAGAGAGAGAGAGAGAGAGAGAGAGAGAGAGAGAGAGATTCTGTAACAAGGTCCTGAACAAACTGCTAGCAGGAAGAGCTCCGGTGTCGCATCATCCTTGCGGGTCGAGGTAGAGACGTGACACTGGGGGGCTGCTAACTGGAACACCCCGATTCACAGGGTCAGAACCAATAGGAAAATAGACCTAATTTCAGTCAGAAAGTGCCCGCTATGAACACCAATACAAGAACGGAACTGAGAACACTGTGTGTTAGAAACAGAGCAAGGTGACATGTTTGCACTGTATGGTGACGTTTACAGGTAAAAAGAAATAAATGGTAAGCCTCCATAGAAGAACCCATCATGAAATTTTATGCATCAGCTACACAAAGCAAAACCTATAAACAAGAAGAAAATCGATTAAAGTGATTAAATTGTTTTAACTTCGGCACAGTGCTGGCTGCGCCCTAACCCAGTGCTATTTCAGCCAGCAAACACAGATCTCAGTTGCTCCTGCTTCTCTAGCGGCGCTCGGGCCACAGCCTGGCGGGAATCCTGCTCCTGCTGGTACAGGCTCTGTCGCTGCCGCTAAAGGTAGTATTAACTACATTTCCATCGTTCTATTTATAAATAAGACTCAAGATGCAAAGGCGGAGGTGAAAACCTGCTAGCCCAGGTAGGCTGGGTAACAATTAGCTAACCTTCCCTCCTCTCTGCATCTCCAAAAAAAACCCCATGCTTCAGCTTTGCCAAACCAGGAACAGCTTCCTCACTCCAAACCCCCCTCTGCTACTTCCTGTGTCTCTCTAGCTCTCCCAGAAACCCTCTAATGCTCTATGATTACTTTCTGTCAGTGAGTTGCTAAAGCAACCTCCTGGCCCAAGGTTAATTTTATCTAATTACTGCAAACTTGGGGTTCAGAGTGATTGCATATCCTCCAAAGGTGATTGCTTCAGCTTGAGAGTAACAGAGTATCACTACATACCATCACCAGTAAAGGAATATTAACATGATAGAGTATCGGTTTTTTTGTATTCACTCCATGAGGGGGATTTTAAATCCCCTGATGAACCTGAACAACAAGGCAAATCTTTGTCCTACTGAATTCTTTGACTCTCTATTTTGTTTTGTCTAGTCTACTCGTTCCACGGATGAGATGCTATCTGGCACCTCTACAATTACAGGCTCAATGCGCTGTCTTTCTGACCTGCTGATGTTGACTCAGATACTTGCTTTAAAGGAGACTGATGGATAAGAAAATACCAGACCAGAGTAAAAGGCCAAAGGCCTATGCTCTTGGAGTAGAGAAGCAGGGATAAGGGCAAGGTGACAGGCAGGGAAGGAACACTCATTTGCTAGTGTTGCTTCAACAGCTACCAGAAGCTGGTGGCTTCAGTGACAGAGATGCATCACAGAACCACTCCGATAAAGCACCAGGAGTGTGTTAAAGGGCTGACTCTCTGGACTAGCTAATCGAGCTCAGCACATTCCAGAGAAAGCAGTTCCCAGGGAGACTGCTCCCTTGGTCACCTCCCAGGAAATAGTTTCAGAGCCCATGGGTACCCTGCCTGCTGGGTACTTTTACATTCCTGAGGCCTTGGGCCAGGCTGTGTCAGCTCCACAGGAGTTTCCAAGGAAAGAGTGCCTGGTGTAGAGGCCTGGGGGTCTGGGTTGTGCTGACCAAGTCTGGCCTCTGGGGACACTAGAACCAAGGTCAGGTCAGGCCTGCAGGTGCTGCACATGACCTTAATCATGACAGGGCTGAAATCCTGGACACCAAGGCATGGGAAAGCATGCCTAGCTGGCTCTGCTCCTCATGCTCCATTATACAAGGTCACTGAGCGAATTTAGTGCGCCCATGTGACTCTCTTGGGACGGGTCTCCAGAATCACTTGCCTGTTACCTTTGTTGACTTAATCATTGTCACTTCACTATAGTAAGCAGCAGATTTTGAGTCTGATGAACCCTAAAAGAGTGTGGCCTTGGGGATGTTGAACCCACAATCACACTGGGTAAAAACAAAACTGAACGAACACCAATTGTCTTAGTGAAGAGTGTGGCCTTGGGGATGTTGAACCCACAATCACATTGGGTAAAAACAAAACTGAACGAACACCAATTGTCTTAGTGTCTACAGACTCCAGACACTCACACATTCGGGATGTTCAGCTCTGTCCCACTGAGTTGGACTTCACTTTGACATCAAATTCTCAAATAAAAAGTCTTGACCGCATCTAGACAAATTTTGCTGACTAATTGCATGGTCATCAGCAGTAAAGACTCACACATCTTTATGTGGGTACATGTAGAAGGGTAGTATTGGTCGTGATAGTGAAAAGCCAGAGAAACTCACCATGCCCTTTGACACAGAGTCACCATACACAGTAGACTAATACAACCCTGTGCAATGGAGAACACACAGAGAGAGCTGTCCAAAAGGGACTTTTGGAGACCAAATCTGCAAACACATCTCAGCTTTATAAAAATAGAATTCTGATGCTTTCATTTGTGGATACATAGAAAAAAAAGAGCATGAGAAGTGGAGCAACTGCTTAGCAGTTAAGAGTGCTGGGTGCTCTTTCAGAGGAGCCAGCTGCAATTCACACCACCAGCATGGCGACTTACCAGTGCCCATATTCCAGTTCCAGGATATCTGATGTCTCTTCTGGCCTTGGTGGGCACCGGGCATGTTAGTGATGCACAGACATGCGTGGAGGCAAAACATCTGTATACATAAAATAAAAAATATATAAATCAAAACATCTGTATACATAAAATAAAAAATATATAAATCAAAACATCTGTATACATAAAATAAAAAATACATAAATCAAAACATCTGTATACATAAAATAAAAAAATATATAAATCAAAAGAAAAGAAAGGAGGGCAGGAGAAAGGAAGGGAAGGAAGGAGGAAGAAGGAAGGAAGGAAGGAAGGAAGGAAGGAAGGAAGGAAGGAAAGAAAGAAAGAAAGAAAGGAAAGAAAGAAAAAGAAAGAAAGGAGTTTGCGACCTGATCAGCACAATACCCAGGAGTACTGCACAGCAAGCAAGAAAGGAATGGATTTCTTCAATGATACTGAAACTGAAACTTTGATCAACCAATATATTTTCAATGTTCCCCTGACTTTAAAATACTAAGAGCTGCAACCTTTAATCGCTTTGCCTTTGTGTATAACATCCAAGTCACCCAGCAGTCAGCAGACTCCCACAGTAAGAGCCGGTGTTCTGTTTAGCTCCAGTTCTCCCCCTGGGAAGAGCCAAGTAAGCTGCTCCTGCTTCAGCAGATGGAGTCTGGCTGGCTCACCAGGTGTGAGACAGGTAGCTGGAGGGGAGCTGGCAGACACCATGCCTAAGAATGAGGCTCTCTCTGAGTGAATAGAGATTGTTTGACTTTTCACTCTGTTGTTATCAAGATCTTCAATAAAAACTAAATAAAACTATCCTGTCTTTCCTTAGTAACAGAATGCCCAAGAAGAATTCTTCTGGTGAAGTCTCTCTCGCCACCCTGCATCCGTGCTGTGGCAGTTTCCATTGTGGAGAAAGAGCAGCCTGAGTTAGGGATATGGAAATTCTGGAGGGATCCAGAGAACCCTTGCTGGTTGTGAACCTGCTCTGGAACCTGCTGCCGTAACCTTGGGCAAGACCATTGTGCAAACTCTCTTTGGCAAGAGGCCCATAATCATGCCGTCATCGGTGTCACCTAGGAAACAGTTGTAATGCATTGCCACCATAGGTCCACTCCGGTTTCCTTCACTAGACACACCCCCTCCTGTCTCCACAGCTCTCACTGCCAGCCCTGTGCCTTTGCCACTGTCGTCAAGAAGAATGAAAAGGGCTGTGGAGCCAAAATGGAGCAATGATTCCTTTGGGGAAGTGATCATAACCCGACATATAGCTCCTTATCTAACACAAATATAAAGAGATCAGAAGGGCGAGGGTGACAGCTTACTTGGTAAAGCACTTGCCTTGCAAACCCAAGGACCTGAGTTCGATCCTCAGAACTCACAATAAAAAAAAAGCCATAATAACAGCTGGACCAGATAGTTCAGTGTTTAAGAACACTTGCTGTTCTTGCAGAGGACCCCAGCTTTGGCTCCCAACACCCACATTGGGCAGTACTCAGTGGTCTCTAAGTCCAGCTGCAGGGACCCAACACCTTCTTCTGGACTCTGCAGGCACCAGGATGCCTGTGATATAGATACATATATACATCCATACATACAGGCACTCATATACACACAAAATAAAAATAAATAAATATTTTTAAAGCCATTGTGGTGCACATTTGTAATCCTAGAACTGGGGAGGCAGAAGCAGGAATTTACCTGGAAAGCTCCAAGCTACCATGTCTCAAAAATAAATGGTAGAAGACACCTGAGAAATGATACCCATGGTTGAACCCTGGCCTACACACACTCAAACATACACACACACACACACACACACACACACACACAAAGAGAGAGAGAGAGAGAAATATTTTTTTTGTTTCGTTTTGTTTTGTTTCTCAAGACAGGGTTTCTCTGTGTAGTTTTAGAGCCTGTCCTGGAACTAGCTCTATAGACCACGCTGGCCTTAAACTCACAGAGACCTGCCCACCTCTGCCTCCCAAGTACTAGAATTAAAGGCATGCGCCACTAACACCCAGTTACAAATACTTTTATGCATTTCAAGTAAAACTGTCCACTTCACTTTAGCTGTATTATATAATTCTAATTCTGACACAGCAATTTGTCTTTTGATGTCTATCCAGCAGATGAATTAGAAGTTTGATTAATGCAAAGCAAATGTCCCATATTTATCCGTCCTCTTTAATCTTTTGCATGAAAGGGGGAAACATTAATCTCTGACAAAAGATGAACCTTCGGCGTAGAAATCACAGGGATTAGGTCTCAATGTTTAACAGAACTGTAACTCCAAGAACCAAAATCTAGATCCTCCTGACATTTATTTTTATCTCCATTTGAAATCATTCGTGTCAGGAAGTGTGGAAAGAAAAACTCTCATATACAGTCTTCAATTTCCAGAACAAATTGAGTCTCATTATAAAATGTCCACATATTTTTCTGTTGCAATTAATCTGCCCACAAGAAGGCTGAAGGTAAAGATTAATGATTCACAAATTAGGACCCGTGTGCATGGCAGCATGACCCACCACTGCCACCCTAGACAGGGCAGGACAAAAGTGGTGACTGCTTTCAAAAATGCTTGGAATTATGAGTTCTTGCGTGTTAAACTTTGCACACGCACACACACACAATTGTACTCCTGTAATCATAAGCCTCTGAAGGAAGGAAAGTAAGGTTCATGAGAAACTGTTGGTAAAACCCACTCACAAGCATGGCGCACGTGACTGTACATGCATTGGTGCATTGATGCATTGGTGATATTTATGGGATCTGTGAAGTTTTTGTTCTTCAGATTGTTTACAAAAGGGATTAATTTTGAGCAAAATGGCAATGATATATGGGAAAGATAACCTTGAAACCCAATTCATAAGAAACTGTTAAGATGATGTAATTTAAACCTGAAGTTTAACCAGTGGGCACATTCAGAGAGCTGCCATGTACCAACAGACTGTCGCACCTGAGGGAGGCACAAAGCATATGGACGGCAAAGTCCTTTGTTAATAAATCTACCATTGGTGTGGGCCCAATGGGACAGGAGCGCTGCCATCTGAGAAGGAACATATAAGCTATTCTGACCTCAGCTGAGAGTGTAAGTTCTGAGATCCTGTGGGTGAACAGCACAGGGCGGGCTAAACATGTCTGGCTATATTCATAGTGTCTGAATCTGTAAAACTGAGACTGAGGGCCTATGGTTGGATGATAAGAAGGTCTGAGAGAGGCAGATTCTTGGTGGAAGTGACCTGATTATTTCTTCTTTAATTATTGCCTGGGGTGATATTCAAGAGAGATGTCGTCAGAGATACTCAAAATATCTGGACCAGCTCTTTTCCCTTCTCTCCCTTCACTGTTGTGCATGCTGCAATAAACCTCGCCACGTGGGTTTTGTTGTGTCTTGCGTCCTCCTTTCGTCTCCGAGAAGAAGAAGAACACTCCCCCGAGAAGAAGAAGAACACGCCGCAGAGAAGAAGAAGAACACTGTCCAAGATGGAATATGGTCAGGACGACCACCTGGAAACATTCCAGAAACCACAGGACTCCGGTAGTGCCCTGAAACGCACGCGATTAGCCAGCACTACATCTCCAGGCGTGCCTTGCTGTCACGTCACTTGCTGTGGCGAGAACTACATCTCCCGACAGGCCACGGGAGGAGGGGTGCCCGCGACCTGGAAAGCGGCTCTGGACTGCCCGCTATCTATCAGGTTGCACTTTGAGGAGGATGGCGCTGTCGCGGGGAGCCAGCAACCCGGACCCGGACGATATCCGGCCTCTCAAGCCGTGTCTGCTGCGCCGCAACCACAACCGCGATCAGCATGGCGTGGCAGCCTCCTTCCTCGAGGAGCTGAGGCGCAAAGCTTGCGAAGTACTGGCCATTGATGAGTCCCTGACACCAGTCACCCTGATCCTGGCAGAGGACGGTACACTAGTGGACGATGACGACTACTTCCTTTGTCTCCCTTCCAATACCAAGTTTGTGGCATTGGCCTGTAATGAGAAGTGGACGTATAGCAATTCGGATGGAGGAACAGCCTGAGTTTCCCAAGAGTCCTTTGATGCCAACGAAACAGACAGCGGAGCCGGGGTGAAGTGGAAGAATGTGGCCAGGCAGCTGAAAGAGGACCTGTCCAGCATCATCCTGCTCTAATTATATAAAACTCTTTCATTCTCATGTCAACAGTTAAAATATGTGGGACAAAAACATTTTTAAACACAAAATTGGCTACTGTCCATGGGAGAAAGACTCCTACTTGCCAGGGTCTTCCTGTGAGGCACACAATAGTCAGACAGCTATAGACAGGAAGAATACTTTAAGAAAAAAATATAACTTCACTGTTCATGCTTTATCATTTCCACTGATTTGTGAAAGAATGTGTGTTAAGTATACAAACTTTTTAAGCAAGAGAAAAAAAATAGAAGGATCCAAGAGGGCCTGGAAATGAACTAGATAATCAGGAAAACAAGCCATCTCCCTTTCGGCGGATTTTTCCCATGTCTTTAAATATTTCTAGTAATGCAGCGGTGACTGCTGGCATTCCCTATGAGAACCCTGAGACTACCAGCAGTCCCAGGGGATCCCAGGAAATGGCAGCCCGTGCCAACACGCCACCGCCACACACCGTGGATCCCACAGAGCTTCAAAGTGACCTATTCTGTCAAGCATCTGTGTAAAATAAAACGATAAAGAAGAATTGAATAGTGAAGGGACCGAATGGTAAATCAATCAAAGCAGATCTGCAGGTACAAAGGAAAGAAGAGCTCAGTGTGGGAATTCTGGGATTGCTTCTAGGCACTTCTTACACCCCAAGAGTATGCCAAATTCTGGAGGAAGACAGCTGAAAGCAGTTGGAGCGCCAAGTCTCTTCAATTCTATCTGTGCAGCAAGGAAAAACTGTTGATTCTTTCTGAGACTTAGACGACACTAAATGTCCAAATTATCTCACCTGCTGGCAAAGTGTTATAGAAGACAGATGTCTGGATGAGTAGGCAGTAGGGCAGGGTAAGTGGGTAGGTGTGTATGTGCAGGAGTGGATGCATGGGTGGTGAATGGGTGGAGGGGTGGATGGATGCATGGATGGATGGATGGATGGATGGATGGATGGAGAGATGAAGGATGAGTGGAGGATAGGTATGGTGTGGAACAGATAGATAACTTTTTCCCTAACTGAACTTCCTCCTCTAGATAACACTCTCTGATGTACATCCTTCGACATGTCATGTACAAACCAGAGGGTGAGGGATAACAGCATCCACTTAGTAGGATTGTTGCTAACTCTTCCTGGAGCCTCTCCCTCTTTTGCTTTATATTCCCCTCGGGTCTAAGTCCCACTTCCCAGGGCCACTAAACAGAGTTGCTCAGATTGTACATCCATGGGATCTCATACATGTCTTGGTCTTCATGACCAGTATTGTCCAGAGCTAGTAGTGTCTACATGGTTCTACAGCAGAGCCCTAGCCTTCTCTGCCTTGTCTATAATGTGTTTTGTTTCTTTAAGTCTCTGCTTAGAGGCCCCTCCATTCAGGAGGCTCTTCAGAGCTCCTCTCCGTTTTTGCATCTCACACTATTGACAATGGATCTATTTTTTTAAAAAGAGAGAGGGGGAGGGAAAGAGGGAGTGAGAGAGGGAGAGAACGAGAGAGAGAGAGAGAAAGGTTCTCATGTATTCAATGCTGACCTCAACCCACAAGTTCCACATACCAGACAATGGCCTTGAATTTCTGATCCTAGCTCCTCTACCTACCAAGTATTAGAATTAGAGACGTGTGCCACCTTGCCAGGTTTGAACTTGGAAATGAACACAAGACTTTGTGTCTTCTAGACAAGCCCCCATCACAGCTGTTTTCCTCACAAAAGATTGCATGCTGCATCCACCATGGCTCCAGAAACTGACCTGACTGGGGCAGCAAGAGAACGAAGAAAAAAGAAAAAAATGCATGGACTCACAGAAATGCTAGGTTCAGGTGGCCTGGGTTCTGGAATAGAAAAAAAATCTCAGCAGCCCAGAAGCTCAATGTGTTTAATATATGGAGTCAAAGAGAAAGGTGGGCCTACTACAAACAGCTGAAGGAGGAAGCAGGTCATTAGAGACATTTTAACCAAGAGACCGAGTTTATGGTGTGCAGTAGGATCAAGGAGACAGGCAAAGCTGATCTAATGAGCAGTCTCCGAGGAGAGCAGTCATTAGGTGATGATATCCAGGGAGAGAGAGAGAGAAATGGTGAATGACCACCATCCGCAAATGAACCGGAAGAGAAGGCTTGTCCATGGGTCAGAAGCTAGGGTTCTTGACATGGGCACAGCCATGTCAACAATACGTATTCACTTGAGGCCTCACATACTCAGGGCTTCCTTCCCCCCCCAACATACATGCAATTTTAATCATCTGTTTCCGGTATTTAATTTTCTGGCTTGTTAGTTATTCGACATGGTTCAATAAAACTTGGTACTGCTTCTCATCGTAACCGCAACTACTCACCCACTCATTCCAATTCTCTACCCATCCCTCTCCAACCAACCCTCCAATAATCTCTTCTTCTAGCCATGTTGATTAGTAACCGTAGCTCTTCTGGTGGTTCGAATGAGGGTGACCCCATAGGCTCATATTTGAATACTGAGTTCCCAGTTGGTGAATTATTTGGGGCCAATTAAGAGCTGTGGCCTTGTTAGAGTAAGTATATCACTGGGCGTAAACTTTGAGATTTCAAGGGCCCATGCTCTAGTCTCTCTTTCTGTCTCTCTCTTCTCATGGATCATGATGTAAAGTAAAGCTCTCACCTAGCACCCAGCACCACGCCTTCCTGTGTACCACTTGCTCCCTGCCATAATGATAATGGGCTAACCCTCTGAAACTGTAAGCAAGACCCCCAGTTGGATGTTTCCCTCTATAAGAGTTGTCTTGGTCATGGTTTCTGTAGGCTGAGACTGCTCTCTCATCTCCCAGCCACTCAGACCCAAATAATCACACAGAAACTATATTAATTAAAACACTGCTTGGTCAATAGCTTAGGATTCTTTTCTGTTTGTTTTTGGTTTTTTTGAGACAAGGTTTCTATGTAGCTTTGGATCCTGTCCTAGAACTAGCTCTAGTAGATCAGGCTGACCTCAAACTTACGGAGATCCACCTGCCTCTGCCTCCCGAGTGCTGGAATTAAATGCGTGAGCCACCACCGCCAGTTAGCTTAGGCTTCTTATTAACTAACTCTTACATATTAAGTTAACCCATTCCTATTATTTCATATTTACCACGAAGCTCACGGTTTACCAGTAAGTTTTTGGGGCCTCTGTCTCCTTTGGCAGCTATATGGCTTCTTAGGCAGCTACGTGGCATCTTCCTGACTCCACCTTCTTTTCTCCTCTATCTCTGCTTGAAATTCCTGCCTTGCTCTGTTCTGCCCTACCATAAGCCCAAAGTAGCATTTTATTAGCCAATGGTAACAAAACACATTCACAGCATACAGAGGGGACTCCTACATCACATGGTGTCTCTTCACGTTAACAGAACAGTGATTAAGACATCATTCTTCTATAGTTTTCAACAATGGAGCCTTCTCTCTGTGTTATATTGCGTTAACTGCTGATCTCCCCAGTTGATAAAACTAGGAAAGGTGTACAGTCCCTTCCTTTCCACCCCATCAGCCATGGCTGAAGTTGTGCTGGATTCATATCTGAATATTTGAAAAACAAATAATTCTGTAAATTTAAAATATAAATCCAAATATATCATTATCAAGACCTCATTAATGCCTTAGGACCTCAGTTTTAAATTTTTATTTTAAAAGCATTTCAGACATTTAAAATGTTGGTTTACAGTAAAAAAAAAAAAACAACTATTGAAATAGGAATTTTTCTATAATCAAGTGAGCATCGTTCATTGTGTAAGTGAAAATGATTTCAGTATCCACGCACACATATCACTATTTGTGAGCCACATCTCAGTGCTGAACAGTTAACTGGCATGAAGCAAATATTGGAAAGCAGAGAACGTTTCCTTGAAGAACTCTATAAATAGACCAGTGGTCCACCAGACACTGGGCTCACCCCTGTGCTCTCAGCAGTCAGGAGGACCACAGGCAAAGGATAAAAGTAAAGCACAAAATAAAATCGAAATTCTAACAACTGTTCTTGGAAACAAAAATAAAACCCAGCCTCTTCTGATAGCCAAATATTTATTTTGCATATATATGTAAAGCCATAATTGTATTCTTTAGCTACAATTTCTCCCACACCCTTAAATGAAAAAAAAACATGCTTTTTGAGTCAGGTCTCTGACTCTAACTTAAGGATTTTAATTAAGCCCTTTAATTAATTAATTAAAAGTTTTAATTTAATTAAATTTTGTTTAATTAAAAATATTTAATTAATCTTAAAAGCTTCACTTCCCTTATATGTATATACAATGAAAGTGATAATAACATGATCTCAGAGGGTTAAGTGTCAGATTAAATGTGGTTGTTGATTTCTAAAGTTAAGATTAAATGTGGTTTGTATCGTGATTTTTAAGTGGAGTATCCCATCACTGTTAACCTGATTCCCAGAGAACAAAGCTTTCCAAGGAATGACTTGGCCTTGAGTGGAAGGTATCTCTCTCCCTTCCATCTCTTTATTGCTGGTGCTGACTCTCATGACAACAATAACATGGTCTTGAACATAAAGGCGAAGCTATAGCATACATAAGCAAGACACGCATGAGCATTAGTATTCAGATTTACACTGCATTTGCATCCACATCTTCAAGGTTTTTATAAAGCAAAGATATAAATCAGTGATCCACATCTGGCCCTCAGCTATCAAATACCAGAGAGTGGGGGGAAGGGTGTCAATCAAGTTTCTCCATAAAGTGCTTGCAATGGGTGGTCAAGAAGTCAGTGTTGCCAAGTTCTTGGCCTCTCACGGAAATCAAAAAGAGTCCAAAGGAAATGCTCTGCAGGAGAGCAGTGGGAAGAGGAAAGGAAGATTCGCTAGATCCCAAGGGTGGGACTTCCTTTTAAGGAGTTCAAGAGAAGGAGGAGTTTGTTATTGATTTCCATAGTTTGAGTGGGTCTCTGTTTTGATTGACAGCCTTCAATTGTGTAGGTCTTTGCAAACTGTGCATGTCCCACCTCATAATATGTCTCATTTTAACCTTACTGTCACCCAGCTGGGAACATGCATATTACATTAAATAGGGCATTCTTTCTAAAAGTTCAATTGAAGACATAATTTTGCCTTATTCCTCACGTAGCCAAAACCTCTCATTCACGCTTTATACTGGATATACTGGTGATATGCTTGAGTAGAAACTATTCAACGTTGACCATCATTAGGAGCAGAGAAACTTATATACTGCCTTTCAGAGAAGGGGGGACATCTGAGGTTGCTAAGCACATTGCTCCAAGAGGGATATATGTGTGTAGTGCACGCAAGCAGAGGACTTAGGCACCAGCGCAGCATTAGAAGCAGGGGAACACAACCCAAGCCAAGCTCAGTTCCGGGTGACTGCACTACTCCCTGCACATGCCCGCCCTAGCCGCAGAGTAAATATTTTAACCCTTGAGAGCTACAAGGCAACTTGGTCTCTCTGAAAGCTTCTCAATGCAGCCTTCCTTGTTGCACAAAAACGGTACAAACAACATGTAAAAGGGTTAAGCAGGTCTGTGTCCCAACCAAAAAAAAAAAAGACTTTATTTTACCAGCTGTTCAAAAATAGACAGCAGGGCCAATTTAGCCTTTGAGCCAAATCTACTATTTAAAAAAAAAATGACACCCTGCAGCAGTTATATTTTTCTGGTAAAAGAGCAATGCAAATTTATTCCCTTCATGGTGATTTAGTCACGGCGGGCAGTACCATTAGAATCATTTTCAGATTATATTAGAAGTAACATCCATGATTGCTCCTGGGAAAGTTGCCAAAGGGGATGTCGAGGTAGACTTCTCAGAGAGGTCATCAGCCACCTTCAGTCCAGACCTACCTAGATGGTACTGGGACCATCCTGTGCCTCGTTATCTGCCTTTGGGCAGCTTATCATGCACCCTAGGCCCTGCACCCCAGAATGCTTCCTGTCGGTTTAGATCTGCGAACCCTTGCACACTAGTCATGTGTTCACACTATGTCTCAGGCAACACAGTGTGGTCCCAGGCTTGTGACACAAGTCGAAGCAGCTACGCTTTTGCATAAGTGTGCTCTTCCAACCTTGGTGCTCCACACTGTGATTACTAATATGATGTTATGAGTGACACATTGACCAGTATGGAGGCCTGAGGGCCAGAAGCCAATGACTAGAATCAGGGTCCTCACAATAGAGATCCCAGAGAGCTGCCTGCTCTGCTTCGCTTGTGAGAATACAGCAAGATGCTGTGGTCCTCTGCCAAATCTACTGCACCTTCATCTAGGACTTCACATCTTCTAGACCAGAAAAATGAAAAAATTCACTTAACATTTTTAAAAACTACCCAGAACCAGATGTGGTGGTCTGTGATAATGAAAGTCATTCAGGGTTGGGGGTGAAGGAAAAGGGAGAAAAACAAATCTCAGAAACAAAAGCTACCCAGATCCCAGATTGTGGTATTTGTAGGTATTACAAGCTAAGATAGGACTACAGGCATCCTTCCCTGTCAAGTCTGAAGTCCCAGCAGCATGGTGGGAACTCATCTGCTTGGTCACTGGAAGCTGCCAAGGGGTGAGGCCAGCGCAGCGCAAGGTTCCTCCTTCCAGCACTGTCTCTACTTGCAAAACTGTGTCAAACTCCACCTGTCACCTCACAGCTTGGTCACGTCCCAGTTTTTACTTCTCCTTTTGTCTTTATTTTAATTTTGTGTATGTGTATGACGTGTGTGCCCACATGAGTTTCTATAGTACACTCACCTATGTGAGTATGGGTGCACGTAGGACATACGACATACTGTGCATGTGAAAGTCAGAGAACAACATCGAGCGCCAGCCTGCATCTGCACCTTGTTTAAGACAAGGTCTTCCGGTTCCCCACTGTGTACACCAAGGGGCTGGGCGCCAGCATCTGGAACTCTCCTGTCTCCATTTCGCATTTCGCCATAGGAACATTACAGATGCAGTCTACCGCTCTTGGCCTTACCCTCCTCTGCACACTCAAGATCACAGCATTGTCTGAGCTCACTCTTCCACCTGGATTTGTTTCACTTTAAAGACAGCTCCTAAGAACAAATGTTAGTGCTCACTGTATGGACACCCTCTGTGTTTAATGCAAAGGGAGCCACAAGGAAACCCAAGCACTAAAAGCAGTACACTTAAGGTCAAAGAGATCATGCACACTTTCCCTCGTGAATCATTAGTATTTCTTAAATTTTCAAAAATGTGTCCCCTTTGTTGTCTTTTTATATGTGCATAGAACTATAAATGTTTCTACTCCACTGACCATCAAATCAAAAATGTGACAAAAAGTCTCATTATCACACTGAAAAAAAAATAGCAAACTAATTTTTTGACCAAGAAGAGAGGATACGGACCAAGGAGATAGTTCGCAGGTACAAAACACTTGCAGAAGAAAACTCATGACCTGAATTCAATACCTGCACCATACGGTAGAATGAGAGAACTAACCCCTGTATCCTGCCCTCTGGTGTCCACACATTCACCTTGACACATATGTGCACATGCATATACACATAGATCATGTAGAGATATATGATAATAATCACTAAAAATAGAGACACTATAAGACTATCACAGTGAGTCAGTAACATATGCCCATCTCGTGTCCAAGAATACACCATAGATTGCTGCATTGGCTACAGCAGCGTATAGAGTTAGACACTGGGTTTGAATTCCAGCCCTTCAATTAGTAGTGTGACTAGCCCCGTGTGCATTTGTAAGCCTCCATGTGACTGTTTCCTCATTACAAAGAGAGCGCTGGGAGAACAGGCCCTGCACCTTGCCTGGGCAACACAATAGAGTCGATCCTGTTGGCTGATGTGTGGGTAAGCCAGCCCGAAGGTGAGAGCACGGGAGAGCTGTCCCCATTATTCATCTGTCATGCAGCATGGGTGAGAGAAAGATGCCCCCCACCCACCCATCAATGTCTGAGGCAGGAGGGAGAGCAGACCCTGAGTCATATCAGCGGGAGAGCTGGTTCTGCCCCTTGTCTGCTACGGATCTCAGAAGAGTGGCCCCTGCGCCACACCCGGACAGCACAGCAGAACTGGCTTTGAAGGTGGAGGTATGGGGAGATCCAGTCCTGTGAACACAAGGGCAGGAAAGCTGGCCCTTCCCTGCTTATCTCTGCAAGAGGTGAACTCACCAGGGCAATGCAGGAGAGCTCATCCTGGTGGTGAGGACAAGGGAGAGCTGGAGGACTGACCAACCCTGCAACTACCCAGGCCCAGAACCAGGGCTACCCCATCTGTGATGTGCTGGAGCACGTGAAGGGACCGCGGTCCTGCAGGCCCAGAGCTACAGGATCTCCACAACATAGTGCAACCGCAGGATAGCTAAGAGGAGTTCCAGTGAGGGCCCAGCATCGATAAATAGTGCGACAGAAACCAGAGGCCTCAAACCAGACCAATGATTCTTTGCAATGAACACTTGCAAGTAAAGATATGTGGACAAGGGGGGTTTAAAAAGTAACTTACTGTGTCACACTACAACAGTACAGCTTCCATGGCGAGTTTTTTTTCCCTTTTTTTTTTTCTTTTCTTTCTCTTAAATTTTATCTGCTAGGGGGTGGCTACAAGGGCAGATACACAGGGATGAGAAATGAACGGGATCGAGATGAATGGTGTGAAAGACACGAAGAATAAATAAAAAGAAAGTTTAAGAAAAGAGATACATGACGGTAGTGTCGCACAGGAAGATCTGTGGTGAAGATGATGTCGTTAGTATGTCTCGATCTGAGTTCTCCCAAAAGCAGAGTTTGAATCTGGACTTAGGTTCAGGCAACCTGAGAGGGACTGGCGTGAG
This sequence comes from Microtus pennsylvanicus, assembly GCF_037038515.1. NCBI lineage: Eukaryota > Metazoa > Chordata > Mammalia > Rodentia > Cricetidae > Microtus > Microtus pennsylvanicus. Next base: position 40,074,977 of record NC_134592.1, on the reverse strand, counting down.
AGCAGAAGCCGCAGGGAGAAACACCACATCTCCCACCTTTGCATGATGCCTTGCTTGGACTGTAACCACTCTGGGTCACAGTGACTCGAAGCAATTTCTGAGAAAGCTTGTAGAGCGACCCCCGAGATCGCCGCCTCTGACAGGAGATACCAGAGTGTTGGCCCACTCCTGGCAATTTTAGCTTCCCTTTTCATCAATGGACGGTTTGGTGTTTGAGCGCCTTCCCCAGCTCTACAGGACAGCTGAGACGTGTCCTTGAAGGGGAGCAGTGACAGGGAGTTCATACACCACAGCTGTATGAAAAACCAAGTAGAGCTGGACATTGTGGCGTGGACGCCAGTTATCTGGAGTGATGTATGACGCACTAGGCATAGGATGTGGGGAAAGACAGCTGATTGACACCTTTTAATTAGTAGAATCAGCACTGCGGTGTGAGATGGGCAAACTCCACTCATACGCTGGGTCCTGAGGACTAACATTGGCTCATACTCAGACACACACTGCAAGAAAGAATGCCCATGCCTGTGGAGAAAGATATAAAATAATGACTCAATTATTATTGTACAAGATTCCAAGGGTCTGCAGGATGTCGTGGTACAAATACTGAATAGGCAGGCTGGAATTTTCTTAATAATGTTTTTACAGATTCTTTGAGAATTTTCTACAATGTATTTTGATCATATTCATTTTCCTTTTCCAGATCCTCCCAGATCTTCCCCCACCTCTCTACCCACCCAACTTCATTCTCTCTCTCTCTCTTCCTCTCTCTCTCTCTCCCCCTCTTTTTCTCTCTTTTTCTTCTCTCCCTTTTTAAACCCATTGAGTCCAGGTTGTGTTGAAGTACGGTCAGTATACCAGATACCACACCGCTGGAGAAAACTGACTTTCCTTCTCCCAGCAGCAATCCTGTGCCAATAAGCCTTGAAGAAGTAAAACCCCAAATGGCCTGCCACCACGGAAAGGAGTTATCTCCCTGGGGCCCACCCATGGGCAAAAAACTACAAGCAGCTGAGGAGAGCCGGCTGAGAGTAGAGTAAACAGTCTTCCCTGGGGATGAGTCCCCTAATTGGTTATCCAATACCAAGCGGTCATCCCTGGAATCATATGCGTACAAGGAGTACTAACCAGATCAGACAGGCTCTATACACACACACACACACACACACACACTAAAGAAAAAGAAGTCAATTTTGAAAGGGAGAAAGGCATGGGGTACATGGGATAGGAGAGAAGAAGGGGAAATGATGTAATTATTAAAATGTTGGAAGCTGTGAACTCCCCCGATCCTGAATTTCTTGTTAAACAACTTGTTTTCCCCTGATCTGAGTGCCTACAGATGCTCTGAGCACAAGACTCTCAGGAGTTCCTAATGTCAGGGGAATGGTTTCTGGTGCGTTTGGCTGGGGCATGGCTATCCCTATGTAAGCTGCTCCTGGACACAATAAAGGGGGCATTCTTAGGGCATTCCTGTTTCAAGGATGACCCGTGTGTCTTTGTGTGTTTCAATCTCCAGCCCCTTGCCCAGTTTACAAACTATATGGTGACTCATATAGTGCAGACGGGCGTCGTACGCTACACTAACATGCATTTTAAAGTTTAAATTTCATTAACACAGAGACCCACAACTTGACAATACACAGAGAATAAGAGACTTTGAAATATTCAGCCATAACTGGAATGTCTATGTCACACCATTCCCCTCAAGACCTTGAGGGAAAGGGTATGAGGTAGACATCAGGTTTGGGAAGGGGGAGGGGCTGTAAGAACCAGAACTGGTGGATGACTCCAAGGAAACAGCCTCTTCCAATCACAACAGGGCAGATACACGTACTCACAGAGACAGTGACAGCACACACAGACCTGCACAGATTCAAACCTGACAGAAACCTAGCATGGAGGAGGGGAAGTGGGTGGGAAGCCCCACCCCCAGATCAGGCTGGAACTTTGATGGACAGTTCAGGAGAGATGCCTACAAGCTGGAGAAGGTCTTTCTTCACTCATATTCATATGCTGACAGCTATCCTTGAGACAGACAAGACGAATAGAGAAGAGGGTTAATAATGGACCTTAGAGCTGAGGTGGGTAAGAGAACTTGTTGTGCAAGAATGAGGACCTGAGTTCAAATCCTAACACCCATGTAAAAAGCCAGACCTGGTTAAGGATGTTAATAATCGCATCACCTGGGGATTGAGGAGAAACAGGAGGATCATTTAGGCTTGCCGGATGCCAGCCTAGTTCCAGGTTCAGTGAGAGCCCCTATCTCAAGAGGATAAAACAGAAAGTGACCGAGTGTGAAACCCAGCATCTTCCTCCGGCCTGTGGGTGAGCATGGTATGGTGCACACACGCAAACATGTGCACATATATTATACATATATACAACACACACTCACACACCAAAGAGTGAGCCTTGGATATCCGTACTGTGAGGGAGAATGATGCAGGAAAGCAAATATAAGAGAACAATCCTACCAGGGAAGCAGGAGGCAGCAGGTGATGTCATGGAAACCAAGGAGAGCGGAGTCTCTAAGAGGGAGGGTTCAACAGTGTCGAATGCTGCCGAGAACAACAGAAAAACAACTTGAAAAATTATCTCATTATGCACACGTTAAAGATGCAATTAATGGGGTGTGGATTCCAGGAATTTTTAATGTAATATGAGGTTATCTGGAAACTATAGAAACAATCAACCACAGCAATGTATAAAAATTCCATTCAATATGAGATTCTACTGAATACCTAATATTCCTAGAACATTACAGAGACAGGGCTGACAGGGCATCACATAAAGCTAATAATTAGGGAAACCTTGAATCTTTGTTTTTTTTTTAAAGTGAGGTTTATGACATGGGCATAGCATGTTATGGAAGTGTCCACACTTACATCCGCCTGTGTGGGTGTTACGTAATCACAAGCATTCCCCAACTCTTTCTCCACCAGAATGCAAAGCATGTCACCAAACAACTGAAACATTGCAAGTCAGCCTATTGATCAGCTGCCCACTGGCTTTTCCAAACACCTGCTTAGATGGCTTCTTGGGTCTAGGACTTGTTACACCAGAAGCCATGCTTTTTCCTTGCAGTGATAAACAGCTGGTTTTCAGCTCTGTGGTTGGGACCCAGTGACCACTAGGTGGGGAAAGACACCCGGTGACCCCTGCAGTAAAGACATGAGCAGAAGTTTTGGCTCCTGGGCTTCATGAGTAACAATTCTCTAACTGTAGGATGAATTCAGCGGTGAACCAAAGCCTGAGAACGGCGATAGCAGCCACCCCATGCGCTCAGGTCACCCCTCTTGCCCTCGGACTCTACGCATTCCCTTTCCTTCTGGCCAGGAAAACCTCGACCTTTGAACTAATGGGTCTTACAGTATGGCTCTCAGCCTTCAGTCTTTCTAGCCCGAGCTGCATCTGTGCTGTAGAGATTGTGCCCCTTCACCTCCTCTTCCATCCTCCATACCACCCTCAGGTACTGTCCTGAACTCAGAAACCATAAAGGGTCAAGCCAGCCGTATCACCCAGAAAGAGCTGTGGGAGGGGGGGGACCTCAGAACTGAAGGTCTTCAGGGAAGGAATGGCGACCTAAGGATGAAGGTTAAGAACCAGCACACTCACAGCACATCCCGAGACTTGACCATTCACACAGATAACGGAAAGTAATCTGCTCCTCCAGCCAGAAGCTGTTTCCATTCAAGGAAACTAAAACCCCAGCTTCATCCTCTCCCCGCTCTCAACCAGAGAACAGTCTGGTATTCTGTTTCTTTTTCATCCTTTCCTCTGGCTTCATGTGTCTCTTACTATTAGTATTTATATCAAATAAAATGATAGCTGTCTTCATTTTTCATCTAAATATTTAGGCACACCCAAATACGTGAATTATTTATTGGAAAATGTCTTTCCACTTTCCGACTCACGCACGCGTGTTGGCAGAGGGGAGAACTTGAGAACAGTTGTAATTGTTTTATAAACATAATTACCTTATTGCCCTGGAACATTCTAGCATGTCTTCTCAATTTTGATATAAATAAAAAAAATTAGAGTCTAATCATGGCTTATGAGCTCAGGAAGGGGAAAACACAGAGCCCAGTGAGAGAATACATGAAGATTAGAAGGAAACACTGAGCAGAGCTGCTCTGTTGAAGCCCCGCTGACCCTCCCTACCCAGATTTTCCTTCCTAGCCCTGCAGGGAGGAGGCTCATTCAATTGACTCCGCCTCTATCTGCCAGTTTCCCTGGTGTTCTCAATCCTCTATGGATGCCAGCAGGTCTACAGGAAAACTACTAATCTGGATTATTTTTAGAAATCACTCTAATTAACTTAGTTGGTATCTGGAGAGGCAATCGTCTACTCAGCTACTATTTCAGCTTTCGGAAAACAAGGGCTTCATGATGACTGAGAACTTTGGAGTGGAGATGTTAGGGACGACCTACTGCCCTGTGGTCAATGGACGGGGCACGAAAGCCTTGAGACTCAAGGCACATTTCTTTAATCTCCCAACACTGGTGACAGGTTGGTTCAAACACGTGCCCGAGCCTGCACCTGTTCTGTAGCACAATACTTGCAGAATGCTGAATTCTTCCGCTTATGATTGTAGAGTAAGTCAGGGCTTTTTAAGTTAAAAAGCTAGGAGAACTTTTAATAATGAAAGCTTCAAGTTTAGACATTTCATCTCCAAAATGAGGTCAAACCTTTAATTACGTCAAAGCACAAACAGGACAAATACCACACAGCTCTTGATTCCCTTCCAGACCACCAAGAACTTACGAATAGCACAATCCTGAAACATGATACCTTTCGTGTGAGTGTGTACCTTACACGGTCCATTTGCTACATGCCATTGGGTAAGTTAGATATGCACTTTCATTCTTATATGTGCTGGAAGATTCAAAAATAAAAGCATTTTGACCTCTTTGGATAAAGAGCTAGAAAAAAAAAAAAGAAAGGTATGAGGATTGTCCTGGTAGAAAATAGTAGAGAACCCTTCTAAGAAAACACAGGGGCGCTATTCCCATTTGCCTTCCGATTGGCGTTTTGCAACAGTATGCCATATCATCTTACAGGATCCCACGCACTGAACTCCTCTTGGTTGCCTACAAAGTAGGGAGGTGCTATTGTCACACACCCAATGCACAGGTAAGGACAGTGACGCTTAAGACAAATGTATGAGCCTGTGCAGCTAGTAAGTGGCCAAGCCAGGGCTAAAGAGAACACAGTCCTGGCTGTCAACCGAACCACAATCCAATGACTCTAGACCCCCATCTCCAGGTGTGGATTAACCTCCATAGAGCACCCGTAATACTTCCGAAAAATCAACAGCTGTCATTCCTTACCACCTAGCAGGCTGTCAATTACCCAGTCAGCTCTCCCTCTGGGCGCATTCCTTCTGTGGGAATGGAGGAAGTGAGGCACCCAGTTGGTCCCAGACAAAGAAGGCCTCACTCTCAAAGCTTAATGACAGAGGTGTTAGGATCAACCCTAACTAGCCTTGCCAGTGACCTACAGCCTTTCCCCCAGCTTGGTTCCTGGCTCACTTCTGACGCTAGCCTTATTTCTCTCCTTGTTTATATTATAACCGAGTCTATAGGAGCCGTCACAGCTTTTCTGCTCATATTGAATCATAAAACCCACTCTGTCTGCACAGACCCTAAAGAACAAGGTTTTAGCCACGCGGTGGTGGCACACGCCTTTAATCACAGCACTAGAGAGGCAGAGGCAGGAGGATTCTGTGAGTTCGAAGCCAGCCTGGTCTACAGAGCGAGTTCCAGGATAAGCACCAAAGCTACAGAGAAACCTTGTCAAAAAAAAAAAAAGCACAAGGTTTTGTCCAGCATTTTCTCAGAGCCCAACCTGGGGCCAAGCAAGGTGAAGTGAGAGACGAGAGTGGCCTCTGGGAGTCTTCTGCCCTTTCCAAGTCTCTTACAGCTGCACCCTGTATGCAGGACTCCTCTAGGCAGGAGAGTACCAATTCATGGCCATATCCCATCTTGCCTGACTGGCCTCTGTCTCCATGTCTGCAGAGGGCTCCTAAAGGGGCAGGGCAGAACTTCAGCAGAGTGTCGGACACTATTCATGTCCTAAGGGGACATTTCTGTGACTGCGAGTCTAATGTGACAGGTAAGTGATTGTTCACACAGACAGGCCATTCCAGAACCAACTGCTCTACCTTAGAATGTGTGTGTGTGTGTGTGTGTGTGTGTGTGTGTGTGTGTGTGTGTGTGTGTGCTGCTTCCTTACAGTGGGATGAAATGCCCCAGGCAAAAACAAAAGTAGACTCATACCCACCCAGTGGACAGGCCTCAAGAAGAAGTTCAGCTCAAGAAGCAGAACAGGGTGTCCAGAGGATTTAAGACAACACAGGAAGTGGTCCAGTCAACTGTCAGTCTCAGGAACACAGCGCACCCACGTGGGCAGGCAGGACACTAAGGAGACCCAAGTAGAAAGGGACCATCAGGAAAAGCACATCAACAGGTCTGAGGTCAGAATCACACTGGAATCCTTAGCATTCCCAGGAGCAGACCGATATGTGCCCCTGTCTGAAAGGATCAAGACACAGGCAAGGTATCTGAGATCTCTTCAAGGTATCTTCCCCCGACCAGCCACGCTGTCCAGATCCAAGATATCCTTCAGGGGTAGTCAGGCTCCATCAACGCCTTCCTCACTTTTAGTACCCAGGCTAGGTCAGGTAGCATAGAACTTTTCCCTCCTCCTGGAAACTCATAAGAGCAAGAGAGGCCCTTTGTTCATCGAAATTGAAGAGGATTGAAGGCCCTCTGATTTCAGGGCCTATCAAGGCTGCCTACGGCCATCCTGATGTAGCCCTCCTAATAAAACACAGCTGAAGCAAAATTTTGTCTCAACTTTCTTCCTGTCCTCTTGTGTCACCTTTCAATAAGTTATGATGGTGTCCTTGTGTCACTGAGGAAAAGATGCCTTTCCAAGTGGGACAGACCTGGACAAGCGCAGGCCAAGAGGAAAAGATGCCTTTCCAAGTGGGACAGACCTGGACTAGGCGCAGCCCAATATGTAGAAACCAGGCCCAGTCATGACCTCCAAAGTGTTCTGAGGTCGATCCAGAAGAGTCGTGAACAAACATCTGTTCACTCCAGAGAGAAAATGGACAACCGACCCCAAAACAGTTCCTCCCAAATCTAACTCAGTAAATCAGAGAGCTTACTGGAGCTCAGGTAAGCAGGCTACTTACGGAAGTTACTCGGAGTTACTTACAGGATGCTCTGGTAAGGGACTACTTACAAAAACACGGATGAGCCGGGCGGTGGTGGCGCACGCCTTTAATCCCAGCACTCGGGAGGCAGAGGCAGGCTGATCTCTGTGAGTTTGAGGCCAGCCTGGTCTACAAGAGCTAGTTCCAGGACAGGCTCCAAAGCCACAGAGAAACCCTGTCTCGAAAAACCCAAAAAAAAAAACAAACAAACAAAACACAGACGACTCAAAGGCAACTAAAAAGGCACCACAGCATGATTGACAGCTCGTGAAAACTGCATTTCTGAACCTCCCCACACAACTTGTAAACAAGCAGCACATCAGGACCTCATGGGGAAGTCTCCCTTCCTAAGCACTGCGTACTAGTTTTTTGTAACCCTGGTGAGGGTCCATGTGACTCATAACTTCCAGAAGCTTCCTGAAACTAGACCTCTGTCCTCCCTTCAGGAAGGAATGTGTCAGTTCATGGGAACTGGCTACGCAACACACGTTCCTCATCTAGACATCCCTGGACGGCCATGACCTGCAAACCATACCCAGCCCACGTGGAAGGCTCAATGGGTTAACCAAAGAAGCTTCGCTGTGGAAAGTTGAGGGGAGAATTTTCACTTTTCCTAAGCGAAACAAAGCCTCCTTTTCAAACCATGTAAGACAGAGAAACTAGACTTGGGCAAAACCCCAAAGTTCACTACAGTGCGAGTTCAAACCAAGGAATCTGGGAAACTCCAGAATAAATGTTTCTATATTACGGCTCTCTTTTCAAAGTCAAGCTCGGTTCTTGCTCTGTCGTCTCCAGACCTTCCTCACCGAGTTTCATTATCTGTGACAAAGTAGAAGATCAGCTGAACAGATGCACCATTCGGAGGCCAAGTTCTGCACAGCCCTTTTGTTCTGGAAACAGCATCTGGCTCCATGGCTCTCAGTCCCCTGGAGAATCCGCGGCTGTGGATGTGGCTGGCTGCTTGGCTGGCTCCACAGCTGGAGGGCTGCATCCCAAGTCACACTGGGCAGAAGCACAGCTGTGCAACATCTGACTCCGTCCTTCCCCATCCACCCTGGCCTGTCACTCAAGGCGGACCCCAGAGAGGTCAGGGAAAGAGTCTGGTGTGGACAGGGTAGTGCTGGCATTGTCTCTCGGCTCTTGGTAGCCACGGGGACTAAGCTGTGGCCATGCAGCAGGCTCTGTAACCTTGTTATGGTTTGGAGGAGATAACCCTTAACATCAGGCAATGGGGGGAAACAAGTTTGTGATAAACAGGGGATTGGGTGGTAGGGAAATTGCTTTTTGGAAGCAGGGCCTTTTCTGTCAGTGGATCCAGGGTGTGGAAATTGAAGGAAGAAACATAAAGATCCTTTAAAGAGGGAGAGCAGTGCCTAACAGTAGTAACGCACGCCTTTAATCCCAGCACTCAGGAGGCAGAGGCAAGCGGATCTCTGTGAGTTCGAGGTCAGCCTGGTCTACAGAGCAAGTTCCAGAACAACCAAGGCTACACAGAGAAACCCTGTTTCAAAAAATAAAAAAGTAACTTAAAGAAAAAAAAGATCCATAAACCCAATGGATTTCAGAAAAGCTTTAGCTTTGAACTGGGTTCATGTCTGGTAACTCTCTGAATAACGTTTACATTTCCTAGATTTTATATGTACTCAATAGGGACACTTGAAAGGCTTCAAATATGATCAAGGACACTAAAACAGAGACTGTCCTTGAGTCACAAATTTATTTAATGCTATTGACAGACGGACAGACAACAGCATTGCAGGGACTCTGGGGAGAATTCAGGCACCAGCATCAGCAACACACAGCATGAGGAAGAGCCCTGATCTGATGTGTGATCCCCTCCGTATACCGTGAATATGTTTTATTACAACTGCTTAATAAAGAAACTGCTTTGGCCTATGGCAGGGCAGAATAGAACTAGACAGGACCAGTAAACTGAATGCAGGGAGAAAGAAGGCAGAGTCAGACAGATGCTATGTAGCTGCCAAAGGAGAAAGATGCTGGAACCTTATTGGTAGGCCACAGCCTTGCCACGATACACAGATTAATAGATGTGGGTTAATTTGAGATGTAAGAGCCAGCTAGGAATACACCTAAGCTATTGGCTTGACAATGTTGTAATTAATATAGTTTATGTGTGATGATTTGGGTCTGGGTGGCTGGGAAATGAAACAGGCAGTTTCCGTTTATACTGATCTCCCTTCAGAGCAACAGAGTCTGCACCCCCAGTGCTGGTAAGATGGAGGAAGGAGACTGTTGGGGACCTGCTAGCCACCTAGTCAGGTCAAACAGATGGGCTTCAGGCTCAGTGAGAGAGTCTGCCTCAAAAATTAAAGAGAGGGTAACTAAGGAAGATACCTTTGGATTCTACGAGTGTGTGCATATGCACGCATGCACACCCTCATCTCTACATGTACCCATGAACATACTATACATACCATGCACATGAACACCCCATAGAGCCTCCTCCTCCACTCCCAGCCTGACCAGAGTCAGCCCTCACAAGGACTTTCAGGAATCTCATATGAACAATAGGGAGCGAGGAGACTCACTGGTTAAAGAGAAGTTGCATAACCGACTAGCAGAGATGTGATCTCTGCCTCTTTCCACTAACCCAAAATGTATTTTTATTCAATTTACCAGCAATTAGCAGACAACATTTAGCAATGCCCTTGTAAAGGGATATTCAGTCACCTAATTTAATCTGCTCAGCAACCGCATTAATATCTCTATTCTACAGGTCACAAACTAAACATCAAACAGCTGAACGTAGTGGCACACGCCTGCAATTCCCATATTCAGAAGGCAGAGACAGAAGGATCGCTGCATGTTTGAGGCCAGCCTAGTCTATTTAGTGAGTTCCAATCCAGACAGGCCTAGACAGTACAATCCTGTCTCAAAACACAGAAAGAAAAAGGTGGGGTTAGGGAAGGAGAGAAGAAAAGGGAAAGAACACTGCGGGGAAGCCTGTCATCTGGATCCACAGCGCTGTTTCTAACCAGCAAACTAAATGGATGGATGGACAGATGGGTTGACGACTGGACTGACATACGAATGGATAGTGTACCCATTTGTTGAACTTTAGCCTCCAGTCGCACGGACAAATGTCACATTTAATATGTCAAGAACACACTGAAGTGTGTTAGAAAGTTTGCATAGCTGTATGGTTTTGAACCAACGACATCAAGTTCCACAGCCCATTCCTGGTCCTCAGGAACCACTTCACAGTAACTGTGAAGGGAAGCAGCAAACTGTGGTGCCATGTGGAATAACCAGACAGGACTACGAGATAATAGATCAAGTTCTACATCTCCAAGAAGTTGGTCAGGATCCCTCCATTCGGACTTCTATTGATTTCCATTTGCCCATCAGCATCTTTTCCCAGTCTTCTCCCCCCTTGTCTGTATCCTGCCCACTATGGGGCAACTTCAGTTATTGTAATAATTAGAATAATATCGGCCCTCATGGAATCTGCAGTCTGTGGTTAAATGGCTGCATGAGCATATGTTTAACATCACATTGTTCGGAGGCATGGCCGCAGCCCTGGAAAAGAAGCAGCGTGGATCAGAGCCTCCTCCAGAAGTCACCCACATCTGCCCTGGCCCCATCTGTGCAGTTTCGCAGTCCACCTTCTTCCTTTATTGTTTCTCCACTCAAACATCAAACTCACATTACGAATATCCCACCTTCTAAACCATATAGCCCCTCACCCCTGTTTAACGTGGAGGCTGTCTTAGCTTCTCAATGCTGCTGAGACAAATGACCACAGGTCCGTGCCTTAAAACCAGTGTGTCATTGGTACAGCTCTGCAACTGTGTGTCCTACTGGGCTAACATCATGGTGTCAGCATGGCTGTTTGCCTTCAGGGGCTCTAGAAAACAACAGGCTTGCTTGTCTTTTCCAGCTTCTGGAAGACATCCCACCCCCACGGTATGTGACAGTCTACCAGCAAATGTATCCCATCTCTATTCCTGTGATCGCTTCCTAAGCTCACCTCCTTGACGTACAAGGATTCCTATGAATATTCATTCCACCCGAGTACTCTAGGATAATCCCCAGCCCTCCAAATCCATTACCTAATCATGCCTAATGGAGAATCTCCCTCGAGGACCAGCACGATGGCTCAGCAGCCTGTCAGACAGGCTGTGCCACCTGAGTCTGGTCCTCACGTAAAACGCCAGATGCGGTGGCATGCATCTGTAATCACAGCTCTTCTAAGCTGAAGTGAAAGGTGGAGACGGGAGAAACCCCACTGAAGCCTGCGGGCCAGTCAGTGCAGAGCAGGAAACGTGCAAGAGAGACCAGGTCCCAGACTCCAGAGAGAAGCGGAGAAGTGACTTGAGGCAGGTCTCCTCTGACCACCACACAAACACCACGGCACACACGGAGACACGCACATCCTAATATAAATAAGTATTTTAAATCTCTCCTGAAGAGCATAATGGAAGGGGATGCGAATGTGATCAAATATGTCCATGAAAATGTCATACTGAAATCCATTGTTATGTATAATTAATGAAGCTAATAAAAACATTATAAAAGCTCTTTTTTGACGTGTATAGTAGCATGGTCATCAATTCAGGGGATTGGGATGTGGATATCTTTGAAATTATTAACCGGCCCTTCACGGTGCGCACATTTTATCTCCTTTGCCCAGTTCCAGAGAACAAAACCCTGTTCCCAACCCAATCTTACCTTTGTGTCCGTCTCGTTCTTTCCCTCATAACAAAGCCACGCCAGGATTCCAGGAACACTAGCCAAACAGGAAGAAGGAAGCATCTTGGGTCAACTCCTGAGTCACAACTTTTACATTGGACCATTCTCTCTGTGTGTCTGTCTTTATCTGCCCCTCTCTGTCTCTGTCTCTGTCTGTCTCTCTGTCTCTCTCTCTCTGTCTCTCTCTCTCTCTGTCTCTCTCTCTCCATCCTTCCCTGCCTCCTTCTCTCCTCAGTCCCTTCCCCCAAAGCCTTTGTCTTGGATTTAAATTTCCAAAAACCAAAACAACACATTTCCTGCTTCAGACTGTGTCTGTAGGACAATAGAAAGGCTGTCATTTTTTCCAGATAGGGTTTAGAAAGGGAAAAGTTGAATTGAGTTGAACTGTTCATTGGCTTGGTACAGACATCGAGAAGGTCAATTGTAAACCTTAAGTGAAAAATTAACATAGTCCCCGCTCAGAAATCTATCCTAACAAAGCAGGGATGGAGCAACTGTGAACAGGATGAAGACCAGAAACTTGCCTAGATGTTCGAAAAAGAATTTTTGTAAATTATCTTGCATCTATTCGATCTTCCTTCATACAGCCTTTAAATAATGTTATGCATATACCAAGTGACCTGGTAGTAGAACAGTGATAACCAGCAGGTTAAGAAGTTCACAACAGAATTGCCTGATATTTGCTTCTATTTAGAGTTACTTGACTAAAGCTATATCAGAGCTTTGTGGGGGTGCCTGACTTTACCTGTGGCTTTCTAATTGTCTCCTATAACTTACACTACTAAATGGCCTAAAGAGTTGTTAAAAGTAGGGTTAACTGATTAAATCACATGACCTTTTTAAAAAAGGAAGGGGCTAGAGAGATGAATCAATGACTGAGAGGTCTTCTAGCAGAAGATCTGAATTCAGTTCCCAGTATCCACATGGTGGCTCACAACTGTTTGTAACTCCAGCTCCAGGCTATCTGATGCCCTCTTCCGACCTCCCCAGGGTTCCAGCACACACATAATGCACATACATGCATGCAGGCACTCACATATGCACACAAAAATGCAAATAAACCTGTTAAAAATGAATGACATTGGTAAGCAAAATGTGTTTTGCTCTGTGACTTGAAGGGTGTGTTCTCGCACAGGCTTTAGATACCTAAAGTATTTTGGACACTTGTTTGAAATTTTCACACTGAAAACCACCTGTGATAGTCCACGCAGCAGCAGCAAATTCAAGTCTGCCCTCTCCTTCTTGCCTCTGTTGTTCTTACCACAGAAGCCTACCCCAGGGCCTCCCTTAACACGCTAGCTATAGCTATCGTAAGGGCTTGCCTGGAGACTACCCCTTCTACTGGAAAGCTTCACAGGTATCCACGGAGTTCCTGCTTATCACTGGAACTCAGATAAAACTTCATTTTTTTTCTCATTTTTTATATGTATGCATGGGTGTTTTCTCTGCATGTGTGCTGATGTACTATATGTACGCAGTGCCCAAAGAATTCAGAAGAGGGTGCAGATCCCCTGAAACAGGATTTAAAGTAGGGAGTGAGCCTCTATTGTGGGTGCTGGGAATAAAATCTCTTTTCTCTGGAAAAGTAACCAGTGCTCTTAACCTCTGAGCCATCTCCCCAGGCCATCAAATTTTGTTTTCCAGGGGAAATCTCTGAGCACCAGAATTCTTTCCTCTCACTCTTCTCCAGCCCATTTTCTTCTTGACACACATCTGCAGCCAGCTTACTTATCCATCCAGCTGCCTCTTTTGCTCTCATTTTCCCAACCCTCCCACAGTCCTCCACCCCTAAAATGTAAATAACGTCCATGAGAAACAGCCGTTTTCTTCCTGGTCATTAACTTCTGTAACCTGCTTCACACACAGGAGGTATCTGGCATATGTTTCCTATATAAAAATTTCATCAGCCTGGGTGGAAGGAGAGAACTGACTCCCACAAGTGGTTCTATGACCTTCATGAATGCACCATGTCATACACACACGAGCACACGTGAGCATACGCTCATGCACATGAGCACACACACGCACAATACATAAATAACAAATAAATACATTCTATTTTAATATTAAAAATAGAAAATGACTTATGTTGGCAGAGGCTGCTTGATCGTTTCCCAGCCGCCCAGACTCCCAAAATAATCACTCAGAAACTATATTATTTGCAGTACTGGTTGACCAATAGCTTAAGCATATTTTTAGCTAGCTCTTATATCCTAAAGTAACCCATCTCCATTAATCTGTGTACCACCATGTGGCTGTGGCTTACTGGCAAGGTTCTGGTGTGTCCGTCTCCAGGAGCAGCTACATGACTTCTCTCTGACTCCGCCTTCTTTCTTCCAGCATTCAACTTAGTCCCACACACACACCTAGCTCCATTCTGCCCTATCACAGGCCAAAGCAGCTTCTTTATTCATTAACCAATAAAAGCAACACATATACAGAAGGATCTCCCACATCAGATTCATAATTGACAGATGCACAATGCTTTCAAGGCTTTGAAAAAAATTGATTGAAAAATATCCTGAGTTGTACAAAATTCAGCCTACCACCAGGCTAAGATAGATTGTTCTTGTTAGAAGTACATATTTTTAAATTGTCCAATCTCAATTCTTGACCAAAGGAGGTGATCTTCCAGTTTTAATATCAGTATTCAATGTTTTAATGGATTAATAGTAAATGAAACAGTTGGTTTTTAACCAGATTAGACGGGCTATGAAGAACACTGAAATGTACTTTCTCTCTATCTGGTGCCCATTCCACTCCCTCAAGGGTCAATCATGGGGATTGTTTTTAAAGAAAAAAACACTCATTTGAGTATTAAATGACCAGAAATACAGGAAGAAGTTGACATTTTTCATGAGAGAGCGTGAAACCCATGTTCTGGCTTACCAGACAGGTGTTTTTATCAACTAAGACACAAGCCGTAAACAGACGTCTTACTTAAATATTCATGTGTAAAAAAAAAAAAAAAGGCACTTTGAAATCTCATACAGGTTGGGATTTGCTAAACTTGCTATAGGCTTTGAACAGATGTGAAAAAGACAAAATGTAACCTAAAGTTACCAGAATCTTTAAAAAAAAAAAATCACATAACTGCTGTTTTATAGGAGTCTGCCAACGTTCATATTGGATGACTCATTGGAGTTTATAAAATAAAAACGGGTAAAATATGCATAAATCCTTACACAAGTATGGTGTGGGGTTTTTTTTCATGTTCCTACGGCTGTTACAACATTTGTCTTAAAACTGATAGCGTGCCTGAGAGAGTAACCATTTAATTCAAGATGAATGTAAGCTTAGCTGTGCACTTCTTCAGCGAGTAAGCTGGGGGAGGTTGGCTGAGATTGTTGATGACAAAAATAAGGGAAAACTTATTAAAAAGAAAAAAACTCCAGAGTAATAGGGAAGCAAATACCTTCTGAAAGGAAGAGAGGGCCACTGTAACTGATCAAAAGTAATTTGGATCTCTGCATCTATTTCTATTTGTTGCTGGGTGAAGCCTCTCTGAGGACAACTGGGTTAAGCAATGGTCTCTGTATAAAGCAGAATATTCTTAGGAATCAATTTATTGACTTTTGCCTGTCATTTGGTTCTATCCTAGGTCTCTGTGTTGTCCAGCCTCTGTGTCCTGGCCCTCCAGGCAGTGTCGGGGGTGGGCTCCTTCTCAAGGGTGTGTCTCAAGTGGACCAGTCACTAGTTGGTCACTTCCAGAATTTGTGCACTGCTCAGCCAGGCAAACTATAGGTCAAAGGTCATGTGGCTGATTTTCCAATCCCTCTACTGGAAGTTTTGCCTAGTTACAAGAGATAGCCGGTTCAGGTTCTGTATCCCCATTGCTAGGCTTCTTAGCTTATCATAAATTCCTGGGAGTTTCCATTGCCCAAGGTTTCTAGCCCATCCCAGAAACGGCCCTGATTCCAGTTGTCTTTCCCAGTACTCTCTCCCTCCATCTTCCCCTCATCTGATCCCTCCTGTTCCCATGCCCACCAACCCCCATGCAGACCTCTCCCCTCCCTACAACTGTGAGGTCTGTTCTATTTCCCAGTGAGGATCATGTGTCCCCACTTGAGCCTTCCTTGTTGCTTAAGTTTCTTTGGGTCTGTGGATTATAGCGTGGTTATCCTTTACTTTATGACCAACATCCACCTGTCAGTGGGTTTGTCTTTCAGGGTCTAGGTTACCTATCTCAGAATGATCTTTTCTAGTTCCATCCATTTGCCGGCAAGTTTCACTGTTTCACAGAAACAGATGCAGAGACCCATAGCTAAACATTAAGTAGGCCTTGGGAAATCCTGCAGAAGAGGAGAGAAATGATTATGGGAGCCAAGGGGGGCCAAGGACACCTCAGGAAAACACACAGAGTCAACTGACCCGGGCTCATGGGGACTCACAGAGACTGAACTGCCAACCAGAGAACTTGCATGGGGCTAACCTGGGCCCTCTGCATATGTTGCAATTGTGTGGCTTGGTCTTCTTGTGGGACTCCTGGCAGAGGGAATGGGGGCTGCCTCTGACTCTGTTGCTTGCTCTTGGAACCCTTTCTTCCTGTTCAGTTGCCTTGCCCAGCCTTAATAGGAGAGGAACCTAGCCTTACTGCAACTTGATATGCCATGGCTGGGTGATATACATAGGAGGACCCTTTTCTGAATGGAATGGAGAGAAAGTAGATGTGAGTAAAGGGAGGAAGTTGGGGGAAGGGACTGGGGGAGAGAAGGGTGGGAGGAGAGACTGTGGTCAGGCTGAGAAAAAATAATGAATTGATTAATTAATAAAAAATTAACAAAAATGTAATTTAGACATATATTTGGCCACAAACAGACAAATCCTTCTGAACTGGGCCGCTGGGAGAGCAGTTGGAAACACATCAGAAGCATATGACCTCAGACCACCAACCTTCAGACCTAAACAAACGCCCATCCAAAGCTGAATGAATGAAAACTATCAGATAATGCTCACTTGCTTCTGGGTTCCTAGGGTGTCTTCCTCCTGGGAGCTGGTCAACTAGAGAGCCAGGTTTTGAACTACATCTGTTGTTTTGGGGAGAAAGGTTTGATATCAAGTTCTAACTCTTGTAGGTAACTTAACATGTATAAAGGAACATACTTTATATGAGGGAAATAAGGCAACCATCACTGTAACCAACAACTAAATACCAACAGCACCAAAAGTCAGTCCAGGTGATGTCACTGACCTCCTGACATTGCACACCAAGATCACACAGCCCTGTGAGCATCACCCTACCAAAAACGCATGTCCTAAGTCTAACTGCATCATACTTTGAGACAAAATGTCAAAGAACCTAAAGTGAAGGGACTTAGACTAAGTTCTGACCTATCTTGTCCACCATTTTAAGTCAAAACTTTCCATCTTCTCTATATTCTCCAATGACAGTTGTAATCTCTTCTTACCTCCTATTTAATTACTGTGTGTCTTCCCTCCCTTTCTTTTAGGTAGTTTGGCAAGAGTTTCATCAGTTTTATTCACTTTTTCATAGCATCAACTTGTTTGATTGACTCTACCTACTGGCCTTTTCATCTCCTCCTTTTCATTAGTTTCTGTCCTGATGGTATTTCTCTCCACTTGCTGTTTGGGGGCTTTGTCTTGGTCTCATGTTTCTGAGACCTTGAGGTGCATAATTAGGTTATTTATTTCAAGTCATTTGGATTTTTTTAAAGAAAAAAAAAGCACCCAGCTTTTTAAAAATATAAGCATTCCCTTTTAAATCATGCTTTCCATTTCATTAGATACTAGTCATGTTTTAGTTTTCTCACTGATATTTTTAATAACCTACTGTTCATTCAAGAGACTATTATACAATCTCCAAAAGTGGCAATGTTTTAAAAGATATATAAAAAGCAAATAACATTGCAATTCAAAGGAGCTTTGGGGAGAAAGTGGGGGGCTAAATGCACTGTGTATTCCCAATATCGATCCTCTAGGGAGAAGGTAATGGCTTCTAAAAAACATAGATGTGGGCACATGATATAATAAAATAATCAACTGGGAAGATGACTCAGTCAGTAGAATGCCTCACATGCAGGTGCGAAGAATGGAGTTCAGATCCCAGCATCCACATGCTGTGGAATAACCCTTTTGTACACTGTGAAGATTTGTCACTCTGATTAGTTTGATAAAAAACTGACTGACTCGTATCAAGACAGGAAGTATAGGTGGGACAGCCAGACACAAAGGAGCTGGAAAGAAGGAGGACAGAGTTAGAGGAGTTACCAGACAGATTCAGAGAAGCAAGTTAGACACATAAAATGGGATAGAGGTAAAAGCCACATGACAGAATGAATATTAATAGAAGTGGGTTAATTTAAGTTGTAAGAGCTGGTTAGTAATAAGCCTGAGCTTTCGATCAAGCATTTGTAATTAATATAAACCTCTGTGTGGTTACTTGGACCTGGCAGTTGGGAAAGAAAAGTCCACTATACCCATGTAAAAAGTCAGGCACATACCTGAAATCCCAGGCCTGGGGAGACAGAGATGGGTGATCCCTGAAGTTTCTGGCCCATCCTAGTCAAATTGGTGAGCTCCAAACATAAGTGAGAGACCTTGTCTCTGAAAATAAGGTGGACAGTTAGGAAAAACACCCAACACTGACAACTACCTCCATAGCATGTGCGCCCAGCCACCAAAAATAAAGTAGTTCCTAAGTTTTATAAATGCACCATGGTTATATAAGAAAATGTGCTTGTTTCTAGGAAGCTCCTGTTTATGTAGACAGAAATCAGGCAACATGATGACACTGACTATTCTCAAAAGGTTCAGGAAGCTGAGCATGTTGGGACACACCTGAAATTCCAACACCCAAGAGGCAAAGGCAGGAGGATCTTGTGTTCGAGGCTAGCCTGAGTTGCATGATCATTTCCAGGCCAGCTTTGGCCCAGCCCCTGTCTGAAAACCACAAAAATATGTGTAGGTAGCTATATAAAGGGATGGCTTGATAACTCATGTGTGACAAAGTGTTGACTGGTGAATCTGAGTGCAAATTTCACAGAAGCCATTTATGCTGCTTCTGCAATTCCACACTAAGTTTAAAGTTGTTTTACATTTCAAAGTGTTTACACTTGGCTCTCTTAAAATATGAGATTATTACGTCCTGAAACATAATAAGAATTGTCATTAATTCCCAGACACACTATCCTGGCTAATAGGGTTGCTGGGTTACATAAGAAGGGGAAAATATATTTATCTTTTAATAATTATGCAGACAATAATAAAAATTCGTTAAACAGAGAGTTTTCTGTGTTTATGTACATGTTTGAAATGGATATTCTTCAGAGTACTCTTCTTCTGTGGAGCGAACGGGACATAGCTGAAGAGTGAGATGTTCGAGTGGACACCACCAGCCCCCTCGGGTGCAGAGGGCTGAACTCCAAATATCACGGCGCTAAAGATCCATCACTCTGCCTAGGCTGCTGTCAGGCTCCGCATCGCCTTTCTAAACACAGTCTCAGAGAAGCCGCTGGTCCCCGGGTGGGCATCCCAGGCCACGCTTCTCTCCTGAGCTCCCCATCCACAAGGTCACAGTCAACTGCAAGGCTCCGTCTGTGCCTAGCAGACATCTGCTCCTGCACCTACGGTGCTCAACTCTTGACATTCCCCCTCCAAGTCAGTCTTTCTCTGTTTTGATGATTCATAACCCCTCCCCGGAGATTCCAGGAGGAAGACGATGATCCTACATCTTCCTCCCTCCCACATTCCATGAGTTGTCAAGTCCACTGACTCTGGCGCTAAAACAATGGTTCTCAGCCTGGGGCTCGCAGAGCAGACATCTTGCACATACCAGACACTCATGTTACAATTCATAACAGTAGTGACATTGGTTATGAAGTAGCAACAAAATAGTTGTATGGTTGGGGGTCTCCACAACTTAAGGAAGTGCATTAAAGAGTCACAGGATTAGGAAGGTTGAGAACCACTGCTCCAGAGCAATACCACAATCTGCTCACACCTTGTTTCCATCCAAAAGGAGGCCAGAAGTCCGTGTTTAAGTGCATGTATGCCTTATCACATTGCTCTTCCCTCACAGCTCTGTGACCTTAGTTACTTTGCTTCCATTGGCCTCATTGACTTGATCTGTAAAGCTGAAACCAATCACGACAGCCATGTTCAGGATTCTTGTGTGATTGAGATCAGGACAAGTTACTGCTGTTTTTGCCCCTGCGCCATGCCAGTCATCATCTGTCCACAAGATAAACCTTTTCCTGGGCTCCTTAATCCCACATTTGTGCCTCCCACACCTACTACTATCCCATCTAAACACTAGGCAGTCTTACACAAGACTAGTAGAAGCATGGAATTCCCCTGCTCAGTGTTTATCAGTGCTTTCCCATCACTCAAACAAAATCGAATTTTTTTTTTCAAAGTCTGCATTCCTCAGCATGACTGAGTCTAGTATATCTCCGGCTTCTGAAAACTGGAAATCACATGGCAGGCATTCCGCTACCACAGCGCTACCATTTTAAACAAATCAAATAAAATAAAGTGAGCCTTAGATTATCCCAAGCAATAAAATACGGTTTGAAAATAAAAATAATAACAGATATAGATGAATGAGAAGTGGGATATTCACCAAGGCTTTCAACTCCAGGTAAGCTGATTTATTTTTTGTATCTTATCATAAATAATTATAAATCTCAAATCACAATGACAGACAGGTCATTAGGAATAACAGTCTGGGGTAAATCTGTCAGAGAGCTCATCATTTAATAGACTAGAGGACCCAACTAGTATAACTTTCACTGAAGATCATTCTCGAAACTCTCTCAGGTCCTCAGTTAAAGAGTACACCACACATCCACGCTACAAGGCAAGTGTAAATCAATTCCCTGTTCAATCTGGAAGACCTTTTTCTGGATCTATGATAGCATTTATATGTTATCAATACCGTTTATATGCTATCAATACCATTTATATGTATATCATTTGTTTATACATTACAAAACCATTTCGCCTGAGACATGAGAACATCAGCATCATCGTGTGCTCAGGGGAGAAAAACCATCAAATTCTTAGTGAGGTCAGTCTTTGTGACACTTTCTTTCTTCTTAGCTTCCACATTTAAAGCCAGACTATGGCAGCTGTCAACTCTAGACCAGACAGTCTGAGGTCCTGACACCACAAAGATGCAGCACTTGACCCAACCACTTGAAAACACATTTTAGCGATACACTGCGGTCATGTCCAGATCATTGTGAAAATATACTCCATCTCTTCTGTCACTAAAATAATTTGCCAGCCCTTGCGTCTCCTACATCTTTATTTCTCCTTTATATCAGACCATCCCAATAATGTCAAAAACACGTTCTTATTCTTTCCCTTAAACAAAACTCTGCACCCTCCCTAACACCTCCCTAGTCCTTTCTATGGAATGACTCAGTCGAGTCTATGAAAACCGCTGTGGTCAAAGCCTCAGGAAACATCAACAGTGCTGTTTTAATTAACACATAAAATTAAGCATATTTATCAGGATACTATCTGATATTTTGATACATGGACACACTGTATGCAAATCAGGGTAAGTGTGACTATCTCCTCCAATCACAATCACAAGACACAACCAGGGTAAGTGAGGCCATCTTCGCAAATCCACCCAGTCTTTTGTGGTGAAAGTGTTCAAAATCCTTCTATTTTTTAAATACTATTGGTGAAGAATAGAAGTTTAGGCACAGCATATCGGTTTATGCATTAACTCTCCAACACTCGGAAAGCAGAAGCAGGAGGATCATTGGAAATTCTGGGCCAGTCTGGTCTACATAGAAAGTTCTAGACAAGGCAAGGCTGCATAGCAAGACCCAATCTCAAAAACAAAAAAACGGGGGAAGGGGGGGGAGAGAGAGAGAGAGAGAGAGAGAGAGAGAGAGAGAGAGAGAGAGAGAGAGAGAGAGGGAGGGAGATGTTTATTTAGCTAATGGTTCTTAAGATCAGTGTGAACATCTGTTCAACATCTGCTGGAGGCCTTCTTGCTGTTTCATAAAAAGGTGGAAGGCATCATATGGAGACCAAGCAAGTATTAGTCCCCAGTTCCTCTTTTTGTTCTGGAACAATGAAAGCATCATGGCCCATGCCTTCATGAAATCAGATAACCTTGACAATCCCTCAAATGGCATGGGAAAGTCCTTCTGTCTGTGTTGCTTTTATTGGTTAATGAATAAATCTGTCTCAGCCAGTGGCTTAGCAGAATAGGGCAAGGCAGGAGTTCCAAGCAGATAATGGAGAAGAGAGTAGGTGGAGTCAGGGAGAAGCCATGTAGCTGCCACCAGAGACAGACATCTCTGCTGGAGCCCACCAACACTTTGCCAACCTCATGGTGATACACGGACTAATGAATATGGGTTAGTTTAGGATATAAGAGTTAGTCAGAAATACACTTAAGCTATTGGCCAAACACTATTGCAAATAATATTATTTCTCAGTGAGTAATTTCATGGTCCGGGTGGCTGGGAAATAATGAGCAGCCTCCAAAAACACCCAAAGACCTGTCTCCAAACACCATTAACATGTGGTTGGGGGTAAGTTTCCAAGAGTTCTGTAAGGAAGTATTGAAACACGGCAGTTCTGGGCCTGCAGGACTCTCTACTCTCTTGGGTTCCTCCTTGCCCCTCTTCAGTTTGCTTTGTTCTCTCACTTGACAAAGTTTCTGTTTGTTCTCTGGGGCTGTAGTTACCGCCTGTGTCCACCTCCTCTTACTGACCTAACAAGATAACAGAACTTGGTCCTGGCTATCAGTCTCCATTCATGGCCTCAGTTCATGGAGATACTATCTTCCCAGGTGCTCAGGGCAAAATCTTGAGAGGCCCTCCTCAGTTCCTCTCATTTTCTCAAAACCTGCATCTCCCCATCTGCCACTTCACTGACATCCACTAAGACCTCTCTCTGGCTACTTCCTCTGTCCCCTGTCTAATCCCAACTACTACTGAATCTCACCTGTGATGTGGGATTCCCCTCTGTATGCTGAGAATATCATTGGTTAATAAAGAAACTGTCTTAGGCCTGTGCAAGGCAGAACTTAGGTAGGCGGGAAAAACTAAAACTGAATGCTGGGAGGAAGAAGACAGAGTCAAGGAGACACCATGGAGCCACCAGAGGGAAAGATGCAAGCCACCAGCTGGAACCTTGCCAGTAGGACACGAACCTCATGGTAAAATATAAAATAATAGAAATAAGTTAATTTAATATGTAAGAGCTGGCTAAAAATACACTAGAGTCATTGGCTGAGCAGTGTTTTAAATAGTATAGTTTCTGTGTGATTATTTTGGGTCTGAGCTGCTGGGCAGTCAGGAAATGAACTAGCAGCCTCGTACTACACACCTGGACTACTGTAACTGCATTCCTTGCTTTCCTTCACCCGTTCCCTCAGCTGCTAGAGTAACAGTCTTGTCACCCCTGGGCTCCAGCCCTTTGGGAGGTCCCGATCGACTCAGCTCAAGCTCACTTCACTCCCTCTACCATACTATCCCTTGCCCAGCGTGTCCTGCTACAGTGGAGCGCAAACCTTCCAGGGATGCCCTCAAGTGTGGGCCTTGACATTGGAGAGCCCTCTGCCTCTAACGTCTTCCTGAGGTATGAATATCCTTACTGAACGTTTAGACTGAAAGGCCCCTCTTCCCTGTGTTAGTTATCACTACCTTGTTTTGGGATTCCTTGTCTCTAGCTCTCATCATTTTAATGCATTCACTGTGTTTGTTCCCTATCTACCTCCTTCTTCCCTCTAGTTTAAGCTCCACACGCCTGGTGGTACTTCTCATCTGATTCATTCACTGCAATATCCCCAGCACACAGTAGGTGCTCAATGAATGTCTGTTGTCGAAATCAATAAGTCCATAGTAAACTCTTCCTAGGCACTTTCTCAGCTGTGGCGGTTTAAATGAGAATGGTCCCATAGGTTCATGTGCTTGAATATTTGATCCCCAGATGGTAAAGATTAGGAGATGTGGCACTGGGGATGAACTCTGAGGTTTCAAAAGCCCACATCATTTCCAGAGAACTCTCTCTCTCTCCCTCTCTCTCTCCTTTTCTCTCTCTATCTTCCTCTCTCTCTCTCTCTCTCTCTCTCTCTCTCTCTCTTTCTCTCTCTCTCTCTCTCCTTGTGTTTGTGAATCAAAATGTAAGCTCTCAGCTACTGCTCCAGCACCATGTCTACCTACTGCCATGCTCCCTACCATGATGGTCATGGACTCTTAACGTTCTAAAATTTTAAGCTCCAAATAAACTCTTTTCCACGTTACCTTGGTTGTCTTACCACAGCAACAGAAAAGTAACTAAGATATCAACCCAATTCTGTAGGTTTAAAATTTTCTAAACCATTGATTATCAGTAATGAGGTTTGCAAGACTTAAAGAGCAAGTATATAAGGTCTAAAAATTCAGCCTTGAACCTTTGCCCCATAGCTAAACCTTCCAGCTATGTGACTTTACATCTGAACTCCCATTTCCATTCGAGAACAAAGAAAAATCACAATGTGTATTTCTCTATTGTTGAAAAGATTTATTTTACCGTTAGTGCTGACTATTCTTGGCTATCAACTTGACTATATCTGGAATTAACTAAAACCTGAGCAATTGAGCTCATCTGTGAAAGATTATTCTCAATTGGATCTTTTGAGGTGGGAAAACTCATGCTAAATCCAGGCCACTCCTTTTGGTGGCAGCCTATATAAAGGAAATGGGGAAAGGATGCATTTGCTCTAAACCTGCTTTTTGCCATCACTCTAGCCGGTGAATTCATTCTTCTCTGGTATTATAGCCTACTTCTTCAAGATTCCTGACCTATTCTTAAGACCAGCTGAGACATCCAATCTCATGGACCAAACAGTTATTGGATTCTTGGATTTTCTGTTGGGAGCCAGACATTATTGGACTAGCCAGGCCACAGCCTGTATGCCACTCTAATAAATCCCGTGTGTGTGTGTGTGTGTGTGTGTGTGTGTGTGTGTGTGTGTGTGTGTTCATTCTTTCAGTTCTGTTTCTTAAGCAAACTCTGTCTAATACACTGTTGCTCCTTAAGGCCTGTGTGAGTGTGTTCTGCTTCCTTCTGCCTTCCTCCCTGATCACAGCCAACGACTCCCTCTGTCTGATAAAGACTGCGCAAGAACGGTGAAGGATATTACTAAGTCGAGCGGTATTTATCAGCCAGGTCCAGATTTCAGACACCAGGACAATACTACCCATAAATCTTAAAGGGGTGGGGTGGCCGCTGAGCAGAACCTACCATGTTATATGTAAATGTTCACCCACTTCCTTGTAGAGCTTCCTTCTAGCCCTTCAGTTTCCTAGCCTTTCCTAGTGGGACTGAGTGGAGTTGTGTTGGGCTTCGATGTCAATCAAGGAATCAGTTGCAGTTAAGAAAGGCTTAAGGAATGGCATCAGAAAAATCTATATTTCTACAAGAGCGTATCAGACCAATTGAGCTGTCACTTCGCTTTATGGAGTCTGCCTGTGTCAGTTCGTCCAGACTGACACCAGGTTAGCTAATCAGGCTCCACAAATCCCCTGTCCTCAATGGGATTTTGAAAGGCCACATTTACTACAAGGAAGCTTTTTCCAGTGACATAAGTGACTGAGGACTCAAACACTCTTTTGAAAAGCTCTCCAGTCCAAATTTTAAGCGTAAGCATTATAGTGACCCTAGAGGCGTGAGAAATCGGTACCTGAGATCGATGTTGACCTTGTAAGTGGATGTAACTATTCTCCTAGGATTCCATATCTTCATCAAGGTAGCCCAGCAACCACATCTCTGTGTGGGGGGGGGGGGTGGCGGGGAGGGCATTCTCGTGTGTAAGTAGTAGAAATTCATTCCAAGTCACTGAAATCAAAAGAGAGTGTGTTGCCTCTTCATGAATGGGATGTGAGAGTACGGTAGAAATAACTGAATCCGGGACTCTGAGGATCGCTGACTCTCAGCTATATTTTTTTCAGTGTAGTCGTACAAGCAATAGCGCAGATAACAAGCAACAAGCTTTACAGACAGCCACAAGATTGAGAATCCAACAGCCGCCACCTCCTTGACCACTTACACTAACCTCACGAACCTGACTTCACGACATACATGTTCCCAATCATAAACGTGAGGATAATGATGATTCTTACCTCCTAGGTTTGGGGAAGGACCAAATGAGTTTAAATACGAACTGTGGAAATGATGGTCTTTGCTAGTAAGTTCGTCCCTCCTGGTGACAAAGATTTCCCAACACGCTTATGTAGTCCTTCGTGAGAGGATTCCATGGGAAAAGAGCACCTCTCCTGGGAATTTCAGAAACAAGCATAGACAGAGTCTCACTAACTGAGGCAGGAGCATGTGTCCGAGCCTGGAGTGGAGGCTAGGATCTGTCTCAAGTGATTACTTAAACAGAAGGAAGACTGGGCATCTGGATGGAAAATCGGGATTGCCAACACCTGTGGGAAAAGCAAGGCGTTGCCATGCAGCTTGCACTCCAGGCTGTGGGGCATGGAGAGGGGGATCACTGGGGCTTTCTGGCTTCCGGCCTAGCTCCAGGCTCAGTGAGAGGCCTTGTGAAGAGGGAATAAGGCAGAGAGTGCTAGAGCAGGACAGCTGACACCTTGTCTCCATTTATGCTTGTGAACACATGCACCATGCACAAACATACTCACAGAGAATAGAGGAAATCACAATTGTTGTTATTTTGTACAATAATAAACAACGGTGTTCATAGAAAAATATACTGCCTATGAGCCATTTTATAGAAAAGTTTAAATTTATGTATTGTGTGAGGAGTCAGATTTGACAATTACAAAAGTCCCTTTCAACTTCAACGAGATTGAGTTTTAAAAGGACTTCGGGACATAATAAAAAAAATTAAATGTAATGAAATAAATGTTCAGTTACCTATAGAGGGGCCACATAGTATACAAAATAACAAATGAGCTAATTGAGGTTTCTGTGACAAGAATCAATCATGGATACTTTATAGAGGAAGGCGGTTGTGAGGAACCATCTGTGTGCCATGGAAACATACATTGGAGGTGAGTAGAAGAGTGTACATGAGAAATGGATGAAAACCAAATCATTTAGTGTGTTGCATATTTTCCCATTATAAAATGAGTTTTTAAAAAAATATATATTGTTTTATAAAACACAAAGTGAGAAGAAGTTGCTTTCAGTTATAGTTTGCCTTACTGCACTCTCTCTGACACTCAGGACGCTCTCTGATGCAGGGCAACTTTGGACACAGACGAAGCTGGGGCAGTCTGAGCAGACACCCAAGTCCACTCAGTAGAATCCATTTCCCCCGCATTTACTGTCTTACCAGTAGGAGGGCCGGCAACCCATGGGCACTCAAGAGTATATCATTTTGTGTTTAGTCTAGCCAAGAATAATTAAAACCATTCCCAACATATAGCACAGTCTATTTATCCAGCTATCGAGACTTGTCACGTCCTCAAATTATTTATAAACTCTTCTCTCTTTGGGATTATTTTTGTTTATGTTGCTGGTGTGTGCATGTTTGAGTATATATATGTTCATATGTGTGGGCACACATGCCTGCGCGTGAGGGTGGAGGCCAGAAGTTGACACTGAGTCACTTCCTTGATCACTCTCCATACTATACATTGAGGCAGAGTCTCTCACTTGAAGTTTGCGGTTTTGCTGTCTAACTAGCCAGCTTCTTCAGAGGCTTTCCATCTCACCCACTGAGCTCTGGGATCACAGGTGGGCCCCCATGCCAACTAGGCATTTACATGAATGCTGGGAATCCAAACTCTGATCCACGTGCAGCAAGTTCTTTGCCCCTCAAAGCCATCTCTCCAGCCTGTGTTGTTGAGTTTTGGTTGGGGGAAGCTATTTATTTGTTGGGGATTTTTGTTATTGTTGTTGTTCATTTGTCTGGGTGGTTATGTGCTTTCAATTTTGTTTCCATTTTTGTTTTGAGACAGAGTCTCACTATGTAGCCCAAGCTGGCCTGAGACTTGTGATCATCCTGCCTCAGCCTTCCAAGTGCTAAGGTTACAAGCCACCTGACTTTCCGTAGAGAGGAAACTTGAATGACCCTTAAGTTCTTGATTAAACTGACCTCTTTCTTTAAGACTGACAGTAGTACTACACACCCCTCATTTACCTAATTTCTCTTAAAACTAAGACATTAGAGGAAAAAAGAAAAGTCCTCCAAATAGAAGAAGTCCATTTCTGTAATTATTTTTAAAAAGTCATATGCAAAAAATGTGGCTGATAAGATGTGCCATGACATTGTACATACATGACACCAGCAATAACTGGAAGCCGAGTGCAGGCGCCCAAAGATGAAGAACACAGACACATGAGCATCCCAGATGGAGATGACTCATTCCCCTTGGGAAGGGGCCGTTCCAGTCCAAGCTAGTTCTAGAACACTCTGTTCAGTGTTAGCATCCTAGCCAATCTTGAGGATATTTGGGTCAGAACCCTTAGTACTACATAGTGTCCTTCTCAATTTACATCATCCCCGTCAGTGCTGGAGACCAGCTAGCCTCTGAGAGGACTTCCCCTGGAATGCAGGTGACTAGTGACTTCTGGGCATCCTTGAATGACTGGGATCGGGGCACACTGCACATTCCTAAGCCTGGAATCAAAACACTCTCCCACAGACAGGCTACCCCAGCCTAAGAAGATCTGGCCCAGTAATGCCACTTCCCTAGGCAACATCTGGAGGGAAAACAAGGGAGAAAAGTCAAGGTTCTTTTTTTTTTTATTAAAGTCACAGTAAAACTGGATTTAACCAGATGAGTCAGAATTTATGTAAGATATATGTGAATGAGTGTGTGCACATGTGTGTGTTTGTGTGTGTGTGTGTTAAGCTGACGTTTACATAAATTCCTCTGAAACCAAAACACAGAGCACAGAAGTGAGCCAGGGAATTAAGGTCTCCAGGAAAAAGAGAAAAAAAAATCACCCAACAGGATTTCAGTATGCCCTGTTAAGTTTGTATAAACTTGGTGGTGGGGTAAACCAAATAATTAATGGCTACGTAACCACCAGTCAATCATCTGTGTGGCTCGAGACCCAAAAGAACAGACATCTGCCTAGGAGCATGTTAGAGAGTAGTCTCCATGCCACATCCAAACTCATAGACAAATATTGAGAATGGGAGGGGCATTCTTGGTCATTCTGCCTGGGCCAATCACACATGGCTCTGCGGGTTCCTGGGCATGGAATGCTGACTTGTTCTTAAGATTCGGGCTCATGCTATGCTTGTTATTGTTGCTGTTGTTGTTGCTGTTGTTGTTGTTGTTGTTGTTGCTGTTGTTGTTGTTGTTTTAGGGTTTTGTTTTGTTTGAGACAGGGTCTGACTATATAGTCCTGTCTGGCTTGGAGCCAGCTGCATAGACCAGCTTGCCTTGAACTCACAAAGATCCATTTCCTAAGTACTGGACTTAAAGGAGTGCCCGCCTGACCCAGCTTTCACACCAGTCTTCATGATTAAAGGCTTTAATACTAAAAGAAATTTATTTGCACAGACAATGTAATCCATTTGATCATAAGGCAGAATTGTTAAAATTTTAACTTTTTGTTATTTTTTTAATAGCATGCTCAAAACTTCTTTCTATAATGATTAAATGTAGGGGACAATAGGCGGTGATAAAAACAACTTTTTTGTGTGTGAGAAATACAACCAACATTCTCTAGAGAGCTCTAAGCCATTTTCACATGCCTTCCAACGTGGCAGAAGTACCAGCCCACAGACTAAAAGACACATAACTAGCTTCTTGAAGTGTCTTAGAGGTCTCACTACAGAAGCCACTGGGCAGTGAGAATGGCCTGTGTCTGGTGGGGCAAGACTTAGGTTACACACAGAATTAGCAAAATCTCACCTGAAGCCTTTACGTAGGACTGATATTTAAAGTGTGCAGATGCAGCCCTTAGCTGACCAGGCTGGGAGCCATGGTTCAGATCTCTGTACATAGAGTGTCGTGCCATCTTCGCTGCTCAATTTTGGCCTAAAGATCAAGGACAACCATTCACAGTTCTCCCAGTCTCCCATCACCACGCTGCGCTGAAGGGACGCTGCTCATCTCGAGGCGTGTTTGTTATTATTCTTTTTGTTGTTTGGGTCTTTTGTTTGGTTGATTTGGTTTGGGGTTTTTTTGCTGTTATTATTGTTTTGTTTGTTTTGTTTTGTTTGCACTGCCTGTCTCTTCTTCAACTGCACAGGTTTGTTTGCCTGCCTCCTTCATCCTTGAAGCTGTTTATGCAGACGTATAACATAAGTTTCTCAATTACATTCTTATTCCAGCCCCAGGTTCCCCAGAGAGACTAAATAAAAATTAAATTTCACCAATTACAGGCAGCCATAGAGGTCTTCAAATGCTTCACAATGTGGCTTAATGTGAACCATTCACATCCCAAGTACAGCCCCAAATAAGTTATCTTTGATTGTCTTTCAGGCTGTGCGTCACCGTGCGGTGCTGCCCTCCCAGCCTAGGGCAGGATGATGCTCCTGACCCCTTCTGTTGAGCCGATGGGAGCATGCAGCTTGCTCTGGCCAATGAACGTGAGCAGAGGTTTCACTTTCCTGTGTCCATTTTCTTGCCTCCCACAGTGGTCAAGGTATGTGTGACTCAGCCTCGACCCTTAATAAAGAAGCCAGCACTTCAGAGAAGAGATACAAAGTATGCAAACAGAACAAAGAAAAGCCAAAGTTGAAACAAAAGAGTGTTATTTCAAATTACTGAGCTTTGGGGATTGTCTGTTATGGCGACCTAAGGCCCCTGACACTTTAGTCCTAATGAAATGTTATTCTTTCACATAAAAGAAACGTCCGGGGCACTGAGCATCATGGCAAATCTGAAAGAGAAGAAACGTGGGCTCTATTACATGAGAGCGTGTGCATGATATGTAGATATGTACGCAGGTTATTGACAGGCACTTTGAGCATTAAAACTGCTCAAAGCCCTTAGATAATCCACAATCTTCAAAATGTCATAGAAAAACAAGTGCTTTGACTTGAACCCATTTGTCAAAATCATTTGCAGGGTCACATTTCCAGGACCAAGTCCATTCATCAAATGGAACTTCATTCTGAGGTACCAAACAAACTAACTAGTTATTGGGCTCCTCTGTCATTGAGGAGGGCCAGGCTGACCCAGGAGGAGATGATTACAACATCAAGAGAAGCATCCGGTCATTATCAGAATTAGAGAACCCTAACCAAGTCAAAGGCCACACGGTAGCCTCTCACTTCAGAGAGTATGAAGCCAGAGCTCAGCATATGTATTGTAAGAAAAATTCCAAATACACGATATTTGATTGAATTCCTAAGGTAAAAACCTTAGGGGGTGTTTTGGGGGTCTGGAATGAGTAACTGAACACGGTGTTCAAACGGGGCCTCATAAACTTGATACTTATACTCTACCTACAACCTGCACACTTTCCCGCCTTTGAAACTCTGTAGCTCTGAAGGATTTTCTTCCTCGCTGCAGAAAAGAATTGTCTGAGTTTCTCCTTTAAGTAAAGAGAAAACTGTCCGTTTTCAATTTGCTTTGAACTGGTGAGTCAGGGCGCGATGGATGATGTCATATGTTAGCCTGCAATCCCTGGTGTGGTTCTCGGGGGCTCCCTGGAGCTCTCCACTCAGTCCTGTCCCGTTTCCGTGGCAGACAGTACTCCCCGGGTTCCATCCTTTCTTCTTTGGCTTCTTCCCAGCCCCAGGCCAGGAGCCTGGGTAGCAGGGGATAAAACAGGAAGTCTGAGCGCTCCAGCCGGCTGCGAGCCCCCTAGTGTTTTCCCACTCGGGCGTCCTGGCCTGGTTCCCCAGAAGTACAAACACACGCACAGAGCCCCATTGTTGCCGCCTTCCCCGGCCCACTGGTCCTAATATGGAATGCAGCAGGAAACCCACGATTTCCTGACGCTCGGCAAGCTGGAGGAAGCGAGGGGGGAAACTCCGTTTAAAAGCCTTGCCCTCCTCCATGTTAGCTGTGTGCTGGAAAACCAGGCAGGAGTTATCCAAATCCCACCGTGTCATCAACCGGGCTGGGGATGGGGAGGGCAGAGTGAGACTCTCAACAGGCTGCTGCAATATTTAGACTGCCAGGAAGTCCCGGGAAGTCTGTGGAAAGGAGAGCGTCTTAACTCCAGCCATTGAGGGAAAGGGACACAGACCTTTTACATCCCTCCTCCCAAGAGTGCGTTCCCCTTCTCGTCCAGCATGGTGAGCAGCGGGGCTGGTGTGTGTCTGGGCCGTGCCTGGGAGAGCCAGGCCAGCCACAGTCAGGTCGCCTGAGCCGCAGTCTGGGGCCGGTCCCACCGCTCCATGCGCTGCCGAAGCCCCAGCAGCAGCAGCTGGAGCCGCCAACATGAGCTGCAGAGAGGGGACTG
The DNA here is from genome assembly GCF_037038515.1 of Microtus pennsylvanicus. Lineage (NCBI taxonomy): Eukaryota > Metazoa > Chordata > Mammalia > Rodentia > Cricetidae > Microtus > Microtus pennsylvanicus. Next base: position 40,042,725 of record NC_134592.1, on the reverse strand, counting down.
ACAGCAGCTGCGGCTGCGGTGGGCGCGACGAGAACAGGATCCTGAAGTGTGTGGTGGTCGGGGATGGCGCGGTGGGAAAGACCTGCCTGCTGATGAGCTATGCCAACGACGCCTTCCCGGAGGAGTACGTGCCCACTGTGTTTGACCATTATGCAGGTAGGAAAAAGTGGGGACCAAGTTTATCTAAAAGAGCGATGGGGATGGGGGCACAAGTTCAGAAGGGCCTGGCTTGCCCAGAAAGTCAGAGTCAGATGTGGGGCTGGCAGGTACCAGGTTAACGCAAGCCAAGAAGGTTGTTAGGAGACTGGGGGAGAACCTGCGCATCAATTTACATGGTACCGCCTTCCCCACTTGAAGCAAATGTGTAATCCTGGAAAATATCCTCCAGACCTCACGGCCAGAAATTTTTCTCAGCATTTTCCTCTGAACTTTCCTATACTTTTCACGAAGATGCTTTTATGTGTGGTGTAATTGCATAAATTTCCATTAAAAAAAAAATCACCACTAGACACGTGGGAAGAATGCTCTACTCTGTCCTCGTTAGCTACTCCTTCGTGCTGGTCATAAACAAAAATGTTAAGAAAACCAGCTTTTTCTTTCTGGATTATTTTGGGCCTAAATTTTGTACTTTCTCTCTTCTGGGGTGGTAGGCGAGGAGGAAGGTGCCCCATTCTTTTAAATATTGAGTGGGAAATTAAGCAAAAGATCTCTATGTTTTTAAAAGTAAAAATTCAAATGTAAATAAAATCACTTCGGAGTGTGTCCCCAAAAACACGAATTTTAGTAGTCACAACTTAACTCTTTCTGAGACTTCTAGTTTGGGAGGTTGGAACGCTTGTGGAAGTTTCGGTCAGCATCCTGCTTTGGTTCCCATCTTGACTGTGACCCCGTAAGCTTCCCCTGTGGGAATTGATGTGTTTCTCTCAGCTCACTGTGGCCTCGGTTTTATAACATTTTTTTGAACGTGGCGATCACCAGAGAATTATCAGGGATCTGGGGTCTTGGGGGGGTCTGGTCTTCACCTTGGATTGGGATCGGGATTCCTGTGGAGGAAGCCGCCCACATGAAGCCAGCCTGAGTCTCTGCTCTCTGGTCATTTGAAATCCTCCCTCCACAGGAAGTAGCCGCTTCTCCGGAGTGCCATAGTCGCCCCCATCGCCCCTTCCTTTTAAGTGTACATATTTGTGGTGGGGGTACACCGTGGACAGGCGAGAGATTCACTGCTGGGGAGGGCGTCCATTTCCTAACAAGCTTTTTTTTTATGTTTGTGGAAATTACCTGTGAATTTTAATGCCAAGTCTTCCGAGCATTTCTGAAAATGTACTGAGTGTGACCAGGGAAGAAGTTTTTAATGGGGATGGAACAAAGATTTAAAATGGACTTTTATGTTTATGGGGGAGATGTGAATTAGAGGATTCTGTACCTTGAGGCAGGGACTCTGGTTCTGGTCCCAGAAACATTGTCCCAAAAGTTGTTTCTCCTGTATCTTCTTTATGCCACAAAGGGAAGTGGAGAGACCCTTGGTTCAGGAGCTTCCTGATCAAAGGTGGAACTGAAAATCTCCTAAACGGAAAGGCTTCTAATGCCTGGGAAATTATGTCTCCAGATACCCATCCCTCGGGTGAGCCAATTACAGTCGTGTTGGCAAGAAAGACAAAACCATCTTTGGAAATGAAGTTAGCCTATTAAAAAAAAAAATAGAGGTCAAAACAACTAGACTTTGCTAGCATCGAGCTATTTTATTTTTCAATTATAAGCACAATGACTAGTGTTTGAGCACCCAAAACCTCTCAAAGACATTTTAATATCTGGGTTTTCATGAACCAAACTGTATTCTCCCAAGGACTCACGGGCCCCTAGACACAGAGCAGTTCTTTGCACACAGTAGGCATTCCTGAACGCGGTCGGTCACTTGGGTTTATGCTACACACGCTTTCATACGTGATCATCTCATGTGCTGTCCGTGTGGTTAAAGGGAGAAGAAAGGCTTGAGCCACAGTTCACACTGGAGACTCGCAAAGTGCTGATTTCAATCCCAACGACCTCACCCAGCTCTTCTTGCTCTGGCTGAGCCTGTAGGTGGCCACCAGGGAGCAAATCAGTGCTAAAATAAGCAAAGACCCCCCCCCTTCCCCATCTGGATCCAGTTTTCATTCCCTGGGTCCTACTGACCCACTCTGATATGACAACAGGAAACACAGCTGCCGTGTCTTTAGAAAAGTGTCCTTGAAGTCAAAAGCAGCCTGTCTCTTGGAGATGGCCCATCCAGGAGACTAAGTATGTAGTAATAAAGACAACATACAACAATACCGCATGATCTACTTCTAATATTGCCTTTTTCATTTACTCTGTGGCCTTGAGAAAGTTACTGAACCTCTCTGTGCCTCTGTTCATAGAGATAATAACAGAGACAATAAAGGCATTTGAATCGTTTTTAAAAGCAAAATGAACCCATGTGTGTAAAGATCTCAATGCCCAACAGACAATGTGGGGTCAGGTATCATATCCAGGTCTGCTGTGCACACGACGATGAAATCGAATGAAAATGTTATCGAAAGATAAGAACTACAACAAGGAGGAATGTAATTGCAAGCGTACGCTGTAATAAAAGGACAGGGCGGGCTAGTGTGTATTATTATCCTTATACAGTAGCTACCGTGGCGCTGAGACCTGACAGCCCCGGCAATAGTAAATGGGGTATTAGCATAAGACGTGAAATACCGGTTTCACATAAGTAATCGCAGAAGAAAAAAAAAAGCTGGGGGAAAAGTTGAAGTTTTATTACTCCAAATTTATTTACCTGTCCTTTCTAACTACCAGAATCCCAAAGGACACCAACTCCGCGTGGTATTCCCAAACTTTCTGAGGAGGGTCCCCTTGATCTGTGTCTGGTGCACCTCTCCAAATGTGTTTACATTGCTAGGGCACAGCCGGCACCATCCTGTCCTGATTTACGAGTTTCCTTACTGCCCCCTCCACCCCCTCCTGTGCTGTGACTCTCCTTAAAGGAAGGTCAACTCTTTCCACATCCAGCTGGCCTCTTGCTCTGTGGCTTTGATGGTTCCTGACTCCCCTTAAAGAACATTCTTAGCTTGCTTTCTGGAACACCTCCTCCTGTTTCTGTTCCACACCTCAGCAGTTCTCTCTGCCCCCTCTGTGCCTCCCCTGTCTCCCAGGGGCTCAGTCACAACAGAGTTCAGTGGTCAGTCCCTTGGTTCCCTTCTCTAGTTAGCCTCAGAACGCGGGTGTTGGTATCTAAGGTCACAGCTTAAAATATCATTGATACACTACCAATTTCATATTTATGTCTGCACCCCAACACTCATCTATGCTACTGCCTCACTGTATTTATAAATCTATTAGGCGTCTCCAGTCAATGTTTGTTTGAATTTTCCCATCTGCTCTCCCGCCTCCTCCTTCTCCACATCAGATCGTCACAGGTGTCTTCTGCCCAGTGACTGAGAACAAACACCAGTCTTACCTGTGACTCCTTTCTTCCTTCGTCACCGTCCTCCCACCTCTCCATTCAACCGTCAGTTATTATCACTTGCCCCTTCACAATGCACCAACTACCAAGCCTGGCCGCTTGCCACCACCCTAATGCCTTTTCTCCTATCCACACCACCATCATCTCTCATCCACGCTGCCATAGCGGCTTCCCAATTCCCTGCTTCAAAACCTGTTCCTCCGTGTGTCTCCACCAGGCTGGCGGGGGGAGGGGAGGGGACATCCACAACCTCAGCTCCTCGGTCCCTTCCCTCCACACTCACACTCTTGCCGTGGTGTACTAGGTGCCCAGTGACTTTGTCTATTTTCCCTCCTCCCATCTCCTGGCACTGTTCTCGGTATTTCTGCTATAGCCACGGTAGCCTTCTTGCCGTTTCTCATGGAAGAGTCCTGAATACTTGGCATTTGCTCTTACCCTGGCCTGACGCCGCACCCCCTCCCAAATCTGGCCTAGCATTGATTGCCGTATAATTTAACCCATGTGTCTATGCTTATGTGCTCACAAAAACCCACTCTTGTACATACACACACACACACACACAACACATGACTCTGACCTCCCTCTTATTCTGTTATATCTTCCTTTGTCATATTTAACACTACATGACATTGTGTGTTTATTGGCTATTGTCTTGGTTATGGTTTCTATTGCTGTGGAGAGACGGCATGACCACAGCAACTCTTATAAAGGAAAAACATTTAGTTGGGTTGGCTTGCATTCTCAGAGGTTTAAGCCACTCTCATCATGGTGGGACATGATGGCATGCAGGCAGACATGGTGCTGGAGAAGTCGCTGGGAGTTCTACATCTTATACAGGTGCCAGGAAGTGGTCTCAGATACTGGGCGGTACCTCGAGCCTATATGAGACCTTAGAATGCCCTCACAGCCGCTGGGTTGTTGAGTTTAGCATACGACAAGAACACATCTTCCTACTCTTCAGTTTTGGGACCAACCCCTTAGTGCTAAAATATTCCCATCCATTGGCATCTCAAACGGCATATGACATCAGAATAAGACTCCATCTGGGTTCGGTTGGATTCTGTGCTAAGTTAGGTGGTGTATGTGGTGTGTATGATGAGGCATCTGGTTGTAAACTAAGTCGACTGCAGTTGAAGCCCATCTCCACACACCACCACCTCACCGTTTGCATCATGCCCTGTACTGAAATGTGTCCTGTCCAAAGGGCCTCTCTCCTAACACTCATCCCACCTAGGGCTCTCTCGAAGTTGGGAGAAGCGACTTCCGTTAGGGAAGTCACTCTAAACCAGCGCTCGCAAACCCAGGCCGCCTGTGCAGGAAACTAACACAATTCATGGAAAAGAGGAAAAACCAGTTACTCTGTCAGCCATGTGAGATATAAAAGGAAGTTGTTTTCACAGAGAACTGAACGCTGGTTCTAATTTTTTCCACCCGATTGAATGGCAGAGTGACAAGGTCGAGTCAGAAGCGGCCCTCACAGCTAGGACAGTAGATGGAAATGATGTCAATTAGACAGGAATAATAAACTGAGTAAAAAACAAAGTGCTGAGCCCACAGAGAGCTTCTCCAGGGGCTAGAGATGTAGCTCCATGGTAGAGCACTTTTCTGTCAGAAATAAGGCTCTGAGTTTCGTCCAGGCTCTATAAAGTAAAGACTTGTAACTTAGTTCTGTCTATAGATGAAAATTCATTCAGCAGTATCTCTTTTGCTCTTTATGAAAACCCTTACAGGCGCCCTAAAGAAAGAATGGTTTGTTTTTTTTTTTTTTTTTTGGAAACTACAAAAAAAAAAAAACAAATCTAAAGCAGCTTCATAAGATTATGGAATAAATCAACAGGTACATTTTCTTTTAGATAAACAGCTGAGATTTATTTGACAAAAGGAAGCGATCCTCCCACTTTAGCCTTCTATCCTGCCTTTAGTTCTTCTGGTGTCCAGCTCTCTCCTAAAACTCTCTAGGGACCCTGCCAAGTGTCCCCACTCAGCATACACTCAGGTGAGGTTGGAAGAGGTCACTACAGACAACAAAGTATGCTCCTGTCGCTACAAATGTTTTGAAAATCTCTACAGCAACAACGGGGCACAAATCAAATACATCTTTGACTTCACCCCCAAATTACTTACTGATTTCCTTGAACACCCTTCCTTATTAAGGCAAGGACACATAGGCCCCTCTCAATGGTTATCAGCTGCCAGAAAACTCCATCTAGGATGGGGACTAACAGCAACCTCAAGCTGCACAGGAGCGGCCATTACGTCATTCAGCAGAAGTGTACTGATTTCTCAAGCAGCAAACGAGGCCCTTCACATGCAGTACAAACCCACCTGACATGGTCCCTGCTGCTTTCAGTGGGCTTATAACCCAATTCGAAAGGCTAGTATAAACCAATTGCTATGGTCTGTTTGCTGGGTTACCGGCAGACCACTGAAGCTGGGTTTCGGGTAAGCCACCCGGGGAAACTCTGCAACACCATTCCCCTCTCCTTCTTGAGGGGTCAACAGCAAACATCTCCGAGGCAGCTCCAGACATTGGATGTTTCTGTTTCTGACTACAGTTGCCTTCTTCCACAAAGGCATGGTGATGATGGGAAGCAGACACAAAACCCCAAAAGATGAAGGGAAAAAAAACACAGAGACCTAACTTGTGTGCCAATCTTGAGCCCAAGCTCCAGGTTGTGGAGATCCCAGTCTCTCTGCAAAGAGGCAGACTCTCATCTGGCCTAGAGATTTGCTTTCCCACATACACATCCATGACATCTTTTAGATTAATAGGGACAAAGCACTTTTCTCTATAACACAGTCAGGACAGATCCCACCATTACTTCAATGTGGTCCAACTCCAAGTCACAGAGCATCCTGGCACTTCCCAGAACACCCTGAAGTCCACCAGCTTCTTATCTGCACCCAGATTTGACAAAAGAAAAGGATGCGATTCACGTGTGCTCACTTAGGATTTGTCCTGGCTCCCAAGGCAGACATGGTATTCATTCCCCATCACGCTCAGTTTCGTTTACGCCCCTCCAGGCAGAATGGTAGCATTAGTAACAAAGCTGAAATGACACTGGGCTGCATGACCACACAGTGAGAGGCAGATTCTAATAGCATCAGTAGTGTGATTCGGGCATATTCAGTATCTCTTCATACACTGATTCACCTCTTCACAGCCTTCCTATGAGATGATATTGTTTTCTCAGTTTTGAAAAAGAAAATTAACCACTTTCCCAAGGTTAAATTACTTATAAAGGAGTAAAGGGAGACAATGGATTAGGAAGCAGTATTAATCAGCAGATAGGCTAGTGACATTAACCAAAAGCCGCTGTTAGTTAGGGTGTGCTCTGCTAAGCTGCAGTAACAAACAGACACAAATGTTAACTTGTGGCAGGGTATCCTTTGGTGCTGTTATGTTCCTGGTCCAGTATTGAAGTCAGGAGAGATTCTTTCCTCCGTGCTATTACTCAAGATGCTTCCAGTCTGTGACCTTGACACACTGTAGGATCCCTTACCTGTTGACATCTCAGTGAGAAAGAGAACGAGGTGGCTTGAATGGAAATATTTAGAGACACATCCTGGAAGTGACAGATGTCATTTTCTATCATTCTCCATAGAAGATGGTTTAGTTACACGCCACTCTTGGTCAAAGGAAGGCTTGGGCAAAGCCCCCCTGTGTGCCCAGAACAAAGAACATATTTTGGTTGAAATGAGCAACCTCTTTCTGCTTCTCTCCAGTCACCAAATATTTTAACACACTTTTCCTCATATATAAACAAACTTAACCTTTCCCCAGATAGCTCACCCAGAGTCCCGTGTGTCACACCACCACGCCAAGGTCCAGCATCAAGAGGTGGCTCATAGCCCTCTCAATATGACTTAAATATGGTTCTTCATGGTCCATGAATAGCCAGTTCTCTCACCTGGTTCTCTAACCACCTCTGCTACCATGGCGGAACAGAAATAGGCCATCCAAAATATTCAACCCCTTTTCAGAAAGAGGAGAAAGGAGATAAAACATGGAATAATGGGACACTAGTGAAAAGCACAAGGAAGTCTCCCTGCACCCACTTAAGGTCCTGATATCACCAGCTGTGAGGAAGGACCTCAGCATGACCCTGATACTGCTGGCTAAGAAAACCTTTGGATATTATTCTGAACTTTCCTGACCTGGGCTTCCAGAAGGTTCTTCTTTCTTCCTTGTCTATCGTCCCTCATAACCCAGATCTACACTGAGCCTTTGTGGAATGTTACTTTCTTGGGGCTTTGCAAAACTTTCTCAGCTGACTTCTAGACTGTGTGATCTGGAATGCCCAGTTGTGATTCTGTAAGCATGAGCATGTTAAATACCAAGGTTTCTGCTTAGGTCCTGAGCCGGCCACCCTGTCAGGACCAAAGGGTGTCTTCACTGGACACACTCGTTTAGTATGTTGTATCGTGTACTTCCTTTGCTCTCAGGCCATGTGATGTAGCTTAGACCTGAGGGTGACCCTCACGCCCTGTCTACAGCTCAGAGAGAATTCTGGTTTAGTAAAAGCTCCAGGAACATCCGCTGCTCAGATTTCTTTTCCTTTAATACTTCCTCACTGATCGAGGCACACATGGCAGGGTGTCCACGTGGAGGTCAGAAGACAACTTGTGTAATCAGTTCTCTCCTTCCACCAAGAGGATCCCAAGATATAAAACATCAGATCTGACAGCGTGGGGGTGAGCTCTCTTCCAGCTCAACATTTTTTAAAAACTGTATCTTCTATCTGTGGTGCCCAAAAATTATGAAACTTTTTAACTTTACAAGGTCATTAACACATTTTCTGTAAGTATATGATCTTTTTTTTTTTTTTTTTTTTGGTTTTTCGAGACAGGGTTTCTCTGGAGCCTGTCCTGGAACTCGCTCTTGTAGACCAGGCTGGTCTTGAACTCACAGAGATCCGCCTGCCTCTGCCTCCAGAGTGCTGGGATTAAAGGCGTGTGCTACCATCGCCCGGCAAGTATATGATCTTAAACCATATATATTAAGGTCCTCTCTGTTTCTCTCTCTCTCTCTCTCTCTCTCTCTCTCTCTCTCTCTCTCTCTGTGTGTGTGTGTGTGTGTGTGTGTGTGTGTGTGTGTGTGTATGTGTGCAGATGCACACATGTATGTGCATGCATATGCATTTGGAGGTCAAAGGGCAAACTCCTCTGTCATCCTCAGGCACATTCGCCTTGTTTATTGAGACAGTCTCTCTCTCTGGGTCCTGGGGCTCACTGAACAGGCTAGCCTGGCTGGACACCAAGCTCCAAAGTCCCTCTTGACCCTTCCTCCTCAGCACTGGACTCCAAGAGCATGACAGCACTCCTGTCTTTTCAGGTGGGTGCTGATGAAGGAACTCAGGTCCCTGTGTTTGCTCAGCTAGCACCTACCATCTGGACTCTCTCCCCAGCCTACTGGTGTTCCTTCTCTTGAAACGTCTTGCTGTGTAAAGGACACAGGAGATGCATGGGAACTCAATGACCAGCTAGCTTGAGCAGGCAGCAAACAGCAAGAGACCCTGCCTCAAAACAAAACAGGGACAGATACCCAAGGCTATATCCCCAGACCTCTACATATACCTCCACACCCCATATATGCACACAAACATCATGCACGCATGCACACACACATACACACACACACACACACACACACACACGAGATTCTTGTAAAAATTAAAATACGGATCCAAATCAAGGTTGCTAAAAGCTAGGAGCTGGAACTGCGAATACAAATTTCTATAAGCATTTCAGGCATTAGACAATACATGTGAAACCTTTATGTGCTACTTCAAAACCATGAGAATATTGCAAACTCATAGAGTTGAACTCTATGTTCAACTAATGGCATTTGCATGTGTGTTTATGGGTGTATGCATCTGTGTATGTGTGTGTGCACCCATGTGTGTGGGAGCCAAAGGTCGATGTCAGATAGCTTCTTCAGTCACTTTCCGTCTTATCTTTTGAGACATGGCTTCTCACTGAAACTGAGGCTTATCAACCGGGCTAGACTGGCTCCAAGGGTCTGCCTGGCTTAGGGATCTCAGCCCACCCAGGGCTAAGGTTACAGGCACGCACCACCATACCTGCTTTTTATGTGGGTTCTGGAGACCTGAACCCAGGTCCTCATGCTTGCACGGCAGGCCCATAATCAGCAGGCCCCTCTCTGGCCCCTCAAGCTTATAGAATTTATCAAGTTCGGTAAACCTTTCTTTATACTAATGGAGATGCCTATAAATCAAGCCAGAAGGAGAAATTTTATTATCAACCATCAATCAATAAGGCAATTTACAAAGAGATATACATATAATTTCCTGACTTGGGAGTTTCTATCAAATTGGGTAGAAATAGACGGGACTTTTAGAGTCTCTCGGAAACAGCCATAAAACTCCTCTATGTTATGATCTTGAAAGAGAGAACTATACCCAAGACTGAGGCAGAGAGAGACCCTGAAGAAGAAAGCTCACAGCAGTGCTGGAGCGGCCCTGTGAAAGGAGGCATAGAAGGCTCTGTGACTGGGAGGAGAGACTTGGGAAGTCAGAACCGGGCCAACTGGGCATACTACGTGCCAGCTGCTGGGAATCCTGGCACTGGGGCACGATCTACAAAGCTGCCCAGCCATGGATTCTTTTCCCTGAGGCTGCTGCCTGTAGACCAAGTCAGTGGGAGGACTGTGGGGCCATGGGGGAGCACCAAGGGGAGCTGGAGGACTCCTCCTCCCGTGGGAAGAAGGAAGGGAAAGTGCCCGGGTCCCGGGGTGGTTCGGGTGCAGTTCTGTCTTGGAAGGGATTATTGTTGCTCCATATTCATGCAGCCCTGTAATTATGAAATGAGCAGTAAACATCTGTTTCCCCGCTGCAAACCCTGCTGTTCTGCTTCACGCTTTGACCTAACATTGGGGGGAAGGAGGGTGGGTGGACAACCTCCTCCAGAACTATTTTTCTGAGTCCAAAAGTCCTCCCAATAAGTTAGTATCTGCCTGAAAGAGAGAAAGAGAGAGTGTGTGTGTGTAAATTGTGGGAGAGGCAGGAATTCTCTTACTGGAACTCCCTGTCCTTATCAGGACAGCCCAGTTGACAGGCAATCCTTCGGAGGTAACCAAACCTTCCTCTACAGTCTCTCGGGCTTTCTCAGTATAAGATGTGTGATCTATTGTTGTTGTTGTTGTTGCTGCTGCTGCTATTTTGCTTTTGTTTTCATCACTGTTTTTTGAGACACGGTTTCTCTGTGTCACAATCCTGGCTATCCTGGAACTCACTTTGGAGACCAGGCTGCCTCCCCGAGTGCTGGGATTAAAGGCACGCGCCACCTCCTGCTGGCTCTCAACGTGTGATCTTCTGGCTAAAGAAAATGTGTGGCCCAAGCAAAAAACTACATGGACAAATCAGGCAGTTATGGCCACAGCTCATTAATCAAATAATAATTTGGGAATGCTGAGTAACAGTATTTCCCGTGGGCCAAGCCCTGCGTTGCCCCTTGCTGTCTTGTTTGAATGTCATTTTAGGTGGTAAGTGTCCTTAGTCTGTGGGCACGGAAATGGAGGCTCCCAGAGAAGTCATTCCTCCCTCTGTGTGGCTAGGAAGTGGCAGAGTTGAGGTCAGATCTCTCCCATGGTTGCCTCCTCAGCAAGGTCACAGCAGGTGGGTTAGGCTGTGCTAACCTGCTTGTCTGCCCCTGCACTTTTATATTATTTATTCCTTTAATGCTATTAAGATGCTCTCCTCCTAGAAGCTATACCTGCAGAAGGCCAGGTTCTTTCTGCTTCATTTACTCTTGTGTTCCCAGCCCCTGTAATGAAACTACAGCAGCTCCCTAGACACAGGCCTTGAGTCACTGAGTGAGCGACATCCGAAAGTTCCATTGCACTTCACTGAATGTACTATCCTGTGTGAACAATTAGGATAGTTTTCCATTTTGAACTTATCCTACCTCCCCACACCCTGCAAGGATATACCCTAAGTATCATGAACACACAAAGAATGGCCTTGTTTAAAACTTTTTGTTTTTTTTTAATATTTATTTATTTATTATGTATATTTTGTCTGTGTGTATGCCTGCAGGCCAGAAGAGGGCACCAGACTCCATTACAGATGGTTGTGAGCCACCATGTGGTTGCCGGGAATTGAACTCAGGACCTTTGGAAGAGCAGGCAATGCTCTTAACCTCTGAGCAATCTCTCCAGCCCTAAAACTTTTTGTTTTTAAATTAGTTCGGAGGAGGGGTGCGGGATGGGGATGGGGGTGGAAACTGTTTTGGTCTGGTAAGATTTCAAAGCTGTGATTTCTGCATGCTTTAACCAGGCATATAGTGGTTTTCCTAGCTGTATTAAGGGTTTGCTTTTAGCTCTGATTTTCCGACTTTGTGTCCTAGAAGAAAAAAAAAGGCAACTCAATTTGTTAAAGAATGTAGTGTATACCTTTTCTTTTGAATCACAAGACTAATTAAGAGGGAAAAAAATAAGTCAGCTCTGAATGTGCAGCACAGATAAACTTCCTAGGAATTATGAGGGACACTTACAAACGGCAGCTACTCATTTGGTAAGAGTATAGCGATTTTCAGCAGGGGTGCTGGCAAGACACGCGATGCATTCGTTCGTCTGTGCTAAATGCGGGGTACTTTGCACTTGTCAAAGCAAGAGCTATGGAGAGAAAAGAGACTGTGCTCTGACCTCAAGACTCCCTCCCTCTGCTTATCCTGGCTAAGCTCACAGTAAAAGCCCTAAATGCTTCTTTGCTCAAGTAAAATGAATTCTGTGTGATATTTGCCACAGTTCAAGCTGGTAAATAAGAGCCCTAGGCATTTTCAAGAGTGAACATGTTTTATTTTTCAAAAGAGACTGAGAGTGGGTGCTAGCTTGTTGAGTGTCCGTGTTGGGCTTTGCTGCAGAGACTCTGTTCCATTATTCTACTCCTTTCCCTCATGATGCTCATAGCAGGCACGTTCTTTGGATCCATGACATCAGAGTTCCCTCCTCTCCCGTGAGGTCAGTGACAATTGAGAAAAACCTCATTATCACCCTCACAATAATGACTCCTCATGTACTCGAAGACCAGGAAAATTTCATCCTTGTTAACATGAAACACTTCAGCCAGTTTTTTTCCAGTTCCCTTCATATATGACCTATTATTCTTTCCCCCTTTTTTGATGAGAAACATGAGTTTACTCAGGTCACTCACAACAACATGCAAGCACTTCAGACACACGGCCAGTACAGAATAGCTTTACTGTATTTTTCGCAGGAGTAAGTGAAGGCCCTCTAAGACCAAGTTCTCAGCACAAAAGAGATTTGTTTGCCCCAGAGGGCAAAGGGCAAGGATAAGGGACAAAGACAGGAGATAGAGGACAAGGGAGAAGGGGAAAGGGTCAAGGGGGAGGGGAAAGGATATTTGTCCCAGAAGGACAAGGCACTGCCTCTGGATAGAGAGGAGACGGACATGGCACTTAGAAAATGGCGGTTTATGAAGGTAAATGGGGGAAAACACGTGTTAGGATGAGATGTTTAGTTTTGATTGGGCTTGTTAATTAGGTGAGCCAAAGGGGGCCTTTGATTGCTATGCCTCAATACTTTGAAAGCTGAGACTTGGTAGGCAGTCTCGGGAGAAGGAAGTGGCTAAATAAGGGAATGGACCTTGTTGGCTAGCTTTAGGAATGTGATCTAATGGTTTTTAGCAAAGAAGAGGGAAGAGGGGGATTGCAAGGCCTACCAGAGCCACATCTGTCACGCTCAAGCCAACTAGAGTCCCTTCAATAAGTATCTTGCCACATGGTTAGGCACAGCCCTAATAGGATGGATAAACCTTAACCAAATCACCATCATCCTCATTATCATTATCACCATCATCACCATCATCACCATCACCATCATCATCACCATCATCATCACCATCATCACCATCACCATCATCATCATCACCATCATCACCATCATCATCATCGTACGTATACGGGTGTTTTGCCTGAACTTATGTCTATGTGCTATGTGTGTACCTAGTGCATAAGGACATCCCCTGGAACTGGAGTTACAACTGTGAGTGTAAGCCAAGTCCTCTGGAAGAACAGTGCTCTTACCATCTCTCCACACCCCTAAAGAATCTTTTAGATGACACTTGTCATTTGCTTTTTATTCCTTGCCACTCAGGTTGATCAGTCAAGTTGACAAACGCAGACAGCTGAAGCCATCAACATGAGAGAGAGCACTGTTTCTTTCCCAATATGCTAACAAATATCCATGATATTGCCCCTATCTATCTACATTATAAGGTCATGTTAAGGCTCTCAGAAGACAAGATTTATTCAGATCTTAAAATTCAGGTAATTTTGAGTCCCGCTAGCAATTCAAGCAGTCAAGCTAAAGCAAAGCTTGATGGTGGTGCCCTAGGTCAGTGTCAAAGGAGACATCTTGGTTGCTCTGGTTACCATGCACCTCGCAAAGCTCATTTTAACAGATTTTACTAGGACTCAGTATACCATGTAGACTGTGGTGACTGATGCTGATTGTCAGTTTGATAGGATCTAAAATCGCTGAGGAGACAGTCTCCGAACATGCCCGTGCAGGATTATCTAGTTCATGTCCTCCGGCGTAGGAAGACCCATGTTAACTGTGAATACACTGTCCCGGCCAGGCTCCCAGAATGAATTAAAGGGAGAAAGAATGCTGGGGACTAGCACTTACTACTCTTGCTTCCCGAATGTGGTTTCGTGCGACCTGCTGCTTTAGGCTCCTGCCTCTATGACTCCCCACCATGACAGACTGCACTCCCCAACTACGAGCCAATGTAAACTCTGTGCTCCTTAAGTTATTTTCATCGGGGCATTTTAGCACAGAGACAGAAAAAGTAACGAAACATATCTAAATACATTGTACTGGCAAATCACAAGTAAGACAGTCTCTCATCTCATATGCTCCGTATCTAAATCAATACCCAAAAATCTTTTTACGGGAAGTACACATTAGACAAACATCCTACTCAGGAGTTTCAACATTTACTCCCAGTGAAATTCTACTTTCACAAAAGGCATTTTGTACCCATGTCTGTTGTGTGAAGACTTTTCCTGCGGAGATGCAACACACATCTACTCACTTCAGAGAGGGAGCCCATAACAGACCAAAGTACAGAAACCACCGGAAGTCCAACTTTCTGAACCAATGAGTTTTATTGGGGTCACTTACAGGAGCAGAAATGACTCAAAGACAGCTGCATTCCCAGAGCCCACCCTGGCACCAGAGATAGTGCACAAAACCTGGGAGCCTGAAGCACACTGCACAGCCTGCAGGCATCTCAACAACTCGGAGAGAGTACTTTCCAAGTGACTTTAAACGTCTCCCCGGCAACTTGGATGGTTTCTGTTTCTTCCGGGAAGCTGGTCTGGTCTCCGAGGCTTCTTAGCAACTCGGCTAACTGGAGAATGACTCTCAGCAGTCTTTATTGCTTACTCTGGCAGCGGAGCCTAGTGAATCTGATCAGTTCGAGGAACTTCCTGGAGCTATTTTGAGCTGTTTACCTAACTACAGGTCTTGGAGGAAACTTACTCAATTCTCTGGCCCCTTCTTCCTGTTCTTACATTCTTTCCACCCCTTCTTCTGCAATGATCCCCGAGCTTTGGAGGAGGGGATTATAGATGTCCACCTATGGCAAAGAATTAGGCCACTAGGTCACAGCATCACTGTGCCTCAGCAGTCACTTAGTCTCCAGAACATCAGCAGTGATTATGAGCGGAAGATGACAACAATGGTGATCTCTAAGTATAAACAAACATCCAGAAAGCATCTTGAGCAGGCACATCGTATCCATCGAGTAGAACCGTAGAATTTGCTTCCCCATTGGAACATATGACTCCCCAGCCACAGGTTTTGGTTCGTGCTTATAGTACCATGTATTAATTCCCCCTTGAGGAATGGACCTTAAATCCAATCCAAAGGTTGTTGGTCTTACCTATTGTGGGGAACCTCGAAGTTGGCTCAGACCCCAACTTAGCAGACCAAGTTCTTAGCACAAAGGAGATTTATTTGCCCCATAAGAACAGAGAACAGCCTCTGGATAGAGAAGAGATAAACATAGCACATAGGCAAATGGCAGTTTATAAAGGGAAAAGGGAAAACCCCATGTTAGGATAAGGTGTTTAATTTTAATTGGCCGTGTTAATTAGGAAAGCCAAAGGGGGTTTTTGATTGTGGGACTTCAATACTTTGATAGCTGGACCTTGGTAGTCAGCCTTGGGAGGAGGAAACGACCAAATAAGGGAATAGACCTTGGTGGCTAGCTTTAGGAATGTAACCTAAAAGCTTTTAGCAAGACAAAAGGAATGGGAGAAAAGGGCAAGGCCTGCCAAAGTCCTGTTTGAGTGGGCTAGGGCACCTTCCTCTATGAGAGCTGAACCCCTATTGCACAAGCAGACACATCCTGCCTGGCGCATCCTGCCTGGCGCATCCTATCAGTGCGTTAGCACTCCGGGGCCATAACTAAGGTGGAATGTGGGTGGCAGCTCTCCACCAGCAGCCTACACAGTCCCCTCTGGCACTATGAAAGCCAGCCAGGAGAGAGGGAGTCCCCGCTTAATTTCCCCACGTCCTGTAGTAAAAGCACATGTTCTCCAGCAGCAGGGTCTTGCATACAACCAACAGCAGCAGCAAACGCCTTTAAGGTTTGTGGCCTCAGGGGCTTCCCTGGCCACCGTCTCACAGGGAGGTAGACCACTCTTGGCACTGAAGTTCTCATTCAATAACCGTATGGCCTTTGGGAGTGTCCACTTCCACCCATGTAGGATACCTTTAAGAATGTTTTTTCCTTTCAGTTAACCCAGACTTGGTAGGGTTGTAAGGTAGATGGAAGTAACATGGTTCCTGGTTGTCTCTCCAATGGCTTTCCAAATCTGCAAAACAACCAGAGCTCACCGTGAAGTCGACTATATAACAAAACCTTCTCCAGAGGATGGGAAGGTCAGGTCAACATCCCCAGTCAACATCCCCAGCCACCATCCCGTAACAAATAGTGGGGTTACCAAGACAAACTTGGTGAAATGCCTGAAAGTCTGCCATCATCAGGTCTCAGCAAGTGTCCGGTGCCCCCATAGGCTCACAGCTAAGAAGATACTAAAGCCAGACATAAGCAAGGTCTAACACAGCATGGAAAGGTTCCGTCCATTTGTATCAATCGCTTCCTCCACAGTTAGGTACAAGGCTTGGATAAGAGGTGTTCATCTAATTAGTTCCCCGTACTCTTCGGCCGTTCTCTGAGACCTTAACTTTCCATACCCTGGAGCCCTCCCATGGGGCCTCGCTACTTTTCTGCACAGCTGATAAATTCAGTGGATCTGACTTAACACATTCAGTTCTACTCAGGACAAAGGGAGAACATGGCCCTGCTCCTGCCCCCTACCCGTGCACCTGATGGTTCCATGGGTCAGAGTGGCCCTGGATTAGTACTGTGCCTGTAACTGCTTTTGCCTCTTCATCCACCATGCCTGCCTGTGGGGAAGTTCCTGGCTGGGCAAACCATCTCCTCCCCTAGTATAAGTACGCTCCTTCGTCTCAACAATATCAACAAAACCTGGGGCATCTACAAAAGACTGTGAGTCATTTTGGACCCTCCTACAGCACTTTAGGTGAAGTAATACCCATAGTAAAAGAAATTCATTAGTATTGGACTCATTTCCAGAGATAAGTTCTTGAATGATTGCCAAATTGCAAATGGATGTTCAAGTGTTAGCTCTTAAAATAAGCGAGGAAGCTGAGCACAGACCTATAGCTGCGTGGCTATTGCTGCAGATACACCACTGAAGGAAACCTATTTTATCTTCTTTCCTCACCACGAGGAGCTGACAGACTGACCAGAGTTTTCCTTTATGGTGTCGTCACTGCCTCGGTCTCCCCAGCTCGTACCACCTCATGAACACTGTAGAAACCTGTTTCCTGAGAAATGAGCCAAAGAATTCTGCTGAGCTTGGCTCCAGTTTGAAAGCCCAGATCTGGGTACTCCCACATGCGCTGCAATAACTCAGGGCCCAGAGGAGCACGAAATAAGACCGCCTGCAGACGGGAAGGAGCTGCCCACAGAATGACCCCACTTATCCCCGAAAAGAGCTGACAGAACGGCAACAAAGACGTTGCCATTTTTCATTTTCTTTCCAGATCGTCACCTTAACTTCCAAATAAAGTCTCTGAGTCAACGGATTTAATATATATGGTTTTCTCCTCGCAGTTTGCTTTGGTTTCGAGACTGGCTCTTCTCTTATGGCTGTGACCTGCGGTCCTCAGTCCTGGGCTTTCAGAGTGCTAGGATTACAAACATACCCTGGCATGCCTGGGTTGGTCTTGAACTAATGATCCTCCTGCCTCAGCCCTGTGCCTCCAGAGCACTAGGATTAGGGCTGTAGGTACGCATCATCGCACTTGGTTTTCCATGGTCCCTGAAACCGATAATCTGCTTACCATAAAAAAAAATTGTATTTGTTTGTTCTCGTTGAGTCTTTCAGTTTGTTCTTACTCCATCTTTTTGTTTGTTTGCTTGCTTGTTTTTGTGTTTTCGCTTTGTTCTGCTTTTCCAGACAGGGCTTCTCTGTGTAGTTCTGGTTGTTCTGGAACTTTGTAGACCAGGCTGGCCTGAAACTCACACAGATCTGCCTGCCTATGCTTCCCAGGCGTGCGCCACCGCCACTTGGCCTTACTCCATCTTCAGAAGGGAGCTCTTCCACTCCTTCCCTGAAATTTTCTGGATTTTCTAATTTGTGCGTGAAGACTTTTCCTCCTGCTCTGCCATGCCTCTCCCTGGAGAGCTCACACAAAGAGGAATTCCTCTGCCAAGAAACAGATATACAATGGCATATATATATAGCTATATCCACTTGAAGAGCAGCTCCAGATAAGCCAAATTTCATGCTAATACTATTTAAATTGTACCCTTTATCAAGGAAAAGGGGATTCAAGATATATTTTAATGGTACATGTGAGGATACAGAAATTCTGTTATGGAAATTACACCATGATGAGAGGGGAATGAGAAGCAGATTCTTTCCTTATATGAATTAATCAGTGATTCAGGAGAAATAGCATGACTCTATGCTGGAGCAACGGCTCTTAAATGTATGGGAAGAGAGAATGAAGTAAAAATGCTCTCTGTGACTTTTCAAGGACAGAGTTCCTCCAGTCCCGTGCCCATGCCACTTCGTCCACTAAATCCCTTAGGTGGCACTCACACTGAGATGCCAGCACTCTGGAGCTAGAGGTGGGAGGATCTTCAAGGCCTGCCTGGGCTACATAGAAAGAACCAGACTTAAAAGAACAACAAAATCATTTAGAATTCTCGCCTTGGTACTTACAGCCTCCTTCATCCGTTGCTCCCCAAATCTGTTCTTGTCTTATTTTAATATCCCATCTAAGAACCAGCAAGATTCTGTGTGTTCTCTGAAGAAAGCGATTAGGGTTGTTGGAATCCCAATCTCCCTGCCCAAGAGAAGGACCCAGAAAGCAGGAGCTCGCTGGAGGCCCCCAGTCTGTGATAACAGTGGGAACTGAGGGTGATAGAGCCAGCTGTTCTAAAACATCCAAGGGTTCTCTGGAACATGAGAGATTACCGTTTCAACTCAACTCCAAATTCCTCCCTCCTTCATACTCGTTCTCCTTCAGTGACTAAACATAGTTTCAAAAGTAAAGCAAATGCCTACTCCCAAACTGTGTCTAAATATCTGTGTACAGCAAGGTTTCCCCAGCTTCCTATGCCCCCTTCTCGGCTGCCTCTCGGCTACACGGTACTCCCTTCACGTAGTGGCTTTTATCCCTTCTGAAGGCTGCCCCTCCTATGAGGCAAAGCTCTTTCCCCAGCCATACAAGATCTTGTCTTAGGCACTTGGCAACATCTTTGCTGTTGCTGTGTTAGCGTCTTTTCAGAGGTAAATGGGGTCCTTCTCTGTTGGTTATATTTCTGACACCAAAAGAGTAGCAATAAAGAATACAGCCCCTTTTCTAGTGTTAGGAACGTAGCAAATGTCCTGTGGGGACTTGTGTTGTGCAGCTCCATGCACACACCCAGGAGGGTCATCTGTTTCTCAGAAATGATGGGGCCGAGTGAGGCAGCATACACCTAACTGCAGGCCCAGCTACTCTGCAGGCAGAGGAAGGAGAATAGCTTAATCCCTCAAGTTTTAAATCAGTCTGGCCAATATAGTTCAAAAATAAGTCTTGATATCAAGCTGGAGATTGGAAGAATTAACAGGTTCGAAACTGGCACTGGTATATAGTATCTAAAATGGCAGTGGGGTCTCCATTGGGAACATCTGACACGGATGTGAGTGAACAACCTGTTCTTCTGTTGACTACGAGTCTCCAGAGAGCAAAGTCAGAAGAAAGCACTCCGATCCCTGAGTTCACCTGAGGGTTCTCTTCCTGCTATTTTAGACACCAATCCTCAGCATTCTTCCACTGGGGGACTCTCTGTCAGGTCAGCCACCTGGACCACTGGTTCTGGCAGGATCTACTGACCTTCCTGTCATCCTTGGGACCCCACCCATCCAATGAACCTCCATCATTGACAGACAGCCGATCTTTGGAGTTGTAAATAATAGTTTCTCTCCTCTCCATCCAACCTCTGCATTTGTGTGTTTTGTGTTTAGAGATGACCTTACTCTTCCATAGTCTCAAATGGGCCACAAAAGTACCCAGGGAAGGAGCTACATTTAGTAAATTAATTATTGCCAGTCTCTCTCAAAAAAAAATCCAATGTCTCCTATCTTTTCTTTACAAGGAGATGACTACATGCAAAGTTACATAGAAAAGTTATGAAAGGAATAAAACTATCTCACAACTCATTGTAGTTAATATGAATACCCTAACCATGAACTTTTAGAACACCAAAGTAAATGTAATTCAATCCATTGTTGTTCCTCACTGAGTGGGAAGGGCAGGGGAGGTTGCGGGACAGGGGAAGGAGAAAGAGAAGGAATAAGGGATCAGAGACACAGACAGAGAGACTGAGACCTGAAGAGATACAGACAAAGGGGCTGCAACTCTCTTGGTCAAACAATGAACTATATTAGCATATTCTTCAGTCAGGGACAGTAACCCTACAAGCTCTGCTTTTCCAGACTAGGACTCTCCTTAAAAAGAGACTGTCATGTGTTTTAATTTTTTAAGAAAGAATATTGCTCAGAAAAGCTCTTCAAAAGTTTGGATAGTTTTTTTCCAAAGCCCGATTTCCCTCAACCCCTAGACCCTCTAGAAATATTCTGTTGAGCTTGTTTATTACCATAACTCTCTCCAGCACAGTTCCACTCTGAGATTGGGCATCTACAAAGCCACCTATCTCCCTTGACAACACGGGGCCACAGGAGCCACCAGACAACTTACCGGCATCAGCCAACTGCCCCCCGAGAAATCACAAATTATATAATGTGCATCAAAGTGTTTGCAAAGCTCCACAGAATGTTATTGGTTCTTATCAGCACTGAATCACTTTAGTTATTAAATGTGCCAGAAGCATGGTGTGGCATAATGTGTAATTAACTACAATCTACAGTCAAATCATGAACCTGAAGGCACCCTCTTCCCAGAACGGCATGTCATGTCTAAGACCATAGTTCATCTTATGTGTTCTTTCATAAAAGCCGGAGCCACATGGACATAGACCAGAAGGTCACTGCTACAGTGCCGCCACTTAGACAAGAGTCTTCTTGCTCCTTTTATGGGTAGAAATACCTCGGAGCTGTTGGCATTATCTCAGGAGCAGGGGAGGAGGGATCTCCAGAGCGAATGTCACCCAGCCTCAGCACTAAGAGACGTTTCTAATCATGTAAATCCGTTTTTATGACCTTACAAAGACTCACAATAAGAGCGTTTGGATATTAAAACACTCTATTCTAAATACACAAATGTAATTGTGCTGTTTACTGCTGATACTATCCCAGGAGCATTTTACCGCCTGGTGGCAGATTCGGGGACTGGGTAAGTAGCTCAGCAGCACAGTGCCTGCCTGGCAAGGCCCTGAGTGAGAGCCCCTGCACCTCAAAGAGGAAAAAGAAAAAACGAAACTCTAGGCTGACTTTCTTTCAAAGCCACAGTGTTTGCAGAGTAGTGTCCCCACCCTCATCTGTGAGGGACACATTCGAAGACTCAGTGGATACCTAAAACTGCAGATAGTACAAATCACATAAAATCTATGTCTCTTTCTATAAATATTCACCTATGGTAAAGTCTAATGCGTAAACTAGGCACAGTGAGGGGGTAATAACGGAACAATAGTAACAATAACTACAAGTCAAGTTACATGCTATGGTCTCTCTTCTCTTTCTGCAACTATCCTACCAGGTGGTACTCATCCTGGCGATGACACAAAGTACCTTTGTGACAGGTGAGATAAAATGAGTGGCCCAGGCATCAGGACAGGGTTAGACCACGATTTAAGGGTTACAAGGTACTGAACTATCCTGAGAGTCGATCTCAGCTGAAATGACTAACGAGAAATTTATGAGAGAGTAGTGCATACAACATCGACATGGGTTTCTTGAAGACTGATCACCATCGTACCCAAAACTGTGATGGGGTTCAGAGGCTGGGGTCAGCATGAGGATCTCAGAATGAGGCATGGGATAATACTGAACACTAACTTCCGAAGTCATATAGTGAGCCAGGTATGAGTGTCACACACCCATACTCCCTGCGCTTAGAAAGCAGAGGCAGGAGGATCAAAAGTTGGAGCCAACCTGGCCTACATAGTAAGTCCCAGCCCACTCTGGGCTGGGCAGTATAGTGAGACCCTGTCTCAAAAAGATAGATAGATAGATAGATAGATAGATAGATAGATAGATAGATAGATAGATAGATAGATACATAGATACATAGATACATAGATAGATACATAGATAGATACATAGATAGATACATAGATAGATACATAGATAGATACATAGATACATAGACAGATACATAGATATAGATAGATACATAGATAGATACATGGATAGATACATAGATAGATAGATAGATAGATAGATAGATAGATAGATAGATAGATAGATAGATAGATAGTGCTGGAATTAAAGGTGTGTACCACCACCACCCTGCTGAGCCTACATTTTTTTTAAAGATAGCTGACCAGAAACTATTAACCCTGACATGATTCCTGAAATTTTAAAGAGTGACAGAGTTCAGTGAGCAAACCGCTCACTGATCACTTAATGAGGGCTTGGGAGTTGGGAAGATATGTCCTAAGATCTCCATGGTGCTGCAGGTAACATCCAAAGGTAACCAAGAAGAGGGAGTGTGAGCCCACATGTTTCAAGTCAACTCACTGAGCCTTTGAGTGAGGGTGGCAAGCATGCAGGCACCGTAATGGAATAAAGACCAACCACAATTGTCTTATTAATAAATATAAATCATTTAAATTGACTATTTCAAAAAGAATGTCCTACTGAGGAACAACGTAAAGCCCAGCTCCATTATGTATACGTAAGACATACACAAAGCAAATTCACTGGGCTATTTCACAGGGACAGAGGAGAGGCTACATGAGTGCTGCAGTGTCAAATACAGCAAAGTCATCTCAAAAGGCACCGAGGGGGAGGAAAGAACACTTACAACACCGAAGGGTTCAAGTCACAATGAGAAATTAGTTAGGGCTCTTAGTTCACAATCTAACCCGGTGCTAACTGTCAAAAGTAAAAATCTAGAGGACAGATAGAGATAACTAGACCTGAACTCAACAGTCAAGGAACTTCCAATTCTACTGCTAATTTAGTTCACTATTTATGGTAGAAAAAGCAGGGGCCATTTAAAAAAATCTAAACCTAAGTATTTCAGCAGAAATGAAAGGAATTTGTTAAAGAGCTAACCCTCAAAATAATTTTTTAAAAAAAGTT
This sequence comes from Microtus pennsylvanicus, assembly GCF_037038515.1. Lineage (NCBI taxonomy): Eukaryota > Metazoa > Chordata > Mammalia > Rodentia > Cricetidae > Microtus > Microtus pennsylvanicus. Next base: position 40,019,396 of record NC_134592.1, on the reverse strand, counting down.
CCTTAGGACATTCTAGGGAAATCCAATCAAGTTATTCCCATGATATGCAAAGTGTTCTAGAGCATCATTTAAAAATGGTATATAAGTTTTGTGTAATAAGCATAATACCAATGGCAAAATACAATGAAGACCTAGAAAGCATCACTCAGTGGCCATGAGCAAGAAAGGCTTATTCCATGTCTTGAATAAGCAGACCAAAAAGACCTATCACTTAGTAACACTTAGTAAGGAGGAGAGACTGTGTCCTGAGATTTCTCCACAGTGCTGGAGATAGTGGAGTAGCATGCAAAAATAACCAAGGAGGGGAAGCCAACGCATTCTGAGCCGGCTCTGTAAGCCTTTGAATGAGGATGACAATCACAAAGAGAAATAGATTTTCTCATACTTCGGACCCCAGGCTTTCCACCTTCTTATAACTCAGCTGTCAATCCTGTGCCATATAGATGAAATCGGGAACTAAGACTCCATAGTCAATAATCTCAGCTGAGCAACCAAACAATAATCCATTCCCACCATGCTCAGCACAGTTCTCAACCTGCAGGTCACAACCCCTTTAAGGGCCGCATATCAGATATTCTGCAATCAGATATTTACATTAAGATTCATAACAGTAGCAAAATTACAGTTTTGAAGTAGCAACAAAATAATTTTCTGTTTGGGGTCACCACAACATGAGGAACTGTATTAAAGGGTCGCAGCATTAAGAAGGTTGAGAACCACTGCCCTCGAGTGAACTATCATGGATGCACCAGTCCTTGGCCTCTGCCCCAGCTTCATGCGGACTCATTGAGAGGCAAAAGAACTGTCCAGAGTAACCTAGTAATGTACAGAAATAATTGCATTAAATTGTTAATTTGGGGTGTGGCTTGTCATACAGCAACAGACAACTTGAAAGTATGGGCATTTTCTTGTTATCATTTTCATCAAAAAGCCAGGGTCAGGCTCAATGGAAGCATTTCTACTGAAAGTGGGACTGATCGCTGTCATCATTGCTTAGGATTCTATGAGAGGTACAAGATGATGGCATTTTTAAACTTTGCTTATTTATCATTGAAAGTCTAAATACATGTATAATGTATTTTGATCATATCTACTCACCCATTCCCTCCCCTCCAATTCATCCCCTCTTCCCCAACACACTACTTTTCTTCCCAACTTCATGTATTCTTTTTTAAACCACTGAGTCCACTTAGTGCCACCTGTATTTTGATGGAAGTAGGACCAGAGTCTGGCATTTTTAAAGAGTTAAAATTATACACTAGACAGTTGTCAAAATAACAAGAAAACTATGACCCTAAGCACCATGCATGTGCGTGCATGAATGTATGTGCATGCGTGTGCGCGCACAGAGAGAGAGAGAGAGAGAGAGAGAGAGAGAGAGAGAGAGAGAGAGAGAGAGAGAAAGCGTGCACAAGCAAGCACCTCCCGTATTTGTGTATCTTAGGATAAAAGGCTATGTGAAAAAAAATCAAGCTACAGGGAAAAAAATCTAAGTAGTAGCTGTCATGTATGTAAAAGAGGAAATTAACACAAAATATAAACATAATGCAGTACATTCATACTTTAAAATCTGAAAAATTAAAGAAAGCTCCAATGCCAGTTAGAAGTTACACACAGGATGAATGAGGACCATTGCACAGAAGAAGCATGTCCATTGCATGAATACTAACTCAACATGCTTACACCCTAACTCATGACTCTTACTATGTAGGGATTCAAATTGCATAATTTTGAAAATCTTCACGTTATCTTTATCGTCTGCATTTTTCCCAGAATCTCTCCAACGCATTCACTGAGGGCTGTCCTTGCTTCTTACATGCTCATGTGCCTTCTCAACTATCAGAAAGCCTACCACACAGCTCTAATGGCCTGCGTGCTGAGCCATCCTGTACACTCAAATATTAATAGAAACTCCATGAGAAAAGGAATCACCAACCAACATCTGACCCAGTGTTTACTGATGCACAAAATGTTTGTACGAAAAAGAAAAGTCAAGTAGGAAATGACTTGTTTCCATTGAAAAGCAAAATGCTAGCTGGGCCATGGTGGCGCATGCCTTTAATCCCTTTGGAGGCCATCCTGGTCTATGAAGCAAGTTCCAGGACAGCCAGTACAGTTACGCAGAGACTATTTCAAACAACAAGAAAGGAAGGAAGGAAAAGAAGCAAGGAAGGAAGGGAAGAAAGGAAGGAGGAAGGAAGGAAAAAGAATAAACGTTCCACAATATTTGCATAGATAACTAAATCTGCAAACTTATTCCAACTTTTATTTGAGTCCAAACAATTGTTTTGAACAAAAAGGAAACAGAGGAATGTTCATTTAAATGTAGCATCATCAGAAGTACCAGAAGTACCAGAGCCGAAATCAAGCTGCTGGTCACCTTGTTTCCTATGTGGGGACTGAAGAAGCCACTCAACTCATTCTCCTTTTCCCTAGGTTCCAGTTCCTTGCAGTTGTAGCTACAAGTCAGTAAGGAACACATTTTCTTACTGACTTGTAGCCAAGGTTTGGCCTTGGCTTTGCAGGACCACCCACAGTCCATGACGCATGGTTCCCTCCGTCTTCCAAACCAGCAATGGATATTTCCTGCCTATTAAATACTTTTCATGCTTCAAATCTCTTTCTTCCTCTCCTACTGGTTGCTGCAGGAAATGTTCTGCTTTTATAAGGGTGGGGTGATTGGGTCAGGAACATCTTGCATGTTCTCTCTATTACAAAAGTATACCTGCATATCTGCAAAATTATACCTGCAAATTTTCCCTTGCCAGTAACAACAACATAAGCATAGGAGCCATTGCTGGGGATAAAGATCATGAGGCTGTTTTATTCTTGCATTCCCATGGTGGCCCTTCACATGTCCGTCCCCACCTTCCCTGGGAGATAATTAAATAATAAATGGAGTCCACATAAAAGCAGATGTCATCGTTCATATAAAGCTGTAGACGTTCCACCATCACTCAGTGGACTTCTGGGATTTTTAGAGCATTTCCCCATAATTCCTTTTAAATGGTTTGTTTCTGTCTTATTTTTGTCACCTATACCATAATTTTTCATTTCCCATTGATTGAATATTGTGTTTTGTTGTTTTAAAAAAGTATTCTTGCCTTGTTTCACCATCCTCCAAAAACCTTTTTTGCTAGGGGGTGTGGAGATGGCTCTGTCATTAAAGAATTTGCTACATAAGAAGAAACAACTGAGTTCAGATCTCCAGCATCCACACACAAGGGAAGCTGGAGTCCTCGTGCAGCAATGGGAAGGAGAGACAGGTAGATCTCTGGGGCTCACTAGCCAGCCAGTCCAGCCAAAACAGCAAGCTCCAGATCAACCAATAAGAGATTCTGTCTCAAAAATAAGAAGTGTAATCAAGGAGGACGTCCAACACCAGTCTCTGCCAGCACACACACACACAGACACAAAGACATAGCACACATATGCACACACACATGCTCCTTCATCATCTGTGTAACCAGGGCCCATATCATCAACATTAAAAACGCCTGAAACTTGACAAATATTTTTAAGATGCATGAATGAAAATTCATAAGAAATAAAATACTTTTATTCCCTAGTTATTTCTATATACTTTGCACCAAAAATTATTTGTCTCCATTCCTGTCTTTCCCCTCTGATCATTGGAGTCCTTTAGAAGGAATATTAGAGCAAAAATATGAATTAATACTGACAAATTTACCAGTTCCATAAATCACTAATGAACCGCAGCACCTTGCTACGTGGCCTTAACAGCTAAGCAAATAAATCAAAATCACTGTCTTTACAGCACATTATGCTTGAGCCACAGTTTTCCCTGGAGACATGGAGGGGGAGACGTGATGTTTTTGTAAAATCTGCTTCTAATGATTATGTTAATTAGCCATATTAGGAACAGATGCATACAGTCAGGAAGACGGGACGGGGCATCAAGTGCACTCCAATGCCATACTCAGCGCTATAATTCAGGATGGTTAGATCCTAGTCCAGTGATTTGCTTTCTAAGCTCTGGTCTCTCCCTCTATAAAATGCAGAAGACACTTAACTTTTTCATGAACTTCCGAGGACAGAGCAAGCCAGTCAGCCACCCATGTGGACCAAACTTCTGCTACTGCTGTTCTATCTATGAGCTGGATGTACTCAATCCAACTTCTTTGTCCTTCTGAAATAGCTCCTCTTGTAAACTGTGTTTCCCCCAACTGTGGTCAGTTTTCCATATTCAGGAAGGAACAAATGGCACAAAACACCTGGCCCTGAATGACTGTGTATTGATCTGTTCGACAGCTCGTGAGTCCTTGGATGCGGTTGAGAGAAGTGAAGCTATAAAAAGAGCACAAAAGTAGCAGTTGCGTGGTGAGGATGCTGACATGCCTGAGGCAGGGAATGAGGCAAGAAGACTTCCTCCATGCCTTCTGATCCTGCCTTTTATTTCTCTTAGGAAAGCTTATGGGAGTCACAAATCATTCCCGGCTAAGGGGCATGCCAGCTATTCTCAACTGAAGCTTCCCAGTCTTGGGCATTCAGGTGTCCTCCCTTCGATCTTGAACACTGAAAAGACTATTCTTCACAAGTTCTGACTTTTGTTTCATTTTGTTTTGTTAATCCAAAATAATCTCAGGATTTAGACGGCAAAGGAGGGATGAGATGCTTGGGAAGCCAGCAACAAAGGAAACACAACCAGCCTGGTTTCCTAGCGCAGTTTTCCTGCCCACCTAAAAGGCATTCCAGAACATAAACACAAACACAGCTGAGCCCTTGAAGACACACAGTCTATTTCCAAATGCAGTGCGGAGGGGGCTCGAATGAGATGCTTGCTACTCCAGCAGGAGAGCGTGATTTCAAATCCCAGAACGGCCGCGAAAAGACAGGTTTGGTGCAGGCTTGCAATTCCAGCACTGGGGAGGCAGAGGCAGTAGGATTCATGCCCTCACTGCTCAGCCAGTCTAGCCAATCAGTGAGCTTCAAGTACTGTAAGAGATCCTGCCTTAAAAAAAAATAAGTAGAGGGCCAGTGAAGTGGCTCTGGAGGTAAAGTCACTTGCCACTAAGCCTGACTTTCATTCCCCACATCCATATGGCAGGAAGAAGGCTGAGATAGGAGAAGGCTGAGATAGAATTGACTCAGATTAAGACTGGGCTGCATAGTGAGTTCCAGGGGAGCCTCAGCTGAAGAGTAAGACTCTACATCAAAAATAAATAAGAATAAACTAATACAAAAGAGGGTATTTTATAATATTAACAATGAATAAAGCTAACTATGTGACTATTCGAATCTAAAGCATATGCGCACATTTAAATATACACATATTTAATTGTATATACTTCTCACATCTGGACATGAAGTCATATATTTTATTATGGTTATACATAAGGCCATTTGCATGTTTAAGTACAAAATGAATTTGAATGTGTTCTGCCCTTCCCCCAGGCCTTCCTCTTGCCAACTTTCCATCTTTCTATTTCCCAGTTTCCCGTTTTCTCAAGGCCGTAAGTACATGTATGATTTTACATATGTGTAGAATCTAGAACCCACAGATGAGAGGAAACATGCTATTTCCCTTTCTGAGACTGGCTGGATTCATTTCACATGATTATCTCCAGTTGCAACCATTTTCTGCAAATGATACCCTGTCTTTCATATAGCTGAAAAAAAGGCATTGTGTACAAAATCCACATCTTCGTCCATCCCTGATGTGGGAGTGTCATATATCAATCTGTTGATTTCATTGGCTAAGCAATAAAGAAACTGCTAGGCCCATTGGATAGGCCCACCCTTAGGTGGGTGGAGTAAACAGAACAGAATGCCGGGAGGAAGAGGAAGTGAGGTCAGACTCCGCAGCTCTCCTCTCAGGAGCAGACACCTCAGCAGAGACGCCATGCTACCTGCTCCAGGGAAGACGCACGCTATGAAGCTCCGACCCAGGATGGACTTAGGCTAGAATCTTCCCCGTAAGACCGGTGCTATACAGATGATAAGAAATGGGCTAGTCCAGGTGCGAGAGTTAGCCTAGAAGAGGCTAGATAGGAATGGGCCAAAGCAGTGTTTAAAAGAATACAGTGTCCGTGTAATTATTTCGGGGCATAAGCTAGCCGAGCAGGTGGCTGGAGTGTTGGGGACGCAGCCCCGAAGCCGCTCTTATTACTACACATCCCTCTGGTGTTGGAGTCCTAGTTGGTTGCCAGGAGTGCAACCATAAACACTGATGTGCACGTATCTCTGTGCTGTGGTGACTTGCCATCCTCGGGTAAACACCTAGCAGTGTCCCAGGATCGATCTGGTTAGCTTTGTGCAGAATGTCCACGCTGATCTCCACAGTGGCTGGACTGGCTTACATTCCTGTTATCAGGGTGTAAGGGAGCCCCATTGTCCACATCAACACTGTCCAGTGTTTGGAGTCATTGTTCTGTTGATGACTACCATTCTGGCTGGGGTGAAACAAAAATGTAGTTTGGATTTGTATTTCTCTGGTGACTAGTGATGTTGAACACTTTCTCATGTTTATTGGCCATTTTTGTTTCATCATTGAAAACTTGCTGCTTACTTCATTGATCCATTTGTTGACTGGGTTGTTTGAATTTTGGATGCTTAATTTTTTGAGTCTTTTGTTTGCGTTAGTATTTAGTAAATCCTCAAATATATCAAAGACTTTCTCTAATTTTTTACTCAACTGTTTCTTTTGCTAGACAGCAGCACCCTCATTTCATGAGGTCCCATTTATTGGTACTATTTCCTGAACAACCAGTGTTTTTCTGAGAAAGCGCCTATGACGATAATGTGTGTGTGTGTGTGTGTGTGTGTGTGTGTGTGTGTGTGTGTGTGTATGTGAGCATGTGAGCACATATGTGCCTATACATGTGGAGGCTAGAGGTTGGACATCAGGTGTCTTCCCCATCTGCTCTCCATCTTATTTTTTGAGGCAGGGTCTCTCCGTGAACCTGCAGCTTGTGACTGAGCTGGTTCGGCTGGCCAGCGAGCTATAGAGATCCACTGGCCTCCACCTTCACTTTCAGGATGCAGGCATGAGTCAGCACGCCTTGCTTTTCTCGAGAGGACAGGTGATCCAAACTCAGGTGCCCCCACCTACATGGCAGACATTTCACCAACAGAGTCATCTTCCCAACCCCTAGACAAATATCTTCACGTGTTTTCACTGCTTTTTCTTCCATCCGTGTTTGAGTTGTGCATGAGGCATTTCCAACAGACAACATAAAGCCTTAACTGTCAAGGGTCTGTCCCATTTCAGAAGCTTTGCAGTTATTAGTTGTAAAAACTAAACTTGCACACACAGAAAGGAAGGCTGAGTGTCTCACTCCACAGGTCTGTGTGTGCGGTACGACACAGAGAATTGTTTTCTTTGTCGGGAATTCCCGTGTGAGCACTGAAGCAGTGTGCTCGGTCGTTGGTTAGCGTGTCCATTGAGGGATGGTGACCTAGTTAAAAATAATCTGATCTCTTTTGCTTGATTTTGGAATATCTAAAATCCAGTAAATGTGGAAACATTGGGATCCCAAGATACTATTACACGTCCTGCCAAATGCCTTGTAACTGTCTAACTCTCCCGGGCTTCTGTGTTCATATCCTCTCCTACTTTGTTGTTTATTAACATAGCATACTAAGTTATGAGGGGTCTTTCTTTGTGATTCTAAATTATTTTTTAAAAAAAACCATAATCCAAACTCCTGAGAATGAGATTCATACCAAGGAAAGCTTGCCTAGACTCAAAATGCAGTTTTGGGTAATAAATGTTGTTGTGCTCGAATGAGTATTCCTCAGAAAATTATACACACACACACACACACACACACACACACACGGAAAAACACAGGAGAGGCTCTCCTTCATAAACATATGTCTTCATTATTTCAGCATTCTGAAAGCCAAGCATGGCATGCACAAGCAGCTAGTCCTGTTTCTCTGTCCACATATGTCAAAACTTCCTCTCTCCTCCCGCTCTTCCCACACGGACCCACAATCTTCTTGTGCAATCAGCTTGTCCCAAGAGAGCTCTCAGATCCTGAGAGACACTGCAGGCTTTCCAAATCACCTGTCACGGTTACTGCCTCTGTTGAACGAGGCCAGCTTGGGTGGCAGACAGCCTTGTAAAATAGGCTTCCCAAAGGCAGGGTGTGACGTAGACTGTGTGGTAGGGGCCAAGAGTCAGTGAGAACTCCAGTGTCCTCTCTTCTTGAGGAGAGGTTCAAAACCAGCATGCAGGTGTACGCATGCAAACATAGAAATGTGAGTAAACATAAATTTGTGTGTAAACACATACACACTTGTAAACACATGTGCAGGGGTGTAAAATGCATGTGTGCTCATATAAAGATGTGTGTAAGCACATGTGAGTGCCTGAGAGATGTGCATAAACACACATAAATACAGATGTAAAGATAGTAAAGATATGCGCATACACACATGTAAACATAGGTGCATGCATGTGAAGCCACACATAAATCTATGTCCACATATACAAACACACACATATATATGCGTGTAAAGGCACTTATACTGACATTCTAGCGAACTCTATTCCAAAGGACCTTAGTAAACGAAAGATGCTTCATCAGATATAATTTGCCCGTAAGTATAAAAGACAATATGGGCAAGAGGAAGAACAATGAGTTTGCCTATGTTTTACAACAGAGCTCCGCCTCAGTAGGAAACAAGATGATGTAACCTGGAAAGCGCGAGCCAGTAACACATTCATCAACTCAAGTTTATTTCATGAGGAAAGACTTTGAAACTTAAAAAGAATTTGATCAAAGACATTATATGCGTGTATGAAATTCTCAAACAATAAACAAAGAAAAATGTTCTTTGAAAGAAAAAAAAAGAACCGCTTCTCTTTTGTGTTCAAAATACCTTACAAAATACTTGAAATAATCTAAACGTCTGATCAACAGCAGTCCCTGGGAATTTTTGAATTGTAAGCATTGAAAAGTGTCTGCTCATCAGAGTCCTTATCGTTTCTGAAATCATAGTTTCCTTCTTGGGCCAATAGCAGGTGGGGGTGTGGTATGACCCCACTGTCCACTGTCAGAGCTCAGCCCCAGCTGGCGTAGCTTCCGTTCAACTGAAGGCTCCAAAGATTATTCTTCTGCTAGTGTTCCAAGTGGTATACACATATGCGTATATGCACACACAGGGGTAACAGTTCATGGTCCTCACATCATTTTTAAAAAGACTCAGGGCCTGGGAAGATGGGTGCAGGTAAGATGCTTCTCATACAAGCTCGAGGACCTGAGTTTGATCCCCAGTACCCACGTAAAAATGAAAAAAATAAAGCCAGGTATGGCAGCCTTCTGGGGAGGCAAAATTAGGAGGGTCCTGGTTAGTCAGCCTAGGTGAACTGGTGAACTCTAAGTTCAAGAAGGAGACTTGCTTATTTAAAAGAATAATAATGATGATGAAGTGAAGAGCCATTGAGGAAGACGCCTGAAGACAATTCCTTTCACCTCCACATTCATGCATGTACGGCATGTGCACACACACACAACACATACATACCACATACACAACACATAGACAACACACACAGCATAAACAACACACACTCACACATGCCACATACACAACGCATACATGCATGCATAACACACACGCACATACATATAACACATGCGCACACATACAATATATACACAAACACACAGTAAGTCAGGGCCATTGACTTCTACTGAGATATACTATACACTACAAATCAGGAATGCCAACGCTTTTACTGGCACTAAGGGAATTTAAATGTTTCAACTTGTTTCTAAAGTGATCTATCTAGTCATCAGAAGTGGACTCAGCTGACCTATATGAGGGCCCCTCTCTGTTTCAGGGGTTACAGAAGTCGGGGCTGGGCACCCTGCTGGAGTCATAATTACAGTAGACACCGCTGTCTGTTTTTAGAACAGGACATTGGAAATCAGGTTTTTCAAGAAAGCTGGAGGATGGGGAGACAAGGCTCTTTGCCCGTCTGTGTGTGATACTCTCTATGACAAAGGACAGGAGAAAGCTACCGTTCTGAAGCAAGTTAGTTAGTTCTACTCAAGGACTGTGGGTGACTTTCTGAAGGACGGAGTAGAAACCCTACGGGTATGCGGTCCTCACCACTTCAATCCTCAGGAGCCTCGGCCCTGCCTCACGCTGCCTTCACAGCGTGTCAAAGCATCTTAGGTTTTATTCCACATGACAGGTGCTCTGTAAATATGGCATAATGATAAAATGAATAATTTACAACACTGAAAATGGGAACTTGGAGAAAACACTAAACAATTTCCATCTGGCGAAGAGGAAGAACTGAAGGCTGAGGGGTAACTTATGGCTTTAAAAAAAATGGAAAGTTTAATAGTAATGGCACATGAATGTACTAAGTGTGTGGTGGTGTTTTTAAAAAGAAGAAAATAATTCCCCTTTTCCTGAGATACATATACCATAGAGTAATCATACGGCTAAGTGCTTTGGGTGTGGGGGATGTCTTCATCAGTGGGCACAGAGGTTTGGACTGAGATCTTCTCATTTTTCAGAAGTTAGAGGCTAATTCTTAAGCCCTGCAATATATGGTGTAATGTAGCAGACGCATGCTAGCCCACTGATCTCAGAGAGGATCCAGAAAAGACGACAGCGGGTGTGGAATGCTCCGGAGACAGTGTGAAGAGAGAGAAACAAGAATAGTGTAGCGCTGAGTGTGAGGGACAAACAGGAAGGAGAGTAGGTGATTAGTGCCCCGCCAGCGCTAATGAAAACAAGTCCTTACACCAAGCCCATAAACTGCGGGGCTATTTCTTTTATATTGTCGTTTGGTTACATGGAGATTCCTTCGTCAATACCAACTGGCTTTTTCAAAACAAGTTTTAAAAAAAATACTGGAACTGTCAAGCAAATTATTAAATGACTATAATCTCAGCATCCTAGAGGCTGAAGCAGGAGGATGGTGAGCTCAAAGTCAACTTGGACAACCTGGAAAGTTGAAGAGGAGGAAGAGGTGGAGGAGGAGGAGAAATCTAGTTATATGAGAATTGTCCCCCAAGAAACTATGTTTTCAAGGAACATCATTTAGTTAAATTAATATAAGGCCGGTCGGTGGTGGCACACACCTTTAATCCCAGCACTTGGGAGGCAGGCAAATCTCTGAGAGTTCAAGGCCATCCTGGTCTATAAAAGCTAGTTCCAGGACAGGCTCCAAAGCTACAGAGAAACCTTGTCTCAAAAAAAAACAAAAAAAAATTAATATAAGGCATTTATGATAGGATTCCACTGTATTTATGGTCTCATTTTTATATGATTCCTTATACAAGGGGTGTCTGTATTTGCTACAAATGCTTTTAACAGTAGAATAAGTATATAAAGCCTTTGATGTCAAATTCAATACATAAAAAATATCCTCTTCCAGTATTTCACCTGCCCCCACTCCTTCTTCGGAGAACTCGTGAGAATTAATGACTGATATAAATAAATGCTAGGTAACGAAGGGTCATCGAAACAACGGTGACATTATTGTGAGGGGCTCGTGATACCTACAGGGGCTCGTGAAATGCTCCTCGTGGAACAGTCAAGTGCAGTAACCATTCCTAGATGTCTGCTGTCGCTCATTCTGTGGTCATCACTTACTCTGTGGCCACTGGGAGTCTCCATTTAGAACCAGATCCCAAGCAGCAACTTAAAAATGTTCATCTATCCTCAAGCTTTCCGGAAAACCAAGAACCAAAACTCATCAGCTTCTTCCAAAGTCTCTGAAAGAGCCATAAATTCTCAGAGGCCCCAACAGGGAGAGCTGAAGGCTTCTAAACCCATCGAACATGCTGGTCTTATTTTCCTATTTTAAACAAATGCTCATTGCCTGTCTCTGGGCTCACATTCAGAAGAAGGACTTGCGGGTCGGTTTTTTGCAGCTTTGGGGACTGGGGGTGGGGTGGGATTTACTGACATAAAGGAAAGCAACTATAGCCAAAGGACTGGCACATGAACCACTTGGTCTGTGCTTTTTGCAGCTTTAGAGGTGACAGGGGCATCACTAGCCAGTTATCTCTGCTGAGCCATCAGTGATGCTGCTAAGAGGAAAAGGGCCAACTACCAGCAGAGCCACTGGAACATTAGCCAGAGACCTGCAAGGGATCTGAAGGAGCCAGGGATGGTGGGACCAGCAGCTAAATGTCAAGCTTCTTTTTATATTCAGGAGATTCCGCCGACTGAAGACGGAAGAATGGGTGGCATGAGGGCGCCATCTTTAAAGACCACGCCATTCTCCTCTGGTGAAAATTAATAACCAACAAAGCAAATCCTTTAGGGGTACATGAGAGGAGGAGGAGGCTTCGCGAGCGCTGGGAAGTGGAAGGGCACACGACGCGCGTGCGAGTGTACCCAGGGCGCCAATGCAATTCAAAAGGTTTCTTGAAATCCTCGGTTTCATCTTACAGTCTTCAAGGAACTCTTCTTCATCCGGGGGTGAGGGCGAAATACGCTGTCTCCATGTTTTGCTTGACACTGATATGGTTCAAAGGGGCGTCTGTCACCTATGCCGGAAGCCTTGGCCAGAGGAATACACTGGCAATCACCAGAGGTCTCCTTACCAGAAATCTCCTTATATAAGCCACATTCATAAGTTCTCGTGCAAGCTAAAGACCACAGCCAATGGACCAGTGCTCTTAATTGTGCTGAGAGTAATAACTCGAGGACGGAGCCTGAAGTGGTGACAATATTTTGCACTACACGGGGCTTTTGTATGAGTACAAAACTCCAGCAAACAATTAACACTAACGGTGCATTTTCTGTTGAGCTTCACAGTTCAAATCTATACACTCTAGCACCTTCATGACCAAATGAAAAGAAACTGCTGGGTTCTAGGGCCCCTGGAAATGGGAAGGTCACCAGAGAGAGAACAGCAATCATAGCCTCTTATAATTTTTTAAATTGAAATGACAAAAATGCCCAAGGGAAAGGGGAGATTAATAAACCTCCAAACCCTCCCATACTCAATCTGAACAAGACCTTCTCAAAGCCAAGGGAAAATCTTTCTGCTCTCAGCTGGTATTGTTAGTAACTGCCTTCCATGCTGGAGGGATGGGCCACAGGCAAGGACCAAAGCCCCTCCTTCCCGATGCTCTGCCCTCTGGAGTGGCATAGTGACATCGAACAAGATGTCTGATGTACCAGACTGACCCACATGACTTTTTTTTCTAAATGGCAAGGGTATCTTAATAAGAAGTTCCTTGAAACAACAGTGAGTGAGGAAGGTGTGACCTCTGACCCCTTCCCATTTTAGGGATTATCATGGTCATCACTACTCTCAGGGTCACTTCTTGTGAGACCATTAGAGATGTTACCAAATCAAAGGAATGGTTGTTTGAAAAGTGACTGTTTGGGAAATTAATAATGTCTCCATTTTTGAACATCTATGTAATCTGAAGACATCGGGCATATCTACTAACACTGTCTTCAATCCTTACACAATACCACAAATGGATTGAGATTATATTTTTAAACTAGGCAGATGGCCTGGTCTGTAAAATGCTCATCTCAAAATCATGAGTGCCTGGGTCCAGACTCTAGAACACACACAAAAGGACCTAGTAGTACAGACCTATAATCCCAGCACTGGGAAGGCAGAGACAGGAGGACCCTGGGACTCAATGGCCTGCCGCTCTAGACAAACCAGTGAGCTCCAGTTCGGGGTGAATTCACAGTGATTCATGGGGACACTGTCTCAGAAACTAGGGTGAAGCATGATAAAAGACAATGCCTCTGGTCCCCATACACATTCTCTCTCTCTCTCTCTCCCTCCCTCCCTCCCTCCCTTCTTCTCTCCTTCTCTCCTTCTCTCTCTCTCTCTCTCTCTCTCTCTCTCTCTCTCTCTCTCTCTCTCTCTCTCTCTCTCTGTCACACACACACACAAATCCATACCCACAGATCTCATTTTCAAAACTAAGGAAACTGAAACTGAAATAACCTGCCCAAGGCCGTGGAACTACGTAAAAGTTCATTTTTAACACATAAAGAAGTTTTCCACTAGGCGATAGAGCTATGAATTCATTTTCCTCATCTCTTATTAGATACATGATCGTGTGGCTATTTGTATGTACACACATGCTCACACACTCTGAAAACAGCATCATGTATACAAAAACAGCCTGAATTTTGCGTCATGCAAACATGAACAGTGCCCTGTGCGTGACCTCTGTGCTTGTGAGAGATGCTGAGGTCCAAAGTCCTGCCTTCCAGCCAGCTCAAGGATGTCTTGGAAACACTAAGCCCTAAGCATTTCCATCTTGCTCTGGAAAGCTGTGTGTGTGTCCTCTTAAACCGGCTCAGTGTTTTTGTTTCAAAGTGTCCCTGTGTTACCTTTGACGCTTCCTAATACAGACTCCATCATGGACAAAGTCCAGGGCTGGCTTCCTTCATCAGAAAGAGTCTGAGAAATGACAACTGTCTCCACCAGTCATTTAGGAAAACAAGGGTTGTTTTCTTTTCTTTTCTTTTTAACTGTACAGAGCTAACCTAAATCTAGACCAGCATAGGAGTCTGGAACTCTGATCTTTTTATGGATAAACACAAGTGGAGGGATTTGGAAAATTCATAGCCACCCTTGGGACAGACATCATAGACACTGCAATAATGACAGAGATCAAAAGAAGAGGGGGCTGAGAGCCCAGGTTTTACGTTCAAACAGACTTGAATTCTAATCCTAGCTCTTCGTCCACTCCCTGGGCAGCAAGAGTTCTGCTTAGATGATTGATGATCATCTCGTAAACCAAAGATGCTCTCTTGCACAAGGGTCCGTCATGTTTCCAAGAGCCAGTTTAAAAGATTCGGCTTCCTTCCCCACCCCTAGCTCTTTCCTGGCGAAGAGCTGAGGGAGCTGGGCCAGGCTCCAGGGAAGGGCGGAGCCCTGCTCTGTTTCCCATCACCTGCTGAAGAGCTTTGTCCCTCCTCCTTTCCGTCCGTCCTCCATCCTCACCACACCCCCTTTCCCCTTGGTCTTCAAATTACTTTTCTTTTCATCTCAGGCGATTTCATTCCTCTCTGCTTTCATGCGTACCCGAGAAGCATAAACTGCGATAATGAAATATGAAAAATATTAAGTCCTGAGCATTTGAGGAAATTAGGATTAATTTCCTAAGCAGTGGCGCTGAGGGCCCGCAATTGTCCTGTGGAGTCTTCATAGTCTCTATAGACGCCCTAGAGGAGTAAGGCCTGGGCTTCGCAAACAGACGTGACCGGCTCTCCTCTCAGCCCCGCCTCTCACTCCTAGTATACTCGTGGGAAAATATCCAAAAGCCTGAGATTTCGCTCTCCTTCACTGTGAGAGCAAGGAACTAGATGAGATCATTCACATGGGACACTCAGTATCTCCAGGTAAAGTGTATCTGTGAACTCACGATTACAAACCCCAGCTCCCTTCTCATAGACCCCCAAACACTGATCGCTTTTCATTGACCACTAGAGTCCACGTTACAATTTGTGATAGAATATGGAGCAAGAAAACTCTCTCTGGTGTTCATGTGTGTTTATAGTCCACTTTAGCGTGTAGTGCTGAAAGCCACCCTTGGAAGATAAACGTTGGGAAGAGGTGGGGGTGAGTAAATACATCCTAATTTCAAACGTTGGCAGATAAACTAGATGGCAGCCTTTCCACGGGTTTTTATGAGAAGGCTTCAGAGTCGGCCCTTCATCAACAGAGGCTCATTTGTCCACTTCTACTGTTCCAGGGTTCCAACCCAGCTCCGACTTAAACTTTAGAAATAAAACTGGGAGGCAATGTAGAGCCAGTGTGGGAATCAGAGAACCGGGACTATGTGGGAGGCTTCCAGCAGACATTCAGATCCTGGGGGAAGGGAAGAATTAAATGACGCCAGATCCGAGGCTGCATGAATGTCCGCACAGTGCTAAAACCGTGCACGGGTTCTCTCAGAGTAGACGCCTGTGTGAGGTAGGCTCTAGGGCCTTCAACAGGTGTCCTGCACCGCGTATTTGTAGGTTCAGGTCTGAAGCAGCGCCTCCAATGAAGGGTGTTTGCCCTTCCAAAGTGTGTTTCACAACACAAAATTGGAAGTCTAAGCCTCCGCCCTTGCCTTCTCTTTCTCGTTCTTGTAGCCCTAGAAACTAGTATGCTCTGGTGAGTGATTTGTTTGTTTGTTTGTTTAATGAAGAAAGAAATCAAGAAACAATCAGCTTAAGGGAAGAAATGATGAAATGTTTCATTGTAAATGTCTTGGAAGAAGTGGACACATTTGTATAAGCCTATGTAAACTGTGCTTCTGGCTCAGGGAAGCAAGTGGTCTCGTTTTTCTTCTTTGAATGCCTACAAACGCATCACCTCCTGGACTTCTAGTAGGACCTTCCTGTTTTGCCTTCTTCTTGCCTGTTTCTTAAGGGAGAAATAAGTTAGACTCTGTACAAAGCGTCTCTTCTTAGTCTCCAATAAAGGATCATTTTAATAGATAGCGCTGGATCTTCAGCTGAGTATGTCAGTACTGGGCAGTGCATCTCGGAGCACACATGGCTTCTTTCATGGCTCAGCAATTGTACAGATTCAAATATGGGCAAATTTGGATAACTTAAGTCAAGATAGATGTGATTAAATAAGATGACAGGTTTATAAAGCCGAGGAAACAATACTTGTTTGGGACTCCATTGGCTTACATGCCTTCCCTCTGAGTCAGACTTCCCTGAATGTCAGTGTTATGGGAAAAGAATCTGTCCCTCCCATCCACACCAGCACCAGACTTATTACTGCACTTTTCCATTTTAGCTGTTTGTCTTTCTAAGGTAATCAAAAGGGAATTCCACATTTGTTATTTTGAGATTTCAAAGACGTAAAAGGGAAGAGAGTTTGGCTCTTGATATAACCATGTGTTTTTTTTCTTGGATGATAAACTCAATACTGGTTTCTAGTTCCCAACATCATCCTCTCCCCTCCCTCCATCTGAGAAGCATGTGCTGTCGTGTACTGGAGCCACAGAGGGAACATGGCAGACACAACCCCTGTGTCAAGGCCAGCGACACGCAAAGTTCTACCTGCAGGTGAAGCCTGACTTGCTGCTCCCATGACATGGTCTAGTTGAGCTGGCTCCATTCTCGGGTCCCTTTGTGCAGCTCCATGATGTCTGCCAGCTCCCAAGGCTCCCTCCTTCCTCACTTCCAATCCGAAAAGGACCTATTTTCCCAGGTCTCAATTAAAGGGCATAGAATTAATTCTCTCTAGTGATATGGCTTGGATTACACACTGCCTCTTAACAAAGGCGTGTGACCAGGGCCATAGGAGAGATGGTGAGACTAAGCCAACCCCAATTCACATTTGCAGCCAGTAAGAGCCCAGTAGATGAGGCTGAGAGCCTTCAGTACAAAAGAGTGAGACGTGGCCACAGAGGTCCCTGTTCTATTCTTTTTTTTTTCTTTTAATTTCTGTGTGGGGTGAGAAGTAGAATGCACATATCCAGGTATATGGAGGCCCATATCAGGAAATAGCCTCCATTTCTACCTTATTTGTTGAGAAAGGGCCACTCAACCAAACCTAGAGCCTGGCAACAACGGCTAGCACGTCCCAAGACTCCTTCCTCTGCCCTCTGAGGTGTGAATTACAGGCAGGCCACCTCACCCACCCAGCATGTCTGCATGTTTCTGGGGATCGGAACTCTGATCTTCACGCTTGCTCAAGCACTCTCACCATGGAGCCAGCAGCCAACCCAAATGTCCTTGGTTTTACCCGGACAATAGCTTCCAAAGAGTGGCCAAGATGATGGGAATTCACCAAACCCACACATGCTCGATTCATTTCAGTGAAGTGAGACTGCCAAGTGCGGCGCCCTGAGACTCCTCCCACAGCCACAGGATGGCGACCACTGATTCCCACAAAGAGCTACCACTGAGCAAGCGCCACACACTCAAAGCCGCTGGCCTGGGGCAGAGATTTAGAGGTGAAATCTTCCCCGTCCAATTAGCCTGCCCTTTGATTCATGCCATACTCAAGAATTCATCTTTATTTATAAGGCTCAGGGTTTCAGATATATTGGACAAGAAGCTCTGGAAGTTAAAGTGTTAGCAAGGATGGCAGTTTCCTCAATTTGTCACAAATTAATTGTCCCCATGTAGAACTGGCTAAAGAAAATGGCAATTGCTCAGCTCCATTCAGGCTTTGTGTAAACAGGAATAATCCCCATCCCGCCACCATGTAAAGCTTACTAGAGAAAATTACCAAGAGCTGTGTCCCAACTTCATGCTAATAGAAATTGTCTTTCCCGTCTTGTTTCCTACCTTGAACGCTGGATTTAACTTGAATCTCATGTTTAATGCCCTCTCACCCAGCCATTGCTCTAACACTGTGGTTCTCAACCTTGGCCGTACGATGGACTCACTTGGGGAGCTTGAGCAAACAGCAAGGCCGGGGTCTAACGGATTTGCTTGTAACGGGTGCAGCCGAGGCCAAGGACTATTGTTCTCAGTAGACCCTTATGGGAAATGGAGATGTGTCTCCCAGCAAACCTACCCTGCTTGGCACAGGCAACTAATTTTGACAGTGGAAGTCTTCTTACCCTCCCAGCAAATGAGGTGGGGCACGGAGAAGGGTACAAAAGCAAGCTACCTGTATGTGCTTTTGCCCCCCACCGTAGACACAGCTTCCACCTCTCCATGGTTAGCGCTGGGTTCGTGATACCTCCTATTTCATTGCAATAAGCAAGCAGCACACACACAAACTCAGCTTCATCCTCTACACTCCAGCCACACTGGCCCTTCCGGATTTCCCCATCTTTCCTGTTTCCAGGACTCTCTGCAGCTCCCTCTGCCTGGAACGTGGGCCATGTACACTTGACCTCTTCCCATCAAGTACACACATGCATTTTGACTTACAAACTTTCTTCATTGCTCAAGGGTCAGCTTAAATGTCAATTCCTTAAAGACTTTGTCCCTGGTGCCTACTGCAAAGTTATCCCTGCTACACTCCCTCTGCCATCTGTGTTCCTAGCGGGGGTTTATTGTGCCGTATCTGGCCTCGCCCTTGAAGCTAGAAGAACCCTAAATATAATGATGCTGGTTTTGCTCATTTCTACATGCCCCGGAACCCGTCCTTCCCTGACTCATAGCATATGCTCAGTAATTATCTACTGTGCATGAACTAAATATGTTCTGTTTGCTTACTCGGAGGAGCATGGTAAAAATCCGAAGGTTGTACAAACTCAAGACAATGTTTAGAACAATGTTTGCTATAAGACGTAAGTGGTCTGTTTAGGAAGCCCTTAGAAAAGAGCTGGTCTGGGTCCCAGGAATGGTTACATTTTTCTTGGCTGTCCAGCTGGCATTTTGCTCCATGTTTCATCAATCATGAGACTTTGATTTCGTAATGACTCGAAAATTATTCGCCAATTATGTTTCTCACTTTTCTCTGGATGGTGATGCCCAGAGCCAGGCATGTAGAACTTGCCCAGCCCAGCACCAGGACATCAGGAGAGAGTCTGTATCCTCACCTCGCTCAAGCGTCCCCTAATCAGCCATTCCTTTATTTCCCCTATGCTCCTTATTGGTAATTCTAATGTAGCTTAAAGATAATTTCATTTACTATCTGGAGCTATATAAGACCTGGAAAATAATTAAACAATAAAAACCTACTTATTCCACTGGAGGGGGTAGTGGCGCACACCTTTAATCCCAGCACTTGGGAATCAGAGGCAGGTGAATCTCTGAGTTTGAGGCCAGCCTGGTCTACAAAGTGAGTTCCAGGACAGCCAGAACTACTCAGAAAAACCCTGTCTCAAAAAGAAGAAAAAAAAAGGAGGGGGCAACTTATTCAGGCAGCCAGGTGGTTTGTCGGTTAAGGCACTTACACGGTGGAAGGAGAGAGCTGATTCCCGCATATTATCCTCAGACCCCCACATTCCAGTCGTGGCAGGCACACATTCAAATACAAATACACAATGCACACAATTAATTAATCAGATAGGTAGTTAAAATAATAACCTATTCAAGGAAAAGAGAAAATATCTATGTGGCAGGGTCTTAGGTTCGAGATTCTCTGAAAAACACTTCTTTCTTTCTCCTACTTGAGAGTAAATGCAGATTCGAACAGAGAAAGGTTGGAGAAAGCCCTGGCACCCAGCAGTGAGCAACCAGATCCACTCCTTACAGGCAGCACTGTCCAGCAGAGGCCCCGTGTGTATTGGGGAGGGGGGTCTAGAGGGCTGTGGTTAGCAGTGAGCTTCAGGAAGCTCTGCAGACAGAACCCCCGAGGGAAAGGAGAGACTCAGAACAGCCGGACTGTGCTGAGCACCACAGCTGCGTCTAAGTCATGCGGCCGAGCTTTTCTCTCAACTGCCCTGGAGGCAGTGGGGCCAAGGGTCTTAACACTCAGTGATTCCCTTCACAGGGATGCCTAAGTCAAGAGAGAAACTGTCTTCCCCCTGAAACATAACTGACTAAATGACATTTTCCTTCTCTAGGAAACGTTCAGACACCACCTCACTGCAGCTAGCCAGCATTCCAACACAAACTCACTCCAGTTGTTAATGGTTGCTATAAAAAAAAAATCCATATCTTTCCATTCTGGTGGTCAGAAGTCCACACTGTGCCTCAACAGGCTAAAAGCAAAGGGCCAGCAGATAACATTCCTATAGACTCCAGAGGAGACGCTCCAGCTGGCCTTCCTAGAAGCTGCCTGCACACCTCGGCTCATGGCTTCCTTTGTAGCATCCCAGCCTCTGCTCCTGATCTCATACCTCCTTGAACACAGACTCTCCTACATCCATCTTTCCCTCGTAAGGATGCTTCTGGTCATCCGGAGCCCTCCTGGGGACCCAGAATAATTACCTCAACTCAAAGGCTTTTATTCAATCACACCTGTCGAGTCCATTTAGTGGAATTAAGGCGTGCAGGTCTTTGGGCACCATTATCTTCTAAGTTAGTCATCACCTGCGGATATCCTGGGGTTCGAATCTGAGATGAGGTTAAAATCAACATAAAGAACTATCCGGCACTACCATTCATCCGTTCATTTCATGAAGTTGAATCATTGATGTATTCGAACAGTTCAGCCTGAAGATGTGATATAAAATATCCTACCTGGACTGTTGGCTCAGACACACTCCAACACAGACAACTATGGAGTGTTTGATTAACGCCCAGCATTGGCTACAGAGGCTTCTCTGGAAAAGTAGACCAGGAATATTTTCAAACACTGATTTCAATAGTAAAAATTAATTAATTAATTAATTAATTTTAAAAGTCACCATGGATTCCTGTTTAACTGTTTGCCAAGGGCCCAGCGGTTAGGATGGCCACTTTGCTGTTCCTCCTGCCTGGAATTCATACCTCTCTGTTGCCCCTTAAGCCCTCTCTTCCCTCTTCCTTCCATTTCCCATCCTCTGCAGGGATGTGAAGATGAGATTAGAACAGGCACATGGTGTGGATGAGTATCACCAAAGTCAAGAACTTCTCCATAGCTTGCTCAGAACAGATCTGGCTTAGTGTACAGGCATTTTCTTCTAGCTTTGGTACTAGCTCTTGATTTTTCAATGTATTATCTAGCCCTTATGACCTTTCTTTCATTTTCATATAAAACTCTATCAGGGCCAGGCTTTGATCATTCTCCATGTGAATGCCCTTCAGAGGCTGAATCTATGTCCATCAATGGTCACTTTATAAATGTGTGTTCTTTATCAGTCCTGAGCTTGGTGTCGTCCACTGGAAGAGCCCCTCCCTGAATACCCCAAGAGCAGGCAGGTTTGATAATATTGTAAGCCCTTTCTTCAGTATTTTGCTTTGCTCTGCTTTCTTCTTCCATGCACCCTCCACGTTCCTCCAATCCTTTCTATTTTTAGATGGGTCAGCACCGCTGATGTGTGAGGCTACTCCCTTCTCCATGCTTGTGAGATCCCACTGGGAAGACAGGAAGCTGTAAATACTCTACTTCCTGGTTAGCTGGGACATCTGATTAGACACCACAGAGGAATAGAGAAACCTGTTGCTGACAGCTGAAGTGTCAACCAATGGGACAGCTTTAAAAAAAAATTGACACAGTTCAAATTTGTCTCAAGAGATACAGGCAGCGGTCCCTTGCATTCTCTACTTGACTTGCTTTTGCTTGTTTAGGATCTGGGACGGAATGAGCCAGCCTTCCACTGTTTCTTTTTCTCTCTGCCGTTCGGCTGGAGTCAGATTTGGAAGCAGAGCCATTGTCATTCCAGCCCCATTCTGCTCTGATGCTCCAGGCATGGTAATTAGATCGCAGGTGCTCCCAGCCCCTTGCAGACACTGGGGTTAAGAGCTTGGGCTGTACCCCAGGCCCTGGGATTGACAACTTCAGCAGCTGCGTTAGGTCCTGCGAGGCTGCATCCACGTGGTCCCGCTGGCAGCTGACCAAACAGTCCATCGCTCCCTGTCTTGGAGTGTGCCCAACCCCATGCTCAATGGCCTTCCTTGTTTTCTAGAATTGATCAGTTCCAATTCAACAACTGTGTCTCCTGGCATCCACACCAGAAACTATCACAAGCACCTTCTGCTGCCATTTCCTGCACGCTGGGAAAGCTGTGTGATTTGACACATTCCCCTCCCACCCGCCAGACGCTCCTCAGATCCCTAACAGAGCTCCACCCATTGGCTGCAGCTCTCCTTGAAACAGATGCTCTCCTGAAGGCTGCAGGGACATTTAATCTAGTCATTCATCCAATATATGCCCACTGCTTATAATCGCGTCACTAGCAAAGCCTTCTGGCTTCGTCTTTGCCTAAAAGTGCACAGTCCAGCCAGTTATTAATCACATCTATAACGCCTGGGGGGGGGGGGGAATAGGGAAACAGAATAGACTTTGAAAAGAGATAAAGAGATAGTGCCGATTACCAGACCTCAGCGGAGGAAACAGACTGAATGGAGCTCACCCACAGAAGATAAGCGCTGTGGCTTCAGCATTTGTGTCCCCATGAAGCCATATCCATATAGACTGTCACAGAGAACAAATGGACAGATAGCCACAGTAAGGGTTTCAGTGGGTCCAGAAGCACATTTAAAAAAAAAAGTGGGTTATAGAACTTCAAAGAAAGGCCTAAGTCCTCATATAGAATAAGCCACACCGGGTGCTTATGGTCAACCAAGCCATTGGTACAATCTACTGAAACACTGAAGTAAATAAGTAAGAAAGTTGCCCTTCCCAGGGTGTCTACCATTGCCTCCCCTCCATTAGGGCTCTCAGATTTCAAGAGTCACATCCAAGTGATGGCCCAAGGGACAGAGACATTCCAAACCCCAAGATGACTTGTTTAGATTTTCATCTTTATCCTTTTTTGGCCAGAGTCCCTTCACATCTCAAATCATCACTGGGGACAAGGAAGAAAAACCCCTGGGGAGCTTCCCCAAACACAGAGCCCTGCCACTCTCTACGTAAGGCCTGGGGCTAGGAGTTTGTCCCAACCTCCCTAACTCCTGGTATCGGAAGACTGGGAATGGGCAGGTATGAACTAGCAGCCCAGACCCAGTCTCCCTTCTGCATGGTCTCCGTGAAACACACAGCTCCTTCTCATAATGGATCACCTGTCAATCACCTGAGGCTCTCCCCAGGGCGATATGGAGGAGTGTGAGAAGAATAGATCACATGATCTGCAGAAGGGGACCTTCTAGAAACGTTAAAACTGTTTGGGCTCCAAAATAGAAATAAGGTATCAGTACAATGAGAGGATTTAGAAAATGGCCAGTTGGCCTGGGGAGCGCATGCCTGTGTTACAAATATGTCAGGGATGCAAGAAGAGCTACAAAATTAAGGAGTTTATCTTCTTTCCTCTCTGTGTCCTGTGGAGGAAAGAAAGTACTCTCAGCTGTCAGGGCTTCGCTCACTGGCTCTGCTCCTCTCCTTAGATGATGTCTAGCAGGGCATCCTGTGTTACCGAGAAATGGCCTTCGATAGAACTGCATGTTTAGCTTCAGGTGGTATTGGGGAAAACAATATTAAAAAAATATCTGGGCAAGGACATAAAAGTGGTGTTTGCCTAATGCAAACTCTCACAGTATACTTAATAATAAAGTTACAAGGGCTGATGACCTCCCGTGTATTTGTCACAGAAAGCATCTGAAAACACTTAGCTCCAATTTTCACATGTATGTCTAGATATGTAGATATATACACACAGTTTCACATGTTTGCCTAGATATATAGATACATACACATATTGCCATATGTATGTCTTGATATACAGATATATGTATACAACTGTCACATGTCTGTCTAAATATATAGACATATATACACACATACAATTGTCACATGTCTGTCTAGATGTGTAGATATATATGCACATACATATATACACACATTCAATTGTCACACGTTCTTCTAGATATATAGATATATATACACACATACATTTATACACACTGTAATTACCCATCAAATATTAATCAGCAAATATTTGTATTTCCTCTTATTTCTTTAGCATCTCTAATACGCTTTATTTCTCATAGAGAATACAGCATGCAGTAGCACTGAGGAATATATATATATATATATATATATATATATATATATAGCTACTTAGTATTTATATTTCTTGACATATATTAAGAAGAATACCAAAAGGTTCTTTTTTTTTTAACCTGAAAAGAAGTCCTTTATTAGTTATCTGACAGGAAGCTCTATTCACTTGGGAATATTAGATGATGATAAATAAAACAAAGAACAAAAAGCACAAGTACATAAATCCCCAAACTCTGCACACCAAAGAGGAGGGTGAATACATATAATCTAGAGAATGGCTTTCTGTTCTCCAGATTATCTTGCAACACTGCAGAGAATACGGTGAAGAGAAGAGAGAAACAGTGAGTCCTCTCTCACCTGGTTCGTTCCCTTGCCGCTGTGCCCGGATGGTAACGAAGGACTGTGCTTGGTTCCCTACGGCTCACACGCTTCTTTCAGTTTTTGCATCAGCACACATCAGGAGATCCCAGCATTCTCAAATGCACAAGATTTCCTGGGTCTCTTCAAAAGCAAGTGCGGGTAGAGATTTAGGGCTTCTCATGGCCCTCTGAGAGAGAAAGCCTGTTCTGCAGCCCAGAGCACACCATGGTAGACCTACCCTCAAACACTCCTTGTAAAAATGCAGGGTCCGTCTACAACCTAAAATGAATGCAGGTACGCCTGACATGAAAGCTTCAGAGGGAACTCAGAAGGCACACAGTTTGACAAGAGGGGACTTAGATGACATGTAAGCCAGGCTGTAGGCAGCCGTTACAACAGCAGAACATTCCCACAATTCCAGAGCACTCAGTTGTTTTAAGACCCTTTCACACGCCCACAATAGCAAGCATGAGAACGTAAGACTGTTGCATGCGTATTTTCCGTCTGCAGTGCGGCATCTTCTGCTTCTCTAAGTGTGATGTCCTCAGTCTCTCACCACGCTCGCCGTTGCTCTTACCAGGTTCCTTTCTGAGGGCGCTCTGCAACTGATGAGAACCTGGTCTTGACTGTTGACCACTGTAGCCCCCTTCCAGCCAGTTGCTGCTATTAACACACCGGTGATGAATATTCTTATGTATACATTACTATGCACTTGTGTGCTTATTCCTTGAAACACATTCCTGAAAAGAGTATTGAGCACGAAGGAGGAAAAAATTAGATTACATGTTCAGGCTCTTCATATATCGCCAAACGGCTTTCCAGAAAATCCTGAGCAAATTTACATTTTCTTCAGTAGTGTGTGAGCACCCACATATTTAAGCATTTGCAAGTACTCTCTCTAGTTCAAGTGTGTGTGTGTGTGTGTGTGTGTGTGTGTGTGTGTGTGTGTGTTACTAGGGATGGTACCCAGGGCCTCAACATGCTAGGCCTACAAAAGCCCGCTATCACTGAACTCTGCCAGGCTGGCTTTGAACTTAGAAACCTTCTGGTGCAGTCTCCTGAGTAACTGAAATTATAGATATCTACCACTCAGTCTGCCTTTACCATTTTATTTACATTTGCCAATTAATGGGTCCAAAAGTGTATCTTTAATTTGAATTTTTTGACTTGAATATTCATTATTCCTTTGTATTTTTGTCAAATATCTATATTCTTATTTTCTTTAGCGGTCATTGTTATTGATTAGAAAGCATGGTTTGGGAGCTAGAAAGATGGCTCAGCAGTTAAGGGCACTTGCTGCTCTTGCAGAGGACCTGAGTTCAGTTCCAAGCACCCACAAGGGGGCTCACAACCATCTGTAATTCCAGTTTCCGGGGATCCTATGCTTCCTTCTAGCCTCCATGGATAACACACACACAGTGCACATATATACATGCAGGTAAAAACACTCATACACAGAAAATAAAAATATTTTGAAGCATACTTGGGGCTAGAAATTTCTCAGTGATTAGAAGAGCTTGCTGCTCAGTCATGAGGACAGGAATTCAGCTCTCAGCGTTTATCCCGGGCAATCCACAACCACCTGGAACACCAGCTCCAAGAGACCCGATGGCCTCTTCTGGACCCCTCAAGAACTCTCACACAAATAAAATAGGTTTATAAGAAGAAAGTGTGCTCATATACAAAAAAGAAGGCTTTTTTACATTAAGAGCATTTGGTAGAGTCAATACTTTTCATTTTTTAATCAAATATATCAGTCATTTCATTACAGGTTTCTTCCCTCGCTTTTATAATTTTTAAATTCTTTTTATTTCCAAATGGTAATCAACTATCTAAACTGAGTATTTGAACAGCTCACCTTTTCCTACTGATCTAAAATGTCATTTATTAAAGACTGAAATTTTACATATGTTACACTGAGTCTGACATTTTTATTTTGCCTTATTAATCCTTGCACTGGAATAACTCTTCTTCAGGAGAATTTTGCAATATACACTAACAGGCATCTCATAATATATATGTTTTCATTATTAGCTGTTGTCTCTGAGTTAGGTTTTCATACCCAGTATAGTTACATAGTCGCTTATCATACCCACAACTCAAAAATTCCTGAAGTTACTTTAAACAAATTAAATTGGAGAGCTCCGAAGCCTTCCTGGTGTGGAAATTCTTACCCAGAACATGGGCTATGTCAGAATTTCTCTTCATTTAGGGATGTCAACAAGTATTGTGCTATTTTTGTGTCTTCTACACTACAGGACACTATAATTGTGTGTGTGTGTGTGTGTGTGTGTGTGTGTGTGTGTGTGTGTGTGTGTGTTGTGAAAGGCTATTTTCCAACATATTTCCTAACTTGTTCTAACCACTACCCGACAGAATTTTTGTGAGCCTAGTAATTCTTACAAAACTCTTCAAAGGCGCATGCTAGCACCCCGCCATCACCACCAAGGCGCTTGGATGTCCTGAGTGCTGTTGCTTGACAAAGACAGAAGGCTGTTCCCTCGAGGGCGCTGTTTCTGCACTGTGTGCTGGGCAGAATAGAAAGACGCAGCCCCGTGGGGGCACATTATGCATCTTAAGGTTTCCTTGCATGGGATTCAACTAGCCTTCTGACCACCTGCCAAGTGGGCAGGGTACTAGAGTATTCAAGTTATTACGATACTACTCCTAATGATGAGGGAACTGGGGTCAGAGGGAAATCACTTCCCAGGAGACCCTGATAATGATGCAGACTTACCTCCTCAGAATGTTCTAAAAACCAAGGGAATCTGTGCTTTTAACTACTCCCCCTGGAGACTGCTACAAAAAAATAGATCATGGAATCGAAGTCAAGGCTCAACTGGGCAGTGCAGACCTACAGAGCAGGTGTTTACTCCACTGTGTTTCTATAACAACTTAACCATGATGAGTTTCCGGCACTTTATCACTCTGATTAAAAAGGCAAGTGGCTCTTTTTAAAGAGCTTTTCTGTGCAGGGGACCTTACAGTAAGTACACTCTGGTTTGTGGGCCCCGGCCCCCATGAAAAGATTTCGCCTGTAAACTGGTCACTTCTTTCTAAAATCGTAGGTGATGAGTCTCCTGTATTTTGTGGCTAAAGTCAGACTTATCTGGCTCTATGGGAACCTCAAAACACACGGTCAGTTGTCCTGTCCCTCCTGACAGAGACGCATCTGCCACTGTTGATTATCCAATTGGGGGACCACCATGGGCACAGATGCCATCCAGAAAGACGAGGTTTCCATGGCATCCCTCACAACCTTGGACCAGCCGCAGTGTGGGACATCAGACTAGTGACCCCATCCTGCCATTCAGTGTCCAGCAAAGTTCACGGTGACCTTTTGGAAAATACCAAAGATGCCTCAGAGAAAAACTTCACTTTGGTTGGAATTTAATGTATGTTTCAGCCACTCAGGCAATATGAATGTAGCAACATACCCAAGCTTTGCTGGCATCTGGACATGAGAATAAATGATATCTGGCCAGGGCTGAGAAGATGGCTCCGTCAATAAAGTGTCGGCCTCGCGAGCACAAAGACCTAAGTTGGACGCCCAGAACCTCCCTTAAAAAGCTGTACATGTTGGTGCATGTTTATAACCCAAACGCTGGGGAGGCAGAGACAGGCAAATCCCTCAAGCTCTTTAGACAATCTGCCAAGCCTATGTGGTGATATCCAGGCCAGTGAGAGACACCCTCTCAGAAAAAAAGCCGATAGACATTTCTTAAGAAACAGTCTTTGCTGTTTCCTCTGGCCTCCGTGCACACTCCCAAACACATGAGTGCACCAGCACACATGTAAAAACACACAGAGACCAAAAAAGAAAACAGAAAGAAAGAAAAGAAAGAAGGAAGGAAGGAAGAAAAAAGAAAGAAAAAACTGATTTAATAATGTCAATTCTTTTCTGATCCAGAAGGAAGACAAGCACAGAGAAAGCTTTAGATTCCTGGAAGATAGGAAGGGTTGGTTAGGAAAGCAGATTTTTCCAGGCTAAGTGTGGAGCCAGTATTCCAGAACTTCCTTCCCAGGATCCCAAAGAGCTCCAGCAAAGGCATCACGAGCACAACAGATTGCCAAAGCTTTTGATCAGTTCTGGGTCGGAAAGGAACAAAGGAGAATGAAGTGGGGAGCCAGGCCTGGTGACCAGGATTTTCTGTGCTCTTACAAGGTGTTTGGCACTCAGTCTACGTTTACTCTAGGGGTACTGAGGAAGCATAGAAAGTGAAGCTTGGAGACCAGGATACCAATTAGGGAATGGGACCTGCATGGAGACAGTTGTAAGAATAAAAATGATAATAATAATTTAAAATAATAATAATAATTTTTAAAGGAGAGTCTATAGATATCTAGGGGCCAGAAACGGGCAGAGGTGGACTCCTAAAAAACACTGAAGAAGGAAGGGTGGGGCCAAGCAGGACTGCATGCCAGGGTGCGGCTGCCTGGCTCTTTCTTTGGCTTGGCCTCATCCCCAGACCTCAGTCAGCTGAGTCTAGAGTTCTTCCCAGTCGTCCTCTCCTCCTATCTACCCCCCCCCTTTTCCCTCTTCATCAAATAAATCCTGACAAGGGGATATTTTCCCTGAGCATCCATCCCACACCCAGAACCGTGGTGACAAATCTTTCCAGGAAGCCCCAAATACTGTCCTAGCTATCTTAGAGTAGACCTTTAAAACGAGGAGGCAGAGCCCGGTGGTGGTGGTGCACACTTTTAATCCCAGCACTCAGGAGGCAGAAGCAGGAGGATCTCTGTGAGTTCAAAGCCAACCTGGTCTGTACAGCAAGTTCCAGGACAGACAATCCCTGTCTCAAAAGAAGAAAAGAAAAAAAGAAGGGGGAAGGATGGTGACACAAATCTTTACTTCCAGAAGGGGCAGGAAAATCAGGACTGTAAGTCCATCCTTGGCTCTAGAGTGAATTAAGAGCAGCTTGAACTATGGACACACGGTCTCAATAAATATGGGGGAGGAGAAAAGAGAGGAGAGAGAAAGCCTTCTGTTCAGAATCCCAGGGAATTCTCAGGAAGCCTCTTGGGTTTTCCCCTATGCTGACACATCTTTGAAAGCAGAGATGTCCCCCACGGACCTTTGTGTCAAACATGCATATGGTCTGATGCTCCAGTAACAAAAGGGACCCTGGCAAGGAAGGAAATGAGCCGCTGAGACAAACTGGTGCGGATGGGCTGATGCCAGCCTGCAGGAAGGGGCCAAGCAGTGCTAAGAGCCAGACAGGCATTGGAAAGATGAGCACACACACGCACATGCACGCACACACACACACACGCACATGTGCACACACAAACACATGTGCACACGCACAAAAGAATCTCCCACCTCTTATATTTAGGAAGCTGTGTTTGTGTCTAGCTTCATTCTTTCTGCTTTCTAATGGTTCTACGGGAAGATTTCATAACTAATGCCCCCAAATTTGCCCCTTAAAAATGGACACCCACATTTCAGAGGCTTGGGATAGGTGTCGAACATGTTCAAGCAGCCTTTGGAAGGGAAACGTTGTTTTGGTTTTGGTTTTTGGTTTGTTTCGTTTTTGAGGCAAGGTCTTGCCTTGAACTCTTGATGCTCCTGCCTCAGCCTGCCCACTGCCTAGCTCCTCAAAGTGGCCTTTAAACACAAGTTACCATCTTGCTGGCCCACTTACTCCTCAGTTCATCCATCTTTGACATGAACAGAGAGGTGCTGCGTGTTTAAACGTTCTTAAAATTCTGTTTCTTGCTGGATCTAAAAGTTAGTGTTTCTTCCTCCAAAATGGCATTCCTGTGCAGCAACCCACACCACACAGTCAGGCTTTATCCAGCCACTGAAAGCGTACATTAGCGGCATGGCTAGTCAGCTGTACCCCCAGAGAACTGAAGGGCAAAGGGGCTCCCCCTAACTGAGCTGACATTTCTACTGTTGGAATCATGGATCTTACCTTGCTCTATCACGCTGAACTTCAGAAGACTACTTGGAGCCTCTGAGACAGCTGCCACCCAACAAGGAAGAGGTTTTGAACCCTATGCCTCATGCCACCACTCCTGACTGGACTGATGGCATTTGCAAATCACACCGCTTTAAGATGTTGAAACGCTGAGGGAAAGAGGCGTAAATCCTGGCTGGGCTATTTTTTCTCTGGGTTAAGTTAATGATCCTCAAGGGAGCAAACTTGTATCCTGGCTGACACGCCTCAAGAAATGAACCACTCCAGTTCACCCCAGAACCGACACAAGGAAGCAAAGAGTTTGATGGAGTCGGAAGAAAAGTCTTTGTTTTACCTGTTTAACAACAGGTCCTGGCCAGCTTTCCACACTTTCTTGAGAAAACCATCCATCCATGTCATTTGGCCTGCTCTCTTTAAAACCCCTCGATGCCCAGAAAACAACTTTCAAAGCATCCAGAACAGAAGGCACGCTGGGAAGACAACCTTGGTATGGCCTTCCTGGTAGCTTTATAGTCAGTGTTTAGCCAGGGAAGATCTAGCCACAGTCCCAAGGACCCTTGTCCCCATGACAAGGAGTGGACCCTGGGCAGAGTTTCCATCCTGAGTATCCAGTATCTACTTCAGATGGCAGAATTTGCACTGGGCATGGGGACTCTGTCCTCAGTGAGAACATAAGACAGATTTAAACACCTACCATTTAGGGTAGAAAGTAACTCGTGGTCCATAATTAAGATTCTCATTATACGACAGTTCATATGCATTGGGTACTCGGTAGAGAGACTGACACCTGTCTTCAGAACGGACTAATTATGCGCTTGTTGGATACATTTATTCAGCACCTGCTGTGAACTAGGATGTATGTCAGATATTTTCCCATCACACAATCTTCTCACAAATATTCTCTGATTCCATGTTTTAAATATTCTTGTCGCAATCATTTATGGCAGAAGAGGCGTATGCCACAGCACACGTGGAGGTCAGAAGACAACTATGGTAGTCAGACCTCTCCTTCTGCCATGTGAACCTGCACTTTTAACAGAAAAGGAACACGAGACGTAGGGGTGCTAGATGATGTCCCCAGGGTCACCCCAATGATGAAAGGCAGCGGTAGGACTCAAAGGCAGACTTGTCTGGGGAAAGCAACCATGCTGTGACCTCATTTCGTGGACGATTAGCTCTGGGTGGCAGCACCTTCCTTCCATGGAGTTGTGACTGATTCTCTGCCATATCGTAGAGCCTCCCAGGACACAGGCTGGCAAGTAGTAAGACGACCAGTGCCTGTCTAGGACTCTTAAAGCCGCGTCTTGTAGAACTGATGCTGGCGTTTGTCTCTGGCGTCCCTTAACGTCCTCTAGCGGAAACAGGGAAGAGGGACAAAAGTGAGTCTCAAAGACAGAGACGCAATGTCACGGCCACCCTCGACCCGCAAGGAGGATGCGACACCACCCGGAGCTCTTCTCACTGCAGTTTTATTCAGGACTTTATTCACAGCAATCTTTCTCCTTCTCCTCTCTCTCTCTCTCTCTCTCTCTCTCTCTCTCTCTCTCTCTCTCTCTCTCTCTGTCTGTCTCTCTCTGTCTATCTCTGTTTCTCTCTCTGTTTCTCTCTCTGTCTCTCTCTCTGTCTCTCTCTGTCTCTCTCTGTCTCTCTCTGTCTCTCTCTCTGTCTCTCTCTCTCTGTGTCTCTGTCTCTGTCTCTGTCTCTGTCTCTCTCTCTCTCTCTCTCTCTCTCTCTCTGGACCTATCTCTCCCAGCCCTTAAAAAGGCACAGGCTGCCAAACCCAGATTGACAGGTGGGCACTGCCCATAGGTTCACGCATATGCAGGCAGCTGATAATCATTGCGTTATCACTGATTATCACAGAGAACACTCGCTTTCGGGATTGCGGAGGGCGGGAGCCAGCACCCTCAGGTGCACTCCACGCAGCTCTCTACAACACAAGCTCTAAGTCCTGCTTTTAGCATCCCTCCAGCAGGGCTCGCAGAGCTACTGACAGCAACCTGAAAACTCTCCCAGTTTCCACGCCAACAGCGGTATCCTCCCCTATCCTGTACCACCATTTAGCTTTAACCCAGGGAAATTCTCTTCATTCTTTTTCTTTCCATTTCCTCAGCCAAAGGACTTTTGAGAGTGTGAAAAAGCCTTCAGAATAAAGGCTGAGTAAGGGAGCCACAACAGCCTGGGAAAACTCAGCGCCATCGTTGCAGACTCGGCTTAGACATCTCCCCCAGGAAATCTCCTCTGACCAAATGCCAGCAGACCGTGCAAAAGCATGCCCACTAAGCCATGCTCCCAGCCCTCTGTGTTACCTGGGCATAAGTACGCTACACTGAACATAGTTATGCCTTTCACTTGCTCTGAGCAGGTGGGTCTGCATCTGGCCTGTCTGTTTCCAATTCTGAGCTCAGTCCAGGAAGCCTGCAGATCACTGGAGAAGAGAAAGGCAAGAAGAGGGGAGAAGATCCTGTGTAGACTCTCGGCTCCTGGCTCAGCCTTCCTTGCTCACAATTGTCTTGGGTCTGGTGAAGCATCCTGGAGTCCCAGCTGCCAAGGAGAAAAGGATGCGGCCTCTGAAGGAAAGGGGGCTACAGGGGAGGGCTGTTCTCTAAGAAAAGGGGGGCAATGAAAGCTGGGCCTGCAGGGCTCCAGTGACAAAGGTCACAGGCACTGCTTAGGAGTGTTTGCAGTGTTCAGTGTGGCCTCTGAGATGGCTCAGCTCCTATGACTTGCCCCCTATTAGCCCTGGGCCTGTGGGTCATGGAGCAGTGCACAAGATCTCATGAACAGCAGCCCTGACCTCCATGTACCCGGCTCACCCGTGGCAGGAAATTCCATGTTGTAATAGCTGGATTTCTTCCATTCATTCTTGATCCATGACTAGGTAACCAATTGGTCATTAAAGAAACCATTTAGGAACCTCAGTCTAGGCTGTCTTCTGCTAATGGGCACAAAGAAGGAAGTAAAACGGGACAAAGGGCTCTGGGCACCCCCATTTCCATTGCTAGCCTGACTTAGGGACAGAAGTGAAAATATTTAAGTGCCCCCCACCCCTGCCTGTCGCTGTTAACCATGAGGATTTCGTAGAGCTGGTTTTGGCGTTGAAAAACACACGCTTAGAAGCACATCTGGCTGCAGTCATGTTATGAAACTGAACACATGTGAATACGAGTAGATTAGAAAAACAGTCCCCGGTATCTGGGGAGACTCTGCCTTTTCAAACAAGTGCTGTGCAAAGAGCGGCATTAGGAAATGTTCTCACACACCCGAGGCCCATCGACCTGAAAATAAATCAAAGTAAAAATCGGCACCGAGTCAGTCACCCTGAGCAGCTGGCTAGGGAAAGAGGCTGACACATTAGCCACCATCTAGTCACCCTTCATTTCCTGTGCAGCTGATGGCAGAGCGGATCAAGCCCACTTTTACTTTGTCACTGCCCGTTTTTTAATCAGCTTGGGGGGAGGGGTGTT
Source organism: Microtus pennsylvanicus (assembly GCF_037038515.1). Taxonomy (NCBI): domain Eukaryota; kingdom Metazoa; phylum Chordata; class Mammalia; order Rodentia; family Cricetidae; genus Microtus; species Microtus pennsylvanicus. The sequence goes on along the minus strand of NC_134592.1, from coordinate 39,985,221 downwards.
GCTATACGCTGGCTTCCCTAGTTCCCAGCAGAGATTTGGATTTTCTGGACATTTCACCTTGCTCTTCCCACTCGCCAAGAGAACCATATCCCTCCTGCGTGCAACTTGGTCCCTCTCGGGTGAGCAGCAACTTGAGACTTGATGTCATTCCCAGACATGTGCGGAGCGGCTGGTATTTCCACAACACTCCTCACTTTGGGCACAATTGCTTGGCAAGGCCTCAAGCCTGCTGGGCAAATCTAACCCTGTCGGTATGTGAAGTCACATACCTAAAGGCGCAGGCCCAGGCAGCACCTGGATTTTATTAATATCTCAAAGTTGGATTAACAACAGATTTCGTGTGTGTGTGTAGTATATGGTCAGGTGCATATGCACGCACATACATGTGTGTGCAGGTACCCATGTGTGGAGCAGAGGTCAGAGGTTGGTGTCTGATGTCTTCCTTGGTGACTCTCTCCAGTCTCTTTGGAGACAAGGTCTCTTACTGAAGTTAGTGCTCACCAACTGGGCTCTACTGATTGGCCAGTGAGGTCCAGTGCCTATCTCTGTCCCTTCCCTGTACCCATGTACAGATGCTCACTTAAGTACCTGTGAGGTCAGGTACAGATGCCTGGCCATTTTGCATGGGTTCTGGAGACCCCAAGTCAAGTCTCCATGTTTGCACAGTGGGCGCCTTACCCACTGAGCCATTTCCTCGGCCCAAAGAACACAGGGGTTTCTAATGGCTAATTACCTGACTCTATCCTGAAAGGAAACTCACAGTAAAGATGGCGATGACCTGGCTAGAGAAGGACTTAGCATCCTTTTTCTTCAGGAGCTTAGCCTTGCAGCGCCCAGGAAAGGCTAACCACCTAGAGAGTACTCGAGTAACACCAAAAATATCCATCTCCATTGAGAGATTTGGAGTTGGCTCATCTGCTGTCACTGCAGCCCAAGGTTCTCTTTCATTTGGAAACTACGCTGTCAACTTGGTTTAGAACACACACCAATGAGACATATGCTCAGCCTCCCTGCCTAGATAGATGCTGGCATGAGACAGTCTACCGATTGAAGCCTCGTTTGTGAATTCTCTTCTCTTCTCTCCTAGTGACCGTGACAGTGGGAGGCAAGCAGCACTTGCTTGGACTGTACGACACCGCAGGACAGGTATGAGCTCACTGTCTCCATTCATTAAGGGTTGGGGGAAGAAAGGGGTGTAGGAGAAAGCATGGTCCATTTGGCTCATCATGCAGGAGCTAACAGTATGGGCATCTCCCATTCTCATCATTTGGGGGCCCATATATACTCTACCCAAACGACAACCAGATGCACATTCTTAACTTTAAAATATTGATATATATATAGCTATAAAAACCTAAATTGCTGTCCAAGATACTGATGATACAACCAATACCGCAAAACCGTAAATACTCAAAACAACAAAGCAATATTTCTAGCCAAGATTTTCAATTGTCTCCAACCCAACCCTGTTCCACATCCAAGATGTACAGGTTTATTTTATAAATTGTAGCTTTACCCTTTTTCCCCCGTGCTATTTTCTTTGCTTATCCTTTATTTGACTTACCTTAATGAGCTATGAAAAGTCTCAAAAAGAGATTGGGGTGGGGGGATATGATGGGTTAAGGACTGAAAGGAAAACAAGGGTCTGAATGCATCCCACAGATGAAGGTCAATCCCGAACCATTGGAAAGCGACTCTGAGTTTTCTATGATTCCTCAGATACTCTGATTCTGTCACAAGGTGTTTCTTTGGGCTTGAGACTGGAAGAGCATGGACTTGAACCCCAACAGTGAACCTGCACATGGCTGTCCTTGAGTGAAAATACTGGGTAACCGCCTTTTCCTCACTTCACACAGAGCTGTGGAAAACATCCAGGGTTAGAAGTTTGCCCGGTGGAGGAGGGGATGTGAAGGAGCCATGGATGGCTGTGGCCTAATTTCTTGGATAAAGCCTGTTACCATATGTCTTGAATCATTTATTTAGGTCAAAACCAGCGGGTTGTTCAGTCAGTCCAAATTTATACAGCTTAAGTCCTTTGGAGTGAATATTTGACCGTGATCTTTCCCACTGTGAGTTTCTTGGTAATTGTTAATAGCTATGCATTTGTCAAGGCCTTTTCTCACAATTATCTGGAGATATGTCATTTTGTCAACTTGAAAACTCTCTATTAGAAAATAAATAAATGGGATCTCTTCAAGGTTTTCAGTGTGCGTGTGCAAGGACCACCACCAAGTGTGTGGGGGACATAAAAGCTGTTGTTTTACAGCCAGAGCAGGGGGCGGGGTAGTCTAGCATCAGACACAAGGCTCCTTTCCAGAACCCTCTGGATTCTACTGTAGCCAGGTGACTTGGAAAACCACTGTCAGAACTGGGGAGTAGGGTGACCTCTCCCATCAATATCAAGAAACAGAAACATAACAAGCGAAAACATATGCCCCTAGCTATTCAAGGGGAAGAGTCACTCTGTGTCCTCTGATACAAGAGAATACAGCTCCTAGCAGAAAACATCCCAGCCAACGAGGCGCATGGATTCAGGGGCTGGAACTGCCTACTCTAACTCAGTCATGTGATCAGTGGGCTGTCTCTATTTGTCTGTGCATGGCAACCCCAGTGTGTAAGGTCCATAGACTCCAGTTTGCAAAGCTCTGTACAGAACGGGCTCTTTCATACTCGGAAACTGCTCTGTCCCCCTTGCCTTCTCAGAAAATTCTGGAAGCCCTTGCCCATTTGGCTCTCCCCCTACTTCTGTAGTGATCCACAGCAACTGTTGGTTCCTATATATAATTGCCTCAACAACAATATCCCTCAATCTCTATTTCAATCCACACCCAATAAAACCTTTTAAAAGCTCTTGTAGAGCTGAGTTATTATTTCTTACTCTATCCTTTAAAGAAAAACCACTAGGGTAATTGGAAATGATAATATATTGTGAAAATACCTTTAATATGTTGTGAAAATACCTTTAATATGTTGTGAAAATACCATTAAACTTCAAATTGAAGCAGAAGGGTGACCCAAACCTCTGACACAGGGTGAGGAACGCTGTAAAATATAGTAACAAGTAGATTCACGCTATTTCTTCCACTTAATTTTCACCTTATTGCTTTCCTCCACTTATTTTGAAATCTCCGGGCAGACAAGGATCACAGGGGGAGCATGGAGATGGGAAATCAGAACACATCTGAAGGTTCTTTCTGGGCCTCAGGTTCTGTGATTAAGAACTTTAGAAGGTAATTTCAAGAAACCCTGAAAGAACCTGAGGTAATTAATCAAAAAGGTTTGAGTTGAGGCTCAAGGGAGGCCTTTCAGCCGCGGAAGATTTTGAAATACAGGGACGTGTTCCGGCGGAGGATAGACTGTCGTTCGCCTCCTGAACCAGCGATTCCCAAACTTGAGCATGCACCAGAACCACCCAGGGCTTGTTAAAAACCAGCCATGGGGCCACACGCCACAGCTTCCAATGCTTCAAGTCCAGGGTGGGTCCCGAGAATTTGCACGTTTGATAGGTTTCTGTTGCTGCCGCCGTGGACAGCACACTTTCCGAGCCGCCGCTCTAGGGGCTGTCATTAAAGTGCTGTCCGCTGACCTAGCTTGTACATGGAGCGTCTTAGAAATGCAGACGGTGCTTGGGGAGACTGAAGCGGCAGGGTCATAAGTTCAAAGTCATCCTCAGCTACATAGGAAGTACAAGGCCATCCTGGGCTACCTGAGACCCTGTCTTACAAAACACGGCAGAAACAAATGCAGGACCTTAGCTCATGGCTCCAAGTTAAGGGATTTAAGTCTTTAGTGGCTGAAGAATGTTTCCAACAAAATAACTACCTCTACCTCTACAAATTAGCCAAAAGAGCTTCACAACGAATTTAATTTAGAAGGTGTATTAGTCCAGGTTTTCTGGAGGAACAGAGCTGATAGGATGAAAAAAAAAAATCAAACATTGGGTTAGTAAAAGCTTTACCCCTCAGATCACCAGGCAAGCAATAAGGCCAGTCCTCCGAACTAGTCTCTTCAGGTCAGGCCAACTCACCTGTGTATAATATGTGTAATACACACACATATATACATGTATGTATGTGTATGTATATATATATGTTTGTGGGATCTAGTATATATATATGTATACATGTGTGTGAGTGTTTGTGTGTGTGTGTGTGTGTGTGTGTGAGAGAGAGAGAGAGAGAGAGAGAGAGAGAGAGAGAGAGAGAGAGAGAGAGAGATTTAATAGTATGACTTACAGGCTGTGGTCCAGCTAATCCAACAATGACTATCTGTCAATGGAAAGTCCAAGAATCCAGTAGTTTTTTCAGTCCATGAGGCTCAAATGTCTCAACTGGTCTCCATTATGTGCTGAAATCCTGAAGACATAGGCTCTAATGCCAGTGAAAGAATGGGCTTGCCAGTGAGGGTGAGAGACAGCGGGCAGTGAGCAAGCTTCCTTCTCCCATGTCTTTCTATGTTCTGCCAGCAGAAGGAGTGGCCCAGATTAAAGGTGGATCTTCCCACCTCAAAAGATCCAGGTTAAAAGTAGATCTTCCCACTTCCAATGGTTTAGATAAGAAAAATCCCTCACAGGTGTGCCCAGTCACTTGGGCTTTAGTTAATTCCAAATGGAGTCAAGTTGACAACAAGAACAGCCATCCCAAAAGGCATATCCCAAAAGTCCCAGTCCCCATTATAAGTAGGATCATCTCCCCTCCAGTGATACTAGCAAATGTGCCTGAAGTTCAAGGCTGAAGAACACTGACAACTAACTAAAAATTACCTGTTGAGTCTATTACTATATAAGGCAAGAGAAATGACCTCAGAGCATATCAATAACCCCAGAACCACAAGTGCAAAAAGGAAATAAATCGTTGTCCTGAGCTAACTGTGCATTGGAGATAGGGGTTATGGAAACAACTCAAGAAGTAAACTCTGGGAAGTACACTTGAACACACTGGCACAGGGAACCACTTCCTAAAAATAGCCCAGCAGCACAGACACTGAGAGAAACAATTAATAAACGGGACCTCCTGAAACTGAAAAGCTTCTGTAAAGCAAAGGACACGGTCAACAAGACAAAATGACAGCTGAAAATGGGGAAAGATCTTCACTAACCCCACATCAGACAGGGGTCTGATCTCCAAAATATGCAAAGAACTCAAGAAATTGGACACCAAAAGATCACATAATCCAATTTAAAAAAAATGGAGTACAGACCTAAACAGAGAACTCTCAACAGAGGAATCTACAATGGCTGAAAGACACTTAAAAAAATGTTCAACATCCTTAGTCATCAGAGAAATGCAAATCAAAACAACTCTGAGATTCCATCTTACATCTGTAAGAATGGCCAAGACCAAAAACACTGATGACAACTTATGCTGCAGAGGTTGTGGGGAAGAGGGAACACTTCTCCATTGCTGGTGGGAATGCAAGCTGGTACAGCCCTTTGGATATCAGTGTGGCGATTTCTCAGAAAAATTAGGAAACAACGTTCCTCAAGACCCAGCAATACTACTTTTGAGTATATATCCAAAGGATGCTCAATCGTGCCACAAGGACATGTGCTCAACTATGTTCATAGCAGCTTTGTTTGTCATAACCAGAACCAGGAAACAACCTAAATGCCCCTCAACTGAAGAATGGATAAGGAAAATGTGATACATTTACACAATGGAGTACTACACAGTAGAAAAAAATGACATTTTGAATTTTGCAGGCAAAGGGATGGAGCTAGAAAACATTATTTTGAGTGAGGTAGCCCAGACCCAGAAAGACAGTTATCACATGTACTCACTCATAAGTGATTTTTAAACATAAAGCAAAGAAAACCAGCCTACAAATCACAACCCCAGAGAACCTAGACAGCAACGTAGACTCTAAGAGAGACAGACATAGATCTAATCTACATGGGAAGTAGAAAAAGACAAGATCTCCTGAGTAAATTGGGAGCATGGGGACCTTGGGGGAGGGTTGGAGGGGGAGAGGGAGAGTCAGGGAGGGGAGCAGAGAAAAAATGTAGAGCTCAATAAATATCAATTTAAAAAAAGGAAATAAAAGAAGAAGAAGCCAACTCATTCTGAAAGGTTGGGTGAAAGGAATTTGTTATGCCCACCCTTGAAGGCAACCCTGAGCGAAAATGTTGAGCCAGCTTCCCTCTAGCATGTAGCCTCTAATATGGCTGTGTCAAAGACAGGCTCAAGACTCTCCTCCGGGTTTCACAGCTCAGTCGAGCTTCTGTTGAAGACAGTTTGTTTCGGTTTTTGCTTTGTTGGTTTTTCGAGATAGGGTCTCTTTGGTAGCCGTGGCTGTCTTAGACCTAGCTCTGTAGACCAGTTTGGCCTCGAACTCACAGATAAAGATGGTTTCTAATGACGTCATGTATATGCTGCCAGCACATGGAAGCTGGCTTCCTTCCCAGACCTCTGAGACAAACTATCATTTGGGCTTTGAGAAGAGCCCTTTGAAGAAAACATCTTCAGAATTGAGTCAGATGAAATTTCAAAAACTAGGGCCAGGCAGTGATGACACAGGCATTTAATCCCAGCACTCAGGAGGCAGAAACAGGCAGATCTCTGAGGTCAAGACCAGCCTGATCTACAGCATGAGCTCCAGGCCAGTCAGAGAAACCCTGTCTTGAAAAAAAAAAAGCTACCAGAAAAAAAAATCAAACATTAAGTTAATAAAGCGCTTACCACTCAGATCACCAGGCAAGCAATAAGGCCAGTCCTCGGTCTAGTCTCTTCAGGTCAAGCCAACTCACCTGTGCGGCTCAGACTCCTCGTCAAGGATCGCTCACAGTTTCTCTGAAAGTGCCTCCTGTGCTCAGATTTCTGGTTCAGCTACAGGAAGAGACTAAGGACAGCATGCCCAGCTGGCTTGTTCGGCGTGCGCCACGAGAAATAAAGAGGAAAGCGTGATGCCAGAGTGGCGGGGGGCGTCTGCTAAGCCTGAGCACTCCTAGCCTGAGGAACTGTGGGGGAGGGGCTTGTCCCAGGCCAATGCTCAGAGCCAGGCTTCCTCTGCCCCTCCAGAGGATCAGCCCTGGTGGTGCGACATCTCGCGGTCTTCCCGGTGGTGAGCAAAGCCAGCTCTCAGTCCTCACTCCCCGTGGTTGCATCTCAAAGACAGCAAGCACTAGCGGAAGTGGTGGTCAGCATCACTGCCAGGAGAAATGAGTGGACCCTGCGGTCAGGAGCCAGGGGCCACCCTCTCTGCTGTTGACACCAGTTTCTCATCAGAGAGCGAGCCCGGGTCCTCTCGAGACCAGAGGCGGCCTGCGCACCGTGAGCATAGGATGGTATCTCTCACTGCCAAACCACAGCCCACAGCAGCTCAGCTGCCACCAGTGACTGTGGGAACAGGAAGACCACACTGGCCTGGGGCTGCAGCCACACATCTTCATCAGGACCTGGTACCCGCAGCTCCTGTTCCCCCTCAGGGCTTCGTCTTCAGGAGCACGTGAGCAGGCAGGAGGTACATGCAGCTGGGGCTCATTAATGGCAACCCCTGAACCACTTGGAAGCGCATGGGACTTCCTCTTTGCTATTGGCTGAGCCAACCGGACCATCTGGAGCACGGGGTGGAAAGTTTGCCTAAAACCTCAGAGTCAATGTTTTCCTCTCCATGAGCAACTCGAACTTTCTCGCCCCATGTATCTCAGAGTGGTTTCTAGGAGTGCGCTCTCTGGAGACTGCTGCCCACGTGACGGGCTATTGGGAAAAGTAGTTTCGGGATCCATGCTTACCTTTCCCCTAATCAAGAAAAATGAAGATGAAGGACACTGACTACAAGATGCAATCAAGGTCCAAACATTTGGATTTCATTACTGCTTATAGTTGGGAAAAATGAATTTCAGAGTCATCTCGGGTGTCCAAGGAGGGCAGGGGCTAGGGTTCCAGGAACTGCAGCTGCTGCTGGCTTTGGATGAGGGGTGGATTCCTTTCCCCTCGATTCCTTTCCCCTCATCATTCACGTTCTCGCGGCAGCCAAAGCACCGTCCCAGGGAGTCACACAGACAGCATCATAGTCTCGCATTTACACTTCACAGAGAAAGAAAGCCGGGCAAAGTGAACTCAGCCGAAACTACACTCAAGTGCAGTAACAAGCGAGGTAGGGACTTGAATCCATTGAGTTCGTCTCCACCCCTCATGCTCTTGGGCAACATCCTGAGCTCCCACCCTGTTCGGCTTTCCAAGTCAAGCTTGACTTATAGGGAGAATATAAAAGCAAGGCTGGTGCTGACAACCCTGGGCTAAATGTCAGGCAGCTCACACAGGAAAAAAAAGCAGAATTTATTGATTTCATTGAGCTCTACATTTTTCTCTGCTCCCCTCCCTGCATCTCCCCTCCCCTTCAACCCTTTCCCATGGTCCCCATGCTCCCAGTGCTCCCAATCTACTCAGGAGATCTTGTCTTTTTCTACTTCCCATGTAGATTAGATCTATGTAAGTCTCTCTTAAGGTCCTCGTTGTTGTCTAAGTTCTCTGGGATTGTGATTTGCAGGCTGGTTTTCTTTGCTTTATGTTTAAAACCCACTTATGAGTGAACACATGTGATAATTGCCTTTCTGGGTCTGGGTTACCTCACTCAATATTATGTTTTCTAGATCCATCCATTTGCCTGCAAATTTCAAGATGTCATTATTTTTCTCTGCTGTGTAGTACTCCATTGTGTAAATGTACCACATTTTCCTTATCCATTCTTCGGATCCAGGGGCATTTAGGTTGTTTCCAGGTTCTGGCTATGACAAACAAAGCTGCTATCAACAGTTGAGTACGTGTCCTTGTAGCATGATTGAGAATCCTTTGGATATATGCCCAAAAGTGGTATTCCTAGGTCTTGAGGAAGGTTGTTTCCTAATTTTTTGAGAAATCACCACACTGACATCCAAAGGGCTGTACCAGTTTGCATTCCCACCAGCAATGGAGGATTGTTCCCTTTTCCCCACAACCTCTCCAGCATAAATTGTCATCAGTGTTTTTGATCTTGGCCATTCTTACAGATGTAAGATGGAATCTCAGAGTTGTTTTGATTTGCATTTCTCTGATGACTAAGGATGTTGAACATTTCCTTAAGTGTCTTTCAGCCATTTCAGATTCCTCTGTTGAGAGTTCTGTGTTTAGGTCTGTATTCCATTTTCTATTGGCTTATTTGTTCTTTTGATGACCAATTTCTTGAGTTCTTTGTATATTTTGGAGATCAGACCTCTGTCTGATGTGTGGTTGGTGAACATCTTTTCCCATTCTATAGGCTGCCATTTTGTCTTATTGACCATGTCCTTTGGAAAAAAAAAAAAAGCAGAATTTATTCCCAGCCTCTTGTGAGTCTGAGGCAGGTGGCAGAACTCAATGCTTCTCCTTGCTACACAGAGAGCAGCCCCTGGGTGCTCACCAGACATGCGCATTCTAGGCTTCACTCCAGACCTGGTGCTGAGCAGAAATCCACTGTGCAATGAGTTTCCAGTGATCCAAATGCAAGGAGAACTAATGGCTTTGTAGTTCCACCACTGTCCCTCCATGACACAGCTGCTCGTGAATGTATTTGAGGCCCAGATGATCAGCCAGTCTGTGCTGAGTGTTCCTCAGAACCTCTGGAATAACCATCCACAGTGCCCACACTTGACAGCCCCAGATCCACCTCTGACCTGAACCCTTGCTTGCCTTGCGGGGCAGTGGGTAGCAAGTACTCAAAAACATACACAATCCCAAATCCGTATCTTCCCTGCCCTAGTCCAAGTCCCCTTGCATCCAACTTAGCCCTCCAAAGCACACAAAGTGGATTTTATAGATGAACACATTGTCTCTTCACGAAGCACACAAACGCCTGTTGCCGAGAGTCATTTTCAGTATTAGAAGAGGCCTCAATGCCATTAGGACCATTTAGCCCTTCCTCACGGCTGAGCGACATCATCTTCAGGAATGTGACCATAACCTACACAGTCCACATATGTTTCATCACAAAACCCATTCAAGTCAAGTGGGTATGAATTCAAACTCCCAACCTCCTCACATCGCCAAACCCGGAGTTCTTTTTTTATTAATTCTGGACTTCTGCCATAGTTCCTAGCCACAGCCACAACCAGCGGTGGCAGGCTCCTCCCAACCAGGCATAGACCTACATTGAGAGATGTTTCTCTCTCCAGTCCTGTTGAAATCTATTGGATGTTCCAGTCTGAGAGCTGTACAGTTGGTGGCAGGGAAAAGAATGGTAACCCGAGCCCTGGGAAATGAGCTGCATCAGAACTGTGCCAAGCTGGCAGAGCCATGTGGGGCTCAGCGCCCCGTGAGTTTAAGCTTGGGACGCCCTGGAGTGTATAGTCTGAAGGAGCTGTACTGCCAGCCTGGGGACCAGCCTTTGGAAATTACTATATTAACTCAGGTCTAGAGGATCTTCCAGATTTAACACGGGAATTTTCCAGTTCAGTCAGATAAATGCTCTACCCTCTCAGAATAACTAAAAGAGACAGAGAAACTTCTGTCACCGTTCACCTACATGGAATTGTTTTTTTGTCTTTTCATTCTTTCCTCAACTTGATTTCCAGATAATTTTTTTCTTTTTCTTTGGGTTCCTACAGAACCCCATTCTTTTTTCTTTAATTTATTTACTTATTAAAGATTTCTGTCACTTCCCCGCCACCGCCTCCCATTTCCCTCCCCCTCCCCCAATTAAGTCCCCCCCTCTCCTTAGCCCGAAAAGCAATCAGGGTTCCCTGTCCTGTTTTAATCACCTTATCCAGCTCACACGGCATCCTTGACAGTGCCACACACCCAGTGAGTAATCAGACCCTTTACATGGACTTAAACAGCAGGACTAAAGTCCCAACAGCAAAGAAACTGAGAGCCCAGAGACCTGAGCCCTGAGCCCAGAGCCCTGTGAAGCCCAGAATCTCACACCACCCGAAATCCTTCTCTGTCGGGAGAGCAACTGAACACACTTCTCACCTCCCCGGCTTTCCCATCATCTAAGCAGCATTTTAATCAATGGCTAGCAGATCAAGCACTAAATAAACCCTATCCCTTCAGACCACCAGTTATCCGCTCCTCCCTTGCCTGGGTCTGAGGCTAAACCAATTGTTTTGGTTTGGTTGCTGGCAGCAGGCAGAAGAGTTGAGATTTTCAATATACAGTGTCTTCTGCCATCTTGTGGCAACTTGGAGCCAATGCTATCAAAAAAATGCACGAACACATAAACCTATACAGTGAAGTTAACCTATACACATTCCTAGATAGCCGAGCACCCCCTCCCAAAACAAAAAGTCATAATCTATCATCTAAAATCCTGAGATAAGGCAATAGCAGTCCAAATCAAAACCTAGGTCTGAAAACACGCAAAATGCTTCCTTTGGGTATTCAATGACTTGGTGGCCCTGGTCCTTGATCTCCTCCTGTGTGAAATGCATACGATTGTGCCATCTGTCTACTGCTTCTGAGAGAACCCCGAGAGATTGTACACATCCTTCTTGCAGTGGCACCTGGTCCTTGTTGAGGGTCCCAAGCCTCACGGTCTGATGATGAAGATGCTGGTGCTACATGCAGATAGGCTTTCTCCACTCCAGGCCAGTACCTGTACAGTAAAGGATGCTTCCATACCCAGCCCAATGCTCCATTTATGTGCCTATGCCCAGGGAGACCAGAAGAGGGCGCTGTATATCCTAGAACAGGAATTACAAGCTGTTGGGAGCTGTCATGTGGGATTTGGGCATTGAACCCCAGTCCTCTGGAAGAGCCTAAACACTGAGCTATCTTTCCAGCCCCTAAACCCTGCTTTTTACAATGAGTCACCCTTCTTCATAAAATTGTGTGTGGACAGAGCATAGGTAGAGAATGAGAACATCTCATCGGCCTGGCCCCTGGTCTATTTATGGCAGTCTGAGAAGTACATCAAATGTTGTGGGAAGTAACAGATGATGACCCGAGGTCTCTTCGCTTGCAGGTCTTAGCCTGCACCGGGACCCTGATGAAAGTCACTGTAGTAAACGGACACAGGAAAGCTGTGGACAGGGAGCTCCCTATAGCCACAGCTGCTCTGGGGAGATGGGAACAACCACACTATGCCCAAAGGACAGGGCTCCCTGGCATCTGCCACGTGTACATAGAACATGTGCCTATATGGGATACCACTGTATTGACACGCGTGTGATACATGTGATAGTATGTGGATACATATATAAGTAAAACATGTCTGAACATACATTACTATTGGCTAAGTGTTACCAAAACTCCTTAGCAACTAAACAACTGGAAAAAAAAGGAGGGGTGGGAACAACCACACCATTGCACTCAGGTCAATTTACAAACAAATCCCAAACATATTTCTTCAACAAATGTATCTCATTTGGCAATGATGCTTTGCTTTGTATGTTAGTCTACTCCGTGTTAAATTTGAAAACAATCTATAATTGTTTAGTAGAAGATGAAAGGGTCAATGACCTAGCCGTCATTTAAATACATGTTCCAGACGATGCAATTTTTGTGTCCCGGGAGAATCTCACGCATCCCTGCTAATTGTACTGAAGCCAGGAAGCAGAGCTGAAGGTACCTGGGGCAAGAAGGGGCAGGAAGTGGGGAGATAGGGATCAAAGCACAAGGGTACCATTAGGGAGGATGAATAATTCTAGAAGCTACCAGTCACAGCACAAGAACTATGGCCAGAGGTGAGCAGCCGTATGTTAGGAAAGTGCCAGAGAGGTAGCTTTTAGGCGCTGTCATTGGTAAAAACAGTAACCAAGTGAGGAGACCGATGGGCTCACTCCCTTAACTGCAGTGTAACAAAACATGATGCTATACTTTAACACACAATTTAAAGGAGAAACGAGTGGGTAGACATTATGATATGTAAATTGTACCTCAATAAAGCTGTTTACTATTTTTAAGTTGCTCTGAAATGGGAAATAGGAGATCTCTGCGCACAACGAAGGGCGTGGCTTACCAGCTGCTATAGTGGCCCCGACACTGCGTGAGTCCCAAGAACCACACCGACTCTGCGCTCAGCCTGTACCGACCCTCCTCTGCTCTTCCCACAGGAGGACTACAACCAGCTGCGGCCACTCTCCTACCCCAACACCGACGTGTTTCTCATCTGCTTCTCTGTCGTAAACCCCGCCTCTTATCACAACGTCCAGGAGGAGTGGGTCCCGGAACTGAAGGACTGCATGCCTCACGTGCCTTACGTGCTCATCGGGACCCAGGTTAAAATGAGGGTGATGGAGGGGTGGGAGGAGATGGGCGAAAGGTGAAACCTGTATTCCACCAAAGACCAGGACAGAATCTCAGAGATATCGCATCCCTGAACCAAAGTCCTGAAGGTACATGGTTATTTAGTTGAAAACGGTATATAGCTATTTAATATGAAGCAGAAAGTTTTGAGCTGGCATTTAAAATTAACCTCACAGTTTGTTTTTTTAGATAACAATTTTTTTTTAGCAGACACTCTTCGCCAGCCCTGAGTGCAGGAATGAAGAAGGGGCATCAACTGTATATACTATCTGATATTTTTCAAACTGGACATCCCAGTTTTAATAGAGCAAACTAGATGTGCAGATCAAAATGACCCTACATTCAGATGGGGCAAATCATGACAGGTCTCCTTGGTGGCCCTGCTGGAGAAGGAAGACAAACTCTCTGTTCTGCCTTTTCCTTAACTCCTTGACCACCCAGATCTTGGGGAAATTAAAACACACATAGTAAGAGCAACATGGATGAATTGTCAACACCTTGGGAGGGTTTGGAAGCTGATGAAATTCTACAGCTTGAATTTCCATCAAGAAAAATTTCCTCTTGTTGGTTGAGGATATCTGAACCATCTGTAGTTTAAGTGGGTTTGGTTCTTTGCTGGTTCTAGGGGCATGAGTACCCGTAGGTCAGGACTTTGTTATGGCTGCCGGTCTTTAAACCTCCTTCTTGTGCTCCTGTTTCTGAGTCCTCATATTGAATCCTACTTGACAAAAAGAAAAATGTAAAGCCATAAATAAAAGAAAAATGCTTTCTAAAAACAACATGGGCAGATGGGGATATGTATTTTCTCTTAAAAACAGACAATGTAGAACTAACTCATTTATCCACACTGCTGGGTACAATTCACATCTCTGCTCTGAACAATAGCTGTTGTTTGTTTGTTTAAATGAAGTCACTTACCTTCAATTGTAAATATTAGTGTTTGTCCATAATGAGGAGCTTGGATCCTGCTGCCAGCATACACAACTGGACATCACACCCCTCGGGGTGACTTGAGTCCTTCAATCACTGCACAGACAGACACCCAGTCAAATGATGAAGGAAACCAGAAAAGCAAATGGGAACACCAAGACTTTGCATAAAAGCATCATCCTAATCGGTTGGGTCGTAGTGCGGCCTTGTGACTTCCCTTAAGAAGCAAACCCTGTGTGCCCACATACTCAGTGGCATTTGAAAGCAAGCACAGTGTTTAGTAAACTGTCCAGTTTATTACCCGCTGCCTTCAAAGCAGGTCCCCCTTGAGGGTTTCTGCTGTTGGACTGTGAGAGCCCTTTGGCCTCTCATCACTGGGACTCCCCTGCAGGCATTGCCAATCCATTTGTTATTTGTTGAAAAGGGCTCAGGGAGCAAATATCCATCCCTTTGAAGGGCAAGATTTGATTCAGAAAAGGGGGGGAAAAAAGAATGGATCCAAAGCCATGGGAAAGTATTATATAATGAGTGATATAAGTTGCAAAGTTACAATCAAATAATTAATCACTGCAAGGCCCCCTGGCCATCTGGTTAGCACCTCTGCACTATCTGTGAATTCTAGAAAGAAAGAGAAAATTCAAAACTTCAGATGGCACAGCAGCCAGGGTAAATGCTGTGAAGAAGAAAGTATAAGACCACCCTGCTACATCCATGTGCAATAAATAAATATAAAAATAAACCACTTCACACTCTCGGATATAGCTTGGAGAACACTCAGCAGCACCAAAGACCTTGCCAGGGAAGGGTACTATCTTATATCTTCACTTAAAATAACTGAGAAGGCCTAAAAATAGTGAATGTATCTTTGTCCCAGATTGATCTCCGGGATGACCCCAAAACCTTGGCCCGTCTCCTGTACATGAAAGAGAAGCCCCTCACCTACGAGCATGGCGTGAAGTTGGCGAAAGCGGTATGGCCACATTTGAATTGCATGTTCAAGGATGGGGGAGCTGTGAAGGGCTTTGCCTTAAACTGCCATGTGTTCCGAATCTTCGTGTTTTCTTTCTTCCTCTGTTCTAGATGAGCTAGAAGGGGCCATGTTGGTGAGTGTTCCTGTCAGCAGGCACCTTCTGCTTTTCATTAAGAAACTCCATGAGTTTCAACAGCTAAGCACTTCCCATTTTGCTTCAGCTTTGTCTAGAAAACGCACTTGCCCCATTAAGCAGGAATTAAGGGGACTCGTTAGACATACATCGACAAACCTCCCTGTTTATGGCCAGAGTAACTCACCTAGATGACCTCACAGGAGGCATTTTGGGATTTTCCCTCTCCTCCTGCGGCAGGGAAAAACTTGGATGAAAATCATCTGACAGAGTTATCCTTGTCCAATACTTCTCTTCTTATAATGCATAGCCACTTAGTCTAGACACTGTTACAAACAGCGTATGGAAAAAGTAACACACAGCTAAGAGTAACGGGGTGAGGCATCTAAGTGGCGAAGTGGCAGCTTGACAGATGAAGTCAGCTAGCTCAGAGGAAATGGAGTCTTCTCCACTGGCTGTTCTCCACTTCTGAGAGGGAGCCATCACCAGTGATCTTGTAGAAGTGCTTCAAAATGCATCTGCCAGACACTGGACCTTTGTCTCCCTGCCACCACCATGGTGCGTGCAAAGCAGCCACTAAAATGAACACATGTGCACGTGACTTCTTTCTGCAGAAGGAGACTGAAGGACCACACTTCCTCCCTGATGTAGTCGCCAATCCTTCAACCCAAGGAGACTTTAAATTTTTAATGTTTTACTTTCTCAGTAACTAACCCTGCAAAATGTGTGCCCTCAGGCAGTTGTTCACCTTCTCAAACCCAGTCAACAATGGCATTAACTACAAATTACTCCTTAGCCAAAAGAAAGAGGCATTTCTCTTATTAAAACTTGTCTAGAGGTACCTACCAGATGTAATATGACGGCTTCTCTAGAAGTGGATTAACTCTGATGTCTTATGGGCACGATGTATAAAGACATCTCTCTCTCTCTCTCTCTCTCTCTCTCTCTCTCTCTCTCTCTCTCTCTCTCTCTCTCTCTCACACACACACACACACACACACACACACACACACTTGAACTCTTTCTGCTTCTTCCAGAACAAGAACAGGGCATTCGAGAAGATGATGGGATGCTAAGCCTCTTAGGGGAGAGGAAACAGCCCTGGGGAGACAAGCAGGTCCAAATGGCTGACACGTTTGAATCCAGCTGTGTGCACACTACCATCTGGGCACCTGAGTGTCATGCCCATTGTCTCTTCTCCAGCCGTGTGTGTGTGTGCGTGTGCGTGTGTGTGTGTGTGTGCGTGCGTGTGTGTGTGTGTGCGTGTGTGTGTGTGTGCGTGTGTGTGTGTGAGTGTGTGTGTGTGCGTGCGTGCGTGTGTGCGTGTGTATGCGTGTGTGCGTGTGTGTGTGCATGTGCGTGCGTGTGTGCGTGTGTATGCGTGTGTGCGTGTGTGTGTGCATGCGCGTGCGCGTGCGCGTGTGCGTGTGTGTGTGTGTGTGTGTGTGTGTGTGTTCACTCCCTAGGAAAATGAGCGGGTCTGAGGTTCTACTCCAACACCCAGGCAGATACTCTCATTATCCTACATGTTAATGTATGTAACCGTCTGTGACTCCTAGCAGGCACCCCACTGTTTCTGTAGGAGTTTGTTCTCTCTGTCCCTTGTCTCTGGGGCTGTCCTCAACTTCATGTATCTTGGTGGCTTCCTAGCCTCACTTCTCATTTGGGAAGTTGGCTTTTGGTTTTTCCCTCTCCAAAACCTTCCATTTTGTTTCAGATTTACTTTAAAGAACAGCGGCTGAGTTCACCACTTGGTTGCCTTTTGCCAGCCTCTCCTAGCAACTGCTCTCAGATTCACAGTCATGTGGAGCCTATGACATCCTAGCTAAAAGAAAGCCAAGTGAGATTCTTAACTGGTTTCGTGACAATTCATGGAGTAACAGAAATGTTTTTACTTTCTTCGGTCTTTGATTCCTCTACCACATAGTTTACTAGAATAGCAAGAATTTACACAGTGTTGATCATGTGTGTCAAAGCACCTCCTTGCAGTGTGTGTTATTGTCAATACTTTCCTCTGTTCCTTCTAGCTACTAGTTTTTGGTTTTGATTTCAGAAAGCTCTCACGTAGCCCAGGCTGGCCCTGAACTCATATCTACCTGAGGATGACCCCGGTCCTCTACCTTTCTCTCATAGCTGGTATCACACCTGGTTTTTATTTTATTTATTTATTTTATGCAGAGCTGGGAACCAAAATCCAGGCTTTGAACATCCTGGGCAAGAATGCCGCCAGCTAGGCTCCCTCCCCTCCCCACCCTTCTAGTTATTTCTATGCCTCTTCAGCATGTCCCACCCCATCAGAGGAAGAAAAAAGGACTCGCTTGCCGTTTCACTTGATTAGACACGTTGGGAGTCGGTTTGTTTTCTTTTCTTCCCATCAGATCGTGTGCGTTCTGTCTTTGTGGCATGTTGCCCGGCACTGGGAACAATGCATCTTCAGTATCATAAGGAAGGTATCAGAAAGGCGCTCTGTTCGCAGCCTCGGTCTCTCCTGTGTTTTGTTTTGTTCCCGTGAAATGTGTCAGTTTGGTAAACCCTGCTTCAGATCGCTCACACGTGTGTCAAAACAAGGAGTCTCGGCTTCTGCAGATGGGTCCCAAATGCCTGGCAGCGTGGGTCATTTTTCTCCAAGAACCAGGAAAGGCTGCCGATGCGAACAAGGAGGGCTGTGTCTCCTTGACACGATTTTCCATTCCGTCTTCAGCGAGCCTGAAGCATTCTTTCTAACATGCCCGTGCCCTTTCCCTGAACCAGGACAAACACTCCTCTCTGACCCTCTGAGCACGTAGAACACGGCAACAAGCAGTCACCTCACAACTGGGTTCTGTTCCTCACACGAACGTCCCAGGTCACACCCAAAATCTGTTGGCTTCTTTTCCTGGAACCATCAGCATGCCGTAATGTTACATTAACCTCCTGACATGGCAATGCCTTTATGGACTGTCTCATTCTCTCCCCACATGTCAGAACCGGGAGACACAAGTTTGGGCTCCTCCTTGGTCATTCAGAGGCACAGGTGGACATGGTAATACTCTAATCCACTGTCAGTTAGCAGCATTGCGGGGAGGAAGAGAGCAAGCTCCACTCGTCTCTCGGGGTCCCAGAATGAATGAACAGAGTCAGTCAAACTCCCGGAATTTTTGGACTCACTCTTGAGTTTTGGAATCATCAGTGGGAAGGTCGTCCAATTACAACAGCCTCCAGCACTTTCCAGGGTTGTGTTGTTGTTGTTGTTGATATTGTTGTTCCCTCTGCATGACTGACAAGAGTCATTACAAGCAAGCAGCCATTCAGTAAACCATTCCTCGTTGTGCCTTTCGCATGTGTGCAGATCAAGCTAGGATACAAGCCCCAAAGGCAGCAGATGACATTTCGTGTAATTGTTAGAAAAGAAATTCTCTATCCCCTTTCCCTCTGTCTCATATCCTGTTTTTAACGAATTTTTTGAAGTCGTTTCCAAATCTAAAGGCCAGGCCATTGCCAAAACAAAATCCATAGGATAGACTTTCAGTGTCCACTGATGGTTTCAGCTCCCTGCTTTTGGCATTTCCCGTTGGCTTATAAAACAGCCCTTCTTATCAGAAAAGAACACATACCAAAAACTTACATGCCGTCTGTAGGAAGAGTTTTGAAAGGAATTTCAGGACCTGACCAATTTTATTTCATACCGAGACTTCATATCTGTGACATTTCAAACAATCCTGTTTCAGTGACAGTCAGCTTGGCCAGCTTGTTCCTGGGCTGGGTAATAGGAGTCACAGAAGCTCAGAGAATAAGAAAAACAGCACAGCCCAAGAGCCAAGAAGATGGCTCATCGTGTAAGAGCACTTGCTATGCAAATATATGAGCTACACATGAGTTTAAATCCCAGCACCCACATAGAAGCCAGGCTTGGCCCCTTGTGCAGTAACCCTAGCACTGGACAGAGACTGGCAGATCCCAGCAGTTCACTGGCCAGCCAGGTCTAGGCTGAATGAAAGACCCTTTTTCCAGGGCGCAGGACAGAGAGTGACAGAGAAAGACACCTGATATCCTCCTAGGCCTACACACGTGTGCACACACAGAGAGATACACATACATACACACACACACACACACAGAGAGAGACATACATACAGATACATACACAGAGACACACAGACATAAATACAAATGCACAGATACACATACAACACAGAGACACACATAGATACATACACACAGAGAGATACGCACACATATACACACACACACAGATACACACAGACACAAAGACACACAGAGACACATACACAGATACATGAAGCACGATTAATAAAAACTCAGAGAGAAATTGGGGTTCAACCTGAAAGTCAGAAAAATAAAATAACCAGTCACTGGCTCTTACGTCTACTTCAGTCCAAAATGGCGATCCTGCCTCCAGAAATCTCAGAATGAGACTGTGACTGAGCTGTCTCCTCCCGTCTTAATAATCCTCTCTAGGGCTGAGATTAAAGGCATGTACTGCCCAGCTTCTATGGCAACTAGTGTGGCTACTGGGATTAAAGTGTGTGTCAATACTACCTGATCTGTAAAGTTGATCAGTGGGGGGGGGGGGGCTGTTTTATTCTCTGATCTTCAGACAGCTGTATTTATTAAAATACAAATGAAATGCCACTATAGATACATACACAGAGAGAGAGAGACACAGAGATACACACATACACACACACACACACCTCAAGAGACAGACATTTTAAACATAATTCTCTGTCTTTCTGTTTAAATGTTCACTTTGCTTTGCTTGGGCTGCACCCACTCTTGTCTAAGATAAACCCCAAGTTTCTCTTCTCCACATTATATGACCTTCCTGCATCCAACATCTGTATCCCGGATGACTCACAGAATGTATCTCTCGGTTGTGTACCTTAACTGAAACTCTAAATCTCCAGCTCTCTAGAAAAATAGAAAAATGAACAGCCATGATCCAGAGTGACCTTATGGGAGCTGGGGAAGTCACCCATCTCATGACAGTGGGGACACGAGTCACAGTCCCTTTCTCCTGGTCCCCCAGAAGCCCTGTTTATCATTTCTCCAAGCACCCAGCTATAACACAATGATGCTTTTGCTACTCTTTCCCTCCCCCCGCCCAGTTCACTGCTATAGTTGCCAGGTTCAATATCCAGCAGACCTCTTCTGCATTTACTTGGTCTCATAGTGGAAAACCACAAAAAGAAAGGTGTTTCTCTGGATGTTTTTAATATTCAGAGGCCCCTCAGCGCATTGTTGGCTCATATGAGCTTATAAAATGTGAATACCCAGGCCTCCTCCTTTACTGAAGCCAACAAACAGCCAAGCACACCCTTCCTGGCCAGTGATTTCTTTAATGGAAATCAACAGTTTCTGGCCTGAATGTCTATGTTTCTCATAAGGAGTTTATGATTCTCAAATACCCCATAGTATGAAATGAAATTTTTTAAGTTTTAAGAGGCTAGAGGGTTGGCTCAGCACTGACTACTCTTCCAGAGGACCTGGGTTCGATTCTCAGAACCCACGACTGTCTGTAACTCTAGTACCAGGGGAATCTAATGCCCTCTTCTGGCCTCTATTGGCACTGCATGTGTGCAGGCATACCATGCACGCAAAATACCCATACACTTCTTAATATTTTATTTGTTTTTAATTAATAATTAATGAGTAATTTTTATAATAATTCAAAATAAAACATTAACCCAGTATAAAATGCATATCGCTTAACATAAAGGCTGTACAGCGAAGAAAGGCATCTCTATCAATGAATATCTCCTATGATTTTTCTGTCTTCATGTTTTAGTGTTTTAATTTAAAATTTGTTTTTCAAAGTATATTGATACTGAATAATAATAGAAAACAGGTATGATATTGCCAAAGATATACACAGCAATCAAGAATAATCCAAGATGGCTACCGCCCACACTTCTGATGTGCACCCTTGACCCAGGGACCCTGCTTTATTCCACACAGAAGGGCCTCCTCATGTCACTGTCCCTGCTCTGCTCCATACACGAACGAAAGGACACTAGAAACAGGCTGGATGTGGGGACCCGGCAAGGCAGAGGGTTCACACTTACGACTCTTTCTTTGTGTTTAAGATCGGAGCACAGTGTTACCTGGAATGTTCTGCCCTGACGCAGAAGGGCCTCAAGGCGGTCTTCGATGAAGCCATCCTCACTATTTTCCACCCCAAGAAAAAAAAGAAAGGCTGTTCCGAGTGCCACCGCTGCTGTACAGTTATCTGAAGTTGCCCAAGGCCCGTCTCTCCACCATCCAAGGGTACGCAGAGCAGCAGTCTCTGCGACCCAGCTCCAGCCAAAAACGGAGGGCAAGACCGGAAAGGAATTCCTGCGTCCCGAGACCTGTCCTGTGCCCTGCCAGTTCCCCAGCTCAGCATCCTGTCCGCCACTGCCACATCCCCAGGCCAGAGCATCCACACTGTGCACGGAGGATGCCGAGCCACATTCAGACAGTGCCGGGGAGGTGTTGGAAGCAAGTCATCATCGTCCTGTATTTCACATCTCCCTTCCACGGATGTAAACCGACAGGAAAGCATGGCGGGAAAGCCAAGCATTCTGTCCTGCACCGGTGGCCTTACTTCATGCATGCCTTTGCCAAATTTAGAAACACAACACCAACATTTTTCCTGAGACTGTTGTTTGGGCCAAGGGTCCTAATGCTCCTCACTATTGCAGTTTCCTGATGGCCAATTCCTTGAGCCTCGCAAATCCAACTCAAAATAGTTAAAAGACAATCTGGATTATACGCACTCTTATTGACGGTGGGTCTCTGCCAATGTTCTTAGAGCCAACATGTACCTCTGAATGCCTAAAAAAAAAAACTCACTTTACAACTTTCATAAACTTAACAGACCTATAATTTTTTTAGCCTTTTTAAGAGAAAACATTCTATGAATTATCACAGTTTCCCCAGTTTTGCCAAAGATTCATCCTACGAATGCTTCAGGTGATGGGGGCCTGCTCTTGCAAACTTCTACTGTCGTTCAAACTGAAGACAGACTGTCTTTGAAGAAAGAAATAGACTTCGGCTTTTCATCTAAATTGGCCAGGACAAGAATATGGCGAAAGCCGTCTTCCTGATCCAGCAGAGTGGGCCTGCCCCACCCCTCACAGAAGGTCTGAGCTCTCCTTCCATTCACCAGTCACTCTTCCTCCTGGGTCCAGATCCCTGTGTTCCCCAGTCACAGCCTGACCTTAAAGGAAAAAGAAGAAGAGGAGGAGGAGGAGCTGTGGATACCAGACATGAAAAATGAGTGTTCCAGAATCCTGCAGGGTCAAAGTGCCTTAACTTTTCTGCTTGCTTCATCTGAAAGCGCTGCTCAGCTTGCCCCATATGAAGCTTCCGTTCAGGACAGTTTCCAGTTGCAGCCAGTATGGAAATCACTGTCTCTCTCCCTCTTTCCTTAACTCCTCCCCCAAATGTCCATGGAGGGTGGGCTTACGTGGACCCCATTCTAGGCTGAGGCACGGCACCTGATGGGGAGTTTGGCCCCGAGCAGAAAGAGCTCCTAGTGAGAAATCCTACACCTTTCAATGTGACAATTCCAAACAGCCAGGGACATTCTGCATTTTACTTAGAGGCTGCAATTGGCCCCAATTAGTCTTATTTGCTTGCAGATGCCCTGGAATTACCCAGGGAAGCTGATTTATCCTTTTATTTTCTTTATTGCATCAGCAAATCATAGCTTAAGAGTGTGAAATTATTTCACTTTTTGTAGACTAAAACTCCATCTGTTGGGAAAAGCATCCCAATCTTTCCAGTCTTTTCTGCTCATGGAGAAATCACAGAAGATAATTGTATGATATAGGTCTTCTTAAGACCTTTCATGACACTCCTTCAGTCTTTGAAGGTTTTAATGGTTTGCTGTTTAGAATTTCTGAAATGTATTTTTGCTTCCTCTACATGTCAGTACTATTTCACGTCTCTCCCATATAACAGCAAAGAATTTTCTGAAATACACACATACATGCGTGCACACATATACACGCATAACATGCATACATGCACGTACACACATAAGCCACTTAAAAGGAAACAAGAGTTCTGCCAAAGCTTGCCACCTAGAGTAGCAAGGACTGTCTGCCTTTCTACGTGGAAATCAAATATGCGTGAGCCTTAATGCTGTGGAAGCCACCATTCCCCTTCAGCTCAGTGATGAGTATATGCCCTGTAATGACATTATTGCTGTGTGCCACTTTTGCTACAGTATGGCATAGTTACACTTTGCTAGGGGGCTGCTCCTCACTTCTTACTGTTGTGGAGGAAAAACTGAAAGCAATGTATTGGCTCCGCCAGGGAGAAATTCCCAAATATGCGCAGCTAACAGGCAAATGGCTCACCTCGCCATCACCTCCAATAGACCAATGAGAGTTCTCTAGCAGGACCTGGTTTGTTTCGCAAAAGTGTCTGCTGCCCCAAGACTGAATAACAAGTGTTCTGAGGATTGAAAACAAAAGGACGCACAGACATGGAAAGAAAGATTTGCTGATAGTCCATGCCATCTTCCCAAGTCAACACATGGCAGCTGGCATCCACGTGAGGACAGGAAAGGCCTCAGAACCTGCAGTACAGTACAGTCCTTCGGTGTGCACATGAGACACGTGGCTGGGGCCAACTGAGAGCGGTGGGCTGTGCAGAGCACAGGCAAACCGTGGCATCACCCACATCGAGATGGAGTTCTGCAAGCAGATCAGTAGAGCTGCATCTGTTTCTCCTGCAGCTTTCAGCCATATTTTAAATGCTTAATTTCGTGTAGTTAAGCTCCTATAAACAAATAGTAATCCACCACACTGGTAAGGTGTGGTAAAGTAACGAGAGCTTGATCTTCTCACCAGTATGCCTGCAATCCAGAAGAAACTGCCATGTAATTAAGTCGCTAATTTGACAGATTTTGTTTTCACTGTCGCTCAGTAGAGTTGATGGACAGCTTAAGCTAAAACACAAATCAAAGCCATGTCCATAGAAAGATGATTTTTTTTTCCTTGGGATGCTTCCCTCCAAGAAAAGCTTTGCTCTAAGAACAGTTATAGACGTCATTAACTACCACAACCTAAACCAGGACTTACGAAGGTGCAAAGTCAAAACCTAAGCTCTGCGTTTCCAATGGGAAGTGGGTTTTGGTCCAGTGACTTGGAGGATAATAGGTATGGTTACAATCTATAAAGACATTTATTTGGGGGGTTTCTGGCCTGTGGAAGCACCATCAAATGAAGTGAATATAGCCATCACAGTTCCCAGCGCACCACCAACAAGGAAATAAAGGAAAACAATCACAACTAAACCTAAAACTATTTGGGGGAGGGAAACTAAGCCAAGCATGGTAGCGCATGTCTGTGATCCCTATTCTTAGGAGGCAGAGGCACAAGGATTTTGCTCAGTTTGAGGCCATCCTGGTCTACAGGGCAGGTTCCCATCCAGCCAAGCTACATAGGGAGACCCTGTCTCAAAATAAACAAACACATAAATAAACAAATAACTAAATACTAAATCCAGAATGTGAATCCAACAAAAATGTCCTTATTTGAGGTGCACGTTTCTAGGAGCAAAAGCCTTAGGGAATTAATTCAGTGTCTTCAAGGAGAATTCTCCGAATTGAGGCGAACCTCTTAAAATACCATATAAAAGAGCTAGGAATGCTGGCGCACACATATACTCCCAGCACTCAAAAAGCTAAGGCAGGAGGATTGTGAATTTAAGGTCACCCTCAGCTATTCAGTGGCACTCGGCTTCAAAAAGAATTCACAGAAGCCACGTGGCATTCTCTGAGCCAACATTCCTGAGACCAGCGTGATGGAAACTTCGAGTTGTGTTTTTGCCTTAAAGACGTATTTGATGTCATGCTGGGCATTATTATCTAACAAGGTCTATGTTGTTTTGAAAACCATTTTCTTGTTCAGATGCCTGGATATGAAGTGTGTTTGCTCTCAAAAGGGTTCAAATGCCCCACTTATTCTCTTGGTAGTCTCTAACTTCATTGGGAAGGCTTCCCAAGTATTTGTATTCCCAGAAACAGTGTCTTTTCTGAAGTAATAGAGACAGAGAGAAAAAGAGGTCAGCAAAACTGAGTGGCACACAAAGGAAGGTAAGCACCTTGAGAAATGAAACGTTTAGAGAACAGAGAGGAAGTTAAACTAAAGACAGGGCAAACCACAGGCTTGCTCACTCTCGGGAGAGTTCACTCCTGCCCAACGTCCAGAGGCCGAGGGAAGACAGAGATCAGGGAATGTCAAGAACACGTCATGGGCAGCCATGACAAACCCTGTGGCTATGCTAGGAATTCTGCTCTGAATGGAGGCCCGTGGGTGCTCTTTTAACAGCACGCTAGTGTAGAGACCTTTCACCTTCTCTGCCTCTGCGTAGCGGAGAAGTCAAGGGAATTTTACCAAGAAATGGGAATGAATAAATAAATAATCTCAAAAGTCTCACAAGCTAAGCCCCGATGAGGCTCACTCCGGAATACTTGGGCTTAGGTATGCAGATGATATTGGTTCACGTTCACAAAGCTATCCCTCAGTTCCAAGATTATATTAATATGCACAGATGCTATAAGTACAAAAATGTAAGATAACACAATAGAATCCATGGTGCTTCCGTGGTCAGTGATGAACAGAACAGTAGCCAGAACATCAAGCTCTCTGCTCAGCCACCAGGGTCTTAGCCTGTCTCTCGGGGGACCAGGGAGGAGTGAACCGGGGTCTGGCTCATGTGTGAAAGGGTGGGGTGTAAGTTCACCCTTGGCCTCGAGGCCCGATGCCAAGAAATTTGAATAAACGCTGTGCAATGACTCTTGGTTGCTGCCTGTGCTTTACTACGAAGGGGCTACGATGCCAGAGACAAGGGTGGCTTTGGTGAGAGTGTGTTAGAAGCATGGCCCAGAACCTTCATAACACCGAAGCCAGAGCAGAGCGTGGTCTTTAGCAATGAACCCCGAGGGTTCAGCATGCGAAGTATCTTTGCTGAACTAAACCCAATCAGTGTTACAGCCGATGTGATATCTGTTGCATTGTGAAGAAAGGGAACCGGAACCAGCAGCTCTGGCCTCTCAGGGGCCTCCACAAGGCAGCATTGGGAGTTCCTTAGACCTCTGGAGGGAAAACAGAAACACTTTCTAAGTAGAAAATACGTCTTCAGCAGGTAATCGATGTGCATCTAAAATCAACTTTCCCTGCCATCTTCGATACATTTGTTAAGCAATCAGATTATTTTCTCCTCAAGGAGCCTCAGGCAAGAAAGTTAATGAATTCTGCACTCTCATCGCTCAGGAGAGTGGCCTGTGCTCTGAGTAAGCATCAAGCACTGATGATACACAGAGGGACATCAGCCAACTGCAACAACTGCTTCTCCCATACAAGGTGCACAGAGTGAAGCCAGCTTGCTTCCCGCCAACTTATTCATAGCTGCTGCTCCTATAGTCTCCTCTGTAACTGACTATTCTCTGTACTTGTTTCATAATTAATGGAATATTATTTCATGTACTCTAGCCTCACTGTTTATCTGTATCACATTTTTGACGTGTCATTAAATGGTCTTTTTTTTTCTCTCCCGCTCTCATTTGTGGGGTCGTTAAGGATTTCCATCAGCCACTTATGACAACTGCCTTTTGAAGGTATCTTTCTACAATGGGAAACTGTCCAGCTCCTTACTACCCAGAATGCAATCCAAGGATTGGCAGCATCAGCACCACTTGGTAGCTAGTCAGGACTGTAGAATCTTGGGGGCCCAGCTGAGACCAACTGAACCGGAACTTGCATCTTAACAAGACCCCGAGTGATTCAGACATACATTAAAAGTGAGGACACCCAGCCTGTGAGACATCCAGGTTCATTATCAGTCTTTATAGCCAAGCGTAGAAGCGGATGATGAAGAAGCCGTCAGTGCAGACGGTCTCTCAGATGCTGCCATGTAGGTACTCCTTAGGTCAATATTTAAATCGTTCATTTACTGGCTGAGTAAAGGGTTATCAACATCTTTTCATTTCGTCATATGCCTCCCAGCTGCAGGGAAAGAACAGCCCATTTGGAAGCAAGCAGAAGAGCAGCATCTGGCTTGAAAGACCTGCTAAATCTAAAACATTCCGTTCTGACAGCCATCCTGGTATTTATAAGTGTCCTACTTCGCTTCTCTGTTGCTTTGATAAAACGCTGACCAAAAGCAGTTGGGGGAAGGGGAGGACTTACGTGGCTTATAGGTTCCAGCCAGTCAACAAGGAAAGCCAGGGCAGGAGCTCAAGCAGAAATCTGGAGGCGCGAACTGAAGCAGGGGCTGTGCAGGGGTGCTGCACACTGGCTGGCTCTCTGTGGCTTGCTTAGAATCCCCTACCCAGGAGTGGCACCACCCATGGTGAGCTAGGCCCTCCGACATCAATCATTGATGGAGAAAATGCCCCACGTAGATGCTTGGAGGCCCATCTAATGGACTGGGTGTGCTTCCCAGCACCAGGATTACAGGTGTACAGTGTACTTGGCTCTTTCCATGGGTGCTAGAGTTCTGAACTTATGCCTTATGCCTGCACAGTAGGTGCTCATCTCTTGTCTGGGACAGTAAAATCAAATCCCAGGCCAGGTTTTCTGCAATCCTGTTTTCATTTCAATAGAAATGGTTCGCAGAAATAATCAAACGCTGAAGAAGAAACACCCCACCCCACCCCCGTCTAAGCCTACTTAACTCTCCTCCCCATGTTCTAAGCTTACACCCTCAAAACCAACTGAGCACATTCATGGAACATTAGTCCTTTTGGCTCTTCCCTGAAATTGGCTCTGGTTTTGTAATGCGGAAGTTTGCAGGCTGCTTCTATTGGACTTGGTTTCTCGTCTAGAGTAGTTAATGTGTCCATGGGGAGACATTTCATGATAGTTTTCTTGAGCTTGCTCAAGCAGGCCCCAAAAGCTGAGCAAAAATCTTCCTGAAACATTTCCAAAGTGTTTTTAAATGCCAGATGTTTTAAGGCTCCCAAACCACCACCACGTATTTTAATAGTGATAAGCATATTCCAAAAGGAAATGGAACTGCCTGTCAGCTTGGGTCACCTAACTTGATGGCTCACCTCTTCACACAGTAGACAGCAAAGACAAAGAGCACACACTTCAGGTAGAAAGAACATGTCTACGAACAGCTAAACCTTAAGTCAAGTGCTTGCTTCGAAAAGTGGATTTCCTAGACTATAAAGGCATCAATTAAAAAACATATATTTTTCCAGGTAAGACAACATCTTGTCTGGACCACTCATAGAGTTTTCTCCTGCTATCCTTATGTTATCCCAGTGAGAGTAGACATAGAGACTTCTGTTTCTTGGCCAACACAGTAGAAAGCTGATGATTCGAGAGGCACTGTGGCATGTATTTTTCAAGTGGAAAAAGATGATACCTTTAGGAAAAACAGCTAAATTTAATAACTAAATTACCTTATCTGTGTAATTTGTTTATTGAGTTTTATTTTGGTTGTTTGGATCAGCTGCCATCTATAGCGAATCCTACTGGTGTATCGTCGTATTGAATGTATGCAGATTCGTAGAAGACATGTACAGATACTGGAGAAAGTGTGACATCTTCGTTTAGAAGACACTCAGCAGTTCTACTGTAGTGTTTATATAAATCCCTTTTCCTAGATCTTACCACAAATGAAGCAATGATAAAAATCCATTGTAAATTTTTTTTTTTAAAAAAAAAAAAAGTGGATTTCCTGAAGACAATTACTTTGGAGCATGCCAATATCTTTTATGCACAGAGTTTGCTTCCAGAGACTACACATTCTCTCAAATGGTAACCCTTTGCATCTGTGACTTTACCTGTTTTCCTTGATTGTAACCCTATTGTCAACATCACTAAAAGCCAGCCTTCAGATTCCGCTCTACAATGCCAATATTCCTGTTAAAGCCAGACAGCTTTTGCTGTCTTCCGAGGGCTGTCTGTCATTTATCGGAGTGGTTCAGGGATTGCTGGGGAAGGTCTTGCTTTTCTTTGATAATTCCATGCAATATATTTAATCCCTCCTCTCTCCCCATTCAACTCCTTTCTCTTTCTAAAAAAATATACTGATGTGTATTGCCCTGAGCATGAGGCCCGCCCTGGAGTGTGATTGACAGACCCAGCGCAACTTTTTTTGAAGAGAACTGATTCTCCCTCTCCCAGCACCCATCAATTGCAAATGGCTTCTTGGCTTAGGGTGGGACTTCATGCCCACTTCTCCTCCATGCTGAAGGAACTCAGAGTCAAGTGCAAAGTCAGCAAGTTCAGGGGTTGCTCATAGTAAAGACTTGGAAAGACGGCTAGACTAAGCCCTCTGAGCCCTTCCCACTGGGGAAGTACTGCCTTCCATTGCCAATTACGGAGCTCTGACCCTGCTCCCTCATCCTTTTGTTCTTTCCCTAGCTCCGTTAGATGTCACCCACCTGGAGAGCTTTTGCACACCCTGCAGACACTTCAGGATCACAGCACCCAGACACGAGGCCCTCCTGACTGACTGGCCAACATCCCATTCCAGTTCATTCCACCTGTAGAACCAAAGGGTGATGTTTGTGACAGAAACGCCTGAAGATCCATCGTGGAAATAAGGAGCAGACTGGGCTCCAGTGCATGTTCCATTAGGAGCAGACTGGGCTCCAGTGCATGTTCCATTAGGAGAAAGTCTCAGCAGGGTCAGGAGGTAGCTCAGCAGGTAGGAATGCTTGCCACAAAGCCTGCTGGCCTGAGTTCAGTCCCTAGACACCCTACAAGGTAGAAGGAGAGGACTAACATCCTTGGGTTGTCCTCTGACCATATAAACTCAATGGCAATGACACACACACACACACACAAACGCACACCTGTATACACAAGTGTAAAAAATAAATGTAATATGATTTTTTTAGAAAATAAAAGTTAAAATTTTATTTAAAAATAGATTTAAAAGTTACTTTTAGTAGTTTGTTTAAAATTATAAAATAGAAAACCAAGAAATATTGGAGCATAATATTTTGTTTCTAGGTTTGTTTGTTTGTTTTTAAACAAAAATACAGTTTCGTCACATAGGCCAGGCTAGCGTCAAACTCTTAATCCTCCTGCCTCAGTCTGTTGAGTGCGAGATGACAGGCATATGCAATGCCACCATCCTGGGATAAGGGGCACATAATTTTTGGAATAAATATATCTTGAATGACAAAGAGAAGTAGGCCTCATTAAAAAAACTTTATAAAATGCAAATTATCCATGTGCATTATTTTTTAATTGGGTACATAACTCATTGTCTATGAAATGATTTTATTGGTTTAAAACATAATCAATCTGTTGAGCTAACTGGGCCATCATAGAAGGACTTAGTACGTTGCTAATGTCTTGCTCATATGGAAGAGGGGAAACATAAATTACCACTTCAGCCAGGTAGGGTCAAGAAGCCAGGAGTGAAACGGGCCGTGAAGGGTTCCATTTCATACAAACCCAGCACAATGCACATGCCTGGAATCCAAGTACTCAGAAAGTAGAAAGAGGAGGATCAGGAGTTCAAGACCATCATTGGCCACACAGGGAGGACATCCTGGGCTACTCAAGAGTCTGTCTCAGAGAGGGATCAGGGAAGGGAACGGGGAGGATTTACATTCCCCAACCAAACTGCTCTGTAGAAAAGAACTCCCCCTACTCCTTGCCTTTTGTTAACTACAAAATCTATATATTTCTTAATAAGGAATTGCTCAGAAACCATTTGTTGAGAGCTGGTCTGGGAGGCCCTGGACCACCATCCCCAGCATCCATTTCTACATCACCTAGGAAACCAAGTCAAAGCCATAACCCTCACCTCTTGTTTCTTTCATATTTTGCTGTGGCATGGTTGCTTTTCTCCCTCAGACACTTCTCCTGTAAGATATAATCTGTGCTACAGGAACCAGCCATTTCCTGAGGTGACACACCAATCTCCACAGAGTGACCCAGCCTCCAGAAAAAAACAGAAAATGCTAATGAGCAGTCTGACATCCATCAACTCAGACTGTACCAAGCAGAAATGACTCAGAAGAAACTTTCCCAAAAAGCATCATGCCTCAGTAGAACACGGTTGAGCTGAGTCAGAGAAGACAGTGCCTTGGTTAGGGTTTCTATTGCTGTAAGACACCATGACCACAGCAACTCTTAGAAAGGAAAGCATTTCATTGGGGCTGGCTTACGGTTTCAGAGATTTAGTCCATTATCATCATGGCAAGTGGTATGGCAGTATGCAGGCAGACGTGGTGCTGGAGAAGGAGCTGAGAGTTCTACATATTGATCCACAGGCAGCACATGGAGACTGTGTATCACACTGAGCGTAGCTTCAGCACAGGAGACTTCAAAGCCCATTCCCACAGTGACACACTTCCTCCAACAAGGCCACACCTCCTGATAGTGCCACTCCCTATGGTCAAGCATCCAAACACATGAACCTATGGGGACCATAACTATTCAAAGCATGTACCAGATACATGTGGCTTATTAGCTGTGCTAGCATGGGCAAGTGACTGATATGTTGCCTTTCTGGCTTCATCATCCATAAAACAGCAATGATAATATGATACTAACAATATTTAGTAGTGTGGTTGACACAGACTAAAGAAGGCAGCCTAGGGAGATGGTTCAACCAGTAAGGGCTTTGCCAGCATGAAGACCTGAGTTCAAGACCCAGAACCCACACCAGAAAACAAACTGGGCTTGCTAGCATATGTTTGGGATCCCAGCTCTGGAGAGGCAAGAGAAAAGAAGGGAATCCCCAGACGTCACCAGCCGGCCAGCCTAGCATAACAGTTGAGCTGCAGGATCAGAGAGAGCCCTCTCACAACGCAAGATAGAGAGCTCCTGAGAAATGATGCCAGAGGCTGACCTCTGGCCTCCACGTGCATATGGGTAAGGGTGTGTATGCGTGCACGCACCCGTGCGCAAGCACGTGCATACACACCTGAGAACTCATAAACATGGGAGTTCTATAAATGGCAACAATATTTGTAGCTTTATTTCCAAAACAGTGCTTCCTACAAAATTAGAGTTAATAAATATTTATGAAACAGAAGGCTGTGCAGTGGAGAGAGGAGAAATGAAAAGTTAAAAAAAAAAAGATTTGGAATTCTCACTGTTATAGATCCTGACCGATGTTTTCCTCTTTTTCTTTAGTAAATTTCCTCATCATACTACATATCTATTGCAATTTTTTTAAATACTTAAAGCAACTCCACTGCCTATTGGGCAGGACCACAGACCCTGCAGGTCACAGGCCTCTAGTCAATATTGTAGCTCTGTTGTCTGCAATGGCAGCAAGGTCGTCCTTGCTCTGCAAAATCCTGTCCCCTCTGCTGACACCTAGAAGCCCAGAGTTCCCAGGCAGCTTCCCCTGGCCTATAGAGGACAGGCAGGATGGAACTTTTCTGTGGTAGATATGCCCTTTGCTGAAGCAGCCCTTGATTCTTGGATAAAGAGAGTGTCTTCTGAACCACTCAGGTGAACACAGACATCTGGAGAGCCCTCTGGTCCTATAGGATAACACCCCATCCTATGCTTATCTTTGGCTCCTTGGTACTCCATCAGCATAGTTAAATCCTCTCCTCTTCATTGATAGAAGCCAAGCTTGCAGAAGCCATCCCAAGAGCACACCAAGACAAACTCTGACTGTTCTTACACTTACACATCCTAAATACCCCCCCCCCATTTGCCTGTATTCTCATCATCCCGCTCCACACCCAGTGCCCAGTACCTTCTCCCCCTTCCTCTGGTTTGCATTATCCCATAGCTCCTTCAGTAAAGACCTCCATTCCTCGCCAACCGAAAGCAAGTCTTGTCTCCAATTATCATTGGGAATATATGGATTTGTAGGGACTGGGGCTACAGCTCATTTGACAGAGTACTTTTCTAGTGGGCACAAGGCCCCGGGTTCAATATCCCTGCACCACAAAATATGGGTGTGATGGTACATGCCTAAAACCCCAGCGTTTAGGAGGCACAGGCAGGAGTACCAAACTATAGGAATCATGGACACTAGTTGAGAAGACAGTTATAATAAAACAACGCCCGCCCACCTTAAGTCCTCCAAGTGACCTTTCATCTAGTAGAACCCGCTGTCCTCTGGCAAGGAGGAGCCAGTGGGCCCGGAGGTCATCAAGGGCATCCCCCTACTCATTGCCATGCTAGGCCGCCTCTGTGTCTGTCTCTCTCCTTCCTAATCGGACCATGAGTGAAAACAGAAGAACTGTGCTAGGAGAGTCAGTCTTAAATGACTGGACTGCTCTCCCAGTTAGATCATGGATGTGCTTTTCCCCTCTGCCTCTTCTAAGGCAGCTTCTACACTGCGCCCAAAGGCCTTTGGTTATACTTAATAATCAACCAATGTCAGAGTCCTTGTAACTACCGTCACCCTGCCTTCATATCTCTCCGACATTAGTGGGCACAGACCTTTCCGTGTATCCCACAGCAGTTCCCATCAGGGAAATATGAGCCATCATGACACTACAGCCTACGTATTGTCCTGGCGGCCACCATTACTGCCTGCTGCACTTTGTAGCTGAAACTCCCCAAACGTAGTTGTGATAGTTTGAATGTAATTGGTCCCCATAATCTCATAAGGAGCGGCACTAATGAGGGGGTATGGCTTTGTGGGAGTGGGTATGGTCTTGTTGAAGGAAGTGTGTCACCATGGGGGCAGACTTTGAAGTGTCCTGAGGATACCACCAAGTGTCTCGGTTGACTTCCTGCTGCCTGCAAGTCAAGATGTAGGCAGCACCTCTGCCTGCACAGCACCAGGCTCTTCATCATGGTGATAATAGACTGAACCTCTGAAACTATAAGCAAGCCACCACAACTAAATGTTTCCTTTATAGGAGTTGTCATGGTCGTGGGGTTTCTTCACCACAATAAAAACCCTACCTAAGAAGTCATATGGCCATTATCCTTAGATCCATTTCTTACCCTCCTTTAACTTGCTTCCTAGAAGACCAGAGTTTATAGAGGACCAAATCAATGGTACTCTCAATCTCTACCAATTAATATCCCCATTTGGTGTAGGCTGGGATATTCCCCTCCCCCATGCCTCACTTTGGCAAACAGCTGTGCCTCCTACCAATGAACACAGCTCCCATTGGGCACTGGCTCTTCTCCTGTGTTTGCCTTGGCATTTAACAGTCGCACCCTTTCCCATCACAGCACCCTAAGGGTGCCCACTACTTCCAAAGCACAAGTGAAGTGTGTCACCCTTTCTCCTCTGGTCAAGTGTCTTATTTATTTCCTGCCAGAGTTGTGACTAAGGCTGTGCCCATCTTTCCCAAAACTCTGGCAAGAGGTTTGCCCCAGAAAAAAAAAAAAAAAACAGAGGAGGGCTCCTTGAAATGTAAGGAAACCCCTAAGCTGACCGAAAGCAGCACCCCTTCCTAGGAGAGACAACAACCAACCAATGGCTTTCTGTGCAAGGACTTTCTCTTCTACCAACACATCTGCTGCTACAGTTTGCGGTGGTTTTTGCTCCAGTCCTTTGTCCCAGACCTTCACCCCAGCATCCCAGGGCTTGAGCACCAGTCTCGACCTTAGCTCTGTAGATTTTCACGGACTCAGTGATTCCTCCATCAACGGAGCACTTAGGGCTCACAGCTGTGCCCGACAGGGGCTGCAGATGACAGGACCCCAGGATTCATGCTACCACAAGTCTTCTGTGTCCCTTACTAAACATGAAATTCCAAATGAATGTCAATCAAAGAGCTTCAAAGTTCCAAGTGCCTTTATTGTTATACCAAGCAAAATACAAACTAGAAAGACTTTTCTAAAAGTTTGTGTGAATTCAGATGACAGGAGGCCACTTTATTGATACCAGTATAGATGCTCCTGGCATAGTCTAAAAAAGAACAGTTAAACTCAAGCCCCAAAATGTCAAAACTAAAATCGTGTGCATAGAATTTGAGTTGAAAAAGAAGGTCCCAGAATCAGCTGCTGTGAGATTTTAGCAAAAGCGAGAGCCAGACAAGCACAGCCTCTCTCCTGGGAGCTGGCAGGGCAGTCTCACCTCACAAACACTCTGGATTCCAAGTCTAATAAATTGCCATTTACGTTTAAGATACACTAAACAGGTAAGGGTCATTGTAACTGGTCACTCCCCTGTGGGTGCGGGAAAACACTCGAGCCATGAATTTAGTCTCTGGTATTTTTAAACCTAAATGATAGTTTCTAAATGTATTTTGTGAGTTTAGTTTAGTTTTGTTTTTGTTTTGTTTTGTTTTAACTGGCTAGTGCACACTTCAATAAGGATCTTAAAGGAACGGAGGGAATTTTCCTTAGGAGAGGAATACCCACTTCCAAACACCTTTTTTTTGTAGCAGGCAGTACTGTCTTTGCCTCTTATCTAGGTAATTGCTCAGTCGGAAGGGAAGCAGAGTGGTCTCTCTAAGAACACTCACGGTTGGGTTTTCTTTTGAGCAAGGAAGAAAGTACATTGGTTTTGATTATACTTTGCCCTTTAATCATAAATCCAGTTGGAGTTCAGTGGCAGAATGTGGAAACTTAGAGGCTTCCTATCGCTTAATGATATCCAATTCCTTTAAATAAACACCACGATGTCAATCAAAACTGAGGGAGGGTTGTAATATACAAATCATGCTCCAAACGTCAGGCAAAGAAACCCTAAGTTACAGACACATGAACCAGAGACACCATCCTGGGGAAGGGTCAATGTTGCTTGACATTTTTAGCCTGAGTGTGGTGCACCTGGACACACACCACCGAAACTGGGTAGAGGAAGACCTGAGCCAGGCAAGGGACAGGCTGGCCCATACTGAACCGTACTTGAAGGCAGGAGCTAGAGCAAATACATTCCTGGGCAAGGGCATCTGTGAGGCTCACTCGAGCCACCAGTGTGTTCTGAAGACAATACTGGCCTCAGATGGTCTCACACTCAGTGGTGGCCGTCGAACACGCCCCACAGTCACAGCGGACAGCCATCGGGTAGGTGTAGAAAGGGTCGACGCCAGGAGCACAGTTAGGCAGCTTGACAATCACCTGCTTCGTCTCGTTGTAGGTACAGACTCGGTGATGGGCTTCAATGTAGGGCGGTTCCAGGATGGGTTTCTGTCCCCGCAGGTAGAAAACAGGAAACTCGTTAGAATGCAGCATCCTGCTTCCTGCTCTTGGAGCCATCCACTACTGGTTGTTTACTTCTGCTCTGACTTCTCCCACCGCGAATAAACTCCTGAAGGCTGGAAGCCTGTTTGCTCACTACCATAGCCTGAGTTTCCACGGAAGTCCAGGAAACACAGGAAGCACTTGGTAAATATTTAGCCAGCAAATAACCGGTCTCCCCTTTCCCACGGTTTTCCTCTACAATCTGTTTACAACACAAGTGAGCCTTTTAAAATACAAGTCAGTCATGGCACACCTCTTCTCAAAGCCCCAGTCATTTTCCGTCCCGCGCTCAGAGTTAAAATGGCAAAGACATCAGGATTTTTCTCAAGTCCTTGTCCATTGTATCTGTATTTTCCTGCTGATGTGAGCTGTAGTCCCGACCTTGGCCATCCCCCTCCAGTCTCCAGGCACAGCGTTCTCTATCCTCCTTCAGATCAACCAGGAACTGAGAGTCTTTGCATGTGCTATTCCTTCTGCCCTGAACACACACATGCACATGCACACACACACACACACACCTCCTTCACCAACTTCAGATTTTGTTCAAATGTCAACCCATCGGGAGAAGCGTTTCCTGATCCTATTTCAATTCCTTCAACCCACCCCCATGGCCTGGAACTCCTTCCCCCTTCCTGCTTGGTTTTGGTTTCGGGCTTGTTGTGTTTGTTCACTCCAGATGCCATATTCTACATCTCACTTTCGTGTGACATTGCTCCTAATCTAGACAGCAAGCTCCATTAGGTCAGCTACCAGACTCTGGTACCCAGGCAGCCTGGCACTCAGGAGATTCACAATAACTACTTGTTACTAAACCAACAAAAGAGAGCGGAGCCAGGCGGCTTCCTGGTACTCTGTTCTGATGACTAGAGGGTTTGTGCACATCCTCCTTCACCTCTTATAAACCTTGAATTCACGGATAATATTGTTAGAGGAAATACAAAGATCAAGAGTGAGAAACCTGAAGCCTACAGTCAGCTCTGCTGTGCACGCCTGCTTTACCACGACTGGAGACCTAAGGAAAGCCCTTATTGCTTCCGAGCCCCGGTTTCTTTTCTATAAAGCAAAACACCAACCCGAGAGCATTGTCCTGGAGCTAGATGAGGTGCTGTGTGTAATGTACAAGCCCTGGCAAAAGTCAGAGTTCAATGCATGTAATCATGGCTCTTACAAGTGCAATTACCAATTATAAGGATGTAATAATGAATGTAATAATGACAGTCTTACAAAGGACAGTCTGAGCAAAAAAAAGGGGGGGGAGTAGGGAGGGAGATTAGATAGATAATGCATGCATCCACACACAGGTACATACATATACAGATACATACATAAGCAGGTACATACACATACAGGCACATAGAAACATAGGATAAATAGATGACGATGCACACATATAAAGAGTATAAGTACATACATGCATAGGTATGTATACACACATACGCCTACAGATGACAAGCAGGCCAGATCAAGATGAAGTTCTTGCCTCAATGTTACAAAAATAGTAACTGCCTTCTCCAAGAACCAGGTAGAGCATCTAAGTTCCTCTCTTTGTGCTGTGTCCTTTAACTCACAGTATTCTGGACTCTAGGAAAATCAGGTACTCAGTTAACTTTTTTTTTTAATTTTGTAAATCTGTCCCATGCAGTATTTGGGGCAGACGTACGCCAAATGAATAAAGTGTTATTGATCTGAAATTCAAGTTATCCAAGTTCCTGAATTATTTTTTAAATTTGACTTCTCTTCGGATTGTGGAGTTTGAGGGGGAAGGAGGTTGGTGGCGTTTTTGTTTGTTTGTTTGGTTTGCCAGGGGAGCAGTTGGTTTGGCTTCGATTTTGCTAAACCTGGCATCTTGAAGCCCAAGTCATGAGGAGGTGAGTGCAGCCAGGCATCCGGAACACATTCCCCAGTTCAGTCAGCTCTGAGATTTGTATACCCACTCTGAGTGAAAGGCTAGACATACTGAATGCAAATGGAGTGGATGGACCTGTCACTGAGCTAAGAGAAAAGAACCGCGGCAGAGCCTGGGACTAGGCCTAACTTCCAGGTTCTCTTGGATACCTGCCTGACTTCCTCACAGCTGAGGAAATACAGGAAGGAGATGTGGGCACAGATTGGACCAGTGATTTATTTTCAACTTTGCATTGATTGTCTCTGATTTTGCAGTGCCTCCCCACCCCCCCAATCCTTCCTTGTGACCTCTACCGTAGCACCTGACCTCCTAGAGATGGCTCCCAAACATACGGAAGTATGGAAATTTCATCTCCAATCTCACCAGCTCTATGGAGAGGAGCCCCATCATGATTTTCAGATCTTGGATGAACCAAATAATAGTGCAATCGGGTTTTTAAAGTACAGAGGACAGGGCAGATGTCCCAGCATCCCCTCAGTCATGAAACAGTGAACCCTTGAACTCAAGGACACTGCCATCTAAGCCCTTTGGACTGCTTACCTCCCAGGTCTCACAGCGGCCCCAGCAGGCATCAGTGGTGATCCGAAGCCCTCTGCAGCCCGGCTTCTTGGCTAGGAATGTGAACTCCCTCACAGCACAGCCCACAAAGGTATGCAGGTTCCCATTGGAGGTGCTGAGGACAGAGTTACAGCCACCCAGAAGGAGGAGGACCGTGGCACCAAGGACAAGGTATGCCAGCTTCATGCTAGTCCCAAGGAGGGAAAAGAAACAAGATGAATATACCCAACTGTTCACAGTGGGGCAGCCCACAGTGTGTTGGTCACTCTAAGAGAGACTTTGCTCTAAGGATTACCGGAAAAAAAAACCAAAAAATGAGCCAAGCAATTGTCCAGCTCCAACTGCATCTCCCAAACTAATACCAGTAGATACATAGTACCTCTCTCCAGACACTCTACCCTCAAAACATGGTCTCAGGCTTTTCCTTGTTGAACCCCAGCTCCTGGAGCCGACTTGTATGTGAAAGGAATTCATCCCAATAAAAATTAAGAGTAGCAGCCAAAGAAATGCCAAGCCCACAACAGTACATGAATACACGCACCTTCTTTCTTATCCAGCTTCAGGGAATGTATGTCAAGTTAGGAGCTTTACACACATTTGTATTGGATGGGGAATGAATGGGGAAGGTAGATAAGTATTATTAATAATAAATTAATAATAAGCATATCCTGGTGTGTTGTTACTAAACTACAACATACAGAAGATATTATAAAACCTGGGGCCCGGCGTGGTAGCCACTCATAAAATGTGTTCTGCTCTTTAGAGATCACATCTGCTCTATGCTCCTGCTGTGCAAAGGCCCTAGTGTGACTCAGTTTAGCAGCAAATGGTGGAAAGCTAGTCACGATCCACCTCAGAGTCTGCCCCCTCTGGTCCTTGGCCCTTTCTGGTGCTCTAGTAGCACAGAATGGGGCCCTTCGTGGTTGACCCACTGAGCAGAACACACCTGGATGTCGTATTTGTGAAACGCCACCAGGGCAGTGCCACTCAGTACGAGCCACATGTCTGAAGCTGTTCTTACGGTTCTTGCTGGTATGTTGACATGTGGCCTCTGTGGGCTTCCCCTTGGGAAGAAGGAAGTGAGAGATGGAGAGGAACTTACCTGAGCTTGCTGGAGTCAAGGCTTCCTTCAAAAGTTGCAATGAGTGGGAAAAGTTTGCTCTGGGTAAGTAAGTGTCTCTGTCTTCTGTTATCAGGCTGCCTGGTTACTCAAATATATAGGGAAGGTCTTGTCAATCACAGCCAAAGAGAGGCAGATTCTTACAGGAACGACTAAGCACATCAAAGCCGTGGAATATAAAGCCAGTCTCTATTTTCCAAAACTGATTCACGTCAAGGGTGGTGTTTTGTTTCTTGACATCACTGAATGAAACAGAAAGTTGCCTTGGTGGGTGACGTAATCCTGAAGAGACAGTCAGAGGTGGGTCACCTGGCTCTGAGAGAACGGGTGCCCTGGATGGATCCAAGTTTCCTCCATAGTAACATAGCTTGCCTTTGAGGCAGTAAGCCATGAGCAACTTCTGGCAAGTTCTTGCCTTGCACTTACAGCATTGAAAACCAGCAGGACAATAGTTCTTACATGGAAACAACATGGCATCGCTACTGACAGATGGAGAGAAAATTTAGAAGTCTTAAATGAATCACATAGGCAAAATACAGAGATACTGGAAATGATTGGCTTCATACATGGGAATTAAAGATGACTTTTTCTTTTCTTCTACATGCTTTTTGGGATTTTTTTTAACATGAGTCAGATTTTTAAAATGTCATCTACTGTTATGATTTTAAAATTAAAATAAATAAATAGTTATCTATGTGTACTGCACAGGAGATTCAATGATGCTTTAGTGAAAACATCTTAGATTTCTGGTCTTACAGCAGCGCAGTCCTTTTTACGAATAGGGGACCTGGTTTATGGTCCATTCTACAATGGTAGCATGTAAACGGATTCGAAAGCTGCTTGTTCGCGGCCCTTTTCTGGGTGTTCTAAAAAGTAAATGAAGCAGAAATCTGTGCCCTGGGGAGATTACATTTCACAGAAATCACGACATACCCAGAGGCGTTTAAGATGTGTATTAAATGGCCGGTGACACAAAATTAAAAAAAAATTAAAGCATCCCCACTTTCTGCACAGAAAGATTTTTAAAAACAAATAAAGCCTTCGTTAAAGGTTGACTCTCCTGAACACGTAACAGAGACCAGCGAATCCATCACTGCATCACTGGTCCCTGGAATCAGGTTATTTTCTAGATGGTGCGAGTCGACGTGGACAGAGGACCTTCTTCAGCCCTGCAGCCTGCACACGGAAGAGCCAGACCCAGGACACTGTGGGAACAGACTGTTCACCTTGCTTTGGTATTCCTAAGTTGCTGGGTCAAGAGCTAAACAGCAAGTAAGAACTGTTGCCCTGAGCAGTGTTCCTGTGCAGGGCTGCTCATGCCCGTTAGACTTGGCATATTCATTCTGGGCTGTGATCTCACAAAATAAAGACAGGCAGCAAAGAGAGGCCAAGAGCCCCCTTCTTCCACAGTCCCTGAGTGTCTGGTAATGCGGTGTGCTCGGTTGGCATCACTGCCTTCTACACCCGCAGTGACAGCCCAGTGATTGATTACCTTTGTAGTGACCAAGCGTGTTCTTACAGCTGGAATCTGCTGGACAGTAGCATGCACTGTCCTCAGTTCTTTGGGAATACTCTAAAGAATTCTCATTTTCTCCTTTTTACATTGAAGGAGTCGGAGGCTCAGTCACTCTTTAATTACCTACTTCTATCAAGACAGAGAGTAGCAAGCAGGTTTCCCTAAGCCCTCTCAACAAGTATAGCCAACAGAAGTAGCTGCCTAGAACGCTACGTTAAGGTAACTACAAGCCGTCCAAGTAAAGGGGACAGAAGAGAGGGATGGTTGTCAGATGTCACGTTTTGCCACCTTGGCATTCTACTGTGCCACATATCTCCACAAGGACAGAAACAGAGCTTGGGAATGTGATTGCAAAGGCAACTTTGAGTCCTAGGTCTTCTAGAACATGTGTGCATCTACCATCTTCCCTTCCATCTACATTGAGGTTCCCATCACTGGAGTCACATGAGAGCGTGATGTAGGTCTTGTCTTTGAGCACAGGTCCCAAGCATCTTCCTTAGCTTGGTTCCATTTTTATCTTAACACAGACTCACTGTCACCATGGAGAATAACTTACAATGTTCAGGTTCTTTAGAGTCTATGAAATAAGAGACAAGGGGGCTATGATTTGGATATTTTTAAATGTGTGTCCCCCAAGGGTTCATATGTTGAAATTTTATCCCCATGGTGAGGTAAATAAGAGGGTAGGAACTTAATCCAACTATGGTGGTTAGATCTGGGGCCTTTGGAAGCATCCAGAACAGTCCTAAGCAAAATGAGAAATACTGAAGAGGTTACAAAGGTGATTTCAAAATATCCTAGAGTCAGAGTTTAAAAAGAAAAAAAAATCAGTCGAGTAGGCAGAAAAGCAAACTGCTCTTGCCTGGACTATTGCATAAACTGGACACAGAGAACCCACAGAGAGAGGACTACTGAACTTGCCTAAGGTGAGATAATCTTTCAGGGTTCCTGATTCATGAAAGAGTCTGCGAGACATTCTGCAGGACACAACAGATAGTGACTGAACTGACTTTGAATTTTCCTGCTTTATGGAAATGTCTGCTGGATACCATGGGCCTGAAGGCTGAAGATGGATGCCCCAACGGTACAAAGGAACTTTGGGTGACTGTCCAGGCAGAGAGATGTCTCTGTCATTTTTAGAGTTTTAAAAGTTGCTTTTTTCTTGTTTGCTTATGTAGTATTATATCTTTCTGGAGTCTTTGATGGAGTTAAGAATAGTTAGTTATAGTTATAGTTTTCCTTAGTTATGATAAAGATTATTGTAACTTTTACTTGATAACTGTTTTGTTATATGTAATTTTGCTATGTTAAAGTTAAAGCCTTTTTTTGTTTAAACCAAAAAAGGGGAAATGATGGAGGAAGGTCATTGGTTAAATAAAAAGAAACTGCTTGGTCCTCATTGGTTAGAAGATAGGTGGGAGGAGTAAACAGAACAGAAAGCTGGGAGGAAGAGGAAGTGAGCTCAGACTCCACAGCTCTCCTCTCAGGGGCAGACGCCACAGAGAGACGCCATGCCCCAGCTCAGACCCAGGATGGACTTAGGCTAGAATCTTCCCGGTAAGACCGGTGCTCACAGATTATTAGAGATGGGTTGATCGGGATATCAGCATTAGCAAGTAAGGGCTAGAGCTAAAGGGCCAAGCAGTGTTTAAATGAATACAGTTTGTGTGTTGTTATTTCGAGGCAAAAGCTAGCCGAGCAGGCGGCTGGGGTGTTGGGGACGCAGCCCCGCCACCCTTATTACTACAATACTCTAATTAGTAAACAGGTGAATGATCTGAATAGACACTTCACAAAAGAATTTAAAATGACCAATAAATACATTAAAGCAATCCTCAATGTCTTTAGCCACTGGGCAAATACAAATCAACACCACACTGAAATTCTCTTGCCACCATCAGGATGGCCGTCACCAGGAAAACAATACATGTTCATTAACATGTTCAGAAAAAAAGTGTTGAGAATATAAATTAGCTCAGCCACTATGGAGATCAGTACAAAGATTCCTTAAAAAGAATAGAATTACCATAGAACCAGCCTCACCACTCTTGGGTATATACCCAAATGAATCAAAACCATCACACAACAAAAACACCTGCATCCTCATGATTCTTATGGCACTGTTTACAATAGTCAAGATATGAGAGCATCTCATATGCTAGCCAAATGATAAAGGCATAAGGAAGCTATAGCATATCTCAGAGTATCAGAAGGTACAATGCAAACTTCACAAAAGAAAACCAATCAGTAGTCCTACCCAGACATAGAACCTATGAACCAAAACGATGATCAGCCCAGCAAGCTATCTTGGGGAAGAACCAACAGCTATCTTATTAGACATATGGTCTTCTCAATAGGAGGTGACCTAGTCAGGGATTCTATTGCTGTGAAGAGACACCAGGACCATGGCAACTCTTATAAACATTTCATTGGGGTGGCTTCTAGTTCGGAGGTTTAGCCTGTTATCATCTTGGGGGTGGCATGGTGGCATACAGGCAGACACCGTGCTGAAGTAGGGGTTCTCCATCTTCATCCGTAGGCAGCGGATGCAACTCTGTGTCACACTGAGTACAGCTTGAGCAAAGGAGACCTCAGAGCCCACCCCCACAGTGACTCACTTCCTCCTCAAGGCCACGCCTCCTAACAGTCCACTCCATACGGGGTCATTTCCTTTCAAGCCACTGCAGGAGGAAATTCATACCTGGGACTGCATATGTGGCCAACTACCCATGGCTGGGGAGATCACGAGCTACTAATACCATTCCCTTAAACCAACATAATTTCTAACCGTACCCTAAATACTCATCCTTATACCTACAGGTAAGTGTAGCTCTCATCAAAAAAGCTTCTTTTTGTGGGATCCACACTTAGTCAAAACGCAGGGAGTGACTGGGGTGCCCCATCCCAGCTGGTTCATCGACAATACAACCCTTGAACCTAAGGAAAATTGTGGAGGAGGGGCAGAAAGAGCTTAAGAGCCAATAGACTGGGATGCCCGCTGCAAGACAATGTCTTCTAAACATGAAAGAGAAGCTGTACCCATGAAATCTCAACAAGATGGCTACCTAAACCAGATATGCATAACGGCACCAGGTGACATGCCAGTGCCAACAGAGAAATCTCACAAAGCCCCGCCCCTAGATTAAGAGCTACAGAAAACCAATGGCTGATGAGAGAGGAAAAAAGTTTTCTCCAGGGATGAGCTCCCTGATAGGTTATCTAGGCCAAGGGGATTAGTCCTAAACACATGTGCATCAGAGTAACATTAAATGAACTCATAGGTTATGTAGACGTGCAAGTGTAACAATAAATAAAGAGGAAGAGACCACAGATTTGAGAGAGGGGAACGTGGGAGG
Source organism: Microtus pennsylvanicus (assembly GCF_037038515.1). NCBI lineage: Eukaryota > Metazoa > Chordata > Mammalia > Rodentia > Cricetidae > Microtus > Microtus pennsylvanicus. The sequence continues at coordinate 39,940,441 of NC_134592.1, read as the reverse complement.
ACTTGAGGGGTAGAAGGAGGAATGAATATGTTGTGAATACAGTATGAAATGCTGTATTCATGTATGAAATGTGAATACATGTATGAAATGCTGGGAAGTTTCTTAATTTTTCAAAGAAGTGGGGTGCTCATCTGCTACACTGGAGTTGTCAGCATGCTCTCCCATGTGTCACCCTGTTTGTGAGCAGTGCTCCAATGGCATCGGGTAGCATGGCCGTCGCACATGGGCCTCTCAACTGCCATAGCATCTTGATGTCTCACAGAGCACTCGTGGGTCTCCCAGCCTTTACAGCAATGCCTGATGCACCTGTAAGGTGCGGATCAATCCTGGTTCTCCCTGTCCAAAATGAAGAGGAAGTCATGGAAAAGACGGAGGTTGTGAGCAAGCCCATCAGGAAATCCAAACAGCCAGGAGTGTCTGTCAAGACCCTTCACCTCCTGAGTAACCAGAGAAATGCAAATCAACAGATCACCAAGAACTGCACAGCTGTCTCCTCAAGCAGACTTCAACCTCTGTCTGGGATAGTAGGTACTTCTTGCTCTATCTCTTTGTTGGCTTTCTATTTCCAGAACCAGATATTGGTGGCTTTAGATCCACCTCCCTCAAGACTCCAGAGCTCCAAGTGCTCCACATGGTTTGGAAAAAAAAATGCCTAAGAGTGGCTGGAGCACGGTCATTAAACCAACACCTTCAAAACATAAAGAGGAAACCAGGGGCAAAGAGCCCTCCTTAGTAAGCCCAGCTTGTTCCTGAGGCAACTGTGTACTCAAGACAGGCACCCTGCTTCCAACATGACTGCCTTCTTTGTCTGTACATTTGCTTATTTATTTTTTATTAACTTATAACATCTACGAGGATGAGAACCTCATCTGGTCGTTTGCTAAACTCGTTGTATTGCCTAGTTCACACGGTATGTATGCCGTGCTGAAAAAGCAAACAAGCAAGTGGATGGGAGACTTGGCTCAGTGGTCAAGAGCACTTGCTACTCTTGCAGCAAACCTAGATTTGGTTTCTAGCACCCACATGGTAGACCACAAGCACCTGTTACTCTAGTCCCAAAAGATCCAGTGCCCTCTTCTTGACTCCTTGGGCACCAGGTATAAACATGGTACACAATCAAACACACAGGCATGGTGTGGGAGGTACTTCTGTCTATGTGTTACTTTTATTGGTTAATAAATAAAGAAGCTGCTTTGGGTCTGTTGATAGGGCAGAACTTAGCTGGCTGGGAAGACTAAGTTGAATACTGAGAGAAAGAAGGGTGGAGTCAGAGAGAAGCCATGGAGCCGCTGGAGACAGACATGCTGAAACTTTGCTGATGGGTCACAACCTTGTGATGATGCACAGATTATTAGAAATGGGTTAAGATATAAGAGTTAGCCAATAAGAAGTTAGAGCTAGTGGGCCAAGCAGTATTTTAATTAATACAGTTTCTGTGTGCTTATTTTGGGTCTAAGCTAGCCAGGCGGCCAGGAACCAACAAGCGGCCCCTCTTGCAACACAGGCAAAACACCCATACACATAAGATAAAAATAAACACATATCTTTTAAACGCCCCCAATTCCTCATGGGACCTCTGTCAGGTCATCTGTGAGATGATGGACTTAGACTATAATGACTTGCTTGCCTTATAAAAGGTATGATTCTGGAAAAAGAAGAAGAGGAGGGAAAGAGGAGGAGGGGTCTTAGGGAGGTGATTAGATAAGGTACCCAGGGTGGAGACCCCAAGCTTGAATCCGACTGATGTTATAGGAAGAGGGACAAACCAGAAGGCATATGCTTGCATGTGTGCCACCTGTCTCTGTCTCTGGGACCCTCTATCATCTCAGGACTCTGGTCACTGAGAAGGCCATCTCCAGATGCGGTCCCTTAGTTTTATGTTTCCAGAACTGTAAATCATGATACCATCTTTCTTTATAATCTCACCTATCTGCCGATCCAACACCTTCTTCTTCCTTCTTCTGGCATCAGGCAAACATGTGGTGCAGACATACATACAGACAAACATTCATACACATAAGAAATAGAATAAATATTTTTTTAAAGATTCAATCAAATTAGGTCTCTACGTTGCTTTTCACTGTGCTTGCTACTTGTTATATAGGCAGCAAATGTCACTTCCCTTTCCATCCAGGGAAATGCATCATGTACCACCAAGAAATTAAAAACTGTCAAGAAAATTCTGTGCCATCCCAAGAAATATTAAGTGTACCCTGATTTCACAGATATTAAATGTCACAGGGCTGGGTACAAAGGAGTCTAAGACAAGAAGAGGCAAAATCTTTGGGGGGCTGTGAGGTCTTAGCAGCATTTATAACCAGAATCCTGCAGCAGGGGGTGGAGGGACTCAACTCCCTTCCCCCAGTCAACCCATGGTGCTTTGATCAGACACCGAAATTATTGTGCTTTTTCAGCCCAAGAAGAAGATAAAGTTGAAGGGTCCGTTTAACCCTTAAGGTTCAGTTTACCTTAGCTAAAGGAGTCAGCCTATTGTAAATCTATGCGAACAGTCAAGCTGACCAGGCTGGGCAGCATGTTCTGAGTGCCCGCCTTGCTCCACAGGGACTAAGCTGCCTCCTCTGTCACATAAAAAGACATTCCAAGAGGTCAGAAGCATCCACGCTCCAATGTGGCTCCCCTGCTGTTCTCTGAGAACACACACACTCTGCCCAAGGGTCAAATTCATTACTGCTGTGCCTCCTGCGGCTGATTTAAAAGCCACAAATGAAATTACATGTTTTAAGGAACTAATAGAACCAATCACTTTCTTACAAACAGATAAAACCGAGGTCAGCCTTGGCCCTTACAAAGTTGTATATTGCTTTTCCTGTCTCTTTATTTGTGAAGAAAGAAACTTCTGGGCTCACAAATGAAGATGAATAGGGAAGACTTTTAGAAGAAATTAATTTTATTGGAAAGCCATTTCTTCTTCTGACAACACTAGATATTTGTGGGACAGCTCTTAGCGTTATTGACTCCGAGAGATAACATTTGTCCTAGATGATGGTGTCGTTGCTATGGTAACTTCTTCTAACACGACTAAAAATAATGAAGCCTGTGTCTGATTTTACTAGGACAAGTCAAGCCTTTCTCCAGAACCATCTGAAAGGAGTGTCTGCCGACTGCCATAGATTTGTTTTGAATTAAGGGGCACGTCATTTCGGGCTGAAGTGAATTGTTTTTATTTCCGCCTGACTCTGCCACTTCTGGATGCCGTGGCTCTGCAGGGCAGGGCAGGCACATGTCTAACCAAGAAGAACAGAAAGGGGGTTGATGAGCCACAAGGAAGCATTCTTTATAGCAAGTGTGTCCTGTGTTCGCCTTGGCACGAGTCCACAAGGCTTCTGGGTCCCCAAGCCCTTCCTCTGTAATCCCACAAGAGTCCCACAGACAATGGCAAGACTGTTGCTAGCTATGCTTTGAAGCCATAGAACTCTCTATCTGGTAGATATTGGCTGTATTCAGAAAAGATTCCTGGTCTTGGCCCCACAGTCTTCACTAGTGTGCCCATGTGTGGGGAAAGGAAGAGAAGAGCCTGTCTTCCTGGCACAGCACTCAAAGAGCCTACTGTGTGCCAGGCGCTTTCTCCAATCCTCTGCTCACAGATATGAATAAAGAACCCACTATGTGCCGGGTGCTTTCTCCATTCCTCTGCTCACAGATATGAATCAGGAGCCTACTGTGTCCATTCCTCTGCTCACAGATGTGAATCAGGAGCCTACTGTGTGCCAGGCGCTTTCTCCAATCCTCTGCTCACAGATATGAATAAAGAACCCACTATGTGCCCGGGTGCTTTCTCCATTCCTCTGCTCGTAGATGTGAATAAAGAACCCACTATGTGCCAGGCACTTTCTCCATTCCTCTGCTCACAGATATGAATCAGGAGCCTACTGTGTGCCAGGCACTTTCTCCATTCCTCTGCTCACAGATATGAATCAGGAGCCTACTGTGTCCATTCCTCTGCTCACAGATGTGAATCAAAAGCCTACTGTGTGCCAGGCACTTTCTCCATTCCTCTGCTCACAGATATGAATCAGGAGCCTACTGTGTGCCAGGCACTTTCTCCATTCCTCTGCTCACAGATGTGAATCAAAAGCCTACTGTGTGCCAGGCAATTTCTCCATTCCTCTGCTCAAAGATATGAATAAAGAACCCACTATGTGGCAAGCACTTTCTCCATTCCTCAATTCACAGACATGAATCATGCACCTACTGTGGGCCAGCACTTTCTCTTTCCTTCCATGTTTTATTGAGCATCTCCCTGAGTGGTACAGTTCCAATGGGTTCATATGGTATGGCTATGAATAAATCTGGGAATCTGGTGATGCACAGCTGTTCCTTGGACTTGAAATATTCCCTTTGGGGGGAGCAGGGCAGCCGCCAGGCTCGTAAAAGTCACTAGAAACTTCACAGACTCAGGAAACCAATGAAGCATACAAGGCTCTCAAGGCCCTGTCCCAGGTTAGACAGCATGGGAAATACAAGAAATGCATGCACTACATGGAATGATTGAGTTACAGTTACTAAGCAATTTTAGAGACAATGATTTTATTTAAATAAAGTTTGTGATGAAACACATTGAGCATGAATCATTTACCTTTATAGAGCCCATACCAAAAAAAAAAATTCCAAGAACTGGAATTGCCATGTGGAATGGCAATGCAACTCGCTAGACCATCAAAGTATTTTCTTCATAGTGTGCCCATCAACAGCCTTACCCTCCGTGCAGAAGAGCAGCTGATACTCCAGAGTCATCCTTCTTATTTATCAGTGGTGTTTTAGGCTTTTATGAATGAGTTCTAGTATCTTTCCAGACCGAAGACCCAATCACACTTCCCTTTTCTTTTCTTGCGTGGCTCATAATCCTTTTCTCATTTTCCACTTGGAGTTCTGACCTTTTTCATATTAATTTGTTAGGAAACTGTTACAGTAAGAATCCAGTCATCTAGATGCCAATATATAACCCAGTCCTCTCTGGCCTCTGTGGACATCCCCACATGAATTAAATGTGTGCAAACATACACATAGACACGTACAATACACACAAATTTTAAAAAGACAAAAATAAAATATTGTGGGAGGTAGCAGGGGAGAGGAAGCTATTCATTCGAGGCCGAGAAAACTACACGTAAATGAGGGTCTTTTTCCTTTCCTCTGTTGTTTCCTCAGTGGTGACAACATGGCCTGGGGGGCAATTATTTAAATTAATTACTGAACCCATCTGTTGAATGAATCGCCAAACACACAGCAGACAGCATGGTGAGTTTCAACGTTTCTCCCAGCTTAGACCGACTCCTGCCAAGGAAGAATCGGGATGAGGATGGGAGCCGCAGGCAGGATGTGGTCTGAGCGTCTCCTGTGGGCACAGTGACCGGAGGAGCTGGAGCAAATGACCACCGGAGGAGGCGGCGCCACCTCTGGCGTCAGCCGACAGGTGCCAATCAGGATACAGCGCATTCGGCAGAGACGCTGACAGAATTCAAATGCACAAGGCACGGGCATGCTGAGGTTTCCAGCAGCTGCACCGTCGGGGTGAAGTGAAAAGAAGGAATTCATTTCAATAACTGACCCAGGGTCTTAACTACCAGAAATAAAACTGAATTTATCTAACCCAACATGCTTATGCTTCAATATATCATTGGGAAGGGGTTGGTTTTTCAAGACATGATTTCTCTGTGTAGCCCCAGCTGTCCTGGAACTCACTCTGTAGACAAGGCTGGCCTCAAACTCATAGAGATCCACCTGCCTCTGCCTCACAAGGGACTAAAGGCGTGTGCCACCACCGCTCAGCTCAATGTGTAATTTTTGACAAGCTCTGGTGGGTTGGTGTTTTCATGCTAACTGTCTGGCATCCTATAGTTCACAGAACATCAAACATTCAAACTCACCACAGCACAAGGGCTCAGAGGCACCTCACTGGCAACCATGGTAACAGGGTCTAGAGTGTTTAAGTGTCTAAGCCCTCTTCCTGTGACTTACTTACTCATCTTCTAACAGACTATGAAGTTTTAATCGCAAACATTACACGAAAACCAAGGCCCAAACCTGTGAAAGGAATCAACCACTTCCAGCCTTCCAGCCACACAGGCAGAGAACTGGGATTCAAATTCTGCTCTGATTTTGGCCATCACGAGTAGCTGTAGGCACTTGTCCAGTGAGAAACCACAGCCCGCAGTGGGGTGTCACTGGGTCCAGCTTAAAGAAATAACCGAGGCACGGGGCCCTGGTCAGAGACACTCCTTATAGCTGGCTGAGGCCAATGCGCATGCTCATACCTGACGTAAAGACTAAGCGATGGTGGATTGGTCAAACCTACACAGAACACTTGTGCCGCTTCCTCCAAGGTGCAGGGGACGTCACGAGAGAGAAGGGATGTAAGAGTCAGAGTTTAGCTATGCAAACAAAAGATGTCCTCTGGATGTGGCGGCCGGCCTCAGACTGGACATGCTGAGATTACGCAGGGATGGGCCAGGGCCTGAGGGAGGCCTCGGTGAAAGTCCTCAGTTAGCGGCCACTACGGAGAGGGCAGCGTTTTCCTCAATGCTTAACTGCTGACACGCTGTCCACGCTCTGGGAAATTACACCCAACTCATGCCTGTGTAAGCATCCTTAATTCAGCTCAGTGGGCAGCACACAAAAAGATGACTTAAAAGTAGGAAGGAGGCACATTGAGAAAAGGGGGTGTCAGCAGGAGAGGGGGTGGGGGTAATGGGGATGAAAACAACCAATATTCACTCATCCATCAAACTGTCTAAGAATTTTATTTAATAAAACATTTTAAAAAACAAATAACCAAGTCTTTGCCAATGAACTTAGGCCACTGGCACACAAAAACCTCTTACGTATAAGGTAGCAAAAAGCTCATGGGAAAGATTTTTTTTTAAGAATTTACCAAAATGCTTATTTACCCAGAACCATGATTTCTGATCTGCCGAGCCTAAATGACTTATCTGAGAGGCTGGGGCTCTGGAATGTGCCTTCGTGGCTGACTGAATTGTGGCCGAGCAGACGTGTCAAACCGAATCAGAGAGAGAAATGCCTCCCAAGTAGAGATAGCCCTGACATTCGGTGAACGACGAAGCCAGAATAATAATCAACTCCAGAAGAGAAGCTAATAAAACTCACAGACATTGGGAGGATCTCATCACGAAGCATCCAAGCAAGAAAACAGCAACCCAGGCCTACCAGGCAGAGGCTGAGGGCAGGAAACTACAGTAAAAGGTCATGAAGCTGTGACAGCCATGAGAGCATTCACCAGCAGGATTTGTAAGGCTAAGACCTTTTTTGTCTGTGCCTATGGCTTCTTGGTTCTGGAATCAGTGATACCCATCCCCCTACTGACCCAACCCCAGAACACCAGCCAGAGACTAGCGATGGAGACTCAAAACTGGAACAGAGCGAAGGCCTTTAACCCAAGATTGTGAGGCAAAATAGAGCAGCAGAGGTTCAGCACACACAGCACAGATAGAAACAGCCTGAAGAGTGAGCATTCGCCTGTAAATCCCAGACTCTGGGGCCTCAGTGCCTACTTCTCCCTACATGGGTGTCCAGCACATTGTCTCCCAAAGACAATTCATTATCTTTCTTTCCAGACTCCATTCCACTTGCTTCATCTTGCCTTACCCATCTCTGTTAATAATATCACTGAATATTTATTGTAGACACCTACCTGTGGCATATCCCTACATACACACTTACACGTGTATGCATACACGTGTGTGCACATACACACACACATACACACCACATACACTCCTGAGATTGCCTAGGTCAGAACCCTTGGCCATGCACACGCCCCTCAGACTAACCAGTTCAGGACCCTTGACCATGAACACACCCCTCAGACTAACCAGTTCAGGACCCTTGACCATGAACACGCCCCTCAGACTAACCAGTTCAGGACCCTTGACCATGAACACGCCCCTCAGACTAACTAGTTCAGGACCCTTGACCGTGAACACGCCCCTCAGACTAACCAGTTCAGGACCCTTGACCGTGAACACGCCCCTCAGACTAACCAGTTCAGGACCCTTGACCGTGAACACGCCCCTCAAACTAACCAGTTCAGGACCCTTGACCATGCACACACCCCTCAGACTAACTAGTTTAGGACCCTTGACCATGAACACGCCCCTCAGACTAACCAGTTCAGGACCCTTGACCGTGAACACGCCCCTCAGACTAACCAGTTCAGGACCCTTGACCGTGAACACGCCCCTCAGACTAACCAGTTCAGGACCATTGACCATGAACACACCCCTCAGACTAACCAGTTCAGGACCATTGACCATGAACACGCCCCTCAGACTAACTAGTTCAGGACCCTTGACCATGAACACGCCCCTCAGACTAACTAGTTCAGGACCCTTGACCATGAACACGCCCCTCAGACTAACCAGTTCAGGACCCTTGACCATGAACATGCCCCTCAGACTAACCAGTTCAGGACCCTTGACCATGAACACACCCCTCAGACTAACCAGTTCAGGACCCTTGATGACCTTGCTACCGGTGCCTATCTCCTCCTTCTTGGTTTGCTATAGCTAGAAAGATCTTTCCCTGTTACATTCTGCCTTGTAGGCTCTGACACTTTTCACTGCTCCCCATAATTTAATATAAAACACACTCCATAGCAAGGTTCTTATCACAGCCCCTGCCCCTCCTCTGACCCCTTCCCAAGCTGGGCCCTGTCCTCTCCTCAGCTGCTGCTGCTCCACCCTCTACTTATCATCTGGGCAGTGGCTTAGTTGATGCTTTCTTTCCTCGGCCCTCCCTGACCCTTCACGTGTGTGACACAGGAGTCCATGCCCCTCTTGCTTCTTGTGCCTAGGACCTCCTCCCTGCAGGGCCAACATCCACGTGCCTCTACTAGCTGGAAGCAGTTATGCTAGATTCTTCTGCCCATGTTTTCATCCCCAGTGTCTGAGGAGAGAAAGCCGTGCCAGTTAGGGAGTGCACACAGAAACGTCTAATGCTAGTGGAGAACTTATACCCATTTTTTCTCAACTTAAAAATCTATCAGTCTTCATAGAGTTTGACAAATGTTTCCAGAAAGGTGAATGGTAAGACACCCAGGATTTGGCTCCATATCTAAATGAGAGTTTGGGGTGTCAGTAAGATGTCCTCATAAAAAGCCAAGAGTTTTGAGTTGGCCATGTGTGAGTAGACATACCTAGATGACTAGATCCCTGGAGGCACTGGCCTGGGCAGCAGGTCAGCCTCAATTCCCCTACCTCCCTTCCTATCACAGGACATTGGACCTCCAGTCTGAACAGGATTTTCCCACATGAGTTGGTGGGACACACGTCTGCCTCTTGACTCTTAGTGCCTGCCTCTGACTGGTTGGGTTCTATGATTAACTGATTACCTAAGAAGGAGAAGATGAAGTATTTTCCTCTTTGGAAAATATGAAGAGTCTGAAAATTCGATTTGACTGACAGCCCGCCATGCGTTGTCATCTCTCGGTTCTTCTCTAGCCGTTGGGGGAAAGGGAGTCTGGCTTTTCTGACAGCCTGACGGATGGTGGGGTAATTGCAATAATCCTCTCCCCTTGGGGGCGAAGGAAAGAAGGAAACTTCATAACAAAATTACTGTGCCTCAAGATCTAATCACCAGCGTCATCCTCTTGGCATCGTGCATGTCCAGGACCCTGGAAGTAAGAGGCATATTTCAAGCATGCCCAGCGCTGTTGTTAATGCTCTATTTTCTAAATTGTCTTGAAAATCGATGAGCCCGCAGCAGACTGAGCCAAGTGTGAAAGCTTTAGAAAGACTATCACACACACACACACATACACACACACACACACTCACACCACACCAACAGCTCCATTTATCACATAATTATGAATCTCATGCCTCTATTTTTAAAAATTTTAAGACCTATACTTTTAGCTCCAATCTAATCTTTCCCTTAATGCTATGGTGGGATTCGGGGGATGAAAAGAACTTAGGTCCATTCGCACTTTCCCAGGCCTGATGAAATGCTTGTGACACACACACCCAACCCTTACACTCTGCTCCCAGTCTCTCTTACTGGAAAATAAAGATGGCGGCTCAACACCTTGATTTGGTAGATTCCTGGGAGATCTATCAGCTCGGGTGGTAGCAGTGCTGAGTTCCAAGCACAAGCCATAAAAGGGGGCAGAAGCCTCTCATCGTTCAGTAACAAGAAGCTCCAACAGTGGGGATGTCATTCAATAGGGTCATCAGGAGCCAGGTCCCTCTGCCTTGCTGTCTTCTGAGTAGGGACAGGCCTCTTCACTTAAGCCACTGTGCTTAAAACAGAGCAGAAGAGAGAGAAAAGAAGGCGTCTCAGTGCAAGCATCTCTCTTTAATGTTTTTTTTTTATTAAGTTTTATGTGTGTTTACCTGTGCATGTGTGCAGTATCCACTGAGATCAGACAAGGGGGTCAGATCCCCTGGAATTGGAGTTACAGACAATTGTGAGCCAACAGGTGGGTGCTGGGTCTCGAACCCTGATCCTCAGAAAGAACAGCCAGCACTCTCTATCACTGAGCCGTCTCTCCAGCCTTGTATCTCTCTTTCCTAAAGAGGAAAAGGTACAATAGAAGTTTCCCACAGACTTCCTCTTCAATCACATTGGTCAGCACCCAGTTACTCGGCTATGAGAGGAGCTGAATCAGGCACAGGCATTTCTGCTTTCGGAGTGGTTGATCCAATCCACTGGCCAGAGAGAAAGGCAAGAGCAGCCGTGGGGAAGACAGCCACTAGACTGGGGGTGCAGGGGTTCAATTCGGAGCAAGTGCCGTTTGTTTGCTTGCCTATCAAGCCATACAATCTAATTTAGCTTCTCTTGGTAAGAAAGCCAGCATTTTCTCTCATCCTGTCAGATTCTTGCATCTTCTTTCCCTATTATTTTGAAGTTCAGAAGAAGGGATGGAACATGCTTACTTCTCAGCCCTGAACATGAACAGCACTGTCAGAGGGGCACAGCACGGAAATCAGACACCACCCACTCGGAGCCTGGGAGAGTTTATCTGGAAAGCAAGAGAGCTGGATGGGAATTTCCAGAAGGTTTCTTCCAGCTCCCAGAGCCCATGGTCCTGTGCCTGTGTTCAAACGCGTCCCAGGAGGATAGGAGCACAGCAGCTACGACATGTTAGAGAGGGAAGCAGCTGACTCACACTGACTCCCATTGGCCTTGGGGAATTAAAAGTAGCAAATTACAGTGATCTTTCCAGCCACATAGACTTAATAAAAATAATAACTGGGGGGGGGGGCTTCAGCACATTCTTCAAGGTAGCCCTGGAAGGGGTTACAAGAAAATTTCTGGTCCCCTGAAAATGAGATTTTTAAGGGAAACTAAACAAGGCACTTAAATAGATTTTGTCTCTGAGTATTAAAATTAATATTCTAATGTCTACAGAGCATGGTACATAAATGCACATTGGCAGGGCTTAAAACAAATCCTTCTTAGCCAAACGTCAGCCTTTGCTAAGCCATGCGCAACAACAACAGCCCAAATTTTTAAAGTCTTGTTCTATGTTCAATACAGACCAATTATTAAGCATTATGGTCTCTTTCATTCTTCACAATAATATTCCCACACTATCATTTCTATTTCATATATGAAGAAACTAAAGCTACATAACCTGTCCAAAGGCTTATGGCCCAAAGTGGTGGGGCCAGAGTCTGAACTCAGTCAGTGTCTAGATCCTATCCCCTTGACCATTACGCTCTATTGCTTTGATAATATTTTAATGTTACTTTTTATTTTTTACATTTCCACTCCACACTATCATGCAGATTAACAGAGCCTTTTCCCTGGTATATTTGTCACCCTATATAAAGACAGACAGACATATGGGGTGGGACAGGGGACTGGAGAGATGACTCCGAGATTAAAAGCCCTGGCTGTTCTTGAGGCAGAGTTGGGTTCTCGGCACCTACATCAGTCACATCACAACTCTTTACAATTCCAGCTCCAGGAGATCTGTCACCCCCTTCTGGTCTCTACAGATAACCACACACATACTTGACATATACACACAGAGACATATATACATATGCACAAAGCTAAAAGCCAGGTGGTAGTGGCACACACTTTTAATTCCAGCACATGGGAGGACAGCCTGGTCTATGGAGTGAGTTCCAGGACAATCAGGACTCTGCAGAGAAACCCTGTTTCTAAATAAATAAAAAAATACAAATAAAATTAAAGTTAAAAACAGAAAGAAGGGAAGGAAGGGAGAGAGGGAGGGAGGAAGGGAGGAAGAGATGGAGGGACGGAGGGAGGGAGGGAGGGAGGGAGGGAGGGAGGGAGGGAGGGAGGGAGGGAGGAAGGGGAGGGAGGAAGACGGGGGGGTGGAGTTCCTGGCTAAATTTTCCTATTCCTCAAGCACACCCTGCTTTCACACACCACTGTGCTCTCTCCATCTGGAGCCTCCTCTTCCTCTTCTGGGAACATGTGCAGCCATCACATCCATCTTCACACGGAAGACAAATAGTTTACAAGGGAACGGGGGTCAGAATGGAACAGAACATGCCAGCATGGCTCATTCAGGAGGCTAAGACAAGAGGATTATTAGCTTTTGTTTGAGGCCAGTCTAATCTCCAGAGGGATATATGGGCTTGAGACTTAGTCATCAACCAGGACCAGCTAACAGCAGCCCTGATATCTTTGTGGCACAACAGAGACTGTAAACAGGGCTTTGCAATTTGAGAGACAGGAAATCCATCCTCATGATGCGGTCTTGACCACCTCACAAAGAGGACACGCAGAGTTATGCAAGCCTGGTACCTGAGCCCCATCCACATTCTACTGACTTTAGCTTACTCTGAAGGCTCTGTTCTAACTGGAAGCAAGCTGTATTGACGACCTTACAATGCTCTGACCAAAATGCGTACTAGGAAAATGTTAAAGACAGGTTTATGTTGGTTCACGGTTTCAGAAGTTTGTTGTTTTCAGTCCATGGTTAGGAAAGCTGAGCAGAGTAGTTCATGGCAGGAGGAACCAGATGAGTCAGAACCAGAGAACAGTTATTAGTCTTCAAAGACCCACTAACTTTGGTCAAATAGAACCCAGCTCCCAACAGTTCCATGAACTCCTGAAATAGTACCATCGCCTGGAAACTAAGCAATCAAAACAGTCTGTGGGAGATGCTTCGAATTCAAGTCACAACAGCAGGGCAAGGAGCGAAATCAACCTCTATGTATCCAAGAAGATAAATAAACAATAATAAATACATCTTTAAAAGGATCTTAGAGATCCAAGACATCAAGGGCTACATAGAGAACTCCTGTCTCTGGGAGGGGGTGGGGTGAGTATCTTAGAGAGAAACAGGGGCAGAATGAGTTACAGTCTCTGTTGTCATGGAATAAATCTTCCTTCCCATCTGATTGGGACTCCTTATTCCACAGAATTCAATCACTTTGATCCAACCACCGATAAGCATTATGTGTGATGGTTGGAATGGGAATGGTCCCTTCAACTCCTAGGTTTGAATACTCTATCCCCAGGTAGTGGAACTGTTTGGAAAGGATTAGGAGGAGATGTGTCACTGGGGGATGGGCTTTCAGATTTCAAAATCTCATGCCATTCCCAGTAGGTCTCTTTGCCTTAAGTGAAGACAGGAAACTAACTACCTGGAAGGCTTCTAGAAAATAATTTTCTTGATAATAAAGTGACCTATATAAAAGAAACTCTGCTTTCTTGACTCAACCATTTGAGAGTGTGATGCCCAGAGCAGGAGGAGACAAACTTGTCAATAAAAGCCAGTATGATAAGAACAGTTGTCCCCAACTCAGTGAAGCATGAAATTACCCAGTTGCCAGCTATCTTATTACTTATAAATGCCTTCATCACACAAGCCACTGCTTTCTATCTGAGGCAGTCCCATGACATCTGACATGATGAGACCAACAGAACTCAGTTGATGGCAGGTTGTGATGATACAAGGCCACGGCTGAGTTCACTAAGACAGAACTAGATTATGTATTTGTTAGAAGGTTCAAAAATGTGATTATTTAGAGTTGCTTCATGAGGCTGTCAAATTCAGAAGAGAATGATGTTAATAAAACCCAAGCTTCTATTCAACCAACAACGCAACACCTTCTTGCACTCAATAAGAAGAAAAAAAAATTCACATCAAATTGTTTGCAGTTCATGTTTGTAGGTTCTACTTAGTTCCAGGTTCTATGTTGACTGCTTTACACTAATTCCACCTGGGAACGGTACTCTGAGATAAGGATTATTACCGTATCTATTTTATAAATGAAGGAAGTCACACTGAAAGTTGCCATCAGACTGTCATCTTGCTGAAGGTGGCTTCTACATCATAGTCTTCATCCTTTGGTGTTAATGTTAGTGAAGTATACAAACTTCAGAAACTGAGACAAAGAAAACAATGGGAGAGCCCCCCCCCCCCCGCCAAACCCAGTGCTATATATAACAAGTTCAACTGGTATTTAGGCCAATAAAACTTTTTTTTTCTTTTAGATTTTTCGAGACAGGGTTTCTCCGTAGCTTTTGGTTCCTGTCCTGGAACTAGCTCTTGTAGACCAGGCTGGCCTTGAACTCACAGAGATCCACCTGCCTCTGCCTCCCGAGTGCTAGGATTAAAGGCGTGCGCCACCACTCCCTGGCCGCCAATAAAACTTATTTAACCAGAACTCAGAATCACATAATACAGAGAAGTAAGCCCGATAAAAGTTGCTCCCAAGTCCATTCCTAGGATTTTCTCTCACAGGCTCTTATAGGTGTCTAGCTCACATCTCCCATGACTGGATATGGGGGTGGTTTCCCTAGGATGCAACCTGGTTTTGCTTTCATTTCATGTAGCTCAGGCTCATGACATAACTGAAAATGACCTTCAATTTCTGGTCCTTCTGCCTCCACCTCCTGAGTCCTGGGATTAACAGCCCTTCCCCAGCATACCAGAGTAATCAGTACTGCTGCTGGTCAAAGTCAGGTTGTCATCTATGCTAGGCAAGTGTTTCACCAACCGAGCTATTATGGCCTACCCCTGCAGACCTACATGTGAAAGACACATCCTCCAGGTGCATCTGCAATTCCCTTTACACAATTACTCAACCAGTTCATGTCCATAAGCTGTCAATTAGATATCATTAAAATATAAAAAGCCTTTTACAGGATCTCCTGAGTAAACTGGGAACATGGGGACCATGGGAAAGGATTGAAGGGGAGGAGAGGGGAGCAGAGAAAAATGTAGAGCTCAATAAAAATCAGATAGATAGATAGATAGATAGATAGATAGATAGATAGATAGATAGATAGTCTCTTAAACCTTGGGAGAGATGGCGGGGTAGATAAACACTTGCCAGGAAAGTGTGAGGAGCTGAGTTCAGATCCCCAGAACCCACACAGAAAATGACATGGAAGCACATGTCTACAGTCTCATAGAGATCCAATAGAGATGGAAGGGAGAGGGGAAATCCCTAAAAGCCCAAAGGCCAGCTAGCCTTGTGGACACAAGAGACTCAAACAAAGTAGATGGGAAAGCCCAACACCTGAGATTGTCCTCTGACTTCCCATGCATACCATGGTGTGCTGGGATTAAAGTTGTGACCGCCACTGCCTGGCTCACAGCAACTCTTACAAAGAAAACATTTAGTTGTGGTGGCTCAGTTCAGAGTTCAGTCCACTGTCATCCTGACAGGGAGCATGGCAGCATGCAGGCAGATGTGTTGCTGGAGCTGAGAGTGTTACATCCTGCAGGCAACAGGAAGTTGGCTGACACACTGGTGGTATTCTGAGGGTAGGAAATGTCAAAGCCCGCCCCCAGTGACATACTTCCTCTTACAGGGCCATACCCACTCCAACAAAGCCACACCTCCTAATAGCGCCACTCCCTATGAGATTAAGGGGCCAATTACATTCAAACTACCACAAGTGGTATTTGACCCTCCGCCATGCTTCTGTAAGGAAGCCTAATCAAACAATTTGGGTATCAAAAAAAAAAAAAAGAGAGAGAGACACAAAGGCAGAAGAAGACAGGTGGGAAAGAGATCAGTATAAGTGGGAGGGGACAAGAGAGGAGAATGATCCATTACATACACACATGGAAATGTCATAATGAAACCCATCATGTATAGTTAATCCATGCCAATAAAATCATCACAAGGAGTGACATTTCAACTCTGTCTCCATCCCTCTCTGTCTATCAACATCATAAGTGAGCTTGAAATGACCACATTAAATCGCTGAGCACAAATTAACCTCACTCATGAACATGAGCTTTGTTCTCTGGCTCCTTTATCCTGTTAACAACTATAGAGGACCCTAGGAGAGTCTTCTCTCTCAGTGTTTACTATGGCACAAATTAACATCTGAAGATTGGTTTTCAACACTAAGCTATTAGTGCATTCCCAAGTAATAATAAACCTACTGCATGTGAACATCAAACTATGTCAGGTTGATCTTCTCCTGTGGCGTCAGTCTCCAGCCTTCTCCTCCCATGAGTTAGGGGCCATGCTGCTTTACAGCCTGGGCTCCCAGCT
This sequence comes from Microtus pennsylvanicus, assembly GCF_037038515.1. NCBI lineage: Eukaryota > Metazoa > Chordata > Mammalia > Rodentia > Cricetidae > Microtus > Microtus pennsylvanicus. The sequence continues at coordinate 39,923,960 of NC_134592.1, read as the reverse complement.
CCTCTGACTGGGAACTGTGAGTACACCGCTATTTTGTCCCCTAGCGAGCCCCTTCTTCCCTCTAGCTTCTCCTCTTTCACCCTAGAACTCCACCAAGTTTTGTTTTCAGTGTTAACTTCTACAGACTGATACAGTTGTACAAACAAGAGAAGCTTACTTTGTCATGAAAAACAAGGTGGGGGGGGAAACTAAACTGGCCTAGCCAGGGGGACACCAGTGGTTCCTAACAGTCCCACCATACCCACCCCTGACACTCACATTCCTGGAAGAAGCCTCAGCGTGGCCTGAAGTGATTCCTACCTCCCAGAATGGAGACGAGCCCTCTTCTCAAGGGCCAGAAGGTACTTCAGGTGTGAGGCTTTTGTGACCCTAATAAGCACAAGCCAAACCAATTAGAAGCACAGATGAAGGCGGAGCCATGAACCTGGCCTTCTCTGTTAATGGCTGGTCTGTCTCAGTAGAGACAACAGCTGCCACTCTGTTTGCACAGGTCAGGTAGGCCTTCCTGGCAGGCCTGATGATATCTGTAGGAAAACCGGATTCCCTGAGAGCTGCCCGCCTCTATCTAATAAAGTTGCGGCAACTGCAGGCTAAAAGGGCTCTGTCGCAGCACAGATGAGCATTCCGAGCACTCCAGCCACCTTTCCTGTAGCTCACAGCAAGCGGAGACAATCACAAAAAACCACCACTGGACACAAGGCAGACAGGAATGATCCTAAAGAGCCCAGTCCCAACAGACGCATCTGTGACATGGCTTCCGCATCTGTGACTCAGGGAACGTGGTAGAAGAAGGGGCAGAAAGATTGTAAGCGCCAGAATTCCAGAAAGTCTACTGAGAAACAACAGTCTCTCCTAGAAAGGGCTGCATAAGCAAGACCAGAACAACGGCAATATTTGTGGGCATGCCAATGCGGAAGAGGTAGACTCAGAGTCCCACCCCTGGACAAAGAACTTCAGACAGCTAATGACCTCTGGGAGAGGTAGAATTAACATCTCCCAAGGATGAGCCTCCTTATTGGTTGTCCAGAGCAGAGTGGTCAGCACTGAAACCATGTATACACCACCAACAAAAGTAGACTCACTGGGTTGTATTTGTGTATTTGCATACACACATAACAGGTTATCAACTTGAGACTGGGGGAAGGGTACCTAGAAGGTGCTGGAAGGAGGAAAGGGAAGGGGAGAGTGGTGTCATTCTATTTCAATTTAAGAAATATTTTTAAATAAATCAATAAAAACTTTTTCAATATATAGATGAGCATTTCTTAACCTAAGCGCTTTCACAGTGGCCAGGGCACCTGTTCTGAGCTTGGCCTAAGAGCAAAAATCTTTTGAATTGCGGTCTGAATGGCAGGCATCCTCCTGGGGCAGACCAGGAAGTGGCTGGTCCCATATGCACAACCCTTACCTCCCATTCCATGAAACATGAGACTCAAGCTCGCACCCCTCTTTCTGGCTGGTGAACTGGGGCCTCCTTATAAAGCAGACGCTAATGGGTGTTTCTGAGCCACAGACCTCAGATGACTCCAAAGGCCCCAGCCCTGGTTGTCTCCCACTGGCCATAACTGGGGTCATCTAAGCACAAATTAATCTTGTCCCAGTGGGTGTTGGCTTTTCATTGAGACAGCTCAGACTGGCCCATTGGGGGAGATATGTTCTCTCCCATCTTCTTCTGGCCAAATAAACACTCAGGTAGCCTCCAGCCCCTGGCCTGTCTTAGCTTCATTTGATTTCAAAGACCTTGAAATAGCCATCCTGGACCCGTGACAGCAGCTCTAATTGGTTTTCTCTAATTCCAGCTTTTCTCTTGATGGGACCTCAGAGGTTCCCGGCATACCAAACACTGCAATAGCACCCCAAGTCTATGCCACCTGCTTCTTGTAGCTGCTGGAGAATTCCAAACCTTCATCTACCTTTTTCAGATCTGAGAGCTACAAATCCAAACTCAGAGTGTCAGCAGGGAGTGTTCCCTCTGAAGCCTGGGTGGGATTCAGTTCAGGCCCCATTTTCAATGTCTGATACCTCCTGGCAAGCCTCATGAGACTTGGGCAGGATAACTCCACTCTGTACCCCCTCCCACTCTGTGTGTTTCTCTCTCCTCTCTTACAGAGACACCTATGCTTGTATTTAGGTCAATTAGAAAATGGGATGATCTCATCTCAAGACGATTAACACTGGAAGAGTCATCTTCACTGAGTCTCTGTGGACCTTTGAAGGGAGAGACCATGTTCAAATCAACCCCACTCTGGGAGAACGGAGGAGAGGCCAGTTCTCAGAAGAGAGGACAGGCAGAGACAAAGAAACAGTTTGCCTCGGCCGTCCAGTCTGCTTTGATCTCTCAACAATCTACACTCCAGGCTTGATGATCAGAAGACAAATTGGCATAGCATTAACAAAAAGCGAATCTACACCCAAAGGAAAAAAAATAAGGAATTGTCTGAGTCCTTCTTTAAAGAATTGGTATTTTCTCTTTAACCAGATGCTTCAAGATGATCTGTTTCCTATCACAGCTGAGAATGTGGTTACCCTATGACATTGTCTCTGAGACCTGCTTCCTATTAACCCTCAAAAAGAAACAGATGAGTTGATTGGAAAGTTGGACATACTCTCAGAAATAACTACAATGGAGTAGCCACCATGGAAAGAGCCTTTCTAATGAGAAAAGAGAGACCGAGGAGATGACTCAGCTGCTGAAGTATGAGCGTTCCAAGCGGAAGGGCCTGAGCTCAGTCCTCAGAACCTATCTGGAAAGAAAGCCCAGCACAGTGAAATGTACTTGCAATCCCAATGCTGCACATCCCCGTTCTCCCTGGCCAACCAGACTAGTGTACTTAGTGAGTTCCAAGCCAGTGGGAGACCTCACCTTAAAAAGAAATGACAATGCCTGTTGTACGAGAGAGGACCTGCTTTTTGTCCTGGCCACCCAGCTAGCTTAACCCCTGAAACAATTACACAGAAACTGTATTCATTAAAGCACTACTTGGCCCATTAGCTCTAGTTTATTATTGGATAATTCTTACATCTTAATTTAACCCATTTCTATTAATCTGTGTATCGCCACATGACTGTGGCTTACCGGCAAGATTCTAACCAGCGTTCATCTCAGGCAGAAGATCCATGGCTCTCCATCTGCCTTTCTTCCCAGAATTCAGTTCTGTCCACTCCGCCCATCCAAGTGCTGCCCTATCAAAAGGCCAAGGCAGTTTCTCTATTCATTTAACTAATGAAAGCAACACATGAACAGAAGAACCTCCTATACCAGTGTGTGTGTGTGTGTGTGCATGTGTGTGAGAGAATGAAAATATATATTCCAAGATCATGCGCCTTATTCCTGATCATGTGTCAAGACCACACATACACACACATATGCGCACACACACATACTTACACACACACTAACCCTTCCCTCTCCACCACCCTCCTCTTCACTCATTGTTTCTGTTCCCATGAAATTTAGCTCTTGCTCTCTGGACCTGACTCCAGGGTGCAATATCACTCTCACTGCTACGGCAAGCTGGAGTCTAATGATAATGAGGCTGACTCAAGACAGGGAGAACTGCAAAGTGCTGCTCCTGACAGACCAACAGAGGGGAAAGAAGGAGTTTGAGAACTGTGAGAAGGAAGAGGTGGGATCCCGTAAACAGAAGGGCAGACGGAAAGCCGCCACGGAGCTGCCAGGTCAAACATGCTAAATCTTTCCTGGTAAGCCACAACCTCATGGTGACACACAGATTATTTGAAATGGGTTGAATCAAGATGTGAGAGTTAGCCAATAAGAGGTTAGAACTAATGGGCCATTAAATACATTCATTTAAATGTATTTAAATGAATACAGTTTCTGTGTGATTATTTCAGGTGTAAGCTAGCAGGGCAGCCCTCTCACACAACAAACACCCAATGTTATGTGGCCTTCACATGCATGCACACACAAATACGCAGGTACCTCCACAATACACATGCACAGCCACACACAGAGAGGGAACACTCACCTCAGGGCCTGGAACTGAAACATACAAATTAAATGGAAGCTCCTCTGAGGATGGTTTGTGTGGTCATTAGTAATATTTATCAACCTGACAGGATCCAGGATCACCTAGGGGACAGCTCTCTGGGTATGCCTGTGAGGCTATCCTGATTCCATTAGTTGGGGTTGGATGACCCACCCTTGAAGTGGGTGGCACATCCCATGGGCTGGGGTGCTGGAATGGGTAAAAAGGAAAAGTGAGGTAAGCATGGTTTTTCTCTCCCTCTGCTTCTCAACACAGATGCAATGTGAGTAGAAGCCTTTAGACCCCTCCATCCTGACTTCCCCATCAGGACAAACTGCATCCTGGAATGGGAGCCAAGGCGAACTCTCCCTCCCTCCCCTTGCTTTTGCCGAGTGTTCTGTCACACCAATGAGTAACTATGGTACCACTGACAGAGTGGCAATGTCCTGTGCAGAGAATGATTTGGTCAGTCCACTGAGACGGAAGGACACCAAGATATAAGGTCATGCTGCTGGTGTTTGCAACGTCATGTTAAATTAAGCTCCTGAGATGCATATGAAGTTAGATAGGCACGCTCCTCAGGGAACATAAATGTCTACAGATTTGCCATTTTTGATATTTGCTCGGGAAAAACCATTCCAGGCACAGGGACCAAGGATAAATGTTGCGCAGCATGACTGAGCCAGAATCTCCAGGCTCATCCTTGAGATGTGGCCCCGGGAATGGACAAAGGCCATGGGGTTCCAATGATGACTTGGCTTGTTAGAAGCAGAACAGGGTTGCCAGAAGGGCTTTCCAGCTCCAAGGGTTTTTATCGTGTGTCTGGATGGTTAGCTGCCCTAGATGCCACTACGGGGGACAGTTATCATGGGACAACTCCTTCTACTAAAGGTCAGATTGCTGGAAGAAGTATGTGGGCAGTGGGCCAAAGTCCTCCTGGGTAGTCAGTTTCCAGATGGGTTACGATCATGAAGCACAAAACCACCTCCAGATGCTCCCTCCCTGTCCCCTCCAAAAGCCATTTGTACCCAACAGTATCCACACAACACCTAAAAATTATTCCAAGACCCCTGTGTCCTATTCACCCCCAAAAGGAAAATAGAAATTAAGTCAACTTCACGGTAATATTTCCCAGAAGCCCCAGAATCTATATCCATGGCTTTCAGAAAATTCATCCTCATTACTCAGCAGAGACACTGGGCCCCAAAGGCATACAGACATTCAGAGCCACGTGTCCATGGCAATGGGATAACAAGGCCAGGACAGCAGTTTCATCCTTGATCCAAGAGACAGTCGCCATTAAACAGCTCTTCGTACACCGGAGTCCCTTCTGGAGACATTGTTGTGCCTCACACAGCCTTGTAATCAAGTCAAAGGGCCAATAGGAAATTTGGGACTCAAGCCACATCAACAGGAGCCAAAATTGAGAAGAATTTATCTCTAAAGCACCTTAAGGTGTGGCTTTTATTAAACGATATGAAGTCCATGAAAGATATGCACAGATTCTGAGAAAGTTATCAAGAAAAACACTGCCACCATGAGTTGAAAGGTGTAGAGACCCTTGGATACTCCAAATGCTCACTAGAGGAAACAAGCTGAAAATCAAACAAACAAACAAAAAACAATGAAGTTGCAGGGCTGGGGAGATGACTCAGCAGGTGAAGCGCTTGCCAAACAAGTGTGAAGACCCGTGTTCAATCCGCAGAACACACAGAGAAATGTTCGGCATGGTGGCATGCGCTGGCAATCCCGACACTAGGGAGGCAGAGATAGGCGGATCCTTGGGGATCTAGCCTAACTGGTGAGCCCAGGATTAGTAAGAGGCCCTGTGTCACCACGCGAGGATGGCAGTTCCTGAGGAATGACAGCCGAGGTGGCTGGCTGGCCTCCACACGCAGATGCACACACGTGATCCCTCTCGTCTTCTGACTACTTTTCAATTAATTTGAACTTAAGTGGAAAGCAATTCCTCCCACATTTCCAATTTGCTTGCACTGCTACTTCTTGACGTGGCCATTCAACAGACCACATTATCTCCGGAGGATGCAGCTCTCTTGTTCCCGATGCCCCTCCATGCCTGTTCTGATAGTCATCGCTACTTTTATTAAACAGCAGTCAGAGCTAGTGGTGTGTCTAGGTAGACAGCCCTGCCGGTCTGAGGCTATCATGGCACTTCCCCTCTGACAAACCTGCTTCTCCAGGAGTCTTTCGTCAGCTAGCGGTCTCTTCCTCGCCTGCCATCGTCACTGCATTCACCCCTTTGAATGGGCACACCGTTTTTTTGCCTCCAAGTTATTCTCCTTGTAGCTTGTTTTCTTGGCTTCCAGAGTTTTCCTCTCTGTTCCAGTCTGCATTGTTCCACTCTTAGGCCTACCGCCCACCATATTATTTCGTTTCCCTTCCTAGGGGACATCACTGTTTCTTGGATCCTGTGCCTTCCATTTTCTTGCTTTACCTTCTGTTTTGCTGGAGCATAGCGTCAAGCAGATTTAAGCCTAAGTAAAATGCAAGTGAACTCAAAGTATATAGAATTTCTAAATAGAAAAATCCCCTTCCTAAATTTTTAACTGTTTACAGGTGTGTGTGTGTGCACAGGCACACACGTGCCACGGCATGTATATGAGGCCAGAGGACAGCTCCGTGGAGCCAGCTATCCCTTCTGCCATATGTATGGGCATTGAACTCAGGGTGCCAAGCTTGAGTGGCAAGCACCTTTACCCATGAGCCATCTCACCAGCCCACTAATTTTAAGAGCACTGTCCCACTATCATTTTACTGTCCCTTTTGGGGAAATCAAAGTCACTCTGATGTTTAATCCTCCAAACACGATGCTTTGAGCGCACTGAGAGCTTAGGATATCTGCTCTGAGCTCTTTCTTCATGATGTGAACACTGCCCACCAATGTACTTTGATGAGACTCTTTTTCATTTTGATGAGCACCCAGTAGATAACCTCAAACTGGTTTTGTGGCTGGAGATGTAGCTCAGTTCATGGAGTGCTTGTCTAACACGACTAGAGTCCTAGGTCCCATCCTCAAGACCACATAAACTATAAGGATGATACACAGCCCCTAGGATCATAATTTCAGTGTTATCCACAGCTACTAAGTGAGTTCGAAGCCAGCCTGGGATACATGAGACTGTCTCAGAAACAAACAAATAATCATCCTGTAAATTGGCAGATTGTCGTGTGCTGTTTAAGCCTGTCTCTTCTAAAGCCCCTGTCCTGGGTCAGGCTGGTACCTGGGCTGATAGCTAGCGGTGTTAAAAAACATTGCATCCTTGCAAACAGCTAGAAGGTCAATCATTTCCAACAGACTCCAACACTTATGCAATATTTATCCCATTGCAGAAGTGTCTGCAGGAGGAACATGAAGCCAGAAGTTCAAGTTCATTCTTGGAAAGAAAGCTCAAACAGGAACACCCCTGGCTGCCTCTATTCCCCTAGTTTGATGATGTCACCTTTGTCTGTTCTCTCCCTGAGGCTACCCCAGTTGTCTCTGTTGAGCACTCAAGAACCTGCTTTGATGAAGCCTTGCTGTCTGCTTATTCTTTTTTTTTTTTTTTTTTTTTTTTTTGGTTTTTCGAGACAGGGTTTCTCTGTGGCTTTGGAGCCTGTCCTGGAACTAGCTCTGTAGACCAGGCTGGTCTCGAACTCGTTCTTTCTCTGCTTCTTAGTACTTACGCTTTGACTTTTGCTTGCTATAGACTCAATAAACTCATTCAAAGCTGAAAGTACAGTTAGCCTAGATCATTCTCCAGATCATACTGAACAATCCAGGAATTGGAAACACCCTTCAAAATAAGGTATAGCTGCAAGCTCATCAGGGAGTACACTGTTTTTCTTTCTTTTTTTTAAAAAAAGAAGGCTTACATTGAGGGATTTTCTAACCAACCAAGCAACAACCAGCAATGCCAGCTGTAAATAATAAGACTCTCAGAGTGGAAGCGACCGAGGAATGTGGAGCATGGGAGCCAAAGGAGCAAGCATGAAGAGGATGATGAGCTCTGCTCCAAGACTCTGACTCCCACACAGTCCATCGGCATGCTTCTTTTTGAGTTATTAAGCCCACTTGTTTGTTACAGATACCATGGCACCTGGGAATGGGAAAACTAGAGGCAGGAAAGCGGCCTGGTGGTTGCTATGGCTGGAGCTACCAGAGGGGTCCGTTAAGAAGGGCAGCCTGCCCACCATTCTGCTTTACAGAAAAAGTTTCAGTTAATAGATGTATTAGGAACCAGAGAAACAGAAAAACACTTTTGGAACTTCCAACTAAAAAAATATAAACAAAGCAGGGTGGTGACACATGCCTTTAATCCCAGCGCTAGGGAGGCAGAGGCAGGCGGATGTCAGTGAGTTTGAGGTCAGCCTAATATACAAATCAAGTTCCAGGCCAGCCAGAACTGTTACACAGAGAAACCCTGTCTTGAAAAACAAAATAACAACAACAAAAATGAACAAAACTTAAGTAGAAATGGGTAGTTTTAAGCTGGGGGTGCAGCCTGGTGGTAGAACGCTTACCTAGCACACGTAAGGATCTAGGTTCAACCTCTAAGAAATAAAGAGGAGGAGGAGATTAACATAATCTGGGAAGTATTTTCCCTAGGTCGAGACTACAGCTCAGTGGTAGAGTGCTTACCTAGCACACATAAGGCCTTAAGTTCCATTCTGAGTGTCTGTGCATACACACACAGCATCCCAAGCATTTGGTAACCATAAAAGGAAACATGAGAATTTACAGTCAACTTTAACTAAATGATGGCTAACATCACCAGTCACCCCACGGTGGCAGGAGTACCCCCTGATCATGCAGGTCACCTCTGAAAGCATTCCCCAAACATCATACAATTCAGTCTAGTCAGGGGGAGTCTCAAAACCACCCAATGCAAGACACTTTCTAAAAAGCTACTGGCTAGCAATGCTCCATAGTGGGACTCTCCTAGGTTTGAAGAAACTAAGCAAACAATTGAAGCCTAGGCTGGCTTCTGGAAGAAAAAAAAAAGAAAAAAGGACATCAAAGGCAAGGACTACTGGAGCAGGGACAGGCGCCACAGGACGGGGTCTAAGAATAATGTCCAACAGTGGTAGAAGACGACGCCATAGAAGGCCGGGTGAGAAGGACCTGGGAACACAAATGGGAGGCACTAGAGGGAACTGAACTCTGTTAAGTGAAACACCACTAGAAAACCCATGTTTCTGGCCAGAAGAACCCAGAAGCAATACTCACAGGCCCGGAAACCGAGGTGTAGCCCAGAAAGAGCGAGTAGAAAGAAAGGGTATGAATCTTGGGTGTCAGCCAGCTAGACTCTAAGGCTAAGCCACAACGCCTACATGCACTGAACGCCAGGGAAGGTGAAGGACGTGAACTGGGGTTGGCACTATTGTCTCGGAACTGGCAGTCTCAAATCTGCCAGGTTAATTATCTGCTTGGGAAAAAAAAACAGACATTCTTTAGAGGAATATATACAAATCCAGAGTTATCATCATTTAATATTTAATGTTCGAGGTAACTATGAAAAACCCCCAGATTGTACGATACAAAGAACCAGGAATAAGTGACCAATTTTCAAGGAAAAAAAATTAAATAAGAGCCGGAGACCAATCAGATGTTGACTTTTTTTGTTTTTAGAGGCAGGGTTTCCTCTGTGTAGCTTTTGGAGGTTGTCCTGGGACTTGCTCTATAGCCCAGGCTGGCCTCGAATTCAGATATCCGCCTGCTTCTGCCTCCTAAGTGCTGGGATTAAAGGCATGCGCACCACTGCTGCCAGGCTCAGATGTGGACATTTTAAAATGACAATTTTATGACAGTTATAATTATGCATAGCAATGTTTAGGAAAATGCGAATGAATTGATAGGCGATCTCAACTGAGAGGAATTCTAAAACAAACAGAAATTCTAAAGTAAAATCAGTTTATAAAAGAAGGAAGTTACCATGAGGCCTTAAAAGTGAGGAGAGATGCTAGGAGCCAGTAAACTCAAAAATTGAACAGCTGAGGTTATCTACTTAAAAGAACTTTTAAAAAAAACATTTTTTCCCCATGAGCAGCCTGCCCGTTAAGACTATAATAAACACACACAGAAGTAGCAGGTTTTCGATGCAGAGAAAGTGGAGCCTTGCAGTTGCTGGTAGGAACAGGAATTCGTCTAGCTGTTGTGGGAAAGCTTGACAGTTCCCCCAAACATTAAACAGCGGGGCTGGGAAGCCAGCTCAGAGAATGAAGGCACTTGCCGCATGCCAGGTGATCTGAGTTTGATCCCAACAACCTACCAGGTCAAAGGAGAGAACCCACTTGCCTAGATTGTCCTCCGACTTCCACAAGTATGCCCCTATTCCAACACAATAAATAATGTTAAACAACAATCTGACCCTACCAATGTAGCCAGAATATTCAAAGCCAGATGTTCAAACAAACGTCCACAATAGTGTTGCTCATGACAGCACCAAGGTAGATACACTCTAAATGTTCACAACCTATAAAAAAAAACAAGTATGCTACCATCACATGAAAGATTAGTCAGCCATGAATGATCTTCCAAGTATTATGCTAATATTAGGAGCGATAGCTCAGTGGTTATGAGCACTAATTGTTCTTCCGGAAGATCTGGACTTGATTGCCAGTACGTACATCACACAGTGCCTCACAACCACCTGCAGCTCCAGCTCTAGGAGGTCCATCCCAAACTGCTGGCCTCTGTCAACACCGGGCACATGTATGGTACATGGGCATGCTTTACACATAAGAAAATTTAAGTATTATGCTAAGTGAAAAGGCCATACCCGGAAGGTCACACCTTGCATGATTCTGCTCTGCTTACATGAACTGTGCAGAGCAGAGCGCGGAGACGGTGTGCAGCCCGGCCATCAGGGAGAAGGGCACCAAGGGACTGCTGTATCTTCTACGTTTCTGGACTGTATCTTGTCTGCCTGTGCAGCTGCCACAGTATTCCAGACACTAATTTATAAAGAAAATAAACTTCTAGCAGTTGCAGAGGAATTTCTCACGATTCTGCAGGCTGGAAGGTGCTGCCATTCAGGGATGACCTTCTTGCTGTGTCCGCTCAAGGTAGAAGAGCAGGGAGTCAGAGAAAGGCCAGGCCAGGCCGGGGCTTGCTCGTTCACAATCAGTGCACTCTGCCACAACACTGCTAAAATGACTACAAGCTCGGGGTGGAAAAACAAGGATCTGGTTTCCCACTTAACAACCTACACACAAGGAAATAATCCAAAGTGAGCTGTGGACCTAAATGGAGGCGTGGAGATTAAAAAGCTCTGAAGAGAACCTATTTTGGGGGGAGGGGAATTGAGATAGAAAATGAGAAACAAAGGTTATTCTTTGGATTTTAAGGAAACTTCCTTTTGCCTCGCTATGGTGGCAATGTGTATCTTTTCCCCGGCACTCAGGAAGCAGAGGCAGACAGATCTCTGGAGTTCAGGGCCAGCCTGATCTACATAACTTTTAGACCACCCAGTGCTACATAATAAGATCCTATATTAAACAAAACAAAAACCCTTCCTTTTCAAGAATGTGGACTCTGTAATGACCATGTATCATAGTCATAAAAAAAATAAAAATTTAACTTCCCTTTGCTGTCCTCACTTGAGACCCTCAGGACACCCAGCTTACACAAAGGAAGTGGGAATTAGACTGTATATCGCTTTGCCTCCATTCTGACAAGAATTTATAGAGGAGACAATATTATACAAAGAACTAAACATTACATTGAAATTGTCTCTTAAATCTTCAGATGCTACAAATGTTGCACCTCAAAACACAAACTGGAACCAAAGGACTTCCGGTTTCTTTAACTCATGTTAACTATGAAACACCATGGTTCCACGATTCCAAATATGACACAATCTAATGAGCTAGAAGAGCAAACCCCACAGAATGCAAATGCTCTGCACAGAAAGGGCCCCACGGCGGCGGCAAGTTTAGAAGGCATACAAATCACTTCCCACTCTGAGCAGGCTGTGCGATTGCTGGCCCAGCAGGACATGATGAAAGGGATGCTGGGGCCAGGCCTCAAAGGATGGGCAGCTTCCTCTTCCAGCTGCCCTATGGAGGTCAAGGAGAACTCCTGCGAGGAGGAAATGGAACGTCATGTTGAACTCCAGGGCAAGGCCAGCATAAAGTGGGCCAGTTCTGCTCAAGTATTTCCTCCGCCGCCCTCCCCTCCCCTTGAGATATCCCAGTGACACTGGAGGATCAGGTGGGATATTCCCACCAATCTTGTCCCACGCTGCACACTGGAGAACAGATTAAAGGAACACTGTTACAGTAATAGCCACTGGGCCACTCCCCAATGTCCTACATGCCTAGACATAAACTTTCTCAAAACTGAAGCTTGATAGCACCCACACACACACCTCAAAACTCAGTTAAGCACATTAGTACAGGGGCAACACAAAAGCAAGCCAGCCAGGCTCCTGCACCCTTCGCTGCTTATTTACTGGGGACACCCACAGTGCAGTCTCTCCACGGCCATGGAGGGCAAGATCACATTGCTTAGTCTGTTAACATTCACAGAGAGTAAATCATTTTCAAAGATAAACACTTAATTCCAACGTATGAGCCTCCACTTACAGTCTGCCTTTTGAAAAGGAAGAAGTACGGCTCAACGGGACTGAAAGCGTTTTGGAGCATTTTTAACTTTGCAGAGGATCAAAAGTCTTCATTGTCTGGTTGAACCAGTTTATAATTTTCTTATGCAATTTTTCATATTCATGGTTCAGTTTTCACACCTAGGCATGAACAGATGCTGTTTAAAAAAATAAGAATAACACACTTGCTCACATTTAAGTTCAAAACCAATCAAGAACCGCAGCCTCCTAGCAGGGAAAATGAATGTCTGCTGCCCTCTCCTGCTACAACAATGAACTGAGAAATAACCAGGGGAGGCTGGAGCCGAGTGAAATCCTCAAGCCAAAGGGAATGGTCATGTCATTCTCACGGGGACTCCGATCAAAAACCAGACAACAACCAGAAAATGGATTGGTAATATTTATATTTGAAAGTCCCCCATTGATACATGAGGTTTAGATTACAACTTATTTACAGTAAGTAATTTAAAAAAAAAAAGAAGAATGGACTGATAAAGAAAATAGAGGAGATGGGGAAGAGAGGAAAGGAGCAAAGGAAACCTGTAATCACAGACATCATAATATGGGGGTTCGTTTCCAGGAGAGACTACGGCTGCTATCGCGCACAAGAAGCAGCACAGATTAACATTCCGCTAAACTCAAGGTCTGCTCGGCTTCCTCTTGAGATGCACAATCCTTTCAGGTTCTCAAAATTAAACGTGGAGGAATATAAAAGGCATTGCTGATATACTTATTACAAAAGTCCTTTATGGCTCATCCCTAACTCTGCTCCGAAGCAGCTGAGCCGGAATACAAAAATAAAGCTATTCCTGTGCAAACACAACGCCACAGACCACACCTGCCGCCACCTTTCTGTGACAGGCGACCATCGCTTTGTGATAGCATCAAAGGAGAGAAGCTCCTCATTTCCTGGGCCAGATCGATGCAACCAATTAAAAGGGAAAACAAAGCACGAAAAGAAAACTTGGTAATGCTGACAGCAGCCTCCCATCCTCCCCACTGCCCATCCCCCATGATCCCCCCCATGCCCACAAAGACATAAAACAGCTTTTAAAGCTATAAGTATACTTTATTTCCCTTTCCATAATGTGACTGAGCCTAGGGCTGTGTGTTCGGCATAGCAGGTGCGATTCCAAGCACTCTCTAGGTCTGTCTGCACCCTGGACTGCCGCAGCGGGCACGTATAGGAGGTACAGAATCACATGACTCTGCTACCTAGGCAAAGAGCCCAGGGAGGAGGAGCTTGCTCTGCTCCTGCACATCCAGTCACATTCAGGGGATTATTTATTTCTTTATTTTTTATTTTATTAAAAAAAACAGTCAATGTCAGGAAGAACAAAATGTAATGGAAATTGCAAAGGACAATGAGGGAGGACCACAGGGACATGAGCGCAATGAGGAGCGTACGCTTGGTCCAGAGGAGACGATCACTTCACCCACACAGCGTGGCAGCCTGCGGCCTGCGGCCTCGGCATCATTCTATCACAACATTTAAAATTAAATTTTCATTTTTTTTTTCCCAAGGACACTCTAAGTCTTATCCCTGAAACCAATATGGTAGGGATAAGGTTGGAGTGGTCACCACTCACTAACTACAATATTTGCTATTGAAAAAATATATTTATATATAGTTCTGGAAACTATGAAGCAAACAAAATAGAACACAGAGCTGAGTTTGTCATAGTTAACTCACGAAAGCGACAGCAGGATTGCCCAGGGAAGGTCAGACAAGGGGCTGCTGCAAACGCAGCAAGTGTGTCCTTAAATATGTCACATAGTGCAACAATCAGGTCACCTGGGCTCGCTTCTCGTTACCACACACAACATGACAGGGGTCATATTGTCACTTTCGGTTAAAAAGAAAGAGGAGTGTTTTTACTCAGAAGTTGCCCTGTGAGTTTAGACAGCTCTAATCACAAATCTTTAAATAGTCTAAAGCTTAGCTTTATTCTTCTCAGCTGGGAATGATCAACAGACAAAACTGACAGACAGGGTGCCGGCACTGTCCGCCCTCAGCGCAGAGGACAAGGACGTGGTGCAGAGAGGGGTCCTGACCTCGCCCGTCTCAAATGAGCATATTTCATCCCGAGGGGCACAGGTCATGGCAAGCAGAGTTTATACTATCAAAGATACGTGTAATGAAAATCTAAAGTAACGGCTAAAATAGAAAAGCTAAAAGAAGAGATGGGCTACGGTTTAGCATCAATGTGTGAACCTGCACCTCTGCTCCAGTACGTTTCTAACACGGGACCCTCCTTAATGCTCTTTAAAACCCTCGTCATTCCTCAGAACCATCTTGTACTTGGAGGTCTCACACCTTAAAAAACAACAACAACAAAACACTGTGTTTCCTTTTGAGAATCAACAAAGGCATTAAAAAAAAAAAAACCCAAAGGTACCTAGATGAAAATATCACCCATCATTAGTTTACTTTGATTAGTGAGAAAGGTCAATCAATGGCTTTTCCCCTCCTTTTCCTTGCAAACAACGAAGCAGCATATTCTACTTTACATTTAAAAGGAAGGAAATATACAAGCCCAATCTAGACGATATTTCTACGAGAGCAACAACAGTTCATGTGTTCATGTTAGCTACGATCACAACTCAACATATGAACACAGAATCAGCTCTACGTCATGAACACGGCTGGACATGATGGTTCAGGGTTATGGGCTCGCTGCTGCCGTCTCGAATGAGCAAGAGCTTCCCAGGAAACAAATCCCCCAACACTTATTTGTCAATATACAGCAATGCAACCACATGGGGCAAGTATATACTGCACACCAGTACATCAGCAATTTGCCTATCAAGCAAGATTCTTCCTTTAATACAGAACAGAGAGCCAATAAGATACACCTAGAGTATAGCCCTAGTTTTGTGTTTATTTCTTAAACAATTTGGTCACGATGCACCTTTGATATAAAAGTATTTTTTAAACTTTATTATTAATACTCAGGACATTAGGAATTTCCAGATTTTTTTCAGTAGCATTTGTAGAACCACTTTTGGTAACAAATACAGTAGTTAGGAATATGCATCCATATCAGAATGCATAATGTTGATCCTGAATCCTTTCTGGCTAAAAACAGGGCTGGCGCTGTGATGAGCTATTGAACGAGAATCTACAAAAAACACTGGAACATGTTTTGTTTCTCCCAGAGGCTGCATCCTCTTTTGCTGAAATACTTTATAAGTACATATTAGAAAGTAAGGCAACAACTCCAAACAGTTCGTGCTGTTTGCTCCACTCGGTTCCCAATTGGATGCGCAGTCCTGGTGCTCAACGTCATGGTTATATGCTTAGTGTTCTGTCTTTCTCACTTCATAGGGTCGGAAAGGACGTTTCTCTGACATGTCTAAATTGTCTCTGGTCTGGGTGCACCATGACGACTCCAGCTAGTGCTGCAGGGGCTGGAGCCTGCGCGCCCTGCTGCCCGTTTTCAAAGGATTCAAGACATTGATTTGGACTCACCATATCTGATACACAGCCCAACATTCCCTTTGCTACTATGCTTATCACCCCCTCTCTTGTTACTCCTGATATGAAAACTAAAGGAGTACTGGCAACACCTGGGCACTGGGAAGATGCTCACCCAGCAGACAAATTTCACCAGCGACCTCTGTAATTCATTGCCCCATTCCACGTGGACATTTGACTCATGAAGGTGTGCAAAAGGAAAGGATGTCAAATTACAGTCAAGCTGTCCAGAGGAGGGTGTTATACAAACTTATAAAGAATGACAATCTTTTCTTCTTTTACTATAAATACATTTAACAGCTTAGCAGAAAGACAAGCTAAATTTAAGATTGTTCACATTTGAAAATTGTATCATACTCTCTGCTAGTGATAAATAAGGAACTCCTGATAATGGAATTTTAACATAGCAATTTCACCAACAGATCTCTGAAGACCTTTTGTTTTTTCTTTTTTTTAAGAGGGTTAGAACAATGATTATGTTTGCAAAGTTCTGAGAAGTCCATCTACTGTCCAAACTTTGGATTGAAGTCCTTATGTTTCCTTTACTTAGAGACAGGTATATACAGTGCTGCTGTAATAATGAGACAAATGTGAAATCTACTGTAAAGTTGCACAATACAGAAAACTGTTGCTCCATCCTTCTACTACATAAGCGTGTGACCCCATGGGTTAGTGATGTCGCAGTCAGATCGCTGTTAAGTTGGAATTATCCCGTCGCGCCTAAGACCTCTCTTTAACTCCAGATCCTCCAATTTTTTCCACAATTCTTCACGCTCCTTTTCTTTCTTTTTCTCACTGGAGGAAGAAACAGAAACAGTGTCAACAACTGTGACAGGGTTTGGTGAGACTGCCCACTAGAAATAGCCTTTCCCTCACAGAGGCCCTAGAGGCTCTGAAGCGCCTGGCAGCAAGCTTCTTGGGATTTCCTTTTGGGGTTCTCCCTCATGTGGGGTCTATGCTGACACTCTCACTGACACAGAAATAGTACAGAGTAGAAAACAAGACTTTTAAGGTTTACATTAACATCCATTTATCTGCAGATACAGTATAAATTATAATACAGTGCACAATTACTGAGAAAACTAGAGAAGGCTTCTAGTATCGTATATCTTAAAACCAAAGTGTTTGATGGCTTCTAAATGCTCAGAGCCTTGTTAGAACCCAACCTTCTATTTGTTTCCAAATAAATACTCAAAAGAGATGCTGGAAATAACACTGACAGAAAAGGGACAAGATCAAGAAAATACATTTTCTCCTTCATTTGTGTCCAGTTTTCCCATACAATACATACTGAAACTGGTTATTTCTGAAAACATATGATCAAAGTATATTTATATTTTATGATATAATGTATTAATGATCTACATGAAACTTTGTGGATACTGGTATTATGGTGTATTAAAATTTTAAGTGAACAAGCCTTCAAACTTGGTTAAATACCAATTTACCAGTGATTTCCAGAACTTCAGACTACATTGTTTGGCAAAGTTTACCACAATTGGATAAGCCAAAATAGGTTCAGCAATTGAATTTTGCCAAAGACATTTGGAAATTTCAGTGTTATTTTTAAACAAATGCTTTAATATCAATCAAGTAGGAAGTACATAATCAAAGAACATAAAACTATAAACACATTCACACTTATTTAAAATTTTTCATCACATGAATTCACATCTACTAACCTAATTCAGTTCATTGCTAGCTTACTGCAATAAACTGGTAAAAAGTAGACCAAGATAACACAGTGAAGTCACAAATTCAAACCATTCCTAAGCACGGGAGCTCTGCTGCCTCAGACTCAAGCAACTGGTCCTTGCATATCCCACTTCAGCAACAGCATATTCTTTATTCAGAGAAATTAATATGGATAATGTGAATTTTGCATGGAATTCCAATGTTAAACACTATTTCAGCAATCACTAATACTTAGCAAAGTTATATTAAATTCTCTAACAATAGAAAATCAGGCTGGAGAGATGGCTCAGTGGTTAAGAGCACTGGCTATTCCAGCGAACCCAGGTTTAGTTCTCAACATCCACATGGCAGCTCACAACCATCTATAACTCCAGTTCCAGGGAAACTGAACATCCTCTTCTGTCCATCTCCCTTGTAGATATGCGGCACACACACAAACACATGTGTGCCCTTTATGTGCATGGATATACACAGAAAAAATAAACTTTTAAGCAGAAAACCAATAAAAATTAAGTTTCATTCTCCTTGAACTAAAGAACAAAACAAAGCGAAACAAAAGTTCTAAGAAAACTACGCAATTTGACATTCCCATTGCAATTGCAGGGATGTTGAATCATATACCATAATCACTTCTTCACTTAATAATTAATATTCTGGCAATTTAGACCTTGTTTACTATGATTTCTATTTTAACTGCAATCTGCACAGTGTGAACTTCAGCAGGCATAACTGTCTTTAAACTTAAGTAGTAATTTGAACTAGAACAACTTCATTCAAGGGCATAAGGGACATTAGAAAAGTATCCAATCATCATGGATTTTTTTTTTACTTTTAAATTAAGTTGAGATTTATTCAGAAAAATATTTTAGGTACTAGAAAGAGGGATTTGCAGCTATGAGCCGAGGGTTGCTCTTCCAAAGGACCAAGCTCAGTTCCCAGTACCTACATGGTGGTGGCTCATGAATGTCTGTAACTCCAGTTCTAGGGGCCCCAAAGTCCTCTTCTGGGCTCTGCAGGCACCAGACAAACATGTATAGCACATACATACATGCAAGCAAAATATTCATGCACAGAAAAAATAAAAACAAATATTTTAGAAAATTTTAACATGTGATCCCACACTCATACAGCTGAGGCAGGAGGATTACTTGAAAGTTCAAGGCTAGCCTAAGCTACAGAGAGAACATATACCTCTTCCCAAAAGGCAAAAAGCTCAACTAGTATTTTAATAAAGAGTAAGACAGAAGGAGATGAAGGCTGAAGAGGGTTAAACTCTAGAGTGAGTCGGTCTCTAGAAAGGGAAGTTGCTGGCTTCCAGACTCTAGACTCTCAGTTGTAAGTAAGCGGCTGGGCAATTATCACTTGTTTGACAGTACAATCTGAAGATAATATTAGTCTAAACAAATGGTCTCAGAGAACGCTGGTTTAAGTACACAGACATAAATTTTATATAAGGTTTAATGCCTCTGACTTCTTTGTCTGGCAGAGGCAGAGAGGAAACAAGGGTTTGGGAACTTCCACCAACTGAAATCAGCTCATCCTGTGGCAGCTCACACTGCCCTAAACTGCAGCTGGCATCATGACATCATCATCTTCTCCTATGGAAGCTGCTCTCTCAGTTCAACGGCCCTACAGTGTGCAATGTGATTTGTCCTGTGTGTCCTTTCTTTCTCCAGATGAGTGGACGCTGAGCAGCCATACTACTTTCATACTGACAACTCAGGTTAAACTTAGTCTCAGCTTAGGGACATTCCCACCATCCCCAAAAAAGAAATCATGCTGCCCACTTCTTCCTCCAGACCCTGGCACCCAGGTCTCATGTGTCTATGGATTTTCTTTTACTGCCCTTTCATATAAATGCAACTATATACTGGAAAAAAATCTAGATACTTCTCTTTTTTTGTTGTCACATGTAGCCCAGGCTGCCCCGTATTTCTGCTCCTCTGGCTTCCAGTTGCTGGAAGCATCCAATCCCAGATGCTGGGATTAGAGATGTGGACCACATCTGGTTCCCAAAAGTCTAAATATCTCTGATGCATTGAGTGCCAAGCCTTATTTTTCCCAGTTTTTCTGTCGGTGGGAATTTTAAGACTTCAGCATCCTGAAAAGCTCGGAATCTTGTCAAATTCTCCTCCCATTTCATTTCACATAGCACTAGTGTTGGCACCCATATGCAACAGTGTCAAAAGCTTACTCCACCCACCATTCTGATTTGTAATGCTTAAAAAATCTGCTGGGAACTGAAAGCATCAACTTGCTGCCACCGACAAGTAAAACCTCCTATTTCGCTTCCACCACAGCCTCAGACCCCATGCTCAGTTACTGATTAACAGTGACTCACTGATGTGGAGAAGCCAATACTTGTATCGGCTCACAACAGCCTTTTGCACATTGGCAAAGTATCATTCTTGTTTTAAAAAATTAATAAACAAATAAATAAAATCAACTTTCATTAAGGAAGTTCATTTACTATCAACCGCCTTAGCCTTCTATCGGGTCAACCTCACAGTTGTCTATTCCTAGTCCCTTAGTGAATTCCATCTATTTTCAAGTGATTGAACTATTTAGCTTAGATAATAAAAGATCACAAAACAACTTCATTGAGGAAATTCGTTAAAGATGGATCAATTAATTTGCAATAAGGCTGTGTGTGTGTGTGAGCGTACTGAGTCAAGCACACCCTATCACTTACTTACACTGAAGCTCCTCCAATATTCTTACTAAGATTTCACCCAGACTTACTCCCTGTTTACTACAATAATAATAAGGATTATAGGGTCTCTGTTGCCCTAACAGGCAAGTGTTATGCACTGTGAACTGTTTAATGGTTCACCATGGTATTCTAATGTGCCCTTAATTCCCCTCCCCACTTTTAAAGTGTCTAGATATTTTTTGCCTGCACATATGTCTATACATTGTGTGTATGCCTAATCCTAAAGGAGGCCAAAAGAGCAGGTTAAATCCTTTGAAACTGAAGTTTGAACTTTTGGGAGTTGTTATGGATACTATACTTGAACCTGGGTCCTCTGGAAGAGCAGTAAATCCTCTTACAGATGAGCCATCTTTCCAGTCCCCCTTAGGTATTTTAAAAAAATAACTTTTCTACGATTTTAGCTTAACTGTCGAGCATGGAGGGTCATTATAAACTTAATAATTTTTAACAACTGGTAATACAGAATTGACATTAATCTCAATGTTGTAATTAAAAACAATACTATAATTAAAACCATATTCTGTGATTAAACAGTTTCCCATAAACCATATCCGGTAACTTAAAAACGGTCTCTGCCTTGGTCCTCTGTTCTCAAACCTTTCTATCCATTGCCCTTTTCCTTGGTAAAACCCAGTAACACATTCTAAATAAGGAAAGCAAAGAGGCAAAACAATAGCAGGAAACATCCTTCCATGAGGTCCAGTAAAATCCCAAGTGGAACATCCCCACATGCCCACTTTGGGAGTCTTAAAGACCTACAAAGCTGGCATTCACCTTCCTGTGATCAGAGTCTAGTCAAAGAACCAACCACAAAGAGCTCTGTGTTCCCCTAACCTCTTCGTTACATCTGTGGCGGTTTGGATAGGAATGGCCTACAGGCTCATAGATTTGAATGCTTGATCACCAGGAAGTGGCACTATTAAGAGGTGTGGCCTTGTTGGAGGAAGTGTGTCACTGAGGGGTGGCTCTGAGGTTTCAAATGTTCAAACCAGGCCTTGTGTGTGTCTGACTGCTGCCTGGGATCTAGATGGAAAACTCCCAGCTACCTCTCCAGAACCACGTCTACCTGTGTGTTACAAAGCTTCCTGCCATGATGATAATGGAGTAAACTTCTGAAACGAAAGCAATTCACAGCAACCGAAACCCTAACTAAAAAAGCATTCTTTAGCAAGTTGAACATACTATACTTATAACAAAACTTGAGCCAGGCATGGAGGTGCACACCTTTATTTCCAGCACTTGGGAGTCAGAGACAGGCAGATCTCTGAGTTTTAAGCCAGCCTGGTCTGCAAAGTGTGTTCTGAGATAACCAGTGCTACACAGAAAAACCGTGCCTTGAAAAATAATAAATAATTTTAATCATATTTAACATTTAATATATTATTATATAGTATATCATTTATTTTAATATAACAAAAATTCAATGGGAGAATCAAGAAAGACTTTTTTGCTCCATTCTATTCTTAATTACTTCACGATTTGCTAATACAAGACCAATAAAGTTTGTATTCTTTTCTTTTAGGTTGTAATGCATTTGTTGGTTTCCAGATTAGACCGTAAGTTCTGGACAAATAGTGCCCAGTCTCTCCTGTGGTGGAGTAAAGTATGCTAGCCCAATTCTAGTTTGGGTGAGTTAGCAAACAGTCAGCCCAGAGAACTGACTAGAACCCAGTGGTTCCCTGAAGTGGGCCTGAAAGTCCAGTTATGTGCCAGTTTCTGAACTTTGTAGTACAACAGAGACAAGGGGAGAGAAGCAGGTCCACCACCACCACACCATCACGGACTGTCTACTGGGCAGCGCACTGATGAGGACACGGCTAGTGTGCACGCAGCCTCGCACGCAGGGGTGGAATGTGTAAGGACCAGGCTGCTGTTTTGGATCTGAGGGCAACTAGGCAACTTCAGCAAAGAGCTCAGAAAGGACTCTGGAGCCTTATGCACAGCAGACAAAAGAGCTTTAAAAAGTTACCGCTGACGATCTGACTTGTATGTGGCTGTCAGCTCATCAAACATAGTGCTGTTCATTTCCATGAAGGCCTTCAACACGTTGTACACCAGCGCCACAATAGCCCTGTGAGGCAGAGAAGAGAATATATTGTTAGTCTTCCACAGTGGGGCGCTGAACAGAAAAGCAGGACATTTCTGGCAGGCATGAGTCAGCTTCTCCTCTATTATATATACATAAAATACTTGAAGTTTTTCTTTAACAAGTTCATACACTTATAAGATGCATTCTGATCATCTTAACCCTCCAACCCTCTCCTCTCTGCCAACCTTATTACCCCCACTGCTCCCTACAAATCCATTTCCCACACTCATGTAGCACTGGTTAGCCTAAGTCTCATTATGTACCTAAGGATGATTCTGAACTCCTGATACTCCTGTCTCCGCCTACCTAGTGCTGAGACTATGGGCATGTTCACCACATCTGGTTTCCTAGCCCACATCTGGAGCTGAATTCTTTACTGTTCACAATCTTCCTGAGGGATGGCAGAGTTAAAACCCAAAGTTACCCTTCCAAATTATTAAAACATGTTTGTATGGCCAATGCATAATAAAATGCCAGTATAAAAATAAAGCTGCTTTACTGCTTTAGAGGTTGGGAACATAGCTTAGGCAGGTGTGTGCGCGCGTAGTCACACACACACGCTGATGGTGTACACCTGTAATCTCAGTACTTGGGGGGACAGAAGTAAGAGCATTGAGAGTTCGAGGTCACTGCAGCTATATACAGAGATTATCTTAAAATAAAGAAACAACAAAGACGGACAGACCAACCATTTATACCTTATAAACAAGAACAGGTGGTTAAAAATGACTTTCAAAGTAATAATATACATCAAGTCAGAAACTGCTCCTAAACCGCGTGTTCAAAGACAGGCGGTAAAGCCCCTACAAGCTGCTGTTGTGGGGTTACATTCATCTGTCCCTTCCTGCTTAGCTCTTCTGTTGACCCATTACCCCTGCTGAAAGCTGCCAAGCTGGTGCAGGATGCTCTTGGCTATGGAGCACTACACAGCTAAGAGGCCAAGCTGTTCAACTATTCTTATCAGGCAGAATGCACTCTAGATACAGACCACGTGAGAACTGTGCTGTGACAGACTTGAGTGCTTCAGACTCGGCAAAAAGAATGGTGTCTCCCATTTCAAAACTATACAAGGTTGCTTCCATTTTGCAACAACCCCCCCCAATCTTACTAAGAAGACAGCTCTAAAAAAATGAGGCCACATGTTAGTAAGAAGTCTGGTGTATGCTGCGGCTTCTGCTTGGTGCCCAGAAGAAGGAAAACTACATTAAAGCTCAAGAATGGTCTTCTTCCCAAGGACAGCCCTGGAGAAGCACTGGAAACTGGACAGTAACTGACAGGCACTACCTATAGCTCTCTCCAGACCACAGGAGAATTCTGTATGACGGTGTTAAACAGCTCTTCTTCAGAGTTCTATTAATATAGAACAAGCTAGAAAACTAAAAGAAAACATTATTTTATAACTATGCAAAAATTTAAAAGACAGATATGATAAACTGAACTGCACTTACTAATCCTGCAATGCCACATAACTTTATTGCATAGACAGACATGCAAACGTATCTTGCTATACAATATTTTAACTCTTCTAGGGCTAAATTCAACTTGTCCTACACTATAAAATTTTGTCTCCCCCACCATCCAATAACCTAGCTAGCTGTTAGGAAATGGATATTCCCATAAAATGTAGATCTCTTCAGACCATCTCCTTACATTCCCTCAGCATTTCTTGACAGGTCCTTGCAGAAAGCTCATGTAGGCCTTGCTCCCTTTTCTAGTACTGCACACTCATGCCTTTGCCCTCTGGAGCCTACAGACCTCGGAACGTGACAGACACCTTTTTAAAACGTGACTTTTTACAGGGATCCCTGTCACCACCATCTCCATCAGGATTCCAAATGAAGTCAAGCACTGCCACACTGCAGCACTCTAGAGGTTGAGGCAGGGGGGTCATGAATTTGAGGTTCAGGCCAGTACAGTAAGATCCGCCTTAGAAAAATGACCAAGTTTAATTTGAGGCCTGCCAGCCAATGTGGAACCTTTGGAGCTCTAGCACAATCCCCAAATATATCTGGGGCCTTCACACAGGCCAGAAAGCCTCTCAAGTAAACAGGTATTTTAACCAAATAGCACTTCTTTACAGAAATATTTGTTTGCTCTTCAGTCTCCCAACCAGCAAATTTTCAGGAAGGATTTTTATCTTGTCACGTGGGCGCCTTTAGCAATGGGCACAGCATCTGGTGCACAGCGAGCTGCAGGACATTTTACTAAGAAAAAGAGGAGGAGGAGGAAGGAAGAGAAGAGCAAAAGGGGGGGCAGGAGGAGAGGGAGGGGAAGGATGGAAGGAAACTGAACACGTACGGATTCCAATGCTCTTTTGAAATCCTATACAGACTGGAGAACATGATGGGAAGGATGACGTTGGAGTTTTCTTCTATCAAACTCATGATGTATTCATTATTCCAATAATAGAGTGCCCTTTCTGCCACCTTTGAGGAAAGAAAAGGACAAATTATAATCCTTTCAAATAAAAGTATTTTAAAAGGCTATTTTTAAATCATTCAATCAAAGGTATAATTAAATATTAATAACTCTTTACATTTCGTGAAGATTTATGATCTCTCAGGAAGTCGCCAGGCGGTTCACCAGCTTGGGAAGGAAAAGTTTTCCCTACCTGTTAATCATCCTCTCCTCCAAGTCTACACATCCCACCTATTCCCTCGCTCTTCCCTGTACAGTTCCCACGCATCCTTACTCTGCACACACACCCTCGCCCAGCTCAGCTTTCAGAACTCCTTGTCTGGCTTAGGTCTAGTTCACTTTGAGTCTTAAATGTCCCCACAGGCCTGTTTTGTTTTGTTTTAAATCCATTAGTAATTTTTATTTTATGTGCATTGGTGATTTGCCTACCCGTATGTCTGTGTAAGGGTGCTGGATCCCCTGGGACTAAAGTCACAGACAGTTGTGAGCTGCCATGTGGGTGCTGGGAATTGAACCTGAGTCCTCTGGAAGACCAGCCAGTGCTCTTAACCCCGGAGTCATCTCTCCAGTCCCCAGGCTCATGGCTTCAGGCTTTGTGGTGCAGCTTGTGGTGCTGCTTGGAAAGCTGTGGCCTTCTATGGTGGTGTCTGCCTGGAGAAGCGGGTCATTTGCTCATTGTCTTGGATCCCTCTTTTCTGTCCTCCATGCTGCCATGCTCTAACTTGATCTGTGGGCTGAGCTACTCACCTTGGACTTGAACTCAAATGGCTTTATTTATGTAAATTTAGAAATTATGTTTTGGACAGATTGCAAAATCTCTACACACTGTCCTAAACCTTTTTCTAGTGCATCCAGACCGACGCTTCACAGAATGGTGCTCCAGCTACTTTTCCTGTTTGGTCTCTTAGTGGTATAAGCACTAGCTTAATATACTACTAACATGTCTTTAGATTTAAAAACAGTAAGAGCCAGGGCCTCTATCTGGCCTTCAAATGAGAAGTGTGCTTTTGCGCTGTTGGACAGTATTTTCAAATGGTGGGCAGCACGGTGAGTCTGCTGGATTTGCAGGGTGGACATTTAGCGAGGCAGCCACCAGGTAGAAGTAAGCACTGCATTCAACTTTAGTCCCTTTCTCTCCTAAGCAGTTTCCACAGCCCAGCAGCCTCCTTGAAAGCACACATCAAGGTGCGCCTTCCCTGTGTTCTCCTCAAACAGCCACAAGGAGGCAGAGCAGGCCATGGAAAGTCATGGGCTTTATTTAGCCTTTTTAGCAAGAGGCCACATTTCAAATTAAAATTCAACCACACTTCCTTGTTAGTTTGGAACCTTGAGCAAGGCATGAAGGGTCTTACCAAAACAGTGGGAGAGACGACATAGGGTAACATTCAGCTTCTCTCCTCCTAAGCATTACAAATACTCCTCACACACTGGCAAAACCCTAGCGGCTCACTTCATTTAATTTACCCAAGTTAGGACATTTTACTGCTCTAGGCTTTGTGTTCCCATCATGCCTTCTTGCAGGGTATTATGGGAATTGAAGTTAAGAAATAGAGCCTCTTAGGGACAGGTGTTCAGGTCGGGTGACTATTTGTTAACAGTACAGTCAGCCTGTGAGAAAATCCCAAATGAAGACAAAGTAGCTGAGTCGCTAAGACGGTATTTGTACCGACTGCCTCTTGCAGAAGACCCAAATTCAGTTCCCCACACCCTCACTAGGCAGCTCACAAAAACCTATAACTCCAGCTCCAGGGAGATCTAAGACATCTCTGGCCTCTGTGAACACTGCGTTCATGTATACATACCCACATACACATAATCCCCCCCATAAATGAATAAGCAAATAAATAAATGTAGCTAGTGCCCATGGTGGCTTTATTTTTCAACACAAACGAAGTTTCTCCAAACTGGTTCACATGGCACACACCATTCTGACTCATGTTCTGTTTACTACTAACCTGAAAATGGGGGCTAGAAACACACTTGGCAATTTGTTTAAACAAAGGTTCTTGGATTTTAACAAACTGTGATGGTTCAATCACATCCAAGATTTCTTCCAGCTCCCCAAGGAACATGACCTATACACAGAAGCAAAAAAACATATATATATAAATCCATCACTAAAAACTCCACATGATCAATTTTACTTACAATTTTAAGAAAAACTCACACAAAAAGTCAAGAAAGGGAAGGCGGGTGGGTGGGTGGGAGGGAGGGAGGGAGGGAGGGAGGGAGGAAGGAAGGAAGGAAGGAAGGAAGGAAGGAAGGAAGGAAGGAAGGAAGGAAGGCGAACCAGATATTATTCTATTCATTTTGGCCCAGGAGGATAGCTCAGCAGGTAAGAGGCTTGCTATGAAAGCATGAAAAGCTGAGTTCATGTTCCCGGTCCCCACATAAAAAGACAAGTGGGTTATATGCCTACAACCCCAATACTACAGGGCGCTGAGACAGAAGGATCTCCAGGGTTTGCTGGCTGCAGCTCAGCTCCAAATTCTACGGCGAGTCACTGTCTCAAGAGTCCTTTTCTGGCCTCCACGTGCAAACCCCACCCCTACCCCATACACACAAAGACCACACTGAGCAAGGGTATTCTGTTAAAGTAAATTACTGATAGCACCAAGAATCTTAACTACATGGAGGCTCCGGGACCCCAGGCAAACTGGCCTCTCCCCCTTCAGGCCTTTGGGACTCTGCCCACTGCTAACAACCAACCAACACTCCATCTGACCCCACGTTTTAAAAATAATGGCTAACCCTCCTGGACTTATGTGCATTGGTCCCCATCACCACAGGACAGTCACTTGACAAGAAGCTCTCATTCTGCTATGCTCTCCAAGCCTGAGACAAACAGCAAACTCATTCATGTTAAAGTACCACGTGAACCACATCAGCACACACTGACCCGTTTTCTATGCTGATATGCACACATATGTACATACTCTCTCCCTCTCCTCCTCCTCTCTCTCTAGAGCACAGTGAATCTCATGGCCTGGGGCTGTATGCACAAGAAAGCTTGAAGATCACACAATGGAGTGAGACAAATAGATTTAGACATTTGTATAAATAGAATGGAAACATAACAAATAAATGCCAGTTACCTATTTATTCATGAAAAATAACACTGGGAAAAGCAACTAGGCGATTAAAGTATTAAGAAGGATGCTTCTATCCTATCTCAAGGTACAGGTGCAGTGATGAAGAGATTCTCTTTACTTCATGCTGTCAAGAAATGGGGTAACCTCCTGAAGCTCTAGAGCAGGGCTAGGACCACAGCTGATGTGAGGGAGAGGCTCTTTCCATCTACTGTGTCCTTTGTCATGTCCATGTCTTGGAACAGAAAGCTAACAGGTGGCCTCTGTTTCTAGGCCAGAGGAGAAGGCTTCAGACAGGTGTAGAGATGGTCAGGCTCCCTTCAAGGTGTTACTTGGGGACTCACTCCTCCTTACATGCCTGTTTAGGTGACTGTATGGTCCTTCATTCCCAGGCATGACAAGTTCAACGTCTGCTATATATT
Organism: Microtus pennsylvanicus; assembly: GCF_037038515.1. Lineage (NCBI taxonomy): Eukaryota > Metazoa > Chordata > Mammalia > Rodentia > Cricetidae > Microtus > Microtus pennsylvanicus. Next base: position 39,895,464 of record NC_134592.1, on the reverse strand, counting down.
ATGATACTGTACCCAGGAACCCCTGAGCACTAGAGTAGCCTTCCAGGCTACGCAAAGTCACTATAAATGTGCTATCGATCAAGCTAAATAACTGGATACACAATGGGGCGTGGCCAGGGGTTACAGTAACTAGAAGTTCGTGGTTTAGAGTTCGGGAAGCAGGTTCTGGTTTGTTGGCACATTCTTACTCAGTGTGCTTAGGTATGCTACTTAACATCTACTTACATGCTACTTTTACATCTAGTAAAAATGAGAACACCAGTCTGCCTTCCTGACCCAGCCACAGAAGAAGCAAGATTCTGCCTCGCCGAATCAGATACTAAGCCACGTGACTAACACAGACAAGAATAATGGGCTAATATAAGTTATAAGAGTCAATAAAAAGCCTGAGCTAATGGGCCAATCAGTTCATAACTTAAAAAAAAAATGAGAACACTGACTGCCACTGACCTACAAAGCTGCTTTAGATGAGGCATATGTTTGTGCATGCTTAGCCCCACTGAGCACTAGGCAAAGACTTCCTTCAGTATTGGCATTCTCTGATGTTAAATACTTACCTCTTTTTGACTGCATGTTTTAGGCCAAAATTTCATTAAACCCCTAATAACCTATAAAGGAAAAGGAGAAAAAACAAGAGACATTTAATGTTTCACATCATTTTAATAAAAATGTTTTTTCTTAAGTTTTTTAACATTATGGAAAGATATAAATAGCTTACTGGTTCTGTAAGTGAAGGATCTTTCTCCAGAAACTGTACTATACAATACGCCAGCTGGGCGAGAAAAAAGAGAAAGGACAGCATGTTAAATCCCACACTGCAAAAGCTGAGTGCTCACGGCACAACACATCTCAAAAGCCCCAGGATCTGGTTTTAATGATACAATCATTTCATTTAAACTCTCAGGAAAAATAAGGCTTTTAAATTTTATTCATTTAGAATTGGAATCCAGCTATGTTGCACAGGCTGGTCCTGAACTCCTGAGTAAATGATTCTCCTGCCCCAGCTTCCTGAGTAGCAGGGACTATAGCTAAAAGCTGTGTTTCAAGTCAATGACAGAGCAACAAGACTCCAGAGGAATTTTTTTCTTAAAAGAGGTCTAAGATTTCTGAGGCTGATGGAAAGTGGCTGACACAGTGCACTCTGAGAGGATCTCATTTACAGCCAGACAGTTGACATCTCAGGTTATGGGATTTAGTTTCTACGGGGAAGCAAGTGTTTTTCTAAAAACCTAGGCAACTGCCTACACGGGACCTGAAAACACAGCTTCCCAAAAGGGCCACAGGATATACTTTGCCATAGTCAGAATCTGGGGAGTGCTCCAGTCTCAACAGGAATGTTTTCAAATAATCACAAAATGTTATATCCTACAGCACAGACTAAAGAGATGTTTTCTAGAGGGCTCGGAAACATTCCTGAACTGGAGACCTACCCTTTTAAAACACCAGCATTTTGATGGTGTGCTAAATCTGGAACATATGCATGAATTTTTTCTTCAAAATACAGAGTTCCACATTTAAGAAGGAACACTACTTAGAAAAATGTGTTACATTTTAATGCAAACTCAAAAGAGAAAGGAGCCAGAGGCTTTAGGACTAAAATTAAAACTATCACTAGATCAATTATGTCTTCCCGTGGCACGCTTACCATGCACTGCAGTGTTCAGAACAGGGTTATGGAGAATGTGACAGAGGCTGATTGCCATCGCTACTCCTTTTATGGACGTATCTGATCTTCTCTGAGACAACTAACTATTGCCAACACTAGCCTCAGTCTTATAAGTGTTGGGATCACAAGGTGATTTTCAAAGTAATGAAGGATTTATAAAAGGAAGATGGGAAACTACTGAGAGGTCTGCCTACTTGTGCAAGTGTCTACTGTGTGTACAAAATGAGAAGAGGGAAAGCAGACGAGGGCAAAGGGCGCGGGGACCAGTACTGGAGCACATCCAATTCACCGGGAAGGCCCACAGTGGCCACACTCACTCCACTCATTACCTTCTTACACTCTACATTCACATCCATGCTGCTATGGGCAGTCTTTGCAGCAGCTAACATTGGGGACACAGAAGTCAGCTATGAAATAAGACGGAACAAAGGCCATTCCTACCTTTAAAATAGTTCCAAGATTCTACTGTGTGTAAAAAATAAAATGCACGCTTTATCATTTTCCCCGGGAAGCGTTTTTAACCATTTTTAACCTTTAGCACACTTTTTCTTTAAAAAAAAAAAATTAAATAAAAAAAAAAAGGAAAAGGAAAACCAATATCCTAAGAAACACTAAGTCCACAAACTTGATTTTATTTCAAAGGCGGGCTGAAGGATTGCGTGTTCACAGCCAGCCTTAGCTACAAAGGAAGACTTTGTCTCAAAAATAAAAAATAAAAATAAAGGTTTTACTATAAGGTCCTACCTGGGCATGGAAGAGAGATAAACTCCTGACAGTGTGTAGAGGGATCAACACTTTGACCAGGAACTGTTTGTGCTCGGCCTTAAGTGGTAAAGCGAAGCCATTGATAATACTAGAAAAAAGAAAAAGCAGGTTAGCAATGTCGTCCCACATACTGAACCCAGACAAACTATTGCTATGAGCTGGCTACCCCTCAGTTTTTATTTGTCCAAAAAACATAGCCAACCCCTCCCACCACTGACAGTCAAGACTTTTTAGTTACTTCAACTAAAGATAATTTACTAAGTAGGAATTTTAAAAAGAAAGTGAATCTGATTATGAATATCCAACAGAGCAAGCTGTGCTTTCAAAAACGGGCAGACAGTACCTCAAAATTTCCTATCAAACCCATGTTTTGACTTCCCTCTGTTCCTCTGTCTAGCACCCACCCTGATAACTTGTTCTTCAAACACAGGCCTTCTGCCTCCAGAGAGCACTACCTCACCTGCCTGATATCTTTAAATCCCCTTCCCTTCTCTAGACACCATTTCTCTTCATCCCTGAAGCCTCTGCCCAGCTTGGGAGGTCACTGAGAGGAAGCAGGGAGAACACACCCCCGTTTCTCCTCTTAGGAGGAAAGACTAGGCCATCACTATCCAGCTCTGTCAGCTCTGAACCTCACACCACAGCTGCCTCGCTCCTCCTCTGAGGCCAGGAGCTGCCTAGAACTCCATACCTGGGCACACAATCTTTCAATTCATTATAAATCTGCTTTCAACAGTTGTGAGAAAGGACAGGTAACCCACAAGCTAAGACTAGCGAATGAGAACCTTTGCTGTCACTGGCCTGACAGCCAATCAGACACGCTGTCTCTGAGTAAGCTGTGAGCTCCTTCTCATTGTGGGGTAGTTAACAATATCTAATTGTGGAACAAAGGAGCAAAGGTGAGTCTTTGAGTCACCTGGGAAACAGGCTAAGCACAAATGAGAGAGACACAAGGTTCTTGGAGCAAGAGATCCAAGTCAGCACTCCATTCTGCCACCTGAACATGACCTGCAGAATGAGAGTCACTCAAATCCGCAACTCACAGCAAATGCTTACCTTCCTAATATTTCCAGCAGTTCAGCTACACCGTTGAAGTGTTCTGTTTCATAAACAAACCTGAGAAGAGAAAGAAGAAAGGAGAAGGAAAGGAAGGGAGGGAGGAATAGGCAGGGGAGCAAGAAGGAAGTTAGCACATTTCCTTCAACTATTGGAGGTTTACTTAACATTTGTAAAAACATCAGTTTTGCTCTCCTGCTTGCCCATCATCCACTCACCTTAGAAAAATATTGTTAATTTGTTTTCGGATAAATGCTCTAAGCCCGAGAAACTTGCCATAAATCCTGTGCAAGACTGTTTTTAAATAGTCCCGTTCTCGGGGGTCTTCACTGTCAAATAGCTCCAAAAGCTGTTGTAAATGAAGGTAGAATAAAAAGCTGTCAGAGACAGTTTTGGTAAATGACTTAGAAATTCTATCGTTCATTATTTATAATCCCTCTGTCCCCTTCTTCCCTGGCACAGCAGTCGTCTTTGGGAAGCCAGCTGAGTCAAAGCTGTACAGCCAGGGAGGAGATGTACGCAACAGCAGCTGGAACAGGAACAGCCAAAGCAGTGCTCACAGCATCGATCAACCAACCATTTCCTACGCAATCTACACAGGTCAATCCTTCTATGAGGAGGTTTTATCCTCACCTTACAGATGCGCAAACTGGAGTACAGAACTTAATTAACCTGCTGGTGGTGTCAGAGTGAGAAGCATTAGGACTGGTATTTGAACCCAGGAAGTGAATACCTTAAGTCCATGACATCCTGGGTTCATGTTCCAGTTAAGTCCCTCAGTTAAGGCCCAGGAAGATGAAATGACCTAACCCAAAGCAGACTCTGAAATTCCCAATGCCCCAGCAATGCTCTTGTTAGTCTGGGAGATTACACAGGTATACTCAGGGTGGAAGAGCTCAAAGCAGACATGTACTACGCCTGGACGTATGAATGGCATGCCTTAGGTTCTAGATCATTTATAATGTTAGCCACAGAATTCTAATAACATGGTCTCAAGTCTCATGCCATAAAACAAAAAAACAAGTTCAGTCTTAGGCCAAGTGGCAGGGGCCACTACATATTCAACCCAATCCCTGTAAGAAATCACAGGGGCCTTGTTTTTGCTATATTGACTACCGAAGACACAGGAAGAAAGCTCAATGGCTGAGAGCCAAGAACTATGCACAAAGCCCTGTGTTCAAACACCAGTGGGGTGGGGAGGGTCGGGGGGGTATGACCTGCATGTGAGCATACCTACAATGCAAGCACTTAGGAAGCTGAGTCCAGAAGATCTTGAAATTGAGTTTAAAGAGAGCTACATGAGATCTGGTGTCAAACAATCAACAACAACAAAATTGGTTGAATCTAAATTTATATACAAATACAAATAATCTGAAAGAGTCAAAGCAATCTTGGTAGTAAGAGGACCAAAGGACTCACATTTCTCAGCTTTAAGACTCAATAAAAAGTTACAGTAATCACGCGTGTGCTCCTGGCATGTGACAGATTATATAAAAACTTTCAAATTCATGCTCAGTTGGTTCCATGGGATGCCATGACATTTCAGTATGGAAAGAAACAGTCTTTAATCTATGATGCTGGGTCAACCAGAGCATCATATAACACATATAAAAAAGTAAGTCACACTTCTAGCTCATACTACAAATTCAAATGGACTCAAAATAGATAATCAACCTAAAGACACAAGTAAATGACAAATAGAAGAAAACTCAAGAATAAATCACAACTTCAAATCAAGTGGTTTTTTTTTAAAACCACTGCCAAGAAATGCGTAAACAAAAAGAGGGAAAAAACTAAAAACATATGTGCTTTAAAGACAGTAAAAAAAGATAACTTACAGAAATAAAGTATGTGCACAAAAGGCTAGCAGTACCCACAATATATAATCAACTACTAAATCTCAATCACAGCACAATTCCAACTGGAAGATAACAGGAGGCAAAAGAGGAAAAGTTCATGGGGTCCCACCCTTCCTTGAGGAGGTACAGTTTGTGACTGGTTGCTGGGGGAGGAGTGACATTTTTCTTCAGTGGCAGAGCTACTGCACTCCTGTAAGTGATCCTAATTAAGCTCACTGAGCTTACCGCCCAAAAGACAATATGAACAAGTGGGGCCAGTTGAGAAGACGGAGACACTCAGAAATGGAAAAGAGACAAAAGAGGGAAATGGGGGGGAGTGATCAAAATGTATTATATATGAGCTAGGGAGTGGTGGCACATGCCTTTAATCCCAACACTTGGGAAGATAGAGGCAGGCAGATCTCTGTGAGTTTGAGGCCAGCCTGGTCTACAGAGCAAGTTCCAGGACAGCCAGAACTATTATAGAGAGACACCCTGTCTAGAAATATATAAAATTATATATTATATGAAGTTCATTGTGTCTAAATAATGTATGCTAAAAAATTTCTGAGAAAATGAAAACAACTTGAAAACTGACAAAGGATGTTTGAGAAGATATATCCCAAAGAAGATATAGAAATGGCAAATGGATACATGGAAAAGTGCTCGATTTCATTAACCATGAAAATGCAAACCAAAGGAAGACAGCACTCATCTGATGCAGCCTCAAAAGGAAAGTGTTGGTAAAGACACTGGAGGCTTCCATTACTGTTGGCGAGAATGTAAGATGGTGCAGGGCGAAGACTGTCTGGTAGTTCCACAGTCCATACTTCATTCCCAAGTAAGTGACGGACAGTACAGAAAGCATATATCCATACAAGTGATTCAAAGTATGAAAAGTTGCACACACTTGTTCATAGAAGCAATACTAAAAACACAATGCCCATCAATAGGTGGGAGGAGGAACACTGCTCATAAAGAAAATGAAGAGTGGGGCTGGAGAGATGTCTCAGAGGTTAAGAACATTGCCTGCTCTTTTCAAAGGTCCTGAGTTCAATTCCCAGGAACCACATGGTGGTTCACAACCATCTGATGCCCTCTTCTGACCTGCAGGCATTCATACAGACAGAATATTGTATGCATAATAAATAAATATTTTTTTAAAAAAAAGAAAATGAAGAGTTGAGAATCCTAATATTATCATGATACAGATGAGACTGCCAACCATTGTGATAAATAAAGAAATCAGACACAAAAGGACATAAAATGCACGGTTCCATTTATATGAAATACTCAGAACTGGTGTAAGAATGATTTTGTCTAGAGATGATATAATATTCTGCAGGGATAGTTGCACAGTCCTGTAAACATACTTAAAATTACTGAATTGGAAGGCTGGAGAGACAGGGGATCTGGGTCAATTCTAGGCTCCAAGTAAAAAGCCAGGGGGCACATGCTTGCAATAGGATACGTAGAGCTCACTGGCCAGCTAACCAGTGAGCTTCAAGCCATGACAGGCACTGTCTCAAAGCAAACAAATGTGAATGGCACCCGTGGAATGACTGATCACTGGCTTCCACATGCATGAACATACATGTGGACACATACCTGAACCCTATGCATCCGCCCCATACATATATTTAAACATATAGATACAGAGTACTGAATTGTAAACTTCAAAAGGGCAACTTTATGTTACATAAACTATAATTTGACAAATCTGCTATTTTGTAGAAATGACAGTGGAACTTGGAAGCACTCCTGAATGTTATTAATTCTTAATATGTTCATTACCGTTGCAATAAAACAAAACCAACTCAGCATGTAAATAAAAGCTGCCTACCTTTGTCCTCACAAAAGGCTATGTGTTATGCAAGCATGATTGCATATAGTTATTCATACATAAATCCATGTGACAGAGATGTGAGGCTGAGTCTCACAGTATAGAGGGGATGATAATCATATAAACAAGGTTTTGTTTGAAGAAAGACAGTTCTGGGCAAAATTAATTAATTAAAAATAAAGCCCTTCAAATATGGCAGGAAGCAAAAACTGAAGGATAGTATTCTAAGTGGACAGCGAAACAGTGCACAAGCTGGACTTCGCAGTGCTTATCATCTCTCAGTTTGTTCTCAAGTGGGTATTTTGAGTAAATCTTTATTAGTATATATTAAGAGCCAACAAATGGGCAAGGAGGTGCCAGGGATATAGTGATATGCAAGTCAGACATAATCTGCTTTCACAGAGTCTAGTCTAACAGTGGATAAAAATAAACAAGCAGCATAAGTAGTTCAAGATGTTGTACAAGCGCATAATGGATTTATCTACTCTATTTGGAAGAAATACTGTAACAGAGAAGGCTTCTAGGGAGAGAGCTAGCCAACCCCCTCCCCAAACAGAGACACAAAAGAACTGGGACAAGTGTTTTTACTGATCAGCTTTCTGTCACTACAACAAAACACTTACCACAAACTACTTGTGAAAAAGAATGCTTTTTTTTATCTCAATTTTGAAGGCTGAATGTCCAAAATGACATAGCATACACAGCCAGGACTGCCCTTAACCACACTGATAAGGGAGTCATCAATTACAAATGACAAGGAAGTGATTACATTACAACTCCAACCAGGACAGAGAAAAAGAGAAACTTGTATCTTATAATCCCTTCCAAGAGTGTGCCCCAAATGACCTAAGGTTCTCTCACTAGTCCGTACATTTTAAAGTTTCCATATCATTCGCCCAAACTGCCACCTTGGGTGCCAACCTCCAAATGCAGAAGACCATGGGGGTGGGGTCACTTATATCACACCTAAACCAGTGCAATTTTCCCAAGGGATTGTGGGGTAAGGAAGGCAGCAGCCTAACCGACTGATGATACTCTCTGCAATAACTGTCGTATGGCTGCTCAAGTAGCAAAAAACAAGTATGTGTGAGCCCTTTCCTCTTGCCATGTGCCCCTTGCTGCTCGGGACACAGACTTCCAGCTAACTATGGGAGGCAACCAGTGAGTTAACAATTTACTTGCACAGGAACGCATTCTACTTAGAAAGGAAAAACAGGTGGCCTTAACAGGTCAGAAAGGAGAGGGAGGGGGTGTGTGCCTCAGATGTGCTCATTATCTCTTAGGTAAGAGACACTCAAAACTACTCAAGCTATCTAACCCATCTACTGCATCCCATTCCTTGGTCATGGAAATTAACCTTTTCAAGTTCTATTTTTTAATCTGGTTTCTACTTTAAGTGGTGCAACGGGGCTTAATGAGTAATATGCAACCAACGTAAGAAGAGGTTTGTGGGGGTGGAATGTTAGCAAAACCTGAATCAACTGAGCTTCTTGTATTGCTAATTTAAAGAGTTTAATAACTGTATAATTAAACAAAGATTATTTAACTAAATATTTCATTAGATTCTCAAAAAAAAATCTATTTTAAGGAGGACCCTGACTTAAAGCCTCTGCAGTGTCCTGTTAAATGCACCATCCTCTGCAGCAAAGAAAGACAGGCCTGGCTGCTTCCTGCTGGCCTGAACAACACGCTTCTGACAGCATTATGACAGAGGAAGCAGACATCGGAAGGGTAACGGCATGAAAGGCATTACCTTTAAAGGAGGTGAGGAGTTGGGTGAGTTATTTCGAAAACCTAACATGTATACAAAACAATTTAAGAAAACACCGTATCCCACATCTATAAATCATGACATCCCCAATATCACAGGCAACTTGTCGAAGAAAACCGAGAGTTTCCAAATTGATTACAAAACAAAGACAGACATGTCGACACGCTGAGTCCAAGCTTTACAAAACAACTTCCGAGACCAACAGAGATAAATTGTGTGATGACTTAGCTAAAAGCCCTGCTTTGAACCTTAAAACTAATCAATCTACAGCGAAACAGAGAACAATGAAGGACTTCTCCCTCCCCACCTCCCCTGACCCTGCCACCAACTTACCCACCACCACCTGCCAAACTTAGCAACCCTCACTCACCCCCACCTCACCTCCCACCTTATCCCACCCCCACCTCAGCCACCACCACTTTACTTACTCCCTACCTCCCCTTACCCACCCCCACTTCTCACCTCCCAACCCCACGCCCCCCACTTCCTTCCCCTAGCAGAGGAACCTGGAGAACAATTCGGACTTGTCAGACTTATGTGGGTTTTCCGACTTGGGAAATGGACAAAAAGTAGCAAGTTTCCTCCTGCTCATTCCACCAAGGGTTTCCATCTTCCCAGCAGGGAGGAATGCTAACAGGGTGCCAGTTCCCACCAGAGACACTTGCTTCAGAGGTTTAAGAATGGAAGGCATGCTCTCTGAGGACTCTGGTATGAGAAGCACCTACCAGGGCACCTTCAGAGTTTGTAGGCGTCAATACCCTCTGCACCCCGTGCCTCGCAGTATACTAAACACATCCAGTCTAAGGCCAAAGAACATGAGCAAGGGACTAGTCTCAGATATCAAATACTACTAAACAAAACACTACTGAAGTAATAGGATTAAGTGAAACCCTTCATACTTCAGTGAGGCCTTAGCCAGTGTTTTTCTCTAAGCTCCCAATTTGGGGTAAGGTAGATCAGTAGGTCTCTTCTAGGGTACACTGGGATCCTGAAGAAAGGCCTGCGGGCAGAAGAAGGACCTGACAAGGCCCTGCTCAATTATCCTACTGTGAGCCACCACCTACCGAGCATCACACTGCAAACTCAACATGTACACATGCACACCACCTACAGCACACGCAGAGAGTGGGCTCGGGGAGATGAGGGTAATTAATGATGATTATCACGAAGAATCAGTAGACATTCTACCAAAATGAGCAACTCAGAAGAAACAGCAACAATGCAAGGGGTAGGAAATATTTGCAAAAAAAGGAACGTTCAACATTCTCAGATACGACTATATTAGATTCCTGAAATAAACAAACAAAAAATATTACAACAGATAAATAATCTCAAAAAGAGATTTTGGAAACTTAAAATGTGATGGAAATAATTTTTGGCAGAAGGATGGTAACATTAAGACTGTCAAAATTAGCCCTCTGCAAGCAAGCAGAAACACTTGGAGGGAAGAAAACACCTGGACAATAACAGGTCCAGAAGCAGGGGCAGAGACAGGAGGCAACCAACCAACCCAGAAAGACAGGAAGATAACATAAAGAAGGTCAGTATCTAAGAAAGAACTCGGTACAATTCTCCTAAGGGAAAGGGCTATAAATGTTCCTCTCTAAACAGAGCTCATGAAGGGCCATGCACAAGAAATACAAAGATACACTATTCTGAAATTTCTGAAGTTAAAGACAAAGATCTCAAAAGCTTCAAGGTCTCTAACGAGGACAGCATATTGTACTCTACTCACTTTCTCAGTACCATCCCTGGAAGTCAGAAGTCAGTGAAGCAATTCCTTAAACACGCAGGATAGATTACCAAATTAATGTAAGTTTATAGTTAGTCAAATGTAAGTAGAGTGTGAGAGAGTGTGTGTGTGTGTGTGTGTGTGTGTATTTCTTAGAAAATAAGACAAAGATAAGTGAACAAATACATGTCCCCAAAGACTGACAAAGGAGGTCTCAGAATGATCACTGTGGATATAGTTAGGGAAGGAACTAGTACAGATCTGAATAGGATGAGCATGACTTCAAGGACGGAGGCCTCCAAAGAAGAAAAAGAGAACAGAGAGACTGGCGCACACGTGCGTGTGTGTCCCCCACAGAGGTCATGTGTGAACAGCACAAAGGAATAAAACCGAGTGAAACCTCCAACAATTGTTATCCTTAGGGTAAAGAAAGCTCTATGCTGGAAGAGGAAGTTAGTTTTATCTAAAAGGGTAGCTAGCGACCACACTTCAGTGGAAGACCACACATCCAAGAATATGTGGGCAGCATGAAATGGTCTTTATGGGTTAAAAAGTAGGGGAGGGTGCTTGAGAGATGGCTTAGTGATTAAGAGCCTATACTCTTCTAGAGGGCACACGTTCAATTCTAACACCCATATCAGGCAGCTCAGGTCCTCTACCGGCCTATGCAGGTGCCCACAAACATATTCCCATACGTGTAGACATATACATAAAAATAGTAAAATAAATCTTTAAAAAAATATTTATTTATTATGTATACAATATTCTGTCTGTGTGTATGCGTTCAGGTCAGAAGAGGGCACCAGACCTTATTACAGATGGTTGTGAGCCACCACGTGGTTGCTGAGAATTAAGCTCAGGACCTTTGGAAGAGCAGTCAGTGCTCTTAACCTCTGAGCCATCTCTCCAGTCCCCTAAAATAAATCTTTATTTTAAAATTGTTTTAAATATTTTTTAAGATAAACACAAAATTGGGTGGGTGGGAAAGGAACCTGAGAGAAACTGGGTGTTGATATGATCAAAGCACAGACAGAATTCTCAATCAACTAAGATGTTTTAAAAAGAAACATGAGTTGAGAGTGGTGGTGCACACGTTTAATCTCAGCATTTTGGAGGGAGAGGCTGGTGGGTCGATATGAATGAGGCCAGCCTGGTCTGAAAAAACTAGGGGATAAATATACGCAAACAGTTAGAAAATGAATACCACTATCTCTAGGGTATAAGACTATGGATTTGGAGAAGGAAGAAATAGAAGTTTGCTACTTTTCATTATAAACTATATAAAATATTTCAATTATTAAAATAGGCAATACTTTGATACTTAAAACTGACTTTCAAAGTCACTAATACTCATTATGATCATTAAGACTTAAAGCAAATTCCAGGACAGCCGAGGCTATACAGAGAAACTTTAAAAACCATTTTTAAAAAAGAAGGAAAGGAGGGAGGGAGGGAGATTAAGTAAAAATTACAGTTGTAAAGAAGCGTTTGCCCTGCCCTTCTCCATATAAAGTAGCAGTTTTGAGAACACCAGAAATGTTTGAGAAATGCATGTGTAATGGTGCAGGCTTATTAATTTCAACACTCGGGAGGTAAGTAATCCACATAGAGAAAAGTAGAGTGGGGTGAGGGTGATTTAGATGCACACAAGATGCTGCTGATTCTGAAGGCCTAAATTGGATCTGGTAGCAGGAAGGAACTGACTCCTGCAGCTGTCTTCTGACCGCTGTGCACCTCACATGTGCACAAGCAAACCAAAATAGTAAGTGTTTTCTATACATTACCTTAAGAAAGAAAATGTTCAAGTAGACAATGAATAAAATGGGTATTGTAATGTCTTCATCTGAAGTGACACCGTGCTATAATTCAAGCCCCATGTTTCTGGCTCTGTTGGCAATAGCTATCCTAAAATGAAAACCCGAATCCCTGAGAACTTCGCCCGGACCATGCGAGGCACACAGAAAAAACAGCCAGAAACAAGCAAACAGCCGCCTGGGGACAGGACTCTAGGAGCAGCTCAGAAGTACCTGCCTAGGTCTGGGTTCAATCCCCAGCAGGGAAGCAGGGAGTTCATGAATCTAAATGCTATATTGACGTGAGGTGACTATCAGCAGCCACCCCTAGAATATCAGCAGCCACCACTAGAAGGCATAGCATAGACAAGCCATCACAAGGTTACACGCTGGCCTCAGCATAGAGCACCTCTGACTTCAAGGCCCAATGGGTTTCAGTCACTCAAGTATGACACTCCCCAAATCACATTCTCCTCCTAATGTTACTCATTCTGTCCAAAAGAGAAAAGCACGTCATCATCCCCTTGATTGAAGAAAATCTTGTGATTACATTTTAATATAACCGATTTGATTTTTGATCAGCATTTGAACACAGAGCCTGTTTTATTGAATAAGGTACTAGGAGATACATAGGGAATGGCTACATAGCTCACGGGGGGGTGGGGGGGGGAGTGCTCCTTTTCAGAAAAGCATCAAGAATTCCAAAAGAAAGCAATCTGAGCTCTCAGAGACAGCCCACCTGCAGATGCAGTCTGCCCGGGAAGCTGCCCTGCAGGCAGCAGCTAGAGCAGCAAGTCTTAAGCCCTTTAAAATACAGGTGAAAAGATATTGTGCTAGGGCTGGAGGGGTGGCTTAGCAAGTAAGAGTGTATAATGCTCTTCCAAGGGACCAGGGTTCAAGTCCAGCACCCACAACTACAGCCCACCACCTGTAATTCCAGTTCCCAGAAGGAACCAAAGTCTTAAGCCCTTTAAAATACAGGTGAAAAGATATTGTGCTAGGGCGGAGGGGTGGCTTAGCAAGTAAGAGTATATAATGCTCTTCCAAGGGACCAGGGTTCAAGTCCAGCACCCACAACTACAGCCCACCACCTGTAATTCCAGTTCCCAGAAGGAACCAAAGGCTCTGCTCTACTCAGGCACTTGTACACACATGTCATACCCACACACAGATACGTAATTAAAAATACAAATGTACATTTAAGAACTAATTTTATTATTATTGTTGTATGTTATGATGGGAAGAAGAGGTACATGCCACAGCGTATTTCTGTGAGGATCAGAGGACAACTCTGTACAGACAGGCCTGGTGACAAGCCTCACTGACCCTTTTACAGGTTCTGAGCTAATGCTGGACTGAAGGTGACGCAGGAAGGGAGTGTCTCACTGTCAGCTGGTAACAGATAACAACACCCCTGGCAAAAATAGATTTTCTAAAGTCCTATTTGCTGTAGGTTCTGGGAGATAAATGTAAACATTGTGACATATTCAGGGAACTGGTTTGGAAAATATCTTTGTATTGGAGTGAATACAATAAGGCCTTGGATAAGGCCTCATGGAACTCACTTCAGGCAAGAAGTTAAAAGTCATTCACAGCTTGCTTTGGGCCATGCCCAATTTTATCTTGAGGTTTTAAATATACAATATCAAAGGTCACTTTTGAGGCCAAACTTAATGATTTGCATAATTTGCATGCTAATTATGTCTAAATATAACTGCGAATGTAAAGTACAAATTACTAAACAGCCATCTCCAGCAGTAGCTATGTTATAGGATACTTGACTTGTGTGTCTCTTAGCAACCATGGACTGTTTCAGATTTAGAGAGTGGTTGAAGGCAATCTTAGAAACACGTTACTAAAGAGCCAGTGATTCACCCGATGAAACAATCCAAGGTTGGCAATCAGTCTGCTTCTAAAAGGGGGGGCAAGGGCAGCGGCAGCTGGAAGAAAACATTTCCCAAGACCCCTTAAGCAGATGAAAATGATCTTTATTGAGAACAAATGTTCCATAGCTGAGGCAGGCTGGGAGCTTATGTAAATCTGAAAGCAACTCTGCCATACACACGGAATACTACGCAGTAGCCATCTTTGACAAAGATGTAGATGAGTACAGTTAAAAAAAATGATAAAGGTTCTGTAAATCTTTTTCATAAAATCACCATGTTGCTCAAGTAGGGCAGTCAAACATTTCCTGGATGAGTAACAAGGCCCTTGATGAAAACTTTCAAAACCCTGCAACAAAACTCAACGACACAGGTTGTTCTGTCTGGAAATCCACTCATAATCCAGACCTCCAGCTTCTCTTTATAAATCCAAGGAGCCAGGACATGTGCCTGGCTCACTGTCTGGTCCAGACGACACAGGCTAGAGGGAGTGGACTGCAGAGGGGTCAGTGCACTCTGCCTTCATGCCCACACTGCCTCTCTGTAAACATCTAAGCAGGCTAACCCAACTCTTCCATTCCTGATCCTAACACACATTCGGATACAACACTGTTTAGAAAAAAAATATATCAGTTGGCAATGTTGAAATGACAAAGAATTTAGAGACATAAGAAAACACACATGACATCTGAAAGAAGATAGACTAAGAAGAACCATCTAAGCCATAGGGTACCCAAGAATTTTATAGTAAAAGTCAGGTGTGAAATAATTATAACATGCTAGGCAAATGCAGGCTAATAATGGATAACTTCACACCTGAAGCCACTAAAGAAAACACAATGTAAAAAGGCTCTCAAAACAAAGTTGATCCTAAATTAAATACTAGTAGCATATAAGCAGTGTTTACTACCTTCTTGGGACTGTCCTGAGCAGTTGTACAACATTTGCTCAGTCATCCTGACAACATTATACAACATACTGTGTCTCTTTGATATCTCCTTTCCAGAGGAAACGGATGGACAGAGCAGTTGTGTAACTTGTCTAAGGTCATACAACGAAAACCAGCAAAGCACACTTGGTGACGTGTGCATGTATTCCCATGACTCAGGAGGCAAAGGCAGGAAGATGGTCACACATTTGAGGCCAGCATGGTCTACATGGCAAATTCCAGGCCAGCCAGGGTGACACAGTGAGACTCTATTCTAAACAAATAACAAGTAAGACTGAACTCAAATCAGCCTCCACACTTGACAACCAATCCACTCTGTTTCTTGATAAAAAGCCCTTGAGACACCACAGAAAGCAAGCTCAGATTTTAAGAGGCATACCCACATGCTGAAAGGAAGAAAAAAAAACAATGAATACTCATCATAAAAGGGCAGAATCCTACAAAAATATAGTCTCAGGAAGGCTGATACACAGTAAGCAGAGGTTTATGAAAAACGCAAAGCAAAGTAAGAATGCACTTGCAGCAGAAACCTCTTCCTGACGGTTATGGCATATACAATTCTTCTAAATGCAAAACCAGCTAGGTAAGTCACAGAGTGGGAAGACAGTCACACCTCTTTCTGACGGTTATGGCATATACAATTCTTCTAAATGCAAAACCAGCTAGGTAAGTCACAGAGTGGGAAGACAGTCACACCCACCCCACAATTACCAACAATCTGGTCTATTTCCTTCCAAAACTGTTAGTGCATAACGCTATAGTTAACAGTGCCCCCCCCCCCCCAACTCATATTTTGGAAACTTGCTCCTCAATACCACAGAGGTAGAACCATCTGGGAGGAGCTGAGATAGCAACAGTACCCATGAGTGCAGTCACACAATGATACACATGTTGTCTGGGGAAGGCCCAGCTCTCACCCTTTACCTTCCACCCTTGCCACGTGAGAACACAGACAGATGCTTGCCAGATGTCAGCACATGGATTTTTGAACTGCCCAATCTCCAGATTTGTGAAAAGCAAATTTCTGCTCTTTAAAAATTATCCAGTCTCAAATAAGGCAGTTTCTGTCTCAACCACATATCTGCTCTCAATTTTACACCATGATCCAAAAATAGTAAATAGAAAATTCCAGAAATAATTCCTAAGTTTTAAATAGCCATTTTGAGGGATTATCATAAGAAAGCTTCAGCGTCCCACTGCCTCCGACCCCAAACGTGAATCGCTCTTTATCCACGGAGGGTCACTCAGTGGCCATCATCACTCTATCGCAGTGCTTGCATACAGGGGTCAATGCTGTCTGTGGCTTCAAGCATTCACTGGGGAGCTTGAAGTACAACACGTACATAAATGAGAGAGGTCCTGCAGAGGCACACCAATGCACTAAGACAAAAACCAGACATGCCTTTCCCCTAAAATAACAGACAAGACGTACAAACTATGGGATTCTATAACATGCACGCACCATTTCAAAACATATCCTGTGTGCCACTGCTCACATTCTTTTTACTAACTAATGAATATTCTGCTATGTGAAAGTCTATAGTTTTTTCAACCAACTCCTGATGAAGACCTATTAAGTTTTTTTCTAATGGTGTAATCATCAACAATGGAGCATTCAGTATCTCTGTAGACACATCTGGTTGTGTCTGATGGAACTGCTGGGTCAACACTTGTCAGAATACTATTTCCTCCAGAGCTCGACCATTTTAATGACCAGATGCTGTGTAGGAGGTCCTTCTGTTTGTGTGTTGCTTTCATTGGTTAATGAATAAAGATACGGACTTGGCCTAGTTGATAGGGCAGAACTTAGGTAGGCAGGGAAGACAGAACTGAATGCTGGAAGAAAGAAAGGCGGAGTTGGGAAGAGACACCATGGAGCCACCAGAGACAGACATGCCGAATCTTTCCCGGTAAGCCACTGCCATGTGGCGATACACAGATTAATAGAAATGGATTAAACTGAGATGTAAGAGTTCGCCAATAAGAAGTTAGAGCTAATGGGCCAAGCAGTGTTTTAATTAATACAGTTTATGTGTGGTTATTTCAGGGCTAAGCTAAACAAGCGGGTCTCTCCTGTAACAAGATGCCATGTGTATCTGTCTGTCAACTCAGTGGCACTTATCTTCTGATGGATTTTGGCTTACTCAGAAGACTCCCCTCCATCTTCTGCTGTATTTCCTTCTCCTGTCCCAACACCATGGTTTAAATTAATACACCTTAATAGATTATCTTTTTTTCTTGCAGTCCTAAGAACTATTTATTATCTAAAGCATCCTATTGGTGGATATTGGTATACCATGAACCATGAAGTTTTTAACTGAAAAAAAAAATAGAATTTTAATTAGGACTATGCTAGCCAGACAAGGCAGTGCACACCTCTAATCCCAGCACTCAGGAGGCAGACTTAGGTGGATCTCTGAGTTTGAAGCCAGCTTTGGCTACAAAATGAATTCCAGAATGATGGCAAATTTATTACCACCTAGGAATATATTGCATTCCAACATTCATTCAAGCCTGCTTTTTATACTTGTACTATAAGTTTCACACAGATTTAAAAATTTGTTTCAAATTGGGATACAGCTTAGTAGTGAAACATATGCTTAGCCAATGTGAGGTCTTGTGTTAAATTCACAGCACTAAAAGAATATTCAAAAGGTTTGAATATTCAAAAGGTTCATTCTAATATTAAGCTAATATTAGAATCAAACATACATTGTGATATGAAAAGGGTCTGAAAGGATATTTCATAACAATGTGATTTCCCAGATGGAACCAGCAAGTGACCTGTACAAGTCATTCCATAGCAAGCCCGCTTGTGACATAACACAAGAAGACACTAAGTCTCAGAGGCATCAACAATGTGTTTACATTGAAGGTAAGAACTCACTGTATCCAGACTCCCAAATGAACAAAGCAGATCAAGCAACAGCATTTGGGTTGTGTCTCTATTTTGCCTTCTACCATCCTGCTCTTCCTGCAATCTACACGGTGAATGAGTAGACTAGAGCTTAGGAATCAAATATCAACACTTGCTGGCAGTCACACCGCAAGTACAAAGAAGAGCCCATTCTCAGCTCTTATGGCATGGTACACTTATGGCCACTACAGCACAGTAAAGTAGTTCCATCCTTATTTTGTCTTTTGTATTCACTTATGGAAAGAGAGCTAGGGAAAGAAAAAGATTTACATTTAATTGCAACAGTAAACACGTTTAAATCTTGTGGCTGGAATAAATTTTAACTTAGTAAGTTTCCTGTTGAAACCACCAAAACATTTTGAGATCATAAAGCATCTACAGAAAATAAAAGGTTTACAGATTCAACGCAATGCCCATCAAAATCCCAGGAAAATTATTCAAAGACCTCAAAAGAATGGTACTCAACTTCATTTGGAAAAGCAAAAAACCCAAGATAGCTCAAACATTCCTGTACGATAAAAGAACTTCTGGAGGCATCACAATCCCTGACTTCAAACTCTACTACAGAACTACAGTACTGAAAACAGCCTGGTATTGGCATAAGAATAGACAGGAGGACCAATGCAACCAAACAGAAGACCTGAATATCAATCCACACATCTTCGAACACCTGATCTTTGATAAAGAAGCAAAAAATATCAAATGGAAAAAAGAAAACTTATTTAACAAGTAGTGCTAGCATAACTGGATATCAACATGTAGAAGAATGAAAATAGACCCATATCTATCACCATGACCAAAACTCAAGTACAAATGGACCAAAGACCTCAACACAAAGCCAGCCACACTGAACCTTATAGAAGAGAAAGTGGGAAGTACACTTGAACACATTGGCACAGGGAACCACTTCCTAAATAGAACCCCAGCAGCACAGACACTGAGAGAAACAATTAATAAATGAGACCTCCTGAAACTGAAAAGCATCTGTAAAGCAAAGGATATGGTCAACAAGACAAAACAGCCCACAGAATGGGAAAAGATCTTCACTAACCCCACATCAAACAGTGGTCTAATCTCCAAAATATACAAAGAACTCAAGAAATTAGACACCAAAAGATCACATAATCCAATTTAAAAAAAAATGGAGTACGGACCTAAACAGAGAACTCTCAACAGAGGGATCTAAAATGGCTGAAAGATACTTAAGGAAATGTTCAACATCCTTAGTCATCAGAGAAATGCAAATCAAAACAACTCTGAAATTCCATCTTACACCTGTAAGAATGGCCAAGATCAAAAATACTGATGACAACTTATGCTGGAGGGGTTGTGGGGAAAAGGGAACACTTCTGCATTACTGGTGGGAATGCAAGCTGGTACAGCCCTTTGGATGTCATTGTGGCGATTTCTCAGAAAATTAGGAAACAACCTTCCTCAAGACCCAGCAATACCACTTTTGGGTATATACCCAAAGGATGCTCAATAGTGCAACAAGGACATGTGCTCAATTATGTTCATAGCAGCTTTGTTTGTCATAGCCAGAACCTGGAAAACAACCTAAATGTCCCTTGACCGAAGAATGGATATAAGGAAAATGTGGTACATTTACACAAAAAAGTACTACACAGCAGAAGAAAAAAAATAACGATAGCTTGAATTTTGCAGGAAAATGGATGGAGCTAGAAAACATTATTTTGAGTGAGGTAACCCAAACATAGAAAGACAATTATCACATGTACTCACTCATAGGTGGGTTTTAAACATAAAGCAAAGAAAGCCAGCCTACAAACCACAATCACAGAGAACTTAGACAACAATGCAGACACTAAGAGAGACTTACATAGATCTAATCTACATGGGAAGTAGAAAGTATAAAAAGACAAGATCTCCTGAGTAAACTGGGAGCATGGGGACCTTGGGGGAAGGCTGAAGAGGGAAGGGGAGAGGCAGGGAAGGGAACAGAGAAAAGTAGAGCTCAATAAATGTCAAAAAAAAATGTATTAAAAAACCAACTATTTTCCTTTACTTTCGATGATAATTCTTTAAATTTTGGTACACTAATGTTACCTGGGACCTTACAAAAAGAAAAGAAAAGAAAAGGTTTGCTCAAAGAAAATATACAAGGAAAATATTATTTTGTTTTGTGAAAAAGAAGATGAGGATATTTTAATGTCTTAAGATGCAAGCCACAGAAAGGCTAGGTGTAGTCTGGGTATTGGATAAAAAAGCAGGGAGAGAGGAGGGTGGAGATTTGAATCAGAAGTGGGAAGCATGGCCAAATGAGGGTCAGGCAAGGCACAGCAAAGCAAGAGGGGCAGGGCTGGGATGGGGCGACAGCAGTTATTAGAGGGAGCTCCTCAGCCCCAAAGGCTGGTAAGTATTATGTAGCCTAGCAGGCCCCAAGGTAGGAACAAACCACACAAGACAGCTCAGAAACAGGTCTAGAGGGAAAAGCATCAGGAAGCCAGCTGTGCGGTCGGCAGACTGGAGAAAAAGCAAGGAGGCGCCATGGAGCCAACAGAGGAGAAAGACAAACTGCTAGTTGGAACCTTGCCGGTAGGCCACAGACTTCATGATTAAATATAAAATAATGCAAATGGGTTAATTCTAGATGTAAGAGCTTGCTAGCTTGCTATCAATATGCTTAACTGATTGGCCAAGCAGTGATTTAATTAATACAGTTTCTGTGTGGTTACTTCGAGTCTGGGCAGCTGGGAACAAACAAGCGGCCTCCTACACTGGTGGGAGACAGGTATTTTCTTCCCTGTCCAAAGAGAGGCAGTCCATACACCACACTTCTCCAGTGTCATCCACTGGAGAACACAACAGGAGCAAGGAGGTGTTTCCCGAAAATTCAGTCTCAGCAAAGCGCCCCAAACCCCAGGCAGAAAGGAAGATATGGTCAACAGTTTCAAGATGTGAAATAAGGAATCAGAAAAGTAGGTTCCCTAAGGTGCCCCAGATGAGACAGGCTGGAATTAATCCCTACAGGAAAATTTTAAAGAGTTAAATTGAGCTATTTCCCAGTTATAGTCATTAAATAGTTATAAATATTGTAATATTTCTATTACCTGTGCTCTGCACCCCAGCTCACCTACTCACTTTCAATAGATAAAGATATAGTCTAAAGTGTTTTGTTTTTAAAAACCTTTTCTAGACAGTAAGTTTTAAAGCAACATAAAGATTCATACACTGGGCCTGCAAGATGACTTAGCAGTAAAGGTACTGATTGCCCAGACTGATGAACTGAGTTTTTAATTTATAGAACCCACAAGACTAAGGGAGAAATGACTCCAGAGGGGTTGTCCTTTGACCCCTCTACTAGAGCTGTGGCATACACATACCCGTCTGAAGCCACACGTCCACAAAATAAATAATGCTTTTGTTTCTTTGGGTTTTGTTTTTTGTTTTTGTTTGTTTGTTTGTTTGTTTTTCAAGACAGGGTTTCTCTAAGCAGCTCTGGCTGTCCTGAACTCACCCTGTAGACCAGGCTGGCCTTGAACTCAGAGATCCACCAGTCTCTGCCTCCCAAATAGTGGGATTAAAGGAATGCACCACAACCACCGCACCACAACCACCGCCATAAATATAAATTTTAGAAATTGTACAAACCAGTCATATAAATAAAATTCTTCTATAATTAAACTTTTAAGAAAGCAACTTAGAAAGACTTAGGAATGGGTATTCCTGGTGTTTAGTATGGAGGTAAATTCCACCACAAATAATTTTTAAAAGGCATTGTTATTTTTAATGGGCAAGAGCAGAAACTACCTCATATAATTAAGAGGCAAAATAACAACCACCAGCAAGATTGTTGTTGTTTTTAACAGTATCTGAGAAAATGAAGTAAAGTGTTGGTAAATAAATTACATGCATACAACTACAAAAAAAAATGCTTACCTGTAATACAAATTTCTGATCTATGTATTTTTTGGCAATGCTGGGTTGAAATTCTTGGCTTTCCAAAAATCGTATGAAAAATTCATATACAAGCTGTAACAAAAATATCATAGTTAACTTCAAATTAGAATTCATTAAGAACATTAAAATCTACAAGAAGCACATTACACTGAAGCTAACAGGGCTAAGGGAATTAAGTTTAACTATCAATCCACAAGTCGTGCTGGCCTGGCCTGTGATACAGTTAGTATTGTATAGGGTTTTGCTTTATATGTTTTTTTTTTTTGGTTTGGTTTGGGTTTTGGCTTTTTAAGACAGGGTTTCTCTGGGTATCCTTGGTTGTCCTGGAACACACTGAGTAGACCAGGCTGGCCTTTAACTCACAGAGATCTTTCTGCCTGCTTCTGCCTCCCGAGTGCTGGGATTAAAAAAGTGCTGGGATTAAAGGCATGTGCCGCCTAGTTTAATGTTATAATTTTTAACTTTTAAATTTAACTTTTAAAATTAAAAGCAAAAAATACAGCCAAAGCAAATAAAAATCCATATTCTCACCTTTTATAGAGAATCCCACTGTTCACAGTTTGTCATCTCTCGCCCCAACCCCAACCTGCAGGTAGGTAGGAAGGTAGTTCAGTCCTTCCACTGTGTGGTCCCGGGACAGAACGCAAGTCAACTTGATGGCAAGAACAACTTGACCTGCTGAGCTATTTTGTCAGTCCACTGCTAGCTTATGTACACTCCCTCTCTAAAACATGTATCTGTACTATATATAAATCTTTGCATATTTTGATGAAGCTACCTTTATCATTTAAATGGTACATTATGAATAATCTGTGCCAGTATTCAAACCATCATTTTCAGTAAGTAAGTCATTTCTAATAATTTGAATTCCACTGTTCATAATTAAGCAATCACCTATGCTCAGGTATTTAAGTAGTTTCTATAGGGTTTCTCTAGCAAAGCACTCCACAATTTGAATTATACAGAACATACACTTCTTCAATTACTTCATGAGTTAATAGTTTTAAAAGTGGACTTGTCAGATCAAAAGACACCCAAACATTCCAGATTGTTCATAATCACTGACAGATTTTCCTTAAGAAAGTATGTATCATCTTCACTCTTCTAAGCAATGTCTGTGTCACTCAGTATCTTCATTTGGAAACAACATAGTCACATGTGCAGGGGCAACCTCAAATAACTGTTCTGATAAACAGTGCAGGATCAATATTTATTTTTTTGTTTGTATAATAAACTATGTTAAAGGCCACACCAGACTAGACAGCAGCATTACTGACCCAAAACTCTTAAGAGAGGAACCCTGGGCTAGAAGCCCAGCTATACCCCTTACTAACTGTATAACCTAGACGTGTGTTCATTCTTTTAAATTCTGTTTCTTTCATTTTTCAATGGAGATGATAGTAAGATTAAATGTAATGCTACATGCAAAACCTCTGTACAGGACAAACATAATCTCCATAATTTGCCAAAAACAACATTTGTGGTTTTTCCTTTCACACTTAAATTGACAGACACACCCAAAAAAAGCTTTATGAGATAAATATGTGTGTATGTGTGAACATTTAATTTAGATGTGTTTCATGTGTGTATAAGGAAACGCTGAGAAATTGTTAAATTTTCATTTCCTTCTGCAATAAAACTCATTACATGTTAACATAAGAATATATATATAATTTTAAAATTGTATTATAAAGAAAAGAACTTAATTAGGTGTTCTGACACACGCCTGAATTCCCAGAACTGTGAGAATGGGGGCGGGAGGGCTGTGAGTTTAAGGCCAAGCTGTCTACTTAGGAAAACACTGACCTGAGAAAATAAGATAAATAAGGCATTGCATTGGTTATGTTTTCTGTAAAACTCTTGAATATCCGGTATATTAGAAGACTGATTTACATATTCTTGACTATTCAATCTGTGATTTATTGAAATATACTTTTAAAAAACTTAAGGTCAGGAAAAGAGTATTTTAACGTCTTCTCTCAGAATCAGAGATATTCTTCTTTAATGAAAACATCAAAACTCAACAACTGTCTGTCATTTCTGAAATTTGAGTTGTAGTTTAGCTTACAAGTTAAGAGTACATATCCTTCAAGCAAGAACTGACGCATATCAGGCTGTGTGGGCGTATGGGCCACCTATATCTCCAGTCTCAGAAGGCAAAGATGAGGGCATTATCAGAGCAACCTGGCTAGTGTACCACTGAGCTCTAGGTGCGATGCCTCAAAGGATAAGGTTAAAGAACAATGGAGAACAATTAATTCCTGATATTACCCTCCAAAAGCCATGTGCACTACACACACACACACACACACACACACACACACCATAAAAGGTAAAAAGTAGGAAAGTGGGTTGCAATGCAGAGTCTGAAATGATACCAATAAACTATCCAACAGTCTGGATGGACCTTGATCGTGTGTGTTCCTAACACAGGTCATTTTCCAGGGAGGAATTATTGGCTCTCTGGCTCATGTAGACTTTTCAAATATTGATGAATCCTACTTCACAGTATCTTTGTTTTTTTTAAGATCACATTTTTATTCCCTCCCAAGAACAGTCTTTAAATTTTGGCATGCTGAAAAGCTCACTATGGGGGGCTGGAGAGATGGCTCAGAGGTTAAGAGCGCAGGCTGCTCTTCCAGAGGTCCTGAATTCAATTCCCATGTTTTTATAATGAATAGTTCAAACAGTGCAGTAACCAATAAACACAGAGAAAGGACAATACCATAGAACTGTGGTCAAAGAATGAACAGTGACCTGTGAATGGCTTAGTGAGAAAAGGTGCTTGGTGCCAAAACTAATGAGCTGAGTTCAAGTTTCAGAACCCAGACGGCAAAAAGAGAGAAAAGCAGCTCCCACAAGGTGTCCTCTGACACCCCCCAAACACATACTCGTGTGTGTGTGTGTCCATGCGCTTACACACAAATAATAAATGTAACTAAAAGCTTTTATTAAAAAGTGATGTGAGTGTTGTATAAATTCGAAGGGGAGGGGGAGTCTTCTCCAGTGATGTGGTGGTGTTGTAGTCACAATATGGTTTGAAATTTTACTCCTCACACAACTGTTCTTTTCAAAACACTCATTTTTCAACTCTTGATTTTACATAGAGAATTCCAGACTCAGTCAAACCACCCTTGCCCTGAATCCTTCTCCCAGGCCGCTCTTGGCCATCAGCCTTTCCACCGGAGTCAAGTGACTTGGTGGAAACATTTCAGACACATTTAGAAATAAGCAAAAACTGAACCTCACAATCAAAACTCTCTCTAGAGTTTCTAAAGGGAAAAACTAGGGGTACGAGGATAAATTATTATTTGAGGTCTCGTAAGAAAGGTCCATGAGCAAAAAGTTAACATTCTTGGCATCAAGTCTCACAAGAAGGCACTGAAAACCATCCTTAATTATAAACAGGTCCTACAAAATTGTATTCTACTGGGAAGGCAGATCTAATCTCAGAAAACACACACAAACAATGACCATGGCAACTATGTCATACTAGCTTAAATACACCAATAGAAATACTAGAAAAAAAATTAAATAACATGTATACAAGTAAACCTCTGACATATTTGATCAAATACCACGTGAACTTGATATTCTGCTGTCTATTTCGGTAATTCTCTGCCTGTCCACAAATTTAAAACAGTTCTGTAGAACAGTCAGTCAGTTAGCTGGACTGTAAGAATAGCCACCTACAAACTAACCAATTATGTCATTTTCTTACTATTATCCTCCAACAGTCACACTTTGCTCTCTTCTAAAATGTGGTCCAGAAGAGGAAGCATGTGGTGAATCATGGAATTCACAAAAGTGAAAAGATTTAACACCACACTATGCTTTGGTCAGAAAAGAATCAGATGTTATAATAATTTAAAGGTTAACTATTAGACAGGTGTAGTGGTACACAACTCCAGTACTCAGGACACAGAGGCAGGAGGATGGCCAGTCAGAGGCAGTCTGGGCTACACAGTGAGCAAGGCCAGTCAAAACTTCCTAGGAAGACCACATTAAAACAAAACAAAACAAAACAAAAACAAAATCAAAGGCAGAGGATGCTGACTAAGCAGAACTACCCAGCATGTAACAAAACTCGGGGCTCATCCCTAGCACTTCAAGGATAACAAGTCAGACAAAACATGGAATTTACTGAGATATGATCATGACATCAATAATCTATTTGAAGAGAAAGAGATTTGTTGTTTTAATTTTAAATAAATAAATTTTATTTATTGTGGGGTGCATGTGTGTGTGCGCGCACACACGCGCGGCGCACATGTGCTCTGTATATGGAAGTCAAAAGAGTCATTTCTCTCCTTCCATTGTTAAGTTCCAAGACCAAACTTGGATTCCCAGATAGGTGCAGCATGCACTTTCTCATTCAGCCGTCTTTCCAGGCTGAAGAGATTCCCTGAATGATCTCGTCAGTTACAGCCACCCACTTGAGAAATGGAAAGTTTGCTAATTTGTGCAGTAAGGCTAACCAAAGGAAACCTACGACTCTTGATACAAGCCTGGAGCCTGCACTAGGATGTCACGAAGTTGCAGAGAATGAGGCCAAGCAGGCACTCTGACCTCACCTGTATATCTTTTGACAAGCTCATATAGCCTTGTGTAGCCCTGAACATGTTATATAGCTGAGGATGATCTTGAGCCTGACTGCCCAGCCTCTCTCCCATGAGCTGGAATCGGAGGCATGTGTCACCATATCTGCTGCTTCTTTCACTGGATCCAACCTTAAGACATGCTTCCCTCAGAGCGAAGAAAGAACCGGTAGTATTATAGGCTTGAACAATATGTCAGCACACATAAAGCTAGTCCATTTTGTAAACATTTCTGACTTTGAATCTAAAAGGGCAAAAGTCTCATTGTCAGTCCTCAGCATTGCTACAGCTTCATATGAACCAGTAAGTCAGTGAAGCTAGGATATGGTATACACATTAAAGCAGTAGTTTAAGAAATCAATTTGGCCTTCTATTTTATATCATTAAGTACACTTTTATTTGCAAGCTCTTTATAATGAAGTTTTAATATTTTTTTAAGTTCAGGAAGATAAACTGAAATAAGTCCATGTTGGATTTTAGGGGAAACTGATGTCTAAGAGAGTGATGAAAATGCTTTGCAAAGGGCAAGGGAATCCTAGTCCTTCGCTGGTCTGCAGGCCACAAGATGTAGTACATTCTTAGAGAGACTAGCTTTTTAATTATTTTTCTCTCAGACTAAAAGTCAAATCCAATTGGCATCAAGCATCAAGAATTGCTGGAAGCAAAGACCTGTATTTTGAGATCTGCACTTTGTTTACAGTCATCGTAAGCTTACAAGTTAAGAAAAATATTTACCTCTATCCCCTCTGCAGGGTCTAGGAAACCAACCTGGCATCTTATCTCCTAGCAGAGACCTGTAGGCACCAGGCTCTGGAATCTATTAGCATTTTCCTTTGTTAGTCAACAATCACAGACCCTCAGTATTTTCTTATCAGCTAGGGATGTCTTCGGACCTGAATTCCAACAGACCTGAGTTTCCTGACACCCTTTACTCCCCCCTGACACCCTTCCCTTCCCCCCTTTGCCCATTTGCTATATAACAGCTTCTGAGGAAATAATAAATGGGACGGCTTGATCAGAAATCCTGTCTTGCCGTCATTTCTCGTGTCTCTTGTCCTTTCATTCCTCTCCCTAGGTTTATCAGGGACCACCGTTGGTACCCCCGCTGGCCAGGATAGATGGCGCCCAACAAGCATCAAGAATAAGATGTGACAACCAGTTGCGGTGGCACTCGCTTTAATGAAAGCACTGAGGAGGCAGAGACAGGAGGCTCTCGAGGGCAGCCTGGTCTACAGAGTAAGTTCCAGGAGAGCCATGACTACAGAGAAACCCCGTCTCGGAAAAGAAAATAAGACATGACATTTCCTTCAGTGGTGTAGCCACTGATAAGTTGCCCTTGTCCCACTAAAAAACCCCTGACCTATGCTCATGTAAGCAACCCTAATTCAACGCAGCATGTTTATTAAAAAAAAAAAAATCAATCCACAGTGGCACATGCACATCCCAGCACTCAAGAGGCAGAGACTAGCAGATCTGTGGGCTACAAGACTGTGTTTCAAAAACAAAACAAAAAAAAAAAAAAAGGAAGGAAAGATGGAAGGGAGGGAGGGAGGGAGGGAGGGAGGGAGGGAGGGAGGGAGACCACAGACCTGTTAAAAAGAAAAGTTTCAGTGACAGAAGGAGGGAATAAGAGGATGAGGAAGTTCATTATGCTCATGCAAGAAGTCATTAAAGAATTCTTTTAAAAAAAGAATAAAACATGATACAAATTCTACCATTCAAAGGGCTCTGTTCTGTTCTTTTTCCAATTTTGTAGATATACGTATGCAAAGCACATTAGGCTTACAGATCTTAGAGCACAGATAATCCACCAGGCAGCTAAAGAAACATCTAGCCTAAGAAATCAAATAGTGTTTAACGTAATTTGCCCAACCTTGGCACCTCTAACAGGACCACACAGTATTACAAGCCTGAGGACATGTTGCAAAAAAACACAGCCCTGGAAAGAGCCCGGTAACCAGGAAAAACAGCCCACAGTGTACCCGTAGCAACCTATTGGTACCAAAGGGGACAGGCCAAGTGGCAAATCTACGTCAGTCTCTAGAGTGGGGAGAGCATAGACTGTTAGATCTCTCTGGGCCTTTTCAACTCACCCCTCAAAATGTCAGTGAGTAAACAGGCACAAAGACACAGTGGCTTCTCCCAGGGGCGAAGATGGACAAGGCTACATCCTTTGCCTTCCACCCTCCCTTCCTTCCTGTTATTATCAAACTCAGTGGAAAGATGGCTTTAGGGGGTCAACAGAGTCAAACTTCTGTTTTCTTCTTTTGAGGAATATTGTGCTCAAGAAAGGGCAAAAGGAAACAAGGAGCTGAAAAGTGTCAGCTAAAGTGTAAGTACACAAAGTAGGAGACTGCCACTAGCCTACAAAAGGCTCTGGTGGTCCTGACCAGCCCTGGAACAGACAATGATCCCTGCCACTAGCCTACAAAAGGCTCCGGTGGTCCAAAACAGACCTTCAGCACAGCTTCTGTTGTCTCTGATACCACTAGAAAGGAAAGGAAACCCACTCACTGTTATCGCAAAGACAAGGCATACAAGTATCTCCGCATCTACTGCTAAAACTGAGGTAAGTATCCCATGACTTAGTCATATCCAGCTAATACTAATATGAAAACAGTTTTGTTCTTAACTGAAATCCCAGTGGGCGGGGTCACAGAAAGGCTCTGAAAAGGACCTGTGGCTGGACCTGAAACGTCGTCCTGCAAAAGTACTTACTGCACTGAAGCCCACTGTTCCCTTCTTCTAGCATGCTAATTATCAAGCACAAGCAACACAAAAGCCCCAGCACTCAGGAGGCAGAGGCAGGCAGAATTCTGAGTTTGAGGCCAGCCTGATCTACAGAGCTAGTTCCAGAACAGTCAGGGATTCACAGGGAAACCCTGTCTCAAAATACTAAAAAAGAAAGAAACACATATAGCATTTTTCAGTTTGCCACTATGTCTTCTAATTTGGTCTCTTCCTTCAAGGAATCCCCATGCTAATAGGGGAAGTTAATGGAGTTTTCTTTCATAACGTAAATGAAAAGCCAAAGTACCTGTAAGTGGGGCCACGATGCCTCGAGGGTAGGTTCATCTTCTTCTGGGTCGAATTCATTGCTGTCACTAGGAGGGAGAGTTCTGAATATATTGCAAGATACCTAAAAATAAACAAGCAGCAATCAGCTCCAAGTACCTTTGGCAGGTGCTCTGGGGACACAGTGCACATGGAAATGCCACAGAACTGAAAATAGGAACCTCTTTCCACGGGCTCCAGGCTGGAACCACCTCGAGGCAAAGCTGGAAGGCCCCAAGGTAACACCAGGCATTCTCACTGCCGTCCCGACCCCTGTGAGTGGACAAGTCCCACCAGCGCTGATGATGATGGTTTACTTACCAGTCAAGTGTGTCTCTAACTAGTCCACTACACTAACACACAAATAAGTACTAATGGCCGGTGAGCACTTTCTCTTCCTCACTCACAATCTACAATTCACAATTTATATGTTTATTGTTACCTCATAATGAAATTTCTGGCATTTGCACAAACCCCCGCCCCCAAAAAAGGAATCAGGAAAGAAATTTAAGAACCTTCCTAATAGCCTTTTAAATCACACCTAATCTTGCCTCAAAAGGTTTACAAATTACTATGGAAGTCCAGGATACACTGTATCTGTGTCTAAATCTGATGAACATAGCATTTCTTTGCCACAGGCAACATCCAAATTAAATACTTACTGTAAGTAGAAATGTGTTGAACTGAGGATGAAGACAACTCAATATCTCTCCTACTACATAGGATTGTTATTATTATTATTATTACTACTACTACTCAGGATTCCCATCACAAAACGCTTATTTCTGAAATGCTTTATTAATGCTATTCTGATGGTCCCGTTTTCATTTCCATGCTGTCTCTCCTCCTCCATACTCACCTAACATTGTAATCAAGCACATCCTCTGACCTGAAGACTGAAACAAGGAACAATGGAGACGTGTGGAGAATGGGAGAAAGGAACGGTGACAGCACTCCAGAAGCCTTGCAGGACTTTCTACACAGGGGGCAAATGCTGACCTGTAAGGAGCTGCTTTTGTTTCTGTTGTTTTGTTTCCCCAGATAACCCTAGCTGGCCTTACACTCAAGAGATCTACCAGTCTGCCTCTGCCTCCAGAGTACTTAAATTACCCTGGATTAAAGTGCTACACCTGATTGATGTGCTGATTTGAACACAGAGGAAGAAAGGCTTTTAGAAGACCCATAAGTGTATTTATTCATTCAAACACCTATTAGTAACTATAATACACACACACACACACACACACACACACACACACACACACACACACACACTGTCCTAAGCACTGGGGAAATAATAATGAACAAAGAATAGAAAAAGTTAAAAGTCCACGCACTCCTTCAGGAAAATTTTATTTCAGTTAAAGTTGTAAGTAATATCCCCACTGCCCAGTTATGAACACTCAGCTCAGGTGGGTAAGCTATGAAAAAGTGACTGAATTTTATTGGAAGTGCAAGCAGGAAGTCATTAATGGATCGTATACAGAGAAGTCACATGACTTGGTTTTTAAAAAAATCAGTCTCATAGCTTCACAGAGTTTAAGTAGTATAAAAATGACAGAGATAGCTCAAACTAGAGGGTGCCAGAAAAAAAGAGGCTATGTGTGTGGATTGACAGAAATGATAGCTCACTGGTTAAGAGAACTACTGCTCTGCCAGAGGATCCAGATTCGATTCCCAGCACTCAAGTGCTGGTTCACACTCATCACTAGCTCCAGTTCCAGGGGATCTGACATCCTCTTCTGAACTTCACAGGCACCAGACATGTACACAAAAATACATACAGGCAGCACCCCCATACATAAAATGAAATAAATCTTTAAACAAAGGATGAGTTTCCAGAAAATGAAGAGTGGGCAAAACAAGAAGTGTTTTTGTTTTGTTTGCTTGTTCTGGTAGAAATACTTGGGGGTGTTAAAGGCATTAAGACAGACAAACCTAAACTTGTGAAGCAGACAGTTCGGGACTGGAGACACGTGAGAACTTGTGTATATGGATACTAATGCCATCGCATTACTGGATCACTTTGGGAAGGGCTGTGCACCCCAACATTTAAAAACAAAGTAGACCAAAAAGTGCACAATGAAAGCAGGGGTGAACGAGAGGTTGTGGGGAGGTCTCTGAGCTAAAAGAGGAAACTAAAGAGTAAGAAGCAGGCAAAAGCAGTGAATACCATTCAGAGGGTGGAAAAGATGCGCCCAAAGCAGACATGGCAGCCAAGAAGCATAGCCAAGTAGCAGTTCCAATAACCCCTGGGAGCAGAAGAACTCGGCTCCTAGTGGCAGTCAGTGCCCAGCAGAGGAGCAATGGAAGCTAGGATGTCAAGGTCTTCCCAGGACTCTAGAAGGTAGACTGACAATATTTTGTACACAAATGACAGGGGGAAATATCAGAGTACATATTTTTGTTATATAAAACTTTCTCTTCTAGCAATTATGAAATCGTGTACTTAAGAAGAAACTAATGGCTTTTCAAACACCTAGCCACCGAGATGTCTCTTCAGTCGGCCAGCCATATTCCAATTCACAAAATCCTTTACCCAATTTGAAATCACATTTTTATCTGAATAAGTCATTCATACTTAAAATGACTTTGGGGAGATGTTTGATAACTTTACCATTCATCAGCTGGCTCTCATCAGTGTTGGCTGTCTTCACGGCTATTCTACAGAATACTTGAGTAGACCCTAGAACTTGTGTGTGGCCTGGGACATGCCAGCTCTCTTAAGCGCCGACCACCTGCTGCAGCAGCCATCTGTTTTCTGATCTGTCTCAGCCCAGCCATAAGAACTAAAAACCTTGCAATACACTTGTGTTCCTAATACCTCCAAGGTATTCAATAAGCATTTGCGCCAAAAAAAAAAAGTTTAGATGTATTTATAAAGCTACAGATTACAGTTTTACTTTAACCATATTTCAATTTAAGTTTTCCAGGTGCAGGTTCTTCAGAAGAACACATATGACAGAGCGGTGTTCAAAGCCTCTGGTTTGGTCAGTTTCATCTACCACTACATCAAGAGAACAGCAAAGTGAAGCCGTTTCTTCAGTGTTTCACTAGTTTACTGCTACACTTTCTCCACAGCCTGAGTAAAGAGCTCTCCAGCAAAGAGAAAGACGGGCAGTGAATGGCCAAGGCTTTGGTCCAGCCTGGAACACAGTATATATAAACAAGATGGCATGGCCTCCAAGAAACTAATCTAAGACTAGGCTGAAAGGGCTACATAAAGCTTTCATTTGCAACATTCTCTAAAGTATAAAATTGGGGATTAACTTTCTGTTCAGTTAATTAGAAACATCCATCAATTCCAGGAATAGTGTGCAACTTAAATACTGTGGCTATAGGGAAACACTAAAATAGAAAGGAAAAGGTTGCTAATAAGAATTTAGTTGCATTATCACTACAAAGCACATTGCACAGCACCTCATGTTAACAGACTGTATACCACTGTAGTGCCAAGAATGGAAACATCCAGAGTTGAAAAACAAAGCCTCAGGTCCTACATGAATGACTTAAGGACTGGACGAGTTTAAGTATAAAGTTGAGTTCCGCACCACTGACCATGAAGTCAAGTTATTACTGGATGGGGAGCAGAGGTCACCTTTATAGCACTTGATTTATCTGGACCAGTTTTTATGGGGGACCTAATATGGAAAAAGGGCCCCTCATAGCTCCCACCCCAACAAGGTGAAAGTCCCCTACTCTAGATTGTAAACTTGCTTCCATTAAAGCATTCATAACCACTGGCAGTGACTCCCGACAGTCCAGCTGACAGTCACCACATGTGCACACAAGTAGATCCTAACCACAAGCAACCACCCAGATGATGCTCAACCACACAAAAGATCTATAATGCGCTTGTGTGGCTAGATGAAAATTTCCAAAGTTAAAAACCAAACCTTCTCTATTTAAATATATGAGATACTTGAGGCACTAGTAAGCTTTCTATTTTATTAATTCAGGAATAAATTATCAAAAATGAACAAGAAAACTTTCAAAGTATATTAGGGAACTGGAAAGCTGCTAAGTGGTTTAGAGTACTTGTTGCTCTTTGCAGAGGTCCTGGGTTTGACTCCCAGCATCCACACGGTGTCTCACAACCATCCATAACTCCGATTCTGTAGGTTCTGACCTCTTCTGACCTCTTCAAGCTCCAGGAATGCATGTGGTACATATACATAAATGCAGGCAAAACACACATGAAATAAGCTAATCAAAGTATACTAGGTTTTCTCAGCTATTTTATTTTAATTTATACCGGTATTAGTATAAAGCAAAAGTATAAAACACAAATCTCTGAGGAAGTCTAACTCATCTTCATCCCAAAGACATAATAAACATTGAATATTATAATCCAACTAAAGACTTGAAAACCCTGGCCTGACCTCCAAAGAGTAGCCATGAAGACACAAGAGCAAGACTAAGGAATGGAAGGAAGCTGGGTAAAAGCCTGTATAGCCCTCCGAAAGGGAGAAAACAAGGCCAGAGACTAAATTCAGGGCTTGTAAAACCCTCAGTCAAACCATTAGCAATTCTTATCCAGACTCTTCCCTTTACAGTATGCAGACTGAGTGGACGGAGCATAGAGGTCTTCGAATAGTGTCTAGGGCACATCACAGACAGCCTCGCCAACCACACTCCCAAGGATGGCTTATTTCTTCCCCTTTCCCGATGACATTTTTCACATTTGGTACTACCTCACCTCCCCACCCCACCTGTTCACCATCAAGCTCCTTCTTGGGTTCTTGGCCTACCAGTGCCACGCCAAGCACTCACACATCAGCGTCCCTGCCTGAAGTCCCCACTCCTGGCTCAGATCCTTGGCATTTCCAAGCCTCTCCACTCTAATGTTGCTTCCTTAAATCCCTTGTTTGCTCTTCTGCTCACATTTTTGAGCCCCTCAAGGACTCCTTAGCAGTTTCTCAGTGCTTGGCACCTAACAAATAGAAATAACTAGGCTTGACAAAGAGAAAGAGAAGATTTAGCTAAACCTAATCTCATATAAATAAGACATTTTAAAGTCAACTCCATGTAATATCTAGGACAGTCTTATTTTTAAAAAAATTATCTGAAGCTCTAATTTAACTAGATACTCTGTATTTGTAGTTGCTAAATCTGATAAACCTGAAATTACACTATTGCTAGGAAGAGCCCTTGAGGGAGAGGAAATCTCCTCAGACTGTGCTGGGCCATGAGGGCCTGCCTCTCTGCTGCTGCTTCTGAAACTTAGGCTACTGCTGACCACTGTGAACAAAACAGATTTCAAAGTACTGACCAACTGTAAAAGAGAAGACTACAAAATTCCCATTTTTGGCCTGATTAGCAAAAGAAAAAAATTTTAATCAATTTTCAATTAAATAATCTATTACCTTGGGGCCTATAATAGCAAAATACAACTGTTACTCTGAAGTTATTCGCCCCTTGCCCAAAATGCTTCACTCCCCTACGCTTTCATCACCATAGAAACTTAACTTCACAACATGATTTTGGCTGATATTTTGTTATTGTGTCTTGTACATTATAAAACATATTGTGGCTGGCACGAAGTAACTACTCCTGAAGCATTGACCAAGTTGGTTACAGAACAGAACAGCAGGGAAAGACAATGCATAGTAAGTATTAATCTTTTAAGAATGAGTACTTCGATTTCTTTTAGTTACACATATCTTAGCACCATCAACACTTATCATTCTGGTACACTAGGAAGTGATGCATGTTCTGGAGACCTCCCTGTATCACAATATAACAAACTGACCTAAATCATCACCTCTGTGCTCTATAATGTATTTTCTGGACAGCTGAGTACCACCACTATCGAATAACAGAAGAACTGGTTGACCGTAAGAACATTCTTCCCCCTTTAATCAAAACTCAAGTGAATCAACTATAAAAGCACAAATAATGCCATGAGAAGCATAAAGTAGATTCTTGAGGTTACATAAAAGTAAATATTTAAAAAGAAAACCCATCCAGATGGTCTTATCTAGAGAATAATTCATGCAATAAAGAGGTGCTATTATTTATCTGGCATTAGTCAGAGTAAGACCCCATACAAGTAACAATATTAACATCCCTGAGTTTTTCCTCTAGCTTATTCACTTACCTGTTCATCCAATAGTCAATCATATATTGAAAAGTCACTAAGTGATTTAATCAAACACCCACAATCCAAATGAGAACCCAGTAAATACAATGTTGAACCTAAACCCTATACATTATTCTCATAACCATTTGTCAACAATGATGAACCCAAATAAATACAGTAATAATGTACCTAGAAAAAAATAGGAAAATTTTATAATAGGTCATCAGCATTTCCCATATATGCCATTTTAGAGAACAATAATATCAGAAGTAAAAAAAAATAAAGAATATAAATATGACTTAAGTCTCTAAATCAGACTTAAGTCTGAACACGTAAAACTATCTTAAAACATACTAAAACTTGTACTAATAATAAATATTGAACTAAGAACTAAAATCCTAATACATTTACTAACATTAAGATAATAAACATGAATATATATAAATATACAAAATATATAAAAATATAAAGTATCAAGTTACTTGCAGCAACACCATATTTAAAAATCATCAATGGGCCAGGCGTGGTGGCGCACGCCTTTAATCCCAGCACTCGGGAGGCAGAGGCAGGCGGGTCTTTATGAGTTTGAGACCAGCCTCGTCTACAGAGTGAGTTCCAGGACAGCCACCCTTGTCTACAGAGTGAGTTCCAGGACAGCCACCCTTGTCTACAGAGTGAGTTCCAGGACAGCCAGCCAAAGATACAGAGAAACTCTGTCTCAAAAACAAACAAACAAAAACCCCCACAAAATCATTAATAATCACACAATAATAATAATACAATCTCTTTAATTCTGCCCCTTTAATTGGTATAGATAAATCTTAAAAATAAGGACAAAAATCCCAAAGCATATAACTGTTCAAAGAATTATCAGAAATGACTAAATATTATAATTTTAATGTTAAATAATATTACTAATATACTTTTAATTTTCAAGACGTTACTATTCTGACCATGTTAACTTCCATCAAACAAGACTTCCTAAGTCAAATGGTGTCTACCAATGAATGAATGCCCTGTTTCCAAAGTCAACTGGTATCTACCAATACTGTTTCACAAGTACAAGAAGACAATCAGAAACACTACACGAGTGGGCTCCCGTCCCACGGTTTAGCATACAACTATATCTGTGGACAGAGTTCTGTGCCTGTGAGGAGACCTTCGCCAGCTAAGGACTCTGCATGGCTTATGTGACAAAGAAACATGCATTCATAAAAACTTCAGGATCTTTCGTAAGTGGATTTAAGAAGATTTCCAAAGATCACAGTCTTGGGGCATATTCACCATCATACCAAACTTGGATTACAGGCTTTCTAGAACACAGCACAACTCTGTTATACCTTCTGAAGACACAGAAAGAACATCATAGAATAGAATGTGTTTTTTAACCTAGAGAGGCAAATGATGAAAGAAAACAACAATTTAAAAAAACTATAACAAGTTACCTGATCAGAAAAATTTAATATTATCGACATTTTCAGAAAACAGTATGAAAGAGATAAAAAAAAAAAAACCTTGGGCATGTCCAATTGTCCTAGTTCCTAATAACGAAACCATTTTTCCTTATTTTTCTGTTGTCAAGTGCTTCATTTTGCGAGGTGTGAGAACATAGCATGGACCCTATCTTCAAAAAAATTAATAATCCTTGAATTTATTTCTGACTACGTTGGGTATATATGTCATACATATTTATACAAAATCAAAAAATGTGTTTTCATTGTTACTGTGCCTCCTGAAAATGTTTAGTTGGTAATTCTTATGACGATTAGTGCAATTAGATTAAGCATGTGATTATTTCGGCAAATAATTTAGTCCCTTTATATTCTGGGTTTCAGAAGGATAAGAGCCCTGTCAATCACAAAGAAAAAAGGAACATGTCCTGGACGATCAAGAATAGAAAGCCAAAAACTCAGAATACATATCGATATAAGGACAGAATTCACAGAGGCACTATTCATATAGCAGGAAAGGAAACAACCTAAATGTTCATATAACAACAGAAAATCTGATCTCTAGCATGAGGCAGGTAGACATGCCCACAAATTTGGACAAGAATATAAACAGTGAAAAAGAAAAATTATAATACATTTTATACACATGAGTGTTTAAATGAAAAACACTCATGAATTAAAAAATCTACAGCTATTCTTAAGAACTTAGATACATGCTATCTGTATACTGAAAGAAAGCAGGCCCACCAATGTGTGTGTATGTGCGTGTGTATGTATAAGTATGTGTACACATGCATATGTACATATAGACTGATATACAGAGATGTATAAAAGTATACACTTGCACACAGCCTTTGATGCCATTTACACTAAGCTGGAAGCTATGGAACTCATAGTGGTGTTACTGTCAGATCACAGCTGTGCCCTAACCCTCTCTATACCACTATAGTTTTACTTTAAATGGGACCTCTAAGGAGACAGAGACAGTGGGTTTTTCAGGACTGAGAATGGCTGGGCTGATTCCTTTTCACCATTATCTCTGTGGATTCCCCTTTGGATCTTTTCTCTTGCAGTGAATGATGTTCCAGAGAAGGGCAATCTAAGCTGTGACTTGGCAGGAGGGTAGTCTGGAAGCTGGGAAAGATGCTTAAGGATCTTCTCATTCAGAGTAGTCCCTACTTTCCGAAAGATCCCCCTTCTCTGACACTGCCTACAGTCCCCAAGTGCTAATGCTCTTAAGTTTTAGCATCTCTGGAGAGGGGATTATTTGAGAAACCACTTTACTACCTGGTTTAGAGAGTGTGAAGAACCATTAGCTATGGCTTCTTAGATAAACTTTGCTCTAGAAGCCCCTGGGTTTTGTCCCCAGGCACCCTTTCTTTGTGTCTCCTCCTTGTTGTTAAGGGGAGTGACTTAGATCACTTCCAGGGTACCTTTGCCCCTTTGCCACGGCTTCAGATCCACCTTTCTCTGATCAGTCAAGGTAGTGAAAGCAACTTCATCTGCTACCCAGCTCGCAAAACATTGATTCTGTGATCTCTCCCCATTTTCTATGTCCTCACCTCTTATTTTCACAAATTTAGTGAGATTTTACGTGGTAAAGGAAATAAACCTATGCACATGTTCGATTTATTTTCTAAAGAGTCAGCAACTAATTTCCTATTAAAATATTTCTTCCATCCTCCAATAACTCTTGCTAATCCAATAATTTAATTTCCTTATGCAAATACATCAATCCCTTTTTATTGGGAAAGAATCCAATGAAACAGCAAGAAAACCAAATGGCAGCTGTTCTAATCTTAGCCAAAGCAAAATGAGAGAGCCACACAAGCCTCCTGCCTCGCAGGTGGACGTAGTGGGTCTTAGCGGGAACAAAGCAGAACACTAAAGCACATTCAGGGTCTGGAGATGAACACAGAATTCAAATGAATGGATCTGAGTAGCCCTTTCCTTAAATGAAAGGCACACGAATCTTAAGAGGAAATGTCAGCACCAGAATTCGTCCCTGGCAAACTGTCCTCAGCTTTTTTTCAGGCCACTATTTTCACCTTGGCCTGTGGATATCCTTCATTCCTCCACTTTCAGTCCAGAACAGCACTAACGTCATCTTAACTGGGTCTGCTCAGAACTAACTGCTTCCCTGACCCCGCTTATCCCGGAAGGGTGCGCCTCTTACCTTCTTACTCTTTCATTAGGCTGCTATTTGTTTGGACCTTTGGAGTTATCCTGGGCTTTATACAATTATTAAATTCATCAAACTTTCACTGCCTAAAACATTAACTATGCCTAAATTTGAGATTTTAAAGGAGAAAGTGAAGACTGGGATGAAATTGGTTAAAAAAGAAAATGTACCGAGTACCCAAATTTAAATAATGATTTTCTGTGATGTGCATACGGAAACAAATACAGGGAGATAATTTCCACAGTCTTCTCCACTTCTTTTCACTCTGGGCCATCTGACAAGGGCAGGACAACAGGACTTAACTAGCCACCATCGTGTGCTAAACTGCTTGTCTTGTCCCCCTTAGGAGAGCAGAGACCTTCCTCACAGATTAGAAAAGGAAAGACATATGTCTATTTCACACACTATGCAAGAGTACCCGTGAATTCCTGCCCACATCTGACTTCCTGGCTTGCTAAGCTCTCTCTCTGTGATCTAGACTCGTCCCTGACTTTCCTACTGCTACAAGTCCAACCACAAACCCCCTAATACAATTGGCTTCTATTTCAACATTAAACTTAGTTCAAAACACAGGACATCTTTTTACCCGATGAAATGGTTACAAGGATGTTGAATTAGTTATCTAGCTGTCATCCCCACACAAAACCATCACAGGGAAATAAAACTTCACGCAGACATGACTATATTGCATTCTCTCCAAAATTGGAAATGTAGCAGTGAATCCAAAAGTGAAGATTGTTGATATTAAATCTTAGAATCCAAATATCGAGGTGTAAACACCGCAGCAGTCAGTGTTCACTCTGCATAAACACAGCACGGACCCTAGTGCCACTGGCGTCTGCAGACAGGCCCTATCCCCCCATTCCCCCAACCACAGCCCCCTCAGGCAGGCCAGGAGACAGGCATGCTCAACCTGGAGAACTGGAAGTTACTGAGAGCCAAAACCTACAAACTGATAAAAGAATTCTTTGGCTTTAACATGGGATTTTTTTTTTGAGATCATAAATGTTGAACAACTCCTTTGAACACAAATGCTGAACAACTCCTTTGAACATGGAGATTCAAAATCAGCTAACGCTATGAAAAAAAATGGCATTTTAAAAGAAAGCCTCTGAGAGTTGAAATTTTAAAAGAAAGCACAATCTATTCCTGATGTGTACTTCTAGCCAAGGGTCCTTCCTCCCACTTGGAAACACTATGCTGGGATGAAGAGATGGCTCAGTGGCTAAGAGCCATTGGTTGTTCTTCCAGGGGACCTGGGTCCAACTCCCAGCATGCACATTAGTGAATCATAACCTATGTAACTCCAGTTCCAGAGGATTTAAGGCCTCTGTGGGCATTGTATGCATGTATGTGGTTCAGACATACATGCAGGCAAAACACTCATACACATAAAGTAAAATTCAATCAAAAAAATGGAAGGAAGGAAGGAAGGAAGGAAGGAAGGAAGGAAGGAAGGAAGGAAGGAAGGAAGGAAGGAAGGAAGGAAGGAAGGAAGGCAGGCTAACACTAAAAAAGACAAACTGTCACCACCTCTTCTTGAGCACCTGTTTCTTGGTCTCTGACCTTTCATTGGTCAAACAATGCCCTAAACTAGTTTCTGGAAATTAATGCACACATGCCATCCATCTACCACACAGACCCTGCCTGTAGATAGCAGCCTGCTGCAGGCTCACACACCATTTCAACATCACTACCTTAGGGTCCCCTTAGTCCCACACTCTTATCAAGAGCATCACAGACTAAAAAGCTCCATTTTCTAGCACCTCTATCATCTCTTCGTAACAAAACTTGAACTTTGTTGGGTTTTTATTTTTGTTTGTTGTTTTTTAAGGAAAACACCAAAGACCCTGAAAAGGAAGTGCCTGCATTAGTCCAGACAGTGTTCTGCCTCACCCACTAATGGGCTCAACTCCTGCGCAGTAGGCAACACACAATGTATCAAAACTAGTCCCTTTTTTTTTTTTTTTTTTGGTTTTTTGAGACAAGGCTTCTCTGTATATCGCTGGCTATTCTGGAACTCGCTCTGTAGACCAGGCTTGCCTTGAACTCACTGCCTCCAGAGTGATGGGATTAAAGGCATGTGTCACCATGCCTGGCTTTCAAAATTATTCTTTAATAAAATCTTCTGTTACCTATAGTTCCAAGGGCCCAGAAATATCTTCACTACGGCTTGGTCAGACATTTTATTAAAAAGTCTACTTGCTCTCCAGCTTATCAAATAATCATAGCCAGTCCTATTTTTACTCATAGGCATCTTTCTTGTATGTGTCATCCCTGAGCTCATAGCCGCTCTCTGCCAGGACACATCCTGTTTTCTCTTCCATTGCTCTGCAACTCTGGTGAGCACGTGTGCTTTCGCTCTCCAGGGCCCTTATCCTCTCTCCACACTGCAGGGGAATCTCAGAAGTCACTGGGCAGCACATCTCATCTTGTCTTCCTCACAGATCAGGTTTGCCTTTAAACACTGGTCAGGAGCCAGCTCCCTCCTGGAAATGACCTGCTCCTCCTTTTCCTGCCAAATTCCTGCCTCAGGCATTACAGTCTCTGAGAATTCCATGCTGAGGACACTTGCTTTCTCTGCTTTTTCCTGATAATCCCCCACCAGTGTGGTGCAAGCCACACTGCTTTCTTCTGGGAGAATCAATCCTTCTCTCCTTCTCTCCCTTCCTCCCACCTCTCCCGTCTCTCGGCAAAGAAATAACTATACCGTACAAATGCCAAGAGCTAGGCCCGTTTAAGATCCTCTTATCCGTGCTGCAATGTCCCCCTTCCGAGTGGACTTTCAAGCACTGCTATACCTATAAACTGTGTGTTCATTTCCAAGGGTAAGTTAAAAGGCTGGGGAGAGACACTACAACCTTGAACGCAGTACTCTAACTACTCTGCATGCCTCTGCTGCCAGTTTTAGGGGGTGGGGGGTCACGGACGGGACACAGAAGTAGATTCTCAGTACAGTGGGATGATATTATCAGATATCAGTGATTGACAGGCCACACCTCTCAAAGAACATTACATATACTGGAAACATGGAACAACCTAGTTAAAGCAATTAGGCTAGAAGGGCTACAATTTGGAAATTAAGCAAATAGTTTATTTCCTAAGTAAAACAGGTTGTTGATTTAAGAAAATTAAAATTAATCATAGTTAAAATCCCTCTCAAAGTTCTGAAGAATTCTTGAGGGACAATAAATTGTTAAGACAGGAAGGGCATGAATACACAAATGTATTAGGAAAAATTATGTAGGTGACTTACAGAGAAGCTGGAAGAGAGTGAGAAGTATGATCAACACATTCTAACTACGCATGAAATTTTCAAAAGACAATTAAGTTTTTCTCCATTAAAGAGTGAACATGGCTACCCACAATCAACATATCAGCTGCCCTTGTCAAAAGCAACCAAAAATACAAGAAAGGACTTAAAAATCTTTAGATTTAGGGCTGGAGAGACAGCTCATTGGTTAAGAGCACTGGTTGCTTGTTCTTCTAGATGTCCTAAGTTCAGCACTAACACAGTGACTCACAACAGCCCATGACTGTAGTCCCCTGGGATCCAATGTCCTCTTCAGGTGTGCACATATGCAGACAAAACACCCACATACACAAAATACAAAACCTTTTAGGGGAGGGAGGGAGGGAGGATCTTTAGATTCAGAAAAATTCAAGGGAGCCAGGCATGGTGGCAAAATCTTTAATCCCAGCACTCAAGAGGTAGAGGCAGGTGGATCTCTGAGTTCAAGTCCAAACCTTGTCTACAAAATTAGTTCTAGGACAGTGAGAAATACAAAGAGAAACCCTGTCTCAAAAAAACAAAGAAAAGAAAAAGAAAAAGTTTAAGGGAAAAAGCATAGTACAGAGGCAACACACACGCAAATACACAAATTAATATATAACTGAAATTCTAATTGTGTTAACTGTTATTAACAACCTACCCAAACTGACATTAAGATAAAGTTGCTCCCAGAAGCAACAGCTTATTAAATGAAAATCCCAGTGCCAGGGGTGGACTACCACCCTAAAAGCTGTTGGTCAGGGAGCCTCCTGGAGACCCCCAAATAACCCAATTGCCATTGCTATTGGTTGTCCATTCTGGTAGAACACAAAGAAAGCAAACTAGATTCGGCCTGGAAACCTCCTGCAGCCTAGCCTTCACGGTATCAAAAGGCGCTATGCAGGCTCCAAGGGGAGAATAGGCGGTAATAGTCTCATGCAGCTGTAGACCACATGCAGCAACCCTGTCCAGCCCACAGGATCAGCCTGTTCGTGCAACAGTGGCCAGTCTGTCACGACAGTAACCAACCACTTCCTGACTGTTGCCTGTCCTACAGCACAGAATCCACACATGGTATCATGAACCCAGTTAAAGGCCATGGCCGGGGAGGTCACAGCACTAGTGGGAAGCCACACTGCTGTTTTGAAAAACGGACATAAAGCACCTGTCAAACTGTTTTCAAGACACCTGCAAATGGCCTTAGGATAGTGCTGCCAGCAGCTCTGGTCATGGAGTCTTCCCTTTGCAGTGATCAGTAGTGACAACAGAGACTAATAAAGGTCAAGCATTAAGAACAAATGATTAAGGGCTGGGGAGATGGCTCTGTGGTTAAGAGCACTTGCTGAGCTCAGTTCCCAGTATCTCTGGTGGCTCATAACCATCTATAACTCCAATGCCAGGGAATCCAAGACCCTTTTCTGACCTCTGCAAGCACCAAGCACAAACTTGCTAAACAAACACATAGATGTAGCAAAACATTAATACATATAAAATCTAAAAAAGAAAACAGAAAAAAAAAGAATGAATGACTAGGGCTAGAGAGATGGCTCAGCAGTTAAGAGTTCAG
This sequence comes from Microtus pennsylvanicus, assembly GCF_037038515.1. Lineage (NCBI taxonomy): Eukaryota > Metazoa > Chordata > Mammalia > Rodentia > Cricetidae > Microtus > Microtus pennsylvanicus. The sequence goes on along the minus strand of NC_134592.1, from coordinate 39,851,125 downwards.
ATTACTCTTACTGAAGATCCAAGTTTAATTCTCAGCACCCATGCCAGACACTTCACACTCACCTGGAACTTTGTCTCCAAAGGATCCAACACCCTCTTCTGGCCTCCTCAGGCACATTCACTTATATATACAAATCTCTACACAGACACACAGACACACCACACACATAAGATTTATTATTTACTTTTATTTTATATGTATGGGTGTTTCCTTGCATATGCATCTGTGCACTGTGTACATGCAGTGCCCTCAGAGGTCAGAAGAGGGCAACAGATCTCCCAGGATTGGAGTTACAGATGGCTGTAAACCACCAAGTGCTCTTACATTGGCTGGAAGCAGGCAATGCTCTTAACCACTGAGCCATCTTCCTAGCCCCAGTATTTTTGTAGGTCAAATGACTATTGAATACATCCATAAACAGGACATCTGAATCACCTCCTCTGAGGCTCAAGGACCATCAAAGGAGGGGTAGAAAGGCCAAAGAAGCTGGACAAAGTGGGTGGGAACTAGTGTGCAATGCTAGCTTCGGGACATGGCATGACTGTTGCACTCTTCAACAACCAGCAACTGTACTACTTACAGAAGATCTGCACAAGACTGTGTAGACTGCCTGAGAGCAGAAGGGGCTCACTGAACCCCCAACCTTCCACGAGGATTTCTATGTAATTAACAGTTGATGGAGGAAGAAGACATTTCCTTCAACGGCATGGCCAGTGGTGGAGGTGCTCAGGAACGTGTAACAAACCCCTACATCCTGGCCCATTTGCCTGTAACTACTCAAACTCATGGGATCCCATGCTCCCAAAAAGGAAAGGGGCACGAAGGTAGAAGCAGGGCTAGCTGGGAAGAGAAAGAGGATTAGCAGACAGGGAAACAATGGAAAGCAAGAGAAGGAAGGAGTGAATTATGGCCCAAATAGGTCAAGGTGTGAAAATGCTATAATGAAACCTATTATAATTAATACACAGTAATAAAAATAAACAGAAAACCTAAACAGTTATACATACATTTACAATATAGAATACATGAACAAAGACCCTCCTATGGGGGCTAAAGGTGCAGTTTCAGTGGAAAAAGTGCATGGTCTCAGTCCCTATCACTGGGGAACAAAGAGAAAGACCTCTTCACAGAGCAGATTCCAGTTCCAGGCAGTTTCACGCTCTCACCTAGACATCTAGTGCAGATGGTTAATGCACATATGGCAAAATCCAATTTAAGCCATTTGAGAATCTTTCCTTCCACATAAAAATACACAGAACACACACATAAAACTGCAGTCAATATCACAGAGTTCAGTAACACCAAGAAATAAATCTGCGTACCTCAAGACAATAAATACTGCTAACGGAACATTAACCAGAGTAGCACAGGGTGACAGTTTAAGGAAAGGCAAAATACCTGTCAGTTTCTGTTCCTCGGACAAACGGTAAAGTGTAACATCTGCCTCTGGCCTTGCCTAGTTGATTCTCTCTATTCTCTCTAAAAATGTCTTTTAGTAACTGCATTATTATAGTCGTAACCTCTCTCCTATGTACCAAGAATCTAAATTTCTAATATGCTTCTGCAGACATATATCTTGAACTTACCCATTCTCAAATTTTCCCAATAACTCTAGTTGGCAAACACCTTTCTCATATAGCGCCATTTAGTTATCTCCAAAATCTAGTCAGGGTATAATTGTATTCACTATCAAATGCAAAACATGACAAGCGACAAGCTCTTACATTCCCATCTGTGACCATTTCCAATGCTGCATTTAATAAGCTAATGCTATATTAATAACAAGAAGTCCTTTATCTTTCAGTCAACAGGATACACAGTGAAGTTAACAAAACATTCTGAATTAATTTGTAGGCAGACTCGGAGGCCCTTAATTGAGAATTTCTAATTCTCCACAAAACTGTATTAGTCTAGTAAGAGGCTAGTCAGAGCTATAGTTTCCAGTTAAACCAAGAATGTATTTTTAAACAATGAGCACTTAGATAATCAAGTGACATGATATAATTTGAAAGGGGGGGGGGGGGCGACTAGTGGCCGAGAAACAATATGAACGACTCAAGGAAAATCTCAAGAGAAGGAAAAGACTATTCAATATACTTTATACTAAAGCTACATTAACTCTGAAACTCGAATATCCTCAGTTTGCAGTATACATAGAGATTTAATCACACACTGGGAACAATGCAGGCTTGAAACCAAGACTAGTCAAGTCATAAAAACAAAATATGAAAATAATACAGCAGTGACCATGTGCTAAAGTTCTGTAGTTTTTGTAGGAAAAAATGGTAATATTTTACTCAAATGAAGCCAGCATATCCTAAGGTCCCTGTTACAGGAGGAATCACTGTCTGTCACCATGGTCTTAACTTCCTCGTTCTGCCCACTCCTCAACCACCTTGCTGCCACCTAGACCATGGAACAGAGAGCAGTGTCCCATCCCTGTACCTGCCTCCTGCACATCCCCATGGTGACAAGGAGCAGCTCTGTATCTGCTTTTCCACATTAGGCTTCCCACAGGAACTTCAACAGCAACCACAAAAACTCAACTCCTCAGCTTCCAAGCAAAACCTGCTGTCCCTTAACGAAGTACCACAATGACCACAGCCACCTAAACCACCACAGGGGCTTATGCCACAGCCATCGAATCTCCTTCCTCTCAAAATAGCCACATAAACTATAAGTGGCTTTTCTGCACTTCTAGGTGACTCTCATGAATTTCTCTCCCTCCCTCTCTCCCTTTCTTGCTTTCCTACCCTATCACCTGCTGTTGGCTTACGGCTGCACATCTTTGCCAGTGCAACACTCCCCTAGGGATACTGCCTTACCACACTCTATCTTTTCTACTGCTATTAAAATATAAAATGCTAGCCAGGTGGTAGTGGCGCACGCCTTAAATCCCAGCACGGGGGGGGGGGGGGTCGTCAGAGGCAGGTGGATCTCTGTGAGTTTGGTCTACAGAGTAAGTTCCACAAAACAGTTCAAAGCTACACAAAGAAACTCTGTCTCGAAAAACTAAAAAAGAAAATTAAGAAAATACAAACAAACATATATGTATATGTGTACAAATATATATATATACATATATATATACATATATATACACATACACATACACACACACAAATATACCAGTCTTCTACTTCAAGCCTTCTGATGGGTCTCCACTGTCTACGAGGTACTTCCACAAACTGACACACATTAACATCTTTCAGCTGCCCAAACTTGGTGCTCACTTGCGCACATGCACACAAACAACTGTTAATGCTACAACAACATGGCACAGCATCTCCTGTATAGCAAGTGGTTTGGGGATTCCCTGGTAGTTCAGTCACCTGGAAAATCTTTTCACATCCTATTAAAGCTTTCCTCATTCTGGATACTCTGCCATGACCCCACACACACCTACCTCGAATCAACCTTCTCTCTCTCTCTCTTCCTTCCCTACATAATTCCTAATACATAATTCTATTAGTATAACATCTTTTAATTTGTTCATATTACACTTTCTACTGCTGGCAGGAAATAACTGCTTTTTTTAACCATCCAAACATTAATATGGATAAGGTGACACACACACGTAATCTCAGCACTTGGGAAGAAGCTAAGGCATCATAAAGTGAGACTGACTTAGGCTACAAAGTAAGTTCTTGCCAGCCTACACTACATACCGAGGTCCTGTCTCAAACAAACCAAAGGCTGGGAATATAGCTCAGTGCTGATGCACGATTAATTAAAGCTCAAAGACTGATACTGGGGTTCAACCTAAAGATTCGAAAAGCAAAAGCAGCCAGGCTCTTACCTTGACCTCAGTCCAAGATGGCGATTCTGCCTCCAGGAATCTCAGAATGAGACTGAGAGCTGTCTCCTCCCATCTTATATTCCTCTCGAGGGCTGGGATTAAAGGTGTGCACAACTGGGATTGAAGGCATGCACCACCTGGTTTCTATGGCAACTAGTGTGGCTACTGGGATTAAAGGTGTGTGTTACCACTGCCTGGTCTATAGGGCTGATCAGTGGGGCTGTTTTATTCTCGGATCTTCAGGCAAGCTTTCTTTATTAAAATACAAATGAAATGCCACTATATAATGCAGTGATGTTTGCCTAGAATATATAATGTCCTAGGTTTGACACTCAACACCAGCAATTTATTTTTTTTAAGTAAAAGTATGGTATTAAGTCATTCAATAAATACCACCTAGAACTAACAAAGCCAATGCTTTTACCAACAAGACTATATCTCACATTTGGAGTACCCTCAAATGAAGTACTTTTAGAAAAGATATGCAAATACACATATAGATATAAAATCTACATAGTTCAGCAGGACAGTGGCGGTGTACGCCTTTAACCCCAGCACTCAGGAGGCAATGGCAGGCAGATCTCTGTGAGTTCAAGCCCAGCCTGGTCTGCAGAGCTAATTCCAGGACAGCTAGGACTATCACACAGAGAAACTCTATCTCGAAAAAACAAAACAAAAAAAAAAAATTACAGAGAGAGAGATCAAATTTAAATAAATAAAAATGAATAGGCTACTGGAAGACAAAAAAATTCTAAGAAATATTTCAAATGGATAAATTTGACAAAACCAAAAGACATTATAAATAGAGTGTAACTCAAAAAAAATATGCCATAAAAACAAAAGTTTGACCCTAGAGAGAATGTAGAGTGCAATACAACAACTAAAGTAACGAAAGGTCCTGATACCCTTTTCCATTAGAGAAGACACCACAAAAACAGAAAAGAAACCACTTACCTAAGTGAGCAGCTACTCTGGGAAGTGATTAGTAAACCTTGAGAAAGCCATTCTAAATGACCTGGATAGTGTCGGTCAAAAGTCATCCACTTCAGAACCGGAAGATTCTGAGATATCATCAGCTCCCTTCACTAAGAAGAGAAGAAACTGAAGCTTGGGAGAAAAATGAGTTACCAAAGACTCATCACTAGTTAAGATGAGAAATACGGGCAACAGCTTCCACACGCTCTCCCTGGGACTCTGCCCTATATAACCACTCTTCCCCTGAAGGTAGGTTGTATGATATGCTGTTGATTATATGTACACATAAAATGTTTTTTTCATTCTAGTAGCCTGTGGGTGGTGCCCAGACTTCATTTGGATGGTAAAAGTAGCTTCCCAAACTCATACCTTCCTTTCTACTTCATTTATCCCTCATAAGAAAACCAACTCTCCAAGTATAAGTCCCAACAGGTTGGATCAGCTTAAGGCTGACAGCATGCCATGTCATCCTGACTCATTACTCATCCTGGTTTTCAAAACCCAGATAGCATTTCATTAAAAACACTACGACTTCCTTATCCAGGCAAAGTGGTTTCATTTCACAATCACAAGAAAGAGGAGCAGGTAGGGGCAGGTGACTACTCCCCAGGCAGGATCATCTTGGAGCTACAGAAATTGAGAGAAACTAAGGCAATGGAACTGAATACATCCAGCTGATAAAGAATGCAACTATAAACAGGGACCATGCATATTCAAGTATCTAATAGCAAAACATAATAATGTTATTTACTAGTGATGGTGCAAGCCTTTAATCTCAGCACTAGGGAGGCAGGTGCAGGTGGATCGCTGTAAGTTTGAGGACAGCCTAGTCTACAGAGTGAGTTTTTCAGGACAGCCAGAGCTACACAGAGAAACCCTGTCTCAGAAAACAAAACAAACGCTAAATATTCTGCCATGTGATAGGGACTAGTCTAAGAGATTTACACTTTATTGGTAATCTTCACGATCCCCACCCCAAGAGAGGCATGACACAGAGAGATAAGCAGTACCAGAATCTCTGCACACAAGAACCTTAGAGGTGGGGAGAGACAACCAAAATGACCTTTGGTTCCAAGCCTTATTAAATTTTTAGCCTGTACACACACACTGAAGTCCTGTGAATACCAATGTGCACACGGCACAGTCATTTATTTAGGCAGACTTCTCAGTACCATATGAAAACTGAGGACCCCCAAAACAAACAATTCTCAGACATAAAGTAAGGTGGCCCTTGAATTCATCAAGGGGGTTTACTTTCTATTCTATCATAAGAACTTCTTATCTATACATATTCCAAATTGTATACGTGCCATAGCAAATAAGTTGTTAACAAATTCTACAAATTATATATGAAAAGACAATATACATCCAAGAACCCTACACAAAGTGACTTTGAAGTACTCTAGAACAGTAAGCATGAAACCTATTCAAAGCTGCCTAAAGCAGGGCTCAAGAATGTCTTAAAGCAATATAAATGGCTTAAAGGAGATGGGAATGAAGGGCAGGAAACAATGGACTCTCTTAGGAGACTAAAGCTGGCGAAGGATAAGCTGGTTCACAAAACGAGGAATTTTTGCATTATGCTAAATAGTATGTTTAATGGCTCAATATAACTGAATGATAGAGTATCTTCATTACAATTTCAGAGCCTGAAATCTCTGAAATCAGTTAGGCTCAGCTAAGAGGCATAACAGAGCCTAAGACATACGTGACAGTTCCTCTCTAGGACATTTTATCTCTTACTCGGGGAAAAAAAGGGGACAGCACATTCCCTAAGAGTGGACTGCCAAGAAGCAGAGGACCTGAAGGATGGAGAAAGCACTGAGCCTGTCAGAAAGAGTGGCACACTGTAAGCCAGCCATGTGGGGGAAACAAGAATTAGAATTAGGGGCCAAACCCTAAAGTACATGAAGGGGTGAGATGGGGAGAGAGGGAGATCAAATGCTGGTAAAGAGACAGCACAGCGGGGCTCTCGTTTCAGTCACTCTGGGAGTTAGTTTGACAGTGACTTACAAAATATTTATCCTAAGACCCAGGAATTACACCCCTCACTGTCTACCCAAAGGATCTGAAAATGTATGCCCCACACAAACATGCAGATTTCCAGGGGCACTTTAGTTGTAACTGCCAAAATGTGCTTGAAACCAAGATACTTCGTAGGTGAATGAAAAGACTGGCTGAGGCACACAACGGGATATAACTGAGCACAAAGAAGAACGAGCTGGCATCACACCCTAATTCCAGCCCTACGGAGACTGATGCAGGGCTGCTGAGAGTTTAAGACCAGCCCAGGCCACAGAGCAACTTCCAAGCCAACCGATTATATTTAACCCACCTCAAAAATCAAAACAAGAATGAAAAAACATAGAGGAAACCAAAAACTCTACTAAGGGAAAGAAGGCAATCTGAAAAGGGCATCTTCCCGATTCAAAAAGCAAAACTATGAAAACAGCAACAAGGCCAGCAGTTCTTAAGAGAGCAATGGCAGCATGAAGCTGCTATGTGATACTGTAATGGTCCATCCACATCACTAGACTTTCATCCAAACCCAGAGAAGGCACAGAACCAAGCACGAGCCTAAAGTAAACTACAGATTCTGGTGGACTACGGTGTACCAGTGTAGTTCACCTATTGTAACAAATATGCCGTTCGGGATGGTGATAGCAGAGGCCACACATGAGTGGAACTGGGGCAAATGGGAAATCTCTGCACTTCCAATTTTGCTGTCTACATAAAAGTAAAAGCCTACAACCTTAAAAACATAATAAAAAAAAAATCACTCAACATACAGAAACCCTTTTAAAAGGGTAAACTGCTAATTAAACACATTATATTCATACACTGAAATGCAGGTAGCTATAAAACAGTGTGGCTTTACATGTACTGATGAACTGCTCAGCGAAAGAAGGGATGTACAGAAAGTCGTGCAGCACATCATTAGTGTGTTTACACAAGTATTCGTGCAAACCCATCAGCATATGCTTCTGTCCTCATAAGCTAGCTGCAGAAAGACACAGAACAAAGTTATAAGCTGAGTGTCTCTGAAAACACAGGTAAGCTCACACCAAGAGTGCACGCTCTGCAGAGGACAGGTGGGCAAGAGAAGACGCTGTCTGGCTGGGAGGTTTGGAAAGGACTGCCCAACAGTGTAATTGGTGGGATATGAGACTAGACCAACCTTCCTTGTGTGGGCTTTCTTCCCTCTTTTAAAATGCTCAGCATCGTATTTGTGGCCTCTACCTAGCAGATGCTAGAATTACTCTCTTCTCATAAGCTGTGACTACCAAACATGGCTCTGGACATTGCCAAATGTCCCCTGTGAGGTATAAGTGTTCTTTGCTAAAAAGCAACAACAGTAACAGCTAACTTACAAAACACTCTTGATAACATATTACTGTAAATTAACAATAAATCCAACTCATATATATATGTATATATATATTTAATGCCCCATATATATTTCTTTCCCATTCCCCCTCAGATATATATGGTTGTTACATACCAATCACTATCACAAGCTCATCTTTGAGAGCCCCTCCCAATGCTGAGCAGGCATTCCACATGCCTGCTCCTCTAGTGGGCTTCCCAATGATGCTCAGGAGCTTTCGAACCTCTGCAGCTGTACTGCATGAATCAAGTGACCAGCCTTCTCCACTCCTCCCACCCGCCTCCCCAAAACAATGACCTCTCAATTCATAATCTTCTCGGACACTAAGGAAGGCAACCACACCACAGAAACCTAACAGTCAAATTTTGGCTTGATTTTTAAAAAGCTAGTGTAATTAATGACACAGTCAGAATATAATTGTTTGCATTATACAAATGTTTCTTCCTGTAATTCCTAAGGAGCACACAGAGTGCCACTGTTCTCACATCATGAAAGGCATCGCTCCTGACTTCAAGGGAATTACGGAGAGCGGGATTCATCAGAAAGCCGAGAGAGGCCTTAACTAGATTCTCTAAATCACAATTTTATTAGGTATAATGCCATTTCTAATATGCCACAATGAAAGGGTGGCAGGACTTGAGATACTCAACAGGCTTGAATATTTTCAAACAAATCTTAAACTGGTTGATTCTCTCTCCTGTGTCTTTGTAGAGATCCAACGCACACTGGCCTCAGCTTCACACTCTGAGGTCACTCCTTCCGTGCTGCAGTCGGTGAGATGGTCTGGATTTCATCACCATGAAATCATGCTCTTCAAATCCTAGTGCTGTGCTTGCATTTAGCTCTCGGGAGGTTGGCCTTTGTTTGTGGAAGAGACCTCAGTGACCTCACTGCAATCAATACACCCATAAGTGGCTATGGAAGATGCTTAAGAGTGTCAGCGGCGAAAGAAGCAACTCACCATTCTAACTACTTCAGGGTAAGTCTGCTCTGTCAGACAGCCTCTGCTTATTGTAATGTAGTCCACCAGTTCATTAAGAGTGGAGCGCTTGTATTCTTTCATTTTTAGATCAGATAGCGTGTCCATGAAGTCAAAAATGACACAGCACTGCTGAAGTTTCTTTAGGAACAGTTCAGGCTGCTCTGAGGTTGGAACGTCTGAGAAAAAAAGAGGAAATGGTGTAAGTCTGTCATCAATTCCAGGCAACAGGAATTCTCTGAGAAAGTTACGTCAAAAGCGAACTCAAAAGAACAAGACAACAGTGTTCTTGCTAGCATACACACAGGCAGGAGACACCGTAAACACCCCACCAGAGACCCACACAAATGACTGCATTTGCTATTCTGCAACTGACTAGATCCCAAGAGCCACCTGCAGGTTAATATAAAGTTTAGCCCAAAACACCCCAATGCCAATATCCTTAATATCTAAAATTATTGAAAAAGGCCAAACTTTCCCTTATAAAGTGAAACCACCAGCTTTTGATTCATTTAAATTCATTTACCAAAAGACTGCAGAACAGAAATGCCAGTCTATTCTTTTCATGTTGACATCTTTGGTGTTTAAAGCCATGGCTACATGTGGGTTTTGCTTTTAGTTTCTTCTGTTTTTGTTTTATTTAGGTTTGGGCTCCATGAAGTTGCTTTGTGAAATAAACACGGAAAAACAACAAAATGAAATAATGCCAAAAGTATGCCAACGCAGAGACATGGCCGTTGGTAAAGTGCTTGCATACAAGCATGAGGACCCAGGTTTAACCCCCACAGCCACAGGAAAGCTGGTAGGCATGGGAATGCACATCTGTAACAGCTCACTGAGGCGGCAGAGAGCGGCAGTGTCCTTGGGCCTTGCTAGCCAGCTAGCCTACCTAGGTGGTAAGTAAGCCCCAGGTCCCTGGGAGAGACTCTGTCTCGAAAACTAAAGTGAACGGCTTCTGAGGAACATACCCAAAGCTGACCTATGGTCTCCACATGCACACACCCAAGCAGACACACAAAAAGAGCACATCAGAAGTGGTAACATAAGAAAAAATTTCACTGAAGTCTTTATCTTTTGACCCATGTTCTTCTTGAGCAGTGAGAAAAACCCTCTTACATCTTTATTGAAATATCCTCAGAGGGCCAGCAAAATGGCTAGTCAGGGAAAGGCGTTTCCCACAAACCTGACATCTTAGTTTAATCCCTGGAAACCCACATAATGGAAGGAGAACGCCTACTCTACAAGTTGTCTTCAGAGCTCTACGTGTGTGCTATGTTTATTAGTAAAATTAATAAATAAAATTTTAGAATAGTTAAGTGTTTTCAGAATAGATATTTATTCTCTTTTCAAACATACAGCGAATTAGGGGCTAGGGGATATAGCTCAGTTGGTAGAGCACTTGCCAAGCTTACACTAGTCCTTGCTTCAATCCCCAACACTGCATGAAATCACAAGTGCTAACACTGGCCTGCAATCCCTGCACTTAGGCCAATAGAGGGATCAAGAGTTCAAGAGCATCCTCAAGCTTGAAGCCAGCATGGGCTACATGAGACTCTATCTAAAAGGGGGCGCCAGAGGTGGTGGCAAGATAGTTAAGCAGTTAAATATGCTTATTACCAAGCCTGACTCCCTGAGGGAAGAGAAATAAGATTCTAAAGTAAGGCATCAGAAAAAACCAGAGCAAAACTGTCTTCTGGACAGGAAAGGACCATGCACTCATGAACTCAGCTGTAGATGTCTGCACAAGACCTGCCCAAGACCAAGCCGGGCAATAGTCTAGCATGGAGTGGGGAGAAAGCATTCACAAGCCTTTTTCCCTAACAGAGGAGCTATGGACAGCTGATGACTTCTAGGGGAGGGAAGTTAGTTTTCTTAAGTATGTGGCTCCTGGTAGGACAACAGTGACCGAGTGGGCGGTCCTACATCCAGGAATACTGAGACAGCACAAACTGAAGCTGAGGGAAGGGTAGCGAGGTAGTTGATATGGAAGAACTTAGAGGAAAAAATGAGGAGTGAATGTTCTCAAAATCATTTTATGAAAATCACAATAAACAAAAATATTTTTAAACTGCATAGTATAGCCGGAAGTAATATCACAGACTTTAATCCCAGCACTTGGGAAGCAGAGGCAAGTGGATCTCTGTGAGTTCAAGGCCAGCCTGGACTACATGAGTCCTAGAACAGGGCTTTGTAATGATTCTTTCTCAAACAAAACAAAACAAGAACCTGAATAATATAAATTTGAATCCCATACCATAACAAATTGCTCTAAGGATATAATTCAACTAGCAGTGTTTGCCAACTCCATCAATTTGATTTCAAATGAGAGAGAGAGAGAGAGAGAGAGAGAGAGAGAGAGAGAGAGAGAGAGAGAGAGAGAGAGAGAGAGAATAGCTCACACATTTAGCTCAAAGATATTTCTAAAAGTGAAATAGAAATTTGGGGTTAAAATTCTCCAACTAGGAAGGAATATGATCTACAGCTGGCTAGTCTCTTCTCCCACTTCTTTCTACTTTACCCACCCCTACCCTATGCTGTAGCTTCCCGTGAATGGCAATGAGAATTAGGATCGGTGTAGTGGTTTGAAGAAATGGCCCACAGAGACTCATCTATTTGAATGCTTGGTCCATGTTTGGTGAAACTATTTGGAAAGAATTAGGAGGTGTAGCCTGTTGGAGGAGGTGTGTCACAAGGGTTAGCCTTGAGGTTTCAAAAGCCAAAATTATTCCCCCATCAGCTCTCTGCCTCCTCTTTGCAGACTGACCCTGCCTGCCTGCTTCCACACAATCTACCATGATGGCTACCGACTCACCCTCTGAACTCAGCCCTGTAAATATTTTCTTCCCTAAGTTGCATTGGTCATGGTGTTTGTCACAATAGACAAGTAACTGACACATTCAGAGCAGGCTCTACTGCCAGCATCCAAGTGAATAATTCATTAATACTGAGAATACATTTAGAGGTAAGCAGGTGGCATTCTATTTTAAAAAAAGAGAGCAAGATGATTATTAAGATTTCATGATGAGTTATGGAAGTGGAAACAATGCTTGGGTCTCTAGCCACACCCACATGGCCTCTGTGCTACTGAAGGACTCCAGGGCACCTGGCCAGTTTACCCAACACCACGGAGGTAAATGGAACAGAGAAAATGCTTACTACCGCAACATCAGCTAAAGGTTAAAATCTTCAGGGGATTTTTAATTAATCCAAATTTTGATAGCTTAAACAAAGCCCCCAAACCAGACTGTCCACATGGAGAAGGCTTACAAGTACATAGGAAGTCTGATACATCAGTAAATGACAGCTTTTTAAAGAGCAAACTATCATTCACGCAAAAACAATGTCTGTGGTCACTCAACAGATTTACATATTTAACAATTCAAAGCATTCAGGCAGTTGGCATTTAGAAGCTTTTTAATGGTAAGCAGTTGGAATCCATTCTTTACTAACGCGAACTGATCCATCAGACAAATCTGATGCAGGCTATCCACCTACTAGATGAGACAATAGCAACTTATATTTATTGGATGTACTGAGTATATTCTGTGTTCTAGTCTAGGCACTTAGACACACTAACTCTCATTTAATCTCTACAACAATATACATGAATGGGTGCTGTTTTCAACTTAATAGATGAGTAAATCAAGACAGAGAAATTCAGTATCTTGCCCAGAATCCTACTGCTAATAAACAGTAGAGACATGATTCAAACCCAGGCTGTGTGGCTCCAGAGCCTGGACTCTTCCACACCACGCAGCATTCAGAGGCACAGAGCCAAAGATTACATTCCAGAAAACAGGGCGCATGTAATGGCAGCGGCAGATGAAAATAGAGAGAATCTCAAGTACGCTCCCAGCACAACCCCATTCATCAAGCAGCACACTGTGTTCCTACTTAGCTGCCTCCAGAGCTTCCCAGACAGAGCAAAGGCTTCGCTTTCTATTCTTTATCCTTTATCACAGATTAAATTCTTCTTACAAGGCCTCACTTCATTAAAGAACATAAGCAGGCAGGACAAACCACAAGATGCGGGGGCGTCCCTTCAACAATTTGTATAGTAACAGCCTGAAAAAAAAAAATTTCCCATCACAACTGAAGAATGAGCTATAAAATCAGTTGAAGAGCCAGGATAGCATGAACTCAAGCATTCCCAACAGCCTGGGAAACGTGAACAAGTCTGTCAGTCTCCCATTCTCTCTCCCCCTCTCATCCCTCTTGCTCTCTGTGGTGTTGGTGGGACACCGGTGATCCAAGCAAGGAGCCTGACCCTGGGACTGCACTCCAGAGCTGTGCTGCCCCTATCTCCATTCCCTTATCTCCCTAGTCCTAGTGGATTGTGTAAAGATAGGCTGAACAAGGACCAGAGGAGTGCTGGGTAGTCCAGAAGATTTTGATGAAGTAGAAGTTTAATATCTATGGATCACTCCAAAAGCAAATACACTCTTTCAAGAAACACTTATTTGAATGGGAGGAGAGGGGCTGGAGAGATGGCTCAGCAGTTAGGAGCACTGGCTACTCTTTCAGAGGACCGAGATTCAATTCCCAACACCCACATGGCAGCTCACAACTCTACAATTCCAGTTCCAGGGGATCCAACACCTTCAGACATACAAGCAGGTAAAACACCAATGCACATAAAAATAAATAAGTTTAAAAGGAAGGAGAGGACTAGGTACACTGCTCCCCTGCACTTGAAAAGAGAGAAATCTCATTAATCACAAAAAGAAGGTCGTGTCCAGCCAGCACATTCTGACCACAATATGTAAGCCAACAGTTGCCACCTACTTCCCAAAATCACCCAACATCTAAACACTTCTGAAGTAACTTAAGATTGAAGGAAAATATTAACCTTTAGAAATAAATATAAATTATTAAAACTTAAGGTCATCTTAGAATTGCCAAGCAGGCAATCAACAAATTTATCACTATTTTCCAATGGAATCCTTTGGCCTACAAAAGCCATCCTGACCCACAGAGAGTTCCATGAAATCATAACCATTAATAACAAGAAATTGATAAGTGGTTACATAATAGCATGAAGGTCATTAGCACAATGACTCTCAGGGAGAATAAACTGACCTAGTTATTAGAGTGTATGAGGTTCCACCAGGTCAGGTTCCATCAATCTGGAAGGCCACTAAAGTTAAACCATCTCCAGAAGGTAGGGTTCTCACTGAAGAAGTCACTGCAGTGAGCAGCAAAGCTGAACCACAGTCTTCCTCTTTCCTTTTTTTTAAAAAAAATATTTGTTTGTTTGTTTGTTTTATATACAACATTCCTTCCATGTATGTCTGCAGGCCAGAAGAGGGCACCAGACCTCATTACAGATGGCTGTGAGCCACCATATGGTTGCTGGGAATTGAACTCAGGACCTTTGGAATGCTCTTATCCTCTGAGACATCTCTCCAGCCCTTCCTCTTTCCTTTTTAGCAGTAGATGCTTCTCCATATTTCTAGCATCATCTCACTGCATCCATCTCCCCATCAGTTGCCACCCATTAACAAGATAAAGAAAATGTTCACTTGGGTGCCATTATCACTTCTACTGTTAGGCATTTTTATTTCATAAAAAGCATTTTGACCTAGTAAGTCACAAACAATCAATATTTCATCAAAAGAAGACAACTATCTTTTTTATACTGGGCTGGCCTTGAACTCACTGAGATCTGCCTGGCAAATGCTTGGATTAAAGGCGTGTACCACCACTGCCTAGGATACAACTATTATAATGCATCAAATAATAAAATCAGGCTTCAGCCTTAGGAACTAGAGCCAGACATAATGTGATCATTCAAGATACATTCAAAATCATTCAATATACAAAATAAGCAAGACTCTAATCCAAAACAGACTGGTAACTAAAGCACTGCATTCTTCACCTCCAATTTTTATTTGTGTATTCAAATTGGCTGTTGATGGAGATGGTAGTGGGTGCCGTTATCAGTTTCTACTGTCAGGCATTTTCATTTCATAAAAAGCATTTTAGATGATTTCATGTGTAGCCAAGGCTGAAAATCACTGTTGTTAAAGCAAGAACTTTAAAATCCTTTTATTCCCTCCACCTCTGAAACCCCTTTTGTTTGTTTGTTTAAGGGCAGTGATGAAAACTTTCAGTCTCTTTAGCCAAGGAAGGGCCCTGAAAAAATCTACACCAGTGAAAGCATTTCTTCTTGGCCTTGGTCATAAAAGCTGAAGGCAGCGTTGGCTGCATTCAGAACTCTTGCCAATCTAGTGGGAAGCTTTCAAAATGCTTTGTTGATACTAGTGCCCACTTTTCTATACAGCTTCAAAATTTAGCTCATAGAATGGCTTACACAAAAACAACACTACCAAAACCCTCAGCACACAGCTATTAGCCACAGGAAACTAAAAGAGCTGATATGGAACTGTCCAGACACAAGAGAGGGGCCAGCACTGTAATAAAGAACACTTAGCATTACAACACATGTATTAAGCTTCTAACTCCCAGAATGTCCTGTGAGCAGCCACTACCATTACTGCAGTTGAAGGAACTGGTGTCTAGAACAGTCGAGAACCTTGCCCAACATCACAATCAACATCGCTAATAAGAGCTTAGTTTCTGCCTTTCCTCCCCGCCCCCAACAGTCTTATCCCAGGGCCCACAAGAGGGGTGGTGGTGGTGGCTGTGACAAATAATAGTCACTAACCACCGCCATCATTACTAGAACTAGAATCTGTTCACTGTCATGATTACTGAATTCTTTAAGAAGAGTTACACTGGCCTGCCTTCAAATACGAGTATGTTGTAAAACTGAAAAGCCTACAACTAGTCTTAAACAAATGAATAACAGAGATGACCTAGCTTAGTTCTCAAATTATATTATTTATTACTCCAGTTTAGATAATGAACATGAGTTTATTATTCTTTCCTGGGGCTCTTCAGTTTTCTTCCGCAAAGCCAATACACATGGTCTAATTTATAAACAAAATCCAAAGGTCACTACTGTAACCACACACTAGAATGACCTAGGAAGCAAAATTAACAGAATAAACAGAAAAAAAAATAGATGCGGACATAAGTCTGTGGTCACACACACTACTGACAAATATTTTTGTTCCCAACACTTTGTAAACTTCACCTTTTAATGTCAAGGTAATTACTGAAGCTTGACGGCACAAGAAATGAAATACTGTTAAGTTCTTCAACCTCTAATTATAGGTATAAATTACTTTCCTGTTACCAACTCACCACAGGACAGAAGCCACCAAAGCCCCTTACAAGGTTAGTGTCTCCATTATTAATTCACTTCCTGAGGCCTTATTTCCAAGGATGGAGACACCAGCAGCATTTTGCATATGTGAATTCCTGGAGCTTGCTGAGCTGGAGGGATGGCTCAGTGGATAAAGTACTTGCTGTGCAACCATGAAAACCAGAGTTGGGATCCCCAGAACCCACGGAAAAAGCTTGGCAGGAAGGGCAGTGTTGGGAATCCCCGCACACCGGAGGCAGAGACAGGGAGGGGGTCCCTGGTGCAAGTTGGCTAGCCACATTCAAGTACACATACTGAACTTTATTTCTCCCATGTAAATCAATTGTAACTTAAATTTTTTTCCTCTAGAAAGAAAATTATACTAAACAATAGAGAAAAATATAAGTAACATATTTAAGAGAAAAAACTATTTTAATGTGTAGTCCTGTAGCACAAATTTTAAAACTATGTTAATTTTTAATGATACAAATTTATGAATGTAAAAAGTAGAGAAGCCAGCTTACATAAAACTGTGTCTTCCTATTAACATCAAGTAAAAGACTGCCTCATTTTCTAAAATTGCAAAATTCTAAAATTTTCTAAAATGATTAAAAACTAGATGACTTTTAGGAATAAATACTGGGGGGCTGGAGAGATGGCTCAGAGGTTAAGAGCACTGCCTACTCTTTCAAAGGTCCTGAGTTCAATTCCCAGCAACCACATGGTTGCTCACAATCATCTGTAAGAGGGTCTGGTGCCCTCTTCTGGCCTGCAGGCATACACACAGAATATTGTATATATAATAAGTAAATAAATATTTTTTAAAAAAGAATAAATACTGGGGGCGGGGCTAGAGAGATGGCGTGGCAATTTTGAGCACTTAATACTCTTGCAAAGGACCCAGGTTTGATTCCTAGCATCTACATGCTGGCTCATTGTGTGTAACTCCAGTTCTGTGAGACCTGACACCTTCAGGCCTGATCACGTAGCAAGCATGCACATGGTACACATTTATACATGAATGTAAAACAACACACACCAAAAATAAAAAATAATAACTTTTAAAATTAAAAATAAAAGAGACTAAACAGTGGGCTAAGGAAATGGCTTGTTTTGCAAGTGTGAAGACTCAAATCCCATCTCCAGCACCCACGGAAAAGGCGGGGCTTGGCTGCAGAAAACCTATGTACTCATTCATTCACCCACTCACTAAACAGCCACTGTACACCTATCAAGGGAATTCACTGACACAGAAGCCCTAACCTAAGCCCAGCATGGTGGCACATGCCCTTAAATCCCACTACCCAGGAGGCAGAGTCAGGCAGATCTCTTCAAGTTCAAGGCCAGCTAGGGCTAGAGATGTAGTACTCCTAACCAGTATATTCTAGGGGAGGTAGGGAGGGAGATGACTAAAAATAATAAACACATTTATTACATTATATGGTGCATGCTTGGGGGTAATAGTGCACGAGGCAAAGCAGACTACATATGCTGGAGCTGGGAGGTAGAGTTCTGAGCATAGAATTCACCTGAAAAGAGGAATTTGAAGCCAGATGTGATGGTGCATGCCATGGGCAGGCAGATCTCTGTGAGTTTGAGGCCAGCCTGGTCTATGAAGCAAAATCCAAGACAGCCAGGACTGTTACACAGAGAAACCCTATCTCAAAAACAACGGGAGGGAGGGAGGGAGGGAGGGAGGGAGGGAGGGAGGGAGGGAGGGAGGGAATAGATTGATTGAGATTGATTTGAGAAAGAATACTCAAAGGAGGTACAGGAGACCAGCAAAGAAGATGTCTACAAGAAAGCATCCTACTCAAAGAAGCAGCAAATGCAAGGACCCTTTAGCAAGAAGGAATGTGCAGAGGAACCAGAGGGTAGGAGTATGAGAGGAACCAGTGGGAAGGAGTATGCAGAGGAACCAGGGGGAAGGAGTATGCTGAGGAACCAGAGGGTAGGAGTATGAGAGGAACCAGGGGGAAGGAGTATGCAGAGGAACCAGGGGAGAGGAGTATGCAGAGGAACCAGGGGGGAAGGAGTATGCAGAGGAACCAGGGGGAAGGAGTATGCAGAGGAACCAGGGGGAAGGAGTATGTAAAGGAACGGGGGGGGGGGGGGGGAGTATGCAGAGGAACCGGGGGTCAGCCAAGCAAATGGGCCTAAATAGAACTTTAGTGGACAGAGGGGCAAGAAATGGAGAGCATGGGATCACCTTGGGATTCTGTCCTAGACTTTACACCTCTACTGTTTACTAAGTGATACTTAGTTTTCTTATCTGTAAAACAGAAAATATATTTTACAAAGTTGAGTGAGGATTAAATGAAAGGCTATCCATAAAGGTAGACGTGCTTTTAGGAAAAAAAATTCTTTGACAAAAACTTATAAAGTATCTATGAGACACAAAAGAGAGCAAATTTTCTACTTTTATCTCTTATGATTATTTCTACAGGGAATTCCTTACATTTTAATATAGCTTCAAAATTATTTTAAAAGCATTTTTAAAATAAATTCTCAAGTATTTCTAGAAATGTGAAATTTTTGTTAATATTGTATTCTAGTAATATCAAACACCAAATGCTATCTATCTAGACACATACACGATCATACTCTGCCTTCTCTTCCATGGCTGTCTTTACGACAGCAACAGATCTGAGCATACAATTAAAGGTAGTCAGCACAACAAATTTCCCGGATGTGTGTGGCAGAAGCCCATTCTTTCACCCAAAAGTATAAGCAACAAAAACTTCAAAGATTACTTTACATATGCCACACCTGTAAGGTGAAGAAATATGAAAGACCAGAATAAAAGGTCTGCAGGAAGCACGTATTTGGTTATATGACACACGACCCACACAAAATAACTTCCCAATAAAATGCGACACTGTTTTCAAATTCCACTGATTGAAGACCTTTTCTCAGGAGATTACTTCTACAGGGATAAAACTGGTCTAAGTACTTCCATTTGTTTGGAGGATTAACATCATTGTGAATTATTCCAGAATGAGATGAACTGTTTTTACAATATGAGGTTAGAAACAATGGGGAGGGGGAGTGTGTACAGAAAGACAGACAGACAGACGACCAGATGAACAATTGAGCTGCTAATTTACAACATATAGTCCAGACTCCTCATATACACCATAAACTTTTAAAATATGATTTAGAATACCAAAAGAGAAAATAAAGCATCAACCCAATATTATGATGAGCATAGGTGCTCATCAGCTGGGGCTTTTAAATATTAGACCTTAAGCTCTTAAAAGTGACACAGCACTAAGTCGAATGACCTCTAATCCCAAAAATATCAAAGCTTACATTTATAATTAAAGTCATAATCTGAGTAATAAAACCTAGTGACAGCATGTAATACAGGCCCTAATTATGGAGCCACCTTGTGCTCCATTTAGGATGGCTATTACTTAACATACATTAAATGCGAATGTAAAGCCATATATTAGTTGAGCAAATCCAGAATTACAATTTGAAATAATCAAGTAGGAGAAATAATATCCACTTAAAATCCCAGTACACATAAAGACATTATTATTCAAACCTGAAATAGAGAAATCAAATATATGTATTTCAGTATGCATGTAAACAGGATGTAATTGTACAACTCTAAAACCAAAATGTGGAGAGAAATAACACAGAGATTCTTAAAAAGGCAGAAAAGTGCCTGGAAAGCACTTTCAGAATAGAAGGGTGTTTTAATATAGTCAACGGTTAAGATGTGACCTTAGCTTTGGCTCAGATATAACACCCAAGCCCCTTTCCTGCTACTGGCTTCCTTGGGACAGACAGGCTGGAGTCTGGAGCTACACACACTGATGATGCATTTCTAAGCCCCAGGTTTTCATAAATTCAGCATTTCTATGTTCAATGTCAGACCCTAGGACTTATCTAAACATGTCACTGGGTAGTTCAAACATTCCCTCTTCTGTTACCCTGGAAACAACTTTCCCTTTCAGGTAACATATTACTGTTTATGAGCCAAATGAAGTGTGGGAAATTTGAGCCCATTTGATTAAACACAGTCAGCAGATAGCTAAAATGGAAAACTAAATGCACATCTCAAAAATCTACCAACTGTAATTCTGAAAAAAAACATCACAGAAATATTTAAGATTTCAGATAAATTAGACTGGCGGGGGGGGGGGGGGATGAATTCATTCTGCATTCTTCCAGGTGGCTGAGGTGGTTGTGCAGCTCATGCCCACCCAGTCTGAAACAAGAAGAGCTGGATTCCCACGGGCTTCACATGTACCTGCTGAGCTACTGTGGGTAACGCAGTGCAACAGTTAAGACTGCCTGGATCCCATGCTGGCACTGCTTGGCTGAGGCTCTGATGTTTGAATCAGGGCAGCGGAACTGCACCTACCCTGTAGTACTATCTATAAATACGGCAGCGAGTAAAGGGGCACCTGGAAGTCGTTTAGAACACATATAATGTTCAATAAACTTTAGCTCCTAAATTACTGTTAATAAACAGAATGAGTCTAAAAAATGAAAAATTCTCAATGACAGCTCAAGAATTTCACAAAAGACAAAACAACACAAACTAGTTCAAGCAGTACTCAAGTACAGAAAACTTTAAATGTGTTTTCTGAGGGGGTGGTTTAGCAGCAGCATGCCGGTACACATAAATCCTCGGCATCATAAAAATAAAGAAGCAAGCCGGGCGATGGTGGCGCACGCCTTTAATCCCAGCACTCGGGAGGCAGAGGCAGGCGGATCTCTGTGAGTTCGAGACCAGCCTGGTCTACAAGAGCTAGTTCCAGGACAGGCTCCAAAGCCACAGAGAAACCCTGTCTCAAAAAAACAAAAAATAAAGAAAGAAAGAAAGAAAGAAAGAAAGAAAGAAAGAAAGAAAGAAAGAAAGAAAGAAAGAAAGAAAGAAGCAAGTATTTCTAACTTGTTGGTACAATCAATTTCCCCTCCCTTTTTTTGGTGTGTCTAGTTTTTCAAGCAGCATTCAAATAAAATAATGTAGAGTTTAATTATTATGATCCACTGAGATTCCTTTACTTGATAGAGAAAGGGCAGCAGTGCAAACAAGGGATGTGAAACAACCCAGCTGTCACAGCAGGCAGAAGCCAACCACGCGATAGCTTCTAGGCCGCTTCTTGCCCCACCACGCAGTTAAAGCACTCAAGTTATCAAGCACTGCACGCAGATGACAACGCCCCTTGACAATGGCAACAGTGCAACAAGCTCAGGGGAGACTTTTTTTCTTGGGGTGGGGGGATTCGACACAAGATTTCTCTGTGTAGTCCTGGCTGTACTGAAACTTATTCTGTAGACCAGGCTGGCCTAGAACTCTGCCTGCCTCTGCCTTCTAAGTTTTGGGTTAAAGGCATGCACTACCACGGCCTGGCTAGAAGAGACTGTTCTAAGTGGCACTCTCAAACATTTAAAAAATTCTTCTATCTTCTATCTGTACACCAGGCACCAGGCTCACTAGGATATGGAAAACAAATAAAAAAGTGTGCTTCAGGGCTGGAGACATGACTCAGTAGTTAGGAATATTGGCTAGTCTTCCAAAGGACCTGGGTTCAATTCCCAGCACCTACATGGCAGCTCACAACTGTTTGTAGTTGCAGGAGATCTGGCACCCTCACACAGACATATATGCAGGCAAGACACCAATGCACATATAATATAAGTAAATTAAAAATCTCAACTGGGGGGGAAATGTATGCTTCAAACTTCTGATGAAACCAGATGTCTTATGCATAGAGGACCCACATATCCAGAGGGGTCGGAAGGACAGGATGCTTCAGAAACTGCTCATCTTTTATATACAGCATGCCTCTCTCAAGGATCTGTAATACCAGTGTCAAAGGCATTTGCTACTGAATGAGAAACCAAAATAAACAAGGGTCACTGAGGACAGGTCAGGTGGGGGATTCACATTCTGAAGAGCTAATTCCTGGTTCGGAACAGTTTCTGAAATTCCTGAATGAGTCATCCTTTCCCAGTCATTTCATGTGTATATAATAATAGCAAAAACTTACTAAGCATTCGCTCCGCTGCAGTCTCCATTTGCAGCAGTTCAGAGTATTAACTCCTTAAGTCTGCTCCCCACTGTTGCAAGACGTATTATTTTGCATATAGGAAATAGTCACAGAAATGTGACATCCCTACGAGCACACAGCTAGAAAGGTACCCCCACACACTACTCCACTTCTGCTAAAAGTCATGCCAACGACTCCAACAGTTTAAAATCCACAGCATGTGCTGGGGTGGAGGCGCATCTGTGAGAGTTAACGTTTTCAGTAGCCGTCAACACAGGCAGGCACCAAGTCATCTATTTCCTGACAAAAGGCAAGGGTGACCATAACCTCCAGCCAGCTTGCTATTTCTTGATATTTAAAAGATCCCCCTATGCTGTTAAGGTCTCTCGAAGAAAATCTCTGTCTTCGAGCATTAGCACTCCCTTTGCACCTACACTGGTGCTTCAAAGACATCCACAGTCCATGTGTTTCAGAAGGGTAATAAGTGTGTCCTTGTTTCATTCTGTGCTGGAACACCTGTCATTGGTTAGTTCCACATGAGTTTTAGGGTGGTGAGTCTGACTGTTCAAATCTTTGTTTTCACCAGCACAGCCTAAGGTCATGAAGACCCACATAGGTGATATGCCCAGTTAGTAACGGGAGTTAAGGAAAGCATGAAGGAGACAGGCCAAGAAGACATTCAGTGTGAATGAGCAAGTGAGCAGGTTACAAGGAACAGGAGCGCAGACCCGCAAGGTTTCTAAGCATTCTTAATGAAAACGTGTCGTTCACAGTCCTAATAACCATGGAAACTATGCTGGCTAGGTTTGATCTCTCTGCAGTGGAGAAATGTACATTTCATCAAGGATGCATGATTTACTCAAAATTCTAACATTCAAGGCATATTTTATGGGCTACACAAAAATCACTCCTTCCACACAAATGTACATTATTATACCCTAACAAAGGGTTTCCCTGCTAGAGTTGGTTCAAATACTAAGACTTCAAATCAGATTCAACTATTTAGCCAAGTGAAGCTTACATTCACCACTAGATGATTATCAGTTCAGAAGTGTCCTATGCCCTATTACTCATCAGTCTTACTGGAGAGACTTTTTTGTAGCTTATGTATTCTGTTACTGCACTGTTTACCTTAATGAAAACACAGATCATTACAGTGGCTGGCAGTCACTTATTTTTTTAAGACACACATATCTAATACATCTTCATTTAAAATAGTTATTTACAAGGACTAGAGGTGACTAATGGGCTGTTCCCAGGAATATCATTCATGAAGGCTATATAAACTACTAAATATGTACATCACAGACGAAGTAACCACCATCTGTAGTATTTCATAAGAAAGTAAGTGCTGGAGGGCATGGTTATAGCTCAGTAGCAGAGTGCTTGACTCTCATACATAAGGCCGTAATCTCTACTACTACAAAATAATTTTTAAAAGAAACACAAACACATACACACACCAGAAATAATTAACAAGCAAGCAGTTAGTAAAACTACTTGCTAGACAACACATGGACCTGAGTTCTGATGCCCAGCACTTCCATAAACGCCAGGCTTAGTAGTACATTTCTGTAATCTCAGTGTTAGGGAGGTAGGGACAAGAGGCTTCTCTGGCCAGCTAACAAAGCTTAGTTGATTCGGTTCAGTGAAAGACGCTGTCTCTAAAAATAAGGTGGTAAACTATAGAGGAAGATACCTGATGTCAACCTGTGCTCCTCACAGGTGCGTACACATGCAAAGAGTCGGAGGGAGAGAGAGGGAGGGAGGGAGATCATTACCATTTAAATTAAGAGAGCATGTAAGTGAATACACATCCAGACTAGGAAGGAGGTGACTCAGTGGGTAAAGCTGCTAGCCACCAAGCTTGACAACACCTCAGTTCTACCACTGGGACGAAAATATTAGAAGGAAAGACAAGACACCAAAAATTATTCTCTGATCTCTACATACATGCCACAGCACACGCACACCCACACACAAACAATAAATAAATGTCAAGGAAGAAGAGAGGGAGGGAGGGGAGGGGAGGGGAGGGGAGGGGAGGGAAGGGGAGAGAAGGGGAGGGAAGGGGGAAAGAAGGAAGAGCACTCAGCTCCATACTTTGTTTTATACATGGTTAGACTATGTATGATGTATGTGGAGATGGTAAATGTCCAGGCTCACACAGTTGCTGAGTGCCAACTGCTATTAAGGGCTGACAGTGAAGGTTGGTCATGGACGCTCACACCTGCAATCCCAATATTCTGGAAGCTGAGACAAGAGAATCGCAAGTGTGAGGTCAGCCTGGACTACACAGCCATACTGCAGAACAAAACTTGGGGGGGAGGGAGGCAGCGGGCGAGGGGTGGTGCAGACATCCACCTCAGCGAAACCCACCTGATACACTCTCTAAAAGCAAATGAAGAAATAGTGAATAACTAGCACTCACTGAGGATTCCCAATACATGTCTGAAAATGCCAGCTTGCCATGATATGATAACAAAAGCTAACAGCAGTTAGCAGACATTGGGCCGTTACAATGAGTCAAACAACATTTACAGAAATTACTTACTAATATCACAGTTTACAAATGGAGAAAGTAAGGTACACAGAAACCAAGTATCTTAGCCAAAGTCACAGCAGCAGCTATAGAGAAACACAGCACCAAAGCCTGTTTATTCTCGCCATTAACAGGTGAAATGAGCTAAGTTTCTATAGGCCACATCAAGCACGTGACAACATTCCGTGAGTTATAGATTACTACCAGTACGACTCAATTTTCACAGTAATCATATAAAATGAAAATAAAAAAAATGACAAAAGCAAAAGAAGGTAAGGAAGAGAAAAGAGAAAAGACCAATAATAGAGACTGCCATAATAAAAACAGGAAGTGTAAGTTTTGAAATAGAATGACTAAGTTAGGGGCTGGGGAAATAGGTTGGTAGTTAAGAGTCCTGGTGGCTCTTACAAAGGATGTAGGTTTGGTTCCCAGCACCCGCATGGCAGCTCACAACTGCCTGTAAGTCTAGTCCCAGAGGATTCAACAACCTCTTCTGGCCTCCTTGGGCACCAGGCACCCACATAGTAAATAGACATACATATAAGCAAAACACCCATACACATAAAATTTCAAAAATGAAATAAGTTAAATGATACCTGTCAAAGGTTTTAGTTTAATCTATTTATTAAAATAATTTTCTATTGTTTTGGTTCATTTTTGAAAGAAGGGAAACACCAAGTTAAGCAACAGAGGCAGAGAAAGCAGGCATAAGGTAAAGGCAGGAACAGGAAACTGAACAGTGTCTCAATTACTATTCTAACACCATGACCAAGGCAACTTATAAAAGAAAGCATTTTATCAGGGGCTTGTTTATGTTTCGGAGGGTGAGCCTCTGACCATATGGCAGAGAGCACGGCAGCAGGCAGGCATAGCTCTGGAGCAGGAGCTGACAGATCACATCTGGTCCACAGTTGCAGCAGGGGAGAAAGAGTAAGACTGGGCCTGGTGTGGACTCTGAGGTTCCTCAAAGCCCCTCTCCAATGACACACCTCCTCCAACAAGGCCATGCCTCCTAAGTCTTCCTAAACAATCCACCGAGTGAGAACCAAACTTTCAAAGATAGAATCTATTAGGTCAATTTCATTCAAACCATTATAGATACCTTATCTATATACATTAACTGTAAATAAATACACTGACTCCTTTTGCAAGTGAGTGGTCATAAGTTTATGGGTCTCTTGTCTATATAATACAGGATCTTACTGGAAAAACTCTTGGTAAATGCACTCGGGAAGCAAGAGGCAAGAAGATAGATACCTGTGAATTCAAGGCCAGCCTGGTCTCCATGAGGAGTTTGAGGCCAACCAGGACTACACAGTGAGACTCTGTCTCTAAATCAATAAATAAGGAATCAGAAAACCCATAAATCTATATAGGGCCAAGAGTTGTAAATCCCAAATGCTCTCAGCATAAGCATGAACAAACCACTCCACACTGTTCTCTCACCTTAAATGGAAAAATAACCATTCTGGAAAAAAAAAACTATAAATTATTTCTCTTAGTAGCTGATCATATGCTGAAACCACTAATAAGGGCAGAAGGGGAAAACCACACAAAAGTTTAATGATGCATATATACCTGCCTTGTAGAGTAGGCCCAAGACTGTTTCAACTAAGGTACTACACATCAAATGACAACTTCAGGTCTTTGGCAAACAAGGTCCACAGATGTTAAATTCAGCAACGAAGGTAACAGTTCAGGGGGAAACAAGCACATATAGTAATTTGAGTCTGAACTGTAGAACCTGGTTCCCTCCACTGAATAAAGTAGCAGTCCTCAGCTGGGGAAAAGAGGTGGGAATGGGGGTGGGGGAATTCACAGGGGTTACCTAAGACCATTGGAAAACAGATATTTACATTAGGAGCATTAGGAAGGCTGAGAACCACTGGATTAAAGGCACTTCACTGTATTCAGCCAAGGGGAAAGAACACCAATTTTGGAACAAACTGTGACAAGGAATAAGGAGAGCAAGAGCATTTAGTAGGAAGCATGCAAGGAATAAGGAGGGTGCAGAGCACTTAGTAGGGAGCATGCAAGGAATAAGGAGGGTACAGAGCACTTAGTAGGAAGCATGCATGCACTCTGCACACAGCGGCCACTGATACTAACATCACTATGCTATCTTTGTAGGTGACTCAGTAGGTACAGTCAACATTCTTAGTGACACTCCCTTTGTCAGCAGCCTTTACCAGCCTTTTGTGCAAAGCTGAACACAGTCACTGGTATATATTGCAAGCAGAGAAAAACCAATGAAAGATGGCAACTGTAACCAATGGGAGAATTTTCTTTCACAAAGCACTTTTTGCTCTGTGTACTCTAACAGCATGCTCTATATCACTCTTAAAATTCAATCCAGTGAGCTGCAACACCATGGAATTTAAAATGAAGCAGAGCAGCACTGTTTCGTTTCACTTTCTTACTGATTACATTTGCACTTCTGTATGTGTGTTGTGTGTGCACACACATGTACATGTGTATACTCACACGTGGAGAAGGCAAAAATCAATTCTTTACTAAAAATCTTTTAAAAAACAAAAAAAATTCACAAATTACCTAGGAGAGCTCTTTCCATTTTTGTGTGATTTGGCATTCACAATAAAGATAAGATGCATTAATTAAATGAGCTGTACAGGGTGTATTAAAAATCATGAAAAATGTCTAACAAACTATTTCTTATTGATTAGGAAAAATAAAATCATAGTCGTTCTCCCCTACCCCACTCCCCTCTCCCCTCCACCACCACCCCCCCCCCGAAGGATAGAGTTGGAAATACACATCTAGACACCTGGAATTTGTACTGGGTAGTTCTCCATCACTCTGACAAAACACCTGAGACAGGGCCAGTGCGATGCACAGTGGATAAAGGTGTCTGCTGCCAGACCAGAGGACCCTAGTTCTAGCTCTAAGATACCTGTGGGAGAAAGAAGAATCAACTCACATACGGTGTCCTCTGACTTCACATTCACACCACACCATAGCTGAACCCACATACATGCACACATATGCACACAAAATAAAGAAGATATTTTAACTTTTGTTTTGTTTTGTTTTGTTTTTCTCTGTGGTTTTGGAGCCTGTCCTGGAACTAGCTCTTGTAGACCAGGCTGGTCTCGAACTCACAGAGATCCGCCTGCCTCTGCCTCCCAAGTGCTGGGATTAAAGGCGTGCGCCACCACCGCCCAGCTAAGATATTTTAACTTTAAAGCTTATTTTAGAGGTTGGGACTTGGCCCAGTGGCAGAATGCTTGCCCAACAAATGCAAGTCCCTGGATTTCATTCTCAGTTTTGTTTTGGGTTTTGTTTTTTTTTTTTTTTTTTAAGAAAATTTGTTTTCTTATCATCAGAGGTAATAGAGGAAGAAAGGTTGTCTATGGCTACTTGGTCCTTGTGCTTTTCATAGCAGAGATAAGAGTACAAGAAGTCAGTGGCCTAACTCTGTTCAGGTAGGCCCTTCTTTCTTCATGCTCCACCATCGTCCAGCATTGCCACAAAATGACAAGCAAACCAAACCTATATTTAATATCAACACATAGATATTAAATAACTAACATGAAAAACAAAACAAACACACGCAGCCTTTGGGACTACTCCAGATCCTTTAACAGCTACTCACCCATACACTTAACACCATCATGGCGCTTGCTGGGTACCATGGAGCACACCTTTAATTCCAGCACTCAGGAGGCAGAGGCAGATGGGCCTGTTTGAGTTACAGGCCAGCCTGAGCTACACAGCTAAACTGTCCCCCCAAAATTAAAATGATAAATAAGTAAATAAAGTGGTGCTAGGAACTGAACCAGGGCCTTGTACCAATGAGGCAAACACTACCACTGGGCTATATCCACAGTCCATATAAGTCCTAAAGGAATTTTATTTTCAAAACAAATTAGTAGTAGTTATATCAGTTTGTACTTTTGTAAATTCAATGCTCATTTACAAAGTACAAATAGTCTGGCTTAATTTTCTGCTATATTGAATGGCTTCTGGAAAACCCACAGTACACTCAGGAGAAAATAAAAGCATATATTATCTGTATTATTACAAAGTATGACTTCACAGACTTTTGAATCGTCTCTGGCACCTCCAGGAGCCCCAAAACATGCTGGGTGTCTTTCTTCACTTCTTTAGGTTCTTATGATCTCACTGAAGAGAGAAGAGCAGCACCTGTTTCCTGTCCATCATTCCCTGGCTTTGTATCCAAAGTGCACAGTCTTGCACTCAGGACTCTCTGGAAGATTAATGTCTCTTTAAGTGAAGCTCCTGGGTGTTATAAAGATGACGGCTCCACCTGTCTACCCCAAACATGTTCATTTGTTCACACAGCACTTTGCTAAATAAACCCTTAGAAACAGAGACCAAGTGCAACACTGACCTCCAAGGCTGAAACAATAAAGCCAAGAAGTGGCTGCTGACTTAACTCAGTCTAGGCAGCACCCAGCAGAGTACTGTCAGCACATTTAAATTCTTCCTGACAAATCTTGCCTAGAAACAACCGTCCCAAAGAACAGAAAAGCCCGAGAAAGTATCTCTGGGCCAGCAAATTACTATTCACATCAATGAAAAGAAACTGGCAGAGAATAAACCAATACATACAGTCCAAGATTAAGTTGAACTGTATAAAACTTCCAACTTTATAGATCAAAAATGGTCAGATTTTGGTAATTTCTTCTGTCTCAACTTAACATAATAATTGTTATTGGACAAATTCAACAAAACCATTGTTAAAGTACTGGAATTAAGACGGTGTTAAAACTGCCAAAGACAACGACCTTCCAACTGGAAGGCACAGGCAGAGCACCTTCTACAGGCAAATGTGCCTTGTGTTACTTTGTTACATAAATGATTATACTCAAAAGGCAGAAAAGGATCCCACAGTAAACCCTCAGCCCCACGACCGACCGGCTCCAAAGCTACCAAGCTTTGTCAAAACTGCCCCACACATAACTTGAAGGAGATTCACCTCCAAGGCACTGATTTCTCACCTAAATGCCATCTGTCTGAAAAACTGCTTGACTCTGAACTGCTGAGTCCTCCTTCAGTTAACCTCTCAAAACCTGCCCTGCACTATGCCAGAAAGTTCTGGAACTTTACAACGGAGACGCACACCAAGGAAGACATAATGCTCATGATCCCCACCTCAACATAGCTCACGTCCTCCCCTCTCTCACCAAAGCTAGGGCCAACTGACATCCTGGTAATAGTTTACTCCTAGAAAACCAATTATTTTACAAGTCTGGTAGTTTCTCTGCTCCCAACAATATCAAGAAGAATGACTGTTATGGTTAAATCTAAAGCCTGTCTGTCTCTGTCTCTCTGTCTCTGTCTGTCTCTATCTCTCTGTCTCTGTCTGTCTCTCTCTGTCTCTCTCTCTTTCTCTCTCTGTCTCTCTCTCTCTGTCTCTCTCTCTGTCTCTCTCTCTCTCTCACTCTCTCTCTCTCACACACACACACACACACTTCCCAACTGGTGGCACTATGCCAGAAAGTTCTGGAACTTATGCAGTACAGAAGGGCCTAGCTGACAAAACAGGTCACTAAGGCTTTGAGGGTTACAGCTCAGCCCCACTGGTGCCCCAAGCTCTTGACAACAGGGTATGTACGACCAGCTACTGTAAGCATCCTGTCATGCCTTCCCCAACCGCTAAACCACAGATTCTCAATCTGTGGATCTTGACCCCTTTGGGGGTCCAGTGATCTTTTCATAGAGGTCGTCCAAGACCATTGGAAAACACAGATATTTTACATTATGATTCATAACAGTAACAAAATTACAGTTATGAAGTAGTAATGAAGTAATTTTATGGTTGGGATCTCCACAACATGAGGGACTGTATTCAAGGGTCACAGTGTTAAGAAGTTTGAGAACTACTGACTAGACTGTGAGGCAAAGTTAACAGTGCCAACTTTACAGCAATGAGCAGAAGAGATGAAGCTCTGCTCTGGTGGAGTGTACACAGACAAGCATCAAGAACAGCCCAGAGTAGAATGTCAGAAGGATATGAGCAGGAGAGAACAAGGGACAACAGGGACAGGCTCACAACTCACTCCCTAATAATGACTACAGTGCAGTAAATACTGGATGAGGAGAAAGTCCGATGGGATAAGAGATACTCAGCTCTCTATCTGGGAGGTGGCATCTAAGCCACCTGTGCAGAGTCAAAGATGCTGGTCAAAAGCACAAGAGGAAGAAGGGCTTCCCAGGCCTTCAAGGAAACTAGGAGCAAAAACATTCAGTGCCCTGCAGCTAGCCGGGAAGAGGTTGTAGTCAGTGACCTTGGGAACAGTAGGAGCTGCACAGAGAGGCCGTAGAAGGCACGCTCTAACAGCTTCCAGGAAAGGTGACTACAGAAGTACCAGGATGGGGGCACAGACCTCCTGGAGGCTTCTGCAACAGGAAGAAAAGTCCAAGGATGGGGGTGGGGAGAGGCGGGCATGCAGGGAGGGCTCAGCTAGGGGCCAAACAGATGGCACTTGGGCCATAAAGGAGAAAACGGTGCCTTTCCCTAAAATGAAAAGATCCTAGAGAAATTTGGGGCATGCTAAATTTGAAGTGCCCAGCAGTAGCTAGAAAAGGAAAACTGCATTGAAGAAAAAGCTAAACCTGGAGATGTAGACTAAAGACTCTATGAAGGGAAGTCAAGGATATCAGAATACATGGACATTTTCCTCCCTTCCCTACCTCTCTCTGGATTATACAGATTATAAGAAGCACAAGAACCTCTGGCCACTTCTTTCTCCATAAAGAACTTGCCTATAGTAACACTACTATTTTTGCCTGGCAGTGGTGGGGCACAGCTTTAATCCCAGCAAATAGCAGGTGGATCTCTGTGAGTTTGAGACCAGCCTGGTCTACAAAGTGAGTTCCAGGACAGCCAGGGCTGCACAGAGAAACCCTGTCTCAAAAAAAAAAAACAAAAACAAAAATAAAGAAACAAAAGAAACCACCTATTTTCACCTATTTTTATGTTAAGCATATAGAGTCTATTGCCCACAAACACTCAAAGCCAGTTTAAGAATGAGGCAATCACAAGAATGTGCATTTATAAACCATTTTCAAAAGCACACAAGCACAAACACACACACACACACACACACACACACACACACAATAAATAAAGAACAAACAGTTAAAATTCAAGCCAAAAAGTAGTAGTCAAAATTTATTCTAAAAATCAGGAAAGTCAAACCTAGGGGCTAAAGCCAGGCCCAGACTGTTAGGTCTCAGTCTGTCCAAATTTCCAGAAATAAGATCAAGCCGGTTCCTGGCAGTAAGATAAAAGTTAGCATTCCTCAGAAACTGGTTCTGGTTTGCTGAGGGAGTCATTTCCCTTACCTCTGGCAGAAGGGACGCACAGTTCTCTGCTGTCCTGTACCTGTGACTGCAAATCAAAGTGCATTCAGCCTTCAGGCTCCCACAGTCACTACTCACAAGCACCCCTTTCAAAGAAGCCCCAGGCCCCAGACCCTTGCCCCCCACAGTCCCTCACCTTCCTCAGAGTTGGCTGGCTCTGGACTGCCTCTCTCTATCTCTGACTAGCCTCTTACCCTTTCACTGCGTGCTCTTCTCCCTTCTCTCACAGACAGCCTTGGCCATGCCCAGTCTGCCTCTTTTTCTCTCTGCTCTCTTATCCACAGTAAAAACTTCAACCATGCAATGAAGTGCCCATGCCCGTAGTTTCTTCACTGTGCCCCCTTGCATACATAGACTATTTGGAATTCCTTTACAAGTTTCTCCAACTAGTAAAAGAAACGGTGGAAACAGCCTTCATTTTTTTATAATCTAATATTTCAAAAGCCACATAAGCATATATATGCTAAACATTTATTTTGAATTTAAAAGAAATCCAAGTAGCAACCAAAAAAAAAAAAGCTGCCCACAGCAAACTTGGCAGGTTTGCTCACCTCACCTCAAAGGGTGTACTTCTGACAATACTTCTGGTTTGGTCTGGTTTGGTTTTTATGACAGGATCTCAAGTAGCATAGGCTGGCCTACAACTCACTATGTAGCCCAAAGATAATCCTGCACTTCTGATGCTCCTGCCTCCACTTCCTAACAGCTGGGATTACAAACGTGTCTACTACCCATATCTTGCTTATGATATCCATTTATTTTGTGTAATTTTGGCCTAGAGTCACTCAGACTCATAAAAGGTCTGGACTACTAAGCCTAGGCTAGGGCCAGCAAGATGGTTCAGAAGACAAAGATGCTTGCTTCACAAGCCTGATGTTGAGAGAATCTCTCTCTCTCTCTCTCTCTCTCTCTCTCTCTCTCTCTCTCTCTCTCTCTCTCTCTCTCTTTCTCTCTCATGTTTTAAAAAAGCATACTAGCAACTATGACATGAGAATAACCTTCTTCCTTATTTATATGCAAACAAATGACAAATGATCAGGTATTTCCATTCTGTGTTATGTAAGAAATAATCTATTTCTGTCTGTGTGACTGTGCACACACTGACCACAATTCTGATGGAAAATGTCCCCAGAGGTATTTTCTTCAGGAACTGTCCTAATGACATTCAGTTATAGCACTTCACTTCCTAAACCCACTCAACTTCCCTCCCCCTCTTTTCACAGATTCTTAAAGCATTTCTACTGGGAAACTATTTTTAAAATTGTACTCAGGAGTAGAAACATTTGTACAAATAGTAGGTTATCTAACAAATACTAAAACAAACATTCTCTATTCTTAAGTTACACACAAATAAATATCTATCATGTAGATGTATCACTATTTATATTTTGGGTTGCATGCTATAACACACACATAGACACTGTAAAAGCCTATACAGTGTTCACCAACAGACTCACGGCTGTTTGATTGAGATTTCCACCTTCCTTCCCATTCACACCATTCTTACAGCACTTAATTTGACTCAATAGGTTGGTTTTGTTTAGTTTATTGGGGATAGGAGAGTAATTTCATTTTCTTGAGACAAGGTAGTTTACCATGTAGAAAGAATGACTTTGAAGTCCTGCCTCTACCTCCAAAGCTCTGGAATTATGGGCATAAAGGTCAAAGGCACTGGCTGCTCTTCCAGAGGACCCAGGTTTGATTCCCAGCACCCACATGGTAAATCACATCTACCCAATCAATACTCTTCTGACTTCCACAGATACCATATATGTATGAAGTATACATGCAGGCAGGCAGGCAAAGCACTCATACACACATAACTCTTTTTTTAAAAAAAAAAGTGAAAAATAAGAAACAAAAGCAGAACATACTGCCTCTGTTTCTGTAAGGCCATCAACCAAGCATAGTTCTTCAAAGGGAAGCTACCAGCAGCTCCAGTCCTCAACACACTGTCACAGCCACGGGACTCCACTAGGAGACAGCTCTTGACTCTTTCAGGGAGAGTCCTTCTCAGGAGCAGGGAATGATTGAAGCAGCAGTAAGGAGTGCAGAGGATAGAAAAGGGTGGCTAAATCACTTCCTCAGTGCCAATTATATGGGCATTTAAAACCTGATTTAACACTTTCTGAAAAGCAGCTGGGCAACTACTGTTTAAACATGGGAGGTGCATCTATGTTCTAGGAGGCTGACTGTCGTTTTCAGACAGGGTTCCACACTGAGGTTCAAGATGGTGTTACTGAGGTTCCTTCCCTAAGGGAGAAGTAAACAAGGCCTTCCCCCTCCCTAAGGTCCCAACAACAAACAAAGTTATGGCGCCACCAAAGTTTATCCTTGGCACCACTGGGTTAACTGGGCTTACTCACTGAGCACAAGCGAAGGATTACTTCCAGGAGTGTGATGACCCCCAAAGGCTAGAGTAGAAACTCTTTACCCAGCAGTCTTTCCCACAGCCATACAAATGGTGTTCTACCCAACCACCCCAATGGCCCCTGACCTATGCTCGGGCCCCTCTCCTGTGCAATGCCTGGACACCAGAGTCACCGGACCCTCCCCACCTCCCATTCTGTGAGATGTCAACAGTCAACAAGTTCAGCTTGATCCTTTTATGGTTATTTGTTTGGGGCTTTTGTTTCTTTGTTTGTTTGTTTTTTCTGTAGTCCTGGCTGTGATGGTACTCCATCTATAGACCAGGCTGGTCGGAAACTCAGAGATCCACCTGCCGCTGCCTGTTGTAAACTGGTATTAAAGGGTGTAGGCCACCACATCCAGCTGTGGGGTGGCCTTTTTGCAAGCAGGCACAGGTGAACTCACAAAAATGGCAGTTGTTTGGTTCAGAGAGTCCATCCTGCACAACAGATGGACTCACTATGTAGCCCAGGCCAGTCTTAAACTAACTACCATCTCTTAATCTTACCTCAGCCTTTCAAGTGCTGGAATTACAGACATGAGACACCATGTCTAGTCTATGTTTTAGGTTTTAATTTTTAGGCTTTTAATGTCTTGAAATTTTTTCCTTAATTCTTCACAGATTAGACTTTCAGCTTTCAAACATCTTTAAATACAACACTAAACTCAATCAATATATACTATTTATTATGTCAAAGAATCTTTCCTATAACCATGTACTTTTTAAGGCAATTCTCACTAAAACGTCAAAGCTATTATTTGATAAAGCTTGAACTTATCATCCTCTTCCCTCTGCCCCACCCAAGCACCTCAGATTAGGACTGGCTTAGAAATTTTTAAATTATGCATGTAGTTTATGTTTGTGGTTTTCATCATATTCTTACTGTGGAGCACTGATAACCAAAGACACAAAGTAGACAAAGACAGACACAAAAGCAAGCGGGAAAACTTCACTCTAGCCCTGCAGTTACCTAGAAACTCTCTGCTCTGGGATGGTAAGCTCAGCCATTCTGTTGCTCTGTGGCATGACCTGCAGTGCTCACCACACACAGCGGGAACCTCAGATATATCTAAATGAACAGTACACTCAATGTTTACACTTTCATGCAGGCTTTACATGAAACCAAAACCTACACTGTTTTGGAAAAAGAATAGAATATCTTATTTTCTTTTTTTTTTTTTTTTTTTTTTTTTTTGGGAAACTAATTTCACAAGAAGTTGCCCCAAGCAGCTATTTCCAACTGAGAACTCAAAACTTGCTGTTTTTTCACATAGAGATTGGAGATATGTGGTTGAATATATATCTGGCCTTTTTCAAGTCCCCACTAAACAAGCAGAAGTCCATGTCACTATGGCTCTCAAGCCTCTTGTGAAGGTTTTTAAAGCATCATGACAGGTTTAAATCAAGCCCATTGGAAGAACCTGGCATTTAAAAGGATCTGAGGACTCAAAACCTTTGGACTCCCCAAGCCTTCACTTGGAATGCAATCAGGATAACCATGTCAGTTGAAGGGTCCAAGAATAAGAATATAAAAATGTAGACTCCAAAAGTAAGAATGTAGAAATAAAGAAATATAAAGTTGTAAGCCTAGGAGAATGAGAGCAGACTGTCAGCATCTTTCTCAGCAGTTTAAGGATTAACTGTTAACAGTGGGTTACTCTGCTTTACAACCCATAGCTCGATTACAAGGCCGAAGCAGCTCTCTGTAAAATGAGAGCCTAACACCCCAGCCATCCTTGATTAATGACAGATATGAACTGAGTAACTTTTAGGAGATAGATATAACCCTGGGTTATGCATTATCCCTGCTATGTGAACCTGGCAGCATCAAAGGGGAGAGCACAGGGCTTCAGTAAACACTACCTGGAAGTACCAAGGAAGACAATAGGTTAAGTACAAACACTTGTTTAACTGGAAAACTCTGTTAATAAAGATTGCAAGGTAACGTAATCTGTATCTGAGTTTACCTTGAGATTGTAAAAATTCTTTTGTTCAGACCTAATGCGTGGTGCCCCTACTATTTAAAAAAAAAAAAAGTGGGCCTTTTTTTGCCACAGCCTCACAACATCCATCTCTGGGTGTGGTCTCAGCTAGCTGATAAGCCTTTTGTGCCCCCATGGAGATTTTTTTATTTTTTTTTTCCTGGAATCTGGCTTCTGGAATAAAGTTTGCTTCTAGTTTATTAGACTTTGGTAGTCTGTTCCCATCTTTGCGTGACACCCTCCCCCACCCTAGACCCAACAGCAGTTGGGCTTCTCACAACTAGTCCTGGCCAACTGTAAACACGAAAAGTTGAATAGGGATAGCTATATATGCTCCCTGGACCACTAAGTGCTTTGTTTTGTTTGGAGAGTATTATGTGTTTTGTTTATATATGGGGTGAAGACTGAGGCTAAATGTTTGTTTTACTTTTGCAATTGGGCAGAAAAGTACTTATTGGCTAAGTAATGACAGCCAATTCTTCCAGCCTAAAAACTACCAGGAGCCTTACCAAAACCAAAAGGTAAGTCCTTACTTAGGTTCTTCCTATAGTCTCAGAGAAAATACTAAGGTTCATTCTGCCTAATTTTACCTATATGTGTGACAGCACACAAAAATAAAAAACCAGAAACGATGGCTGGAAATGAACACCAGTCTCCAGGAGTAGCCAACTGCTGTAGAAATAATATCCTGACATAGTAAAGGTTAAGTCTGATAAATGGTCAAACAAAATGGGGTAAGCTGTGTCCAAGTAAAGGCAGCAGACAGCTCTACCATGGAGTACCCCAGCTCCTCCTTTCCATCACTCTAACCAACACCAGAGGTCATTTGTAAAGACAAACAAGTAAGTTTGCCTCAAAGTTCTTCAAGTTTCATTTCATAATTCGCTGAACACATTGCTAGGGGCCGTGGAGAGGCATCATGACAAAATGCACAGAGCAACAAAAGAACTCACCTGTGGCCAAGAAGCAAAAACAGAAGGAAGGGCCTGGGACCCCACAATCTCCTTAGAGGGCACACCCCAAATGGCCCAAAGACTCCCTGCTAGGCTCCACCATCTTAAACCTTCCACCCACCTCCCAGTTGTACTGTTCTAAGAAAAAAGCCTTTACCACACAGATCTTTGGGAATACTTAAGACACAAACCACAGCACCAGGCTGCTGAACTTCACACTAGTAATAATCTCAACCTGCTCATTCTAAGCAGTGGGGGCTGCTCTGGCCTGCCTACTAGATGCCAATACAACCGCTATTCTCCCACCCTCTACAAGCTCTCCTACAGGTATCACAGCCATGGTAAGTCTCTAGACTTTGACAAATGTCATTTACAGATCAAAGCATTCCTTCAAGTATCGCCAGGAAATGGCTCACCACCAAGTCTAATATCCTGAGTTTGATCCCTGGGACCCACAAGGTAGAAATGACACCACAGAAGCCCATTAAGAGACAACTATTTCCTTCTAGTGAAGAGAAAGAGATCTCTGGCCTGGGTAGAGACCTAACATTCCAGTTGGGCAGATCAATGACCTGGCTAAGGGACCACCCCTTAGATACTACTGAGTTCACCTTTAGCCATGCTAAAGAGATAGATGGAATAATTATCTCCTTAATGAAATCACGTGCTTTTCCTTCCCAGAATTCCCACCTCCTACACAGCCATCAGCTATGTCAGTTTGCCTGCTACTCTGAATCACTCAACACAAGCACAGGTTTTCCTTCTTCCTTTCTCTCTTCTAAGCATGTTTTCTCCAGTATTTTGGGGTTTCTTACTCTAAAGCTCCTCTCTCTCTCATGTGGTTGGCTTGTCTGTCAGATAGGATGGCTGACCTCCATACCAACTTAACTTAAATTGCATACCCCACCCCAAATCTTTCCCAGTCTCCTCCAGGCAGCCGCTAAAATTTATGGCTTGTCTGCCATTGGGTTCCCTTTTAAACACTAATAAATTTGTCCTTGAGCTTCTATGAGTCCACTCTTAAATTTTTTTCTAATGCATCTAAAAACCCCAGGAAGGTTCCTGATTTTCCCAGTATCATTAGCAACCAAAACAGTACTCTCCAAATTTTCCAGTAACAGAGAAAACTGACTCCTGAGGCTGCCCTTTGACTACTAAACACACACACGGGGTGGGGTGATGGGGGCACGTATGCACGAGAGATTTTAATATGTATTTTTAAGTTTTGGGGTGTTTTGCCTGCATGTTTTTGTCTGTGCACCATTTCTGCAAACTGTCTGTGGAAGCAGGAAACATCCTTGTGACCCTGTAACTGTTGTTACAGACAATTGTGAGCTGCCATGTGAGCTAGAAATTGAACCAAGAACCTCTGGAACAGAATTCAAATCTCTCAATATTTTGATGAAGAAAATCTTATGAGCTGGGCGGTGGTTACACACGCCTTTAATCCCAGCACTCGGGAGGCAGTTGGCAGGTGGATCTTTGTGAGTTCGAGGCCAGCCTGGTCTACAAGAGCTAGTTCCAGGACAGACTGCAAAGCTACAGAGAAACCCTGTCTCAAAAAAATAAAAATAAAAATCGTAGAGACCTTAGGTCTGGCTACACAGCAGTGTAAGGCCAAGAATGCAGTTCAGTGATAGAGAGGCAGCAGAGCAGGCCTTGGCCACAGATTCAATCCCCAGTCTATGTGGGGAAGGAGAGAAGTTTAAATTAGTAGAATATTTGTTTTTAATAAATATTTAATAAATAATCTATAGTTTACATTAATAGAATCTTTGCATATGAACTTTCGTGATTCCTTTTTTTTTTTCAATTTATTGACCAAAAGGACCAAAATTTACTGACATGGCTTTTCTTTTACTACTTAAATCTTGAAAGAATAACCAAAGCCAAATGTCCAAAAGATTGACAACCTAACAATTAACAAAAATTTAAATCTCAAGTCTACATTTGAAATACTTGTTTTATCAAGACACACTGTAAAAACCCAATATTACAAGGGATTTTCTGGTTTTTAAAATACACAGGCTGACACACTTCAAAACAAAATGTCAGGCACTCACCATAATAGCTGCGGCCTTTAAACTGCCCAGCACCCCTCCCCTTGCCCCAACTCTAGCCAGTTTAACTGCTTCTAAATGGAACATTCTAAACTGCTAAAAATAAACTTATCACTATTCCCTCCTGCTTGTTTTGCCATTTTTCCATGACATTTTGACCTTTACTCTGGCTGCTATCATCAAAACATACAATGCCCATCTGATACCATTTCA
This sequence comes from Microtus pennsylvanicus, assembly GCF_037038515.1. Classification (NCBI taxonomy): domain Eukaryota; kingdom Metazoa; phylum Chordata; class Mammalia; order Rodentia; family Cricetidae; genus Microtus; species Microtus pennsylvanicus. Next base: position 39,811,253 of record NC_134592.1, on the reverse strand, counting down.
AGGCATTTTATAAAGACGCATAAATGTGAAAGTCTTCCTTTTCCATTGAAAGAGTAAGGAAAAGGAACTCTGAACACGTCAGCTACTTAGAGCCTGGGTGCAGGCTGGCTCCCAGAGACTTCATCAGACTGGGCTCCCCACCAAAGCACCACAGGGTCAAGAACACCCCCGGCCCCAAAGGAACTAACTACACTACACGTAGTGGCACATGCCAATCATCCCAGCACTTGGGAGGTGAGGAGGATGGAGAATAGGGTGGGGAAGGGGATACAGGAGCAGGGGAACATGTTCACAAATATTCACATGCCTCTATGAAAATGTCCTTATGAAACCCAGGGCCCATGCCAACTTTACAATTTTAAAAAAAAAGTAACAAAAGAATATTGAACAAGCAATTTAAATAAAACAAATCTGCTCAGTTTACCAGGAGATTGTAATGGTGAACCAAAGATAAGTGCAAGTTGTCACATGACACCTCCCTAATTAGCCAGAGGCACTCAGAGTTTGCCTCTAGTATCTCATTTCCCTACTGCTCAATACTTCCTTTGTCAGAAACATTAACAAATGTCACTTTCATATTTACTTAGAAGATAATATATTTGGTGTTCAGTAACGTTTTGGACAACTACTGACTCTGCCAACTGAGTTAAGCAAAACTAATCACCCTATCAGGAACCAAGTTACACTCTTTCCTTTTAAACGGCATTTTTAAGTAGGATGAAAGGACTTGAGATGACTACTTTCCCATAAGTCTTGGGCATTTGAATACTTGATTAGCGGCTGCTTGGAAAGGATTAGGAAGTATGTCATGGGGGGGGGGGCGCGCCGGGCGCTTATGGATTAAAAAGCCTCCTCCTACCCCCAACACATTCTCCAGGGTTCCTTTTTGTGGGTGAGTATGTGAGCTCTCAGAGCTCCAGGGCCATCCCTGCAACCATGCTCCCCACCATGATAGTGATGAGTTCTTAGCCCTCTGGAACAGTAAAGCCCAAAGAAACTGCAAGATCCTCTCCATATAACTTCCTTGATCTTGTGTTTTAGCAAAAAAAGTTACTAAGACAGAACTTGGGGGCTTTTTTTCGATGATTGCTGTTTTGCCTGCATTCTGTGAAAAAAAAAAAGCCAAAGCTGGTTAAGTTCTCTAACAAAGCTATATAAGTTTATAACAAAGCTACCTCATACATGCACACTTGCCATGTATGTGAGTGTGCAAGTACACACGGATGAGAGGCCGGATACCGCCAACCATTTCACTGATTTCTTGGCATGGTTTTAGAAAAAGGTATTTCTTAAACTTTCCAAATATGAACCTTGAGAAGATTTTACTAGACCCTTAGATCTTTACACAATAATTGTATTATAAATACCACTTTATAAATGGCAAGTGTTATAAACATAGAAATGTTTTCAAATAAATTTTATTAATCATACTCCCTATATACATTTATAAAATGCTAACACATTCACACTCCACACTTCACATTTATTTAGTCTGAAATTTAAGAGTATGTTTTGGATGGATGACTGACCTTACAAAAACTTCTTACAATACTGCAGCTTTTGTGGCCCATAATTGAGCAGGATGTCAGAATATGAAACAGAAAACCACCTAGCTACATGCAGAAACTTTTTTCCCATAAGACTACAATTTATTATTTTGCCACAAAAAAAAATAAGTTATATATAGGCATTTACTTTAGAGGTAATTGGGAGGGGGGCTGGGTCTCATGTGACCCTGAGTGGTATGTAAATAAAGAATGGTCTTGAACGTTGATCTTTTACCTGTCTACACTTCCCAAGTGTTGGCATTACAGCTATATGCCACCACACCTGACTTTTATACATTATTTTTACAGAGCTGGAACCACTCACTTAAAAAAAAAAAAAGCCTTAGGACACAGAATTGCTAAAATTTTGAAGGTACCAAGAATAAAGTTAACTGAAAAAGAAAATACACAAGATGGCAGAAACGTAAAAATATAGCAGATGTAATGTAACTGAAGGGCTGTGAAATCAACAGTGGAAAGGGTGCAACAGAACCCATTTAGACAGCTATTCCACAGTCTTCCTACTGGTGCAAAGAACTGTGCATGCGTGTCTGTCTAGACCTGGGGACCGGGGGGGGGGGGGGGGGGGGCGTGTGTGAGTGCCTGCCTGCCTGTCTATATAGACTTAGGGACTGTGTGTGTGTGTGTGTATGTGTGCCTGTCTGCATAGACCTAGGGACTGTGTGTGTGTGTGTGTGTGTGCGTGCACACATACCTGCCTGCCTGTCTAGACCTGGGGACTGCGCCTACGGTCTTGCACATCTTAGGTAGGTACTCTATCTACCACTAGGCTGTACCACCACCCTTTTGAAACCGGGTCTCATTAAGTTCCACAAGCTGGCCTAACCTCACTCTAGCTCACGCAAGCCTCCCAAAATAGCTGAGATTCCAGGCATATGCCACTCAGCTGCTTGCTCTTCTCTGGATGAGCTCCACAGGTATTCTAGGCCAACTGCCAGAAAGAGTAAACCCATTTACATTTGTTCTCGAGAGGAAGCTCAGCAGAATGGTGGCAAGTCCTGACCCCAGATTTCTGGTTCTAAGCCCAGGGGCTCCAGTTTTTGTCTGGCATTAAGCAACCTCACACGCGAACCTAGATGTGATCAGCACCTTGTGTTGAGTTTATCTTGAAAATGCACTGCTATTTTCGACAGTTTCTTTGAAGCCCCCGTCAATAGCTCAAATGAAACCTTGGCCATTTTTTAGGTGGTAACAATGGGAATGTCTTGGATACCAGGAATATTTCTTAAAAAACTAAGACATCCTTGATCTTGGAGAAAAAAAAAGTCTAAAAGGAAAAATGCGGGGTTTTTTTATTACTCTCAAAAGCAACTTTTGAGGAAACAAAACTCACTTTAATGAAAGAAAAACATGGCTTTCAAAAGCAAATGTCCTAGATTTACTTTGACTTTAAATCAGATGAGAACACCATCTCTCACACAAATAAATACACCGAGGTGCCAAATGAGGACACATAATTATACTGCCAAAAGGCTGCAGCTTCTTTCTCCAGCTTAAGCCATTGTGACAGGACAGAGACTATTAGAATAACTAAACTCTAAACTCAGGATTTACTTAGGACTACACAGTAGAACTGGTCTGAATAATTGTTATATATGTACTTGAAGGTTAATTGGCAACAACACCGACAGAATAAACACCAACATGGAAGATCAGGAAATGAATCAATTAGAAATGGCAGATCCTAGCCTAACAGGAGCCAAGACTCACAGATTCCTTACTAGGGCCAAAACAGCCTTGAATGTGCTCCATGTTAACTCGTTTATCTACCACACTAACCACTATCATCCCCCACTTTACAAAGTGCATAGGTGAAGCTTGCAAGAAAAAAGCCAAGACAAACCCAGTCACTGCAGCCCTGCAGTCTGCTGGGAACATGCTTACAAATCATAGAACGATGGTAATGTTTTTACATAAAATGTCCAGAACACATAAACCCAAGGATGCAGAAAGTAGAATAGTAACTGCCTGAGGCCAGGAGCGGGTAGTGTGCCTGGCACACTTAACTGCACACTTGTTCCCCTCCCCACCCCCCCATAGCATCCCCACCTCTCTTTTTCTGTACAACACCAGGGCCTTATGCACCTATGCAAATGTCTACCACTGAGTCAGGGCCACAATTCCATTTTGAGGTGATAAAAACAATCCTAAATTTGGACCGTGATGATGGGTATACGCTCTCAGCATTCAATACAAACTAAATAACTATACACTATAATTGGGTGAACTATGTGGCATGTGAACAATATTCCAATTAAATAAGGTAATAATAAATAAAAATGATAATGATGGAGGTTGTAGATGTAGCTTATTGGTAGAATGCTTGTCTAACACGTGCAAGGCTCCAGAGTTCACCCCCAGCACTACAAAATAATACGCTTTATATTTTTATAATAGTGAATAATGAAATAAAACCTATTTAGAATTATTTTCAAAACCATTAATACATACAAATATAGACACTGCCACTACCAGGAAAAGGGGAGAGGGAGCTTAAAGAAAACACACCACCATGTCTGAAGTGATAAAATCATCTCTGCAGCTGAGGGAGAGCTCACTTTTCATCTATCTATGCATGAGAATGAGACGGGGAGAGAGATCAGTAAATAAAATGCTTGCTGTACAAGTATGAGAGCCACGGTTTAACCTCAGAACCCACTTAAAATGCCCAGGCATGATGCACAAACTGGGACTTCCAGTCTTGGGAAGGCTGGAGACCTGCAGAGCCCTGGAGTTCAGTGGCCTCCAGACCAATGATAGATCCTGTCTCCAAACACAAACTAGTCTTGCAAAATGGCACATGATTGATTTCAAACTTCCCACACATGCATGTACGTGCATATATACACACATGGGGGAGTCAAAGATGCAAAATGAATTGCTGTTATTGTTTTGAGACAATGTCTCACTATGCACCCCAGACTCGAATTTTTTATGTGGCCCAGACAACCTTAAACTCATCGTCCCTTTACATCATCCTCTCAAATGCTAGGATTACAGATTAGAGCCACTACGTTAGTGCCACCCCGTGCAGCTCCCAGCAGTCTGTGTGATGGCACACACCTACAATTCCAGCACCAAGGAAGCCAATACAGAAGTATGATGAATTTAAACCCAGCCTGAGCTACACAATGAGAACCTGAAGGGCAGGGGGTGTTATTTGTTTAAAAAAAAAAAAAACATTTAAGGATGCTGCAAGAATACAGAAAAGGGCACCTCCTGGAGGCCAGCAAAGGATGCTCCAAAGTTGTTATTGGAACTGTACTTTGACAGGTAAGAATTCACCAGGATAACGGGAGGGTGACTAACAGATCTGGGACCAGAGGGAGCAGCGACAAATCCAGACACAGAAGTGGAGAGAAATTTACTCAACAGGAAGTTGACTTTCCACTAAAGTAATAGGAATACAGTTTAAGACAATTCAGAGATGACCTAAGTGCCTGCTTAAGAACAAAAAAATAAGGAATGCAATGAGGGTAGGAGTGTAAATTTTAACAATCAAAGTGATGTTTTCATGCTAGGGTCCAGTCCCATCTTACTGGGGAACTAACATGACCCAAAGGGGTTGGGGTCTTGCTGAAGGACCCATGCAGGTACAAAACAGCAAATTTCTGTTCTATGTGCTGAAACAGCAAGGAATTGTGTGGATTGTTGTCTTCTTGAAAGCCAGAAAGGATAAGAAGGCAGCCTGGCAACTTGAGAAATGTGCACATATAAACCAGTCTCCAAAATGCAGGGGTTCAACATGAATACTCTCATTAAACTACAAGGAAGAAACATTCTGTCAGTTCTTCTAACTTTCCCAAAAACAATACAAACAAAAAATCCGAACACCGAGCCCCCCAAAAAACTTAACACACCACATTGTTTTACTTTCTTTAAGAATGGAAGATTCAGAAAAACTTAGCTCAAAGGTTCTAACTGGGAAGCCTAGGAAATGGTGCAACAAGTAAATATCCCTGCTGTCAGGATACCCAAAGACCTGGACTGGACCCGTGGGCAGGGCCCATACGGTGGAAGGAAGAACCGATACCACAGGTGTGCTCTATTTTCTCCTGAGCACTACAGCATGCACATGTGAACACACAAAACAGAAATACAATTTGATTTTTAAAAATGTAAGGTTCAGCCATGTGGTGGTGGCACATGCCTTAACAATCAGTAAGTACAAGCAACAAAAAACCCTGCCTCAAAACATTATTTGAAAAACAAAGACTAGCAGAGCATGGTGGAGTATGTACGCCTTTAATCCCAGCACTCAGGGGAGGCAGGGGGATCTCTGTGGGTTTACTTAGTGAGTTCCAAGACAGTCAGGGCTACATAGAGAAAAATAATTAAATGAGTGAATGAATGAATAAAACAAAAGGGTAAAGCAGTACCAGGTACTGTAGTCAGTAGGCTATAGTGCCAGGTAGTCAGTAAGCTGAGGAAAGCAGACTATTTGAACTCACAAATTCAAGACCAATGAGAGCAACAGTGTGAAACCTCACCTTCAAAACACACAAAAATAGCAGGCTCAGTACATGCTTCTACAATGCAAATCTGTCAATGCTGAGTACTCGCTGTAAAGCAGGACAATTCATGAGGATGGCCCAATGCATGAAGACCTCTAAGAACCACACTGGAAAGCTGGCAATATTTAAGCTCACACACACACAGTGATGTGTACAGGAAGGTTGATCAGGAAGCCCACCTCTAGCACTGAGCCCTACAGACAGAGAAGTTCCTTCTGGGGGAAATGAACAGAGCAAAGGCACTGAAGCCATCAAGAACACAGGGTGTGGGGCAGCAAGCTGGGGCCAGACCAGCTGGTCCAAGCAGGACTAAAAAAAGCAGTGGGCCAAGTCCAACTCCAAGTCTGGTCTGTGGCTCCCAGCCAAGCCATCTGGCCTGCACATGCCAGGTGAGATCCACGGAATGAGAACCACTGGGGAGCACAGGTGAAGAGCAAACGAGACCAACTTCCCAGGAGATTTAATTCACACAGCAGTTTACCAACAACTGTTCAGGGCAAGGAAGTGGCATGAGGTACATGGTAAGGGCAAAGACAGGAAATATAAATCACGTGTGAACACTGCAGGAAGACATTGCTTAAGGCTTCCTACTACTACCCCGCCCAAAAGCACTTTAGTGTACTACATATTTTAATGACTTTCATATCTGAACATCATAAATAACTTGTCTCCTCTTAGGTGTAATGAAATAATGAGAATTACATAAGGGCCTTGAAAGCCCTTATTTTCAGAGGTCCAAGTGGCAGAATCTGAGGCAGCCATTTGGGAAAAGCCCAACAACTCAAGCAGCATCCGCCCTACACCCCAAATGTGCTTTGCTAAGAAAGGCCTGCTCTGATGGGCAAGGCCAAAACAAAACAAGCTCTTTGAAGTTCTGATTAAGCATGCAGTTCTGAAATCACATTCGAGAGTCTCTCAGCCCCAGATCTGAAGACCTCAGCTCATTACTCAGAAACAAGGTCTTTTGGAAGGCTTCAAATATAACTCTCCAAGCTACTTCCAAGTTTCTCTTCCAAATGAAGAATCTACCACAGGTAGACACTACCTAAGCAGACACCTGCACACAAGACCCAAACACACTGCATGGAGTCTATTTCAAAGTTCTGATTCCCCTAAATACCCCTTAGCTTTTCTGGCCAAAAGTTTTCCTTGGCACCAACTTTAAAAATTCCTCATCCTTGGGAGCTGGAGAGATGGCTCAGCAGTTAAGAGCACTAGTTGCTCTTCCAAAAGACCCAGGTTCACTTGTCAGCACCCACATGACAACTCAAGACTGTGACTCCAGCTCCAGGGCTTCTGACAGCCTCACACAGGCATACAAGCAGGCAAAGCACCATGAACATAAAATAGAAATAAATAATCTTTAAAAACTTCCCATCCAAGAAGTCAATCAAGTAACTCTTGAGAACAATTTACTTACCATGTAAAGTAATATATATATTCTTATTGTTGATTCTAATGTATCATTGTTACTAAGGTGCTCTTGGGTGATTTATACATCTGCATTCTGCAAATTTACAATACAAGGTTACCTGAATAAACAAGTTGATACCAGGAAGCTGGAAATTAGTAAGAACTAAAGTAATCAAGAAATCCTTCAGAGGGAAGACAAAGTCTACTAAGATCATCTCGTCGGGTTTCTAACCCAAGGAAGTTTCTAACGATGCCAAAAAACAGTTTTACAGCTCTAAAGGGTGTTTAAAATTAATGACTGCTTGAAAATGAGGAATTATCTATACAACTATTATCACAACAGACACACAATAATGAATACATTATAAACACACATAAAGCTAGACACACTGAATGCCCTGCCCTTACCTCAACCCTCCACCCCCTTCCCACACTCAACAAGCACCCCAGGCAGCTGTGATCTTGGAGTCGGTCCATCTGCAGTCATTGACAATGCTGGAGAATCCTTCCACAACTTCACTCCTCACAGCCACCACATGCGCTCCACATCAGTCTAAGTTGGTCCACAGAAACTGAAACTGACACTCTAGACCAAATGCCTCGCCTTTGAACTTGACAGTGGTCACAAAGACATTCATGCCCTGGGCAGCCTTTCTAACTACCTTACACTCAACTTCTGTCCTGTGCATGCCAGAAACTCAACCCTCAACTGTGGGGTAAAGTGGGCAAAGGAGAAAACAGCACAAACTAGTTACAAAATACATGAAACTCCAACACTCAAGAGATTGGCTAAGAATTTTAAAAGATGAGGAATAAGAAATATTTTAACATAAAAAAAAACTACTCACCTTTAGAATCTACAATGGGAAAGTTTATGGGCTTCATATAAAAAGCTAGTAAAAAAAAAAAAAGGCATAGTGATGATACAGGTCTTTAGTCCTAGCATTGGGGAGGAAGAGGGGCAGGCAGATCATGAGCCCAGCCTGGTCTACGGAGCAAGCTCTAAGACAGAGCTGCACAGGTAAATTCTGTTTTGGAAAACCAAACAAAAGGAAGGATGGAAGGAGGGATAGAAGGAGGGAGGGAAGGTATTGTTGGGCCAGTTGAGACTGACTGAACAGGTAAAAAGCACTTATTGCTCTAAAGACCTGAGGTCATTAATCCAGAAACTAGTCCTCTGGCACGCCTACAGTGGCAAGCACACACTCACACACACCTATCACTAAGCATGCACTTCACAGTAGGAACTTCACAGCACAATAAACACTTCTCTAGACTCAGAAAGACCAAGCAGAGAGTCACTACCTTGAAAGGGTTAAGAGAGCGAAGGGGTAAGGAAGACATTGTTCTTAATGCAGGAGATAAGCATGCAGTCATGAAGTTACAGGTCTGACTGTCTCAGTCCTAGGCGACAGTCAGCATGGCAAAGTCAGTCAAGGAAAACATGGTAAAGAAATTTAGCCAGGCATGGTGGTACACACCTATAAACCCAGCACACAAAAGGTCAAGATGGGGGATCAGCAGTTTAAGGCCAGCCTGGGCTACATTGCAGGACCCTGGCCCAAAAAAAGGAGGGAGGGAAGGAGAAGGACAGAGGGAGGAGAGAAGGAAGAGGAGAAAGGATAAAGGAAAAAGGAGGGGACAGAGAGGGCCTCCTGCTTGGGGAAAAGTTTTAAATGTCAAACAAAAGTTTCAAATTCATCCCTATGGATAGGAAATGGGTGGATTTTGTAAAGAAGGACGTGAGATAATCAGTTACATTTTGGGGAGAAAACTTTTTTTTTTTTAACCAAAGAGGGACTGGTATGGCAGGATAAACAGTGACCTGCCTACTGTCAACAGTACCCTCATGGAATAACTGAGACAAAACTGAGGTATCTTAGTTTCTTTTCCTGTTAGATGTAACAACAGTCCATTGAGAAAAGAAACCATGGCAGCAGAAACTGGGGGGCGGGGAGTGGCAGGCTGGTCATATTGAATGCACAGTCAGAAGCAGAGGGAGATGAATGCTTGTCATCCAGTCCAGTACTGCAGCCCAGAGACTGGTGCCACCATCCTTCAGTGGGTCTTCCTACCTCAGCTGATCTAATCTACCCAGGTGGGTTCAGATCCAATCAAAGCTGACAACACTGACCATCACTCCAGCTCAGATTCACCAGTGGAGATCAGGGCTGCACTCAGCCTTCATCACAGAAGCTTCTTGGGCAGTGGGTATGGACGGTGGCAAAAACCCATAACTAACCCAAAGTGCCCAGAGTAAGTGAGCTCGGAGTGCTAAGCCTGCTCTGAGGCTCAGGGAACACTGACCCTGAAAAGTCAGAGGATGGGGAAGGGTGCAGTACACCTGCACAGCACAGACATCTTCTGGCCGTGACATAACCATTGCACTACAGCTGTGGCTATCTGCACACATGCTGTACAAGACTGGGCCCACGACATTCATTCACGGATGGCAGAGGAGCCCATGAGGACCACCGCTTCCTGTGGGTAAAGACAATTACCAGTAGTTGGAGGAGGGCTGTCATTTCTTCAGTGGTGTAGTCACTGAGAACTTAGTTGCCCTTGCTCTACAACCTCCCACCCATGCCCTGAAGAAAGTTCAGTTGAGAAGAAGACCCGAAAGAGCACGGAGGTGGTGGCACAAACCTTTAATCCCAGCACTCGGGAGGAGAGGCAGGCCATCTAGAGAGGCCAGCCTGGTCTACAGAGCAGGTTCCACAGAGAAATCCTGTCTCAAACCCACGCTCCCTACACCGCCAAAGAAACAACAAAAACAAAAACCATAAAGTAGGAGGGAACTTGCTAAGAAGAGTTCCAACAGGAGAGGGTGCAGGATACAGAGGAGAGTGGGCGTCAAAACAACTAAAATTCCTTATAAAAATATATGAAACTGTCAAAAATTAATAAATGCCCACTAACCATGACATTATATGTTCAGAGTCTTAGCCAGCATTCTGCAAAAGTTAGAAATGTAAGAACAGTGAGAAAAATATAGATAGTCAGCAAAATAAAAAGTAAAAAACATTGAAAAATGGCTTGCTAAATGGAAGAAAAGATTGACAAAAATCTATTCAGATTAGGGACCTGTAGCCAAACAAAAGGAATCCTGGCCCCTCAATAATAAACTAATACAGAATAAACTCACAAACACAGAAGATTGGAACAGACATTTCTTCAAGAACATACCCAGGTGACACAAGTAACCAGGAAACATATGAGAAGATGCTCGGCATCCTCAGGGAAGTGTCAGTTATCCCACGGCAATAACTAGAAAGCTGTTAGCAAGGATGTAGAGATGGAATATCACACTCCTAGTGGTCATGTCAAATGATACAGCCTCTTTGAAAAACTGCCGATGCCAAACAGGTCCTCAAAAGGTTACAGTTACCCAGGAATTCCATTCCTAGTATTTACTCTCCAAAACTGAAACTGCATAAAAGCTTGAATATAAATGTCCCTAACAGAATTTCTCCGAAAAGCTAAAACGTAGCAACAAACCAAATGTCCACCAACTGTTACTAAAGAAAATCTGCTACAATGAAATATTACTGAACCATAAAAAGGAAAAATTGGTACATGGTGGAACCTTGAATATACAGTACTAAGTGAAATAAATCAATCACAAAGAATCATATTTTGCATTATTAAACTTATTTCACATGCAAAATAGGCAAATTTATACAGACAGTAAATTAGTGGCAGCTACATTTGGGGGTGGCAGTGATGGAGACATCAGAATGAGGCTATAGAAATTCAGAAGAATGAAAATGCTTTCAAATTGGGTAGCTGTGATGCTTGTACAGTCCGGTGAAAACTCTCAAGAGAGCACAATATACTTGAAATGAAAAAACTGTATGCTATTAAAGTTATAACTAAATAAGAGTGTTAAAATAAAAAGTTAAACCAGGCAGTGGTGGCGCACGCCTTTAATCCCAGTACTCGGGAGGCAGAGCCAGGAAGATCTCTGCGAATTCTAGGCTAGTCTCATCTACAGATTGAGTTCCAGAACAGGTTCCAAAGCTACACAGAGAAGCCCTGTTTCAAAAAAAAATAAAATAAAATAAAAACCCACAATGAACACACACATAAATAAGTAGCAGTTTGAAAAAGAGAGGTGGGGGGGCTGCAAGATTGCTCAGGAAATAAAGATGCTGCCACAAGCCTAGTGAAAGAAGAGAACCTACTCCCTCCCACAAATTGTCCACTAGCATACATACACACGTGCACATATACACACACACACGTGCACACACACACACCATACTCACACCACCGCACACAAAAGGTTGAATATTTTAGATAATGAATGCTAGGGGATGGGAAAGGAGCGGAGGGAGTGGCCAGAAGGAAACACACTGCTCACAGCAGAACAGCACTAGTCAACATTCAGGATCACTTCCTGTTTCCTGTCACTCACTGCCGGCTGAGGAGGAAACGGCTGAGCAGCTCAGGCAAGCAAGCAGTGGGCACTGCCCGGCTACTGCTGGCTTTCAGGAACTCCCCAAATGCTTTACAAAGAAGCGAGGAGCTCCAGCTTCCCCTCTGTAAACTCTTTCCTGGCACTGGCCCTCAATTAGCAGTTAGCTACCTGGGGGGGAGGGGTCCTCTTTCAGAAGCCAGTGGAAAATCTCAAAGCACCTCCTACTGGGACAATCGCTTTTCTGAACACACCAGGCCTGAGAAAGAAAAGCTTCAGGCTGAGACTAACCGGAAATTCTAAAGGTTTTTGTGAGCCAGGCTTCACTATTCTACTTCAGCCTCCTGAATGCTAGGATTATAAGCATGTGCCACCACACTGGACAATAGAAGTCAAAGTCTCTGCCTGTTCACTGGGTAACCTTGTTCATTTAGTACTGAATTCTGGGCAATCCTATGACAGGTTTGTCCTCATCAAAACCACAAAAAAAAAATACGAAATCACTTTTTGTGTATATAAGGTATATATATAACAGAATTGAATTTCCTGTTTATACTCAAATGCCACCCTCAAGTATCTCATTATGTATATACAAATATTCCAAAATTGGGGGAGGAAGCATATCAGAACTCCCAAAGAATCAGAAACACCTCTAGCCCCAAGCATTCTGAATAAAGGATAGCTGATCTGTACTATATTAGAAAATTCAAAAGTCTCTGAATTTTCTAAATAAAAACAAGTCTTCAAAGCCACAGCAGGAGTCTGGTGGCACGATGGATTCTCTTGTGCCTAGGGTCACTGGAGGGGCACTGCAGTGGCTCAGTTGGAACAGTGTCCATCTGGGGACTTAGTGTGGAGAACCCCACGCTTCTGCTCCAGTAGAGAGCAGACTCCTAGCTTGAGTAGCTCCTGGTTTTCCAAGGAATCCAGCTTATTGTGGGACAACCTACTCTTCTCACACCTGCCCCTTACAAACTGCAGGGTTCTCTTCTTGCATTCTTGGCCTCTGGTACCAAGTGTGGTGGTCTGGATGAAAACTGTCCCCGATGGCCTCAGGTATTTGAACACTTAGTCCCTGTTGGTGGTACTATTTGGGGAGGTTATGGAACTTTTAAGAGGTGGAGCCTTGCTGGAGAAGTAACATCCCTGGGAGTGAACTCAGTTTATAGCTCACTCTCTGCTCCGTATCTGAGGTTAAAGACGTGATCTCTCAGCTTTCCACTACAAGGACCTGCTGCCATGCTTCCCCACCATCACTAGCTCTCCCCCTGGAACTGTAGGCCAATAAGCTGTCCCACAAGCAGTTGTGGTGTCTGATCCCAGCACAGGTAACTGGCACAGCAGGTTCATGCTTCTCCCTCTTTGCCCATTTCCCACACACAACGCTTGGCAGCACTGTCCACTCACGCAATGCCCTACTATTTCACTCCAGACACCCCACTGACACTACCAGCTACAGTCCTCGTGAATACTGAGAAGCTTCTTGTGGCTGCCTGGCACCAGTCACACTGCTACCCTCACACACCATAGTTCAGGCTCCGAGAGCAGTGTTTCTCAACCTGTGGGTCACGACACCTGTGGGATCGAATGACCCTTCCACAGGGGTCACCTAAGACCATCAGAAAACACAGGTTATTTATATTACAATTCATAACGGTGGCAAAACTACAGTAATGAAGCAGCAATGAAAATAATGGCTGGGAGTGACCGCAACATGGAGAACTATGTTAAAGGGTCAAAGCATTAGGAAGGTTGAGAACCTCTGCTCTAGGGTTCAAAGAGTCAATGCTAAGAAAGCTTGCCTCCTCTAAACATCAGCTGCCCTGCACCTATCATGTGTCTGAGGACGGTGCGACTTTTACAGCACCAACAGCCTCAGCTTCAGAAACTCCAGAGCACTGGCAGTACCGAGAACACCTGGCCAGGGAGCTTTCCCAGACAGCAGCCTGGGCTGCCGGCCCTTCTCCACCTTTTCCATCGCCCGGTGCTCAAGAACGGCATTCTCTCTGGTCACATGACTCAGGAAGCTGAGGAGTCCATGATAACAATTCCCATGTCTTCTGCACTGGCTTCAATCTTGTCATCAACTGCACACAGGTCATTAATGTCCCCATCCTGAGGTGAATGACTATAGCAAAGTAGACTCAGTGAAGCTGCCAGGTCAGGGTCAGCTTCTCCACAGCTGCCTTCACATGCATCCTGTGAGAAAAAGTATGAGCTGTGGAAACACGGTCAACTATAAGCAGCTGTGGACTATCTGGAGCCCATTGCACCTCCAGACAGAACACATGGCAAGGTGTACATACATCCAAGAAAGTTCTGATGGGCCTAAAGCATTTCCTGTTTCACCAGGCCACATATCTTCCTTTCATATAGAGACCCACTGCGATACCCAGGGGTATTAGGGCTACAACCATTAACTGCCAAAGACACTAATTAATATCCAGCCTAGAACTTTAATGCACAGATCCCAAAATCCCAACACTGCCTCATTAGCCACCCTGGGTCTAACTGAGATTCAACCCCAAACTGCACGTGAATTTCGGACGGCCAACCCTGTATCTGTGATCTGGTACAGTAGCATCCTTCCTGCCTCAGTTCTGAAAGCTGCTTAACCTTGGATCCCAAAGTCCAGAGGCTTGTCTCTACAGCTCACTGCTCTTCTATATGGGAGCTTACTAAAACCCACTGAATGTCTATCTCAGAGATTTGATCCAGTTTGTGGTCATCCATGACTGAGCCCTTCCTATGGGCCAGAGGGACGCCACCACACTACGGTGCTGACTACTATGCTCGCAGTGCCTTCCTTCCAGACCTCTAACAAATGCGCTTCCACTTAGGCCTTAGACCAGCTACAGCTGTTGTAAGCCTTCTCAACACTCCCTTTTCACTAACAGACACAAAACAGGGCTAACAACTTAAAAGCACTAAATCATAATGGCAAACCAGATTACAACCTAGCTTATGGGTACTCTTCCAGTAAGAGGAGTCTAGAAGGCTGGTAGTTCCTGTTGGCTGTAGTAATAGGAGCGGCAGGGCTGTGTCCCACCACCCAGCCGCCCGCAAGGCTAGCTTTATACCCAAAATAATTACATGGAAACTGTATTCTTTTAAACACTGCCTGGCCCATTAGTTCCAGCCTCTTATTGGCTAGCTCTTACATATCGATCTAACCCATTTCTAATATCCCTGTAACACCACGAGGTGTCTTACCAGGAAAGATCTTAACCTGTGTCTGTGTCCGGTAGGAGAATCATGGCGACTCCTTGACTCAGCTTCTTTCTCCCAGCATTCTGTTCTGTTTACTCTGCCTACCTAATTTTATGTCCTGTTAAAGGGCCAAGGCAGTCTCTTTATTTAACCAATGAAATTAACACAAAACAGAAGACTCTCCCCCATCATTACCAGCAAGTGTTTGCAACCCCTTCTGCTTCTCTTCTCAGCTTTCAAACCCAATCGGCCTTGGGACAACACAACAGAGTGGGCATCCATGAGCTCCCCTCCGCCTCCAGACAGAAGCCCTCCAGGAGAGGGCTAGCAGAATGGCAAGAAGGAAGCAAGCTAGGGCAGCAAAGCTCCATGTCTCAGCTCTTCTTTCAAAGTTACACTTAGTTACACTTTGAAAGTTTATTACTGATATGAAAACCAGCAATGTTTCCAAATCAAAGGTCTGAAGAATAAATTCATTCGGTTCTTTATAGATTAACTTTCCAATTCTTAAACAAATGACCCTTCTGCTGATTTACACAGATACTGCCTAAAATCTCTGGATCATCCCACTGTGAACTGTAAATAGTTCTGTTACAGCGGCTTACACGGCTCATTATGTTCTAGTTTTATCAAATATTTAACTTTAAAATTCATATAAAGTTCCCCATGGCTGAAGAAGAGAGACATCCAAGGGGCCAACTAGCCAGCCAGTCAAGTCAGTGAGTTCCAGTTCCAGTGACAAATCCTGCTTCAAAAAATATGGAAAAGCAATTAAGAAGACTTCTTGCCATCAACCACTGCCTACCAGTGAGTACACACACATACACTGTATACACACCAAAAAAGATGCACATACAACATAAAAGTGACTGGACATAGTGATATGCCCATAATCTCAACAGTTGGGAGGATGAGGCAAGAGGTCTGCTTTGATTTCAAGGCTAGCCTGATGGCACAGTGAGTTCAAGGCCAGCCTGGGATATAGTATGACCCCATCTCAAAAACAAACAAATAAATGCCTTTATTTTTTAATATCCTGTGATTCAGATATTTTACAAGACCAAGATGCCTTTCTTCCTGCACAATCCCATCCTCTCTTGTTCCGAATGAGACTCTGGCTATACATTATAAACAAGTGGTAATTGTCTGAGAACTTGAATTCAGACATGAGACCTAACAGGCAGCTATAGAAAAGCCATTTGAGAAACAAATTGCACTTGGAAGTCAGTACTGTATGCCCAGGCTAGCTAAAACCCAGCCGAAGCCTTACCCAGTGTGACCCAGGCAAGTTGCATACAGATGAGCAAAAGTGACTTAGGAGCTTGTTGGGATTTCACAAGTGCAATGAGGCTTACTCCAAGTCTGACTTAAGAGCGTCTAACCCATCAGCCACCCTCTCCAAAATACACAACAGATGCATAGCCACACACTTACATCAGCTAGAGGTATACAATGATTACATGCCCAAATCTATGGAGATAAATGTCTATGAAGAAAAGTTATCAAACTAAAATACTGCTTCGCACTGTCTTCTGGATATGATAAGGCTGCTGAACTCTAAAACTCACAGCATCTGCTATTATCTACACAGACTGAGCCCAGCAGCATTCCTTCGTGGATGGAGAAGGGGCCAGTTTCATTCCCTCTTGGATTTATGCCTCCCCACAAAAAGGAGTCCTTTTCTACCCTTGAATTTCTGAAGCCCTAGTAACTTGCTTTGGCCCAAAGACCAATGCCAAGCATGATGTATACAAAAGCCTACAAACTTCAAGCATGTGTGCAGCCATCTCATGCTGCATACAGTCCACCAAGTGGAAAAGACCAAGCTCAGCAACTGGAAAAGGTGACTCTTGGAGCCCACAAATGCCTGTAGTCACAGCTGACCAACCATCAGTTATCCATCAGATAGGTGGGCAAGACTCTAAACTGCCATTGACTGATGTTTTGCATAAGGGAGTCCAGAGAGAACAAGAACCCCCACAACAGCTGTCATTTTAAACCAAGTTTGGAGGGGTTTGTTAAGCAGCAAAGGCCACCCCAAAGCTTGAGATGCTCCAACCTAAATGCAAACAACTAGGCACCAGACAGATACCAAGCTCCAACAGCAAAGTAAGCTGGCATGGGACGGGAATGGCACTGATGTAGCAATGAAAAGCTCAAAAGGGCACAATGCACAAATTATAGCTCAGCTCCCTCAAATGTAGCGGAGTTGAGTTAGTATGAAGCAAAATCATTAACCTGAGACTCTCAAGAAGCAATGAGAATCAAGATTTCCACACCAGAAGAGTTTGTTTATTCAATGCCCCACATACCTGTTCTGAAAATAACTAAGTGCTTTGCCTTCCCATGAACACCAAAAATAATGCCTTTCAGACAAGCATAGTGGCACATGCCTGTAATCCCAGCACTCAGGAAGCAAAAGACAGTGGAGTTCTGGAAGTTCAAGGTCAGCCTGGTCTACAGAGCAAGTGAGAATCTCTCTCAAAATTAATAATAATAACAATAATATAGATAATGCTTCTCTAACATATTATCTAGATTGATCAGCAACTAAACTCATGAAAATAAAAGCAATTTTATCAAACAGGCTTCACACTGTACTTAGTTGACATACAGTAGACGGATGGCAGGTGTTGAGGATGGAAAGATAGGTGTGAATACACTAACTCCACAACAGGGAATAAGCATTTAGCTGTACTGAAATGCTCTTTATATCTCACAATGGAGGTGACTGTACAAAGACCTCAGTGTCTCATCAATGCTCATGGATACCATTTTCATCCCTACTGGAAAACAGTCAGATCTAAGAAACATTACTACACTACATTTTAATTACTAGTTTAGTGTTAAGGTAGAAAGTAAAACTTTCTGTTCCCACTCCCCAAAGGTAAACTGCTAACAGTCCTTCAGTCTCTTTTAGACCAGCTTTCTTTTCAAAGTTGTCAGGTGCCACAGCTTTCAGTTTGATAGTGTGAGAGAGAAAAAGAGAGAAATGCCTCTGTGTGTGTGTGTGTTATTAATTTTTTTGTTGCAGGTCTGGGTGGGCGCTCAGCACTGGCGTCCGGGCCTAGGTACTGAGGGCTAACAACAGAGTGGATTTGTGCTCCAGCAGCACAGAACAAAACCTACATTAACTCTTCCAAGCCAACATTATGAACCAAGTAAAGTCTTCCTCCCATATAAAGCTGTTTGGCAACCACTTACATGGATAACATCATGCCCTTATCGAGGACCTTTCAAGACCTGCTCTGCCCAAAGCACCACATCCCCTGCTAACCAGAACAGGCCTACAGAGTGGTGAATTCCAAGCTAGTCTGGGATAGAGTAAGAATCTCTCTCAAATGGGGGAAGAGGGTACTAGAGAGGTGGCACTGTGGTTAAAGCACTCTGTTCTTCCAGAGGACCTGGGTTCAATTCCCACACTAACAGCTCACGATGAATGCTCTGTAACTCCAGTTCCTGGGGATCCAACACTCACTTATGTTATGGCCTCTTCAGGTACTGCATGCACACTTTGCACAAGACACGCATGAAAACAAAACATCCATACACAAAAAATAAAAAATAACAAAACATCTATATACATAAAACAAAAAATAACAAAACATCTATACGCATAAAAATAATAATAAACGCATCTTAAAGAAAAACATTAAGCAAACAGAAAAATTTGAAAACCCATCAAATCCTTCTACTTCTTAATCTCACACAGACACTGGAATGAAAGCACAGGTCACTTAAAACGCTTCCTGTATGTTAATAAGTATACTGACGGGGCTGGAGAGATGGCTCAGTGGTTAAAAGCACCGCCTGCTTGTCTAAAGGTCCTGAGTTCAATTCCCAGCAACCACATGGTGGCTCACAACCATCTGTAATGAGATCTGGTGCTCTCTTTTGGCCCAATACACAATAAATAAATAAATCTTTAAAAAAAAAAAAGTATAATGACTATGGAGGGGCAGGAAGCAGGAGACAGAAGGAGGGATTCCTGTAATAGCAAACTCAAACCCCCCTCCCTTTCTTTGCACCTGCTTAAATATACAAAGCAGCTTTTAAAATTTCCTGACCTGGGATTAAAAGTGCTCACTGATCTTGCAGAGGAACTGGGTTCAAGTCCCAGCACCCACATCCTGCTGGGGCTTCCAACCATCTGTAACTGTAATTCCAGGAAATCCAACACCTTCTTCTGACCTCTGTGGGCACCAGACGCACATGTGTGCATATACAGACAAGTAGGTGAACACTCATAAAACAAATCTAAAATCAAACAAATTTCTTGAGCACATATCAAACAAAACGTAAAGAGACTGGTTATCTATCTGAATAAAGAAAAAAGATGGGGGGAAAAAAAGACTAGACAAGACCAAAGTAGATAGAACCTTTCTGGTTCAATCTTTCCTGGTACAAGTGAGAAGCCATGACAGAAGGGAACTGATGTGGGATTCCCCTCTGTATGCTGTGAATACAATTGGTTAATAACTAAAGAAACTGGCTCGGCCTCATAGGGTAGAGTAGAGCTGGGGGGGGGGGGGATGACGGGGGACAAAACTGAATCCTGGGAAAAAGAAGGCAGAGTCAGTGAGACGGCCAGGGACAGACGCCAGAACCTTGCCAGTAAGCCACAATCACATGGTGATACACAGATTAATAGAAATGGGTTAAGATGTATGAGTTAGCCAGAAATACGCTTAGGCTATTGGCCAAACAGTATTGCAAAAATATGGTTACTGTATGATTATTTGGGGGCTGAGCAGCCAGGAACAAACAAGCAGCCTCATACAACAGGGAAGCCAGGCTTCATGGAGGCTCTCGCCTTTAATCCTAGCAAGAGACAGAGGCAGGTGGATATCTGTGAGTTCTAGGCCAGCCTGATCTACATAGAGTTCCAGGACAGCAAGAGCTACAGAGAGACCTTGTCTCAAACAAGGGAAAGAGAAGGGAACAGAATACACTCTCTCTCTGGATCCTCTTCCACTCACTCATGCTCCCATGCCAACCCAAGACCACATGAAGCCCATGTCCTCCAGCCTATGTCCCATCCGCAGTCTCCTGCAGCCTTTTCAAGGAAAGGAGCTAAAAGGTTCCAGGTGAATCCTAGCAGCAATTCTTGTGGAATAACAATCTCTATCCAGCGTAAGCCACAAATGTGACAGGAAATGGAGTTGGTTTTATTGCCAAGGCTGCAATGAGATTAGCTGAGTCTGTCCTCAAGGCAGTCAAATAAATGTTAGCCAATAAAGACCCCACAAATCTTGATATCTGCACACTGCCACTCATTCAATAAATGCTGATCTTGATTCTCCTACATCCCAGGCGCTGTCAGCTTCACACACAGCTGAAGAGATGGAAAACAAAACCAGAAAAGGAAACGTTCACCCAGCACCTTGCACAGTGCTTGGCAACCTTGGAGAACCAGGGCCTTTCAGACTGCGCTCTGACAAAACACCACCTCTCAGGCTAACCAGAGATCACAACCGCAAGTCCCTGTATTTATAAGAGACACTTGAGCTAGTTCCACACCTTCAGCAGGCACTGTGAAAGCAGACAAGAAAATGAAGGCATACAAAGAAAGAGACACTGTAGTAAGAATCAGCACTGGTTCACACACACAAAGAACCGCTGTCCTCTTCAGCAAGAACTGAGTGGGGAACTTTCCCAGATATCAGAAATACACTAGCAAGGGTAGCCTTGGATCCTGACCTCAAGGATAGGACCTGAGCACTGTCCATCACCACTGTCCTGACCAAGTTTAACACCTACCAGCGGTCAGTACTGCTGAAGGCACTCCACACTTATCCCTTCATCCATGAGTCCTGCAAGGTAGACGCTCTCACCACTTCACAGATGGGCAAACAGGCCTGAGGTCATTTGTCCAAAGAGAAAAGACAAAATGAACAGGGTCTATGCCTTTTCTCATCTTGGCAGAAGCTAAAGGCTGGTTAAAGACAAGTATATTTTATAATTCTCATTACAAGTGGATACTGTAATAACCGTAACTTCTAGAGGGAAGAAGGAAAACACATCTAAGGGTATTTAACTAAACACAGGTTTAACGCTAATCAAAATTACCACGTGCTCAAATCCTTATTTCTCCTAAAAATAACTCTTAAGTAAAAATTCACAGATGATCAAAAAGTTAGCACATGAAATACATATTCTAGGCCACCTGCTGCAAAAAGACTTTTGCACAACTCCTAAATACTTTGTAGATTTTTTTTAAAGATGCTTCAATGTTCCCACTTAACATAAAATGTTAGGATAATAGCTAGTTCCTTTCTGTCCAGGTGGCGCCCACTAGCTACATAACTGTAATTGGCAACCACCAACAGTGGCCCCTGCCATTTCACAATGATGATAACCAGTGTCATGACACACATCCAATTCCCGGTCTCCACCCACTCGAACTTGCCACACCAGCTGGAGAAGACAGGTGAACACAAAGCTTTAACATCTGTCATAACACATCGAGCTCACGCTTGGCTAGATTAGTCTTGAGGTTTAGTAATGTACTAATTTTGACAGCCTCCAAATGTTAGCCAAAAATTCTTTTTAACTGCTTTGTAAAGTTCACTAAGCAAATGTTATAAAGTGATTTATCATGTTACTTGATGTAATCAAGAAGGCTAAATAGATTTTTAAAAACAAACACCCACATTTCTAAACACAGCACACAAAAAGATATTATTCACAAACTCTGAGATCCAAGTCATAAGATCAGGTAACAAATAGCATCTATAAATAAATGACAACCAAAAAAGACAGCTAATATTATATATAACATTTATTATATGTAAATATAGTATTTATAACACTTACCAGTATTCTTAGTGTGAGCTACACTAACTCACAACAGCCCTCACAACTGCCATACTTTTGGAGGATGTTATTAACCACTCAACGTTCTCCAAATAAGTCAGACAAAACTTCATGACTAGCCACCAAGAAAGAAACAAATCCTATTTGCTCCCACTGAAAGACAGAAAAGAGTCTCAAAGACTTTCTCACAGAGAAATTACTTTCTGAAAAGAGCATATAAACAAATCTGGAGAAAATGGGTGGGAAGGAGAGAATTAATACAAATGGAAAAAAAAAACAACCATTAACTAAAACTTTGAAGAACTGCATCATCCAAATTCAGGAAGATAGGTCAGTGAGTAAAACTCTTGCTGGGAAACCTGACAACCTAAATGCAATTCCTGGAAACAACAGGAAAGGCCAGACAGATGTGGTCGCGTCTATCTAACATCTCAGCACTCCTACAGCAAGGTGGGAGGCAGAGGAGTTGCCTCAGAGGCCTGCTAGCTTGAATACACAAGAGTGAATCCAATCAGCAACATTAAAGACCCTGCTTCAACAACACGGAAACGAACTAACTCAAACAGTTGTCCTTTTACGTCCACATGCACACCATGGCATACATGCAACTATGCTCACTCATTTGTTTGCTCTATGTCTGACATAAGAAGTTAATAAACTTTTAAAGATTATTTTAATATCAAGTATAGATTCACAGTCATAGGTATGCAATCTGACTAACTATAAAAATGATTAAACTCATTCTTGAAATCCACTAATCATTTAGGCATTGACTGTCAAAAGCTCCAAATCTTACAATCCTTTTATTTACCTGGTTAGAACCTTCCAAAAGTCAGAGCTTGAAATGATTTAAGGTGATCTCTTTACCTCAGGTAAAATGTCAAAAATTCAATTCCAATTCCAGCAGGAAAGCACTCACACACAGACTATATCTACAGAAAAGTTTTGACAATTTTTGTTGTAACAGAAAAAAAATTGGGGGGAGATGGGAAAGATAAGAGTTTCCTTAGCTGGCCTGGAATTTCTACATAGACCAGGCTAGCCCAGAATTCACAGATGCAGATGGAAGTTTCTGTCTCGCACAGCCCCGCAGCCATTCAGTCCCAAAGAAACACACAGAGAATTATATTAATTATAAACTATTTGGCCTATTAGCTCAGGCTTATTTTTAACAAGTTCTTACAACTTAAATTAACCCATAATTCTTATCATGTTTAGCCATGGGGCTTGGTACACCTTTTCTCAGTAAAGCATCCTCACCCTGCTTCCTCTGTGTTGGCTGCCTTTCCTCTTCCCAGAACTCTCTGAGTCTGGTCGCCCCACCAAACGTCCTGCCTGGCACTGGCCAATCAGTGTTTTATTAAACTAATACCAGTGACAAATCCTTACAGTATACAGGAGCATTATTCCACAGCACACAGAGATCTATCTGCCTCCACTTCCCAAGTGCTGAGATTAAAGGTTTGTGCCACAACACCCAGCTATGATATGAAGAACTTAAATTAGTGATAAGATGAGCTAAGTTAACTTCTCCACTTTGTCATATCTAAAATCTTCAATTATTTCTAAACTGCACAATAATCATAAGAGCACCAATGTTTACCACCTTGCCTAGCTGTGGTTTACTGATATTTAAGGTCTTACGGAGTGAACTTCTAGGATGTTATGCGGGCTTGTTTCACGTCAGCTTGACACAAGTTAGAGACATCTGAGAAGAGGAAACCTCAATTGAGAAAATGTTTTCATAAGGCCAGGCTATAAGTAAGCATGTAGGGAATTTTCTTAATTAGTGATTGATGGGATGATGGGTGTTGCTATCCCTGGGCTGGTGGTCCTGAGTTCTCTAAGAAATCAGGCTGAGCAAGTCATAAGGAGCAAACCAATAAGCATCTCTCCTCCATCGCCTCCGAATCAGCTCCTGTCTCCAGGTCCCTGCCCTGTTTGAGTCCCTTTCCTCCTCAATTTGCTTTTTGGTCACGGTGTTTCAGCACAGGAATAGAACCCCTAACTAAGACAAATGCTAACAGGGTTTCTCTGTAGCTTTGGAGCCTGTCCTGGAACTAGCTCTTGTAGACCAGGATGGCCTCGAACTCACAGAGATCTGCCTGCCTCTGCTTCCCGAATGCTGGAATTAAGCCACCACTACCCATCCAGTAACTCTAGCTCTAAAGAAAGGAAGGAAGGAAGGAAGGAAGGAAGGAAGGAAGGAAGGAAGGAAGGAAGGAAGGAAGGAAGGAAGGAAGGAAGGCAGGCAGGCAGGCAGGCAGGCAGGCAGGCAGGCAGGCAGGCAGGAAATCCTCTAAAACCTTTACTTTCCAAATGAATCAACTATTATACTATTGTATCATGTGCCTCATTTTTCCAAGAAGTGGCTAAGACAGTTCTAAAACACTGAGGCCAGTATGGCGGCTCTGGTCTACAGTTTCAGCACTTAGAAAGGCAGGACAACTGCCACAAATGCATTTGAAGACAGCCCAGAGTAAGACCCTTTCTCAAAAATAAAAAGAAAATTACAAAAATTAAATAACCACATGAAATCTAAGAGTATAAAATATAATGGCTTGGTAGCTAACAACTTGTAGCATCAACACAGCATAAAATAAAAACTATAGATTGGATTTAATTTTAGAAAGACATGATTTATTTATATTTTCAGATTGAAAATTGCAATATTTTTAAAAAAACAATTGATTAACTGATTTGTTTTCAAAGACACCTCAATACCATAAAAGATAACAAATACAATGTTATCATAACAAATTTTGTTTGTTTGTTTTCAAGACAGGGTTTCTCTGTGTAGCCATGGCTG
Organism: Microtus pennsylvanicus; assembly: GCF_037038515.1. Classification (NCBI taxonomy): domain Eukaryota; kingdom Metazoa; phylum Chordata; class Mammalia; order Rodentia; family Cricetidae; genus Microtus; species Microtus pennsylvanicus. The sequence goes on along the minus strand of NC_134592.1, from coordinate 39,786,506 downwards.
TCCTGAAATTCACTCTGTAGATCAGGCTGGCCTCAAACTCACAGAGATCTGCCTGCCTCTGCCTCCCAAGTGCCTGAATTAAATGCATGGGCCACCACCACCTGGCTCATGACAACTTTTTAAATCCTAACTCTAGGCTAAGAATGTAGCTCAGAGGTAGAGCAACTGCCTACCACACACAGTTTGATGACCTGTACTATTTTTTAAAAAGAGAAAATAAACTTTAACAAATTTCAAACCCAATAATAAGGCTATCTCAAAGAAATATTCTATCATGCTATTGAACATCCCATCAACCAACCATATGGACACAAACACACACACACACACCGACACACACATCATACATACAAAACATACAAAAGTGAAAAGAAAACACTCTTCTTCCTGTCTATAGAGGGGGTTCTATGGGTGAGTTATGTTTTTTGTGGAAATACAACTACCCTGAGAAGAAGGACAAACTCCATAGTCTACATGATTTGGCTCCTAACAACTTTAATAACCTCATCCAATGTGATTTCTGGTCCTAATGGCCTTTTTAGAAGACCAATCTCAGTCAGGCATAGTAATATGACTATAATCCCAGCAACTGGGATCAGGAGTTCAAGGCCAGCTTCAGCATCATAGTAAGTTATGAGACCCTGTCTCAAAGAAAGAAAAATATTCATCAGTCTTCCTCCATCTTTATATCTCAGCATAAACATTACTTTCTCCAAGAAGTCCCTTAATTTTCCAACAGAACTCATCACTGTCAGAATTCTGTATGAACTGGTAACTTTTGGTCACTTGCAGAAGCAGAGACCCATGCTGTTCTGCTTACCACTACATTCTCCAGGAGAGTGTCTGGTCCATCAGAGGACTCAACAAAAGTTTTTGAACAAATGAGTTGAATTCCACAGTCCACAAGAATATTTCAATGAGACGTTGAAGTCCCTGGAAGAACCGAGTTAGCAAGGTCACATAGGCTCCTTTTGTGGCAACATAACAAACATGTTATTATGAAAAAAAAAAACTTTCAATTTGTGTCATGGAAGCCTCACCTTAATTCAAGAGTTTAAGTATAGTGCACTCCTAAGACAAAAGTATGTAGGGCTAGCAGAATGACTTAGTGGGGAAAGACACATGCTGCCAAGGCTGACCACTCAAATCCCCAGAAAACACACAGTGGGAAGAAAGAGTCTACTGCCAGCAGTTGTCATGCATGTGTACACACAACACATAAATAAAGTAGGGGGAAATTAAATATTCGTAAAGTATCTCATTCCCAGAATCCTCCACTAAACCAGAAAACCTCAAATAAATTCCAGTTTAGCTGAACTATCTTTAACAACATCAAATCATAAACTAAATACAATACAGTATAGCTCTACACAACAGTCTTGCAGAACAAACTCTGAGCAATATTTTCTCAGCAACAACAGGGATCTACACAATGGAAAACTTACAGATAGCTCCCCCAAGTTCAGCTACATACCAACTTGAGGCTATTGTGTTTTAAAGTTTCATCTTAACTTGCTTTTGATTAAAGTGTCTTTAAGCTTTTTTAAAACAGTCTGCACATTATTTCTTTTCTTTTTTAAGTCTTTACAATTTCATTTATGTACATAATAAATAAATTGATCATTTTCATACCATTACCTTGTTTTGCTGTCCTCCCTCTCATACTGAAACTTTATTTCTGGGCTGTAAAGATGGACCAGTAGTTAAAAAGCACGCTGTGTGAGCCAGGTGTGGTGGTGCACACCTTTGAGCACAGCACTTGGGAAGAAGATCTCTGAGTAGAGACTAGAATGGTCTACACCAGGAGGGCTGGGCTAGAGATGCCGTCTCACACAAACAAGAAACTCTGCTGTGAAAGCTTGAGTTCAGACCCCAAGAACACACATAACACCTGATACAGGAACTTCAATCAGTAATCTAAAGCTCACATTTGAGACAGGAGGTGGAACCAAGTTCTTCAGAAGTCCACCGATCAGGTAGCCTGATATATACAGTGGTGAACAAGAGATTCTGACACAAAATGAAAAGCAAGGACCAATGTTATCTTCTGACCTCCACATTAATACACAGCAAGCACACACTTGCACTCAGACACATATATGTAGCTACAAACAAAGGGAAAAAAAGTTTAAAGACTCATTTGTTTCTTCCCAACAAGCCCCATTCCTACTCTGAGGTCTTTTGTGTGTGGGTGTGAACCATTCACAGCTTAATTTTGGTTACTTGCATGAACATGGGTAGGGCATTATTTACTGGAACACAGGCAACTTTATCAGTGGCCTCACCACTGAAGAAAAATGCTACCCCTCTCCAAACAACCATTAAATAATAGCCCATAATCCATGGAGAAGGGGTGGGGCCCCGCATGTGCCCCTCCCCCACATATAATGGAATGTTGGCAGGCCCAATCTTGTGCAGGTCTTCTGCAGATAACATCTGGCTTTTTGTCCAGAAGACACCATTACAAATTATTTCTAAATGATGTGTAGTCACCACTACTAACAGCAGTGCTTTTGTATGGCTTTGTTAGCACGTGTTTTTAAAGCCTCTGAGAACACGATGATGCCAGGACAGCTCAGTAATGGAGCTCCAGCGCAGGTTGCTTGTGTAAGACACTGGGTTCCATAACCACAAAAAAAGCACAGTGATAGAGTTATTGATAACCCAAGATTACTCCCTATCCTAGTTTGCTTTCTGTTGCTGTGATGAACACCATGAACAGCAACAGGTGGAGGAAAGGGTTTACTTGGCTTACAGGTTCCAGTCCATCAGAGGGAAGTCAGGGCAGCAACCAAAGGCTGGAACTAGGAGGTAGGAACTGAAGCAGAGACCAAGGAGGAACATGCTGGTTTGCTCTTCAAGATTTGCTCAACCTGCTTTCTAATACAACCCAGGATCACCTGTCCAGATGTGGAACTGCCAGCCATGGACTGACCCTCACACATCAATCATTAATCAAGAAAACGTGCCACAGGCTTGCTTACAGGCCAATCTGATGGAGGCATTTTCTCAATCTAGGTTCCCTCTTCTCAGATGACTCTAGCTTGTAACAGGTTGACAGAACTAAGCTTCCCGAAGCTGGAAGGTGAGCACTAAAAACCATAGGACACAATAGTCTGGCATGGCAGTACCTGCCTGCCATCCCAGCACTGAGACAGAAAGTCTATGACCAGGCCACATTGGGATACATAGCAAAACTCTGTCTCAAGAAACAAACAAAACAAAGAGCTAAAGAGACAGCATCAGGAAAAGCACTTGCCAGCCTAATAAGCTGAGTTCAATCCAATGCAAAGGTGGAGGGAGAGAAGCAGTTCCACAAAACTGACTTCTGATCTCCATATACATTGTGTAACACAAACCACACGCGCACACACACTAACAAAAATTATAATTAACTGAAAAGAACAGGAGCAAGCTCTTAGCTAAATTATTCTAATTTTCATGTTGGCAGGATATAGCAAGGTAAACATTTTTAAGAGTTATTTTCTTTTATTTACATGTACTGGGGATTCCTGCAGAGGCCAGAAAAAGGACATCAAATCCCCTAGAGCTGGAGTTACAGGTGGTTGTGAGCCATTCTATGTGGGTGCTGGAAACCAAACTTGGATCCTCTCCAAGAACAGCGAGTGCACTTAACCCCTGAGCCATCTCTCCAGTCCTTTATTATTATTTTTTTTTTTGCATTTTGAAGAGTCTTATGCAGTCTAGGATGAACCAGAATTCACTGTGTAGCAAAAGATGGCCCTGATTTCCTGTTCCTTCTGTCTCAACCTCCCAAGTGCTAGGATTACTTAAAAGAATGTGCCACTGTGACCTAGAATTAAAAAAAAAAAAAAAAAAACTTTTTTTAAAGCACTAACTAGCCCAGGAGGTTTCAGTCCTACACAAAGAAAAGCAGCTAAGCTAAGCAAATTTGGGAATGGGAGAAGTGGTCTTCCCCAAGGAAGAGCTGGGTTTGTCCACTGCCAAATGGTTGGCCCTGAACACACACATACAAATAGCATTATATGGACTAGGCAGGTTACATTTAGGAATATACATGTATGTCTATATACATATACGCATGCAATAATAAGTAGTAAAAAAAAAGCCCATGAATTTGAAAGATAGCAGGGAGAGGTATATGGGAGGATTTGAAGAGAAGAAAGGGAAGGAAGAAATATAATCTCATTTTTTAAAAAAAAATACCAAAAACAAACCACTAGCTAGTTCTATCAATTGTAGATGAGGATGAAGGGGCAAAGTATGCAGATGGGTGGATGGATGGATGGATGGACTGAAAATAGCATGAAAGAGAAAACAAAACTCCCTTCCAAAGTCCCCTATCTGTTTCCAATTCATTTTGACTTTTGTTCACAAATCAGGGATAAGTATCAGTCTTTTTGATGCATGCTTACGAAACATTAATAGGATGAGTCAAATGCTTAAAAGCAGTCTCTCTGCCCTCACAATACTCTTCTTTTCTGTTCTTACTATTCTTAATTTCAAACCACTCTGTCAAAAAGTTGCAAGACATGCAACAGCTATGATTCATACCCAGCGACAGACAACCTCTCAGGAACCTGGACCACCCGTGTCATTGTCCCGCCCCTAGGATCTACCCAGAGACAGACAACCTCTCAGGAACCTGGACCACCCGTGTCATTGTCCCGCCCCTAGGATCTACCCAGAGACAGACAACCTCTCAGGAACCTGGACCACCCGTGTCATTGTCCTGCCTCCAAGATCTAGAGAGAAGTACCCCAACAACATGCCAGGCATGTCTCCTGGGGCAAGAGCCTAATTACAAAGATTGTATTTCCTTACTTAACAGGCAATACCTTCCTAGAAAAATACCAAATCTCAATCTTTTCCATGCTCTTTTTAAGATTTTATGCTTTACTAGAATAGTATTCCAGGTACAAGTAACCCTGGATTAAATAAAATCTACATCACTGTGAACTATGTCTTTCATGATGCCCACACAATGAATGAACTTTTACCAGATCTCTTCCCACGACACTGCAGATTCTCAGACAAGACCCTGATCCATCAGGCTGACTCCCAGAAAGATCAATGGCAAACAGGAAGATTAAGAGGAAAAATGTTCATTAAGCAACTGTTACACACTGGAGACTACCACTCTTACTCCTCACAGCCGGGTTTACAAAAACTGAATTTTAGTTCAGAAAACTGAGATTACCACGTAGACTTAACCCAACCCTTTTCCTCCAATACACTCTCCCCACAAAGGGAGAAAGGTGACTGGCAGAGCAAACCCTTCTAGTGTGCCAGCCTTCCTCCCTCTTGTGCATGCCTTCTTGGAAACAGCAAGTCACCCAGGCTTCCTACCAGGCCTTCTTCCAACTCCCAGATTCTTGACTGACCTGGGCCACTCCCTGTCACCCCAAGGTGTTACTGCTGGCCAGCCCCTCCTCTCTCCTGCTCTGCTCCTCCTGCTCACTGTAATCTCCTCCTAACTTTCAAGGTGCTTGCAAGTCAGTAAACCATCCCAACACAGCACAAGGGACATCCTAGGTCAGCCTCGGGGCTCACCTGGCTTCATTTGTTAATGGCTATAATAGAGAAGACATTGGATCCTAAGAAGCCTTGCCTCCCAACCTTCCCCCTCCCTCTCTCCCCTCCCCTCTTTCTCTGGTTTACTGACCTTGGTTACCAGCAAACACACTTTTCTCTTAAATGAGACCCCAAGAGTATACAGGCAGGCAGATAGCAGAAGCAGCAAATTGTGTCTTCTTCACTATTTCTTTGCCAGAAAGAACAATCTGCATTTACTTTCTCAACTTTTAGATCCACAGTTGGTCCAAGGAGCAAAATTACTCATTCATAAGCACATTCAACTATATTGCTATTCATTCAGCTTAATTTTTCTAATGATACAAAAATCTCTAAGTGATACACACCCTTAATTCCAGCATTCAGGAGGCAGAGGCAAGGAGAGCTTTGTGAGTTCTAGGTCAGCCTGATCTATACAGCAAGTTCCAGACCAGTCAGTGCTACATAAAAAAAAAAAAAAAAGAAAAAAAAAAACCTCCAAGTGCCAGGCAGTGGTGGTGCCAGCAGCACTTGGGAGACAGAGGCAGGCGGATCTTTGTGAGTTTGAGGCCAGCCTGATCTACAGTGGGCTCCACAGGGACAGACTCCACAAGAACACAGAAAAACCCGTCTCAAAAAAACAAAAAAAATTAAAAGTTAAAAAAAAAAAACTCCAAGCAAGCACAGAATAGTCGTTCAGTGCTTTCTACCTTAAAACACCTTCTAGAAAATTAAAATAATAATTAAAAACACCTTTTATAATTCTGTTTGGCGTTAAAAGGAATAAAACTTAGGAAAGACAAACAAAAAAGGAAACCTCTAGTCATGAGATCGCCCTGTACAGAGATGGATTATATGACAAACTTTCCTCCCTGGCAAAATGCACAGAGAGCAGGAGCGGCTCCTAGCCTTTGGAGAACTACTCTGGAAATCTGGAAAAAAAGCTCTAAACTTTGCCCAGACAAAAATGGGAGTCTGTAAAGAACCAAAAATACTGGAATTTTGAGAGGATCAAGGACCTTCTCCAACACCAGTAAGAAGTCCTTCCCAATTAGAGCTACCTGAGACATGTGATACTGCTTATACTGAAAAAATTCTTAATCAGACTTTGTTTTAACCACAAAAAGTTCAATAAGACAATTTTTAAAATGTTTTCTCATTGGACTCCTCCTGCCTTCCTGTCTCAAGGCAAAATGCTACAAAACTACTGTGGCTTAAAACCCAAAGCAAAGATTCTGTCTAAAATAAAGCTATGCCCCTGCCAAATGGGTGCTGGTAGATGGGTCAGAGACAGGAGGTGCAAAGCGTAAGTGTTGGTAAACACCCAGGTGTGTTATTCTGCAAGCATCCCCTTCCTAAAGGTCTATGCTTGTGTACTTATTTGTCTATAGATTTGCCTGACAGCCCAAATACAAAGAAAATTCTCAAGTTATATTTACTGATTAAAGTAAGTAATTACCAAGGTAAGTTAAGCTTAAGAGCCTGTCCCAGTAGACAACTACTAAAATTCATTTACCCAATGACAATTTTGCCTTCTAACTGTCCACTAACGACCCACTCCAGGTGCTTATCCAAAACTGAAGCTGCATGCATAACAATGTGGAGATTATTCCGTAAGAATCAGTTCTCCGTTCTGCTCTTAATCCTAATTCTCACAGCTCTGCATGCTCCATTTGTCCTTCCTTCAATGGAAATAATTCATGCAATGTATTAAAGGAATAAATGTCAACTGAAAAACACGCATAAACATTTCCCATTGCGCAGTTTTTCTGATAATTACAACCATTAACTTTCTGAATTCCTACAGTGCGTCCAGCACTGAACCAAATACATTTAATCTGACTCTATTAAGTAGGTTCTAATACTCCCCCAATTCCAAAGAGGAAAAGACAAGGTAGAAGAGTCAAATACCAGCAAGGAGTAGGCCGGGAATTCAATCCAAGTGCACGGCACCCATGTCTACATTCTCACTGAGGAAGGCCTCCTACTCACCCAAAAGCTCACAACTTACATTTTTCAATGAAGATTTTCACTACCTGCTTAGGTATACTGTAATACGCAAATAAGATCCCATTGTTTGAAGGAGAAAAATCAAACACATGGTGCACATACATACATGTAGGCAAAACACTTATACACATAAAGCAAAATAAATCTTTTTTAAAATTTTAAATGGTTTCAGCTGGGCGAAGATGGCACACGCCTTTAATCCCAGCACTCAGGAGGCAGAGGCAGGCTGATCTCTGTGAGTTCAAGGCCAGTCTCTACAGAGGACCAGAACCAGGACAGCTAGGGCTGTTAAACAGAGAAACTTTGTTTCAAAAAACCAAAAAAACAAAAAAACAAAAAAAACCTTAAAAGACTTCATCAAAGAGGTTCATAAAGTGGTACCAAGAATAAAATAAATTTTGTATTAAATCTTAGTTTTATTAAAAATAGCTTAGTTTTCTTACTTCACTACTTAGGAAGAAAAAGCAAGCATCAATCTTACTATTATTGGGTAGGCAAATATCAACCTACCCAGCAACTAACAATGTTCACATCACTAAGAAATATGTATTGAATGCCAACTATGTATAAGTCTCTAACAGCCACTGACAGGGCAGAAACAAGGTTTCTACACAAAAAAATTATTTTAATCATGAAAGAAGACAGACAACAAATCAACCAAGAACAATTTTCAGAAATTTATAAGAAATAATAGGAAAGTGGAGATGGTGGCTCACAGCAGCAACCCCAACACTCAGGATAAGGTCACAAGTTCAAGGTCAGCCAAAGCTCTGTGAGACAGTCAAGAACCACACAATCCCCCAGCACTTGAGAGGTGTCAATAAGGAATTCAAGGCCATCTGCAGCTACCTGGGAAGTTTGAAGCCAGCCTGAGCTAAGGAGAACCTGTCTCCACAGAAATGGGGTGGGGAGGGAGGTGACAAAAGGGCAGCAGACACTTCAAAGAGGACCCATCTGAGGGAAGCTTGAAGAAAGATAAGCAGTCAAGGAAGAAAGTTCTCCATGTAAACCAGTCGGCTCAATCACTGGGCACTGCAGTATTTAGATAGCCTGTCTTGGTTACATCCTAGGAAGACCCATGCAATAATTCTTTTTTATAGCTTCAAATGTTTTACACATAAACATGCACATCAACTAACACAATACCCACACTAACTCTCAACACTTCATTCTAAGTCAAGGCATTTGTCTAGTGAGAGGGAGCAAGAACTGAAGCACTGAGTCTCTGAGAATCTGGTAAAAGCAACAAATTCTTTCTTTCAAAAGAAAGGTCTGTGATTCTAGGGAGTTCTTGAAACTGCACAGTGAACAGGTCCCAACTAGATGGAAACCCATGAACCTCCTCCAGGAAAGAACTGAGACTGAAAATCCATAACCTAACACTCTAAAATTCAAACCACTACAAAATCCACAAATTTGAGGGCACAAACATGATGTCACAAATGGAAAATTCCACCTGACCTTATTCAACATTTGAGTTGCAGTCAAAACATATATGCTCTATATAATACTATAATAATATATAGTATTATCTAAGATTACTCATGTGCGATGTTTATAAGTCATTAATGAAACAACAGGGATTCATGCTTAGACACAGGTCTCAGCTCTAAGACATTTCACATACAGATGACCCTTGAATAACCCAGACTTAAGCACTTTATATGTGAAATGTTTTTATGGTATGGGGAGAAAAATTTGTAACATTTTAAAAATAGGCAAACAAAATTCATAGCCCAGAAATACCAAGACCTAAGGGAAAATGTCATGAGCACATTACATAATACAGCATTATCTACTTTATCACTTATTACCATAAAATATACATAAACCTTATAAAAAGTCAATATTTATCAAAATTTAGAAAGAGAAACACAGATTGTACATGATGCCACTCACAACTAGAGAAATGTAAGGGCACATAAAAATAAAATATTTAAATCAGATGTAGTAGTGCATGCCCATAATCCCAATACTGAAGAAGCTGAAAGGGATCGATCACAAGTTCAAGACCAGCCAGAATAAAAAAAATAAAAGTTGGAATAGTACGACCCAGTAACTTAAGGAGAGAGAGAAAAGAAAGCCCATTATTAAATCCTAACTACATAAAATTAGCCCCAGTCCATACTGCATTACTATAATTTCATACCCACTTCCTACTGTGCCTGCTGAGAACTCCAGACCTGACGGTATCTGCTTAAAGCTATGTAGCACCTCCAGTGAGTAGTCTGTCTCTCTGGTTAATTACAGCACGTAGTTAGCTATGGTCTCCTATGCTTCTCGTGTCCTTTTTACAGTATTTAACCCATACAACACATAAAAATGTGCTACTCAACTCTATGGTTAACAGCAGGCTAGCAGTATAACTCTGGAGAAATCAAAGTGTTCCATGAGAAACAAGGGTAGACCTGAGAGTCCTGAACAACCTTACCACAGCCACTTCTCAGAGCCAGCCATCGACATCACTGTGAGCAACAGGACCAAAACCTAGCAGCCACCAGCCCCAGGCCTCAGCAATACTCACAAGGAGCATGACACCACAGACAGCAGCACAAGGAGCACCTGCTATCAGGGTCAAAAAGGTTTCAGGACTTAAAAAAAACTTTTAAGGATATGTAGCATTCATCAACAGAATGAAGGTAAGGTTTCTTTTGAGCTTTTGATACATGTATACCAGGCTTCAGTCTACAAGAATAACTCCAGAAAATAGCAGGGACGTACAAAAGAGAGAGTTTCATGTCACTGAGGGAGAATAGGGTATCCATGCTGCCAACCTTACAGGCCCTCCAACACTTGCAGCACAAGCCACTAAAGAATCTATCCATGCACACACAGGGTTCCACCTACTAGAGTGGTGAAAGTGCGAGCAAAGAGTGAGGAAGCCTCCAAAGGCCAAGTCCCTGCCAAGAGAGGAGAATCTCACCTTACCATGGCAGAGACACCCTCCATGGCTCTCTAGCACGGGATCCCAGCCCTCCTGTGTAAGGAGAATTGATGGAGGACACTGACAATCAGGGTGCAGGAAAACAAGAGAGCTCAGAGAGTCAGAATATGCACAGGAGCTACGGTCTACAATCCTGCAGGGCCTTCTATGCCGAAGACATCCTGGAGAAGGTAGCAATGAAAAAGATAAGGAAAATCAAGATGAAACCCCCAAGTCAGCAGCTGCTCAACAACCATACATCACTGCTATGGGTCAATGATCTTGTACCCTGTAAAGATTTGTCTGTTGTATTAGTGTAATAAAATGCTGATTGGCCAGTAGTCAGGCAGGGAGAAGTATAGGCAGGGCAACCAGGCAAAAAACAGAGGTGGAGCAACAAGAACAGGAGAATTCTGGGAAGAAGGAAGGTTCAGTCTGCAGTTGTCTGCAAAGGTTCAGATTCAGTCTGCGGTTGTCACAAAGGAAGCCAGAGGAATCAAGATGAGAACGCCTCACTGATAAAAGATACCAAGCCACGTGGCTAACATAGACAAGAATAATGGGCTAATTTAAGATGTAAGAATTAATTAATAAGAAGCCTGAGCTAATAAGCCGGTTTATGATTAATGTAGGCTTCTGTGTGTTTCTTTGGGGCTGAACAGATGTGGGACCAGGCGAAACAAAAATCTCTGTCAACACATCACAACTTCCAATTACCAATGAAGACACTCTGATAACCTTAAACTACCAATGGCAAACAGACAACACACCAGCTGAGAATATGCCCACCTGGGAGGCTGAGAAGGGCAAGGCTGAATGTTGGATCACCACCTCTACCATCTGGTCATCCAGCAAGAAAAACAAACATGAAATTCCAGTAATTAGAAATGAACAAAAGCACAGAGGTTAATGTATCAGTGCTTGCGTTGTGGAGATTGATCAGACAAGAACTATCTGCACTAACTACAGTGAAAAAGGTTTTGGTTATTTTCATCTAAACAAGTCTCTTTTCAGTAGTAACTTTTCTGAAGTCTGGTTTTTCCTCAAAGCACTTTCAAAGGTTTCACATTGTTTCCTATCTGACCAAGTTGAGATCTTAAGTTTTTGGGGGTTTGGTTGGTTTTTTTAATTTATATGTATGAGTGTTTCACTTGCATGTGTATATTAATTTATATGTATGAGTGTTTCACTTGCATGTGTATATTAATTTATATGTATGAGTGTTTCACTTGCATGTGTATATTAATTTATATGTATGAGTGTTTCACTTGCATGTGTATATTAATTTATATGTATGAGTGTTTCACTTGCATGTGTATATTAATTTATATGTATGAGTGTTTCACTTGCATGTGTATATGTGCACTATGTGCATTTCTAGTGCCCAGAGAGGTTAGAAGAAGGTTTTAAGTACCCTAGAATGTCTCCAATTCAAGTTCTTTCAGTTTAGCTTGCTTTTTAAGCCAGAGTTTCTCTGTGTAGACTAGTCTGGCCTCAAGCTCAGAGATCTGCCTGCCTCTGCTTCCAAAGCACTAGGATTAAAGATGTGTGACACCATGTCTAGCTAAGAAAGTTTACAACTAGATTTTTCTAAAACTAAACTTCAAATGTTTTTTACTCCAATTTTTCAGCTGCAAGGGAAGCAGGAGGCAATACTTCTAATCACTGCTTTCTTCAGGGGATAACTAGATACAAACATTCCAAAATCCAGAATCTCAAGCATAGACTATTTAGCCTGTGCTTATCAGACACCACAGAAATGTACGACCCAAACTAGCACTCTACTTTTAAGCTCCAAGTTCTGAACACTTATTTTTTTCCACTTCTCTGTATGATAAATCTCTATGCCACAAAGTAAATAATTAGGATATATTTTTAAAAAAAAATGTTCCCAGGGCTGGAGAGACAGTGGTTAAGATAAGAGTCTTTTTGCTCTTGCAGAGGACCTGAGTTCATGTCCCAGTACTCACACTGAGTATCCTGTCTCAAACTCCAGCTCCAGGAGTCTAACACCCTCCTCCAGCCTCTGACACTTGTGCACACACACTCACAGACACACGCGCATGCATAGAACTAAAAATAAATCTAAAAAAATTATAAGAGTAAAATACTCTTACCTAAAAGCAAATAAACTGTTAAAATCTTTAACACTTGAAAATACAGTTTGGCACTTGATTTTAAGCAAAATCTTTATCATTTCTTCCCTGAAAGAAAAATACTACTATGCTCCCTCCAGTGATTATAAATATTCCTTTAGCTCAAAGCAGAATTCAGTTATTTTTTTATATATACACAAATGTAAATACCTAAAGAATACATGCAATTGATGATACAAACATCAATGATTCTGTTTGTTTTATATCAGATATCTGTTTGGGAACCTGAAGGTATTACAAAATTCTTTCACCTAAAAACAGATAAGAGGGAGACAAGACGGCTGAGCAGGTAAAGGTGCTTGCTGTCAAGCCTGATGACCTATGCAACCCTGTGGGGGAAGGAGAGAACCAACCCCCACAAACTGTCCTGACCTGCACACATACTCCATGGTACACACATGCTCATACACATATAAAACATATGCATGAGCACATAAAACAGAATCTTTAAAAAAAAAAAAAAGACTTGCTCTTAATAATATGGCAAGATGCCAGTAACAGGAGAAAAGTCCAAAGACATCCAATATATTGAAAACATTCACAAACTAAATTTTTTGGCTTGAAAGAAGTTTAAAATTGCAAAACTGCTGGGCGGTAGTAGCACACGCCTTTAATCCCAGCACTTGGAAGGCAGAGGCAGGCGGATCTCTGTGAGTTAGAGGCCAGCCTGGTCTACAAGAGCTAGCTCCAGTACAGGCTCCAAAGCTACAGAGAAACTCTCGGGAAAAAAAATGCAAAACTAAGTTCATTTCAGCATTTTGAGAAACTCGATTTCAAGTTTTTGCAAAGAAAACATCTTAGGACTGGCATATTGCTCACACACTGTCTTCTTAAATTCCAACTCAGATAACAGTGGCCCTCACTAACATGGCACGGCCCAGAGCTGTGCCATCCTCACATTATACGCCAGGAGAGAAGGCTTATAAGGAGCTCCTTGTGCGAGATAACATGACTGGTGGACAAGCCAACACTTGCGGGCCAGCACAGCTTCTCCTGCACAGGACTGTGTACAATGTACAAGTGCATTGGAAACACTAAAATATCAGATGCAAACCCTATGAAAAACTGTTCTTTTCACAAATATATCTGAACAAACCTGCAATTATACTCCACATCCTACTCTACACTCCACAAGGTAGATGTAGAAGATAAAAGAATCCAGTCATTACAAAGGCACAAAACTAGATCTTGATGGTAATTCTGAAGTTCTTACAAACTGTTACTCTAAACATAAAAATCGAAGCTTCATTTTTGGGACTGAAGTCTAAGTGGTTTTAGGGGCTAGAGAGATGGCTCAGTGAGTAAGTCACTTGCAGGATTACAGCACCCACATAAAAGCCAGGCAAGCATGTGGCCCATACCAGCTCCCAGGAAGCAGACTGGGATCCCTGAAAAAAGCTAGACAGTCAAATCAGGGAGCTCTGGACTCAAGATATAAAGAAGAGAGTCATCTAACCTACACACACTCCCAGACACACAGAGACACTTGTAGGTACTCATGCACAGAAATAAAGTCTTTTTAGGGGCTGGAGAGATTGTTCAGCACTTAAGGGAATGGCTCTTCCAAAGGACCAGAGTTCTATTCTCCGCACCCACATGGTAGCTCACAACCATCTATAATTCCAGTCCAAGAGGATCCAACGCCTTCTTCCGGCTTCTATGGGCACTGCACACACATGGTCCACAGACAACACTGCAGGCCAAAACACCCACACACATAAATAAATAAAAAAGGAAAGGAAGCTGGGAGACAGCTCAGTGACACAGAACTTGCCCGGCACACATAAGGCCCTGGGTTCTCTCCCAGTACCACAAAATTTAAGAGGCATTTTCATTAGAAAAGAATTTTACCACAAAGAGACAAAGAATTCTTTTGGTTGAATGGTGCCTCCAGTCACCATCGTTCTTGAATGTCTGAAGTATCTACAAAATAATCTAAAAAACAACTATGGAGACAGAAATAATGACACCACCTTCATTATAATCCCATCTTCAAAGAGGTAGAGTTTTTCAAAACTCTTTCACTCAACTCTAAACTTGTACAATCGTCTAAGAGGAAGAAATAAGGAAATAAAGGCGTGAAAAGGACAGGGTGAGGGGCAAGAACCACAAAGCAGAGCTACCTCTGCTCCCTATTTGACTAAGCGCTGAGTTCGCCCACCGGGATAACTGTCAAGGGCTCTCTGAACTGGAGCAGGTCCAAAGAGCATCCACAGCGCTGTGGGGAGGCTTCAGTGCTTCTCTAGTTTCTTTGAAGCAAGGTCTCACTGTGAAGGCCAGGCTACCCTTAAACTCACAGTGCTGCTGTCACAGCCATGTGCTACCAGTGATGTCGTTCAAATCTTGACTTTAATATAGATAAGCAGGGGCTGGAGAGATGGCTCAGAGGTTAAGAGCACTGACTGCTTTTCCAGAGGTCCCGAGTTCAATTCCCAGCAACCACATGGTGGCTCACAACCATCTGTAATGAGGTCTGGTGCCCTCTTCTGGCTTGCAGGCATACACACAGACAGAATATTGTATACATAATAAACAAATATTTAAAAATATATAGAGAAATAAGCAGATAAACATAAACACACACAGAGAGATAAATACATAAGCACTGAACTTCTACGGGAGTTTCCTTATCAGTAAGATGGGTCCTTATGGTTCCAAAAACACTTTTGATAACAAAATAGAGAAAATTCAAAAATGTGTATGTGTAAAGGTCAGCATATCATTTTCATAGAGATAATGAGCACAGGACCACTTACGACTGTTGCTTTGTACAAAAAAATAACACCAAGGACACAACTATAACAAAAGATGCAAAACAGAAACTTTCTCTTCATTTTCTGTTACAATTTTCCAAGTAGTCAGACCTCCCACATGGTACACACTCGAATATTCATTCAGGCAAAACACTAACACATATGATCAAAAATACATCTTAAAAACAAAAAAGAATATTAACAAAATCTGATCACAGTGCATATTGTATTCACACAAGCCTGAGTTAGTTAGGGAAATGCTATAGAAAATTAAGTCCATATCGATTCTTTAGCATTTATGTACAGTTAGTTCACTTGGGTTTATTCTGGGTTTTCCTAAAATAATGCCATAAAAAAAATCCTAGAAAGGAAATTCTTCCTGTATGTTCTTTCTAGTCTGTAAATTACTTCCCACAAATTGGTAAGAACATAAGGCAAAAAAAATCAGGCGATCTGCTGTGAGTAGAGCAGGCATCAGTTCAGCACCTCACAGTTCCTGCAAAGCCCAAGAACACACACTCCTCAATTCTGCACTTCCTCTACTCCCGCTGCTCTTTCCCAGAGACACAGAGGCCTACACAGGAAACCCTTGCTAGACCCTGACCCCACATTGTGTTAACAAGACTCACGTTAACAGCTAAGATGACTGAAGAAATAAGGAACAGTATTGCTGCATGCACATATACACTGAAATACTGCTCAGCCTGAGAAAAGAGCAAATCACTGGAAGATGCTACAACATGCATGAACCAATATCATGCTAAGTGAAATAAACCACGCACAAAAGGGCAAATACTGACCCTCACAGAGGCACAGAGAGGAACGGAAGTTGTGAGGGGCTGACAGGGGAAAACGGTACAGAGAACATGAAAAAGTGGTAGGTGGATGGTTGTGATACACACACAATGGAAATGTATTTCCTGCCACTGAACTGAAACTTTAAAAATGGTTAATGAGCTGGGCCTGGTAGTGCACACTTTTAATCCCAAGGGTGATTAATGGAACACCTATGTCTATTTTAATTGGGCGTGCTCAAAAAGGGAGGGAGCGAGAATAAAATAAAACATGTGTCAATATTTTTCTCATACATGCCTCTTACATGCAAATGCAAACCGGGCAGTGGTGGTGAACCTTTAATCTGGTGGGGGCGGGGATAGAGAGAGGCAGATCTTTGTGAGTTCGAGGCCAACCTGGTCTACAAGAGCTAGTTCCAGGACAGGCTCCAAAGCTACATAGAAACCCTGTGCTGAAAACCATAAATAAATAAATAAATAAATAAAATTTTAGGTGAGTGTTATTACCTATAATATCTACTTCCTGGATCTTTAAAATTCAATATTTACTACCTCTTTTAATGGGGTCTACTTTCCACCAAGACAGTGTAATTAACAGATGTCAATACGTAAATCAAGAATTTAAAAACATAGATGGGACCAATGAGACAGTTGAGCAGATAAAGGTGCTTGATACCAGATGGAACCACTTGAGTTCAATCCCTAAAACCCACATGGTGGAAAGAGAGAATCAACTCCCACAAACTGTCCTGTGACCTCCACGTGTGCATAATATGCAAACACACACACACACACACAATGTTGGGAGGAAAAATAACAGCAGACATTTCTGCCATTTCGTTTTCCAGCGTATCAACTGGGGAAATTCACCTACAGCATGATAAGTCTCTTTGGATGAGCCCTTTAAAAAGGAAAAGCAGGTAGCCTTAATCCCATCCCAGGAACTGTGGGTCTGAAACCCGTTAACCCTCCAAGCTACACGCCTGAGGTTAGCAGATAGGAATCGCTCTGCAGACACTGACCAAGCAGGAGAGTGTGGAGCTGTCACCTGCTCAGGGGCCTTACCTTTCAGCAGCGGCAGAGGTGTGAGCTCAATGGGCTTGCCTTGAGATCTAAACTGTGAGGAGCTCTGCGACCTCTTCTGTCTGGCTTTTCTGACGGACTTCCGAGAAAATCCGTCTACTTTATCCACTGATGGAGGAGTAGTTGGTGCTGAGGACATATCCCTACTGAAGAGAGAGAACTGACGTGAACATGGTCCCAAGGTCAGAGTATTCGTGTTGTACATGTTCTAAAATTCCCATATACAATATTCATGAAAATGAGAATATGTACCAAAAAAAAAATCAATTAAGAAAAGTCTTGTCAAGGAGAAAAATATAAAAAGTAGCATGGCTGCCATTAAACAAAATCAGAGCTCTAACGCATCACTGCTCTATTCTAGTCATTAAGAAGACGTTAGCCGGACTCCAAGTGTCTGTATTGTCTGCACAGCTCTTCCCATCTTGGGATTCCTGAAGTAATTTTGAAGCTATTCGGAAGCTGGAAAAACGTCCACTGAAACATTTTCCCAACATTATTATGAATGGGCTAAAACCCTTTCTGCATTTCAAGAATCTACACAAATGAAGCAAGGTATGTAGCCAATAATCCCAACACCCAAAAGATTAAGGCAGGAAGGGTTATGAGTTCAAGACCAGCCTAGGCTACACATAGCAAGTTTGAGGCCAACCTGGGACACACAGTGTGAGAGATTTTCTCTTCAAAAAAAAGGAAGAAAGAAAAGAAAAAGAGAAAAAAACTCTGACAGTATCTGACAGCAAGGTGGAATGCACAATTACTGACTCTGCCTAAACAGGACTTTCAGTACAGTGTGCTGTGATTGCTATTATGAGCTACCACACTGCAAATGAGGACACACTACTTGAAAGAGAACACACAAGAGGCGTAATTAAAATTATTTCAAAGAAGTTTTTTTTAATGAATCCATCTTAAGTTATTCAAGTTTAATAAACAAAACTATGATAAAACCTAGCACCAAGTTGAACTGAAAACATAACTTCGCAGCCCTCCAAGATGAAGCTGAGCTTAAGTTAAATATTGTTCAGTTCCATCAAACCGAAGGAACTCCCAGAACAGCTTTCTGCAATCTTTTCGAATCTTCTGAAAGTATTCAAAAGGATAGATGCTAAAAGTCCCAAGCATTAAGCTCAGCCTCATCCACCAAACTAAACAGATGTCATCATCCAGGTGGCACTGAGGCTCCATGAAAGATTGATGGCCGACGGGATAGACAGAACGCATACACTCAAGTGCTAAAACGCAATCACTCAGCTGTCACACCAACACCTAAGACAAGTGCCTTTCTAACTTCCCAAAGAGTAAGATCGTTGTCTCCCCAATTTGTAAGGCCAAACAGTCATGTGGATTACCTGGATCCAATAAAAACAACATAAACCTAGGGGGGAGGGGTGCAATATTAAGGTTTCGTTTGGAATTTTGAAGACTTCTTGGCTTTTTTCATTAGAAAGTTATTTTGCTTTGTTATCTATTTTGCTATCTAATTTGACCTTAAATGTAACGTGACAGGTAAAAAAAAAAAAAAGGAACTGTAAATTATAAATACTGCCGAAAAATGTCAGATTACTTTCAAATATAATGATCACCATCAGCAAGAAGTCCCACATCACACTGCTACAGTTGTAAATTTAGGGGCGTGTATTGCGATCTCGCATGTGATTATTTAGATTTCATTCTAATCCCAGGAACACAGGATTTCTGCAAACCTCGTTCTTCCATCATCCATCCTGTCTCTCTCTTCCCTTATCTTTAACAATGGTAGCTTTCTTTTTAATCGTTTGCCTCTTATGCACGCAGCTCAGAATAAATGTCAAGGATCTCCACAACTCCAAAGCATTGCAGAACTGATGATAACGGGGGGAAGGAAACAGGTTTCACCTGGGCCACTGCGCCCTCAGCTTTAGCATTCTCTAAACAGCAGGCACAGCAGGCAACCGGGGCTTTTCCAAGGGGAAGGAAGGGATCAGGGAAGTGGCCTGTTTGTCTGTAGGTATGTTCACGTAAACCCCAAGCCCTGGAGAAGCTGCGCGGCCACAGAATCTTCCTCGCTGCTCCCCCCCGCCCCCGCCAGTGGATAAAGGGAGGAGGGCAAGAAAACGCCTCAGAAGCGGCGGGGAAAGGAGCAGGGAAGGCAGAGTGGAAGAGAGGTGGTGGCCTCCGAAGCCTCTGCAGGTAGATCAGACAAGTGGGCCGGGCGCTTGCTCCCGCGCACCCCACCCCGCCGCACCCCTCGGCCGCCCGGGCCTGGCCTTCCCGAACCCGCCGCTCCGCAGGCTCCCCGAGAGGCAAGCCACGGGACCGGGAGCTGAAGTTACCTTGAAGCTCCTGGGGAAGAATCGAAGATGATCTGTGGCTGCACCGGGAGGGCGGGAGGCAAGGGGCCGCGGCGGGGGCGGGCGGGGGCCCGGGACGCACAGGGGGAGGTCCGGGCAGCGGCGGAGAGCCCCGGGCTACGGCAGTCCGGGACGACGTCCCTCCGGTTCCGCGGTGGCGGCGGTGCTTCTAGGCCTCTCGACTGGCCCCAAACCTCAGCGCTCCGGCAGTGGCAGCGGCGGCCTCACGAGCCTCCCCCGCGGGCCCGTCCCATCAAATCGGCACCGACCCGGTTGCGGCTCGGCCGGCGGCTCTTCGTTCACATTCCCGGCGGGCGGCGCCTCTGCTCGTTGCACCGGACCCGGCGGCGGCGGCGGCGGCGACGCGGGGAGGGGGAGGAGGGAGGAAGCCTGGATCTGCAGCGGCAGCGAGCGCGGGAGTCGGGAGGAGGAAGCTGGAGCCGCCGGAGCCGCCGCTGCCAGAGCCGCCGTTCGCTACCCGCGCAGGGTCCCCGTCAGTGCCCCTTTCTCTCTCCTATTGTCAATATCACCGGGCGGCTGAGTCCATGGCACACGCGCAACCGAACCTCCTGGCTGGCAGAGCCCGCCTCCGACGCCCGCCCACTGGAGACTTCAAACGGGAAGCGAGACCTCATTGGTCCGCGAGCGCCTTCACTCCCCAGCCAGCATGTTCGGCTGAGATCTGATCGGGGATTGGCGGCGCGGGGAGGGGCGGAGAAACAGGAGGGGTGTGAAGAGACGAGGCCCTCGATTGGGCGAGGCGCCGGGGACCCGGATGCAGCCGCGAGCTCGAGCGGCTCGGCCGCCGCTTCCGCCAGGGCGTCTGAACTGGGCAACTGCGGCGTATGCTGGGCCTGAGAGGAGCGCCACGGGCGCGTCCCGAAGCTGGAGCTTCCACACGGCGGGACCCTGTGGACGGCGAGCGTCTTCACTGGGGGTTCCTAGGGCCCCAGTGCGGCAGCCCCGGTGCCTCACGGTTCAGCCCGCAGAACCCCACTCGGCACGGACCCCGCGCTCCCCTGTGCCACTCGTGTCGTCGCGGAGCTGGAAGCCGGCCGAAAACACCCCAGTGGCCTGCGCTCATTCGGGGGGAGGCCTGGCCACGGGTCGGTCTCTCACCTGGTCTCTTAGCCACCCCACCCCCCAAAAAAATCCGTTCTGATTATCAGCTCCTTGATTCTCCTGCCGTTCTCGGTAGAGGCCAGCGCTCCGGTTGCTTCTGCAGATGGGAGCGCTGTCACCAGACTGCAGCCTCGCATTCAGATTACCCGCATTCGCTGTTTCTGGGCTCCGAAATACCCAGCCCCCAACTTGACAGATTTTAATTGACAGTTTGAGCCTTGAGTTTATAGAGATGACTTACCTCTATCTAGAACGAGTACTAAAATACTTCTTACATATGTGGTTTTGTATCGTTGGTGAACCCTAGGCCAAATGGTACATTTCCAGAAGATATTCTTAGATTGTCAGTCAATTTGAATGCAAGCTGCATACATTTGTTATGGAGGGGAAAAAACCTTAATAACTAACTACAAGCATCAAACTACCAGTTGCTCAAAATTTGGAAAACCGGAAAGGGGCATACAGAAGAATTAATAATTTTCATAATCCATCAACCGGAGCTAACCCCTATCGTTCTGTTATAATTTTAGTATTTTTATTATTTCATATATATTATTACATATACGTATGTTCCCTTTCAAACTAGAATGCTTCATCCTGTAGACTAGTTTTCCCTCTCAGTATTACGTCGCATGTTCTGGACAGTTAGGGACTACACATATAAATAAAGCTCTCTATCACATGCACAAATGATAACAATGCATTCGCGTTTCTTGTTTATGTTATTTGTTGCAAACTTCTATTCACTTGGGTAGAAAAATAATTCTGTACTATGAAAAAGAATGTTACTGCCCTGAGCTGAAATGGGAAACACAGAAAGATGACTTAAATGAAAGCAGGCTCCCCCTATTGACTTCAGACAATTAGTCTCTGACTGGCTGAGTGTCCGGTTTTTTTGTTTTGTTTTGTTTTTTTTGGTGTTTTTTGTTTGTTTGTTTTATTTTGTTTTTCTCTAACAAAGTTCATTACCCTAGGCTTCATACTTACATAGAACTCCTGAATTCCTGTCTAGCTCCTGCCTTCAAGTAACTTCTATTCCCATACCTCGGTCTTTAGAAATGTTTAATATCCTAGCCAAGCAGAGCCTGTTTCCTCAATGTCTGATTGGTAAATGCGAAATTAAAACGAAGGAAGATTTTGAAGCCAACTCAATTTCCCTTGGCAACAGTTGAACCGTTCAAAAGTAGTGCACGTTTGAAATGCTCACAGCTGTTGCTTAGAACATTTCACATTTTGTAGAGTGAGGATTGTGCTTGCAAATTATGGGTGTCTATAAAGACAATCCATTTCAAAGTCATTTCATTTTCTGTAAAATAGCTGAGCAACTGAAATGAGCAGGTCTTTTTTAATGTGGAAGCATCCTTGCTTATATGAGGTTTGTTCTCTGGACCAATAATTTCATAAAGAGATCCCAGGGGAAGTGGGTGTACTCCGAGGATAGTGCAAGGCAATCCACTTGCAATGCAGAAGGAAGAAATAATGAGGGCATCTATGTTTAAATTTAAAAGGCATTAAGCTCAATATTTTATAAACAGAATGAATGGGCCCTGCACTCCGTGGAATGGACCATTGGCCTAGAGCAACATCGATGCTCTCAGGGAAAAGCAGGGAGTGCCCGTCACCAGAGGAAAGTAGAAAGGGTCTCTTCTACCTGTTGTGGCATCCTGTGCTTGCTGGATTCAATTAGTGTATTATCTAGGTTTAATTAAACTAAACCCACAAAGCAGACAACCTTACAAGAGTCCCACTGTCAGCAACGGTGAACTATGTATCCTATGTACAAGTGTTATGACTGATTCATATATATCCTATGTACAAGTGTTATGACTGATTCATAAGATAATGAAGCTAATGTGCCTGTTTTATGAACAAATACATATATTTAGAATATGTCCTCCCAAAAATGTGCTGATGCAAGTGCATGAACAAAGAAAATTTGATACTGCTGTTCTAGGCATGAGAAGAAAAGCTTTACAGCCGTGGGGAGGCCATGATCACGTGACACAATTCAGTTCATTTTTACCAGATGAAAGCATTCACTATGCATATCCCAAAGCTGAGCTTATCAGGAGGGTGTTGGCAGCTTGACCACGTGATTGGAAGACACCGGTATCAAGTTGTAGCTACCTAGTAAACTACAGGAGTGCAAAGACAAGCTGCAGCATCATGGGATTGATTACCTATTAGGCATCCTCTTCAGAGATAAACTAACTGAATTTGCCGGGGGTGGGAGGCAGGAGTACACAGAGCTGGTTATGGACTGAGGTGAGAAGCCTGGGAAAGCTGTGACAACAGCTGCTCTCTTAGGAGGACGGGGACAGGAGTAATCCACACAGCTACTGTTGCCTGTGGAACTGATGTCGTATTTCTTTGAGCTGCATTTATCCACTAGGAAACTCCTTCGGCGGTGACATTTCCTTGAGTCATGATTTTAATACTGCAGTTACATTTTCAGATGAACTTGAAAGGTTGGAGCTCTTTTACAGCTTCCTGTGCAGCTAACGTGGCTAATTATGGCCTGGGGTTTAAATGGCGATGGGCTCTAGTTCCCTACTCAGCAGCTGGGCTGGAATCTAAACAGATAGAAGCGCCTATCGCAGGACCTTTGCCCAGTTATTTTGAGTTTCTGTGATGGATTCAGGAAGGGAGAGGCTTTACACTAAAGGGGAAGAAGGGGAGGGGAAGTGCTAGGGACATGACTCAGTCCATAAAGTGCCTGCCCTGAGAGTATAAGACCTGAGTTCAGATCTCAGCGCCCACAATTAAAACAACAACAACAACAAATCTGTGTGTGGTCATGTGCATGAGCCACCCTAGCACAGGAAGGGCAGAAGGGCGATTTCTCAGACATCACTAGCCAGCTAGTCTAGCCAACTGGTGAACAGGGTCCAGTGTGAGGCTGTGTCTCTAAAGATAAGGTGCAAATGCCAGAGAAGACCTGATGTTGACTTCTGGTCTTATACACACACACACACACACACACACACACACACACACACACACTCACACACTCAGGAGAAAACAAGAAAAGAAAGCAAGTTTCAAGTATACTTTATTTCACAGAGACTAAACCACAAAATAATACATCAAGAAATACTTTTGCTTGTGAAATTGTCAGTTCGCACAATTAAATAATATTGAAGTCACACCTAAGAATGAGCATAATGAGAATATAGACTCTGGGGTCAGCGGTCATCCAGCTTGCCCCAGCCTTGGTTTCCTCAAAAATAAATAAGCAGACTCAGTTTTAACTCGGGGCTTAGTCTTAAGACTTAAACGAGTATTTACTACAGTGCCTGGCATATTATCTATTCAATAGTTACTATTACCACAATCGTCCTTTCCCTTTTTAAGACTCTTTATCTATCTAGAAACTGTTAAGTTTTTCCCCCTGCTGACCTTCGTAATTTTATTCTAGCTTACCTCCTGTGACAGGAAGAGGACGAGGAGCTGGGAGAGGAGCGGCATGCACTTCCACGCTAAGTGTTAGAGCGTGTGTGGGAGCATTCATTAGCAACAGCAGGGCTGCATTTTACAATATCTATGCATTTCTGAATTGTTTGAAAAAAGATCAGTTGATCTCGATCATCATTTCTAAGAGGTTAAAACTGTTTTTTGTTCTCAGCTTCTCTCTTCTTTCCTGTAACTCCCAGACCTGTACTAGGGGGCTGGGCATGGTGGCACACACCTGTAATCCCAGCACTTGGGAAGCTGAGGTGGGAGAATGGGAAGTACAGGCCTGCTTGTGTTACAGAGGGAGAGTCTGAATCCAGCCTGAGATCCTGGGTGGCTTTTTCCAGGGAGAGGTGAAGGAATTTACCCCAGGTGGGGCACCAGAACTGGACAAAGGAATAATTCCCGGGGAGGGAGAGTCAGTTCTCTTCAAGGGTGTAGCCCCTGGGAAGTCACCCAAGCTTCATTGGTCGGCCCCACACCCATGAGTATATGAGCAGCAAGAGTCAGACTTATGGTATTATAAACACAATTAAAAAGGCATGAAAATGGGGTAAAGGGATAGAGGGTGGGAAGTAGAGCTAGATGAGTATGATCAGAACGCACTGTATGCGTGTCTCCTAGTTACATTTTCATTGCGTCTTATGCTAGAGGAGCCATGGGGGGTGATGGGAATATGATCAGAACGCACTGTATGCGTGTCTCCTAGTTACATTTTCATTGCGTCTTATGCTAGAGGAGCCATGGGGGGTGATGGGAATATGATCAGAACGCACTGTATGCGTGTCTCCTAGTTACATTTTCATTGCGTCTTACGCTAGAGGAGCCATGGGGGGTGATGGGAATATGATCAGAACGCACTGTATGCGTGTCTCCTAGTTACATTTTCATTGTGTCATATGGCCATGTCAAGTGATTAGCCATGTAACATCTGCCTTTGTCCACTTACACTCTTTAAGATGTTTGCACCATCATGGATTGGGAGGAGGGGTGCATAGGGCCCCAGCACTCCTGGTAATTTATAATTTATATTAATTGGAGGAAGGAAGAGGCATTTTCTTTAGTGGGATAGGCTCTGGGAAGGTGGCTTCGCTCCTGCAACAACACTAACGAAACTCACTGCAGCAGCATAAGAAGAAGAAAAAAACAAACAAACAAAAAAGGTTTTTTTGAAATGAGAAGAGCGTCTCTTTTAGGAAAGAAAGGTGCAGCGGGAATGGAAGAAGAAGGGTAAGGGTGGGATTATGTATGAATAGGATCTAAATACATTCATTATGTACATATATTAAAATGTTACAATAAAACCCATTATGTATAATTAATATCTGCTAATAAAAACATTTTTAGAAGGAAATTAATCTGTTCTTTTTCTGGAACCTGCCATCATGGGCCACATTCACACCAAGACTGTGAAGAAGGCAGCCCAGGTCACCATCAAAAAGTACTACTGGTGCCTGGGTAATGACTTTCACACAATCCAGCATATGTGCCAAGATCACCATTATCTCTAGAAAGAAACTCTGCTAGCAAGCTGTCACCCATCTGATGATGCGGATCCAGACAAGTCCTGGGAGAGGTATCTCTATCCAGCTGCAGGAGAGGGAAGAGGGATAATTCTGTCCTTGAGGTCTCGGTCCTAAATCAGAAGATCACTGAGGTAGATCCCAACACCACAGAAATGCTGAAGCCTCCAGACTCTGCAGGTCACTCAGCCTACAGTTGAGATGAGTTTCAAAACATGATGTTGAGATATTCGAATCTGTCCTGGAGTATTTTCAACAAACCTGAGGACAATTTTAAGATGTTAAATTAAATGTAGGTCTAAATTGGTTTTCACTCAAGTCTGGCCTAGCAAAACAGTGAGTTCATTGGGGTTACTTCCAGGAGTACGAGTGAGGGGTTGTTCACAAGAACTTGGCTGACTCAAAAGCAGCTACATCGCCAAAACACCCTACACCAGCTCAGGAGACAACACACAACAGCATCCTTGGAGCTACCTGCACAATCCGCAGACAGCACAAACAGCCAGAAACTCTCCTCTCTGCAACAATTGTCAGCTATAACCTTGGGGAGGGGCTTGTGAGTCTCCTAACTTCCAGGAGTTTCCTGAGCCTAGTGAGTTTGACTTACTTTCTAGGCTTTAACTGTTTAATTTACTTCCTGAGGCTGACCAAACTTTCTCTTCCCTCCAGAAGGGAACCTTCAACACAAAGGAAACAGTCACACAACACTGAACTACACAAAGAGACTGTGTCTCAGAAGAAGAACCAAGGCCCTGGTTTCTAGGCATAGCCTGACTTTTAGAGATCGTCTAGCCAGCCTTAGTGTGATGGTATCTGCTTCCCTCCCTGACCTTACAATCCCTAGGAGGACCACACCCTCCCTCCTGTCACTTGATCTTTGAAAAATTGACCATAACGCTTCCCTCTTCATCCCCTCTGGGGACGTGGGGACATGACTCGGGCCAATTGCATCTTCTTTGACATTTGATTTTTAACTGTTGTGATCATCAACCATAGAAGTGACTTAAGTAGGAACTACCTTACAGGAAGTCAAGCATTTGGAAGAAACTTGACAAACGTGTTTCATCCTTAGAACTGCTGGATCCAGTAAAGCCTGAAGTTCGTTTCAGGAATACAGATCAGTAAATTCCCTTGCTGATTTAAGTTACTTTAGAGTTAGGTTTCTGTGAGTTACTCCCAAAAGAATTCAGACTAGGGACACAAACCAGATTGGTAACCACCATAGCCTCTCTTTACTTTTAAGCCTTAGTTGTAAGATGTTCTACATGTTGAAATAAGTGCAATAATTTAGATGAAATCTATTTTTAGACTTGAGGGAATCAGTTTAAGCGAACCTGCCAGGACTTCTTTTATAGTATAATTTATCAAGGCTAATTTACTCAGATTATTTTTTCAAGTTCAGGCTCAAAGCAGATATATTAAAAATATGGGCTTGGGGCTACAGTTGACTCAGTAATTAAAAGTACTTGCTAGTCTTACAGAAGACCCAGGATTGATCCCTGGTACCCATATGGTGGCTCACAATCACCTCTCTCCAGTTTCCGGGGGATCCAATGCCTTCTTTTGGCCTCTGTGGGTACCAAGTACACAAGTAGTGACAGACATACATTCATGAACATAATTTGTACACATAAAATAAAAATGTTTTTATAAAATAAACCTACAAAAACAATGCATATAATGTGTTTGTTTTTGTTTTCGAGACAGGGTCTCACTATGTATCAATATGTAGACCAGGCTGACTTCAGACTCACAGAAATCTGCCTACCTTTGCCTCCCAAGTGCTGGAATTAAAGGCATGCACCACTACACATGGATCACTCATATAATCTTGAATACTAGTAATAGTAACTACAAGCATGCACTACAAGTGTACCTGCATAGGCATCACTAACTAAACTCCATTGATACATTCTTTGGCATTTTATCATTTAAAAGCTTAGACTCAGGAAGGTCTCCCAATGCCAGACAGTTCTTAATAAATAGAATCATAACTAGAACTCAGTTCTTCCAAACATCAAACTTCTTCACACTGTATCTGACTTGCAGATGACATGTGCAAGTAACTGAAGAGAAAGTTAACAATGTTTTCTTCATCTTATAGAGGAAAGACTACTAAAATATAGAGTTTAAATCCCAGATGAGGGCAGGGTGGTGGTGACGCATGTCTTTAATCTCAGCACTCAGTGGAGTGAAGGCAGAGGTAGTCAGATCTCTGAGTTCAAGGCTAGCCTGGTCTACAGAGTGAGTTCCAGGACTGTAAATGGAGGTTTCTCTCCTGCTCACCAGTTCTCAAATAATTACTCTGAGGCTTACTATTAATTACAAATTAATAATATTAATTAAAATTAAAAATAAGCTCAGGCTTATTATTAATTAGCTCTTACATCTTAAATTAACCTGTTTCTATTCTACATCTTACCATGAGGCTCGTGGCTTGTTACCTCACATCTTGCTTCTCCAGCAGCTGCTGGCATCTTCCAGACTCCATCTTCTTTTTTCCTGTATCTTTGCTTGGATTTCCCGCCTAGCTATATTCTGCCTGACTATTGGCCAAATCAACTTATTTATTAAACAACGGTAATAAAACATATTCATAGCATACAGAGGGGTATTCCCACATCACAGGACAGCCAGGACTGTTATGTAGAGAAATCTAGTGTCAGGAAACCAAACCAAAACGAAACAAAACAAAAAATCCTATATGAGAATCAAAACAGAAAGAAAGTAGAAATGATGGGCCATATCTCTCCTCAATGTCAACATGAACTCTCTCATAATCTTTGAACACTATGAGCCAGTGACCTCGGCAGACAATTTACAGTTTGAATGTACTGAGTTGTCTAATCCTAAAAATATCCCATCTGTGTAAGCACCCGTGTCCTGCCCTACAGATGCAGACACCAAGAGACAGAAAACCCGTTTCATTTCCAAGGTCATCTACCCACTCAGTACTTGGGTAGAAGAAAGATGCTAGAATTCCCATGTTGTTGCCTCCCTCTCCCTAGGCTCCTCACAGTCTGCTCTGAACGTGGTGCTGTGTAGAACATACAGAACCATGATTGCCAGGCAATAGTGACACACACCTTTAATCTCAGCACTTGGGAGGCAGAGGCAGGTGGCTCTCTGAGTTCAAGGCCAACCTGGTCTACAGAGCTAGTTCTGGGACAGCCAGGACTGTGTAGAAATCCTGTCTTGGAAAAAAAAAATGAAACCAGAAACCATGACGCTTTTGCAGCTGCTTCTCTTGATATTCCTTTTTTCTAAAAACACAGAGAACACCCGTTCTATCTTTGGTGGAAAAGACTCTTGGCTGGTGGAGTAAGATCATAGCACGGATACAAACACCCTCCCTCTATTGAACAGAAAGCTTTCTGGAGAAGTAGGGTTTAAAGAGCCTGGAAAAGAAAGGTAGAAGCTGTAGTCACAGTATTTGAAAGTGTTCTTTTTGATGGTATTTCTAAGTGAAGAAAGTATATATCCTCAGATTTGAAAGGTTGCTGACCCATTTTTTTAAAAACCCACTGGCAGAAAGAATAAAGTATTTATTTAAAAAAAAAAAAAGAAAGAAATTCTAAAAACATGCACTGGTAGCTGGAGAGCTGGCCCAGTGTTGAAGAGCTTGCAGTGAAAGTCTGGCAATCTGAGTTCAATCCCCAGAATCCATGGCGGAGGGGAAGAACTGACCCCTGCTGGTTGTCCTCTGACCTCCACACATGTGCATGCACACACACACACACACACACACACACACACACACAAATTAAAAAAAAGAAAACCAAACACTGGGAGAGACTCATTGGAAATATAAAATGCCAGTTATCTTGACCTTGCAGAAGAAAAAAGTTATAATTAGGTAAAAGCCAGTGGTCTCACAGGCAAGTGATGGCCAACGGTCACCCTCAGGAGTCACTGCCTTCCTGAGATGATCAGGACATTTTGGCAAGCCCTCCACACACTTAATCAAGAGAATTTTCTGCACTAAATTTTCATTATTTTATTCAGTCATGCATCGTGTATTCACCCCAAACGCTTAAGTGCATGCCCCCCGGCTCTTGGGAAATGCCTGCATGTCGTCATGGCCTTTTCACACGTCTATGGCATCATCGCTTTTAAAATCCAGATTTCACATATTAGAAAAAAACATTCAGGATTTTTCTTTCTGAGGAAACTATAGACTGCTTCACAAACTTGTGGCAGCCTCTTGGCTTGTGGTCATGCTGTTCTCTTTCAATTTCAGTGGGTGTATGTGTGGCTGAAATGAACACTATGGGACTCTTTACTGTGCACTAGGAACTACGCAAAATGGGTCACACGGGACGTTTGTTTCCATTTTACGAAGTGCTCCCCAGGATCAAATCCTCCCCTCCACGCTGCTTCCTCCAAGTAGACCTTCAGTGCTGGAAAGGAAAGCTCATTTCCTCCTTCCTCTGTCAAGGGATAAGAAGCTACACGGTAGAACTTGGTGTTTCTCACCACAGCCAAGACTTCCTTGAGCCGGTGTAAGCAGAACGCGGCAGGTTGTGAGAATTATGACCAAGCAAGGACTGGCAGCAGGCTGTGCAAGCCCTCGGGTCTTTTCCCTCGTCCCTTGGGGTGACTGGGTGTCATTCTTCTCAGGCAGAACTATGTTTCCCAAGGCAGCACAGTAAGATCTGCCGTGTAGCCGCTGCCGAACTTACTACTGGAATCTTCAGGCTCCCGTGCTTGATTCAGTCAGTATGGAGCTGTACAGATGGAATGTTGGGGAGCCTTCTGATATTCCCGAGTGTGTTTTAGGGGGGGAAAGAGAAAATAGAACAGCCCTAACATGCACCCAGCTGTTGTCTACAGCGTCTTTATTTCCTCAGATTAAAGTTACAGCAGAATTCATAGCCTAAAATATGTTTTAAGTTGTTGATAAGGTTCTGCCATCTTACCAGTCTCATTACCCACTCTCTCATTCTGTCTAAATTTATGGACCAAAAATCTGAAATTACTAATATTTTTAGTTACACAGGTAGAAGAGTCAAAATATCTTCTATATGTTTATTAGTCTTTTATATTTCCTTTTTTGAAAACTATTGGTGCTTTTTTGCTCATTTTTCTGATTCCACTTTTAGTGCGGTTGTGATTTATGTACATGAATTTTATATATTAATTTCACATAAAAGAATATACTCTATTTCCTTTGGGACGTTTTTCATTTTGAAGCATAAATTCTCAGAAACTCTTTCTCTTGAAATTCATCCCTCTGGAAATCTTTCATACAAAAATACTTTTAAGGTTCACCAGGGACATTCATTGTCGAATTTTAATGGCAAGTGGAAACAATTTAAGTAGGTATTAGCTGAACGCTAGTGAGATCGTAGTTCAGCCCTGCTGTGGGAGGGAGTGCAGCCATTACATAGAAGGCACTCTCTGTCTTATGGAGAAATGTCTAGATAGCAAGTGGAAAAAGGCTGCTCAGAATGATGGGTAGAGTGGTCTCTCATTGGTATAAATGTGTATAAAATAAATAAACACATTTATAAAACAAACCTAGATGCTAGGAGGAAACGTAAATATGTGGAAAGGGCTCTGGGTAGAATGAAGGACACGGAACTGCTACTGGAGAATAGCTTTCCGCATGGGTTGGAGATGTTAGTGGCAGAAATTAGATTTCATATTTAAATGTTGTTTTAATTTTTGTAAAGGTTAATACTTATATATTTTTCTTTTCTTTTTTTATCCTTTTATTTATTTATTTATTTTTAGTTTTTCGAGACAGGGTTTCTCTATAGCTTTGGAGCCTGACCTGAACTAGCTCTTGTAGACCAGGCTGGCCTCGAACTCACAGAGATCCGCCTGCCTCTGCCTCCCGGGTGCTGGGATTAAAGGTGTGTGCCATCACTGCCAGGCTTTTTTCTTTTTTCACGAGCCATCTTAGACTTACAGAGAGCCACAATAACAAGCCACATACCCACCACATAGCTCTAGAAATAAAGCCCGGAAAACATGGATGATGCTTCCAATGTAACCTTCGCCCATATTCCCTCTTTGCCACAGATACCAAAATCTGGGTCTGGTTCTTTTCTATTCCCAAGGTGTCACAATTTTAATAAATATACAACATGGAACTTTTATGTGAGCTTCAGATGTTTGGCTTTCAGTAAATATTATTTCATTTGTTTGGTTTGTTTTAGGGCGTTGGATTCTCAAGAACTGGAGTTACAGACTGTGAGCTGCCATGTGTGTGCTGGAAACTGGGCATGGGTCCTAAGAACTAGTGCTCTTAACCTCCAAGTGGTCTCTCAGATCCCCAGCACTGTGGTTTTCATTGTTTCATTTTGTTTGTTTTGGTTTGTCTTTAGTTTGGTTTGGTTTATTGAGACAGGGGGGTTTTTTTGTGTGTGTAGCTTTGGAATTTGTCCTGGAACTCACTCTGTAGACCAGGCAGGCCTGAACTCACAGAGATTCATCTGCCTCTGTCTCCAGAGTGCTGGTATCAAAGGAGTGTGACACCACCACCAGTTTTTTTTTTCAGCATTGTGTTTTTAATGTAACCATGCTAACATGAACAATAGGTCTTTCCTCTCGCTGCTACTTAGTATCCAGTTTGCAAAGATTTTGAAGTTCACTTGCCTCTTGTTTTACTGGCTCCGATATTTCTTGCATCCTAAACTTCTGAACTTGGGGCTATCAGCATTCCCGGACTCATCTCTTTTGTCCTGAACTTCCTCTAGAGTATGTTTCTAAAAGAAGAAGCAGGCAAGCAGGCAAGAGTTGTTTTCGGCCGGGCGATGGTGGCGCACGCCTTTAATCCCAGCACTCGGGAGGCAGAGGCAGGCGGATCTCTGTGAGTTCGAGACCAGCCTGGTCTACAAGAGCTAGTTCCAGGACAGGCTCCAAAGCCACAGAGAAACCCTGTCTCGAAAAACCAAAAAAAAAAAAAAAAAGAGTTGTTTTCGTAAATGATGACACCAATCATAATCCCACCGATGATATATGGTCAATGATACATGTTTGTTTGGATTTTTTAATGTTGTTGTTTGGCTTTTCCAGACACAGTTTCTCTGTGCAGCCCTGACTGTCCTGGAACTAGCTTTATAGACTAAGCTGGCTTCAAACTCACAGAGATCCACTTGCCTCTGTCTCCCAAGAACTGGAATTACGGATTATGGTGGCATGCACCACCACTGACTGGTTACATGAGATTCTTTTTTAAGGATTTCTTTATTTTTACTTATGAAATGTGTATGTTCCTGCATGGGTTTATGTGTATCATCTACATACAGGTAACCATGGAGGCCAGAAGAGGATAGTAGGCCATGTAACTGGGGTTACAAGTGATGGGAGCCACCAGATGCAGGTGCGGGGGACAGATCTCAGATCCTCTGCAAGAGCAGTATCTTTTCTTAACCACTGAGCCTTCTCTCCAGGCCTGATACACAAAAGTCTATTCCTTAAAAACAACAAAACAAAAAAGTTTCCACACAGAAAGTAGACATTATTTTCTAATTTGTTTTTTCACTAAATTCTAATGTGCATTGTTAATTTTGGAACCCGTGTGTACTGTGTGCTAAGGACCTAGACTATTTTACAAATAAGCAGTTGTCACACCGCCATTCGCTGATAAAGTGGGTCCTTCGCTGCACACTTTTCAGTCTTCTCTTTCTCACCCGACGATTTGTCGTCTAGCTGAATTTCATGTCATTTTATGGAATTCACCTCAATAATTCACTGGGATTCTACTATACTTATACAATGATTTGAACTATCTCTTATAGACCAGGCTGGCCTCAGACTCACAGAGATCCACCTGACTCTGCCTCCAAAGTGCTGGGATTAAAGGTGTGCACCACCACCACCTGGCCTAATGCACTTTTTATATCCTGAACTTCTTACTGTATGAAGTTCCACAGGCTCGGCTGCTGGCATCCAGCTTGCCTCATACTTCAAGATCTCCATGCAAAATGGGCCCGTATCTCTTCCCTGTACTCTAAGCTTTCTTTATTGATTTTTTTTTCTCTAAGAAACATTTGTTCGTGTATGATGTTCCCTCCTGTCAAAACTCTGAACCCTTCCAACCTGATGTAGAGAGAGGATCAGAAAAGCAAAAGGTAGGAAGAAGAGCAGCAGCCACAACAGGCTCACTGCTCTCAGTGTCTGGAGCTCTCAGACTGAGAAAGTAGGGAAGACAAATGAACAAATGCTCGTGCTGGTGTCTCAACAGCTTAAGAACACGGTGCAGGGGCTGGAGAGATGGCTCAGTGGTTAGAACACCTGTTCCTCTTACAGAGGACATGGGTTCGATTCCCAGCCCCCACACAGTGTTTGTAATTCCAGTTCTAAAGGATCCAGTGCCTACTTCTGGCCTCCAGGCACGCACACGGTATACAGACATGTAGGTAGGCAAACACTCAT
Source organism: Microtus pennsylvanicus (assembly GCF_037038515.1). NCBI lineage: Eukaryota > Metazoa > Chordata > Mammalia > Rodentia > Cricetidae > Microtus > Microtus pennsylvanicus. Next base: position 39,752,439 of record NC_134592.1, on the reverse strand, counting down.
GCACTTTAATAAACGAGTAAATGAAGAAAATTTTAAAAAATAAAAGGCACAGTGCAGCCAGACACACAGCAGCACAGTCTGGTGAGGGAAGAGCTCATCCTCCTCACTAGCAATGGATCCTCCACGGGAACATTTTTACTGTCTCCAGACTTACACACACGTCACTTCCTGTAACTCCGCAATAGATGGCATGATCTCTATGTCGTCGTCAGTCAGGACAGAAGCCTTGGAGGTTCAACGCAGATAACACAGGTAGAAATTGAGTGTCAGACTGGCAGCTTGACCTCCTGGTCGACCCCGTTCACCACCCTTTCTAGAATAAACACACCCGCTTCCATGATTATGTTTACTTTTTGGAGACAGGTCTAACATATGCAAGGCTGATGCCATACAATAGACTATGTAGCCAGTGCTGACCGACCTCAAACTTCTGACCCTCCCCTTTGGAGAGCTGCGATTACGGGTGTGCAGCACCGTGACCAGTTTATCCCTGCTGGGGTCAAAACCAGGGCTTTGTGTATGTAGGCAAGCACTCTAGCAACTGAGCCATGTCCTCAGCATAGTCTCAAAATGCACATAGACCTGTGAACGTGACTCGGTGACAGAGCACTTAATAGCATTCGCAAAGCTCTAATTCAGGCCCCAGAATTGTAAACAAAGAAAGGTTTTTTTAAATGCATATTTAAATGCATATAAAATTGAGCACCTTAACCTCTTTCTTTCTTTCTTTTTCACTTTCTCTCTTCTTCCTCTTCCTCTTCCTCTTCCTCTTCCTCTTCCTCTTCCTCTTCCTCTTCCTCTTCCTCTTCTTCTTCTTCTTCTTCTTCTTCTTCTTCTTCTTCTTCTTCCTTTTTTTTTCTAGGCATGGTCTATAACTCACTCTATAGACCAGGCTGACCTCAAACTCAGAGATCCAGGGGAGGTGGGGGAAGGGAATAGGAGGACAAGAAGGAAAGGAAATGGTGGTCAGGATGTAAAATAAATGAGTAAATTTCATTAATAATAGTTTAAACAATACTAAAACAACTCACAGAGATCCGCCTGCCTCTACCTCCTGAGTGCTGGTATTAAAGGTGTGCGCTACCACCGCCTGGCTAATGCTCTTCTTTTCAGCAGCTCCCAAGCTAGCCTCCACTTTGCTACATAGCTGCAGTTGGGCTCCAACTTCTGACCTTCTTGCATCTACCACCTAAGCGTAGGACATTTGTCATTTTTTTTATTTTTTATTTTTGTTTGAGACAGGGTTTCGCTGTGGCTTTGGAGCCTGTCCTGGAACTAGCTCTGTAGACCAGGCTGGTCTCAAACTCACAGAGATCTGCCTGCCTCGGCCTCCCGAGTTCTGGGATTAAAGGTATGCGCCACCATCGCCTGGTGACATTTGTCATTTTTAAGTTAATATTGATGACCATGTCAATCACATTGTGAATCAGATCATATTTATTTTACAAACCTGAACCTCCATACCATTAAATATAACTCCCCGTACCTGCCCAGCCCCACCCTGGAAATCAGCTCTCTACTTTGTTTTTTTTTTTTTTTTTTGGTTTTTCGAGACAGGGTTTCTCTGTGGCTTTGGAGCCTGTCCTGGAACTAGCTCTGTAGACCAGGCTGGTCTCGAACTCACAGAGATCCGCCTGCCTCTGCCTCCCGAGTGCTGGGATTAAAGGCGTGCGCCACCATCGCCCGGCGAGCTCTCTACTTTGTTTCCAGGATAATGACTACGATGGAACCATACAGTATTGTCTCCTTGTAAGTGGCAGTTTTCATTCAGTTTGCCTCAAGTTTCATCCATATTATACCCAAAGACAGGACTTCCTCTTTCTGTGTGTTTGTTTGTTTTGGATACGGGATCTCATCATATAGATAAGACTAATCCAAACTTCTGTTTCCTTTTGAGGTTGAATAATATTTGTTTGCAAGTATATATTCCGTTTGGCTTCTTCATTTATCCATCCTTGGACAATTGGGTCATGTCAGCAGCTAGAAATAATCCTACCATAAACACGGGTGTGTAAGTATCTCCTTAAGATCTCACTTTTAAATCTTTTGGATAAATGCTCAGAAGTGGGATTGTTAGATCATATGGTGATTCTATTTTTAGCTTCTGGAGAAATTGTGTTCACTTTTAAACAAATAGCCCCATCCCCGTGGACTCTCCTATGATACGTTAACAGGCTGCATGCTGCCTTCCCTCTAATTAAAATGAAAATAGCAGTCAGGCTCATATATAACCATTAAAATATGTTTAAACTTCCTACTTAAGATGCATCAATTACACTGTTGGCAGCTGCAGACGCTTCCATTTCCTCCCAGTCTCGGTTAACAAGCTGTTCTTCACATTTAACAATCCCTTCTCTCGATATCAGGGTCAAGGGAACACTAGTCATAGGACAGGAGGCCCCAGGTCCCAATGAACAAGATGCGGGGGGGCAGCATGTAATAGGCACTCAATAAATGACCAATGCATGAACGCAAGACCGTGTTGCTGAGTGTAGTTTGGATGGTTGTCATTCTTCTTGTTCCAGCAAGCAGGAAGTAGCACAGATGGTATTCAGTGGCATGAGTGTTGCCAAAATGATGACACCATGCCTAAGACACATCCAGACTAAAGCTCTGCTGCTGTGATGTCATCACACCAACCAGGAGGAACATTAGAGCTTGGGAACACAGAGAATGTGAACGATAAGGTCCTACTGGGTTGATGGGATTATGTCCTGGGAAAGAAAAGCCAAGAGAGTCGGCTACAGGGGCTGGACAGCATTCCCCTTCTCTCCAGCTCTAGCAGTGCGGACCCTCGGGAAGATCACTGGAAGCAAAGCCATCATCACCCCAAAGGGAAGAGCCCTTCCTAACCAGATTGGTGCATGCAGGCTGGTTGGAGCCTTCTGGGGGGATGGGGGAATATTGAGAAAGACAGGATTCCACACACCTGGTGTGGTTACAGTCTCTTAAAAAAAGCGAGGTCTCCTTTCGGTCCCTACAGCTTGGGACATGAGCAATCTTCAGACATAAAGTGGGAGGGAATAGGATTAAACTGTATCAATAAAAATTAAATTTCCAGCTGCCACGTGGCAGCTCACAACCACCTTGAACTCTAGTTCCAGGGGATCCAATGCCCTCTTCTTGACCTCTTCAGGCACCAGGGACACGGTATACAGATATACACGCAGTCAAAACACACAAACACATAAAATAAATCTGAAAAAATTAAATTCAGATTGAATTAAAAAAAATACATGGATTTAGAAAGGGTGTAGACCCTGGAACAGCACACTCTGGGAAATTATACTGTAGTATATGTGGTATGTCTACATAGCCACACATGTGCATGGTATGTCTACATATTCACACGTGTGCACTCATAAGCAGAGGCCAGAGTTGATGGTGGATGTCTCTCTCAGCTGCTCCTCACTCCAGCTTTTGAGGCAGAGTCTCTCACTGAAGTAGAAGCACGCTGTTGAGCAAGGCTGACTGGCCAAGTGTGCTCCAGGACTCTGCCTGTCTCCCATCCCCCACTGTGAGCTGGGATCACAGACAGACACATGCCACAACTGGCTTTTTAAACAGATGCTAGAAATCCAAACTCAGGCCGAGTGGTGGTGGCGCACGCTTTTAATCCCAGCACTCGGGAGGCAGAGGCAGGCGGATCTCTGTGAGTTTGAGGCCAGCCTGGTCTACAAGAGCTAGTTCCAGGACAGGCTCCAAAGCTACAGAGAAACCCTGTCTCGAAAAAACAAAAATAAAATAAAGAAATCTAAACTTTGTCTGCCTGCAAGCCAGAAGAAATCATCAGATTCTATTATAAATGGTTGTGAGTTACCATGTGGTTGCTGGGAATTGAACTCGGGTCTTCTGGAAGAGCAGCCAGTGTTCTTAACTGGCAAGCCATCTCTCCAGTCCCCTAGATTGATGCCTAAAGCCTGATGTGAGGGAGTTCAGGCCACTGTGGGTGATGCCATCCCCTGGATAGGTGTTCCTGAATTATATAAGAAATCGGTCTGAGGAAGTCATGGAAAGGGAGTCAGAAAAGAGCATTCCTCCATGGCCTCGGCTTCAGTTCCTGCCTCCACGCTCCTGTCTTGAGTTCCTAGCTTGGCTTTTCCTCAAGGGTCTAGGACTCAGGATATGCAAGACCTCCCCTCCTCGTGTTGCCTTTTGTTACTGTTTTTTGTTTTTTGAGACAGGGTCTTTCTGTAATCCTGGCTGTCCTGGATCTCTTTAAGTAGACCAGGTTGGCCTTGAACTCCCCCTGCCTCTGCCTCCCAAGGGCTGGAATTAATGTGCACAATCATGCCCAGTCCCAAGTTGCTTTTGGTTATGGTGTTTTATCACAGCATTAGAAACCTAACTGAGACTTTCGCACTATTCTTTCATCGTGATCCTGGGGGGGTATAACCTAGGGCCTTGCACATGCTAGGCAAGCCCTTTACCACTGATATCCTCTTCAGTCCCCAAGTCCATATGCATAAGCACTTCATGCAGAGATGGGAATAGATGGAAAGCTTCTACAGCATGTTCAAGGCCCTGGGTTTGATCCCTGGGACCTCAAGCAGAGCAGAACAAGTTAATCACTGCAAACTACTGCCTCCTACATCTGAGTCTGAGGAAGAGTCCTGGTCACATCAGGAGCCATCTGTTTCCCATCCCTAGGTTGCTTCTTATCCCCCCAAAGAGAGGTAGCCATCGTGGAACTACTGCTGAGGCATTCACCCCAGGACCACATAACCCCGGTTCTCAGTTCTCAGGTTTGATTTTGCTGTTGCTACTGCTTTAAAGCTAACTTAAGAAATTCCTTAATATATATGCACCCCATTAGTCCTGCTCCGCTAGAGACCCCTAAAACGGGTCTCAGGGAGAGTCTTGGATTAAACATGTAAGAACATCATTCAGTTCCTGGACCAAGTTACACTCGTTGTAAGGTTTCTCTTCTCGAGAAATGTAGGCACAGAATTCAGCTTTCTACTTACAGTCTAATTTAATCAATAACGGAGAATCAGCAAACAAGCTCGGGTGGGATTCATATGGCACTGGCCCTGGGCTAGGGACTAAGACAAGGGGGAGAACTCCAGAGCAGTCAACAGGGTCCGGAAAACGGGCACCAAGCAGCACCATGGAGGTATCAGGCAGCAAGGGCTTGTCCTCAAGCCTGACAACCTGAGTTTGATCCCTAGGACCCGCTTGGTAGAAGGAGAGAACCAACTTCCACAAGTTGTCCTCTGGCCTGCACGTGTGCACCATGGTACATGTTCACACATGCATGGACACAAATAAATACATACACAATACATACATACATACATACATACATGTGATTTTGTTTGGTTTTCAAGACAGGTTTCTCTGTGTAGTCCTGGCTGTCCTGGAACTCACTCTGTAGACCAGGCTGGCCTTGAAGTCACAGAGATCCACTTGCCTCTGCCTCCCGAGTTCTGGGATTAAATGCATGAGCAATCTCCCAGAAGTAATTACATAAACAATTTCAGCAATTACCCAACTACGTGAAATTGAGGAAACAGCTTAGAGAGGCACTGTCCTCAGAATCCAAACAGTCAGAAACGAAGACCTAAGAGATAAGCTGAGCCATCTGCAGAGCTAACTCACCCTAAGACATGCTTTGTGAATGTATTTGCAGAGAAACTTAGGAAGACCGGCATCCAAAGATCAGGACGAAAATTAACCACATACTTCTCGCCTCTGTGTTTTACACATGCTGTCCCTCCTGTCCGTCGAGTTTTCCATTACTGTCTTAGTTAGGGTTTCTATTGCTGTGAAGCGTCACTGTGACCATCATGACCATGGCAACTCTTACAAAGAAAACATTTCATTGTGGTAGCTCGCTTACAGTTCAGAGGTTCAGTCCATTATCATCATGATGGGACATGCTGCACACAGGCAGACGTGGTGCTGGAGAAGGAGCTGAGAGTTCCACATCTTGTAGGCAACTGGAAGTGCTCTGTTTCACTGGGCGTGGCTTGAGCATATATGAGACCTCAAAGTCCACCTCGGCAGTGACACACTGCATCCAACAAGGCCACGCCTACTCCACCAAAGTCAAACCTAGCCTAAGGTGTGCTAGAACCCTCACGTAGAAAGGGACCCTTTGCAGGGTTGGCAAATGGAACACTGTAATAGCTCTGAGGTCAGGAGCAGAATCTATAAGCCTCAGGATTTTTAAGGTCATCGAAAAAGAACTCTGGGTTGTCTGTTGGTTGAGGGAGGGGTTGAATTTTGTTTGTTTGCTGATTGGCCAGGAGCCAGGGGGAAAATATAGGTAGGGTGAAAGTGACCAGGCAGGAAGTAGAGGCATGACAATGAGAATTATGAGAAGAAGAAAGTTGCAGTCAGTGGTTGTTACCCAGACAGAGAGGAAGCCAGACACAGAGCAAGCAAGGTGTGACTGCCCTGCCTCCCTGAAAAAGGTACTAAGCCACGTGACTAACACAGACAAGAATTATGGGCTGGGATAAGTTATAAGAGTTAATAAAAAGCCTGAGCTAATAGGCCAACTAGTTTATGATTAATGTAGACCTCTGTGTGTTTCTTTGGGACTGTATGACTGAAGAACCTGGTGGGACAGAAACCTCTGTCAACAAATTGGCACCCACATGGCCAACTAAAATCTATTTAAACCTGAGAGGGCTTGCAAAGGAATTCTAGACACTAAAAAGTTTAGATGTATCCCACCCCCAATGGGCTTTTTTGTTGGTGGCATGCTGCGGCTCCTTTAAGAGAAGTTTTCCTGATTCAGTTATAGCAGGAAAAAAGCTGTGCCATTTTGTAATGCCAGCATGACCTCTGGCTCTTCCAGGAGACTGAGCATTTGAATGGGGTTTGTGAGCAATGTGCTACAGCTTGCTTGATGGCAACATGAACCAGCTGGGTGCCTAGAGATGGGACATTGTGCATGGCTCTTTGAGGCAGCAAGCAGCTCTGCCATGCTAGGCTGGATGGGGCAATCAGACACTGCTATATTTCCCCTAGCAATGGTGCTGCTTAAGTTTTTAAGAAGCGCTTAGCAGGGAGGCAGGTGGATCTCTGTGAGTTCGAGACCAACCTGGTCTACAAGAGCTAGTTCCAGGACAGGCTCCAAAACCACAGAGAAATCCTGTCTCGAAAAACAAAAAAACAAAAAAAAAAAGAAGCGCTTAGCAACGCCAGGTGGTGGTGGCACATGCCTTTAACCCCAGCACTCGGGAGGCAGAGACAGGCGGATCTCTGTGAGTTCGAGGCCAGCTGGTCTACAAGAGCTAGTTCCAGGACAGGAACCAAAAAGCTTTGGAGAAACCCTGTCTCAAAAAATCAAAAAAAAAAAAAAAAAAAAGAAGCGCTTAGCATTTTCATTCTTAGACAGTAAAGAATTACAGATATACAATAGGACAAATTCAGACATAAAATACCTTTAAATGGGTCACAGTGTTGTATAAATGTACATAGGCTTGGGAGAGACAAGAAAAAGAATATACACAGTTATAAAAGGAAGTAAATGGTTTTTAAAAAAGGTAAAGTCTTTAAAGAGACAGAGTACAGACAGTCATAGATTAAGGGGGTAAAGAAATTAAAATAAATATAAAAAATTAGGGGCTGGAGAGATGGCTCAGAGGTTGGGAGCATTGCCTGCTCTTCCAAAGGTCCTGAGTTCAATTCCCGGCAACCACATGGTGGCTCACAACCATCTGTAATGAGGTCTGGTGCCCTTTTCTGGCCTTCAGGCATACACATAGACAGAATATTGTATACATAATAAATAAATAAATAAATATTTAAAAAAAATTAATAGAGTTAAAAACAAGCCATGTAAAGATGGAAAATTCACAGAGTCTAGATTAAGTATATTATTTTGTTATCTTTGAATTTTTTGACTGCAGAGAAACATTTGATTCTGGAGACTGCTAAGCTAAGCCTATATATATATATATTTCAAAGGTATCTTAACTTCAGAATTTGAGTCTAAGGATATGTTGCTTTGGAAAAGAAGTTTTTCTTTTGTTTCCACAGAGGATAAGAACCTGTGGATTGCTTCCAGACTAATATGGTTTGATGGATCAAGATCTCCTGAAAGGTTGTCTTGAACACCCTTCAAAAAATACTTTGCCAAATAAACAGCAGGAAGCAGTTTGGAGAATAACTATGCCCATATTCCCAAATATTGTTTATAAATGTTCTTTTACATTTAAAGGGGGATATTCTATAAAGATTTGTATGGATCTTGATTTATTGATACAAATTTAAGGTCAATTTTATTTTATGTTTATTTCTGCTCTTGATTAAGGCATTGTGTTTGTGCAGCTCATTTAAAAATGTAATGTATAATTAAGAAATATAGGTTATAGATAATCAACTATAATAGTCAAATCATGTTAGGCTTTCTAGATATATAGAGATATATTTCAATTAGATAGGTATTCTTCAAATCTTTCAGAGACCTTCAGGATATGGCATTTAAAATCTTTCAATAACTTAGGACTTTTCATGACAATGAGACACATCTGCTTCTGGCAGCACCAATAACTTCAAGAGTAAGATGGGCATTGAAGAGGTTCCTTATGGTTAGCCATTTGAGCAAAAAACTGCTCTTGCCTGGACGTCTTGATGAACCGGACATGCAGGACTCGCAGAGAAATAACTGCTAAATTTGCCTAAAGGTGAGACCATCCTTCAGGGTTCCTGTTTCATAAAAGAGTCTGCAAGACATTCTGCAGGACACAAAAGAAAGTGACTGACTAACTGTCAATAGAGGCAAAACAGTTTTTGAAATTTCCTGCTTCACAGAAAAGTCTGCCAGATACTATGGGCCTGTAGGCTGAAGATGGATGCCCAACAGTACAAAAGAACTTTGGGTGACTGTCCAGGAAGTAAAATGTCTCTGTCAATTCTAGAGTTTTGGAAGTTGCTTATAATGAACTTACTGTTTACTTAGGTAATATTATATCCTTCTGGAGTCTTTGGTGGAGTTGAAGAATTTAATATTATAGTTTTTCTTACTTATAATAAAAATAGATATAAATATTGTAACTGTAATTCTTGCTTAATACCTGTTTTGTTACATGTAATTTTACAATATTAAAGTTAAAACCTTCCTTTTTATTTAAACAGAAAAGGGGAGGTAATGTGGGATTCTTCTCTGTATGCTGTGAATACTGTTAGTAAAGGACTGCTTTGAGCCTATAGCAGAGCAGGGCAGAAAAAGCTAGGTGGGGAAAACTAATGTGAATGCTGAGAGAAAGAAGGAGGAGTTAGAGAGAAGCCATGGAGCCCCACCGGAGCCAGATGGAACTTTAGCCAGTAAGCCACAGTCACATGGCAATACACAGATTAATAGAAATGGGTTAAATTAATATGTAAGAGTTAGCCAATAAGAAGCTAGAGCTAATGGGCCAAGCAGTGATTTAATTAAAACCGTTTATGTGTGATTATTTTGGGGCTAAGTGGCCGGGAACCAACAAGCAGGCTCCTTACTACAGTTTGTGACAAAGTCTCACCATGTAGGGTTGCTCTGGAACTCAGACACCCAGTGTTCCTGTCACAGCCTCCCCTGTGATGTCACCCTGTGCTTTGTTGTAATTGCTGTTGTTAAATATAAAAGAGTGGCAACTGCCCAGGCAGAAACATATGATTTGTAATAAAAGCATGGATAGGATCAAGGATTAACCAGGATAAAACAAGAGAGGAGTTAAATTCCTAGGTGGGGATGAGAAATTGTTTACAGAGGAAGAAACAATTGGTCTGGGTCTTGAATCATAAATAGGAGTTTATCAAATGTGCTGGTTCATTCAGGTATCTGTTTGACAGAACTAAGGGTTATACAGACACCTAGTAAAAACAGGATTTCTTGATATGTTTGCAAGGGTGTTCCCAGCAAAGATTGACAGTTGAACCAATGGAATGGGTACAGAAAATCAGCCATTATCCAAAATGAGCAGCCACCATCCCATTCACTGAGGGCTTGGATAGAACAAAATGGCAGAGAAAGAAGTATTCTCATCTTCACACACTTTCTCTTTCTCTTCCCCCTCTCCCTTCCTCTCTCTTTCTCCCTCTCCCTCATATCAGAACTGGGCCACCACTTTTCTTATCATTTGGCATCAGGACTCCAGGTTCCCTGGCCTCTATACCCTTGGACTTAAACTGATACCACCACTGTACCAGTTTCTTAGGCTTGGGCTTCAGACTAAGAGTTAGACCTTTGGCCCTACTGGTCCTTAAGCTTTCATACTTAAAGCATCCCATGCTACAGGGATCACACTGTGGGACTTTTCAGGCTCCATAAGAAAGAGTCAATTCCCACCTGCTTATGAGCCCACCTAGCTATCTATTAGCTGTCTATCCATTTACCTTGTTAGTTCTGTCTCTCTCCACACTTCAGATAATACAAAAAGGGGCCAAAGACTCTCAACAATTGTGTAATTTTTTTGTAAGTTCTTATAAAGCTCCACATTCCCACTCTTGGTCCAGTTGGTAGATGTTACAGAACCTTTAGAAGGTACAGCTTTGTTGGAGGAAGTAGATTATGGGGACAGGAGTTTTGGGGGTTTATAACCTTACCCTACTTCCAGTTCACTCTCTCTTCTGTATGTTTGTGGCTGATGATGCAATCTCTCAGTTTCCTGTTGTGACTACCTCTTGTCACCATGCCTCTTCAGCCAGTATGGACTCTCCTTCTGGAACCATAAGCCCAAATAAACTCCTTTTTCTACAAGTTGCCTTGGTCATGGCATTTTATCACAGAAATAGCAAAGTGATGAATATGCAGGGTTTTTCACCAAACCCTGAAGTCATAGATTTGGCTTGGCTGGCTAGCAAGTCCCAAGAATTCTCTTGCCTCTGGACAATAGATAACAAACATTTTCTTGTTCTCCAGTGCTAGGAACACAGGTGCATACTGCCACAGCCAGCTTTTGAATAGACGCTGCTGTGGAGCTAAACTCAGATACTCATTTTCCCATGGCAACCACTTTGCCCATTAAAACACTTCCTAGTCTTCCTAGCTTTATTGCCTTTATTTATTTATTTGTTATTTTTGTGGATATGTGTGTGGGCACATATGTATGGAGGTCAGAGGACAACTTGGGGGAATTGGTTCTCTACTTCTATTACACAGATTCCAGGGATCCAACTCAGGTTACCATGCTAGATGACAAGTGTTTTTTGCCCACTGAACCATCTTTCTGCCCCCACCTCTAACTTTTTTTTTTTTTTTTTTTTTGGTTTTTTGAGACAGGGTTTCTCTGTGGCTTTGGAGCCTGTCCTGGAACTAGCTCTGTAGACCAGGCTGGTCTCGAACTCACAGAGATCCGCCTGCCTCTGCCTCCTGAGTGCTGGGATTAAAGGTGTGCGCCACCACCGCCCGGCCCCCTCTCTAACTTTTTAAACTGACATGTAATTATACATATGTATGTGGGACAGTGTGGTATTTACATATGTGCATACGTTGCTTAATGATCAAACCAGAGTAACTAGCATATTCATCACCTCAAACATTTATCGTTCTTTGTGGCGAGAACATCATCTCTTCTAGCTATGTAATTTATTCTTTTTTTTAAAATATTTATTTATTTATTATGTATACAATATTCTGTGTGTATGCCTGCAGGCAAGAAGAGGGCACCAGACCCAATTACAGATGGTTGTGAGCCACCATGTGGTTGCTGGGAATTGAACTCAGGACCTTTGGAAGAACAGGCAATGCTCTTAACCACTGAGCCACCTCTCGAGCCCCCTATGTAATTTATTCTTTTTTTTTTAAGATTTATTTATTTATTATGTATACAGAATTTCTTCCATGTGTGTAGGCCAGAAGACGGCACCAGATCTCATTATAGATGGCTGTGAGCCACCATGTGGTTGCTGGGAATTGAACTCAGGACCTCTGGAAGAGCAGCCAGTGCTCTTAACCACTGAGCTATCTCTCCAGCCCGTAATTTATTCTTATAGTAAGCTGTGGTTAGCTGACAAGTGATTGGACAGATGGCAATGAGATATTACAGGTTTTGAGATAGAAGATATATTTTACTTTAAGAAACTAGTTGTAAGAAGTATTTATTCTTGGTGACCCTATGTAAGTGATTTGAGGATATAGAAGAGGACAGGGTTATTTTACAATATATCAAAGTGCCATCGTAAGATTTTCTTCATCAAAATATCCACAATTTAACATCAAAGTATTAAGAAAAAAAGAAAGACTGGTGATGGCTAGATGTGCACCAAAGAGCAGTCTAGCAAAGGGGGAGAGAGGAACTGCCCACAAAAAAAGAAAGAAAAAGAAAGAAAAAAAAAGATCAGGGAGGTAGCCAAGTAGTAGAATTTTCATAGCCTGTGTAAGGCAAACTGGATATGTTGGACTTCATCAAGTGAAGACATGGCTCAGTGGTTAGAGTTTGTTATGGAGCATACATCTGTAACCCCAGCACCAGGCAGGTGGAGATAGGGGTATTGAAGTTGCTGACCAGCCCCTCTAGCTGAATTGGGAAGCTCTAGGTTCAGTGAGCGACCCTGCCTCATGATACCCAATATACACTTAAGCTCCTATACATACACACATGCACATACATACACTTAAGCTCCTATACATACACGCATGCACATACATATATACTTAAGCTCCTATACATACACGCATGCACATACATATACACTTAAGCTCCTATACACTGTCGTGGCCCGTGAGGGTCCAACATAAATTCTCTGATTCCCTAACCTGGCTGGAACGGAGTCGCGAGAAAAAGAACCGACACAGCTTACACCATCATCTTGGAAAAGGCCAGAGAGTCCGTTTATTGTCCAAACATTTTATATACCCACACCAAATTGAGCAGGGAGGGGGAAAACACGTTACGCCATCACCTAGGCAACCAGGTGCCTGGGCTCAAGTCACCTCCTCATCTTGCAGTCAGGTAGGCACTGAATTAGCATCTCTATAAGACACCTTCCAAATTACAAAAGGAAGGAAGCACCAAACATCTGAACTCCTAAGTCATCAGCTTCAGTCAAACATCTCTTCTCAGGTAATCCACATTTTTAACAAAAGAAGCTAGGAACAGGCATCCTGGCTTTTGTTAAGGGCAGAGACAACTTGTCTGCAGAGCTACGTGATCAGCTCGGACTGGGGAAATGGCTTTTGTGCCATATCGAAAAATGGGCCCACAATACACACACACATGCATATACATATACACTTAAGCTCCTATACATACACGCATGCACATACATATACACTTAAGCTCCTATACACACACGCATGCATATACATATACACTTAAGCTCCTATACATACATGCATGCACATACATATACACTTAAGCTCCTATACACACACGCATGCATATACATATACACTTAAGCTCCTATACACACACGCATGCATATACATATACACTTAAGCTCCTATACACACACGCATGCATATACATATACACTTAAGCTCCTATACACACACGCATGCATATACATATACACTTAAGCTCCTATACATACACGCATGCACATACATATACACTTAAGCTCCTATACACACACGCATGCACATACATATACACTTAAGCTCCTATACATACACGCATGCACATACATATACACTTAAGCTCCTATACACACACGCATGCACATACATATACACTTACGCTCCTATACATACACGCATGCACATACATATACACTTAAGCTCCTATACACACATGCATGCACACACATATACACTTAAGCTCCTATACATACACGCATGCACATACACATACAAAAACTTTTAGGATGCAGCTCATTTGATTCCGTGTTTATTAGGCATGCTCAAAGCCCTGGATTCACTTCCCAGCAACCCTCAAGACTGGAAATGGTGGTGAATGCCTGTAATCCCAACACCAGAGGTGTGAGCTAGAGGATCAAGAGTTCAAGGTCCTCCTTTGCTAAAATATTGATCCTTGGGCTAGCCTGTCCCTAAAATAAAAATCAACTTGACCTTTCCAGGTTCTAGTTTTCTCAATTGGCGCCTGCTTCTAGGGATCATCTGAAAAGTTCTGAAAGAGACTAGAACTGCTGCAGGGTAGGTACTTAGAATCCTCCTCTCCCTTCACTCGTTTGCTTGTTTGTTTGGGGGGCCCAATTTCTTAAAAAGAAGTTTTAGTTCAGATAAATAGAAAATATAAAGTGTACCTTATAGAAAAGCAAGCAGGAGAGTTTGGAGAAATGGCTCAGTGGTTAAGAGCTCTTCTACTCTTTAAAAATAATTTACTTTTTTTGTGTGCATGTGGACATTAAGATGCTTGGTAGATATCAGGAAGTTAGTTCTCCCATCCATGATGAAGGTCCTAAAAATAGAACTTAGGTTGTCAGGCTTGATGGCAAATTCCTTTACCCGCTGAGCCATTGTGCCAACTCTCTTACAACTTTTTATTTTTTTTAAATATTTATTTATTTATTATGTATACAATGTTCTGTCTGTGTGTATGCCTGCAGGCCAGAAGAGGGCACCAGACCTCATTACAGATGGTTGTGAGCCACCATGTGGTTGCTGGGAATTGAACTCAGGACCTTTGGAAGAGCAGGCAATGCTCTTAACCACTGTGCCATCTCTCCAGCTCTCTTACAACTTTTTAATATGTATTTTATGTGTATGGGTATTTTGCCTGTATGGATGTCTGTGCAACACACACTTGCCTAGTGCCCATGGGGACCATAAGAATGTACCTGATGGGGCTGGAGAGATGGCTCAGAGGTTAAGAGCATTGCCTCCTCTTCCAAAGGTCCTGAGTTCAATTCCCAGCAACCATATGGTGGCTCACAACCATCTGTAATGGGGTCTGGTGCCCTCTTCTGGCCTGCAGGCATACACACAGACAGAATATTGTATACATAATAAATAAATATTTAAAAAAAAAAAAAAAAAAAAAAAAAAAAAAAAGAATGTACCTGATATCTTGGATCTGAAGTTATAGATGGCTGTGAACTGCCGTGTGGATACAGGGAATTGAACTCAGGACCTCTAGAAGAACAGCCAATGTTCTTCAGCTCCAAGTCATTTCTCCAGGCCCTCTTCTACCTTTTGAATGACTCTGTTATGCAATAGCACACTAGAACTTGTTCCTAACTGTAACCTGGTACTCATCTGTTGTGATAGGAGCGGCGGGGCTGCGTCCCCAGCACCCCAGCCGCCTGGCTAGCTTATGCCCGAAATAACACACAAATTGTATTTATTTAAACACTGCTTGGCCCATTTCTATCTAGCCTCTTCTAGGCTAACTCTCGCACCTGGACTAGCCCATTTCTAATAATCTGCTGTAGCCCACGAGGAGGCTTACCAGGGAGATTCTAGCCTACATCCATCCTGGGTCGGAGCTTCATCGTGTGTGCTTCAGAGAGCAGAGCTCTCACGTCCACCCGGGAAAGCGGAGCATGGCGTCTCTGCTCCAGAGAGCAGAGCTGTCGAGTCTGAGCTCACTTCCTCTTCCTCCCGGCATTCTGTTCTGTTTACTCCATCCACCTATGTTTTAAGTTATCAGGGCCAAGCAGTTTCTTTATTGCTTAACCAATGAAATCAACAGATTGATATATGACACTCCCCCATCACTCATCCACCAACTCTGCAGCCTCTGGAATCCACCACTCTCATCTCGGGCTTCAGGGGCAGATGGATTTCGAGTGATGCATTTCTGACCCTTATTTCACTCGACATACTGCTCTTCAGTTCCGCCCATGCTGCTGCAAAAGACGGGATTTCTGTTTTATGACAGAAAAAAATGCACGAAGGTTTTTCTGTATTAATTAAGAGCACTTTGATTTCCGTCTTTTATGTCCACCATTGCCATTGACTTTCTACTGTTAAGTTATCCTGACATTCTTGAGATAAATATATTGGGTCACGGTTTTGTCTTTTGTTTTTTCTTTGTTTTGTTTTGTTTTGTTTTTAAACAGGGTTTCTCTGTATAATAGCTATGGCTGTACTGGAACTCACTTTGTAGATCAGGCTGGCCTCGAACTCAGAGATTCACCTGCCTCTGCCTCCCGAGCACCAGAATTAAACGTGTGCGCCACCACTATCCAGCCTGGGTCATGCTTTTAATACAAAAATTCACTGAGCTGAGTTATCTAGCATTTTGATTGTAGATATTCATACATTAACAAGAGTAGAGCCCTTTCCAATGTTTACCTAGTTTTGAAATCAATACGGTCTTAAATTTCATCTTACCAGTTAACAGGATTTATACCTTCCCTAGTGTGGTGATCTGAATGAAAATGGCCCCTATAGGCTCATATATTTGAATGCCTGGTTCCTAGTTGATCACACTGTTTTAGGAAGGATTAGGAGGTGTAGCCTTGTTGGAGGAGCTGTGTTACCTGGGGTGGGCGTTGAGATTTCAAAAGCCCATGCTAGGCCCAGTGTCTCCTCTCTGCCTCATGCTTGAGGATAAGGTGTAAGCTCTCAGCTACTGCTCCAGCACCAAGCCTGCCTGTCGCCACTCTTCTTGCCATGACGGTCATGACTCACTCTCTGGAACTGTAAGCAAATCCCAAATTAAATGTTTTCTTTTATGAGTAGTCCTGGTCAGCTGGGTGGTGGCATATGCTTTTAAGCCTAGTACTCAGAAGGCAGAGGCTGGCGGATCTCTGAGTTTGAGGCCTGCCTGGTCTACAAAATGAGTTCCAGGACAGGCTCCAAAGCTACAGAGAAACCCTGTCTCAAACAACCAAAACCAAACAAACAGCAACAACAACAACAGCAAAAAAGTCCTGGTCATGGTGTTCCTTCCTTCACAGCAATAGACTAGTAACTGAGACATGTAGTATCTTTTTTCAACTGTGAGATATAATTTGCATACCATAAATTCAACCACTTAAAATGGAGGGGAAGAGCTGGTGAGAGTCGCTCGATAGACAGCAAGTTATGTTTGAGAAGTAAGATGTTCCGGTGTGCTACCCTACAGAAAGGGGGGTGCAGACAGTGTGCTACCCTACAGAAAAGGGGTGCAGACAGTGTGCTACCCTACAGAAAGGGGGTGCAGACAGTGATTGCCCTCGGTTCACGGTAAGGAAAGGCTAATGCTCAAGGCTGCACACTTTTATCACCTAATGGGATCTGGAATCAGTTAAGACCCACCTCTGGGCAGGTCTGTGAGGTCACTTCTGGGAAGGATTAAAGGAGAAAAGACTTTCCCCACAGCTGAGTGGCACTTCGGGATGGGAGGTGACCTCTGCACAAAGAGAACCAAGGAAACAGCAATGCTGCCTACCTAGCCTTGATTCCCGCTGGCGAGTGTGTCTGTCTTGGCCACTGTCATGGTTTGCTTCTTCTGCCTCTACACACACTTGCATACATATGTCATGCACACATGCATATAGACATTTTTAAAAATAATAAGTAATAAACCTTTAATCCCAGCACTAGGATGCCAGAGGCAGGTAGATCTCTGAGTTCAAGGCCACCTTGGTTTACATAGAGAGTTCTAGGACAGCCGGGGCCACACAAAAAACCTTGTTTTAACCTCTACCCCCACCCTCAAAAAAGTATTAACTTATTAACTTCTATTATCAAGGCACTTTACAAAATATGTATGTACACACACATACACACACACTTTGTTTTTTGAGATAGGGTTTCTCTGTATCTCTGTAGTTTTGGAGCCTCTCCTGGAACTAGCTCTTGTAGACCAGGCTGGCCTCAGCTGGAACTCAAAGATCCACCTGCCTCTGCCTCTTGAGTGCTGGGATTAAAGGCTTATGCCACCACCAAGACTTCTTTCAGGGATCACTTCTATAGTTTGTTACAAAAAATATTTTTTAGAGGAAAAATGACAAAATTAGCAATAATTGCTACCCCACCCCAAATTGTCTCAGTAAGTAAGGGAACCTACTGTGAAGCCTAAGGACTTGGGTTTAATTCCTGGGACCCAGATGGTAACATGGTAGAAGGATAAAACTCTTACATTGTCCTGTCATCTATACACACACACACACACACACGCACACACACACACACACACACACAGTAAAAAAAAAGCTTCAAGTTTAAAATTATGTGTGAAATAAGAAAATTTAATTATATTTTTGAAAAATATTTTGAAACAGAATAGCCCTGCTGTTGTATTTTCATTTCTTTATCTTACTCTAAGCCTTAAAATAAATCTAGTAAGATAATTTCTTTTTCAACAGCAAAGCACCTGGGTGTCAGTTACCCAAGTGTAAACAGAGTTTTTAAAGTACAGATGCCATATATTTTTCTCATTTAAAAAAAATGTATACTTCATTCCTAAAAAAAATAAAATTCTGTTTAGAACTCACTAGGATGCTGAGTCGGTGCTCAGAGGTGATGGGGTAGGTGCAGTGAGCAAGCACAAACTCCTCACACTACCCAACAGTCTGATGTCGTGTGGACAGTGAAGATAATTTCAAATGCAAAATCTTTGATCTTAAAACAGCATAGCCCAAACCAGCTGTGCCATGGTCTCCCCAGTTATCTATCTATCTAAGAGTCCTTTTCAGGGCGATTTCTCCAAACCCGACACTAACTCAACAGGTGGGTTTCAAAATGTGACCTGTAATTTCCCTGTCACGTCACTGATTTTTATGCTCAACTGGAGGCTTTAAAAATATTATAGGATATGTCTGGACACAAATTAAATCATTCTCAATATTTGTCTGGGACTTTGCTAATTGCTGCTTTTACAGGTAAGCCTTAAAAATATTTGCTATAGGGAACAAAATGATTTGAAACCAAAAGCGCCTGCAAATTCCCATCACGACATCACTGCTGCTTCCTCCTCTTGTAAGAACCACTGCTGTGGACGCGAACTCGCTGCTGCACGGAGGAAGCTATCTTCAAGCTGTCTTTCTTTGGGAAGGTCTTCTCCACAGCTACGGGTTTCCAAAGCAACAACTGTGCATCTTCTCCCCCGGTCAGCAAAGAGTCCTCGGACACGCTCCAACAGAAAGAACGAACAGTGGCTGCATGCCCCCCCTGAAGGCTAGTCACGTGGGTCAGTCCCGACGAGGTGCAGCTCATTACGTGAATCCTTCCGGTGTTGGTTCCTCCAATAACAAACAATCTGTCCATCTTTTCATGATATAGGCCGCCGATCAGATAGTCCAGAGGACCTTCTTTTCCATCACTTATTTCTCTCACATCCTGGATGTTCAAACATGTAATTGGTTCATCGGTCTCCAAATGATTAAGATCCCACCAGCAAAATCCCTCATCGTGTGTCATGCAGTAAATTTGTTTATAATCCCTTCCAGACCAACCAATGCAGCTCACCGAGGAAATGGAGTTACAGGTCGCAACCAGCGCATCTTCTTCGTTATCCACGCTGATATCAAACACATTTACCAGGCCATCGGTTGAACCGGAGACAACCATGTTGGGATTGCTGGGATGGAAACGTACTTGGGTGATGTCATCACTGTGTGTCTCTGAGTAGGCCCCGAGTGGCTCTCTAGTAGATGAATCCTGAGACGCGGTCCTGGCATCCCAGAATACCAGCAATGCGTCTTCATCCACTTTTTCTGTGCCCGCACAAAGGACATGATCTTTGCAGTTGACATCAAAACTAATAAAAATATTGGAAGGGTAACCTTTGAACAACTGCACGGGCTTTTCACTAGCTGACCGAGCATCCCAACATTTGACAGTGCCGTCCGTGCTTGCAGAATAGACACTGTCACAGCAATTCGCAAATCTGACTCCATTAAGAAGCCCGGGAGAGCCATTAAATTCTCGTAGAACATTTAGTGTCTCTTTATCATATATTCTTACAGATGCATTTGAACACAGAACAGCAACCAAGCTCCCTTTATCTGCTTGGACGGTCTTCGATGTGTCTATGCCAAGCAGGTAGGTGGGCTCTTTTGGTTCTGAGGACCGTCTAACAATATGTAGATTAGCAAACTGCTCCTCAATCCTCTCCATGTCAGCAGCAACATCCACAGGTAGAAAACTCTGTAATAAAGATAGAAAAATCAAAGTAAAACTCATAGCTTCTCTAAAAGTGCAACTGAGTCACAACCACTGGGGGTAGATGCCTGCCGAGCTTCCATTACCGATCACACCTTTTTCTGAGCACCTCTCCGTTTGGTACTTTGCTTTCAGATGCTGACTAGTGCCTGGCCACGCTTCCCTGGTGCTCCTTCCACTACGGCCACTTCTGCCTTGCCGCTGTTTCCCAAACTCCATTGCAAAAGCCAAGGCTTTCTCTCTTCCCCATCTCGTGCAGAACTGTCAGCTTGCCTGCCCTGCGGTTTTCCCTGAAACACTAATAAATGGTCCTATAACACTTTGGAATGAAAGAACTGAAATAAATCTCTATTACTTTAATCTTTTCCCTTCTGTGATGTAACTAAAACTTTCACCACATCACTCTTAATACAGAATTCACCATAATAATCTATGCTAATGAGAAAATTGGAAAGCATTGACACATACCCTGAGCAGTCCCCTTGAGTTCAAACACACACACCTTCTCCAGTCCCCAGAGGCCTCATGCAAGTTTAAATTTAAATAGAGCTTTCTAGGCAAAAAACAAGCCCCCTGAAAAGTGCATGGCTTAATCCTGGGACCTGAGAACAGGTTAGCTTCCATGACAAAGGGGACCTGAGGTTGCAGATGGAATGAAGGCTGCTGGCTAATCAACCTAATTTAAATGGGACCTTAAAATAGGAAGATTATCCTAGATTATCTGAGTAAAGCCAGCCTAAGCACAAGTATCTTTAAAAGCAGAAGCCGGGTGGGGGAAGCGCTTGGGAAGTGGGAGGTATAATATCGCTGGCTTTCTAAGAAGGGGACATACTAGGACTGGAGAGATGGCTCAACAGTTAGGAGCGCTTACAGCTTGTCCTGGACAGTCTGTTGTCAATTTGTCACAAGTTAGTAGTTATCTGGGAACAAAACTCTTACCTGAGAAAGTCTCCATCTGCCTGACCTATAGGCAGGTCTGTAGGGCCTTTTCTTTAATAATGATTGCTCTGGAAGCCTCCCACCCAACCACTGTGGTGCCATCCCTGAGATGGTCCTGGGTGCTGTAAAAATGAGGAAGCCATGAAGGGCAAGCCAGGAAGCAGCTCCTGACCCCAGGTTCCTGCCGTGATTTCTCTGGTCAGTGGATTACAGGCTATAAAATGAAATAAACTCATTTCTCTCCAAGTTGATTTTGGTCATGGTGTTTTATCACAGCAATAGACACCCTACCGAAGACACTACTTTTCCAGAGAACTGAGTTTGGTTACCAGTACCCACTCACGGCAGCTCCCAACCTTACCTGTAATTCTAGCTCCAATGGATCCCACACCTCTGGCCTTGACAGACACAATTAAGTGGTATATGCACATACATGGACACACACACACGGAAATTTTTTAAAAAGAGGGGACATATAGCAAGAAATGTAGGTAAGCCCAAGAAACTGGAAAAAGGAAGGCAGTACTTCTCTCCAGAGTTTCCCAGTGGATATGGAGCCTAGTTACACCCTAATTTTAGCCCAGGGATATCCATCCGGGACTTTTGACATTTGAAATTATAAAACAGTGTACTTGCACTGTGTCAAGCTACTCAGCAGCCAGTTGCTTGTTACCGCACTGTGGGAAACTAACAAGATAGCAGTTCGCAGGGGAGAATCCTGCAGAAGCGCCTTCAGACAGTGGCTTCTCAGTGTTAGAACTGGGACTCGAACTTAGACAATCTGGATTCAGAAAACGTGCTCTTTTCCCCGCCCCCACCAGACAGGTGTCTTTGTGTAGCCTTAGCTGTCCTAGAACTAGCTCTGTAGAGCAGGCTGCCCTCAAACACACAGAGATTCGCCTGCCTCTGCCTCCCGAGTACTAGGATTAAAAGAGAGCCCCACCACCGCCTGGCTCAGAAACCATGCTCTTAACCACTGATCTGGATGGCTTCTCTACAGTGGGTAGCGTGTAGAACAAAACATAACAAAATATAAGAAGATAAAACAGAGACCATCACAGTGAAACTGGACAAGGCAAACTAACAGAAGGACAAGAGCTACAAGAAAAAGTACAAGAATCAGAGACCCACTTGTGCACATTCTCAAGAGCTCCATAAAAACAGAAAATTGAAAGTTGTAATACACATGCAGAGGACCTGGTACAGGCCCATGTAAGCCCTGTGCTTGTTGCCTCAGTCTCTGTCAGTTCATGTGAACTTTGCTCAGTTGATTTAGAGGGATTTGTTCTCCTGGTGTCCTCCATCCCCTTTGGCTCCCACAACTTCTTCCACTTCCTCTTCCTCAGGGTTCCAGAAGACAGGCTCTTTCCATGTAGCCTTGGCCGTCCTGGAACTTGCTATGTAGACCAAGCTCACAGAGATCTGCCCACCTTTGCCCCTGTGTGTGCCACCACATCTGGTGCCTATACTATTCAACTTGAAATGTTTAGTTATGAAACACTTCCTAACTGAATGTGCAAAGAGGTGTAGAAAAAAAATAGAAGACCGAAATATATAACACCCAGATTTAACAGATGCTTCCATATTTGCTTGATATCTTAATTACATTCATTTGTCTATGTGTGTGTATGTAGTAGCGGAGCGTGCACATTTCACAGCTCTATCTGCAAGTCACAGGACAACGTGTGTGTAGGAGTTCTCTCCTTCCACCATGTAGGTCCTGAGAACTAAACTTAGATTGTCAGGCCTGGTGGCAAGCCATTTCACCAGCAGAGCCATCTCACTAGTCCTCAGATTTAAAAAAAAAAAATCAGAAGTAAAACTAAATTCCTATAAGAAGTCATGGCATTTTTACATACATACCTCCTTGGTGTTGGAGGAGGTCACCGCTTGCTGATTCCCGACCACTTAGCCCCAAAGTAATCACACAGAAACTGTATTAACTAAATCACTGCTTGTCCCATTAGCTCTAGTTTCTTATTGGCTAACTCTTACATATTAATTTAACCCATTTCTATTAATCTGTATATTACCACAAGGTCATGGCGTATCAGCAAAGTTTCTGCATGTCTATCTCCAGTGGAGGCTCCATGGCACCTTTGACTCCGCCCTTCTTTCTCCCAGCATTCAGTTTACTTTTCCCCACCTACCTAAGTTCTGCCCTGCTATAGGTTCAAAGCAGTTCTTTATTCATTAATGGTAATCACAGCATACAGAGGGAAATCCCACGTCAACTTGGAAATTTGCTCTCATTCAACATTATTTTTTAATATTTATTTATTTATTTGTTATGTATACAATATTCTGTCTGTGTGTACGTCTGCAGGTCAGAAGAGGGCACCAGACTTCATTACAGATGGTTGTGAGCCACCATGTGGTTGCTGGGAATTGAACTCAGGACCTTTGGAAGAGCAGGCAGTGCTCTTAACCACTGAGCCATCTCTCCAGCCCCCTCATTCAACATTATTAAAAAACGAAACAAAACAATAAACTAAACTTTATTTTACTGTTCAACTTACTACCTGACTCTATTTTCTCTTTATCTATTAAAAATTGGTCAGTGTGATGGTTTGGCAAGTAAAGTCATTTGTTGGACGAGCCTGGTGACATCTTGGAACTTGTCATTGAAGGAAAACCAAGTTGTCCTACAAGTTGTCCTCTTACCTCTGTGTACACACCCCGGTACATGCATCAGACATGCCCATATTAACACACCACATCACATTTCACACACACACTTCAGTTGATAAGATGTTTAGCAGGCACAAACCCTGGGTTTAATCTCCACTGCTTCAGTGGTAGTGCATGCCTAGAACCCCAACACTTGGGAGGAAACAGGCGCTCAAGGAGTACAAATCACTGAGATGGGGGTATAGCTCAGTGGTTAAAGATTAGCACATGGCCTGGGTTTGATTCCCCAGCTTCACACACACACACACACAAAAGGTCATGGGAAGAGCCAATGTGCAACTGTTTCACCTTTCATGGTAAGAACTTAACAGTTCTAGGAGACAAAGAGAGCAACAGCCAAGAAAAGAAGATGGCAATGCCAATGGAGAGGAGAGGATTTCAGGACCTGCAGGTGGAACACTGTTATCCGTTCCTTTACCAACACTGACACAAGGGGAGGTCCAAATAGAGGGAAAGCACTGAAGGGAACATTGAGATAGTTTGCTTGGCTACAAACACCTCTTCTGGGGCAGAGTTCAATCTCCAGGATCTACACAGAGAAGTATAAAGCCAACCCCCAAGTTGTCCTCTACAGTCACACACTCTGAGCCATGTGTGTATACAGAGACCGACATCACACAGACACACAACTAAACAAATAAATAAATAAATGCAATTTTAAAAACAAATACTTTTTCTTCACCCAAAGGAAGCTGCTTTGTCCATGAGCTACATACGGAATGCAGCAGGCAGTCAAAACCAACTTAAATTCAGGCCTAACTGTTCCAAGATTCGAGACAGACAATGACTAGCTCATCTTGACCCAGAATTCACTTAGTTCTGATCAAGAAACAGTAGAAAGGCTGGAGAGATGGTGGCTCATTGGTTAAGAGTACTAGCTGCTTTTCCACAGGACCTACATTCGATTCCTAGCACCCATATGGTAACTCATAACTGTCTGTAACTACAGTTTCAGGGATTCAACACTCTCTTTAGCTTCCATCGACACCTAGCATGCACGTGTGCACATACAAATATACAAGCAAAATAATACTCATTCACATAAAGTAAAATAAATAATTTTTATTAGAAAATTAAAGAAACAGTAGAAACTTAGCAATGTCTGTCACAAAATTCTTCTGTCAGAATAGAATGAAGTGAGTTTGATCTATAGGAGGAAATTTGCATAATATTTTAAACTTGGTAAAAAGTCCATGGCTGGGGAGTTCTAGGCCCTAGGGAGAACCTACTGCTGCTCTTTACAAAATGGATATGTTGTCAAATTGCCTAATAATTTTTTTTTAGATTTATTTATTTTATGCATGAGTGCTGTATATACATGTACATCTGCAGGCCAGAAGAGGATATCAGATCTCATTACAGATGATTGTGAGTCACCAGATGGGTGCTGGGAATTGCACTCAAGGCCTCTGGAAGAGTAGTCAGTACTTTTAACTGCTGAGCCATCTCTCCAGCCCACCAAATTGCCTCTAAATAAGCACTACTGAGTTCTAGGTCAACCAGAGCTACATAACAAAACTAAAACACCAACAACAAACCCTACCAACTACATCTTCTGCAATTCACTTCTGTGTGAAATAAATTAGCAACACCTCCAGGACACGGTAACACAATCCTTTAATCCTAACATTTGAGAAGTCGAATAGGAAATCAGGAAGAACAGGAGATTAAAAACATCCTTGGCTATACAGAAAATGTGAGTTACACAAGACCTTATCTTAGCGAAACTCACTGACTGTGAAATTCATATATATACATATATACATGTATATAGGGGGAAAGGGAGAGAGTATTCTAATTAGGCTTCTTTTGTTTTATTTTTGTTTTTTCAAGACAGGATTTCTCTGTGTAGCCCTGGCTGTCTTGGAACTCACTCTGTAGACCAGGCTGGTCTCAGACTCAGAGATCCATCTACCTCTGCCTCCCAAAAGCTAATATTAAAGGCATAAGCCACCACCACCCAGTCCACATTAGGCTTTTATTCTTTTAAACGATTTTATTTATTTTTATTTTTATGTATTTTTTTCTGTGTGTATTTTAAGCATTCCACATGTGTGCAGTGCTCTCAGAGACCTGAAGGGGGCACTGGATTGCCTAGAACTAGAGCCCAATATGGTTACAAACCACAACGGTGCTGGGAATTGAACCCCAGGTCCTCTGGAAAAGCAGCAACTATTTTAACTGCTGAGCAGTCTTTCCAACCCCACATTCGATTTTTAAAAGAAATGGTGAGTTAATTCTACATAATGACAGAGGAGAAAGGAAGGAAGCAGTGTGATAGAAAAAACATGTTCCAAGGCAAGGATGGTTACTATAGTAACTGTCGTTTAACCAAGGCAAGAACGGTTACTATAGCAACTGTCCTTTAACTATTTCTTTTATTTTTTTTGAGGCAGGGTCTCATGTATCTCAGGCTGGTCACAAACTCAGTATGGATGACGTACATTTCTGCTCTCACGACTTCTATGGCCCCAGTGGTGGGATCGCAGGCCCACATCAGCACACCAGCTTTATGTGGTGGATCAACCCGGGGTCTCATAAAAGCCAGGCACGCGCTCTACCAACTGAGCCACACGCCTAGTACCATTTTTTCCTCTTTCAATTTTTTTAAAAGAATATATATCAACTAAGTATGGTCATACCTATAATCCTGGTACTTGGGAGGTGCACACAGGAGAGTCAGAAAGGGGGTCAAAGTCATCCTTGGCTACCTAGAAAGTTTGAAGTCAATCTGGTCTATTATATAACAAGTGTTAATTTTTTTATGCTGTGGGATCTATACAGAGTACAGAATAATAAAAAGAACGTCCCCCACCCAACTTCCTTCTGTACTTTTTATCCAGCACAGTCACAGTACTCAAAGTTATTAGAAATGGAGGAGTCAACTGCACGTATTTTATTTGAGAATAGACAGAATGCTAACTCCTCAGATTCCTCTTTCCCACCCTCTATGCAGCATCAATACCATTTCTGGACTTGGCTTCAGCTCCAGGGCCCAACTCTGATAACCCTAACCCAATAACAGCAATCCCACTCCTTTTCGAAATAACTGGCTCAGAAACCTCAGAAGCAGTCAGTGCAAGCATGCTTGCCTGACTACAAGTGGTCCATACAGGGACCACTACCTCCAGCATGAAGCAAAGCCAAACGATAAAAGCAACTTTACAGTATATACTCAACATTTCCTGATTATAAAAGCCAGATGCCTCAGATTTTTATTGGCATAGACAGAAGCAACTTTAATTAATTTTATTAATTAGTTTATTAATTAATTAACATTTATGATGCCAACAATAATTTGGGGGCTTTGAGATGGATTCTGGCTGTCTAATCTAGACTGGCATGGAACCTGCTATGTAGCCTCGGCTGGCCTCACACTTAAGATCTGCTGCCACAGCCTCCCTAGTATGGAGATTACTAATGTTACAGAGATAAAATCCTAAGTCTTACATATGCCACTGATGCAAGGCAGTTTTAAAAAGAAATTCAAAAAAAAAAAAAAAAAGAGAAAGAGAGAAAGTCAGGAACATAGTTTTTAAAAGTCAAATGTAACCGATATCCAATGGAGGAACTCTGATCTTTTATTCTCTCTATTTCTACTTCTCTTCTTAATTGTTTAAAATAAAAAGGGAAAAGGAAGATAGGGAGCAATTTTAGAAAGCTCTTTATAAATATGCTCGGTAATAATGGTTCCCTGGTGCTAAAGAAGAAAATAAAACCAAGTTATTGAAATGATATATTTTTAAAACTTTACACAGAATTCCATCTGCTATGTTTCTGAACATTCCAACAATATATACATACTTTTGAATACCTGATATTGTCAACATGGTTCAAAATTCAAGACTCCATATCTATTGTTTTGGAATATTTATATCTTCAAGCCTCTTTCCCCAGGAGACAGTAAATATTACTAGTTTCTTACGAATACTTTCAGAAACTGTCAACTTGGAGTTTAATGTAAATATTGCAGGGAGTATTTTTAGCTCAATAAAAATCTGCCAGTGTGTTACAATAAAAAAGCAATAGGTTTACAAAACAACTCCTTTAGTTTCAAACCCTGCTCTGCCACAATAAGCAAACAGCACAAAAGAATCTTCCTTCCCTAAACATCCGCAACCATTGCTGAGGCAATGCCCAAAGGAAATCTCAACAACTTTCCCTAATTCTCGGGTCTGAAGAAGTCAGCTGAGGTGTAGGTAGAGAGCCTCAGAAAACTCAGACATAAACACTCACGCTCCCTACTGGAGCCAAGGTAAGGGTTTCAACAGTTACTGTTTCTTTAAGGTCCTCAGAGAAAGTGTGAGAAATGAGAAGCCGTCTGCTGAAAGGGATGACTTGGGAGTTTG
Organism: Microtus pennsylvanicus; assembly: GCF_037038515.1. Lineage (NCBI taxonomy): Eukaryota > Metazoa > Chordata > Mammalia > Rodentia > Cricetidae > Microtus > Microtus pennsylvanicus. Next base: position 39,724,527 of record NC_134592.1, on the reverse strand, counting down.
TGGAGTGGGGCATGATACAGAGGCATTTACAGGGTCTCCGCTGAGACATGGGAGTCCCACTTGTTCTCAAAATCCCCCAGCTGAGATTTTGCCAGTGGAAGGCAGAGATGCAGGCACACCCGGGTCAGATGGTGAAGGGGATAAGACTTCCCCTCCTTCTCTTTGCCCACCTGCTGGCTGTTACAGAGGACTTGAAGACAAAATGGCAAAGCCAGAGATGAAAGGAGTCTTTCTCCATTACTGTCTACCTTACTCATTGAGACAGGTCTCTCAACGGAATCCAGAATTACCCATTCTGCTAGTCTAGGAAGACAGGTTATTCTAAGAGCTGGAATCACAGGAACCACGCCATGTCCCGCTGGCTTTTATATGGGTTCTGGGGATCTGAACTTTAACCTCTCACCTGGGTAGCAAGTGTATTATTCAATGAGCCATTATGCTAGCCCTGAATTCTACTGTTTTCTTTTTCCTTTGAGACAGCAGCTTATGTAGCCCAGGTTGGCCTAGAACACCCTATGTAGTCAAGGATAATGTTGACTTTTTGATCCTTCTGATGTTACCTCTAGATCACAGGGCTTCAGGGGATCACTACCAAGTCTAGTGTAAATATAAAAATCCCAAGTATGATTGCGTCCATTCTAGCAATGCTATGCTCTTGAGAAAAGCATAGCTAATATATAGCAGAGCTGGTTTCTGAATTTAAGTATCTGTGTTCCTGAGTCGATGCTCTTAACTACATGACACTTGCTGTTAGCATTTTACAATCAGGTGCACTATGCTGAAATAAGGATAGACCCTATTAATTGTTTAAAGAGAAAACACTGGCAGAGCATCTGGCAACAGTAGCTTCTGATGCCTGATGCCATATATTTGCACCAAAGTCAGTGGCAACCCTGGGGAAATCTCATGGCAGTTCTACAGCAGACATGGAAGAAGCTTAATATATCCCACACATACCTCGTGGCAGCTTATCTGAAGCAAAACACACAGGTACAGCTTAGGAACCAGGGTAAGAGCATTTCAGAATTATAGCGAGGCTGAAGGAGAATGATCGCTCACACACATTAGTGCTATGCCTTGTAGGAAGACTAGCTCGGTATAAAAAGCATACGTTAGCTTAACTTGAGAACCCTTCCCGGAAAAATATGCCAACAATTTAGTGAAATCTGTGTGTATGTTTTAAATGAACAAGGAACTGGCTTTAAAACAATTACCAAGAACCATTTGGTTTAAACTGGGAAGAAGTGCTGAATATTTAGTGGAAAGTATGCTAAACTGACATCTGCTACAATTCCAATATAGTTTTAAATTTCACATTCATTAATGACTGACACTTAATGCCTTTGTAAATTAATCTAGCTTAGCGAAACTGAATATGCTATTTTTGTTCATCTAAATGTTCAAGATTCTAGGGGTGGAGAGATGGCTCAGTGGTTAAGAGCTTGAACTCCCTTCCAAAGGAAAAGAGTTCATTTCCCAGCAACTACACTGAGTGGCTTCCAACTGCCTGCCCTTTAGGGGAAAGATGCCTCTGGCATCATGAACATTAGTGCTTACAGGCATGTGTGTGTGTGTGCATGTGTACACACGGGCACACATACACACACACACTTTCTCACGCACATGCCTCTGCCACAAGTTTAAAAAACAGAAAAAAAAACACACACACATATTTGTTTGTTTTTAAAGAAAGAAAATGTTCAAAATACTGGCTATAGCAACATGTGGCATCCCATGGATTAAATACATTATAGGAATAAAACAATCTTTTTTTTTCTTTTTTTTTTTTTTTGAGACATAGTTTCTCTGTGTAGATCAGGCTGGCCTCACATTCAGAAATCAGCCTGTCTCTGCCTCCACATTGCTGGTATTAAACACATGCATCACCATATTCTGTAAAAAGGGTAGTGTTTAAGGTGTAGGGTTTTTCCCTTGGAAGGGAGAAGGAACTGGGAAAATAACATTTTCTCATACAATGCAAGGTCATTTTTTGGCTTACAACTGTAACATTCAAATCACCTTCAAAAGAAACAAACATAAGCGGGCATGGTAGCACATGCCTTTAAACCCAGCACTCAGGAGGCAGAGGCCAACGGATCGCAGATGAATCCCAGATGGATTGCTGAGCTCTGCCAGCCTAGTCTACAGCGAGAGCTCCAGGACAGCCAGCACTATACAGAGAAACCTTGTTTCAAAAAACCAAAAAGAAGAAAAGAAAAAAGAAAAGAAATAAGGGGCTAGAGAGATGGCTCAGCAGTTAAAAGCACGGGCTGCTCTTCCAGCAGTCCTGAGTTCAATTCCCAGTACCTACGTAGTTGCTCACAACCATCTGTTATGAGATCTGGTGCCCTCTTCTGGCCTGCAAGGATACATGCAGGCAGAACACTGTATACATAATAAATCAATTTAAAAGAAAGAAAGAAAGAAAGAAAGAAAGAAAGAAAGAAAGAAAGAAAGAAAGAAAGAAAGAAAGGAAATAAGAAGAGACTCAACGGGGCAGGAGAGATGGCCCAGAAATTAAGACCACTTGTTGCTCTTGCAGAGGGTCTGGGTTCGGTTCCCAACACCCACGGTGACTCAAAAACCATAACTCTAGTTTTCGGCGATCCAATGCTTTGTCATCTCTGCAAACTCCAGGCATTCACATAGTACACATAAATGCAAGCAGGCAAAACATATACATAATATAAAATAAATACACATTTAAAAAAATTTCCTAATAACATCCCAAGGTGTCCAGTTTCTCAATTCTTCAGTGCAAAAGTCACCCTTTACAGGAAGTCTACAAATGCCCAGCTTCTTTCAATGAATACAATTCACTGCTTTTCCTTTTCACAACAACCAGCTGGTTAATCAAATAAAGAGAAACCAAACTACCCAGTCCAAAGCTGCCTTAATTTGGCAAGGTTATTAGTGTTGTGTGTTTATTATTTCTTCTAATTCTGAAAAGATGCTTTAAAAATTAAGCAAATGCCATCCTTAGTAACTGCAAAAGGCTGGAGGGCAGGAGCAAGAAGAACAGAAATGAAAACTAAGAACTTATTCCATCACAAAGAGAGGTTAACAATGGAATTTAAAGTCAGCTCCATGGCACATTTAACAAATAGCATATGTTGTAGTTAGCAAGTGGTAAGCTCTAACAACATTGTATCTACTCATCTCCTAAAGAACAGCCCTATCCAAGAACTCAGCAGCGAAGGTGGTGGCTTTTACCTACAGTTCCGGCTACTCAGGAGGCTGAGGCAGTAAGATCCCCAGTCGCGATGTTCAGGGCCAGCTTTAGCAACATGCGAAAAGAAGAGCAAGTTGGGAAAGAACACACACCGCTTGCTTTCTTCTGGACAGTGAAGCAATCAACACAAACAAAGACAACTAATTCTACCGGTAAAAATACTGAGAGCTACCTTTTCACTGCCATTGCCGGAGTGGCTGCTGCCAGAACACAGTGTAATCCCTTTGTGACTTCTGACCAAGTGAGAACTGTAAGCATCGTTTCAATGCGCCTTTCACATCCAGAGGAAGATCATGTCTGCTCCTTTTTCCGAAGAGTTGAGAAGTATAATGTTCGATCTACACTCACTTTTCATTAAAGACTGATTAAACGGAAAGAAAAACCTACTTGGTGCTGAGTATTATAAAAAGTAATTAGAATAAGGAAAAAATAAGAGGCAGGAAATCTAGATTAAATCCTTAGCTGGAAGGCTTTCCTATGAAGTGACATTTGAGAGCAGAATGAAAAGAAGGGCGAGGGAGTAGACTATGCACAGCAAGCGTCTCCTAGGTTAGCTGGGTCTGATGGTATGGGCCTGGGTTGCAGATTCATGCTCGGTAAACTGAGGCAAGAGACTCACAAGTTGAAGTTTGTCTGGGCTATGGAGTATATTCAAGGCCATCTTGGTATCTAATCCCCCACCATCCAATAGATAGATAGATAGATAGATAGGTAGATAGATAGATAGATAAAGCCAAACAGCGCTAGGGCTAAAGCTCAGTGGTGGGGTACTTTCTGGACTCCAGAGCCAATCGGCGGTGGGGAGAAGCAGTGGTGGGGAACTGAGCCCGAGCTGGGCATAGTGCTACACACGGCAGTACAACACGTGGGTAGTGTACCTCAAGCCAGAGGCCACTCTGGATACACAGCAAATTTGGAAATTTGTGGCCAGTCTCAGTTGTATGTGTAATGAGATCTTGTCTTTAAAAAAAAAAAATTAAAAATAATGAGGAAAAAGGAAGGTGAGGCAAGGGTAGTCTGGTCCAGATAAGAGCTTTGAAGAACAGATACATACATTAGAGCCCAAAAGAGTACCAAAAAGGCAGGCAAGGAAGGGACACACAAGGGACAAGCATCTTAAGACTAAATTTCAGGAAGCTGCAAACTGAGGGAAAATAGCATCGGCATTCTCAACAGCAACCCTAGCTATCAAATAATGCATTCAAAATTCTCAATCAAGGTGATTTCTAACTTAGACATTTTTAAAAGTTTTTTTTTTTAAAAAAAAATCAAAGATTAAAAAAATGTTTTAAGTGCATGCCTTTAATCCCAGCACTGGGGAGGCAGAGACAGGCGGATCTCTGTGAATTCAAGGCTAGCCTAGTCTACGTAGAGAGTTCCAGAACAGTTAGAGCTGAATAGTGAGACCTTGTCTCAAGGAAGAAAAAAAAAAGTTTTATGTATGTGCCAATGTGTGGGTATGTGCATTTGAGTGCGAATGCCCAAGGAGACCAGACAAAGTAGTTGGACCCCTGAAGCTGGAGTTACAGGAAGTTGTGAGCCACCTGGTGTGGGTGCTATGAAATGGGGTCCCCTGGAAGAACAGCATAAGCTTTAAACTATTGAGCCATCTATGCAAACTCTAACTTAGAATTCTATTTTTAGTTGAATAACTTAACAGTCAAATGTGAAAACAAGGATATTTTATATGAAAAAAATCTTAACTTCATCACCCAAAAAGAACCCTGGAGAAGAACATTCCCTCTTCCATGAGCCTCCATGAGTAAAGACCAAGGCCAGGAGGAAGAGCACAGAGAGAAGCCTACTTGACCAAGGCAGCCAGGACCCGTTGGAGCTCAGAATGAGGCATGGCCAATGCGAAAAACTATGGCCATGACATCTCATGCCTGACATTATGTATAAGATAGAAATAGCCCACAGCTCAAAGAATCTGTAGTAGACTAAGGTAACTATAGCAACAACAAAGCCTAAACCTGATTAGACTTCACAGCCTGACAAAATACTTAAAAGTGTTCATTCCCCAGAGTAAATACTCTATTATGCTACACAGTGTGCACAGAATTCACTTTAAGAAGCAGAGTCTTGTGTGATGGCTCTGGTCTCTAATTCCAGCATTTAGGAGTAGAGGCAGGCGGGGCGGTGGTGGCGCACGCCTTTAATCCCAGCACTCGGGAGGCAGAGGCAGGCGGATCTCTGTGAGTTCGAGGCCAGCCTGGTCTACAAGAGCTAGTTCCAGGACAGGAACCAAAAGCTACAGAGAAACCCTGTCTCGAAAAATCAAAAAAAAAAAAAAAAGGAGTAGAGGCAGGAGGATCAGGAGTTTAAGTCTTGGTGTTTTATTGTTGTAATAAGACACCAGGACCAAAGCAATTCACATGAGAAAGAGTGGGGGGGGGGGCTTACAGTTTCAGAGGGTGAGTCCATTATCATAATGGGGAGCAGGAAGGAAGACATGGCACTGGAGCAGTAGCGGAGACCTCAATCCACAAGTACTAGGTAGAAAGAGAACTAACTGGCAATGACATGGGCTTCTGAAACCTCAAAGCCCTAGTGACATACTTCCTCCAACAAGACCACACCTGCTAATGCTTCTGAAATAGTTCCACCAACTGTGGACCAAGCACTAAAATATGAGCCTGTGGGAACCATTCTCATTCAAACTACAACACCAGCCTTGGTTATACATCAAATCTGAGGACAGCAGGGCTATCTGAGACCCAGTCTTCAAAACGAAAAAAGAAAAAAAGAGAGGGCAGGAGATGTGATTCCCAGGGTCAAACACACGTCCTAACTTCAATCAATACTACAGCATGAAACAGAGCATTGTGGAGGATGCCTGTAATCCCAGAACACAGGAGGTAAGGGCAGGTGGATCAGAAATTCAACACCAGCCAATCCAGTCAGCTAAGCAGATCTCTACTTCTCCTTCCACTCCTCCGAGTTTAATCCCTCTGTAGGGACCACCTGCTGAGGACTCTCCTTACTACTGCCCCCACTCTAAGGGGATCAAGCAGATCACAGTAGAACATCCTGCTTTCTTCCCTCCTATGGACTTCCTTAGCAACCCCACCCCATCTCATCCCCATTCCCAAGTATAAATTCCCAACACCTAGTGTTTTAGGGTTTTATTGCTGTGCATAGATCTAAAGAGATTAAGCACACCAAAGACAACACAAGGGATAAATAATCTCAGACCAGCAAACGGAAACAAAACAGAATAACAGGAATCACTGTTATCTCTCAACATCAATGGTCTCAATTCCCCTATTAAAAAAAAAAGACACAAACAGAATGGATGAAAAATAACATCTATCCTTCTGCTGCATCCAAAAAAATGCCTTAACCTCAAGTATAGGCATCACTCAGGGTAAAAGGTTGGCAAAAGATATTCCAAGCAAATAGACCTAAGAAGTAAGTTGACATACTCATTTTAATATCTGAAAAAATAGACTTCAAATCAAAAGTAATCAGAAGAGATGGGAAAAGACACTATATACGCAAAAGAAAAACCACCAAGAGGACATTACAATTTTTAACATCTATGCACCAAACACAAAAAGCACCCAAAAGAAAAACCAAAAGAAAAATCACATATTGCCTCTCACACACCGAAAGTGGGAGGCTTCAATATCACACTTATCAATAGACAAATCAGACAAAACTAAACAGAGAAATGCTGGAGCTAACTGACATTAAAAACCAAGTGAACCTAACAGATACCTACAGGACATTTTACCCAAACACAACAGAATATACCTCTAGGCACCTCATGGAGCGTTTGTTCTCTAAAATTGACCATGTACTTGATCACAAAGCAAGTCTCAACAGATACAAGAAAATTGAAATAACACCCTGCCTTTGACAAAATCCAACATCCCTTCATGATAAAAGTCCTATAGAGATTAGGGATATAAGGAATGTATCTCTATCATGTGATATTTTGTTTGTGCTCTGACAAGTAAAGCTTGCCTAGAGACCAGAGGGTGGAGCTAGTTAACCACAGAGGCCAGGTGGTGGTGGCTCATGCCTTTAATTCCAGCATTTGGGAGGCTCACACTTTTTTTTGTTTTGTTTTTTTTTGAGACCAGGTTTCTCTGTGTAGTTTTGGAGCCTATCCTGGAACTCGCTCTGTAGACCAGACTGGCTTTGAACTCATAGAGATTCACCTGCCTCTGCCACTTGGGAGGCAGAGAGAGGAAGTGATAAGGTGGAGCAGAGACAGGATCTCATTGCTTTTGGACTAGGAAGGGAGACAGGTAGGAAGCAACTGGCGCCTAATCCCAGTTCTTTGATCTTTCAGGTTTCCTCCCAATATTTAACTCCCAATTATTGATCAAGATTAATTAGATTAGTAATTCACCACATAATCATCTTCTAAGATGCAGAAAAGGCCTTTGACAAAATCCAACATCCCTTCATGATAAAAGTTCTAGAGAGATTAGGGATATGAGGGGCATGCCTCAACATATTAACGGCGATTTACAGCAAGCCTGTAACTTTAACATCAACTTCAATCGAGAGAAACTCAAAGCAATGCCACTAAAATCAGGAACAAGACAAGGTTGTCCACTCTCTCCACACCTCTTCAATACAGTCCCTGATGTCTTAGCTAGAGCAATAAGACAACTGAAGGGGATTAAAGGAATACAAATTGGAAAGGAAGAAGTATCTATTTGCAGATGATACGATAGTGACTCTAAAATTCCACAAGGGAACTCCTACAGCAAAGTAGCTGAACACAAAATTAACTCACAAAACCCAGTAGCCTTTCTATGCACAAGTGACAAACGGGCAAGAAAGAAGTGAGGGAAAGATACTTATATAATAACCTCATATAATATACAATATCTTGGGGTAACCTTAAGCAAGTAAAAGATTTCTATTATAAAAACTTTAAGGCACTGAAGAAAGAAATTGAAGAAAACATCAAAAGAGGGAAAGATCACCATGTTCAAGGATCAGTAGAAGTAACACTGTAAAGATAGCCAGTCTACCAAAAGCAATCTTCAGATACAATAAAATCCCTATCAAACTTCCAACACAATTCTTCACAGGTATTCAAAGGACAATTTTCATATTTACATATAAATGCAAAAAACCCAGGATAGCTAAAACAATCTTGAACAATAAAAGATCTGCAGAAAGAAATACCACCCCAATCTCAAGTTATATTACGGAGCAATAGTAATAAAAATAGCAAAGTACTGGCACAAAAACCAGACATGTTGATCAAGAGAATCAAATTGAAGACCCTGACATACACTCACATACCCACAGATACCCGATTCTTGACAAAGAAGCCAGAAAAAAGATAGCATCTTCAACAAAAGTTTTTCAAACTTGAAAAACTAGTTATCAAGAAAACAAATAACTCAGTTGGGTGGTAGCGCACACCTTTAATTCCAGCACTTTGATTCCAGGCAGAGACAGGTGGATCTCTGCGTGGTCTACAAGAGCTAGTTCCAGGACAGCTAGTGCTGTTACACAGAGAAAGGCTGTCTTGGGAACAAAGAAGGAGGAGGAGGAGGAGGAGGAGGAGGAGGAGGAGGAGGAGGAGGAGGAGGAGGAGGAGGAGAAGGAAAAGGAGGAGGAGGAGAGGAGGAGGAGGAGGAGGAGGAGGAGGAAGAGGAAAAGGAGAAGAAGAAAAGAAAGCAAGTAACTAAATTATAAAATGGTATACAGATCTAAACAGACAATTCTCAAAAGAGGAACTCAATTGACTGAGAAACACTTAAAAAAATGTTCAACATCATTAGCCACCAGGGAAAGAGAAGCCAAAATGGCTTTGAGATTGTATTTTACACCCATCAGAATGGCTAACATCAATAAAACAAGTGACAGCTCATGCTGGAGAGGATGTGGAGGAAGGGGAACACTCATCCATTGCTGGTGGGAGTGCAGATTTGTATAGTCGCTATGGAAGTTGGTGTAGCAATTCTTCAGGAAGATGGTAACTAACCTACCTCTAGGTCCAGCTGTACCATTGTTGGGTATACATCTAAAGGGGTCTTCATCCCACCACAGAGACACTTTCTCTACCATGTTCACTGCTGCTCTATACATAACAGCCAGATATTGGTACCTACATGTTCCTCAGCAGAAGAATGGATAAAGAAAATGTGGTGCATTCACACAGTGGAGTATTATTCAGCCTTTACAAAGAATGAAATCAGCCGGGCAGTGGTGGCGCACACCTTTAATCCCAGCACTGGAGAGGCAGAGGCAGGCGGATCTCTGTGAGTTTGATTCCAGGTCTACAGAGTGAGTTCCAAAACAGGTTCCAAAGCTACAGAGAGACCCTGTTTTGAAAAAACAAAATACAAAACAACAACAACAAAAAAAAATGCAAAAACCCAAAAGAAGTTCTCAGGTAAATGGATGGAACTAGAAAGAAAAAAATCATCCTGAGTATTCCAGATGGAGAGAGAAACATGGTATGTATCCACTCATGTGGATACTAGCTATTAAATCAACCACAAGGAAGTTACAATCCACTGACCCACAGATAGTAGGTATAGAGTAAGGGACTGGGGTGATAGATACATCTAGTTTTTTGGTTTTTTTTTTTTTTTATAAAAAACCTGTATGTGTATGTGTGTGGGGGTGTGTGTGAAGGGGAGAGAGCCCAAACTTTGAGAGATAGGAAGAGCAGGATTTTTTTTAATTAATTAATTAATTTATTTATTATGTATACAATATTCTGTCTGTGTGTATGTCTGTAGGCCAGAAGAGGGCACCAGACCTCATTACAGATGGCTGTGAGCCACCATGTGGTTGCTGGGAATTGAACTCAGGACCTTTGGAAGAGCAGGCAATGCTCTTAACCACTGAGCCATCTTTCCAGCCCCCGGTTTTTTTTTTATTTTGAAACAAGGTTTCTCTGTAGCTTTGGAGCCTGTCCTAGAACTAGCTCTTGTAGACCAGGCTGGCCTCAAATTCACAGAGATCTGCCTGCCTCTGCCTCCTAAGTTCTGGGATTAAAGATGTGTGCCACCACCGCCCGGCTAGATACATCTAATTAGGAAAGGGAAATTAATTATAGATGGATGGGGTGGGGCTAGAACCAGAAGATCAGTTGGGGGAAATACAGATAGAAACAGCTAAAAATTAAGGGCCATATTAAGGGTATTATGGAAATCTAATACAACAGAAGCTTCCTAAAATATATACATATATGAAGGTGATTTAAATAAAATCACCAAATAATGCGGGGGAAAGAGTCACAGTTAGCTATCTCTTGTCATCAAATGAAACTTCTGGTCTTGGGATTGGGTTACATCTAATTGAGTTGTTGTCCGAAAGGGTCCCGTGGGAAATTCCAAACCCAGGATGTTCTACATAAACTGATAACAAGGCCCCACGGCTAAAGACAACACCTACAAAACTAATTGAACATTTAGAAGTCGAGTTGGTGCCTTCATAGTGAAGACTCCAATGTTCTAGCATCTTTGGTACAGGAAGGTACTCTGCATGCTAACAAAAGAGAAACATATATACCAAGTGAGCCACAAAACCTTGGGTTAAAATGGTTCCCTGTCTGCAAGATAGGCTAGTGGTAATGGTGGTACAATACCTGATGTACTGGTCAGGGTTCCCAAAAGTCACAAAACTTATAGAATGTGTGTGTGTGTGTGTGTGTGTGTGTGTGTAATTTACTGGAATGGCTTACAGGCTGCATGCAGTCCAGCTAATCCAACCATGGCTAGCTGTGAATGTAAAGTCTAAGAATCTAGCAGTTGGTCAGTCCCTGTGGCTAGGTGTCCCAGCTGGCCTTCTGCATGTGCTGGAATCCTGAAAAAGCAGGTTCCAATGACAGTGAAGGAATGGATGTGCTGGCAAGGCGAGAGAGCAAGCAGGCAGAGAGCAACAGCTTCCTTCTCCCATGTCCTCACACAGGATTCCAGGAGAAGGTGTGGCCAGATCAAAGGTCTGGACTAGAAGCAGGTTCACCCACTTCAAACCAAGCAGAAAATCTCTCACAAGTGTGCCCTCCATTTCTAGATTGCAGTTCATTCCAGATATACAAGCTAACAACGGAAAATAATCATCACACTTTATTTAAGGCCCACTTCACGAGATGAACCTGTTTGGATGACCAAAAACCTGAGACTAGATAGTCTAGGGACCTAGGGTAAAACCAAATACTACGAGTCTATTAAAAAAAAAAAAGTAGCAATACAGACATTTTACTACACTCAGTGCTTCACTCAGCCATCGTCGGAGAGCTTCCTCCTGTGGCAGATGGGAACAAATTCAGAGACATTATGCCGTGAGTGAGACCTTGGAAGACTTAGCCCTAGAAGGGGATAGCTTCATCAAATCCCTCCCTTCGTGGCTCAGGAAACCCCATGGAAGAAGAGGCAGGAAAGTGTAAGAGCCAGAGGAGATCGATGACACCAAGAAAGCACAGGCCTTCTAGAACAACATGATCAAAGCTCATATGAACTCTGAGACTGAGGTAGCATGATGGAGCCTGCATGGATCTGTGTCATGTCCTCTGCATATATGTTATGGCTTGTAGTTTGGTGTTTTTATGGGATCCTTGAGTATGTGAATGAGTGGGTCTCTGTTTCTTTCTTTTTTAAAATTTATTTTTATTTTGTGTGCGTTGGTGTTTTGTCTGCCTGTATGTTTGTGAGAGCATGTCAGAGCTACAGACAGTTGTGAGCTGCCATGTAGATGCTGGGAATTGAACCCAAATCCTCTGGAAGAGCAGTCAGTGTTCTTAACCACTGAGTCATCTCTCTAGCCCGGTGTTGTGAGATATTTGTACACTGTAAGGATGTATTGCTGTGACTGGGATAATAAAAAGCTGAACAGCCAATAGCTAGGTGGGAGAGATCCCTGGGAAGAAGGTGGGGTTGCCACCAGACACTGAGCAAGCAAAGGGGGCAGTACAAAGTAAAGATAACCAAGCCACATAAAAGAACGCAGATTAAAAGATACGGGTTAATGTAAGTCCTAAGAACCAGTCAGAAACAAGCCCAGGCTAAGGCCAAGCTTTCATAATTAAATAATAAGTCTCCATGTCGTTCTTTTGTGACCTGGTAGCCCAAAGAAAAATCTGTCTACAGCGCGGGTCTCTGTTTCTTGTGCCTTGTCTTGGGTTCTTTTCCTTCCATTTGTTTCGTCTAATTCCAATGTATTTAGTTTTTGTTTTATTTTATTTTTGTCCCTTAGAAGTCTGTTTGTTTTCTAACGAGACAGAAAGTGTGTGGATCCAGATGGGAGGGGAGGTAGGGAGAAACTGAAAGGAGGAGAGGGAGGGGAAACCGTAATTAGGATATATTGTGTGGGGAAAAAAATCCATTTTCTTTCTTTTTCATGGTGTTTGTTTGTTTGTTTGTTTGTTTTTCAAGACAGGGTATCTCTGTGTTACAGTTTTGGCTGTCCTGGAACTCGCTTTAGGTGTGTGCCACCATGGACTGGCAAGAAAATCCATTTTCAGTGAAAGGAAAAAAAAAAATTAAAAAAAAAAAAGTTTAAGATTATCGTTAGCTCCATAGTGAACTCAAGGGCAGCCTAGGCTGAGACCCTATCTCACAGGCAGGGTTGAGATGGGGGGCCATCTGATGACTCAGAGAACAAAGGCCTAGCCACATCAATCCAGCACCCTAAACTCCATCTCAGGAATCCAAAGGTGGGAGGGAACAAGTTCCACAATGCTGTCCTCTGACCTCTGCCAAGGGCAATGGCACACAAGGCCCCTCTGAAAATCACAAAACAAAGCTGTACAAGAAAAAAAAATATTTAACTGATTACAAGGAATAAGTATCTTTATTTTTCTATCTAACACCCAAAACTGTTGAATAAATACATAATGGGAAGTAGTCTCAAACAAAAATATTACAATCAAATCCTAAATTCCTACACTTATAAACCAGAAAATGTGTTTAAGAAAAGACATGTAGGTTAATGGTTGGGAAACACAATATAAGGGTTGGAAAGCTGGCTACGTAGCTAGGAACACTTCCTTTTCTTACAGAAAACCTGGATCCATTTGCTGGAAAGATGGCTCAGAAGCTGACAGCACTGGGTATTCTTCCAGAGGACCCAGGTTCTATTCCCAAGATCCACACAGTGGCTCTTGTAACTCCATCTCCAAGGGATCCAATCCCCTCTGACCATGTGATCTGGGTCTTTCCACACCAATCATCGATCAAGGAAATGCACCACAGGCCAATCTGGGGGCAATAGCTTGTCAACCGAGAGTCCTTCTTTCTAGATGACTCTACTTCGTGTTGACTAAAACTAGCCACCATAACATGTACACGTAATTGGATACTGCCCGGGTGCACTCACTGTCCATGCTACTCTAAGATGCTGCTCTAAAGAACCAAGCAGAAAGATGTTATATTTATGTTGATGATATATGGCCGCTTTTTACCAGAGACTAAGATGAGGTGAGACAAGGAAAGCTTCTGGACACTAAGGAACTTTTAATCATGTTCCCATCTCTCAATCAATACGGCAACTTGAGGGGTGGTAGTGGTAGGGGTGATCGAATCTAAGGCTTCCACACGATAAGTAGGGAAATCTCCCAGTAAGTACTTCAGACCAGGCAGGACCAGTACAAACTGACAGCTAAAGATGCCACCTTTTGCATTTATACGTAGGATCACTATTTAACACTCCAAGCTAGGAGACGATCCTAAAAGTATGAAAAAATGTAAATCAAAACAGTAACTGGTGAGGCTGGGGAGACGGCTCAGTGGTTAAGAGCACTTGCTGCTTTGCTGCTCTTCCAGAGACTCTGAGTTTGGTGCCCAGCACCCATATAACATAGCTCACAAGTGTCTGTAACTTCAGCTCCAGGGAATCAGATGCCTCTAGCCTCCATGGGCACCTACACTCATGGGAACACACACCTACATATAATTAAAAATAATAAAAATGAGCCAGGCGGCGGTGGTGCATGCCTTTAATCCTAGCACTCGTGAGGCAGAGGCACGCAAATCTATGAATTTGAGGCCATCTTGGTCTACAGAGCAAGTTCCAGGATAGCCAGGGCTACAAAGAGAAACCCTGTGAAAGTAATAAATATAGCAAAAACCAGTAATTGGTAAACCTTTAAATATATTTAGTCTTTTCTAACATGTGTGCAATAAAGCATTAAATATTTGTCCTATATCATAAGATGAGACTCTAGTAAGTTCTAAACTCATCTCTCTGCTGAACACAGTAAAAGAGCTTAACAGAGAAACAACAGAGGTGTAACTGTTGAACCATCCTGTAAACACCCGTTATTATGAGAAAAAACACTTTACTTTCTTTACAGAGCTGACGTGAAGGATAAAAATGACTGAAAACAAAGCCAGGTTAGTGCCACTTGGCCGCTGTTCTCCCGGCTGTCACTTCTACACTTGCCTTCCCTGCCCGTGGTGCTGGCTACTACTGCCATCTAGCAGCAGACCCAACACAGGAGAACACAGGGCTGACTCGGGAAGGAACTCTAGTCCCCAAACCCGTTCACAGTAACAGGTGTTTCTGAAGCTGATTCTGACAAATGAAATTGAACTGAATGTTTCTTGGACGTTTCTCTCTCCTTAGACAAGAGCAATTATTTCCACCACGTGAGCATCTAGACTTGTACGCAACTCAGAACTCTCTTCAAAACTCCAATCTCATTACTCTAGTGTCTGTTTAAACCCCTACACCTACTTGTCCATGCCACCAAAATTTCAAATATGGGCTTTCCTATGATTTGTTTCTACCGATTTCAAATCTTACTCATCTAGGCTCATGATCAAATCACCCCTCCCCAGGGTTATGTAAGCAATTAAGACTGCTGAAGAGAAGAGACTCTCTGCTCCACAAACTGCAGAGAGCTTCACAAGAGCAGCACCCAGGCTGGGGTAGGCTTTGCAATGATGTAGTTGCCTCTCAGTTGTACCTGCCTGTTTCTGTAAGTTACCACTCATACTCGGTAAGCAGCCCCAATAAAGGCACTGACTCAGCAAGCTGGACTTTGGTAGAATCATTGCTCTGTCCTTGTGCCCTATTTGGACTGAATAAATACTTGTTTACATCTTCACAGGAAAAGTCCCAGACAATGTGAAGACTGACCTGGAATTCTAAGCAATCCTCTTGCCTCTCTTGAATGTTGAGACTAACAGGCATGAACTACCACACCCAAACATAATTATTGCTCTTTTTCTTTTGTTTTGCTCTTTCCTGAGACAGGGTTGTTGTTGTTTTTAACAGTCTTGGACACTCACTTTGTAGACCAGGCTGGCCTTGAACTCACTGAGATCCACCTGCTTCTGCCTCCCAAGTGCCACCACTGGCCAAACATAATTATTTCTTGAGTACAGAAAACAAAAAGAAAAAAAATTATTCTGAGACAAAGTCTCAGTATGTAGCCCTGGCCAACCTAGAATTCATGTAGACTAGACTGGCCTTGAACTCACAGACATCCAGCTGCATCTGCCTCTCAAATGTTAGGATTAAAGTCACCACATCTGACTAACAAAATTTTTAATAATGATAAATATCATAATAATTATTTTGTATTTCTGTATGAACTACAGGTAAATGGCTGTATTTTACAGTCATCAACATTCTAGTGAGTAAATGTGTTAGGCAGTAAAATATTTTTCCACCAACAGAATCAGAAAAAGGATTGCTACTCTCTCTAAGAATCCCACATCCTTTTAGTCACCTAGCTCCTACCCATACCTCATGATTCACTTCAACTTCTACTGGCTAGATAAAATTCCTATTAATCCAGCACAAAATGAATTTCAGCTCCTCTAGATATCAATATATTGTGATATTCATGAAGCAATAATCATATGCTAAGTAAGTTGATGTGTTAATTATCTATACTTTACATACTTTTCATTGCTTCTGCCTACTAAAGAGTATAAACTTCATAAAGACAAGAAACATATTTTTCAGTTCTTTTTTGTTGTTTATGAGACAGGGTCTCACTATGTAACCCTGGCTGCTCTGGTATTCACTACGTGTTCCTGACAAGCCTTGAACTCACAATCTTCCTGCCTCTGCTCCTACAAACAGGGATCACAGGTGTGCCACTACAGCTGGCTTCCAATCTTTTCAGACCCGTCATTCTACCAGTCTGTAGTAGCTAACAACCCTACTTCCCGTGAGAGTAGGCAAACACAAACACAAACTGTACTTGGTAGAGGAAAACCAGGAGACAAAGGTAAGAATTACTCACCTGTATGTAAAACAATGCAGATTAAACAGGAAGGCTCACAAACCACCCTAAAGCCTCAGAAGAAACAGTCCAATTCTCCTCCCACCTTTTTTTTCTTAAGAAAGGTTACTACATAAGAAACAAACTGAAATGTAACATATCGATAAACCATCCATAACCATAGCTTTGAGAATGTCAGTAGTTCATGCCAAACTCCTTCATTCTTATAAAACTCCGTGTCTTCATTTGGTTTACTATTGCTGTGATGAAACACCATGACCAAAGCAAACTTAGGGAGGAAAGGGTTTATTTGGCTTATCTTTAGTTCTCTATTGCTGTTCATCAGCAAAGAAGTCAGGACAGGGACTCAAGCAGGGCAGCTGGCAGCAAGAGTTGATGCAGAGAGACTGGACGAGGTGCTGCTTACTGGCTTGCTCAGTAAGCTCAGTCTGCTTTCTTTCTTATACAGGCCAGACCCACAAAGTACTGGACCCTCCCACACCAATCACTAAGAAGATGTCCTACAGGCTTGCCTACAGTCTGATCTTCTGTTGAGGCTGCTTCCTCTCCAACAACTCTAGCTTGTGTCAAGTTGACATAAACTAGCCAGCGCACTCCAGGAAGACAGAATTGAAGAAGCCAAGGACCTGGTCAGGATCTCAGTATTACACAGCTCTCTGTCTGCAGAGAACATCAATAAACACTAATGTACTCTACTGGGGGAAACTCAGCAAGTATTCAGAATGCTACTTTTACTTCACAAAAGGATCGGGTGATCTTGAATTTCCAAATGCAGTACTTTATAACATTATATTTTTATGTAAAATACAAGCCTACCCATTAATCATTTAAGATAAAAATAGCCCAATGATTCAGAAACCGCATTATTTGAGAATGGCTCAGAGGACTGTTAGTCTCAAATTCCTTTCTTAGTTCAAAAATACTTTACAATCTTCAAGAGAAAGCTTAGAATACCTTCAAAAATAATTCAATGCTACATTAAGGCTAGAAGCATCACAGGTAGGGAAAAATAAGAAAAAAAAATAGCTTCAACATTCATTTTCTCTCTTCCTTACTTGAAAAGAGATTGCTGCTATGCATGCTAACAACTTTAAGTCTGATTAACACAGGACTAAGGATCCAAGGAGAAGGGCTCTAAAGAGAAATCAGAACCAAGATAAAAAGATTTGACAGCAGCCAAGAAGTATAAACATGGTGAGGGAGAGACCTTTACTTCAGCGGTGTAGTCAACAGGGCCTCACTGAGGCTCACACAAGCAATTAATTAAACTCATTGGGACTGGCACAGTCATAAAAATGGGGGTGGGTCTAGCTGCAGGGAGGAAGGGGGTCTAGAGGTGTGGGACAAGAGAGGACAACGGGGGAAGTTAAATATGGCATGGCTATGTATATGAAACTGTCATGATGAAATCCATTAAGTATAACTAATATATGCTCACAAAAATAAGCCAACACAATAGGAGATGAAGGCACCATTTGGAGAGGAATTGGCAGCATTACAGAAAACAGGAGCTGGGGCTGGAGAGATGGCTCAGAGGTTAAGAGCACTGGCTGCTCTTCCAGAGGTCCTGAGTTCAATTCCCAGCAACCACATGGTGGCTCACAACCATCTGTAATGAGGTCTGGTGCCCTCTCCTGGCCTGCAGGTATACACACAGACAAATATTGTATATATAATAAATAAATAAATATTAAAAAAAAAGAAAAGAAAACAGGAGCTGGCTTTATGGGAAAACGTCTGTATGAGATTTACCTTGGCTTACTTTTGAGGGAAGGTGACTATGAGCAAATCAGATCTTCCCCGACCCTGTTTTTTTACATTCCCAATTATTATTTACCGGTTCTTTCATGTGCACCACTGCTGTAACATGCACTGAATCCATGTCCATTGTCCGACCTTCTGGGAAGTCCTACCGAGTATTTTTACACTATGAGTTTTTGTTTGTACTTTACGTTTTCTTTTTTCTTCCGGTTATTTACTTGGTCTTCTGAGACAGAAGCCTGTGGGTCCTGTCAAACTTGCACTCAGGTTCTGGGATTACAGGTGTGCACTACCACATCTGGGTGTTACAGTTGCTGCTCCCAATTTATAACTAAGTGCAGTAGAGTTTAAAAGGCAAGGGTTCTGGGATTACAGGTGTGCACTACCACATCTGGATGTTACAGTTGCTGCTCCCAATTTATAACTAAGTGCAGTAGAGTTTAAAAGGCAAGGGTTCTGGGATTACAGGTGTGCACTACCACATCTGGGTGTTACAGTTGCTGCTACAATTTATAACTAAGTGCAGTAGAGTTTAAAAGGCAAGGGTTCTGGGATTACAGGTGTGCACTACCACATCTGGGTGTTACAGTTGCTGTTACAATTTATAACTAAGTGCAGTAGAGTTTAAAAGGCAAGGGTTCTGGGATTACAGGTGTGCACTACCACATCTGGATGTTACAGTTGCTGCTCCCAATTTATAACTAAGTGCAGTAGAGTTTAAAAGGTAAGGGTTCTGGGATTACAGGTGTGCACTACCACATCTGGGTGTTACAGTTGCTGTTACAATTTATAACTAAGTGCAGTAGAGTTTAAAAGGCAAGGGTTCTGGGATTACAGGTGTGCACTACCACATCTGGGTGTTACAGTTGCTGCTACAATTTATAACTAAGTGCAGTAGAGTTTAAAAGGCAAGGGTTCTGGGATTACAGGTGTGCACTACCACATCTGGGTGTTACAGTTGCTGCTACAATTTATAACTAAGTGCAGTAGAGTTTAAAAGGCAAGGGTTCTGGGATTACAGGTATGCACTACCACATCTGGGTGTTACAGTTGCTGTTACAATTTATAACTAAGTGCAGTAGAGTTTAAAAGGCAAGGGTTCTGGGATTACAGGTGTGCACTACCACATCTGGATGTTACAGTTGCTGCTCCCAATTTATAACTAAGTGCAGTAGAGTTTAAAAGGTAAGGGTTCTGGGATTACAGGTGTGCACTACCACATCTGGGTGTTACAGTTGCTGCTACAATTTATAACTAAGTGCAGTAGAGTTTAAAAGGCAAGGTTAAGCTGAACAGGATAGCACATTTGTCCAGGACCAGGTCTTGAAATCCCACCAATCCCTGAGCTTTCCCCAAAGGCAGGTTGCAGAATCCCACCAATCCCTGAGGTACCTGGGCAGGAAATCCCACCAAACCCTGATCCTGCCCCAGAATCAGGATACAAAAATCCACTAATCCCAAGTCACTTTGGAAAGCTCTGCCATGTACCTCCCCCACCAACAAAACAAAACAACCACAACAAAAAACCTATATAAAAGCCCTGTATCCTGTTCAGTTTGCCGCTGCTTCTCACTCTAGAGGCAGCCCCAGGAGGATCCTTCCTTCCCATTAATCTCAAGAGTGAGGTTTGTGTGCTGTGATACTTTCGATGGAGCAGAGCTAGGCTGTAACAACTTTCACCAGAGCCAGGCAGAAGTGTAACACTTTCGAACTATAACACTGGGGAAATTGTCCCCTAGAGGAGGGTAGCTGCAACAACTTCATAGGAGAAACCTTCCCCCAGCAGCAGAGTTGTTACACTTGCATTGGGAAACCTTTCCCTGGAGAACAGCAGGAAGCCGCTACACTTTAAGTGACTTTGTTATATAGGAAGACCCAGCCTCAATAAACAAAACAAAATAAGTAAAAATATCACCAATTTTGAGATATAATTAAAATTAGTAGGCCAGAGAAACAGTTCAATGGGTAAAAGTGCTTGACACCAAGCCTGGTAACCTTTGCCCCTAGAGCTCATATGGTAGAAGTGAACTGACTCCCTCAAGTTGTCCCCTGACACACAAAATAAAATGTGAAAATAAATAACCAGCCACCCTGCTATTTATATCATTTATATATTATTTATATATAATAATTCATATCATCAAATAAAGTCAAGGGGGAGTACTTTTATTCAATTAACAGTGTTTGTCAAGTACAGGTTTAAGCCCTTCAAATATTCACAACATCTTAAGAAGTGCTTATTGTTATTCAGCTTCACAGCTGGGGAAACTGAAGCATAAACAGAGCAGTTAAAAATAAAGAGACCAAGGTGCAGAGACAGCAAAGACAGATACAGGGGTAACCCAAGAAGTTTCACTAAAATTCTGTGTTCTTAGCCACCGGCTCTGCTGCACTCAAGAAATGTAAGTTCTTTTTTCTTGTTGTCTTTGTTTGTTTTGAAACAGAGTCTTATTACGCAGCCCTGGCTGGCCTGGAATTCACTACCTATACCAGGCTGGCCTTAAACTCCAAGATCAGCTTGCCTTGGCCTCCAGAGTCCTGAGACTATGTGCCACCACACCCAGCCAGAATTTTTTTCTTCAGACAGCAAGGGGTTGGAGATGTAGTTCTGTGGAAAGTCACTTACTCAAACTCGTGTGAGGCCCAGTATTCCACCACCAACCAGCACATCTAAAAGGACAAACAATAGGACTGGGGATGTAGTGAAGTGGTAGTGGGATCATCTAGTGTGCGTAAGACCTTCAGTTCAGTCTTCAGAAGCAGGGGAGAGCGAGCAACCGAGAAAGAGCAAGAGAGCAAGAACATGCAGTTTGTGCATGCGTGTGTGCATGTGCGTGTGTGTGTGTGTGTGTGAAAGAGAAGAAGGCTGAAGCAGGATAACAAGTTAGAAGCCAATTTGAACTACAGAAAGTTGGTCAAATAAGTAATCAAAGAAATAGAGATTCTAGCCATCACTTATTTCAACATACAGCCACTTAAATTTAATAGTCCTTGAAGACAAGTGTCTTTTCCCTCCTTTCCTTTGCCTAACATTTAAATTTTTTTTTTTTTGATTTTCGAGACAGGGTTTCTCTGTAGCTTTTGGTTCCTGTCCTGGAACTAGCTCTTGTAGACCACGCTGGCCTCGAACTCACAGAGATCCGCCTGCCTCTGCCTCCCGAGTGCTGGGATTAAAGGCGTGCGCCACCACTGCCCGGCTAACATTTTAAATCTTAAAAGCCTGCAAAAATTATTGAAATGTTAACTATTAAATAACTTTTTCAAACTTAGATAAAGATGAACACCCAGTGGCTTTCAGAAAACATCTGGAAAATGCAATAGCCTTCTTTTATTCTTTAATCCTGTGCATCGTTTAACAGGGGGCATAGAAACCGCTGTGATGTGTAACATGAAGGAATACAAGGTTTGTAACTGTCCCTAGACCAAGGGTGATTGCAGTGAGTTGATGCCAGAGAGGGAAAAAGGAAAGGGCTCCTGGATCAACAAGGACCTGCTCGGACCTGCTTCGGAGAGCCTTCCTGCCCCAAGGTCTCACTACCTCTCCCTCCCTTTACTTCAGGGACTGATAACAAGTCTGTGATTCCAACACTCCAGAGGCCAAAACAGAAGGATATTGAGTTCAAGGCTAGCCTGGGCTACAAAGTAAGGCAATGTTTCAAGGAGAGAGAAAATAGGAGCTTGAGGGTGTAGCTGTTTGTATGCGACTAGCATGTACAAAGCCTTAGGTTCGCCAAGCAGTGGTGATGCAGTTTTATCCCAGCACTTGGGAGGCAGAGGCAGGTGGATCTCTGTGAGTTTGAGGCCAGCCTGGTCTACAGAATGAGTTCCAGGACAGCCACAGCTACACAGAAAAACCCTGTCTTGAACGCTCAACGTAGCAAGTTCCTGTCTCCTCTCAGCTCTTCTCACCCTATCCCCTATCCTAAACCCCAACTTTGCTTCCCTTCCCCCCATTCCTATGTAACCCTGACATTTTGGTCACGCTTTCTCTCTCCCCTTTGCCTTCTTGGCCCTCCATTCTCTTCCTCTCTCGCATCCCTATTTCCCCTCCCCCCCCAGGCCTGGTTCAGTCTACTGGTCATGTATAGTCTACTGCCCTGGAGTGGTCACGTCCTCATTTCATTCACTGCTCAGCCAGGACACAGAAAACTGTAATAGCAGTTTCTGAGTGTAAGCCCAGACTTCCTCGGAGCAAAGGGGAGCAGCTTTTTGCTGTGGACCCAACACCAGCATGGATCACTAGCATCAGCCTCAGAGGGACTCTTGCACAACAGACATCTAAACAACAATGGAAACTTTATTCATTTGGTTTTGTTTTTGACACAGAGCCTCCTTATGTAGTCCTAGCTAGCCTAGATCAGGTTGGCCTTGAGCTCACAGAACGCCTGTTATGCTGGGATTAAAGGTGAACCCCACAGTGCCCAGCACAATGGAGAATTTAAAGGATTAAGAAACTAAGGACTCTTTGAGGGCAAGTTATAAGTAGGTGGCTAAATGAGCTGCTGCCTTAGCCAACTGCTGGCACAACAGATCAATAGCTAGGCATCCAATCAGGTTAGTTATATGCAGTCATGCCAAAGACTTTTAGCCAATGGAGTGCGAAAGAAAACAACATAGGCCACTGCTAGGTCTGATCCACGAGAAACTTCTCTCATGCATGCTCCTCCTGCTCCTTTCCCCTCCTACTCAAACCAAACATAACTCTTTTTTTGTTTGTTCGTTTTCTTTTGTTTTTCAAGACAGGGTTCCCTGTGTAACAGTTCTAGCTGTCCTGGAACTAGCTCTTGCAGACCAGGCTGGCCCCGAACTCACAGGGATCCATCTGCCTCTGCCTCCCAAGTGCTGGGGTTAAAAGTGTGCGCCACCACTGCCCAGCCCCAAACACAAATCTTTTTTTTTTTAATTTAATTTATTTATTTATTAAGGATTTCTGCCTCCTCCCCGCAACCGCCTCCCATTTCCCTCCCCCTCCCCCGATCAAGTCACCCTCCCTCATCTGCTGGAAGAGCAATCAGGGTTCCATGACCTGTGGGAAGCCCAAGGACCGCCCACCTCTATCCAGGTCTCCTAAGGTGAGCATCCAAACTGCCTAGGCTCCCCCAAAGCCAGTACGTGCAGTAGGATCAAAAACCCTCTGCGATTGTTCTTGAGTTCTCAGTATTCCTCATTGTCCTCTATGTTCAGCCAGTCCGGATTTATCCCATGCTTTTTCAGACCCAGGCCAGCTGGCCTTGGTGAGTTCCCGATAGAACATCCCCATTGTCTCAGTGTGTGGGTGCACCCCTCGCGGTCCTGAGTTCCTTGCTCGTGCTCCGTCTCCTTCTGCTCCTGATTTGGACCTTGAGATTTCTGTCCCGTGCTCCTCTGTCTCTGTCTCCTTTCATCGCCTGATGAAGGTTAATATTCATGAGGATGCCTATGTGTTTGTCTTTGGGTTCACCTTCTTACTTAGCTTCTCTAGGAACATGCATTATAAGCCCAATGTCCTCCAAACACAAATCTTTATTAAGTTTTTATATAGTGAATGCCTATCTGGAGCTGGGTTTTCATACATTTACTCCAGTGTATCTATACTTGTAACTATACATGTAAACATGTCTCTCAAAAACTGTGAACTCTAGCAAGAGATGTCTTTGTGTGAAGACGGGACAACTCTGAAGTCATCAGAGCTGCCGTGTTTTTTGTTGAGACCAGAGGGGACCCCATCGGTCCACTTCTTGATAAAGCTTTCTGCATATTGCCAGGAGCAACAGGACCCAGAGGTTTGAAGTAGCTGGGTTTTGTTGTCACTGTTGTGGCATGGAGTCTCATGTACTCAGGCTGCCCGCAAACTTGATGTGCAGCTGAGACTAGGCCTTGAACGCGGGCGCTTCCAGTTTCCCTCCTACCCTCAAGATCCTGCCTTCCCTGTGCCATACACTACCACTCTCAAAAGACTGGGTTGTCGGAATGGCTGATTCCCATCACCTAACATCATGATACTTAAAGTGGGGGATATATATAAACCTGAAGTTATATGACTGAACTGGGAAAGAAGCCCGGGATAAATCATAATCTTTCCCAAGAACGGTAATGTTGTGATCTCATAAATAAATAACTCAAAATGGCATCAATCAGAACCAATGAACTGACTGCAAGTCACATGAATTCTTAAGGTAGGTTAGAATCCAGTGGTACTTCTCTAAATAATCAATTCTAGTTTTACAGCAGAGGACTATTCAGTTACCTCTGTGTTCAAGAGCTGCCCAGCTCTCGCTCAGCTGTCTGGAAGTCTATCCTTTCTCTCTTAAAGTCCCTACTGCACATTCACTTCTGGCACAGGGTATTTGTGCATCAGAGCCTTTGTGGAGGGCTAAGATATTGCTCCCAAAGATACTTAAGTCCGACCCACCTCCTAGAACCTATCAGCACTCCTCATTATGACAAGAAGGTTTAACATACCTTCGCACAGCATCCTGAGACAGAGAGAATAATTTCTGACTATCTGGGAAAGCCCTACATGCCACAAGTTTCCTCAGAAGAGGGAAGGGTGGAGACTCAGTTACAGAGGTAGATGATGATGGGAGCAGCCAACCAAAGAAGACTGCCAGAAGGAGCTACACACTGAGTCTAGCAGGATGGTCCATATGTGAAACCCCTGCACCTGGGAGCCTAATGCAGGAAGGTTACCATGCACTCAAGGCCAGCCAGGGCTATAGGGTGAAATGTCTTTAAAAGGCAAAAAGAGTTGCAGGCTAACAGATACAGTCACTAGAAGCTGAAAAAGGCTAGAGAAACACATCTGTCTCTGAGATGTCCAAGAGGCTTCAGGTCCCTGATACCTTAACATTAGCCTCGTAAAATACTTTAGAGCCAAGTTGAAAGCTAATACATTTGTGCTGCTTATTTTTACCAGTGTGCACATGTCTGTGAATGCCTGTGTACTAGGGCCTGAAGAGGCCAGAAGCAGCTTCAGATCTTCTGGAGGTTTTTTGTTTGTTTGAGGCAGGGTCTCTCTTTGCAGCTTTGGCTGTCCTAGAACTTACTAAGTAGATCAGGCTGGCCTCTACCTGTGCCTCTGCCTCCAGAGTGCTAGGATGAAAGTCATGTGCCACCATATCCTATGCAGAAAGCAGTCATTGAGTCATCTCTCCACTTCCACACTCATGCTCTGCCCATCCCCACCCCGCCCCAGACATGGTTTCTCTGTGTAGTCCTGTCCTAGAACTCACTCTGTAGACCAGGCTGGCCTCGAACACAGAGATCCACTTGCCTGTTTCCCAAGTGCTGGGATTCAAGGTGTGTGCTACCTTCTAGCTGCTGTCTGAAGTCACTAAGTGTGTGGTAATTTGTTAAGCAGCCATATGAAACTAAGAAGCCTTTCTAAAAGCTGAATAGTAGTCAGCCATGGTGGCTTATGAGGAAGGAGGATTAGATTTGAGGCCAGCCTAAGATAAACAGTGAACTTAGGACAGCCTAGGGTACAGTGTGAGAATGTCTCAAAAACAGGGCCAGTGAGATTACTCATCTGACCTCCATTTGATCCCCTGAACCTACACTGCAGAAGCAGAGAGTGGATTCCCAGGTGTCTTCTGGCCTCCAGAGTGCCAGTGTCATGTGCAGCACACGCACACACTATAAATGTAATATTTAAAATCAGAAAGCTTAGCAGTGGTTTGTACATAATCCACTCTAAGGTACTGACCTGAACTAGCATGAAAAGATTCCATTTCACTATACACAGTCTCATTTTTGTTATCAAGCAAATAACTACACAGACATCACCTGCGCCGAGGATGTGTCTCAGTTGGTACAGTGTGCTTAGCGTGCACAAGGCCCTGGGTTCAATCCTCAGGACCATGTCATATGGTCATAGGGTACACAGCTGCAATCCCAACACTGCAGAGTTAGGGAGGTAGAGGACTCTAAATTCAACGTCACTCCCAACTACACAGCAAGCTGTGGACTAGACTGAGTAACAAGAGAACCCAGGAGGTTTCCCCCTTTGTTGTTGTTTTTAAAGAGACCACTGAAAATGAAGGGTTTGTATTTTGTTTATTTTTGTTAATTTTCTTTAGCATTAGAGTGGAAAAGCAAAAAAGCAATGTCTTAAGTTTCCCTTGGTGGCGCTGGCCTTTAACTCTTAGCACTGGCAGAGGCAGGTGGGCCTCTGAGCTCAGGCTAGCCTGATCTATAAAGTTCTAGGCCAGCCAAAGCTACACAGTTTGAGAGCCTGTCTCAAACAACAACAGCAACAAAAAGGCAATGTCTTCAGTTCTATTTGTAATAAATAGAAGCTGCAGGTGGGGTTGACACTGAATGCCTAATTCCAGCATTTAAGAAAACATCAAGTTCTCTAAGTTCGAGGCCTAGCTACACAGAGAAACCCTGTTTCAAAAACAAAACAAAACAAAAAAGCAAGCAAGCAGGACGGTGGTGGCACACACATTTTTAATCCCAGCACTGGGAGGCTGAGGTAGGTGGATCTGTGAGTTCAAAGCCAGCCTGGTCTACAAAAGCTAGTTCCAGGACAGGCTCCAAAAAAAAAAAAAAAAAAAAAAAAAAAACTACAGAGAAACCCTGCCTCAAAAAACAAAAAAGAAAAAGAAGCAAAAGCTGCAGAACACATGGTCATGAGTTTGTAAACAAAGACACAACTCTAAAACTGCACTAATAGGAAGTGAAAGAAAGTCAGCAAGTAATGCGAGCTTACTTTTGCCTTAAATGTTATAGAATATCTAAGGTAAAAATACAAACCAAACATTGCTCACTTTGTTCTCTGGTCAATAAATACTATCCTTGGGGGCTGGAGAGATGGCTCAGAGGTTAAGAGCACTGACTGCTCTTCCAGAGGTCCTGAGTTCAATTCCCAGCAACCACATGGTGGCTCACAACCATCTGTAATAAGATCTGGTGCCTTCTGGCTAGCAAGCATACAGACAAAACACTGTATACAAATAAATAAAATCTTAAATAAATAAATAAATACTATCCTGAATCCGACAGGCTGGAAAATGGTCCACGCAGAGGTATCTCACACAGTGTTACCAGGCTGCATGTTTGTACAGTTCTAGCCCGTGCAGATGCTGTTATACCAGCAGAAACAGGCAGACCTGATACCAGTAACGTATACTTTAAGTCCATTTCTCATTGGATTATCACAATACTAAGAAGCAATTTATTACGACTGATTTTAATCGTGCAATTGAAGAAGCTGAGGTTAACAAAAAATATATTGTTTTCAAATGAAGATGAGCATGCCGACAACATCTACCTCTTGAGTGTTTTTTGTTGTGAGTTAGTTGTGTGTGCTCGTGTGTGTGTGTATCTATGTGTGAGACAAAGTTTCGCTAGGAAGCTTTGGCTGCCTGGCAACTCAGACATCCTCTTGCCTCTGTCTCCCGGCCAGTGCTGGGATCACAGGTGTGCACCATCACACCGGGCCAGCAGCAAGCTCTGCAGATAGGTGTGTGGACCAGATGCCACGACACACGGAAGTCATCGCATAGAAGCTGGCATCACGGCATACAGTGTATTCCTTGGCTTTGCTTCCTAAAATCTGCTTTCTGACAGCGAAAGAGGCGAGAGCCAGAGGTGGGTGTGCAGTGAGTGCAGGAAGGGCAGGCAAGAGCGAGCAGGGGCTACCTACCCGTCATCGACCACAGAGCCTGACACTCAAGAGACCCACTCGGCCTCCCACGCGCGCACGTGCTCCGCGCTCCCGCACCGCCCGCTCCCCTCCGCGCTCCCCGCCCAGAGCTTTCCACGCGCATCCCGCGCGGCGGCCGCCGGTCGAGAGAGCTGCAGCCCGTGCTCGTCACCCCGCCCGGCCCAGCAGAAGGTACCTCAGAAGCAAACCCCACACTGGAGCTGGAGAAAAACCACGCTCTGCCCACGGCCGTCCGGATCTCCGCCCTCCGCCTCTGATTGGAGAAAATCATAGAGGAAGCCGAAGCGGATTGGTCCACAGCAGAGAGGCGGTCCACAACCGCGGGCGCCGAAGAAGCGGGAGCAGCGCAGCTTCGCTCGCTACCTTCCGATTGGACGAGGACAGGAATCCTGCGCATGCGTAACTCAGCCGAGGGGCGGAGCGCCGTACAACACCACCCCCTAGGTCAGGTTAACGGAAGTCCCTGCCACCCAGCTTCCTGGATGTGTGACCAATAGACGACAAGAATAAGTTCTGCCTTTTCATGCGGATGTGGCTTTACCGGCTTCTTGAAGCTGACACTGGGGTTTCCAGTATTTCCTTGGCTTCCTCAGACTGGAGAAGAAAGTTCTTATGCAGACTAGGGGACTCATCCTGAGAGTGAGGCAGGATTTGGTAGCCCCGAAGTCACCACGTGATCACACAGCCTAGCGGCACAGGCCGGTTTGAATGAGTGTTACCCGGCTTTCACGCCCGCACGGGTATAACGGAAGGTAACAGGAGCTCTCCCTTTGTCAGGGATAAAACAGTTATTGAATCTGGAGGTAGTTTTGCTTCGGGCCCGGGAGACTGTCCATGATGATCCGGCCCTGTGTCATCCACGCCTTGCTTCGTTGTCGGTTTTTAAATTTATTTTGATACAGGGTCGATGTTCCAACCGTAGTGGAGCCCATGAAATCTGCCTCTACCAGCAGGAGAATGAGCTCATCCTTGTGCATGGGGAAGCCCAGAATATAGATTTAGGTGGACCCTTCCCTCTTTTTCATTATTGATGAACTCCTGTGGTATAACATGCACGAGCACGCAAAGAAAGTGGGGTCTCCAGTGTAAGCAATTCAGAAAAATGTACTTCTTGGTACCTCATTAGTGCAAGCAAGCCAGATAGTCTCTGGGCCTGGAAATACATTCGACTGCCATTCCTGCGGTTAACCCTCTGTGTACTTCTAGAGGAACCTGCATAGGGAGAATTAGCTAGAGAGTAGCATGGTGTCATTAAATAGGCACCCTTCCCTTGAAGTTCCCCCTGGGTGAGTTTAGGTTGGTCCCACTTATAGCTATTAGAGTTAGAAGTAGAGTTTATTGTTTGATTAGTTTTATTCCAACCTAATATGGGGCTTGGGATCTTGGCGTACTGACCTGTGTCTGGTTGAGAATGGTTAGGAAACTGATAGACTCTTCTCACATCCCAAACACTGGGGAACTGGCTTCTACTGCCTCCTGGACCTTTATCTTTGAGATTACCAAAGAAATTCCTGGGGAAACTGGAGTTTGGGGCTTGCCACCTTAGGGAGCTCATAACCTGATTTTCTAGGTTTTACCAGTTTGCCAGTAATATCTTTTGGCTTTTGCCAGGCCCTAATCTTTATAAATATATCACAGGTAGGTGGTGATGGTTTCATTTTTAAGACCGTGCAGGGATCAGTGTAACCCCAGGAGGACTCAGTTTTGCAGTGATACTAAGCACAATGCCTTGGGGGTGTCATCCAGGCAGGCATAGTACTGGATAGATCAGAGCCCCTTCTCTTGCCTGGTGTACTCACAGCCCCAGGGACATGCTCCTCCCAGCAGCCAGAGAGCCATTTCCCGGTAGCGTCTGGATGTAATATTGTACAGAAATCTACCTGTCAGGTAGGTTGGGTCTCAGTGAATAGATTGACTAAGCGCTCCCTGGTTCTGGTCTTTTTAAATTTTTATACTCAAGACCCTGTCTTATGAAGGTTTGGGGCCTTTCCCACAGGGACAGCAAAAGACACTAGCACAGCTGTTCAGAGGACCTGGTGATGACGCATCTGTTGTTACCTTCTGAAGCCTCCTCCTGCTGGATGTGGTGGATTTGTTGGGTGGCCTTCATTGCTGTTCCAATCCAGATCATCTTTATCTGTATGAGGTCACCAGGCTGGAACTTGTGGGCCAGCTCAGGCATGGGGAAGGGCACAGAGTCTCACTGCTGACGAATAGCCCTCTGGGTCTATTGCAGGGCCTGTAAGAACTTGGGGAGAGGATGGTTAGTAATTTCTGTCTCATGAACTTGATGCAAGATGCATCTGGCCCTTAGGAGAGCAAAAGGTAGGACTGGCCCAATTTTTGCCACTATCAAGGCCATATTTTAAAGGGTGTTTTGTTTTTATTGTTATTTTTTAAGATTCATGTATTATGTTTATGGTATGTATGTCTGCATGCCAGAAGAGGGCAACAGATCTCATTATGGATGGTTGTGAGCTACCATGTAGTTGCTGGAAATTGAACTCAGGACCTCTAGAAGAGCTACCAGTGCTCTTAACCTCTGAGCCATCTCTCCAGCCCAAGTTTTTTATTTTTAACATTTTTACCTGTCCTGAGTTTTCTGGCCAATCTAATTAATGTTTAATGCTTTTCCCAGATTTGGGAATATTTTGGCTATGAAGGCCAGGCCATGATCAGACCCCAGGGATATGAGCAATCCAAACCTAGGGACTATCCCTGGAGAAGCTTCTTGGTGATTATTGAGGCAGTCTCTGTCATAGTTGGGGAAGGATTCTTCTCATTCCTAGAAGGTGTCTTCAAACACCAGGGGGTACTTGTATCAAGTGGCAGTCTGTTTGATTTCAGTTAAATCCAGTACCTGGTCCTCTCCGGTGGTGTTCCTGGGCCTGGACCCCACCCAGAACATTTCCTGCTCCTTTGGGGTTTACCTGTGCACAGATGACACACCTGGAAGTAATGTCATTGACAAGACTCCAGCTGAGAGATGTAGTACCTGGACCTAAGGAGCTCAGTAGTTTAGGTGGCCCTTAGGTGAGTGGCTTGGTGGCGCTCCCTTGCCAGCTGTCTTTCAATAACTATTGGAGTACAGGTCTTTTGTCTGGCAACATCCACCAAACCTTTTTGTCTTGTTGGTACTCTCTCACTTGGTCCAGTAGTCTCCTCCCATGTGTAGTCTGAGCACTGAAGCAGGTTAGGTTCAGGCAATGTCACCAAATCGGGAGCAGCTCTCAGGCTTCCTCCTGGGCTGCCAGCTCCACTACCCTACTACCCCATGTTTTGGGTGAGTTTCCCTTTTGGTGTCCATTGGCCATTTTGGGTGGTAGTCAGAGGACTTCCAACAGGATCTCCTCTTCATTTTTGGTCTCCTTATTGGCTGGGGTGAGGAGCCCTCTTTCTCAGTACAGGGCCCTTTGTATGTGGGCATTGCAAAAGGCATACTGGTTATCAGCGCTTATGGTGATGACCTTGGTTTTCTCTAGCGGAGCCCCTAAGTTAATGCCAGGACTCAGCTTGTTAGCTGTGTGTTCCTCAGTTAAGTGATTGAACGTCACATAGTCTTCTCCTGGGTTATCACCACAGCCCCAGCTTACCTAATTTCATTCTGGATGAAACTGCTCCCATCAGTATACCTAACCTTGTCTGTCTCCTGCAGTGGGCATTAGTCAGGCCAGGCCTGACAGGTTGAATTACCTACACTACTTCTAGGCAATTGTGCAGAACACAGGGTCATCATCTGGTAACAGAGTTGCAACATTGAGGGCTGATGTTATGCAGAACCAGATATGGGGGCTGGTTCAGGAGCACCTGGGTATCTGACATCCATCTTTCTGAAGTGCCCCAAAGGAAGGCCTGTTTAAGGGTTTTTAATCCAGTGAAGAGACACCATGACCACAGCAACTTATAAAGAACAACATTTAATTAGTGCTGGCTTACAGTTCAGAGATTTAATCTGTCGTCATCATGAAGGGAAACATGGCAGCTTGCAGGCAGACATGTTGCTGGAGAAGTGGCTCAGAGTTCTATATCTAGAACCTCAGACAGCAGGAAGAGAGAGTGACACTGTGGGTTTCTTGAGCATCGGAAACCTCAAAACCCACCCCCCAGTGACACTTCCTCCAACAAGGCCACACCTCCTAATAGTGTCATTTTCTATGGGCCTATGAGACCATTTTCATTCACATCATCGCAGCGCCTCAACTGAATGTGGAAAGCGAGGAACAGTTCCTGCCCCAAAGTCAGTTTATCAGCCGTCTTCCCCAAAGAGCAGTTTCAGCCATGACCTGAATACAAGGGGCCACTGAGATTGAGAGGACTCCCTTTGCACTTCCCCGGCCTCATCCACATACAGGTGGAAGGTTGCTGATGTCTCGGGGAGCCAGGCCTAGAGTTTTCTTAGGACTTGAAAAGCCTTCTGTTTTCTATTGAGTCTTGGTTGTTATAGAGACAGTGACACCATGTCTCAAAATAACAACAAAAATAAAATACCAAATAAAGTAAAATAATTGAAAAGAAAAAGTTAAGGAAGACCAATGTCGGGAGGAGCACACATTGCACATAATTAAAGATGGAATTTTGAATACCACTTTTAGCCTTTTAAAAGACAGCTTAGGGCAGTTTCCCTGCATCTAGTGAGTCATGAACATCTGTGAACCCTTTTAGGGATGTTTTTAGTCTAGCAATTGTAAAGACCAATTTATAAATACTAAAAAACTCCTTATGTAAAAATTTTCACAAGTTTTAATTTTTTAACTTAATATGTATCTTAGTTAGGTTTCTCTTGCTGTGATAATGACCTCAGAAGAAACTTGAGGAGGAATGGGTTTATTTCATCTTATACTTAGAGGTAACAGCCCATCACTGAGGGAAGCCGGGGCAGGACAATCCATCACTGAGGAAAGCAAAGACAGGACAGTCTTTCACTGAGGGAAGCCAGTGGAGTCAGGAACTGAAGCAGAAGGAGCACTGGTTACTGACTGATTACTCTCCATGGCTTGCTCAGCCGACTTTCATATCCCACCCAGGACCACCTGCCCAGGGCGACACCACCCACAGTGGGCTATGCCCTTTTCTGTCAATATAGCACTTAAGAAAATGTCCCCACAGACTTTCCTACAAGCAATCCAATGAAGGCATTTTCTCAATAGAGTTTTCTCATACCATTTGACTCTAGCTTGTGTCTAGTCAACAACAAAGCAAAATCGAAACAAAACAAATACAAAACCACCAGAACAACATGTAAGACAAAGATTTCATTTGTGTAAAAATACATAATTTGGGATATGTAAGACCCCTGTGCTTCTAGACTTTAAGTATACTTTATAAGATTAAAGCTACATTAAGGGGAGGAGAGAATTCAACAGAGGTGTCCTAAATACTAAGCCCTGGCATGCTGGCTAGTTTATGTCAACTTGACAGAAGCTAGAGTCACTGGAGAGGAGGGAGCCTCAGTAGGGAAATGCCTCCACAAGGTGGGCTATAGGCAAGACTGTAGGTATTTTCTTAGTGATCCATGAGGGAGTGCCCAGAGCCTGGGCTGGTGGTCCTGGGTTCTATAAGAAAGCAGGCTGAGCAAACCATGGAGAACAAACCAGTAAGAGCACCACTTCGTGGCCTCTGCTCCAGCTCCTGCCTCCAGGTTCCTGCCCTGTTTGAGCTCCTGTTCTGACTTCCTTTGATGTGGAAGTGTAAGCCAAAAAACCCCTTCCTCCCTAAGTTGCTTTGGCCATGGTGTTTCATCACTGCAATAGTAACCCTAAGACAATTGGTTCTACTGCTGTGCTTCAAAGTCTTGAAATGTGTATTGGTTATCTTTCTTTTTTTATTTTGAGATATCGTTTATCCTGTGTATAGCTCTGATTGTGCTGAAACTCACTCTGTAAACCAGACTGACCTCAAACAGAGATCTGCCTGCCTCTGCCTCCCGAGTGCTGGGATTAAAGGCATGTGTCACCACTGTCCAGCTTGATCACCTTTCTATTGTTGTGATGAAACACTCTGACCAGAGCAACTTATAGAAGGAAGGGTTTCTTTTTACAGTTCCTCCAGCAAGGCCATATTTCCTAAACCTACCCAAACTGTGCCACCAACAGAAAACCAAGTAGTCAAATGTCCAAAACTGTGGGAGACATCTCATCAGACCACCAGAGAGTGCTCTATCTTAAAGATAACTTCATTTTGTTTGTTAAGAATTTCAAAGTAGAAATTAAAATGGGCACAATTTTGGGTTTAAGTGTGAACCTCTTGAAGCACCTTTGTGTGCTGCCTACTAGGCAGTGTTTTACCTGCTTAAGGAGTGACCTCCAAGAAGCTGGGCATGCTGTCATACACCTTTAATTCCAGACTCAGGACTCTAAGTCTGGGGATATATAACAAGACGGTCTCAAAACTAATTAAGCTGAAGGTGTCATTCATTTGGTAGAGTGCTTATCTATCATGCACAGAAATGATCTTGAGCAGATGTATGCCACATTCCCATGCCCATAAACCTACACAGTAAATAAAAGTTACATCATAAATACAGGGTCAACCTGAGTTACATGAAACCTTGTCTCAAAGCTACAACAACAGCAAACAGACATGGTGATTCATACTTATAATCTCAACGCATGGGAGGCTGAGGTAGGAGGTTTATTGGGTGTTCAAGGACAGTGTGAAACCTGGTCTTGAAGAAGAAGGGGGGTTGAACTCGAGGTAAAATAATGGGTGTGTGTGGGTATGTGTGTAGGAGCCAGAAGATAACCTCAGAAATTCTTATGTGGCATCCAATTTTCTGTTTTGTTTGTTAGGTGGAACTTTCTGTGCTGCCAGCCAGCTCCCAAATAACCACAGAGAGACTTATTATTAATTATAAATAATCAGCCAATAGCTTAGGCCTGTCACTAACTAGCTCTTTTTTACAACTTAAATTAACCCATATTTCTTATATACATTCTACTATGTGGCTCAGAAGGGCATGCTTGTAATGGATTAAATAAAAATGCTGTGGATTCCCAAGTGGCAGCAGTGGGCAGCGGGCCATGAGACCGTGCTGCAGGTCCCAAAAGTGGTGGCAACAGGCAGCGGGTCTCAAGAGCAGCCAGTTCCAGGCAGGGCTGTTTATCAAGTGTAACTACAATATAGAATCTGCCTAGAGAGCTGGGTCTGAGCTTGACTGTACTGGCTCTTAATAGGTAAGGTTTATAGTTGTAAAAAGACAGAAAGACAAAAAAAACTGCTTGCAATAGAAGGTTAATGGGAGAACTAACAATAGTAGAGAACATCTTAATATATTTTAAATGAGGGTTAGATTAAATATAAAGTATTTTTGTAAGAGACTTAAAAGTACATACCAGTTTAAAACATGAGACTTATTGCTTTGTAGTCTGGAATGAGATACAGTGAACAGACAATTATAACATTTAACAGTAAACATAGGTGCATTTAAGTTACATGTATGAAAACATACACAGAGTTGAACAGGAATTGAGTGAAGTGGATGCTCTTGGTGGGCCCTACCAAAGGCATGTCACTGTGCAAAACACGCAAGTAACAGAGTCAGCAAGAGGAATTTAGAGACAAAAACGTAAGTAAATTGGGGAACCAGGCAGGATATACCTCAATAAAGATGGCAGGACTTGGTCATGTGACCTGGCTCTCAGTTAAGGTGGCGGTGAAGTTACCTGACCTCAGTTAAGATGGTGGTAAGGTCACCCATGTAACAGAGTTAACACTGGGGAACCAGGCAGGGAATACCTCAGTAAAGATGGCGGAAGTTTGTTACCTGACCTAGCTCTCAGCCAAGATGGTGGCAAAGTCACCTGATCTCAGTTAAGATGGTGATAAGGTCACCTGACCTCTGTCAAAATGGCAGCAGTCACATGTTGTATGGAAAAGCCACAATTTTTGAGCGGCAGGGATTTTAAGTTTAATAATAAGAGAGACCTAGAGGCGTGATCCACCCTGTCGCTGAGCCACCATACCACAAGCAGTGGTGAGGAACAAAGGGCTGGAATTGAAAATAGCCACCTTGTGGATCTGACCAATGTTGTTGGAGGCAGTAGTGGTGGCAGGGACAGTTTGAGGAAACTCCTTCCATTTGCCTGTGCATTGACAATAGTTAGAAAGCTCCTGCTGACCATAGTTAGAAAGCTTCCATAAAAGTGGAGCCAGCAGGACACTGGCGGAGTGAGGGTAGGATCTGAAGAAGTAGGGCCTCTAAAACGCATTCCAGGGGGGAGGATGGATTGCTGGGCTTGGATGGCTTGTTTCCCATAGCTGAAACCATGAAAACGGCAACACCACAAGGCCTATAACAGGACGTCTTCCCCATAGGTGGGGTGTAAATTGGCAGTGACACCTCAGGACTTGTAGGAGAACATCCTCTGACTATAGGTGAGGTGCTATAGCCTGAATGGATCCTGTTGGGGTGACTTGGAAGCCAGAGAGGCCAAAGGCTGCTTTTAGTGGCCTTTACCAAACCAAAACCATAAACAACATGGCAGGGAAAAAAAAGAGAAAAAGAGAAAGAAAAATCTGAGGGACCCTGGGTCCCCAGTCATGGGAGGACAGACCCCAGGTTGTCCAAGCATGATTTCAGCTAAGGGAAGCAATCCAGAGATGAATGTCAGTGCAGGGCTCAACCGTAGCCTTAAAGACTGTGGTTGGGGGCTGTCCCCCATTTCTAGGAACACCAGAAGATTTCCGGGAGCTTAATGGTCAATTCCTTGGGTTCGGAAAAATGGTTAAGCTGACCAGAATGGGGGAAACTCACCAGTTGAAGTCGTTGGTTTGCGTAGAATTCACTCTGTAGAAATTGCGCTCAGGCATATAAAACACATGGTTGTTGTGGAAAAAAACACCTGGTTCAGATTCCTGACCCTGGGAGAGGGACTTGGAGCAGGAAAGCCTCCCAAGTCTCATGGCACCAATGTAATGGTGCTTCTGTCTCTCCCTTCTCCCCACTTCTCCCCTTCCCCTCTCTTTTCTGTCTCTCTCTCTCTCTCCTTACTGCTCTCCTCCCCTTCTCCCCTTTCCCTCCATAACCCATTAAATAAATATCCAACCCAACCCTACTCTGCATGGCATGCCTATCCACGTCTTTGTCTCTTGTCCTCTGTGTGGCTCCATGCCCAGAACCAGTCACCTTTGGAGACCTGTGGCATGGTCTCATGGCATGCCCATCTGTCTGTCTGTCCTTGTGGAAGAGACACATCGAGGTTTCTCACCTACCACGTGGCTCCCTGCCTGGGACTGCATTTTTACTGCAGCCACTTGGGGCATTTTAGTAAAAATGCCATTACAGAGATGGTAAAACATTTGCTACTCTTGCAGAGGAGGAGGGTTAGATTCTCAGTGTCCACATGGCAGTTTACAACCATCTATAACTCCAGTTCCAGAGAATCCAACATCCTCTTCTGACTTCAGAGGGGTAACAGGTATAATACTGTGCATAGATATCAGTGCAGGGAAAACACTTATGTACATAAAATAAATAAATTGTAAAAAATACTGAAGTTGGGTGTCCTGGGGCATGACAACTACTGTTTAAAATAAAAATAGGTGGGTGTGTTGGAACCTATTATTTCTACTCTCTTGAGGTAGAACCAAGAGGATCAGGAATTTAAGGACATCCTTGTCAATACAGTGAATATGAGGCCTGTCTGGGTGGGCTACATGAGATCCTGTCTCAAAAACAAACAAACAAACAAACAAAAAGCCTCTTTGCCATAATATATATATATATATGCCTTCATATAGAGGCACAAAATATTTGTATCCAATATTATTTAAAAACTATATGAAAACAAAAAGGAAATATATTAAGTAGCCTAAATTGTACAAATATTACTTGCAAGTTTTCATGATTGACCAGTGTCAGGGCTAAACCAAAGAAATATATCAGGTGGTGGCACACGCCTTTAATCCCAGTACTCGGGAAGCAGAGGCAGGTGGATCTCTTTGAGTTCGAGGCCAGCCTGGTCTATAAGAGCTAGTTCCAGGACAGGCACCAAAAACTACAGAGAAACCCTGTCTCGAAAATCAAAAAAAAAAAAAAAAATCAGTAGGAGATGTATAATTTTTTAAAAGGAATTTGGGATTTTTTGGGATCTGGCTAGGCACCTCTTAAACTGGCAGAGCAGCCATTAGGAAGGGCCTGTTGAATTCTCATAGGTCGCTCCATGTTGTACTGGTTAGTTTTTTTTTGTTTGTTTGTTTGGGTTTTTTTTTTTTGTCAGTTTGCTAGAAATTATTGTCATCTGGGAAGAGGTAACCTCAACTGAGAAAATGCTTCCATCAGATTGTCTATAGAGCATTATTTTGGTTAAAGACTGATTTGGGAAGGCCCAGCTCACTGTTGGCCGTGCCTGGGCAGGTGGTCCTGGGAGGTAAAAGAGATTGAACATAAGCCTGAGGAGCAAGCCAGGAAGCAGCATCCACATTCCTGTGTGGTCTCTGCTTCAGTTCCTGCCTCCCGGTTCCTGTCTTAGCTTCTCTCAATGATGGACTCTGATCCGGACATGCAGGCCTTTCCTCTCAAGTTGCTTTTGGTAAATGGTGTTGATCACAGCAATAGGAAGCTAACTTGGATAATAGTCCATGAAGGATGTCTTTCACTTGTTCTGCCCTAAGGCTTCTCAGCTAACTGACACATGCTCACTTAGATATGTAAGATAATCTTCTCTGTGTAAAATTACAAATAATGAGGTGACTCATAAATTCAGAGCATGTACTGCTTGTCCATCCAGGTTCATTTCTCAGTACCATGTCATACAACTCAAATGTAGCCCCAGCTCCAGGGGATTTGATGTCCCTTCCTGGCCTCAATGGACACCTACACACATAAATAAGGATATTTTCCTAAATCTCAATTGTTTGAGATTTAATGACATTACAGCCATCTGGCTAGTGACATGGAGATTTGTGTTTAGTGACTGAGGACTGTGCCATGCTGACACTGGTTGTCTTAGAAGTCATTTCAGAGAACCATGGTTCACATTTTGCCTTAGAGTTGTGGGGGTGGAGCTCCTGGAAATGTCAATAGGCCTGCCCTTGAAACTAGCGATTAGGTGGTGGGAATGTGTACTGTGCCTGCTTGCTGTGTACTAGTCTTTGTAGCAAGGTTCTTTTAAAGATTAAAAGCCAGGAATTGGCCTTTCCCAGAGTTGTAGACTGTAAATTAACCTGTAAATAATGTATCTTGATCATATGTACCCCAGATTCCCCCTTGAAGGCCCCCCTGAAATTTACTGGGGAAAAACAAGTTCCACCATTTTGATCAAATTAAAGTAAGATTTTTTTAAAACATTTTTTTATTTATTATGTATACAGTGTTCTGTCTGTATGTATGCTTGCTGGCCAGAAGAGGGCGCCAGATCTTATTACAGATGGCTGTGAGCCACCACGTGGTTGCTGGGAATTGAACTCAGGACCTCTGGGGGAGCAGTCAGTGCTCATAACCTCTGAGCCATCTCTCCAGCCCTTAAAGTAAGATTTTATTTATGGCTTTATCTTTTAAGTCCAGTACCCAGGAGGCAAAAGAAGGAGGATCCCTGATAGTTCAGTGCCAGCCTGGGCTACATTAGTGAGTTCTAGGCTGGCCTGGCATACATAGTTCCAGACCAGCCAGAGATACGTAGTGAGACCATGTCTCAAAACAAAACAAAAACACCATAGCTTTATTTTAAATTCTAACCCAACTTTAATTCACAGCCTACCTTATCTATTTATATCTCAACCTACATTCCCATGTTTCCTATCATATCATTTATAAACAAATCTGAAATGTTTATCTCTTGAGAAAGGCACTTGCTCTATAACCCAGGATGACCTCATACTTATGGCAGTCTTCCGATCTCCACCCCCTGCATGCTGGGTGTGAGATGCCACATACACTCCCTATCTCTAAATGGCGGAGACTTCCATAAGTATATGGAATTGAGATTGTGGTAGAACCTTACCTAATATTCACAAGGGTTCAATTTCCAACGCTGGGAAGAAAAGGAAACAAAAAAGAACAGGGCCAGTAGGATTGCTCAGTGGGTAAAGGCTCTTGCTGCCAAACCTGGCAACCCTGAGTTCAGTGCCTGGACCTCCCATGATGGAAGGAAATACCAAACTCCTGAAAATGGTCCTCTGACATCCCACGTGTGCCATTGCATGTGTGTGCATACACCCACACACTAGATAAAGGTAATTTTTAAAAAAATTGTAAAGGGTAACAGAATAGGCAGGCTTTTCTTTGAAATAAGGACTATTATTCAAAATGTCATTATGAGTAAGTTATCTCTCTAAACCTAAATTACTAGTCAGGTGACTATCTCATTCAGGAGTTTTATGAATATTAAATAGCAATGCAAATAAGATACCTAGTACAAAGGAGACATTCAGGATTATGAGGGCAAATTCCAACCTTTATTCCTACTGAAGGGCTGACTCAGACTCATAGCGAAGGTGTCAAAAACAAGCTCATGTTTGCCGAGTTTATCTGCTGGAGTTACCCTTGAAAAAAGCAAAGAAAGTTTAGTGCTAGCCCCAGAGATGCCTTGAAGAAATGAGAAATGGAGTGGAGGAAGAGTGAGCATGCCGGGCATGGTGGTGCATGCCTTCAATCCCAGCCCTTTGTTTTCTTGGCAAGATATTTTTTTAAGATGGGGTCTCACTATCTAACCCTGCTACTGGCCTAGAACTCACAGAAATATGCCTGCCTCTACCTTCTGAGTGCTGAAATTAAAGGTATATACCACAACTGGCTTGTCTTAGGGCTTCTATTGCTGTGAGGAGATGCCATGACCATGGCAATTTTTATAAAGGAAGACATGTAATTTTTATAAAAGAAGACATGTAATGGGTGGTTTGCAGTTTCAGAGGATTAGTCCACTATCATGGAGGGCCATGGTGGTGTGCAGGCAGACACGGGGCTGGAGGAGGAGCTGAGTGTTCTTCTTGGTCTGTAAGCAGCAGGGAGAGATTATCACACTGGGCGTGGCTTGAGCATATTTGAGACCTCAAAGTCCACCTACACAGCAACATACTTCCTCCAACAAGGCCACACCTACTCCAATAAGGCCAAACCTCTTAATAGTGCCACTCCCTATGGGTCAAACATTTAAACACATGAGTCTATACGGGCCATACCTATTCAAACTACCACAAGGCTCAAGATTTATTTTAAGAATTAGCTTTGTTTTATGTATATGTGTGAGTGCCTGCATATATCTATGTGTGTCACATGCATGCCTGATGCCTTGAGGAGGCCAGAATGAGTTACACATGGTGTGCGCTGCTCTGTGGCTACTAAGAAACTGAACCTGAGTCTTCTGTAAGAGTAACAAGTACTCTAACGTCTCCCATTTCTCCAGCTCTGTATTTTCAAAATTTCTGGTACATTTTGCCCCAGAGTCAAATATCAGTGATATCACTACTCACTGTCCATTATTTATTTATTTAGTGAGTTTTTTCAAGACAGGGTTTTTCTGTATAGCCCTGGTTGTATAATTCACTCTGTAGACCAGGCTGACCTCAAACTCACCTTTCTCTGCCTCCAGAGTGCTGGGATGAAAGGCATGGGCCACCACATCTGGTTTAAAGATTATTTTATTTATGCGTTTTATGTATATGGGTGCTTTGTTTGCTTGTAGGTCTGTACACTAGAAGAGCGCACCAGGCCCCATCATAGACAGTTGTGAGCCACCATGTGGTTGCTGAGAATTGAACTCAGGACCCCTACAAGAGCAGCCAGGCTATTAAACTGGGACCCATCTCTCCAGTCCCTCTTTATTTTTTTTTTCATTGTAGAGGATTTTGTTTGTTTGTTTAGCTGGTTTTGGGAGTTGCTGCTGCTGTTGATGGTGGGTTTATTTTATTTAAGAAAGGATCTTGATGTAGCCTAGGCTGGCCCTCCTACCTCTACCTCCCAAATTCTGATATTACAGGCATAGGCTACCAGGACTGGTGGCTGATTGCTGCCTTCTTTTGGGAGTCAAACAGTATTCCGTTCTTATTTTATGTTCTGGAGTAGTACATTAAGTAATTATTGGGTCCAATTTTCTAAGCCCTATATTAAATAAATTTGTTTGCCAGATAACAGAGCATCCTAAGATGCCCCGAGCTTCACAAGCCTGGATCTGATCTTAATACATGAACAATAACAACAACCTCAACATTGCAGCCAGGCTGTACTTGCTTTCATTTTAGAAAGCACATGGAAAAGTGAGTCTTATGATGATGAAAGAGATAAAATAACAACTTGAATAAATTTGTAATCAGAAAATCACAAGTGATTACAGATGATTGGCGTCCAGCTCATGAAGTGAAATTACTCCTAGGTGTGAGAGAAGATAAAGCAACCACTAAGTAGATCTGTATCTCAATCATGAACATTTATCTAATGAATTAGCATTCTCTACCCTTACATTTAATTATTAAAAATTAATAAATGGTAATTAATGATTTGTACTACAAAATTTATTACCTTTGGTAATCAGTTCTTATGTAAACTCACAGCATGTAATGATTTTTTTTTAAGAAATACTCTTCCACATTGAAAAACTCATTTGATTACTATTTAGAATAAAAAGCTTCAAGGAAAAGAGAACGGCTTCTTTCAAAGCAAATCAAAGTGCTGTGGGTAGCCCAGTGATAGGGGACTTCATGTGCTGAGGTCTTGGATCACCCATAACTTGAGTGGGAAAAGAAAGCAAAATCGCATATACACATCAAGTGTGAATGGGCTACGTCATACCCTTTCCTCCTAGCCCATGGGAAAACGCTCTGGACAGAGATAAACAAACCCCATACACTCATTTGAGCAGCTGAGTCAAGGAAAAGGAAGGATTTCAAAGCTTTGCTGAGTCGTAGAATTGCTGAAGATAGTCCTGGAGATCAATCAGTATGTAACAGGAAATGGTCAGGACTGTTTCTGGTTTTACAGTCTCTCCCTTGGTAGCCCTTCCTGGCTTTGAATTCAAAATCATGCTTCTGACTCCTGACTGCTGGGATTCTGAGCTTGTGCCACCATGGCTGGCCTTCTCTTTTGTTTGTTTTATTTGCTGCTAGGAATGGAGCCCATTGGCTGCAGCAGACTAAGCTCTACCCCTGAAAAAGTGCACACACACCCAGCCCCAGATCTTC
Source organism: Microtus pennsylvanicus (assembly GCF_037038515.1). NCBI lineage: Eukaryota > Metazoa > Chordata > Mammalia > Rodentia > Cricetidae > Microtus > Microtus pennsylvanicus. Next base: position 39,681,591 of record NC_134592.1, on the reverse strand, counting down.
ATTTCCTATGTACAAGCAGGACTCTGCTCAGAAGTAGGAAACTGGAGGTTAAAAAACACGGAACAGAAACCAATCGGCAAAGGAAACATAAACTACTACTTTTTGTTTCTTGGTTTTAAAGTACTGCATTTACTATGGCCAGGCATTTACATAAAATGTGCTCCATTTAAAACATTTCAGGCAGGGTATAGTAGCTCCTGCCTTTAATCCCAGCACTCAGGAGGCAGAGGCAGGTGGATCTCTGTGAGTTGAAGGCCTGACTGCACTAGAACTGGCTGGCAGTGAACTTGAGCTCTGGGGTTACAGGCATGCACCACATAATGCCTGGCTCTGTCAGTCTCTTTGTTAAAATTCTATGTTAGCATAGCTATTTGAACCAGGAAGAAGCACTTCTCTAAGGATTATGGATCTTTTCTACTTAGTTGATTTCCTTGTCCATTCATTACTAAACCATGATAAAGACAATAAATGAAAATAAAGCTGGGCACTGGGTAGGCCGAAGTAGGCGGATCTCTGTGAGTTCAAGGCCAGCCTGGTCTGCAGTGCTAAGACAGCTAGGGCTGTTACACAGAGAAACCCTGTCTCAAAAAACCAAAGGCAGAGAAAATGAAAGTATCAGCACTGTAAATATTTAATTTAGTGAAACTTTACCCGGTTGCATATGCATATCCAATACTTTGCTAATGTGATGGGTTTTTTTTTGTTTTTTTTATATATTTTATTTATTATGTATACAATATTTTGTCTGAGTGTATGCTTGCAGGCTAGAAGAGGGCACCAGACCTCATTACAGATGGTTGTGAGCCACCATGTGGTTGCTGGGAATTGAACTCAGGATCTTTGGAAGAGCAGGCAATGCTCTTAACCACTGAGTCATCTCTCCATCCCCCCTAATGTGATGTTTTTTACATTATCTTTAGCTTCTACATCAAACCACTATAGTCATTAACACCAGCTTCAAACCTCTATAGTCGGGGCTGGAGAGATGGCTCAGCGGTTAAGAGCATTGCCTGCTCTTCCAAAAGTCCTGAGTTCAATTCCCGGCAACTACATGGTGGCTCACAACCATCTGCAATGAGGTGCCCTCTTCTGGCCTGCAGGCATACAGACAGAACACTGTATACATAGTGGGTAAATAAATAAATATTTTTTTAAAAAAAAAACCTCTATAGTCGTTAACACTAGCTCCAAACTGCTATAGTCTCTAACGCCAGCTTCCAGTCAGTCTTCTTTGAGGCTTCTAATGCCTCCTGTGCTCTTCTTTCTGGAGCTCACTAACCTCTTTTGTCACACACTCTGGCACTAGCATCCGGGGAAGAGTGAGTTCTCTGCTTTGCCGGCCCTGGCTTTGTCTGGTGGCACCGATCGCAGCCGTCTTCTCCACGTGCCTATGTGAGAACCACATGTTCATTGTTTTAGCCCAGTTCTCAGGCAGCAGAGCCCGAGATGGGGGTTCTTATGACAGAGAAGTTCTTGAGAGTGATCTCAGTTGAAACCTTTGAGAGATGCACTCGGGAGATAGAGGCAGGAGGATCTCTGAGTTTGAGGCCAGCCTGCACTACAGAGCGAGTTCTAAGACAATCAGGGCTACAAAGAGAAACCTTGACTCAAAACGCCAAACCCGGAGAGAGGGAGAAAAATAGAATGGGGAAAAGACTAGGCAAAAATGCAGGGTCAGTTAGGTTGTCTTTGTCACTCTATCGCCAACTCTTATAAAGGAAAGCATTTGATTGGGACTTGCTTACAATTTTGGAGGTTTAGTCCATCATCCTCATAGCGGGCAGCATGGTGGCATGCAAGGAGACATGGTAGCTGAGAGTTCTACATCCGGATCTGCAGGCAGCAGGAAGAGAGACAGAGAGCAACTGGGGCCGGCTTGGGCTTCTGAAACCCCAAAGTCCACCTCCAGTGGCACACTTCCTCCAACAAGGCCACACCTCCTAATCTCTCATAAGTAGTATCACTCCCTAATGATCATGCATTTAAATATATGAGCCTATGGGATGCATTCCTATTCAAACCACCACCAAATCTATGCTAAATTTGACCCCAGAAGGAGCTCTGGCCCTGGTTAGACCTGGGGAATTTATTTTGCCTTGATGCAACCCTTTTGCAATCTACAATCATTCAGTCATCAACCTATAGTCTGCCAAGGAGGTAGAAAAGTAGTGGGGCATCAAACCTTCCAATTGAGTAGCTCCCAACATTCAAGGTCAGTTCATCCAACTGGAGGAAGGCAGGTCAGGTAAGTGCCGACAGCCAGTCAAGGGTCATAGCCTGTGGCGAACTGGGTAATGATCAGTAAGTGAGGTCTAGGCAGGGTGCTAACATTGGTTTGTGAGGTTAGGTTAGTTAAAGCTAGACAGTGTAATTGGTAAATCTTTTACTTAACCATCGTGCAGTGTGCCCATAACCTGATGAAAAGAAACAAGCACTCAACACTCACAATCTTGCCCTTGGATGCCCCCAACTTGCATAACCGGCTGGCCTTCGGACCAGTGAAGATACATGTAGGCATCAACCTATATACTATTATTGAGAATTAACTTTCTCTTTTTAAATTAAAACAGGAAACACAAATAGAAGCTTTAGGGTTTTTTTTGTTTTTGTTTTTGAGACAGGGTTTCTCTGCGTAACAGTCCTAACTGTCTTGGAACTAGCTCTGTATAGCAGACTGGCCTCAAACTCACAGAGATCTGCCTACCTCTACCTCCCAAGAGCTGGGGTTAAAGGCATGCACCACCATTGCCCACTTTGAAGCTCTAATATTTTCTTGCTGAATCTCCGAAAGTCAATTTCTTAACCCTGTTGGGAGGTGACGACACCATTCTTTACTACTCTGGAAGTACAGACTAAAACAGTCTGAGACTGAGAACACTGATCTACATCTTTCCATTCCCCTCTCACATCTTTCTCTGTAGCTGGCCCCACAGTCCATGGACACCGCCACACTTAGCAGAGTCCCCTTTTCCGCACTGTCTTCCTATACACAGTGTGCCCACAGTCAGGCCAGTGGTGGTGGTTTGTGTCTGTGACTGAAGTACTAGAAAGGTGGAGGCAGGAGACTCAGGAGTTAAAGGTCATACTTAACTACATAACAAGTTCAAGGCCAACTGGGCCTACAGGAGACCCTGTCTTAATACCAAAAACATCAAGCAAATTGGGGAGGAAAGAGTTTCTTAGCCTTATTCTTCCACGTTGCTGCTCACCACTGAAGGAAGTCAGCACTGGAACACAAACAGAGCGGGATCCTGGAGGCTGGAGCTGATGGGAGACTGTGGAGGATGCTGCTTACCTGCTTGCTTCTCCTGACTTGCTCTGCCCGCGTTCTTATAGAACCCAGGACCACCAGCCCATGGATGGCACCATTCACAATGGGCTGAGCCCTCCCTCATTGATCACCAATTGAGAAAATGCCTTACATCTGGATTTCATGGAGGTCTTTCCTCCACTGAGGCTCCTTTTTCTCTGATGACTCTAGCTGTGCCAAGTTGACACACAAAACCAGCCAGTACAGACTCTGTCTCCAAAAACCAAACAAGGGCCAGAGAGATGACTCATGGATGAAGGTAGTTGCCACCAAGCCTGATAACTCGAGTTTGATCCCTGAGTTCCACAAGATGGAAGGAGAGAACTGACTCACAGAAGTTGCCCTCTGACCTCCACATGTGGCGCATTTCCCCCACTCCCCCCAAATAAATAAATGTAACAAAAATAATCTTAAAAGAAGCCAAACAAAAATGTTTTCCAAAATCAGTAAAAAAACAAAATAATAACCCAATAAAGAAACATGCGAACAATAGTTCATTGAGACAGAAAACACTTATAATACAAACATTAAACAAAACTATAATGTAATACCATGTTTTCATTTGTCAGCGGAAAAAAATATTTTCATAATCCATTGTGCTGAATGGATAATTTATGGAGTTCAATTTTGGCAGTAACTATCCAAACACAAAATGCATGTTTTTTTTTTATTTCCTTAAAGATTTTTTAGAATTTTATTTTAATTGTGCATGTGGTGGTGGTGAGGGGGCTATGTGCATGCAGAGTCACTGGAATCCAGAAGAGAGTCTCAGATCATCTTAGAGCTGGAGTTCCAGGAGGGTTGAGACCTCTCACGTGCTGCTGAGGAGCAAACTCAGGTTCTCTGGAAGAGCAGTGTATCCTTGTGATTGCTTAGTCATCTCTTCAACCCAAATTCATAGTTGACAGTTATTGTTTCTTTTCTTTTCTCTCTTTTTATTTCCCCCCCCCCCCCAGGACAGGATTTCTGTGTGTAGCCCTGGCTATCTAAGAACTCACTCTGTAGACCAGGCTGGTTTTGAACTCACAGAGATTTGCCTGCCTCTGTCTCCAGAGTACTTGGATTAAAGGCGTGTGCCACCACTGCCTACTCAATAATTGTTTCTAATAACTTACAAAACACTATCATTGTGTGCTTGTAAAAAAATGAGAACAATATGCTAAAGGAACAGGTAGCCTTATTTGCCATGATGAAAGATGAAAGATTAGGCAACTATGCTTTATGCACAGCTGGTAGCATGGTAAGGAATACGTGCTTTGTGTGTATATAAGCAAATGTTTAATGGTAATTGAAGAAGAGCAAATATAAAGCATTTGTTGTGTGCCATATGCTAGCTAGTGTAACCAGAGTGTCTCTGAGAGCAACGAGAAGAAACCGGCATTGCGGTTACCTGTCTCCTGAAAGGGAGTCTGGTTGATGAACGATGGGGAATAGAAGGGAGATTTTGTTTTTTAACTTATGTCTTTTGAAACATGGGTTTGAAGTAATTTTTTTTTTTTTTACAAAAAGGAAGAAAGAAGGAGGTACTGGATGTAAGAGATAATGTTACCCCGGAACTGGTACAGGACTCACCCAGACACCAAATTCTCAGTAAAAAGGAGATATGTGTGTTTTTGGCTGGGGAGGGGGGCAGCAATGTAAAGGCAGAGAGCAAGAGCAAGCAGCAGCAGAAGCAAGCATTTTTTGCAGAAGTGTATTTATTTATTTATTTATTCGAGACAGGGTTTCTTTGTGGCTTTGGAGCGTATCCTAGAACTAGCTCTTGTAGACCAGGCTGGCCTCAAACTCACAGAGATCCGCCTGCCTCTGCCTCCCAAGTGCTGGAATTAAAGGCGTGTGCCACCACCGCCCAGCTGCAGGAGTGGGTTTTTAAGGGGAAAGGTCGTGTGTGTGTGTTTGTGTGTGTGTGTGCGTGCGTGTGTGCGTGCGTGCACACACATGTGCTAGAGTGACTGGACATATCAAATAATGAATTTTGATTATTGGACCTTGGTGTTTTGTCTCAGGAATGAGTCAGTAGTCAAATAATGGAATGGACCTTGGGGGTTAGCTTTAGCAATGTAATCTAGTGGTTTTTAGAAGGCTGAGGGAAATGGAGAAAAGAGCAGAACCTGTCTACAAAGTTTACTATGCTTGGGCCTGTTAGAACCCTTCACTGGGGACACAGCTCAGTGATAGGGCTCCTACCTAGAATGTGTCAGGGCTCTGATCTGATTCCCAGCCTTTCAAAATGAACAATTCAAAACACCTCTCTGGCTGCTGCTGAATGATCCACAGCCTTCCATGTTACTTACTGAAAATTCTAGTCTTTAAGACCTAGGAACTGGATGTATAGCTTTTTCCCTGCCTCTACCTCCTTCTTCTCCTCCTGTTCTTCAGATTTTATTTTTAAGACTGGAAAGATGGCTCAGTGGTTAAGAGTACTGGCTGCTCTTGCAGAGGACCTGGGTTCGATTTCCATCACCTACATGGAGTTCATAATCTTCTGTATGTCCTGTTTTAAGGAATGTAATGCCCTCTTTTGGCCTCTGTGGGCACTGCGCACACATGGTGCACAGATATGTATGTAGGCAAACCACCGATACACATAAAAAATAATTTTTAAAAATGAAAAGATTTCATTTTTTGTTTGTGTGTGTTTTCAGGAGTCTCCACAAAAGACAGGAAGAGGGTTCAGATGCCCTCAAATTGGAGCTGCAGATGGTTTTTGCAGCACTGGAGATTGAACTCAGGGCTTCCAATTGAGCTACATCTGCAGCTCCTGCTTCATCCTGTAACCAAAAATTTGCTGAAGGTTTAGTTAAGGAGAGTTAAGGGTTCTCTCTCTCTCACACGCCTTTGTAAAACATCCGTGACTGCTAAGACAATGCTGGTGCAGGGAAGATGAAGGCAAAGGTGGTCTAAAAACTCCCGTGGAGTCCAAGTAGACTACAGTGAGGCCCTGATGGGGGGAAGGAGGAGTGCCAGTGGAGAAAGCGTGAATACAGGAAAATGCTTTTTCTCCCCTCTGCACAGTCTTGGGGGACTGGATGCAGAGAGTTAGTAAAGAGACCAAGGCACTTACATCCTGTCCTGACTCCATTTTGTCCTTGCTTAGAGCTCCCCCGCCCTCAACCCCACCCCTAACACCCCTCCACACCCTGCCAAGGCTTTGACAACACATTGGAGACTTCCATGATCCTGACCATAGTGTAGATGTAGTAATAAAAAATAATTAATGTTTATACAAACTAAACATAAACTAAAATGGCTGAAAGGGTACAAATCAAAATTGTCATATTGTGTCTGAAATAACCACTGGGTTCTGTCTAAACACATGTTGCAAGGTTACTCTGACCCTCAACTAACATTGATGTCATTGTGATTTTTGTGGGTTTAGCCTTTGAAAATACTGTACCCCTGAGGTTTGACACCAAGACTCTGAGACATTAGCCCAATCTTGGTTGTCAGCCAAAATTAACGGACTATTATTCTCTTTTAAAAATTTTTATGTGTATAAGCGTTTTACCTGCGCGCACACACACACTCTCTCTCACACACACACATGCACCATGTGCATTCCAGGTGAGTACAGAGATCAGAAGAAGGTGTCAGATCCCCTGGAACTGGAGTCACAGATGGTTGTGAGCTGCCATCTGGGTGCTGGAAACTGAACCTGGGTCCTCCGGAAGAGCAACCAGTGCTCTAAAACACGGAGACATCTCTCTGCCCGCTCCCCCAGGACTCTTACACTCTTAATTAGCTTCATTGGCATGGCTGGCTGTATTTCTCTCAATGGATTACTTCATTAGGTTGAGGGTGACATATGATAGGGCTTTAAGGTTGTTGACTGTGACGGTGAAATGATAGGATGAAAAGAAGGGATATACAGCCGGGCAGTGGTGGCGCACACCTTTAATCCCAGCGCTCAGAAGGCAGAAGCAGGCATATCTCTGTGAGTCTGAGGCCAGCCTGGTCTACAGAGAGAGTTCCAGGACAGTCAGGACTACACAGAGAAACCCTGTCTCAACCAGAGAGGGGATGGGGGTGGGGGAAGAAATACAGAAAGAAGAAAAATTGTGGTGTGGTGTAGTAATATTTTGTTTGTAATCTAACAAAGTTTGCCTGAAGCTCAAAGTGCAGAGCTAAGCCACTAGTTAGCCACAGGGGCCAGGCAGTGGTGGCTCACACCTTTAACCCCAGCACTTGGGAGTCATATGCCTTTAATTCCAGCACTAGGGAGATGGAGACAGGAAGGAATAGGGCTGGGTGGAGAGAGGAGTATAAGGCGGGAGGAGACAGGTGAGAGAGATGTGGTCTGAGCATGCAGTCTGAGGATTAGTGGAGACAGGATTGCCCTTTCGGTTTGAGCATTGGTAGAGGTAAAAGGTCTCTCTAGTGGCTGGCTCCTCTGCTTCTTTGATCTCTCAACTTTCGCCCCCTAATATCTGACTCCAGGTTTTTATTTATTAAGACCAATTAGAGGCCGGGCGATGGTGGCACATGCCTTTAATCCCAGCACTCGGGAAGCAGAGGCAGGCGGATCTCTGTGAGTTCGAGACCAGCCTGGTCTACAGAGCTAGTTCCAGGACAGGCTTCAAAGCCACAGAGAAACCCTGTCTCGAAAAACAAAAAACAAAACAAAACAAAAAAAAAGACCAATTAGAATTCGTGCTACAGTGTAGTTCACTCCACTAGAGTAAGTTTGGGGATGCAGTTATAGTGCTATTAACACGTCTAAATCTAGTCACTCTATTTTTGTTTAATATACAGTTCTGTTCATACTAATTTGTCTGTATTGACAGATTATAACATGATGGTTGAAGCCAGACTGCCAGATCTTCCCTTTAATATCACTGAGCTATTTTTTTTTTAATTTTAAACAAGTTTATTTTTATTTTACATGTGTGGGTATTTTGCCTCCAAGTACATCTGTGCACTGCTTGCATGCAGTGCATGTGGAAGCCAGAAGAGGGCAGCAGATCTCCTAGAACTGGATTTACAGACAGTTGTGAGCAGCCCTATTCTGGGTGCTGGGAATCTAACCTGGGTCCTCTGATAGAGCAGCCAGTACTCAATATCGGGGCCATCTCTCTTATTTGAATGAAAACAATACTTTAAAATTTTGACAGAGTCATTTTGTAGTACTTTATTGTTTGTTTGTCTTTTGTTGAAGCAGTGTCCATATGTGGACCAGACTGGCCTCACAAAGATCAGCCTACCTCTGCCTCCTGAGTGCCGGGATTAAAAGTTTGAACCACCCCTCACCTCAGCTGACTATTTTGCAGTATTTTTTAATGTGATGTTAAAGTCAGACTAAATTGTTTGCATAAAACAAAGGTTACAGGCATGTTGTATTAACATACTTAAGAATCTTTCAACTTGAGTACATTATGCAATTTCCTTTTATGAAAGGTGCTTTATACTCTAGCTAGCCCTGACTGCCTGACTGTTCTAGATCCGACAAGTGAATGGATTATATTTGGAGAATAGAAAAAAAAAAGGAGGCCAGGTGGTGGTGGTAGCACACACCTTTAATCTAAGCACTTGGGATGCAGAGGCAGACAGACCCCTTGTGGTCAAATCTTCTGGCCAGGTTTAGTTTACTATTTTCTCTCCCTGATCTGGGAGTGGCAAGATGAGAAATAATACCACATGTTCCCAGAATGTAGATGAATATAAATGGATTAATTTAAGTAGTAAGAGCTATTAGTATTAAACCTCAGCTCTCAGCTGAGTATTTATAATTAGGTCTCAAAAACCTAATTGTCTCAAAAACAAAAAAGAAACAAAGAAAAGAGAAACGAAACCAACATAGATGAAGCACTCCATTACAGAAAGACATAGGCATTCTGGGCTAACTCTTGGCAGGGTCATCCTGGAGACCCTTGGAGAACACTAAAGAGAAGTTGGTGTATTGTTTGAAGTCTGCTCAATTGTGACTTTTGCCTTGAAAAAGAAAAAGTGGCTGGTGGTGACCTTTAATCTCAGCACATGGGAGGCAGAGGCAGGTGGATTTCTGTGAGTTTGAGGCCAGTCTGGTCTACAGAGTGAGTTCCAGGATGGCCAATGATACACAGAGAAACCCTGTCTTGAAAACAAAAGACAAGAAAAGTGTAGCGAGCTGCGTGGTGTCACACCTGATGGAGATGTATAATCAACTCCTGAGATGGCTAAGGCCTGACCTATGCTATGATCACGCAATGATTATCATCTGCCTGCATATGCATGAGCCTATGGGCAGTGCCCACCTGGCAGTTCGGGTTGGCAGCCCATGCCTACTTAAGGACTGGGAGAGGTTTGCCCAGAGATAGAGGAAGGAGAGAGAGAGAAAGAGGAGAAGGAGATAGATTGCTGTAAATAAAGTCCTGGAATAAACTGCAGTGAGAAGAGCTCCGGTGTGTCGCCCGTCATCCTTGTTGGACGAGGGTGGCCGTGACAGAAAAGAAAAGAAAAGGAAAGGGAAAGAGCTTAAGAGGATACTGCGGCACGGCAGGGACAGAACAACCGACGTATGATGGTGGGTCTTGGGGTGAGGTCAGTTTGTTGGTTAGGGTTAGCCACCTCACATGCAGTTTCCATTTCTTCAGTGTGTGTTATTCTTGCAAGAATGAGGCAATTCTGGCTGATGGCTGCTTATTTCTGGGAATGACACACTGTGCCAGAAATTTCCCGCCATGCAAATGAGGACAACTCTGTGGACCGGCATTAGGTGAATTTGGTTAATTCTTTCTGCCTGGAGAACTGAAAGGAGCCTCATGCTTGCACTGGAACTGCCCCCTCTCTGTTCTCACTCATGGCTTTCCCACAACACTCTCTGCTAGTGAGCAGCAAGCCCACTCTTGGGAGTTGGCCGCAGGACTCCAGTAAGTTCTTCTAGCTGAGTAGAAGTGCACTCACCGTAGCTGTTAGGGTGGGGCAGGTGTCCCTGAATAGAGGGCCATACTTAGGAGGGGACTTAGTAGTGGGCCTTAATACCTTAATAAGTTTTCTGTAACCTGATAATAGGTTTCTCTGCCAACACAGCAAGTCAGATAAAGCCGAATTGAAAAAGCATAACAACAAATTTATTTGAGCAAAGCAACTCCCGGGTGAGTTCTCTAGTCCCAGAGATCAGAGAACCTGAGCTCCTGAAAGCAGGGAGGGTCCATAGCTTGTAGGTGAGGGTCGATGGTGTTTGTGCCCAGCGATGATCAAAAGCTGAAATGCTTAGACCTGGGACTTGGACTGCTAGCGGCACAGGGGAAGGGAGTTGCAACAGATGATCAGGAACGCAGAACTGGGATTTTCGGAGTCCTTTCTTTGTTGGAGATTCTCTGAAAAGGTGGGGTTTAGAGAGAGTGAGAGAGAAAGAGACAGGAATGGGACTTTCTATATCATACAAGAACCAGCTGGTGTTAGAAATAATCTTAAGACAAGCCTCTCTGCAGATGCAAATAATTCCAATCAGATCAAATTAGACCACATCAATGCCCATGTTTACTGCAGTGCTCCCGGGTGGTCAGGAAAGCATGGGGGGGCACGCAAAACCCAAAGACCCCCTGTTATTCTTCTCAGCAGCAGCCTAAATAGCCTGTAGGGGTGGTCCTGGCCCTCCCTGAGGAGGGGTCAGCATTTGGCAGGCTTTTCTGGAGGTGGAGTCCAGACCTAGGCAACTCCCAGGGGGAGGGAGCTTGAGAGGGAGCTTTCTGCTCCATTGGTGCCCCAAGGATGAATGCCAGGGGCTGGGGTGACGCTTCCCACCCCAAACACCCCAGAGTCCTTGGTATAGGGGTATCAGGGGGCTAGCGTCTCACTTTTGACCAAACAGTTACAACTGAACAGGCATATCTGTGTTGTCTGGCGCAGGGATCTTAATGAAAATGGGACTTCTGGTGGAAGGGTCTACAAGCCTTTGGCACAGACAGTCTGGAAATGGAACTGTTGGATGATGTCACTGTGGGGCCCAGCCACGACAAGCTCAATAGAGGTCTGAGTTTCAGATTACCCTAAGGCAATGCCTGGTTCCAAGAAAGACCACGAACTAAGAGACCACCCAGGCACCACCCAGGAATGGGCCAACTAGGGGAAAAATACCTAACGTTCCAAAGGAAATTCCTAACGTTCCAACCATTGTAGATATGATCACCTAACGTCGCTTAGCCCAGCACACACCCATCCCCTTTCTCTAAGACACCCCTAGACAAATGTCAGCCAATCAGGGGTCCTGATCCTTAGAAATCCCTCACCCCAAATTCTGCTCTGATAAAAATGCCACCCCAACTGAGCTCAAGGCTCTGTGATCGTGCAAATGTGTTGGATACATGGATAGTCCAAATTCAAACTTGAATAAAGGCTCTTTGCTTTTACATATGGGGTTTGGTCTCTGTGGTGATCTTTTGGGGGTCCCCATGATCTGGGCATAGTAGTCACATTGATGTCCCAAGCTGATGTCCATTGAACAAGATGAACATAGGCAGTCTCAGGAGAGCCAGTCAGAACAGAGGGGGAGAAATAGAAAGCGTTTTCCACCACATGAGCAGGTGGGCCCGGAAGCTGCGGCTGTTTGATGCACGCTGGGGACAGACCCCAGCAGAAAGAAAGCGATATCTCTTACAGGCTGAGTGGCAGAGCCAGCTTGTCCCAGGACTTCTTATTATACCATAGGGGTGCCTCGGACAGAGACCCTGACTGGCCAGGGAGAGGCTCTTTTCCCAGAGATGTCTGTTAAGGGCAGAGTTCCTCATTCCTCAGGACTGTCAGCCTTGTCTGGGTCTAGGAGAACAGGGTGGCCTTTGGATTTCACTGAAGAATTGTTCCAGCATGAAACTGAGTCTCCAAAGACTCAACCCAATCCTCCAAGGGTCCTGGATAGAAAGAGAAGATTCCCAGAGAAGGCAGAGTGAGCTGGGACAGGGAGGCCTCTGGCAACACCATGGAGTGGTCCTAGCCAGACTCCCCCAGTGTCTCCTTGCCTGAACAGTGAGGCTGCCAGGGCCCTGGGGGAGTAAGGCAAGAGGAGAGGAAACATTGCTCCCCGTGTAGGTCAATATGATAGGAGCAGGCAGAGGGTGGGAGAATTCAACTCAGAACAGAGTGAGAAGAACAGTTTAAGAGAATACAGGGCTGAAGTAGCAGTCTGCCCTGGTGCTGTTTCTTCAGGGAACACTGCCTGGGCCCCTTTGAGAAGGCAAGGTCATCTAAGCCTACTGTGAAACTCCATATCTCTCTCTTAGCACTGACAGCCTCACGATTTTATGTTTGTGTGGTTATGCCCCGTCTCATCTTCTAGATTATCTAGCATGCATAATGACAGACACATGAATTACAATGAGCTCTTCCGTGCCTAGTAGAATTCCTGGTGCGCTAGGTAATACATATTTACTGAATGAACAAACAAGTAAATGCATGAGGAAGAAAGATGTATATCGTATGGAGTTAGAAGGTTTTATATTGGGGTTGGCAGAGGGGGACCCTCTGGGGTTAAGAGCACTGGCCACTCTCCCAGAGGACCTGAGTTTGATTTTCAGCAACCGCATGGGGACTCACAACCCTCTATAGTGGGTTCTGATACCCTATTCTGGACTAAAGGTGTACATGCAGATAGAGCACTCATACACCTAAAATAATAAAACCGTAAAAGAGGGAGGTTTCATATTGTAAATGTGTTATGACTATGTAGATGTATCCATATACAGGAAACCAAGCGGCATCATTTTCTTTTCTTTTTTGAATTTGACAGCATGTTATTAGGAGTTACCTAGATTATAAAGTAGATGCTGGTGATGATTGTGCAATAATGTGAACGCTGCACACTGATCGAAATGAATGAATTCAGAAGCTGACCGATATCCCAGGCAGGGTGGCACACGCCTGTAATTCCCTCTCCTTCCGTCTACATTGTGAGCTCTAGGCTAGCCTGAGCTAAATAGCAAGACCTTGCCTCCAGCCCTAGTCCCACTCCATCCCCCAAAAGATGAGTCTGACTTTAAAAAGAAGCATCTAGATATCTGAGACTATCCACAATATAGTTGGAAAATAAGGCAAGCCTTACTAACACTCATTAAAAGCTATAGTACCTGAAGCTTGCAGTCCAGATGAATTAAAAGTCTGGAAATAAAGTAATAATCATGAGAATTTAATACATGATAAAAATGATATTTCACATCAGAGGAAAAGTGGATGGTGCAACCAGTAGTTTGGGGAGAACAAGACAGTCATAAAAGAAAAGGCGGAGGGGCTGGAGAGGTGGCCCAGTCAGTGGTGAAGAGTACTGGATGCTCTTCCAGAGGACCCGGGCTCAATTCTCAGCACCCACATGGCAGTTTACCATGACCTGAAACACTATTCTTGGATATCTGATGCCTCCTCCCAACTTCCTCAGGCGCCAGGTTGTCAGTGGTACACATAACATACATGCAGGCAAAACACACACATAAAAGAAATAATTCTACACATGATCTTAGCCAAAAAGCTGAGAAGGAATATAAAATAAATAATTCTAAAAAATATTAATAGGTTTTCTGTACCCCAATAATAGGTTTCTCTGCTGACGCAGTAAGCCAGAGCAAGCCAAACTGAAAAAGTAAAAGAACAGGTATATTTGAGCAAAATAACTCCTGGGTGAGTCCTCCAATCCCAGAAATCGGGGCAGGAGAAGTCACACACCTAAAATAAAGCAGGGAGGTTATATAGGTTGTAGGTGAGGGGTAATGATGTGTCTAACACTTTTAACCAAGGATGGTCAAAAGCTGACGGCTTTAGACAGGGAATTGGGATTCTGGCAACTTTAGGTGAGGAGCTGCCGTAGCTGCCAAGAATGTGAAACTGGGCTTTTTGGTGCCTTCCCTTTGCTCAGAGATTCTCTGAGAGGGTACTGCTTGGAGAGAGAAAGAGAGGAAGAGGGAGAGGGAGAGGGAGAGGGAGAGGGAGAGGGAGAGGGAGAGGGAGAGAGAGAGAGAGAGAGAGAGAGAGAGAGAGAGAGAGAGAGAGAGAGAGATGAATGGGACTTGGGACTTCCTGGATCAAGCAGGAGAGAGCTGGAGGTTCAAATCGAACGATCATTTTTAAAATAAAGGCTGAGTTTGAATTGTTTGCTTCTTGTAAAAGGCTGTTCAGCCTGGATAGTCGATTCACATCTGTGGTAGACAGCGACATGTGTTAAAGCAGTTCAAAACCTTATGTTGGTAAACTGTTTGCCTAATACGCTCAAAGCCTGGGTTAAATTCCCAGCAACACAAACACCAGGCATGGACGTAAGTGTCTGTGATCCCAGCACTTGAGAGGTGGAGGCCAAAGGATCAAAAATTTAAGGTCATCCTCTAGGACTTAGTGGGTCTGAGGCTAGCCTGGGCTGCATGAGACCCTGTCTCAAAAAGGAAATAAAAAAGCCAGGTATTGGGGGTATACATCTTTAATCCCAGCTCTTGGGAAGTAGAGGCAGGTAGATATCCAAGTTTGAGGCTAGCCTAGTCTACAGAGTGAATTCCAGGACAGCCAGGGCTACACAGAGAAACCCTGTCTTGAAAAACAACAACAAAAACTAGTTCCCTCTCACTTAATCCTCCATTCTTCTTCTCAGAGCCACTCCTAGTGGTCAATTTCTTGGCTCTCTTTCCAGGGATACTCTATGGTATATACACACACATATAAATTATAGAATGAACATTTATAGTGATGTGGACATACACAGCAGGTTGGGGAACCAAGTAGGGCATTCCCTCCCCCCTTTCCTTAGAAGCACTTAGGAATTAATTCCGTGGAAGTTTGTTTATATTTGTCCCCTTTTCATTGTGACTGGCTACATATAATATAGTCCTTTGACCTGGCAAGATATCACTCACCTGTAATTCTAACACTGGAGAAAGTTCAAGATTAGCCTTCGTAGAAACAAACAAACAAACAAACAAAAAAACAGGAAGAAAGAAAGAAAAGCAAAGAAGCTGGATGTGTTGGCAGAAGCCTTTACTCCAGGCATTCAGAAGGCAGAGACAGGAAGTCAGATTTCTTGAACCAGCCTGATTCATTTATAATGAATTCCAAAACAACCAGGGCCACATAGTGAGATTTGGTCTTAAAAAAAAAAAAAAAGATGGGAACTATAGCTCAGTTGGTAGGGCTTTACCACACATAAGGCCCTGGGTTCAGTTCCCGATGCTGCACTAACAGGTCATGAAGGCACACAGTTGTTATCCCAGCACTTTGAAGGTGGAGGCAGGATGGTCAGGAGTCCAAGATCCTCCCTCTGTGATTTTTAGACTGATCTGAGATACATAAGACCCTGCCTTAATAGCAAAACAAAGAAAACATCCCTTTGGAATAATATTATATAATACATAACATATACAAAGGGATAGTAAAAGAAATTAGAGAAAGAAAGAAAGATAAGAATAAGAAAAAAATTAATGGGGTTGGAGAGAGCTTAGTCAGTAAACTGCTTGCCCTGCAAGCGTGAGAACCTGCGTTTGGGCATGGGAGTGCCCATCTCTATTCCTAGGGTTCTCAGACAGAGGCAGAAGAGTCCCTGCCAGTCGGTGAGTGCCAGGTTCAGTGAGAGACCCTTTCTCAAAAGCTAAACTGGAGTGATGAGAAAGACCAGCATTGGACTTCTGGTTTTCATTTGCACACACATGCACCTATGCATGCACACACATGCATGTGCCCCTGTGCATGCACTTACACAAACATTTTCAAAGTAAATTTTAAAAAACTAGTGTAAATGTAGACATAGAGAACAAATAAAAGATAAAAATTTTGGCAATAACAATTTTTAGCCTGAGGCATTTTTATTCAGATTTTTAAAAAAAACCAATAAGACAGTTTAATGCTAGCCGACTGGTGTTGAGGGTGATTGAGGAAACAGGTTTTCTTTCTCTCTACCCCATCGCTGTTGTTTTCAAAGACAGAGCTCAGGGTGGCCTGGAACTCACGCTATAGCTCAAATGGCCTCAGACTTATGGCAAGCCTCCTGCTTCAAGCTTCTCAAGTGTCAGGATTGCAAGACCATGCCATGATTGTTGTAGCTTTGGAGCCTGTCCTGGAACTAGCTCTTGTAGACCTGGCTGACCTCGAACTCACAGAGATCCGCCTGCCTCTGCCTTCTGAGTGCTTGGGTTACATCACCACCGCCCAGCTCAGAAGTTTGTTCTCTGAGAAAAGTAACTAAGGCTCTTTTCCTCTTGCACACCTACTGACTTTGCAAAATGTAAAAGTACCTTTTATTATGTCAAGAACAGTCTTCACAAGCCTGAGATTCTTAGTCTAGAAATACCATCTGCATAAATAGAATGGAATTTTGTTGTTTTGTTTTAAGACAGGGTTTCTCTGTGTAGTCCTGACTGTCCTGGAACTCACTCTGTAGAACAGGCTGGCCTTAAACTCATAAAGATCTGCCTGCCTTTGCCTCCCTAGTGTTGGGATCAAAGAAGTATGCCAACATTGCCCAGCTTGAATGGACTCTTTTTAAGACATGCCAGCATCTATCAAAAAGAGTTTTTAGCCGGGCGGTGGTGGCGCACGCCTTTAATCCCAGCACTCGGGAGGCAGAGGCAGGCGGATCTCTGTGAGTTGGAGACCAGCCTGGTCTACAGAGATAGTTCCAGGACAGGCTCCAAAACCACAGAGAAACCCTGTCTCGAAAAACCAAAAAAAAAAAAAAAAAAAAAAAGAGTTTCTATTGAATACCTGTTTGAGAAATATTTATTTACTGATATTGTGGGAGAAGGTAGAGATGCTGGTCAATGTGCTATGGGCATGTCCAGCACACAGTGGACAGTACTGGCAATGGGAAGGGCCATGGCAGCATTGTCTGTGCTCTCTGGGCAGGAAAAGCTGAAGTCTGACCGTGAAGGTTAATTTCCAAGCTAGAAAGAATACTTGAGGCTGTTAGTATTTGACCTGGGAGCTAATAATTAACAAGTCACCCTCCTTGTCACAGTTCAGACCTGGGCCAATGGCCCTCACCTCTGCACAGCCCTTGAGCAGATGAGATTTTGTCAGTCTTAAATGCAATAGTGTGGCAGAAGTGTCATTTTATAATTTTAATTAACTAATTAGCATGCTTTTATTCTACAATAGAAATGACCTTTTAGGCCCAGAAACGTTTCTAAAGTCAAATATTTCAAGTCCAACAACTTAAAAAAAATCATTGCATATTATTTGCGGGGGAGGGGGCTCCCACAAGAGGGGAGCGCGTGTGGCTCACATATGGGAGTCAGAGGACAACTTTTCAGCCAGTTCTTTGCTTCCACCCTATGTGAGTTTCAGAAATCAAACTCAGATTGCTAGACTTGCACAGTAAGTATATTTACTCACTGAGCCATCTTTCTAGGACCCAAGTTCATTTTTTTTAAATCAAACTTTTTAAAAGTATTTTATTTTATTTATTATTTGTTTTTAATTTGTTTGCTTTTTGACAGGGTCTCTCTATTATGTAGCTTTGGCTGTCTTGGAATCACTATGTAGACCAGACCAGGTTGGCTTCAAACTCATAGAGATCTACCTGCCTCTGCCTCCCAAATTCTGGGATTAAAGGTGTGTACTTCTGTCTTAGTTAGGATTTCTGTTGCTGTGAAGAGACACAATGACAATAGTAACTCTTTTTCATTGTTGTTGTTGTTTTCCTGAGATAGGGTTTCTCTTGTAACAGCCCTAACTGTCCTGGAACTCTCTCTGTAGACTAGACTGACCTTGAACTCACAGAGATCTTCCTGCCTCTGCCTCCAGACTGCAGTTCTGGGACTAAAGGTGTGTGCCACCACTGTCTGGTGATCATGACAACCCTCATAAAGGAAAAGTTAATTGGGTGGCTTAGAGTTGAGAGGTTCAGTCCATTATCATCATGGTGGGACATGATGGCATGCAGGCACACATGGTGTTCGAGAAGGAGCTGAGAGTCCCACATTTTATAGGCAACAGGAAATGGTCTGAGACACTGGGAAGTATCTTGAGCGTATGAGACTTCAAAGCCCAGTTCCATACTTCCTCCAACAAGACCACACCTACTCGAACAAGGCCATACCTCCTAATAGTGCCACTCCCTTTGGGGGCCATTTTCTTTCAAAGCACCACAGCTACCATGCCCAGTTAGATTTATTTATGCTAATCCCACACGTGGAGAATAAGACAACTACCACAATTTAAAGACAAATTTAAAGCAAACTTTAATTAAATACTGACCAGGTGGGTGGGCTCTGGCCAGGTCCATACCCAGGTTCCTGGAAAATGGCCCTGAATACAGTTTTCAGCAATGTTAAGTATTTCCCATCAGGGACAAGTTTACATCCTGACATGTTTCCTGCCTGTGAACCTCCCATTCACATCCAGTGCAGATGGGTCAGACAAGCTTGTGTAGGGGAGTGAAAACATGTGGCTTGTAATCTCCCATAAACAACAGCCTCCAGCATTTCAGGAACTATTTGTCCTTGGGTAAGGGGCTTGTAGATCAGAGGCATTTTTTTGTTTCATGGATCTCTAAAGCACAGTTATTAAAACCAGGGTCCTCCTGGAGAGCAGGTGATGTGGGATTTCCCTCGATATGCTGTGAATGTTATGATTGTTCCTCACTTTAAGAGACAAGCCACACCCACTCCCTGCAGCCCCTCCCTCTCTCGCCATCTTGACTCTCTCTGTTCCCCTTTTTCCGCTCCTTTCTTCTTTCTCTCTCTGTCCTCTTCTCCTCTTCCCCCACTCTCTTTCTCTCTCTCTCTTTCTCCCTTCTTCCTTCCCCCTCCATAACTCCCTGAATAAACATTCAACCTCACTCTGCATGTCGTGTCTATCCATGTCTCTGTCTCCTGCCCACCTGCTATGTATCTCCCTGCCTGGGACTGGCTGCTCCCACGGCCCCCTGCCTGCTGCCACATGGCCCACTACCACTGCTTGGGGACCTACAGCATTTCTGCTGCCTACTGCCGCCGGGGATCCTGCAGCACTTTTAATTTTTCCATTACAGTGGATACCATTGGTTAGTAAAGAAACTGTCTTGGGCCTGTGCAGAGCAGAATAGAGGTAGGCGGGGAAAACTAAACTGAATGCTGGGAGAAAGAAGGCAGAGTTAAAGAGCTGCCATAGAGCCGCCAGAGGAGAAGGATGCAAGTCACCACCTGGAACCTTGCTAGTAGGCCACGAACCTTGTGGTAAAATATAAAATAATAGAAATAGGTTAATTCTAGATGTAGGAGCTAGCTAGCAATGTGCTTAAGCTATTGGCCAAACAGTATTGCAATTAATACAGTTTCTGTGTGGTTATTTCAGGGCTGAGCAGCCAGAAACAAAGAAGCTGGATCTCTACAACAAGCAGGAAGTGGTCTAAGCCATTGAGCCATCTCTCCAGCACCATGTTCATTCAGTTTGATTTAGAAGAAATTTAACTCAACAAAGATATATTTTTGGTAGTTGATGAGATGAGTAAAGCAAACCTGAATGTGGGGCCCAGAACAGCTTGGCCACACTGCTGCCATGACAGGCTTAATAAAAACCAGCTAAAAAGTAAGGCTGAGTTTCTTAGTTTACTGGCAGGCAGCGCTAGATTCCAGGAAAAGCCATAAACCGATAACACCCAAGGAGGGCCAGCATCTAAGGGAAAGTACGTGACATTTTAAACAACCCACCTGTTAGATAAGAATACCAAATATCCTTGAACCCAGTGCACATCTATTTCCCTTTTACCAAGACACCCTTAGACAAATGTCAGTCAATCAGGGTCTTGAACCCTGAAAAATCTCTTTACCCCTAACTTCTGTTATGATAAAGACCCTACCCCACCCAGGCTGGGCACTCTTCAATCTTATACCACTATGTAGGACACATGGAGGTGTTATATCCAGATTGCGGGGTTCCCCCCAAATCACCACAGAGTCTGGACTCATATGTAAAAGCAAGGAGTATTTACTGAAGCTTAAGATTGGACTCTCGGTCTGTCCAACACAGCAGCTGAGAGCAGAGAGTCCCGAAATCAGTCAGGGTAGGGTTTTTTATCATAGTAGAGGGGGGTGAGAGGATTTCTAGGGTTTGGGACCCTTATTGGCTGGCATTTTTCTAGGGATGTCGTATCTTGGCAAAAGGGGGATAAGTATGTACTGGGCTCAGGGACATCTGGCGATCTTACCTAATTTTATCAAAAGGTTGGAATGCCAGGTACTTCCCTTTAGATGCTGGCCCTCCTTGGGTGGTACCAGCTTATGGCTTTTCCTGGAACCCGGAGCTGCCTGCTATGGCAGCTGTACAGCCTAGGTCCCTTGGGTGGACAGGCTGTCCAGGCACCACATGGCCTGAGGTCCATTATGTGTGGCCAGGCTGCTCTAGGACTCACAGGAGGGTCCAAGCTCAATCTTGAAATAAAGGCTCTTTGCTTTTATGGGATTTGGTCTCTGTGGTGATCTTTTTGGGGTCCCTGCTGTTATGATTACAACACAAGTTGGGACCTTGGTGGGTCCCTTGGCAGGTGAGGACCACAGGCAGGAGACAAATATGCCATATAGCCAGCTTGAGTATGGAGTTTATTGAGATAAAGGGGATGGGGGAGGAGAGATAGAGAGAAGGATTCAGAGAGAGGGAAATAGAAAGAAGAGAGAGACAGAGAAGAACAGAAAGCTGCCTCCTCAGAGAAATGGCAGAAAGGAAGAGAGCGGGACTGGGCAGAGCTTGTCTCTTAAAGGGACAGGGTACTCTCTGCCAAACATGCAGGCATGACACAGGGAGCAGGGCCAAGGTGTGCTAACACCCACAGTCTGGGCATAACACTGCATACCTGAGTTCAATCCCCAGGACTCATATGGTAGAAGAGAACCACTTTCCACGTTGTCTTGTTGGACTCTAGAGTCCAAACACCGAGAAGGAGTCGCCCCCAGAGACCATCTCATACACCACAGCCGATGCAAAAGCATGAGGATTTTTTTTTTTTTTTTGGTTTTTCGAGACAGGGTTTCTCTGTGGCTTTTGGAGCCTATCCTGGAACTAGCTCTGTAGATCAGGCTGGTCTCGAACTCACAGAGATCCGCCTGCCTCTGCCTCCCAAGTGCTGGGATTAAAGGCGTGCGCCACCATCGCCTGGCTAAGCATGAGGATTTTATTAATTCTGTCATGACAGGGTCCCCCAGCATTCGGGAAGCCGAGGGACCTCGAATAGCTGGTACAGTCTACTTTTAAAGGGGCTACAGAAGCAAGGGGGGTTGTTCTTTGACTATTCTGATTGGCTTATTTGAAAGGGCTATTACCAATAATTGACTGGAGAGCTGTTGCCAGATCAGATGAGGTAAGAGATCATTTTGACCCCGTTTCCCAGAGGACCGAACCAAAGCATACGTATATAGGTAATTGTTCAGGAACTGAGTACGTGCGAGTGTAGCTGTTAGGTCCTTGGTTCCCAGGGGAGGAGGGGAAGCACTATGGCACAGAGGCTGAGAGGATTCAGAATTGTCAAAAATGGCTTCAGGATTGTCTTAAAGTCTTAGTCTTCTGTTCTCCAGGTGCACACCCTGGTCTTAGGATCTGCTGACCTGGTCTGTCACCTGGGTACCCAGTCCCTTAAGAGACAAGCCCCGCCCACTCCCAATCTTCACTTTTCTCTGAGGGAAGTGGATATCTTGCCTTCTTCTTTTTCAGTCTCTCTCCGGAAGAGGTAACTTCTCTCTCTCTCTTCCTCCCTCCCACCTTATAGCTTTTAAAAAGAATAACACCTGGTATACATGCACATACCCCTAAACACACACACACACACACACACACACACACACACACACACACACCGTATACTCAGAATTTTTAAGATTCTTTAAAATGAGTGAGTCTTAACGAGTTGGGCTTCCTTTCATTGTCTCAATGGAGAAGACATCTAGCCTGGCCCTTGATAGAATCCTGGGTCCATTCCATTCTCATGTTTCTCTTGGCATTCTGGTCTTCCAGACTCCTCCTGCAATAATTCCCTGGTGAGATCTGCTAACTGCATACTAAGGCCTTTCTATCTAGCAATTCAATCCATTTTAAAAGCCTGCGGGGTCCACAGTCAGATCATCATCACCACAGATCCACTTGTGGGTACCAATTTCCTGCGCTGCTTATTTCATTGCTAGGATAAAATACCTGGGGCAAAAAAAAGCTTTCTAGGCGGTAGTAGTGTTATGGTTTTGGTCCCTTTAAGAGACAAGCCACACCCATTCTCCCTCCCCCATCCGCTGAGGCAGGCTGATCTTCAGCTTCCGGCCTGAGCTCGCTCTTTTTTCCATCTTCCTCTCAGAGAGGTAGCTTCGCTTCTGCCTCTCTCCCCACTTCTCTGCTTGCCCCCTTCTCTGTCTCTCTGTCTCTTTCTCTCTCTCTCTCCCTCCCTCTCTCTCCCCCCCTTCACCTTTCCTCCTCCATAACCCCCTGAATAAACATTCAACCTCACCCTGCATGTCATGTCTATTCATGTTTCTGTCTTCTGCCTGCCTGCCGTGTGTCTCCCTGCCTGGAACCAGCCATTGCTTGGGGACCAGCAGCTGTCTCTGCCTGGGACTGGCTGCTCCCAGGGCCCGCTGTCTGCCACCACATGGCCCACCACCACCATTTGGGACCTACAGCATTTCTGCTGCTTACTGCCATGGGGATCTTGCAGCATTTTTTTAAAAAAAGAACAACAAGTAGCGGATGCCTTTAATCCCAGCACTCAGGAGGCAGAGGCAGGTGGATCTCTGTGGGTTCAAAGCCAGGTAACTGATCTCTGATCTCGTTATCTGACCCCTAAAGCAGATATTTTAGAGCAGCAGAAAGCATCCCACAGACAAATCTTAGTGAGAATATTCTGTGGTGGTTTGAATAAGAATGCCCCCCCCCCATGGGCTTATCTGTTTGAAATCTTAGGGAGTAGTGCGATTTGAAAAGATTAGGAGGTGTGGCCTTGTTGAAGGAAGTGTGTCACTGTGGGTGGCCTGTTCTGTAAGAGCTAGTTTGAGGACAGGCCTCAAAGCCACAGAGAAACAAAACAAAACAAAGAGAAAAAAAAAAAACAAAAAAAAAATAAAGAAGATTAGGGTTTATTTTGACTCACAGCTTAAGGATATAGATCATCATGGTGGGGAGGGCGCTGCAGCCAGAACATGGGGGAGGGCACTGCAGCCAGAGCATGGGGGAGGGCACTGCAGCCAGAGCATGGGGGAGGGCACTGCAGCCAGAGCATGGGGGAGGTCGCTGCAGCCAGAGCATGGGGGAGGGCGCTGCAGCCAGAGCATGGGGGAGGGCGCTGCAGCCAGAGCATGGGGGAGGGCGCTGCAGCCAGAGCATGGGGGAGGGCACTGCAGCCAGAGCATGGGGGAGGGCACTGCAGCCAGAGCATGGGGGAGGGCACTGCAGCCAGAGCATGGGGGAGGGCACTGCAGCCAGAATGTAAGGTGGCTTGTTAGAAGCAGAAGAGTGAACAGTAGCGTTCAGCTGACTTTCTCTTTTTTCATTCCTTCCAGGACCCTCAACCCATGGGATGGCTCCACCCAAGTTTAGGGTGGGCCTTCCTCCATTAATTAAATATTTCTTGAAATCTTCCAGAGGCAGGCAGAGGAGTGTTTCTGTACTGCTCCCGAACACAGTCAAGTTGATAAGGTTGTCACAGGGTTCCTCCTTTTATCTCTTGAAAAACTGGTTATTCATGATCTTTATCTCAGCCTGGCCTAACCCACTGCAGACATTCAGTTCTGAGCTTTCACCTGATCAAATGGTTAATGGATTTGGTTCTCTCAAATGTCAATCCTGGAGGGAAGTAGAGAGGGAGAGAAATCTTGCTTCTTTACAGCAGAGACCCCAAAAGTGAGTTATCACAAAGGGCTAGAATCGAAACTCACTTTACTCTGCCATAAATGCAAACTGGACTTAACTCTATCTTCAAAGGCCTAGAAAACCTGTACTGTCTCACCTTCTCTTTTTTTGTTGTTTGTTTGGTTTGGTTTGCTTTTGATTTTTTTTTTTTTTTTTTTTTAGTTTTTCCGAGACAGGGTTTCTCTGTAGCTTTGGAGCCTGTCCTGGCACTAGCTCTTGTAGACCAGGCTGGCCTCGAACTCACAGAGATCCACCTGCCTCTGCCTCCCAAATGCTGGGATGAAGGACGTGTGCCACCGCCCGGCTGCTTTTGATTTTTTGAGACTGGCTTTCTCTGTGTAGTCCTGGCTGTCCTGGAACTCCCTCTGTAGACCACGCTGCCTAGAACTCAGAGATTCTCTTGCCTCTGCCTCCCGGGTGCTAGGATTACAGGTCTGCACCACCACTGCCCACCCTGCTTGGCCTCACCTTGTTTAAAGCTATTAAGAAGGGAATATATTTGTGTCTGTTGAATGTATTTCCTAGTACCTGAAATGCTTTGAATACACCACTAACTGATCTCTGATCTCATTACCTGACCTCTAACTCAGATATTTTAGAGCAGCAGAAAGCATCCCACAGACAAATCTTAGTGAGAATATTCTGTGGTGGTTTGAATAAGAATGCCCCCCCATGGGCTTATCTGTTTGAAATCTTAGGGAGTGGTGCGATTTGAAAGGATTAGGAGGTGTGGCCTTGTTGAAGGAAGTGTGTCACTGTGGGTGAATTTTGAGGTTTCAAAAGCCCAGGCCTGGTATCTCACTCTTCCTGCTGCATCTGGATCTGGTTGAGAACTCTCAGTTCCTTCTCCACCACCACGTCTGCCTGCATGCCACCATGTCCAACCATGATAGCAATGAACTCTGAACTGTAAGCAAGCACCAATGAAATGTTTCCTTTAGAAGAGTTGATGTGGTCAGTGTCTCTTCACAGCAATAGAATGCTAAGAGATATAGAGGCCTTGGATGTCCTGGAACTAGCTCTATAGCCCAGACTGGCCTCAAATTCCGAGATTTACCAGCCTCTGTCTACTGAGTGCAGGGATTAAAGGCATGTGCCACCACTGCCCTGAGATATATAGTTTCTACAAAAATAACATGTCTTGACTCATAAGTTTCATTGAGTTACAAAAAAATTTGTATTGGCTATGTAGATCTTGATAAGAGCTTTTTTCTTCAAGTAGGTAATTCAAAGAAGTTTGACACCCCCACCCCCCAGTAGTAAAAGGTGATAGAAAATGAGAGGACAGCAGGCTGCAGCCATGGCATAGTGGTCAGGAGCACTGAGTGCTCTTTCAGAAGACCTGGGGTCGGTTCCCAGCACCTGCATGGTGGCTCCCAACCATCTGTAAACTCCCGCTTCTAGGCATCCGACACCTTCTTCTGGCCTCCGCAGACACTAGGCACACACAAGCAATGTACATACATACATGCAGACAAAACACTCAAACGCTCCTCTGTATAAAATAAAACTATGTATAAAACTACTTTGCAAGCATGAAGACCTGAGTGTGAATTCCCAGCACCTACATAAAAAGCTAAACATGGCTGCTAGAGCCTGTAACTGCAAAATTGTAGGTAGACAAGTGGATGCTAAAAGCTCATTGGTCAGCTGGCCTAACCTAAACCATGAACTTCCCGTTCAGTGGGAGGCCCTGTCTCAAGGCAAAAAGGAAGAGAGCAATGGAGGAAGACACACAACATCCTGCTCTGCCTCCACATGTACACACATGGGCACAGGAGTGTGCACGCACACACACAGAAGAAAAAGGAAAACTAAAAGAGAGATGGGCTATTTTTATTACATATTTTATTAGCTATTATTTTTATTATATTTTATTATAAAATAATTGTTTTCTTATTAAAATGATAATAAAGTGCTTACCTAATATATTGTAGTTTGTCATATTAATTTTTAGTCTAATCTTTTTTGTTTGTTTGTTTTGTTTTTTGTTTTTCGAGACACGGTTTCTCTGTGGCTTTGGAGCCTGTCCTGAACTAGCTCTTGTAGACCAGGCTGGCCTCGAACTCACAGAGATCTGCCTGTCTCTGCCTCCCAAGTGCTGGGATTAAAGTCGCGCGCCACCACTGCCCGGCTTTTTTTTTTTTTTTGGTTTTTCGAATTTTTAGTCTAATCTTACATGTATGTACATTACAAAACTATTAAAATAAAATCAGCATTGGTCAGAAAAAAGGTAATGTTAGATTTTGGGTTTCTGGGTTGATGCAGCTCGGCTGGTAGGGAGCTTGCTGAGTGCTGTGGGGCATGTTTGTAATCCCAGAGCTCTGTAGCTCGAGAAATCCTAGCGCTCGAGTTTAAGATCATCCTTAAAGTCATAGCTGTCCATTCGTTCAAAGCCAGCCTAGAGGAAGAAAGGAAAGGATATCCAGACCTTTGTGTATATTGAATCACTAGATTCATATACTACACCCCCATCTTTAGACTCATGATACAATATCTTCTATAGTGTGTAATAGTTCTCTGACAGATACAGGATGGAAATGTTATTAGAATTCTACCCTTTTATATAGTTTCGAGATGTTTATGAATACCAATGCACATAACTTTTAAAATTATTTTTATTTCACGTGCATTGGGTGTTTTGCCTGTGTATATATCATCTGCGCGAGGGTACTGCATCTCCTGGAACTGGCACTGTGGACAGTTGTGAGCTGCCATGTGGGTGCTGAGAATTGAACCTGAGTCCTCTGGATGAGCTGTATGTACTCTTAACCGCTGAGCCATCTCTCCAGCCCCCCCCTTTTACATTTATGTGTGTGTTTATTTTGGCTGCATGGATATCTGTACACCACATGCATACAGTGCCCAGAGGCCAGAAGACGACGGCCCCAGGTCTCCTGCAACTGGAGCAACAGATGGTTGGGAGACATTATGTGGGTGCTGGAAACTGAAGCTGAGGCTTCTGGAAGAGCAGTCATATTCTCAACCTCTGAGCCATCTCCCCATCCCCCACATTAATTCTTTATAAGACATTTCCAAATGTCTTGCCAAATAGCATTAAATAATAAGGTGTGGAAACAAAGGTGTTGCAGGATATTTGATCGCACTGTAAAACTGGAGACTGTGTTAATAAAATCAGCCTTGGATCAAGGGTCAGAGTCAACAACTAGTTGACAAGAATTAGCCAAAGATAGTATGGAGGAGCCAGGAATATGGACAGACAGATGCACAGGAAGGAGTAGGGAGGGACTTTGAGATTGGCGGTCTTTTGGGTTGGGACAGTGTGGAGAGATGCTCTCTTAGTGTGTCTCTGGCCAAAAAGGAAGGTTGCTTCTCGGCTTCTGTGAACAAACAGGCTTTCAGCCCAACATCTGACTCCTGAGTCTTTATTGGTAACTAGAACAACTTAGTTAGTTAAAAACAACACAAAAGCCGGGAGGTAGTGATGCACTCCTTTAATCCCAGCATTTGGGAGACAGTGGCTGATGAATCTCAGTGAGTTTGAGGCTAGCCTGGTCTACAAAGCAAGTTCCAGGATAGTCAGGACTGTTACACAGAGAAAACCTGTCTCAGAAAACAAAGTAAAACAAAACAAAAACACCAAAAACAAACAAAACCCCCAAAACCCAACACAAAAGCCTTTTGATTTTGCTCACTTGAGACATGTTATTCAGTCCAGGGGCTGTTTTGTTGTTGGGTTTTGATTTTGGGTTTTTTTTTTTGTTTTTTTGAGACAGGGTTTCTCTGTAATTTTGGAGCCTGTCCTGGAACTAGCTTTTGTAGACCAGGCTTTTTAAGGGGCAGAGTTGTTTTTTTTTAATATTTATTTATTATGTACATAGTGTTCTGCCTGCATGAATGCCTTCAGGCAAGAAGACACCAGATCTCACTCAGATCTCTCTACAGCTGGTCATGAGCCACCATATGGTTGCTGGGAATTGAACTCAGGATCTGGAAGAGCAGCCAGTGCTTTTAACCTCTGAGCAATCTCTCCAGTCTAGGCATTATTTGACTATTTGGATATTAACTCCTCCTCCTCCTCCTCCTCCTCTTCCTCCTCCTCCTCCTCCTCCTCCTCCTTCTTCTTCTTCTTCTTCTTCTGCTTCTTCTGCTTCTTCTGCTTCTTCTTCCTCTTCTTCTTCTTCTCCTCCTCTTCCTTCTTCTCCTTCTCCTTCTTCTTCCTTTTCCTCCTCCTCTTCTTCCTCCTCCTCCTTCTTCATGTTTTTTTTTTTTTTGAGTCAGGGTTTCTCTGTGTTACACTTGTAGACCAGTTCAAGCTCACAGAGATCCCCCTGCCTCTGTCTCCTGAATGCTGAGTGGTCCGGGAGAATTGTCTGTATTCTGTCAATCATGTTTTAAATAAACACTGATTGGTCAGGCAGGAAGTATAGGTGGGAAAACCAAACAGAAAGTAAAAATGATACAATGAGAACAGGAGAATTCTGGGAAGGAGGAAGTTGATTTCTCTCACTCCTGCCCAGACTCCAAAGAAGCGAGATGTGAGCTGCCCTGATGAGAAAGGTGGCTAGCATAGATAAGAATAATGGGTTAATATAAGCTACAAGAGCTAATAAGTAGCCTGACCTAATGGGCCAATCAGCTTTATAACTTATAGAGATCTCTGTGTAATTTTCTTTGGGGCTTGCTGGCTGAGGAGTACTGGGTGGGACAGAAACCCCAACAAGCAAACAGCCCTTCATGTTACAGCTGGGATTAAAGGCCTGCACCACCACCACTCGGCTACAACGGATCATCTTATTGTTTAGATGTATCTTATTTTTTGAGTGTTTTGCCTACACATGTGTATCTTTACCACATGAAGACCTGGTCCTGAGGCAGTCAGAAGGTGTTGGATATCCTGAAACTGGAGTTAAGGATGCCAACTGCCATGTGTATGCTGGGAACTAAACCTAGGTCCTAGAAGAGCAGTATGAGCTTCTCCAGCTTTCCATCTACAATTTAATTACATTGTTAAATTGTTTTTTTCTTTGAAACAAAGTTTGTCTGTGTAGCCCTTTTGGCTGGCCTGGAACTCAGATACTCGTCTGTCTTGGCCTCCGGATGCTGGGATGAAAGGCGTGTGCCACCATGCCCAGCAGTTTTTTTCTAGAGTTACTTATTATACATGTACGTGACGCTCACATATCTATGTATGTGCACCGTGTGATGCTCACATGTCTATGTATGTGCACCGTGTGATGCTCACATGTCTATGTATGTGCACCGTGTGATGCTCACATGTCTATGTATGTGCACCATGAGTCCCTAGTGCCTAGAGAGGCATAAATTTGTGCTCCTCTTCTAAGTAACTGCAGTAACAGCAACCATGGTATGTCACCCAAATCCACAACAAATATAAAAATTTAGTAAATAATACTTGAAATGTAGATTTTTCTTTTTCGAGCCAGGTTTCTCTGTAGCTTTGGAGCCTGTCCTGAAACTAGCTCTTGTAGACCAGACTAGCCTTGAACTCACAAAGATCCCTCTGCCTCTGAGTGCTGGGATTAAAGGTGTGCATCACCACCACCTGGTTTAGTACAAATTTAAAAAGCAGAAAAATAAATATTTAAATGTTTATGTGCTGTGGGATAACCTTTCTGTACACTGTGAATACATGTTGCTCTCATTGATTGGTATGAATACAAGGAGAAGGGTAGAGTCAAGAGAGACGCAAGCCAGATGCCCAAGAAACAAGAACCATGTGGCAATATATAGATGAATAGAAATGGGATAATTTAAATGTAAGAGCTAGTTAGTAATAAGCCTGAACTATTGGTCAAATACTCTGTAATTAGTATTAAGTATCTGAGTGATTATTTAGAAGCAGTTGCAGGACGGTGGGACAGAGAAACTTCCATTTACACCTATCAAACAATAGTTTTCATTGCCCTCAAATTAGTGTAATTTCATCCCAGAGCTAAAATGGCTTGACTGAACCAATGTTCTAAGCCAGGCCCAGTGTGATGGTGAATGCCTTGCCTGTAATCCCAGCACTTTGAAGACAGAGGCAGAATTGAGTTCAAGATCAGCTTGGGCTAAAAATGAGTTCCTGGCCAGCCTGGGCAACAGGGAGATTATGTCTCTAGGATATTGCACATATCTAGGATACCTGTACTACTCTAAAGGTTTCATAAGTTGCTCTGAGATCCCACATATCCCTAAAGCTCCTCATCACTCTATAATTGCACATCATCTCAATAAAGTGAAAATAACTTTTAGGAAAATATGTTACATGTAAACGCTCTATTTTTAGACAGACCGGTGGTGCATTGTTCCTTTAATCCCAGCACTCGAGAGGCGGGGCGGGACAGTCTCTGAGTTACAGGACAGCCAGGGCTACACAGAGAAACCCTGTCTTGAAAAACAAAACCAACAAAGAAGAAATAAGATGCTAAAAAGCAATTTTAAACTTTTATCAAATCTTTTAGAATCTGAAAGCTAAAATGTCCCTCACTATCATATATGCACGCACTTACTGAGACTCGTGTAGAGTCTGCATGAATTAGTCCAGATTATATCCATTGACTGTCTGCTGCATCCCAGAGATGGCAGAATAGACGATGAGCAAGTACCTTTTATTTTTCAGGGAGGTGACAGCAGAGGAAAGATAATGAATTGTTGATCTTAGTGCCTGTGCTGGGATTAAAGGCGTGTGCTACCACCACCCAGCTAAAATAATTTTCTTAAAGAAAACTGAAGAGGC
Organism: Microtus pennsylvanicus; assembly: GCF_037038515.1. Classification (NCBI taxonomy): domain Eukaryota; kingdom Metazoa; phylum Chordata; class Mammalia; order Rodentia; family Cricetidae; genus Microtus; species Microtus pennsylvanicus. The sequence continues at coordinate 39,650,839 of NC_134592.1, read as the reverse complement.
GCCTTAGGAAACAAATTCTCTGTCATGTTTGTCCCTTGTAACCAGGGATAGGATTTCTAAACATCTGTGTAAAATGCAGCAAGGCTGACATGACCAAGCACACAGCTGTGGTCCTTTAGGCTGCTGGGAACTGTAAGCCACAGAACCATGTGCTCTGCGTAGGACAGTCAGTCAGCTGGCAGTCACAGGACACCTGCCGCTGCTCTCTGCAGCTGCTGCTGCTGGAAGCACAAGTCTGTGTCTGGAGAGGCGGGGACAGGCCAATGAGGATGAACTAGCTCACCTGAAGCTACAAAATTAAGGTTTACGTCCTTAAGCATTTTTAAAAATCTTTTATTGCTCTTCAAAGTCTTCTCTCTCTCTCTCTCTCTCTCTCTCTCTCTCTCTCTCTCTCTCTCTCTCTCTATATATATATATATATATATATATATATATATATATATTTTTTTTTTTTTACAAGGAAGACATGTTTCCTCACAAGATCTGTAGAGTTTTGACAAGCTTAATAATGCAGAGCAAAGTCAAGTATGGTGGCATAGCCAGCAGTTCTGGTGGCTTGGGAAGTAGAGACAGAAGCAGCAGTTCAAGGCTAACCTGGATACTTAAGACTGCCTCAAAAACATAATGGATCATACATTTAAGGGGAAGCTTGACTCTTAAGAATGTCTTCACTGTCGCTTATGTCTAAAAACAACAAAATTCATTTGTTTGAAAAAAAATCCTTTAGAGGAAAAGCTGCTAGGATGAAAACCTGGAAATATTTAAAATCTTAACAGGTAATATAAACACTCGGCACCAGGCAGCGGTGGCTCCCAGCACTCGGGAGGCAGAGGCAGACCTCTGAGTTCGAGGCCAGTCTGTTTTACAGAGTGAGTTCCAGGACAGCCACGGCTACACAGAGAAACCCTGTCTCAAACCACACTGTCCTCTGCCCCCCAAAAAACAGACAGGTACATAAGAGACAAACAAAACGGAGGTCCTTTTGATTTTGAATTTGGCTTTTATTTTAAAATACATTTAGCATAGAACTGTCATCAAACAAAAAAAATAATAAAACACAAAGAAATAGAATATTTTTAAGTTCTTTTTAAGTTACACAGAAAATATTAATAGGTTAACAGACCCAAAGCATGGGGTTTTCCTTATGATTCAGTGTGCACACCTCGCACCTTCCAGCTCCCAGCGTACCGATAGCTTCCTAAGCATCCACTTTCTTCTCCTGCTGAAGGGCCTGCAGTTACTAGCTTAAGTTGATCAGATTCCATTTGGGCGAAAATTACCAGGCCCCTAAATTTTCATCAGGATTATAAAAATATGAGCTCAAATGCTTATGTTGTCCAAAATAGAAACATTCTCCTTCTGAATAATCAGAGATAGTGCACTTAAGTCATTAGCTCCATACCTGATGCTCATTTCTATGGGAAGTTATTCTATTCTTTATGAAAAGCTCACTATAAATAAATGCAATGTTAACCTAATTACAATCACACTTCAGAATATAAAGGCAGACAGAAAAAATAGTTTACTACCACACTAAAATTTCCCACTGTAAAAATAATACATTGGAAAAAGAGTCTAAACTACTGGGACTTCACGTTTGAATTTTATAATCTACCTTAGGTTGCCAAACAGTGGGTATTCAGAGTTACCAGTGGGAAATGCAATCTTTCTCAAATAATTTAGAAAAATGGCTTTTTAATATAGAAAGGATGTACATTGTCTCATCTATAAATTTCAGTTATATTCCCACTCACTCTGGAAATATTTACCTGTTCTATAAACAATCAAGACGATGTACATAAGATATATATTGTTCCTATAACTTGCAACACACAGAAAAATACCTACAAAAATGGATATACTTATCCATTTAGCTTTCCAATAAATTAGTGAGAAAATTTAGCTATTCCATATTTCTTCCTTAAAAAAGACTAAAGAGTTACAGGTCATTTGCTCCTATCTCTGTTAGTTTGATATATATTTTTAAAGTATTTGCCTGATTAAGTAGCTTAAGATAGAATTGAGTCCCACTTTTACATCACAGTATACATGGTGTCTCTTAACTCTGCAAAAGAAAGGCACAGTTAGCAAGCAATCAAAATCAGTACCTGAATCATTGCTGATGACCAAAACAGTCGAGGGAAAAAAAGTACATTCAACACAGTGTACAGAACTTTAAAAAAAAAAAGAAAGAAATTTTCGAGGCCAGCCTGGTCTGCAGAGTGAGTTCCATGACAGGCTCCAAAGCTACAGAGAAACCTTGTCTTGAAAAACAAAACAAAACAAAAGAAGAAGAAGGAGAGAGAGAGAGAAATTCACAAAACAAAATTTCCTGAAAACTTGGTCCATTAAAAATGCCTCCCATGATCAAGGTCATGGATAACAGGAAAGGGGATGGCAGTGTAAAGAGGCAGTGAACCAGTATGTGGTAGCGTATGGATTCTGTAATTATCAATTCAACTAGGAAATGGCTCCCATAGGAAATAAACGTTAAACCTATTTGTTAATAACAACATGCCTACATTAATTCCAAAAACGCGGGAACAACTGCATATTGTTATTGATTTTTCAATACACCCCACAGTTCTTAGGTAAATAATTATATATATATATATATATAATATATATACTAGATACACACTTGCACACTGCATACCTTGATATATATTATATATAACTACAATTTGTAACAGCACAGAACTCTCCAAACATTTTCTGAACATTCTAAATGGGCACATCACTTCTCAGTACTGAAAGAGCTCAGCCCACCTAGAACATCTGGAGTGCAACGATAAAATGCACTGGCTGCAGAACTTACTTATTTAAGTTAAATTCTTGCAAAAACCTCTGATCCGAGTTTTACCTGGAGAATAGTTTTAACTATAACTGGTAGCCTCCTTTCTTATAATAAACAATATTTCTCCATCAAGAGATACCAATAAAGGAAAATATGTAGGGAACCAAAAATGTGATGGAGAACCCAACCATCCCATAGGTAATATACCGATACGGCAGTTCCACTTCCATGTGCTGCCTCGCCTGGCGAAGGTCATCACACGGAATACTGGAGAGCTTACAGGCTAAAGGAATGGTGATCTTCTTCATTATATCTCTCACGATCAGCACAGTTAGCATTCCTATGACGACCCGTAATATGGCTTTTCCAAACAGAGTTACAGTAAGCGGGGGGCTGGCTAAAGGTAATGTGTGTAGAGGAGGGTCTAATAATAGACCCAGGTTATAAGTAGCATGAGAGCCACATGCAATTCCAGCACCACTTCCCAAAATCTCTGCTGTATCTCCTCGGGATGTGCTCCAGGTGTCCAGAGTGAAAGAGAAGATGCCCAAAGCTAAGTGAAGCCCGATGATGATGAACGGAGCATATTTGTAAGTTTGGTTGAAGTTGTCAATCAGGTCCACAAGTGGGTAGAAGATAACTAAGATTAAAAGGGTATACAGGAACCCAGCAATAACATCCTAAAAAAGATAACAGTACATTAGTATAATGCTATTTTGGTGTTTAACTTTAAAATAAACCTTACAAACCCACCACAGGATAGTACTGGTACTTGGGCTGGGATGTAGCCCAGTGGGAAGAGTGCCTAGCTCCACAAAAATCAGGCATAGTAGTGCATACCCAAAACCCTAGCACTAGGAACATAGATGCAGGAGATCAGAGGTTCAAAGGTTACACGAAACCCTGTCTAAATATAAATAGATAGATACATAATAAATAGTTTAAAAATATTGCACTAAAATTGTTTTAATGATAAAAAGGGTTATATTTGTTTGTTTGTTTGTTTTTTAAGACAGGGTTTCTCTGTGTAGCCCAGGCTGTCCTGGAACTTAGCCTATACACCAGGCTGGCCTCAAACTCTGAGATCTGCTGTCTGCCTCCTGGGTACTGGTATTAAAGACATGCACCCAGCACAGCCTGGTCAATAATGAAAGACTTATTAATAAAAGATGGTTTTTCCTAGTTCTATTCTTCCATTAACTACATGTACAATGTATGTACATTCACAGTCAGACTCTGAACAATATGTTTGCTACTGTGATTTTCCATGCAGAAGAAAGACTTTATTACTCAAAGAAATGATATTGTGTGCTGTCATGAAGCTTATGTTTTGGGGGAAAGACTGAATAAAACATAAATATTACAGTTTTAGACGGCTATAAGTGATGCTAGCCTAGAATCAAAGTCTTCTAATGGTTTTTGTGTGTGTGTTTTTATTTTTTTTAATCTTTTTTTTTTTTTTTTGGTTTTTCGAGACAGGGTTTCTCTGTGGCTTTGGAGCCTGTCCTGGAACTAGTTCTGTAGACCAGGCTGGTCTCGAACTCACAGAGATCCGCCTACCTCTGCCTCCCGAGTGCTGGGATTAAAGGCGTGCGCCACCATCGCCCGGCTTTTTTTTTTTTTTTAAATATTTATTTATTTATTTATTATGTATACAATATTCTGTCTGTATGCCTGAAGGCCAGATGAGGGCGCCAGACGTCTTTACAGATGGTTGTGAACTACCATGTGGTTGCTGGGAATTGAACTCAGGACCTTTGGAAGAGCAGGCAATGCTCTTAACCACTGAGCCATCTCTCCAGCCCCCTTTATTTTTTTTAAACAGAGCTGGAGACTAGTTTAGGTTACATAGAGAATTCTAGGCCACCCAGAACACCACAGCAAGACTCTGTATCAAAACAAACAAACAAACAAATGGCTGGAGAGATGGCTCCGTGGTCAAGAGCACTTACAGCTCTTCCAGAAAATCCAGGTTTAGTTCCTAGCATCACCCCCACACAAATAAACCTTTACAAAAAACATGTTTTAGGAAATTGAAATTTGAAAGCTATGTCTGGTAATGACTGAAAAAATAGATATACTAACCTGTACTTTTTTGAGAACTAGGAAAAACAGAAAAGTGCATATACTTTTAAAAGTACAAAATACTTTAAAGCAGCCAAGCAGTGGTAGCACACGTATTTAATCCCAGCACTCTGGAGGCAGAGGCAGGCAGATCTCTGTGAGTTTGAGGTCAGCCTGGTCTACAGAGCGACTTCCAGGACTGGCTCCAGAGCTACCGAGAAACCCTGTTTTGAAAAACCAAAAAAGTATTTGCTCTTTGACTCATACTGATAACAAAGTATGCCAGATGCTGAATGAAATATTTCTTATAAATTATTAGAGCATATTATGAGTGCCCTTAATGCTAATGAAGACAGCAGCTTAGTGTTGTCTGAGTATCTGTGAGCAGTCTGTGGGAAACACTCTACCTATGGTCCATACTAGTTTCATAGTCAACAGTGAAGACACCAACTGTTATACAAAATAATTCAAAATACATGGAAATATTTTAAGCATTGAAAGATATGAAAAGTACAAATTGAAGGAATATTATCAGATTCACAATGTTACAAAACTGGGCCAGGCACAGGAGACATGTCTATAATTCCAGCAGGCAGAGGCAGGAGCCTCATGGGTCAAAACCAACTTAAGCTACATGGAACCTTGTCTCAAATACAAAATATCGGGCTGGAGAGATGGCTCAGCAGTTAAGAGCACTGACTGCTCTTATGGAGGTCCTGAGTTCAATTCCAAGCACCCACATGGTGGCTCACAACCGTCTGTAATGAGATCTGGTGCCCCCTTCTGACCTGCAGGCGTACATGCAGACAGAACACAGTATACATAATAAATAAATTTTTAAAAGGATCAACTGCTGAAACACAAATAAGCAAGGTATCATTGCCTGGTAATGACAGCTATAGTACTGCATGAAATTATTATTTGCAATACTTGAAGGTTGTACCTGATGTATCCTTGAGAAGGAAAAATGCCAGCCATGGTGGTATATGCCTTTAGTGCCTTTACCCACTGGGCCATCTTGCTGGCCCCTGAAGCTATTCCTATTTATATGTATGTATGTGTGGTTTGTATGAGTCCATGTGCCGCATGCATGCAGGAGCCCTTGGAGATCATTAGAGGGCAACGGATCGTGTGGAACTGGAGTTACAGGCCGTTGTGGGTGGATAGTGGGTGCTGGGATTGAATAACAGCCCTCTGCAAGTGCCTGCACTCAGAGTCATCGACCCAGCTTGCCCTCACCCTCGAGCTATTCTCTCTCTCTCTCTCTCTCTCTCTCTCTCTCTCTCTCTCTCTCTCTCTCTCTCTCTCGGTTTTTCAAGACAAGGTTTTTCTGGCTGTCCTGGAACTCACTCTATAGACCAGGCTGGCCGCAAACATACAGAGATCCGCCTGCCTCTGTCTCCCAAGTCCTGGGATTAAAGGTGTGCATCACTACCTCCTGGCATCCCTGAAGCTATTTTGAATAAGACAAATTATATATTCTTTGGGGGCAAATTGATCATTGAACAATTAAACAATTAGGGTTGCCTGGCACAGTAGTACAGGAAAACAATTCCAACTGCTTGGGTGGACTAAGGAAGCTAAGGCAGGACTGTTCAAGAAGTTCAAGGTCAGCCTGGGCAACCTGTCTGACTGCTGTCTCAAAAAGTCTTAGCATGTAGCTACTAGCCTGGTTACATGTGAAGTTCTTAGGTTTAATCCTTGTTACTGAAATAAATAAAAACAAAATAAAGTAAAATCAAAATTCACGAATTGAGAAGTGGAGATGGCTCAGTGGTCAAAAGAATGTACTGTTCTTGCAGAGGGCCCAGATTCAGTTCCTAGCCCTTGGGCGGCTCATAACTGCCTGCAACTCCAGCTCCAGGGATCTCTGGTCTCTGCAGGCTCTTGCAGTCATATGCACACACATACCCTTTCCACATAATTAAAAAATAAAATAAATCTTAAAAGAACTGATGGCCGCCGGGTGATGGTGGTGCATGCCTTTAATCCCAGCACTCGGGAGGCAGAGGCAGGTGGATCTCTGTGAGTTGGAGACCAGCCTGGTCTACAGAGCTAGTTCCAGGACAGGCTCCAAAGCCACAGAGAAACCCTGTCTCGAAAAACCAAAAAAAAAAAAAAAAAAAAAAACAAAAAAAAAAACTGATGGCCACATATTTTTAACTCCAGATGATTCAAGAGTAAATATAATCTATATATAAAGTATATAAAGAGTAAACTGAACTCAGCAGAAATATTGCATCAATCACTAATTTTTTTTTTTTTGAGATAGAGTCTTCTCATATAGCCCTGGTTGACCTTTAATTTACAATGGAGACCCAGGAATGGCCTCAAACTCAGAGATCTTCCTGTCTCTTCCTCTTGAGTTCTAGGATAAAGATGTATTATGCATGGCTATATTTTCATTTTGTAAAGAACAGTAGTTTTGAGATCATATATTCAATAATAAGATTCTTATTTCTCTTGGAATGATACTGAATTTAAAAATGAAAACACATTTTTTTCTAAGAAATATACACAAAGAAATCCTGTCTTTTTTTTGTTTGTTTGTTTTTTCGAGACAGGGTTTCTCTGTAGCTTTGGAGCCTGTCCTGGCACTAGCTCTTGTAGACCAGGCTGGCCTAGAACTCACGGAGATCCACCTGCCTCTACTCCCGGCTAAGAAACCCTGTCTTAAAAAACAAAACAAAACAAAAAACCCGAAACAAACAAAAAAGTGTGGTCTGATTATAAACCAGGCAGAGTGATGAGAATGCCAACATCCCTACAGCCACGAAATAAGCTAGTGAGGTGTTCTACAGTAGAACATTGTCAGACGCAGTCCAACAACGTGAGAATTCCGAGTGCTTGTGAGAAAACAGGAGTCTTGTGACCTCAGTTTCTTCAAAACACCGAACTGTCCTTGGAATGTGTGTTCGTGCTCCTCCCAGGTGTAGCAGGTGGAAGGGAGTTTACTTCAGCTGTTGGTATTCATATGCCTCCACGCTTGTCCCTGTGATTACAGACAGCTTGAATTTACGCAAGCGTTACTCAAATGACTTTTCCTAACCTTCTGATGCTCTCTCTGAATAAAGTTGGGATGCATGAGACTCTACTTTGTCTCTTTTTCGCTTTTGTGTTTTTTTTCTTCAGATAGCCTTTCTCTGTGTAACAGCCCTGGCTGTCCTGGAATTCACTTCCTAGATCAGGCTGGCCTGGAGCTCAGAGGTCCCACCTGCTTTTCTTTCCGAGTGCTGGGATTAAAGGCATGCACCACTGTACCCCACCCCAGGTAGTCTGCCTCATTTTTTAGGCCCAGCTCTCCAAGGCTCACAACACCAAGTAGAGCCCTAAAACAAAACATTATAAAAATAATAACAACAATAGCAACAAAATTCAGTATAACCCATCAGAAAATTTAGGATTCCATAAATTAGTTCAGTTTTGCCATCTTTTTTGGTCCTCCGTTTACAAGCTAACATGCAATGAATCCTAAACTCTTATGGGATGCTGAGCGTGGAGAACAGACAGGCCACTGTGGGCTGGGTGACAGGAAGGCAGAAGCAATCCCCGTGAGAAGATGCAGCTGAGCACTTTGAGAAGGGAAAGGTAAGAAGGCTTTGGGAACCAGCTGCAGGGTGCAGCGAATGCAGCGAACCAGGCAAGAGAGAGGAGAGGCATTCCTGGAGCTTCTGAAGCACTCTCAGCATTGGAGGGTGAAGAGAACCACAGGGTCAAAATATTAGCACGCCACAGGTCATTATGGCGGTAGTCTTACAACATGAGGACTACTTACAAACTGTATTTTCTCATTCCGGCTTTGTGAGAAACGTTTTTCCCTGCCTATCTATCAAAAGTAGCTTGGTCATCAAGAGCCAATGTTCCACTAATCTCCCTCTCCTTGTAAAAATTTCCTGTAAATCTTATAATCTCCCACACCCAGTAAGATTCTTGTTTACACAAAGGTCCCCCCCCCCATTCCTGGAACTTGATGGCCTGAAGGGGCTGACCCTGTCACCCGTTTCCTTCTTTTTCTTTGAGTCAGTTTGAAGACTAGCCCATCCAGAAAAACAGATTGTGCCCAGCCAGTGGGGAAACCAGTCACCACCTGTGTCAGAATAAAACCCAAGTGAACTCAGCAGATGGTTTGAGTTCTGTGGCACCCTTTCTACAAAAAGAAATCGCCTTGCCAAGCTACTTTTGCTTTTGTGTTCCTTTGCAGGACAACAGATCATATAACCACGTGACTTAAGTTTGCAAAGTTTCTACCAGTGCCAGAAACAAAGAACTATTTAAGGACGACACCCTCTTTTCTTACCAGGATGGAATGCATTCCCATGTAGATTCTACTGAGGCAAACCAGAGAACTCCAGCAGGGAATGAGAATCAGCCCATACATAAGAGGGTACTAAAGGAGAGAGAGAATGAAACTAAGTTAGACAGATACAAACAAACAAATAAAAACGTCACCTTGCTATAACACCCTATCAGTAACTGTAGGCTTTCCACTCCCCTCTAGCTTCCCAGTGCCTAACTAGGCCTGGCACACAACAGACGTTAACAAAATGCTTTTGCAAGGCTGACTTAGTCAATGACGGCTCCTGTTGCTCCATCTCTTTTTGTGGGAAGTGAAAAAGCAGTTCTGGTTGACTGTCCAGACCTGGTAGCTGCCCATGCTCCAGGAGAACAGTGGGAGACACGATAGCCAAGGTGCAGGAGCTCTGAACACAGCCCGAATCCGGTCTACTAAGCACTCTGACTTCCCGGGGAGGAAGACCGGCACTCTCGTCTCTCCCACCCAGGAGTGGCTGCCATTAGCAATCTGCAGTGTGATGTTTTCCCTCCCACCGGAGGAAGAACACTTTGTAGTTAATTTTCTACTTCTGCACTCTCCATTAAATTTCAAATGGCAGTCCCATTGAGATAAATTTTGGTGGGAACCAAGCATGGTGAAACATGCCTGTAATTTTAGCAGCAGGGAGGCAGAGGTAAAAGGATCACTTTGAGTTTGAGGCCAACCTGGTGTACATAGTGAGTTGCGGGTCAGCCAGGGCTATAGTACAAGCAGGATGCTCTTGGAATTGGCGGCATCTGTGGGAAGAGCTGGCAGTGCTCCCGAGGCTAGAGGGAAGGAAAACAGGATGATGGGGGGCACAGTTAACTTGGGCAGCGCATATTTGGGTGGGGTGTGCCTGATGATCTCAAATTCCTAAAATAAAACTGAAGACAATCAGTAGGTGTTGAAGTAGAATGCAAACAGGTTGAGTGCTCAAAAGGCTGAGGCAGGAGGATTGCTGAAGTCTGAAGTCAGCCTGGGCTACACAGTGAGATCCTGTCTTTAAACAGGGTGGCGGGGCGGGGGGGGGGGGGGGACAAAAGTACATCAGGAAGCACTTTATATCACTTCCAAGTGCACACAAATGGATGCCCAACAAATTCTATGATACCCTAAGTGATTTTTCTTATGGTGCTAGGGATGGACCCACGGCCTTGCCCAGGCCAGGGCATGTGCCACACCTCGCTCTCCCAGATGCACTTTCTGGCTCATTGGTTTTGTTTTCTTGAGACAGGGTTGCATTTAGTCCAGGTTAGTCCAGGCCAGTCTCACTCACTCACTGTGTAGGGACTGATAATGAGTGCTGGGATTGGGGTGTCGGTACGGCTTAGCTACTTCTCATCTCACAGCCCCGCTAGCCTGTTCACTGCATGGCCTTGATAACACTTCCTTCAGTTATTCTACAAAATGGTTTTATTCAGCCTGGCATACTTTCCTGACTACTTATCACACATGATCAGATCTGTCTGCTATACTGCGGCGCCTTCTGTGGGAGGGAGCGAAAAGAGCCAATAAAATGGCTTGCAATTAAAGCCATTTCAAAACCTGTCTCTAAAAATAATTCTTTTTTTTGAGACACCAGGGATTGAACCAATGGCTGAGTGCCAGGGAGCTCTCTATCGATGAATTACACTTGACCCTTTTAAGTGCAATTTAATTTGTCCAGAATAATTGCAGTATGGGGCAAAAACAGACAGCAAGAAAAAAAAATCAGTTTTGAATTTTAGTAAATACACAGTCTATCACACAACAGGGCAATGGTGGCTCATTAAGGACACATTTCTCTTGTTCTTGTATCCTGCTAATGAAACGAAAGCTGAAGTCTGTGGAAAGCATGTCAGGACGTGAGACCATACACAATATACACGTTCATATGCAGCGACTGAGCAACTCTAGGAGTCTACGCTACAGACAGAAATGTGGGTAAGGATTCACATCGCCAAACTGTCACGAGATGATTTACACCAGCCAACGCTGCGGAGTTGGTGGACACAGAGGGCTCATTATCTCTGTATGTGGAACAGCGTCTCCAGTACTCACTGGTCACGGACACAGGCTACTGCCTGCCATTTACCAAATGCATCCATTGCAAGTCTCAAATGTGAACATGGAAAACCAACTTAAACCACATTGGAAGAGACAAAGGAGCCTCAGCAAAGCCACAGAGGATCCCAGAGAACCCTAGCTTGGAAGGCACACCAGCTGCGTACTGCACGGCCCAGGCAGGACTGTCTCCTCCTCCCAAGTAAACACTGCATTTTCTTTTTCTTCCTGACACAGGCTTCTGGGTTTAGTCCATGCGGCAGAGGAGTGCTTCTGAATTTGTCTCTTCCTGGGTGCAGCGACCATCTTACACGTCCTTACCTGCCCAGGTGAGAGAGCTGGCCTGGAGAAGACGGGTTTGTCTACCTGACTGATAGACAAGGGCTTTTTACAGGCCTGCAAGCTAGGCTGTGTCTGTATCTTCAGCTGTGGGACCTTGGGGTAGCCACATAATACCCTTCCATCTCAGGCTCCTCCTATCTAAATGGAGGTAACTAATATTTAGCACAGTAATAAACCTCCAGTATAAAAACCATCTTTCAGGAATATAAAAAAATTTCCCTTGGGAAGTCAGTGCAAGAGGTTTGTACAGTCAAAACAAGTCTGGTCTACTGAGTAAGTCAGCAAGAAAAAAATCTTAAACTAAAAAGGAAAGCCAACAACAACAAAAGGCCATAGGTACCTCAGTGGTAGAGCACTTGCCTAGCACAGGTGAGGCCTGGTTCATTCTACAGTACTGTGTAGGAATTAAATGAAATAAAATTAAAGTTTTATGACATGCTTCGGCCACGGTTCTCCAGAGAAATAACTAGCCTACAGAGCATGTCTGCACATTATGTCTACAAAGAAACGTACACCAAGGAGCTAGTCCAAGCCACTGCGGAGCCTCACACACTCCAAACCCATGGGCTGGGGGTCTGAGGAACTGAGAGGTGGCTCAAACCTGAAGGAATCTGGTAGCAAAATTCTCTCTTATAGGGCAAGGCTGACTTCCTGAGTTCAAGACCTGGAATGCACAGGTGGAGAGAACTGACCCCCACACCAAGTTGTTCTGATTCCCACAGACACACATGAACAGACTAACACACACAAATGCACACAACAATCAAACAAATATATGCTAAAAATTTTTAGCTAGGTGTATTGGCACTTAGGAGACAAAGGCCATCGGATCTCTGTGAGTTCAAGGCCAGTTTGTTCTACATAGTGAATATCAAGACCATCAAAGTATGTAGAAAGACCCTGCCTCAAAAAAGCATCACAATAAAATAATAATAATAAATAAGTCAGGCAGTGGTGGTGCATACCTTTAATCTAAAAATTAATCCTCTACTTATTTTCCACCCTCATCTTTATTCTCCTGGGGAAGAGCTAGCTAAGGGCTTCTAGGCATTTAAGAGGCAGAGGCAGGCAGATCTTTGTGTTTGAAGCCAGCCTGATCTATAGAGATCTATCCAGGATAGCCAGGGCTACACAGAGAAACAGTCTTTTGTTGTTGTTGTTGTTGTTGTTTTTTTGTTTGTTTTTCGAGACAGGGTTTCTCTGTGTAGCTTTGGATCCTGTCCTATCCTGGAACTAGCTCTTGTAGCTCTTGAGTCTTGAGGCTGGCCTCAAACTCACAGAGATCCACCTGCCTCCTTCCAAGTGCTGGGATTAAATGTGTGTGCCACCACTGCCCAGCAAGAAACACAGTCTTAAAAAACAAGAACAACAACAATAAATACCCAAGCAGTGGTGGTACACACCGTCGACCCCAGCATTTGGGAAGCAGAGGCAGGGGAATCTCTGTGAGTTGTAAAGGTCAAGGCCAGCCTGATCTACAAGACAGTCTGGTCTACAAGGTGAATGCCAGGCCAGACTAGACTGTTTACACAGAGAAGCCCTATTAAAAAAAAAACACAATAAATAAAATAAGAATTTAAAGTTAGTCTTTTGCCAGCCTGACTGTAAAATGTAATCTGAAGCTTGGCATGTGATGCCCACCTTTAATCCTAGCTCTCAGAAAGCAGGTGGGTTTCTGTAAACCCGAGGTTAGCTACAAAGTGAGCCTTGTCAGAAAATATAACCAATAATAATAAAAAGTAACCCGCTTTAGTGAAAATTTACTGCAAATAAAAATGTTAATTTTACCTAAAATATCTTTACAGAAACATTCAAATCACTGGTGAAAAATCCATACACAGTGGCGTAGCAAAAATGACACATGAAACTGAGCATCACACATAATATTAGACAAAAGCAGTAAGCACGACATACAGCATAGTCTTAATGATATTAAACACGGAACAATGAACTTGCTATACAGTATGGTCCCATCCATTTCCACATCCAAGGAAACAGGCATGTCAGCAGTCAGCCATCTTTTCTTAGTCTTGCCAGCCTGTGAGTTTCAGTGCTGTGCTGAATGGGCCAGCGCCATGGCTCCTTCAGAACACATGCTCTTACTTTCAATTCTGGCTTTGTCTGTGGTATATTCTCGCAACAGTACCGTCTCATCCGACTGTGCCGTGCACACCCACACCGTGGCCCTAGGGGCACACTACACCATTCCTCTGACCATCAGTGTGAGTGTGGTGTGGACGCTTGGCCCTGACTAGGTGGAGCCGGAGGCTGAAGACAGTCTCTGATCTGACAGAAGCTGTAAAGAACAGAGAGCTGGCTGAGGCAGCCGTGTGCAAGCCCAGGCACAGAAGAGCGAAGAAGAGCAGGAAGGAAGGTGTAGACGGGCTCTGAGGCAGTCTTGTTCCACAGCCGGCCCCCAACCCCTCAAGTGGCCCAGCAGCACTTCCTGGATCTTGGGTTCCACAAAATGTACCAGATATTCTACAGATCAATTTCCTCTTTTTTGCTGAGCCTAGTGCAGATGCATTTGTCATGGGAACCCTGCATAGACACGCACGCACGCATGCACCTAGTTACATACACCGCAATAATTTTCTTCCTTTCTTTCTTGAGAAAGGGACTCCCTTATCCAGCCCTGGTTGGCCTGGAACTAGCTATATAGCTTTGGCTGGCCTCAAAGTCAGAGATCAGCTTGGTTCTATCTTCCAAGTGCTAGGATTAAAGAAGTGTTCCACCATGCCTAACTCACCTTAGATATTCCTAAGATGTTTTTTAAAAGAGAGTTTACTTATTTTATATGTGAGAGAAGAATTTGTCTGTGTTGGGGCAAGTGCATTACAGGGAGCAGAAGACGGTCATTATCCTCATGGCTCTCTGCCTATTCTTTGAGACAGGGTCTCTCATTTTTCTCAGCCAAGGTGGAAGCCAGCAAGCCTTGCCAATCCTGTCTCTGCTCCCACCAGGAGTTGGAGGTTACAGGTATGATCAGGATGTGAGTGCTAGGATCCAAGCTGTGGTCTTTGTGTTTAGACAGCAAGTGCTCTTAGACACTGAGCCACCTCTGCAACCCCTAAGATATCTCCTTATCTCTCAGATGGCCACTTAGATTCTTCTTTTCTTTATCTAGTCTTTAAATGTTGATGTGTGTGTGTCTCTCTCTCTGCATGTATGTGTGCATGTGCCTCTGCCTTTGGAGGCCCAGAAGACAACCTTGGATGTTGTTTTTCAGAAGAACCATCTACGTTTTCTTGAGATGCGGCTCTCAGTGGCCAAGGTGCTACAGGCTGGCCAGGGAGTTCCAGAGATCTACTTGCCTGTCTTCTCAGTGTTGAGATTATTGCTTATGTCATCATGTCTGACAGGGTGTTTATTTTTTAAGATTTATCTTTTAATTACATTTCTGCCTGAGCTAGAAGAGGGTGTTAGATCCCCTGGAGCTGGAGTTACAGGTGGTTGTGAATTACCCATTGGAGGATCTGGGAAATGTTAGGTCCTCTGCAAGAGCAGTAAGCAGGAGCTCTTGACTAGGGGGCCATTTTTTCCAGCCCTTGCACCCAGATTTGACACATACTTTACGGAATCCTTAAATACTGGTTATCTTAAGAAGTATTTTGTGGGACTCTGCATTCTCATTGTGTGTCCTCTTTCAGGACAATATTGCAGTCTCATGATTCTACTTGGCAGTTATGTGCTAGCACCAAATCTGTCCGCATCTCTGATGGAGAGAACTGCCTCTTGGTCACTGCAGGTAACTAACTGTTTTAAAGATATCAAAGGTACCAGCTCCTTGGTGAGCCCACGTTTTCAATACAAACAAGACACTTCTGTTGTTGTTGTTGTGGGCCTATTTATTTATTTATTTATTTATTTATTTTGCCTATTCACAAATTATACTTCTCAGATAGGAAATCTGGGCAATTCGTCAAATCTTGTCAATTCTACCTTTTTAAAATCTATCAGGGGGGCTGGAGAGATGGCTCAGAGGTTAAGAGCATTGCCTGCTCTTCCAAAGGTCCTGAGTTCAATTCCCAGCCACCACATGGTGGCTCACAACTATCTGTAATGAGGTCTGGTGCCCTCTTCTGGCCTGCAGGCATACACACAGAAAGAATATTGTATACATAGTAAATAAATAAATATTTAAAAAAATAAATAAATAAAATCTATCAGATTCAAAGCCAGTGTTGCTACACAGTGAGACTTTATCTCAGAAGCAAATTTATTAGATTCAAGAGAGCCCAGTGGTCAAAGTCTATCATTTATACTTCATAGACCACACAGTCCATTTTGTTACAACTATTGAATTTTTATATCAAGAGGCAACCACAAGTAGGAACAACAACAAAAAACTCCCACAACAACAATGGATGTGACCAGTTCCTACAAGTTTTAGCTACAGACAAGAAAAATTTGAGATTCATACAATTTTCATGGCATAAAATATTCTTTTGGTCCCTTAATTCTTTAAACACATAAAAATCCATTCATATTTCACAGGCTATTTAAAAAAAAAACAGACAGCAGATCTGGGTACAGCAGAAAGTTCACGCTTAGCACTTGGGGCCCTAGGCTCAATCTTCAATACCACTCAAAGCCACAATGAAACAGAACAAAGGCATCAGGCCACTGTTTGCTAGGAGACAGACCATACAGATTCCCATCACCTCTCCCTCAAGCTGGTGAAACAGCTTTCTCTGAGAGCTGCTTTCCCTGTCTCCAGTGATCTAACTTTCCCAGAGCTAGAGACAGAAGACTCTTCCCAAAATACCAATCTACTCTTCTTGGTATAACAACCATATTTGTTTTCTCATATTCATACATACTGCATAGAAATTATGACAAATTAAGCCTGGCGGTAGTGGCGCAGGCCTTTAATCCCAGCACTTAGGAGGCAGAAGCAAGCAGATCTCTGTGAGTTAGAGGCCAGCTTGATCTATAGAGCGAGTTCCAGGACAGACTCCAAAGCTACAGAGAAACCCTGTCTCGAAAAACCAAAAGGAAAAAAGAAAAGAAAAGAAATTATGACAAACTGAAAAATTTTTATTTGTTGAATCAAGCATTATCTTGAGTAAAGCTCTTTCTTCAACAGGAGAATAAATATATATAATTGTAATGAAAGGAAAACACTCTCAGTTGATATGATTTTCTCTGTAATGAACACATGAGAATCTCTGTACAAATCATTAAATTAATGGAAAGATCAACAAGGATATCATAGGTGAGACTAATGCACAATATAATACATTGCATTTTTGTTTCATTCATGATAGTGAAGTACAAAAATGTGAAGTAACTAGAAATAAACCTCAGTGTTTATATGAAGAAAACTATGAAGTTTCCTTGGGACTATTAAAGAAAACAAATAATGATTCTATCTGCCTTATTTGTAGCTCAGAAGATTCACTATTGTAAGGCTATCATATTAATACACTTCAACTTAACTTACAAGCCCAATGCAACTTCAAAAAAGTTCAAAGGTTTCTGTGGCAATTCAAGAGTTGACTTTAAAATACACACTGAGACTGTACAATAAGAGGACTTCTGGAGGCATCACAATCCCTGACTTCAAACTCTACTACAGAGCTACAGTACTGAAAACAGCCTGGTATTGGCATAAGAACAGACAGGAGGACCAATGGAACCGAATAGAAGACCTGGATATCAATACATACATTTTCGAACACCTGATCTTTGACAAAGAAGCAAAAAATATCAAATGGAAAAAATAAAGCATATTTAACAAGTGGTGCTGGCATAACTGGATATCTTCATGTAGAAGAATGAAAATAGGCCCATATCTGTCACCATGCATAAAACTCAAGTCCAGATGGATCAAAGACCTCAACATAAAGCCAGCTACATTGAACCTTATAGAAGAGAAAGTGGGAAGTACACTTGAACGCATTGGCACAGGGAAACACTTCCTAAATATAACCCCAGCAGCACAGACACTGAGAGAAACAATTAATAAATGGGACCTCCTGAAACTGAAAAGCTTCTGTAAAACAAAGGATATGGTCAACAAGACAAAATGACAGCCTACAGAATGGGAAAAGATCTTCACTAACCCCATATCAGACAGAGTCTGATCTCCAAAATATACAAAGAGGTCAAGAAATTGGACACCAAAAAAGATCACATAATCCAATAAAAAAAAATGGAGTACAGACCTAATCAGAGAACTCTCAACAGAGGAATCTAAAATGGCTGAAAGACACTTAAGGAAATGTTCAATATCCTTAGTCATCAGAGAAATGCAAATCAAAACAACTCTGAGATTCCATCTAACACCTGTAAGAATGGCCAAGATCAAAAACACTGATGACAACTTATGCTAGAGAGATTGCGGGGGAAGGGGAACACTTCTGCATTGATGGTGGGAATACAAGCTGGTACAGCCCTTTGGATGTCAGTGTGGCGATTTCTCAGAAAATTAGAAAACAACCTACCTCAAGACCCCATAATACCACTTTTGGGTATATATCCCAAGGATGCTCAATCGTGCCACAAGGACATGTGCTCAACTATGTTCATAGCAGCTTTGTTTGTCATAGTCAGAACCTGGAAACAACCTTGATTGAAGAATGGATAAGAAAAATGTGGTACATTTACACAATGGAGTACTACACAGCAGAAAACATAACGACATCTTGAATTTTGCAGGAAAATGGATGGAGGTAGAGAACATTACTTTGAGTGAGGTAACCCAGACACAGAAAGACAATTCTCACATGTCATAAGTGGTTTTTAAACACAAAGCAAAGAAAGCCAGTCTAAAAACCACAATCCCAAAGAACTTAGACAACAATGAGGATACTAAGAAAGACTCACATAGATCTAATCTACATGGAAAGTAGAAAGTATAAAAAGGCAAAATCTCCTGAGTAAATTGGGAGCATGGAGACCTTGGGGGAGGATTGAAGAGGGGAGGGGGGAGGCAGGGAGGGGAGCAGAGAAAAATGTAGAGCTCAATGAATATAAAAAAAATACACTGAGAGTTGAGGATGATGGCACTGACTTGTAATCACAGCTGCTTGGGAGGGTAAGACAGGAGGATTACAAGTTGGGAACCAGCCTGGGCTACAAAGTGAGTTCAAGGCTAACCTGGCCAATTTAGAAAGACCCTGTCTCAGAACAATAAAGGATTAGACCGCCGGGCGGTGGTGGCGCACGCCTTTAATCCCAGCACTCGGGAGGCAGAGGCAGGCAGATCTCTGTGAGTTCGAGACCATCCTGGTCTACAAGAGCTAGTTCTAGGACAGGCTCTAAAACCAGAGAGAAACCCTGTCTTGAAAAACCAAAAAAAAAAAAAAAAAAAAGGATTAGACCTTAAAATTAAAAACATAAATATACAAGCAACACTAAACAGACCCAGCCAAAAGTCCTGGTTTCAACACTCAGTACCGTGAAACAAACAAAATAAATGGAAAGCAAAGATTCAAATTAGCCACACATACTTAAAGGTAGGTAGATAGAGAAGATATTTTACTTAGCCAGGCGGTAGTGGCGCACACCTTTAATCCCAGCAATTGGGAGGCAGAGGCAGGTGATCTCTGTGAGTTCGAGGCCAGCCTAGTCTACAAGAGCTAGGACAGGCTCCAAAGCTACAGAGAAACCCTGTCTTAAAAAACAAAACAAAAAAACAAACAACAACAAAACTTCATTAGGAATGATGTGGCAATACAGATAAGTGAAAACAAGATAAACCACTCAAAACAGATAATAATAGCGCAGTAAATTGTCTATGTGGAAGAAATTATCCCAGGTTCCTTTCTCAAATAAAACCAGTGAAAGGTAAATTAAATAGCTCAGTTTCTACTGCCAATAATAACAATAATGATGATGATTTTAGTTTTTAACATTCTCAGTGAGACAGTGCTGAAAGCATATATAGAGGTTAGAGAACGACCTGCCACCAGAGATTCTCCCCTTCCACCATGTGGGCCCTGGGAACAGTGAGGGCCTTTACCCAAGAGGTTAAGATAGTAGGGCCATGAGTTCCAGGCCAGCCTGGGCTATACTGCAAGACCTTGTCTGAAAACAGTAATAATAGTGATAATAATAATAAATGAGTAAATCTCCAGGCACAGTGGCGTGTACCCAGTGTCCCAGATACTGAGGATGCTCAAGTCTCGTCCAGAGTCAGCTTGAGAGTCAACAAGATCCCACCTTAAAACCACAACAACTCCAATAAACAGACCAAGGAAATGAAAATATACATCCACACAAAAACATATAAATTTACTAGAAGTAGCATTCCTCAAAACAACCAAAAATAGCGCTTAGCAGTTAGAAACACTTCTTGCCCTATCAGAGGGCCAGAGTTTAGATCCCAGAACCTTAATCATGGTTCACAGAAACCCAACTCCTACTCCTGAGCATCTGATGCCCTTTTCTGACCACCATGGCCACCTGCATACATACATGTATACATACACACATGTAAAAAGAAATAATTTTAAAAATAAAAATAACCCCACCCAAGCACAGTGACACGTTTGTCTATAATCAAAGCACTTGGGTGGCTAATATGGTTATAGTATAAAGTGACCTCCTTTATACTGAGTTCCAGGCTAGCCAGTCTACACAATCAATCAATCAATCAATCAGTGAACGAACAAATCTGAATGGCCTCCAAATGATGGAAGAATAAGTAAAGGCAATACATGCATCGAATGAAACAATAAAAACATACACGCTATAATAGAAACTTTATAAAGTTCCTGGGGAGCTGAACTGAAAAACATGTGTACTCATGTATGAAGCTGTTAAAAGAGTCTTAAAAATGCTAAGTGAAAAAAAACCCAGCCATAACAGGCCACATAGTGAGTGCATGTTTCCACTAGCATGAAATGCTCACACTAGGCAAATCTACATACGTATAGTGGGATGGAGGTGGCCGAGAGCTGTGTTTGAGACTAGATGATATCTGTCACCCTGTGCAGCTGCAATTTCAAAGCCTGTATGACATCCAAATGTTGAATTAAATACAGTAGGTTGTGTATAATCCCTGCACTAGAGAGACAGAGACAGGCAGAGCTCTATGAGTTTGAGGCCAGCCTTATCTACATAGTGAGTTCCAGGCCAGTCAGTGAGACCCTGCCTAAAAAACACACGCTAGGATAGAAGCTTAGCCCGATTTTTCAAATGGCCTTGAAATGTTAGAATATTGATAGCTACACCCCATAAACAATTCAGCAGCACTATTTTCAGACTTCCTGTGAGCATGTGTCCTGAATAACTGAAGATAAAACACAACTATTCTCTCTCTCTGATGGCAGTATTAGCAGCAAAAGCACTCAGGGAGGAGGCGGCAGAAAGTTCCCGGAGCACTAGGACAAACAGTGGCGTACACACACGCGCACACACACACACACACGCGCACACACACGCACACGCACACACACACGCGCACACACACACACGCGCGCACACACACACACGCACACACTCACACACACACGCACACACTCACACACGCACACACACGCACACGCACGCACACACGCGCACACACACACAAGCACACACACAGGCACACAGAGTAAACAGTCTGGCAAACACTGACAATCTCCCATTCTGGACTATTTACATCAGATGGGAATTTTTAAGATTTTTTTTCACCCCAACAGGCAGCATTGCTTCGCAATCTAAATGTAACTGCGTATCACCAGGGGTTACATAGCAAAGAACTTTCTAGTTAGTATTCCTCCCAATTCTGTCATTCTCCCTGGTGCATGCCTGCTTTCTGTTACTAGAAAAGACGTGCACTGCGCGGTAGAGGGGGTGGGGATTTCACAGGCAAGATTTACCCATACTGAAACTCAATGTGGGCTAAGTATAGTGGAGTTTAACCAGACAGTTGGCATTTCCCAATTTTGTGCATTGAAAGGTTAAAAGAGGAAATGAATTTCCTCAGATTCTCTAAAACTATGTACATAATTCTTAAGAGACTGGTCCAAAAGACTAACAAACCATACAATTTAAGATAGATAAAGCAAGACCAGTATTCTAATACATTTTGCTTCTATGTGAAAGATAATAGATAATTAGATTTTAGATTCAAGTATCATTTGCACACCCTAGGGAGCTCAAAATGGGGGAAGCCAAAGGAAGCAGGCAAAATAAAAATGACTACCATTAAAAAACTCCTTGCAAGTTCCTCCCGCTGCCATATACCAATTCAGCTCCCTCCTGCGCCTTCAAACCGGTGCGCGGTTACTGTTACCACCACAGAAACTGTAGCAACTGACAACTGGTTCTCCAGATCAGAGAGCGAAGTGATGTCGGTCTCCCAACAAATCGACAACCAATCCTTTAAAAATGAACTCACTTAGACTCTGCTCCCTTCCTTCTAGGCTTCTCTTTAATCCTCACGCTTGACTGCTGGAACGTGCCTGTGTCAGAATTACACTACCGTTCCGAAAACACTGTCTAGCAAGAAAGTTAACGACTTCACATCGGAAACACCATGTTTCGCAGTGAGGCTGGGTCTTGGTTACCAAGTGTTTCATTTTAAGCAAAAAGTATCACCATTACACATGAGACGAACTAAGTTTAAAAACTCACACCAAGCTGAAGGAAATGCACGACGACACGGAAAGTGTTTCCCGGGATGGGGGGTGTCTAAGAAACTATATTTAACTGTATTAATACAGTCTAGTGGTTAAATCCCAAGATTTCCTTCATCGCTTAATTTTCTAGAACTCTGACAGGGCCTGTTTGTGGGTACTGTGCGAACTCGTGGGTAGGGGTTTAGGGCTGGAAGAGCCAAATTAAAACAAGTGCAGAAAGCCAAGGGGCGTAGCGTACCTGCCAGCGGCCGTAGGTGAGCAGAACCATGGCGATGGGGATGGCGGTGCCGGACATGGCATGCGTGGAGGGCATGCTGTACTCTGAGTTGTAGAAGATTTCCAGCTTGACGACCGGCGGCGAGGCCGGTCGCGGCCAGCGGATGATGTCCTTGGTGCACTGGCCCAGGTACATGACCAGCACCCAGATGATCACGAGCCTCCGGCCCACGAACGGATCGAGGTTCCAGATCCAGAAGGGGAAGAAGAAGATGTAGAAGAGCTCGTTGCCCAGCTCGGTGCCTAAGCTGAACAGGTAGTAGAGCGGCCAGTTGCTCACCCTGACCAGCTCGCCCTCCTCGCCCGTCAGCGAGTTGCGGCGCAGCGAGCCCGCGCGGCGGGGCCCGGCCGGGCCGGGCTCAGCAGCCAGCCCGTTGCGTACGCCGTTGGGGGCGCCGCAGCAGTCGGGCTTGGCGGGGCCGGGGCTGCGCTCCGCGCCCGGCTGCTGTCCCCGTCGCCGAGGGTTCCCCGCGGCCCCGCGAACCTCGCTCTCCGCATCCTCGCCCTCCGCGGGGCTGCCGAGCGGCGCCTCCACCCCACACAGACGCTGGAAGCTCGCCACCCGCTGCGGCTCCTGCAGACGGACAGCCAGCAGGGCCAGCCGCTGCCCCAGGGACATGATCGCGGGCCACTAGGGAATGGATCCGGACACGCGCTCCCCGCCCGTCACTGCCGCCACGGCCCCTAGCTCGACTCGCTCAAGGCTGCAGGCGACCGCGCCAACAGGCCGCAGCGGCCGCCGCGCGCGCCTTGCGCCCCGCGCGCCCCTCCCCTGGCGCGCTCCCCGCCCCGCGCGCTCACGGAGGCCCGCGCCGCGCGCGCAGCCGGGAGCTTCTCCCCCGAAGCCACGCCTCCGGGTCTCCTGCCCGGGTTCTTCGCGGGCTGCCGTGAGGCCCACAGCGCGGTCCTAGGCAGGGCTGGTGACCCAGGAGCCGGAGGTTTTATTGGCCTGCAATCTACTGGGGCGTGATGGATGAGGTAAAGAACCGCCGAGCAACCGGAATCGTCCGACTCACATCATTAATTAGCAACTAATTTCAGAGTTGTCTCGGATGGTTGATGTCCGGAAAGCCACGTGCCCATTGACTAGTGGCAAGATGAGAAAGAGGTAGATCTCCAGGACGGCCTGGGCATGCGATAGCCCACACAGCTGTGGTCTGCAAGAGAAAAGCTTACAAAGTCAAACCACCTCATATGTCACCTCATATGTACCTTAAGTGAACTTAAGTGTAAAATTTCCTTAATAATGAAGTCTAACACCTACCAGGATTGTACAGAGCACATGATTTATGAGCGAATGCAGCATGTAAATTTCCGAGATAGGTTTTTCATTTCGTTTTTTTTCCCATTGGTTTTCTTTCCTTCCTTCCTTCCTTCTCCCCTCCCTCCCTTCGTCCTCCCCCCTCCCTCCCTCCTTTCTTTTTCTTTTCTTTCCTTTTTTTTTTTTAAACCAGAGTATAGTCTAACCCAGATTGTCCGCAACCTTGCAGTGTAGTTAAGGCTCACACTGAACTCCTGATCCCCCGAGTGCCATCTCCCAAAAGCTCGTATTACCAGCATGCGTCACCATGCCGGGCTTGAATTTTGAATTGGCTAGGCTAATTTAGAACTTAGAATCTTAAATTTTCTGTTTTAGAAATAACTCGACTTCTAGATGGAACCGATTATATTAAAAGATTTCAAAGTTTTAATTCCAGGAATTTATTTCAGGCACAGCAAATGAATGCCTATAATTAAAGACTGAACTACTTCCAAGAAACAGGCTGAAAGATGTTCCATGCTGGTAAGTCATTAGAAATATTTTCATTTTCCAAAATGTGGGGAGGTGGTGTTACCCCCTTTTATTCCTAGCACTCGGGAGGCAGATACAGGCAGATCTCTTGATCTACAGAGTGAGTTTCAGGATAGACAGGGCTACACAGAGAAACCCTGTGTTGAAAAAAACAAAACATAGCAAAACCAAAAAACTATATGTGTGTGTGTGTGTGTGTGTATTATATATATTCATTTTCCAAGGAAGAATGTTCCCACTGCCTTCTACTCCACTTGCTGTAGTCATAGAGAGAGGAAAGTCCTCATTTCCCTGGCCCTCAAATTGCTGGAAGTGTGGAGAGGTAAGGTGGGATTACAACTGTAATCCCAGCACTTGGAAGTGGAGATGGGAAGATTTGGAGTTGGAGACAAACTGGGGCTACATAACAAGATACTGTATCAAAATAAGTATTCACAGCCTCCTGAAGGAGACAAAGTATGAGAAGGGGTATACTGGGCCTGTAGAGCAGGGTACACAGTAACCAATGTTTGCCCAGGGTGTTACTGACAAGGGTGTTATCTTGCAAGCAGGAGGCTTGAGTTCAATCCCAACACACACACACACACACACACACACACACACACACACACACACACACAGAGAGAGAGAGAGAGAGAGAGAGAGAGAGCGCAATGTGATTAGTTGATGTTAAGACACGCTGTCCTGGCCAGGAACTTGCTAGATTCTACTGGGTCTGTGGTAACAGGTGTTTGCTACAACTGGGTATTGTGTTTGTGTTGCAACAACCTCAGACTACCAAATTGTAGGACTGCAGGATGAACCACTACGCACAGTTTGTGTTGTGTGTGTGTGGTATTTTTTGATACAGGGTCTTACTATGTAGCCTGGATGCCCTGGAATTTAGGTACGTAAACCAGGCTGACCTCAAACTTGTAGCTATCCTTCTGCCTCTGCCCCAGGAACATTATCTTTGATTTTTATATCCTTTGCACTTAAAACAACTATTATTGAATAATTGGATGACTATGAATGAATGCATAAACTTTTAAAAAGGCCATTTCTACCAGCTGGGTGTGGTTGTACATGCCTGTAAATCCCAGCACTTGGGAGGTGGAGGCAGGAGGATCCAAAGTGTTTTCCAAGAATAGAAAGTGGGGAAAGCGGCCATTTCAAAGTTCCTTTTCTTGTAGAGGTGGAAACAGACAGCTGGCCTTTAGAGGCACAAGCCTTTAGCAGGAAGTGCCTCTGGTTTGGTTCGTTTGTTGGAGCCTAGTGTAAGGGCCTTGTCTAAAACAAAGACCTTCTCTAGCTCTTATTCAACAACATACTTGTACATTCTTTTTCTGTGTCTCAAATACACTCCTAAATTCTGTCTGACTTTCTATCACAAATCCTACTCCTACCCTATTAGGAACAAGCACTTCTCATTGTTACTCTCCTGGCCTTGTGTCTTCCTCCTCCCTTAGAGCATTTCAACAAAGGAGACTTTTATAACGAGGTCTTGGATACACTGTAAAAAGCTATGCTCTGTAGCTTCTGCTGGCTCGGAAACACACACACACACACACACACACACACACACACACACACACACACTTTCAGAAATCTGGGGAAATTTAAATGGACACAGACGGGAAATGTCTGTATGCTCCGTTTACTTTAGGAGATATTTAACGGGTTAAATCCACGAGGTTGATGACACGCCTCAGGGCAGACAGTCACTGCTTCCAAACCCGAAAACTGGAGTTTAATCCCAGGGCAGAGAGACCTGGTTTCTACAGGTTTCTTCTCTGCCCTCTAAACTATGTGCACTTATTAAATATACTAAAATTTTTTTCATTGACAATCTTTAATTGTGATCTATAGAATGCTAGTAAGGCTTTGTAACAACCTGGGGAACTCATCAGAGGGGGTGGAGTGGGGGGAAGAGAGTGATCTCACTGCAAGACCTAAAAGTTTGGCTCAGGACTCAGGCTTAATTTCCAGGCCTTACAAATACTCTTGGCATCACACAGAGAATCACACAAACAAAAGGAAAGTCTGAGAGTCTGAGGCAGGAGGCTTAGGGTTTGGTTTGGTTTTGGGGGCTTTTTTTGTTGTTGTTTTGTTTGTTTGTTTGTTTGTTTTGATAAAATGTCTTCCTATGCAGTCTGGCTAACCTGGAACTCACTCTTCAGCTACCCTAAACTCAGAGATAACCTACCTCTGCAGGTTATCTCGAGGGCTGGGATTAAAGGATTGCCCATGCAATCCCAGCCTCACTTGGTTTTTATTTTAGCACAGATTGTGATGTTGGTTCCCCATGAACCGGGTTCTGACCTCACGCTCTTTCAAGATTGGTTAGTTTTTTTTAAATGTGAATAAAGGATGGAAAGAAAAAAGGGAAGGTGTAGGTTGTCTTAGGCCATCACTCTGTGTGGAAACAAATGAGTACCAGGTGACAGAGATTAAAAAATTGTTTAAAAGTTTTGCGAGGTGGAGGAGATTAAAAGATTTGAATTCCTTTCATAAAAGTTTCACAAGATGGGGGAAGATTTATGGAATATTAGCCCTTGTGGAGCAAGGTACGCTTGAGAGGAAAAGAGAATTTCCTTACTTAGACGACTGTCAAAAATGAAAACAAACGCAAGAGAAAAGCAACTTGAGGTTGGATTAGTGATGCCCTTTTTATTTATTTTTATTTTTCAGACAGTCTCGTGAAGCTAAGAAGACGACCTTGGTCCCCTGAGCTTCTGCTTCTCAAGAACTGAGATTACAGGTATCGGCTACGTTGTGAATTGGGGGCTGTCTGGGTTACAAGAGGACCTTCTCAAGGAACAGACAACTCTATCAGCGGTCTTACTGTGTGACAAAACTTTTCCTGGGAGACAACACATACACACACACACACACACATACACACACACACACACACAGAACACATACACACACACACAGACACACACACACACACATACACACACACACAGACATACATACACACACACACACACATACACACACACAGACACACACACATACACACACACAGACATACATACACACACACAGACACACATACACACACACAGACACACACACATACACACACACATACACACACACACAGACACACACACAGACACACATACACACACACATACACACACACACATACACACACACATACACACACATACACACACATACACACACACACACATACACACACACACACACACACACACACACACACACACACACACACACACACATATCTACCCAGCCCAGACAGGGATCCCAGGACAGACCAAAGTATGGATACCACCAAAGTCCAACATAGTGGACCCCAGTTTTATTGGGGTTACTTAGAGGACTGGATGTGAAGGGGACTCCTGCACTTTGGGTGCTCCCTTCCAGACCCCAGATTAGGCACAGACCACACCCAAACACCTGTTTTCATAGAGAGATCCTTTAGTAAGTAGGGAATAAAAGTGGCTGCTGTCTGACTCTGGTAGAAAAAAAAAAACATAGCAAGCAGCAAGTGACCTTGCAGCTGTAATTTTTAAACTGAGAAGAAGGGGAGGTCTGTGTTAGGATGGGATAGGATGTGGTGATAGAGGAGATAGAGGACAAGGGAGAAGAGGAAGGGAACAAGGGAAAGGGGTTAGGGGCATTTGTCCCAATGGGACAAAGGACCACCTCTGCATAATCCCTGTACTTGGGAGGCAGAGGCAGGTGGTACTCTCAGAGTTCAAGGCCAGCCTGGTCTACAGAGTGAGTTCCAGGACAGCCAGGGCTGTAACACAAAGAAACCTAGTCTTGAAAAACCAAAAGAGGGAAGGAAGGAAGGAGGGAGGGAGGGAAGGAAAGAAAGAAAGGAGAGAGAGGAAGAAAGAAAAAAAGAAAAGAAATGGAAAAAAGGCTCAAATTAAATTGTCTTTAAAATCCAAAAAAATCACTACAGTGGTGAGCAATATTACAGTAGAGAGAACCTGGGACCCTAAGACCTGCAAGCTCTCAAAAGTTAGCAGAATAACTTGACTTCAGAGAGAAGAATGAACAAGACAGAGAAGGAAGCTTGGGGAGAGGGAATCGAAGGGAGGTATGATTGAAGGGTAAAAGGTCCAAGCTCACTTCTGGGTTTGAAAACCTGTCAACACCGGCCAATCCCTACCACTCCCCAAGAAACCCAATATAAAACCTGCCTCCTGCTCAGTTCCCTGCTGCTTCGTCTGAGCAGAGCAGCCACAACCACCTGCCACCCGGTGGTTGCATTCCTGAATTTTTAGATGAGTCTCACCAAGACAGATCCTCTAGTAGATAGTCTCGGAAAATGGAGAATGAAAGTGTTTGTTTCCTCACAATAGAGTAGAACTAAAAGGTGGGATTAGGGTAACAGCTCAGCAAAGGAAAACCCTCCCAGACCGGCCGTGGCAGTGCACACCTTTAATTCCAACACTAGAGAGGAAGAGGCACGCAGATCTCTGTCAAGTTCAAGACCAGCTTCGTCTACCTAGTGAGTTCCGGGACAGCCAGGGCTTTCTAGTTGAGATCATCTAAAAACAAGCACCTTTCCCACACACCTACTAAATGCCTAGTGGGCCTGGCTGCCTGCCAGTGAATCCCAGCACGCTGGAGGCCAAGAGAAGGAATGTGGGGAGCTGACTGACTGACAAGGATAGCCAAGTCCTCAAGCTCTCTGCTCAAGTGAGAGACTGCTTCTGTGAATAAGGTGGTGAGTGAGTAAGGAAGACATCAACCTCTGGCCTCCATGTGCAAATAGACACACACACACACACACACACACACACACACACACACACACACACACATATATATATATATATATATATATATATATATATATATATATATACATGCCAAAAATTTTAAATTAACAATAAAAGAAAGAAAAAGGAAAGCTTCAGAGCCTTTGGCGTTTAAGATGTACCCCTATTTGGGTTTCATTTCAACACCTAGACTTAAACATGTTTTTTCACACCCACATTCTCTTTCAAGGTTTCGTTTGGGTTTTTGTTTGTCTGTTTGTTGAATACATTTTCTTTATTGAAACAGAGTCCTGAATACCCAGGCTGACCTGGAAGTCACTAGTAATTTAGGATGCTTGCTTTTTGTTTGTCTTCTTTTCTCACTGTCTAGCACTTGCTGGCCTAGATCTCACTAAGCACAGCAGGCTGGCCTCAGTCTCCTAAATGCTAGGACTAAAGGCATCTATATCCTGCAATGTCACCAAGGCTGGTCTTGAATTCCTCATTTTCTATTTCTGTCTCCCAGGGCTGGGATTAGAGGTATGTAGCATCACACCTGACCAGTGATACCATTTTGCATTTATTAGGAACACAATCACTCCACTTCTCAAAGACTTTCTCACCTCGTTTAGTTGCTAATATTGGTACTTAGCCACAGGGATGGGAGATGTGGTTCAGCAGTCTAGAACACTTGCTGCTCTTGCCAAGGACCTGGATTTGGTTCCTAGGAAGCACCCATGTGGATATTCATAATTGTCCTTTGCTCCATTTCCAAGAGACCTGCAGTCCTCTTCTGTCCTCTGAGGGCACCTGGTATGCACTTGGGTGCACATACATGGCACGAAGATAAAATATTATAAACATGAAAATTTTAAAATAAAACCTTTAAAATTAAAATGAGCAAGCAAGCAAACCAAATGAATACTGAAATGTCAACGTCACGATATAGCACATTTCCAAAGATCTGAATACGTCATTTCCTTTGATCCTTACAATGATACTAGAATAAACTATTGTCATGATTTTATTTATTTATTTTTTTTACCTTATTTTACCTTTAAGTACATGGCTATGCATTTGTGTGTGCAGCTGCTCTCGGAGGCCAGAAGAAGGTATTGGTTACAAGTGCTTATGAGTGGCCCTAGGAGGGTGTTGGGAATAAAACCCAGGTCCTCTGCAAGAGCAGTTTGCCCTCTTAACCCCTAAGCTGTCTCTCCAGCCCCCTATTATTGTTACTGTATGTTTGTGTAGGGGCATCCATGCTATGGCTCATGGGCAGAAGTCAAAGGACAGGTTTTTTATTTTGTTTTGTTTTTTTCTTTTTCGAGGCAGGGTTTCTCTGTGGTTTTGGAGCCTGTCCTGGAACTAGCTCTTGTAGACCAGGCTGGTCTCGAACTCACAGAGATCCGCCTGCCTCTGCCTCCCAAGTGCTGGGATTAAAGGCATGCGCCACCACCGCCTGGCTCAAAGGGCAGTTTTGTGGAGTCTGTTCTTCCACCTCATGTAGTTCCCAGGATTATGAACTCAGTTTCTTAGGTGTGGGCTGCAAGAGCCTGACCTGCCAAACCATTTCATCAGCCTGATTGTCACTGTCTTACACTGAAACAACAGAACGTGGTAAAGCCAGAATGAGAACTGTCTGCTAGGTATTGATAGGGTCTGAGTGTCCTTTCCACTGTTCTATCAACTGGACAGAGCTCCAGCAGCGCTGTAAGATCAGAGCATTTGCGAAGCATGCCAGGTTAGCTAAAAGCATATCCTTAAAATACATCTGAATTACACATTTTTTTCCCTTTCTCATCTTGCAGTGCTGGCTTCTAACTCAGACCTAGCGGTGCCAAGAAGATGTTCTATCGCTGTGCTAAATCTCCAAGCCCCTGACAGGCTCTGGTTAACTATAAACTTCAGAAGCTCCCACTGAGAGAATAATCAAACTCACATGCACAAATGAGTAAGTGTTTTCTCTACGGAGAAATGACACCCCTGGAAGTTTTTCCTTTTGTTTTGTTAACAGAGCCTGTCTCTGTAGCCCAGGCTGGCCTGGGCTTCTCAGTGGCCCTACTTCAGACTCCTGAGTCCTGAGACGGTAGGGATATACCAGCATGCCCTTATTTCCTGAGCAGTTAAACAAATTAATGT
This sequence comes from Microtus pennsylvanicus, assembly GCF_037038515.1. Lineage (NCBI taxonomy): Eukaryota > Metazoa > Chordata > Mammalia > Rodentia > Cricetidae > Microtus > Microtus pennsylvanicus. Next base: position 39,619,764 of record NC_134592.1, on the reverse strand, counting down.
AAATGTGTTGAATGGATAGTAATGTTGGGGCTGGAGAGATAGTTTAGCCATTAGGAGCACTGTCTGCTCTTCCAGAAGAGCTGGCTTCAATTCCCAACTCCCCATCCCTATGGTAGCTCACAACTGTCTGTAATTACAGTCCCAAGAGATCCCTCATACAGTCATACATAGAGGCAAAAGTCCAAGGGACATAAAAATAAGTTACAAAAAAAAGAGAGAAAATGGATAGTAAGATGAACTGATTAAATAATGTTATTGGCTGTTGTTGTTTTAGACTAATAGTCAGAATCCAAAGGCAGTCACCTATGTCAGAGTTCCATATTCAAAGAGGAACTAAGTCGTTACCTGGCCATTGAGGAAATCGAGAGAGAGAGAGAGAGAGAGAGAGAGAGAGAGAGAGAGAGAGATCAAAGTCAGAATGATAATGGATTGTCCAGTGCCCTAGTCCTCGAATAATGATTTACCAAGCTGGGCTAGACAGCACAAGCCTTTATTCCAGGTTATTGGGAGTCACTGGGTTAGATTTCTGTGAGGTTGAAGCAAGCCTGGTCTACATAGCAAGTTCCTGGTAGCCAGAGCTGTTCAGTGAGACCTTGTCTCAAAGCCAAACCATCAGAATTATTTCTAAATAAGTTGATGCTGACTGAGCAGTTATTTTCCTATTATTCCCTTCCTGCTGGATAAGGGAATAGTTCTGGAGCAGCTCATCTGCCTTTTGCTGGTTTTGTCCCAACTTTGACCATGACACCATCCTTCTCCCCGGGACTCATCCAAACTCCTCTTCTGCCTGGGGAATGAAGTGTTGCTGAGGGAGTGACGGAATGCCATAGTTTCCCCCTTGACGCGCCATAACTTCATTTACTCTTCTATTATTTTAAGAAACTCAGTACTAAGGCTGGGCTTGGTGGCACAGGGCATGAAAACCTTGGAAGGCCGAGGTGTGTTGGTCCTCCCCTGGCTGTAAGGTTCAAGGCCAGCCTTTGCAACTTCCTGGGACCAAGACACAAAAGAAAAGGAAAAGGAGCGCTAGGGCTATACCTCAGTGAAAAAGAACTAATGAACTAATTAACTTAGCACTTGCAGGACTCTAGGTTCAATCCTCAGTACAGAGGAGTTAGAGAGTGAGGGAAGGGGAGGGGAGGAGAGAAAAGAGAACAGAAAACCCTGGTTCAAATCTCGTCAAGTTTCTAGATGTGCCAATCCACAAGGCGACGTTTAGTTCATTAATCAGTCACTTGTATTCAAATTCCAATTTCAGAACCTTCTGTTTTGTTTTTTGTTTTTGTTTTGTTTTTCAAGACAGAGTTTCTCTGTAGCTTTGGTGCCTGTGCTGGAACCAGCTCTTGTAGACCAGGCTGGCCTCGAACTCACAGAGATCCGCCTGCCTCTGCCTCCCAAGTGCTGGAATTAAAGGCGTGCGCCACCACCGCCTGGCCAATTTCACAACTCTTAATGTCACTTACAAACACGGGGGATAAGCTGTTTTTAAAGCCATGGAAATTCAGAGGATGAAAACTGTGATTGAAGCGCACTTTTGGTTGACGATTTCAATGTATTTCAAGTCCCAAAACAAAGTCATATGGAAGCCATGCATGGCATTATGTGCCAGCTGTCCTGGGTGTTCAAGAGGTTGAGACAGGAGAAAAACTTGAGGCTACAGGTTCAAGGTCAACAAGGACCATGTAGTGGCGTGACGTGAGAGAGGTAGGGAGGAAGAAAAGGAGGGAGGGGAGGAGGGAGGGAGCGTAATGAGGACTAAAGTATGTCTAGTGACAGAGCACATGGCTAGGTCCATCACTAACACCATAAAAACAAACAAGAAATTAGAATGGCAAGCTATTGGCCTAGCATGATGACACTGGCCTATAGTCCTAGCGTAACAGGCTCCCAGACCTTAGTACAACTGACACCATGGTAGTGGGCACCATTCTGACCTTTAAACCCAGCATGTAGGCTCCAACACCTGTCAAAATGGGAACAAAGACTTAATCCATCAAAGACGTAGTCCATAGTTCCAGGATCCAGGAAAGTCCCTAAATATACTACCCTTGCTTTTTGGCTTCTGTAATTCTGCTTCTTACTAACTGATCTTGCAGGTGAAGTGTGTCAACCAGGATGTTTGTGTGTGTGTGTGTGCACGCGCACGCATAAAAGACAAAATCTGCATGATTTGCCAGTATTAAGATTTTACATTTCGCTATTTATTTATTATTTATTTAGAGACAGGGTTTCTCTGTATAACAGCCCTGGCTGGAACCCAGGCTGGTCTTGAACTCACAGAGATCCAGTTGCCTCTGCCCCCCAAGTGCTGGGATTAAAAGTGCACAGCATCACTGCCTGGCTGTGTTCAGCTCTAAGAGTGCCTGTGTGTGTTCTTTGTGGTGTTGCCATGCAACATGAGCACTTGGAAGGTGAAGGTAGAAAAAGTAAGAGTTAAATAGTTATTGATTACATAATGAGGTCCAGCCTGTACTATAAGAGACCCCCATCTCGAAAAAGAGAGAAAAAGTGAGGGGATATCTGGGGAGAGGGGCTGGAGAGGTGGCTCGGTGGTTAAGAGCACTAACTACTGCTCTTACACAGGACCTGGGTTCAGGTTCCAGCACAAAAGTGGCCGCTCATACATGTCAGGAACTCCAGTTCCAGGGAATCCAGTGCCTTCTTCTGGTTTCTGCAGGCACCAAGCATGAATGTGGTAAAACATACATGCAGCCAAAACACCATACAAATAACATCAAATCTAATGTCCCAGTTCAATTTTCAGAGCCTACACAAAGGACAGAACCGCTGCTCTAAGGTAAGGGTGATAGGAGAGAAATGACTCCACAAAATTGTCCTCTGGCCACATATTCACCCTGGCTCCTCCAATAATAATCAAACAAAACAAAAAGCCAGGTATGGTACTTGTATTCATGATCCCAGCACTTAGCAGGCTGGGCAGGAGGATCACTGTGAGTTCAAGGCCAACCTGGGCTACAGAGTAAGACCCTGTCTCAAAAATCCATAAATAACCAAATCAATAAAATAGAAATAGAAAAAAGGTAAAAAGGAATTACTACATGATGTGTGGTATTATTTGACTAGATATAAGTATGCAGGATTTCTTTGTATATTTCATGAGTATATAAAATTAAATGGTATTTATAAAAATAGTAACTGCACACACACTACTAAATCAATAAAACAATGAGAGAGTATAAACTTCTATGACATATTAAAGATATGGAATGATAGAAAACACGTAGACAGCATCCAGAAGGCTTTGGCTCCTGGGGCAGTTGATAGGGACCCTGCTGAGAGGAGCAGAGGCTGCCGTACCTCAGGTTGCCCTGAGGTTGCGGAGCATCAGATATCCGGTACACAGTGTGGTTGCCCTGCAGGACAGGAAGGTGAAGTCATGACGTTAGCTCAAATATCCTCTTTGGGATGGGAAATCCCTATTCTTGAAGTCTGAAGCAGACCGAGATTTCCCTGATAAACACGCTCTAAGACCAAATGATCAAACCCCAGCTGCAGACAAACTCAAGGAACTATTTAGTAGAAAAATTCCAAGTTGGATATCCTGCTGGAGACTCTCTCCAGAGTTCAGTTAAAGTGGCCTCCCTGTGATTTCCTGACTGCAGTGGCTGTGGCACACAGGGAGACAGACTCCCTCATGTTCCTCTCCTTCCCCCACCTCCATCACGTTCCCTGCCTTGTCTTCTGCAGTGTTTCCTGCCTGAGAGGAGCCAAGTGGCCAAAACGTCCTCTCCAGAGCTGAGCGTGAGCTGGTCATTTCCACGCAGCCCTTTCACCAGCATCTCTGCAGTAACCGCTGTGCTCATGTGTGAACAATCTATGTGAAGAATCTATACATGCAGGGCACATGACCACATTAGTAAAATAAGCATCCAGACACAAAGTATATGTGCACGCCCTGAGTTCAAATTGTATGCAATCACTTAGCATGGTTTTTGGTTTTGGGTTTTTTTTTCTTTTTTGGTTTTTTTGTTTGTTTGTTTGTTTTTTGGATTTTTCATTTGTTTTTATCTGTAGAACTACAAACTAATTGCTGTAGCATGTTTGGTCACTAGGAAATAAAACTGAGTCATATGGCCAATCTTGATTATTTTTGCTGATCCTTACCAGCATAAAGCCACTGTGGTTACCAGAACGAGTTGACAAAATCATCAATGTGTTTTATAAGAACTGGTTTTTCAGACTGAAAAGATGGCCCAGTCGTTAAGATCCAAGGCCTGCTCTTTTTTTTTCTGATACACAGACTTTATTGAGATTTGTCACATACAATAGAGCATCCAAGTAGCAATCAAGAAGGGCAGCATGTCATCTTGTAATAACTGACACTTGTGGCTTTTCAAATTTGGTTTGCAGAAACTTTATCCTCAATTAAATCTAGCCATGCTTTTGAAAATGCTTTGGGTCACTCCAACCTTGGCAATTAACATTTGGCATGGACAATGATTAAATCACAATAGATAAATACCAGACAGACCTCGTAGCCATGAACATAGACAGCAGAAGGAAATAGAGAGTCAGGAGTTAACCACAGTTTATGGGAGGATCTTAGCAGAGACAAGAAGCCTTGATTCACAAGATCTCTCCAAGCAGGAGCCATATCTACAGTACACTTTACATCACTAACACACTGAGAATACATACTTGATGAGCTCATTTGTATTAATGCCTACGTCCTTTGGAGTCAACAATACCTTCGTATAAAAATATTCAAGCTGTACTTGCAGACAGTCTGGGTTTGGTTCCCAGCACTAACATCCGGTGAGTCACATGTGCCTGTAGCTTCAGCAGCTCGATGATCTGACTTCCAGAACATCTTCACTCACGTGCTATGCACATAAGTTTAAAAAAAAAGAGCTAGTTCTCTGGGTACGGGGAGTATAGCTCAGTGGTAATAGTATTTCCATAGCACGTGGATGACCCAACTTTCATACCCAGCACAACACAAAGAGAATAAAGAGAGTATGTCTTTTAGAGTGTTAAAGTCAAACTCAATGTGATTCTTAGTGTACCCTTGCCTTCCTGTCATCACAGTGATTGATTATCTAAGTAGCATGGTTCAGTTGGAAAAATTCAGGCACAAGAGACCATTATTATTTGTTTGTTGATTTTCGAGACAGGGTTTCTCTGTAGCTTTGGAGACTGTCTTGGAACTAGCTTTTGTAGACCAGGCCGGCCTTGAACTCAGAGATCCATCTACCTCTGCTTCCGAGTGCTGGGATTAAAGGCAAGCACCACCACTACCCAGCGAGAGAGACCATTATTATATGGTTCAATTCTATGGGAAGTGTTGAGGGATAGACAAAAGAATACTCCTCTGGTGCTCAAGACCATGACTGTGTTTGAGAAATAAAATGACCAAAGATAGAGGGACAGAAGAACAGTGCACATATTCTATTAATTTTTGCATGTCTGTTGGAACCTGCAAAGAGGAATGGACAGACAACTAAATGACCAGGACAGAAGCTGTCATTATCTTTGAGAGAAACTCTAAGTTGTGAAAAAGCAACAAAAGGGATGTGAGCCAGGAAATGGGAACTTGTACAGAAGTCACTGGGTGCTATGGATGGCTGGGAGCGGGGGTGGGGGTGGGGGGAGCATACGAGTTACTGCAGGGACTTTGTTTTCTCAGATCCACCCCAGCATGGATTAGCAGAAGCCTGTGATAAGAGATTTCTTCCTTCCTGGCAAAGAGGACGTTATCTCAAGGGAGGCTTCACTGTCAACTTCAGGAAGAAATGGGCAAGGCAAGTTTTCCCTCTTGCACCCCGTGCTTCTCAAAATAATACACGGAGCTGATGTGTTTGGGGGCATGTCCTTGACCATTTCCGTAGTGTGTGCTTGTTTATCAGTGTCCTTTGGGAGTTAAATGTGAACTGTCTACACACACACACACACACACACACACACACACACACACGTATGCTTCTGTTGCTGAGATTAGAACCCAGGGGCAGGTGCACCATGAATGCTAAGCATACAGTTTGCTACAATACACTCTAAGATTGTGTGTGTGTGTGTGTGTGTGTGTGTGTGTGTGTGTGTGTGTATGTGTGTGTGAGCATGGTGTATAAGCACACATGTGTGCTCAAGTATGTGCATCTGAGTGTGTAGGAAGACCAGAGGAGAACACTGGTTGTCCTGCTGTATTGCTCTCCATCTTATTCCTTTGAGCCAGGGTATCTCACTGAACCGGGATCTAGGCTAGAGACCACAAGACCTAGTAATCCTCCTGTCTCCACACTCTAAGACACTGGGGTAATAGGCAGCCAGACCTGGTGTTTTTTATGTGAGTGTTGGAATCTGAACTCAGGTCCTGATGCAAGCCCTTCACCATCTGAGCTATCTCCCCAGGCTGTTTTATGTTTTAAGGTGAGGGTCTTGGTGAAGTGTGTAAGTGTGGTGGCTCACACTTGTAACCCAGGACTTGGGATCAGGAGTTTAAGGCCATTATCAGCTACACAGTGAGGCTGAGGCTGGAGCCTGGGCTACATGGGGGGCGGGGGGCATGTCTACCACCGGGCAAACACCACTAGCCCCTACAGCTCACAATTTATTTATCTAACTTGCTTATTTGTCTAACAACTTATCCAAATTTACTCCCTTTAATTTTTCACTCTCCGTCAAGAACCATTGATGTGAATTTTGAGCATTAGCAATCTAAGCATGTCAAATGCTCATCAGAAAGGACAAGTCAGTTATCATGGTGACCCATGCTTTTAATCCCAGCACTCAGGAGGCTGAGACAGGAAGATGGCAAAGTCCAAACCCAGGCCCTCTGCAAGAGCAAAACAAACAAACAAAAAACAATACCAACAACAAAAATGCTCTTAACTGCTGAGGTGTTCATGCCTGTGGTCCCAGCACTCCAGAAGTAGAAACGAGAGGATTCAAATTTTGAAGTCATCTTCAGCTACATAGTGCGTTCAAAGGCCAGCAAAGAGGGCTGTGCTAGCCCTATGAGGTTCCTCTGAGACTGGGCTCTGCTGTCTCAGGAGTGCAGAATGTGGGGAGTTAGGGTCATTTGCTGCTATGGCAGTAATGGTGTTGGGGTACATAGGAAAGGAGACTGGGCTAGCACAACATGACTCCATCAAAATAGGGGTCACAGAAGGAAGGCATACTAGAAAAAAAACATACACAGACCATGTTCATGGACTTCTGTGCTCAGATGCCAACCTGTACTACATGAGATAATCTCAAATGAAATCAAACACCACTGGTAAAGAAAGAATCAGAACTACACAGCAGCCAACAAGGTAGATCTATGTTTCTCAGAGATGAGTCCCAAGACCCTCAACGGCATCCTCCCCTAAGACTCCAATCACCATTCCCTTTTGCCCAACTATTTGTAGTAAATAGGAGGGGAAAAAAAGATTACTGAGGGTGTGTTGTTTCAGCAACACAGCTACCTTTCGGGCACCAATGGCTTTGTAAGTGACCCCACTAAGCCAGGCATGGTGAGGAGGATTGCAGTGAGTTTGAGGATAGCCTGGGACACATAAACATTTAATTATGCAAATTATATATATATATATATATATATATATATATATATATATATATATATATATGAAAAGCAAGCAAGGTCTAGCTTCAAATGCCATCAGAGGCACTGGCTTCCTCTGCAACTGGAAGCTGAAGGACTAACTTGCTTCAGCAAGCATCGTGCCTTGAGCAATTTAGGGCAAATGACCAAAGAAAGAAATCCAGGAATTAACTTGATGAAAAGCATCATGTTTCAAAGCCCTCTTTCATGCCCTTTACTTCTTGGAAGTGTGAGCCTCTCGTTCTGTGGCACCTCAGCTCTTCTCTTTGCTTGCTGACTCTGGTGATTTCCTTGCTTTGCTGACTCGTCCCTTGCTGACTCTGCTAATTTCTTCACCTTTCCCAGCTCAGGCACCAGCAGGTTGAGTCTCCCAGGCCCCTCTGCCTGGCTTTCACTAGTTTTCTCATGTCTGGCCCCTGCAGGCAGATGTGCTAATCAATCATCCCTCATGATACTGAAACCCCTGGATAATTACAGAGACAGATTATCTTGGTTCATAATTTTGGAGGTTCCAGCCCAGAAATGGGGACACACATTGCTCTGGGCCTCTGGTAGGCGTGCCTGATGGTCATGGTAGAAGCCCACAGCAGAGCAAAGTGCTTACCTTGTGGCTAGGAAGCAAGAGGAGAAAAGGATGGGGTCAGGGTCCCGCATTCCTCCCTTAAAGTTTTTATTTTATTTTATTTTTTTATTTATTTAGACTTTTTCCACCCAAATTCCCACTCCCTCCCTTCCTCCCACTCCCCCTCCCTCCCCAGACCTTCCCACCCCACTCCCTGCCATCATAAAAGAGGGCCATGCACCCCGCCCTGTGTAAAGTCCCAGGCCCTCCCTACTACATCTAGGTTGAGCAATGTTTACATCCATAGGGAATAGGATCTCAAGAAGCCGGTATATGCAGTAGAGACACATCCCAGTGTCACTATCAGTGACCCCTATGTCTGTCCCAGCTGTCAACCCCCCTTCAGAGGGGCTTGGTTGTTCCCATGCGCATTCACTCCCAGTCCAGTTGGAGTTGGTGAGCTACCATTAGCTCAAACAAACTGTCTCAGTGGATGACGCCCTCGTGGTAATGAATTCCTTGCTCATACTCTCACTCCTTCCACTCTTCCACTGGATCTTGGGAGCTCAGTCCAGTGCTCCGATGTGGGTCATTGCCTCTGTTCCCATCTGTTGTTGGATGAAGGTTCTCTGGTGATGTTTAAGATAATCATCAGTCTGACTACAGGGTAAGGCCACTTCAGTCATCCTCTCCTCTATTGCTTAGGGTCTTAGCTGGGATCATCCCTGTGGGTTCTTGGGCGTTTTTCTAGAGCCGGGATTCTTGCTAACTCCATTATGGCTTCCTCAATCAAGATATCTCTTTCTAAAGTTTTGTTTTTAATTTAACAAATTTACTTCGTGGGCTGGTCAGGGAGGGAGCACATGTGTGAAGGTCAAGAACAACTTTCCAAGGTTAGTTCTCACCTTCTACCTTGTTTCCTCAAGAGCTCTCATTTCTTCTTCAGGCTGTACTCCAGGCTAGCTGGTGGTGAAGCCTCTGGCCAGTTCTTCTCTTTCTGTCTCCCAACTCACCATAGCAATTCTGGGACTGCTGATACAGCTGGCTTCTTACCTGGGTCCTGGGAATCAAACCCAGTTTGTCAGACCTATGTGGTCACTACATTTACAGGCTGAGTCACCTCTTTAGCATCCAGAATCCCCTTTAAAGGCAGACTCCCACTGACCTAAAACCTCCCAAAAGGCCCTTTTCCCTAATGATTCCAGCATCTGCTGGTAGTACCATCCGGAAGACCATGTCTTTAAGACATGGCTGTGGAAGACATTCAAGATGGATGACCATGGCATCGGGGGACTCGCCCACTTTCGTCTCCATTTGCAGCTGGCTAAGGATTTGCTTGAGGGCTCTTACAGTCTGTCCCTTTTGTATCTGATGCTTAGATTTCACTTGTCAAGTCACTAATTGAGCTAATGAAAACACAACTGAGAAATTATTGTACACATAGCCCTTGATCTGCCACTTCAGATTCTCAGAGTAGTTTGTTTATTTGTTTATTTACCTATCATCTATCTAACTATCTATTTTTATTTATTTATTGTTATTTTGTTTTGAGGCAGGGTTTCTTGGATGAAAGACGTACACCACCACCGCCTGGAAGTAGTAGTATTTTTATGTTAATGCTTCTTTTGTTGGTATCTTAATTGGGTGTAGTGGCACATGATTTTAATCCCAGAACTCAGGAGGCAGAGGCAGGTGGATCTCCATGAGTTTGAGGCCAGCCTGGTCTACAGAGTAAGTTTTCAGGGGTACATAGTGAGATCCTATCTCAAAAAAAAAAAAACAAATAAAAGGAAAGAAAGCTGCTTCATTTATTTTCATTTCTTGTCTGTGCATGTTTTAGTTTATGTGTGTGCATGTTTTGTTGGCATGCACATATGTACATCACGCGTGTGCCCACAGAGGTCAGAAGAGGGTGTTAGGTCCGCTGGAACTGGAGTTACAGATTGCTTTGAGCCACCTCCATGAGTCTGCTGGGAAGTGGACCCCGGTCCTCTGCAAGAGCAACAAGTACTTTTAATCATCATTTCTCCAGTCCCCAAACTATTTTAAAAGTTAATAAGGCTGGGTGGTGGTGGCGCACTCCTTTAATCCCAGGACTCAGGGGGGTGGGCAGAGGCAGGCGGATCTCTGTGAGTTTGAGGCCAGCCTGGTCTACAAGATCTAGTTCCAGGACAGGCCCCAAAGCTACAGAGAAACGCTGTTTCGAAAAACCAAAAACTAGAAAGGTTAATAAGACAGCGGGGTGCAATCCTAACAGTCCTGAGGCAGGGACAGGAGGATCAGGAATACCTAACCAACTTGAGCCTCATAGTGAGTTAAAAGACAGCTTGGGCCATAGGACATCTTGCCTCAACTTCTTTTCCCTCCCCCAAAGCTAATGAAGCGCATTACGAAAGATTATTTTAAAAAACTATTCCAAAGTACTTTTTAAGTATGGTTATAAATACCAGGCTTGTCGTGCCTAAAGCATTAGACTTAAGTTTAAAATGAAGGGTGCAAGCCCTGTGCACTTGTCTCTGATTACTTGTGATTATCTTCAGCCAGATAATCTTCTATTCAAGCCGAGTGCATCTTGGTTTTGCAATATGATTACAGATTTTGGAACCCTGACCTTTGTAGGACTTTCTCAACTGCGCCCCATCAAGGCTTTGTTCATGCGGAACTCTGATGGCTGGGGACACTCACTAGAAGAGGTTCCCCCTTTCCGTTTTAGGAGGCTGCAGATCATGGACCTCTTATCAGCAAACTAGTTCTTGCGAGGTAAGCAGAGTTTTAATTGATAGCCATCTCAGCCAGTTTTGGTCACACTAACAAAATGTTCTACCTGAGTGGCTTTTCCTTTTTAAATAATTCACTTTACGTGCATTGATGTTTTGGCTATGTGTATGTTATGTGAGGGTGTCAGATTCCCTGGGATTAGAGGCACAGACAATGAGGAAGAGACCTGGTCAGTCATCCTCATTAACTTAGACCATGAAACCCAGTATGGACAAGGTCAATAGAACCACCATAGACAGGCTGCCCATGCATGCTTCAGCATTGCCAGGGCACAAATTTCATTTTCATTTTCTCTTTTTAAAAAATATTTTTATTAATTAATTAATTTATTTATTTATGTATTTATTATGTATACAGTGTTCTGCTTGCAGGCCAGAAGAGAACACCAGATCTCATTAGGGAGGTTATGAGCCACCATGTGGTTGCTGGGAATCAAACTCAGGACCTCTGGAAGACCAGCCAGTGTTTTTTTTTTTTTTTTGGTTTTTCGAGACAGGGTTTCTCTGTGGCTTTGGAGCCTGTCCTGGAACTAGCTCTGGGCTGGTCTCGAACTCACAGAGATCCGCCTGCCTCTGCCTCCCGAGTGCTGGGATTAAAGGCGTGCACCACCACCGCCCAGCCCAGCCAGTGTTCTTAACCTCTGAGCCATCTCTCCAGCCCCATCATTTTCATTTTCAACTGAACCCAGGTCCTCTGGGAGGGCAGCCAGTATTCTGAACTGGTTGAGCCATCTCTCCAGTCCCCTAAAGGAGTAGCTTAAATGTAGACTTTCACATCTCTCATGGTTCTGCCGTCTTGGAAGTCAAGATCAGGAGATCATGGCCAAGTTCGAAGATGAACCTGGCATGGGTTGTGCACAGCTGCCTTCTTGCTGAGCCGTCCAGTGTCAAAGAAGGGACGAGAAAGAAGACTCTGTCCTCTTTCTCCTTTCTTCTCTCCCGTCCCCTCCTCTCTAAAACAAAACAAAACATTGTTTCTGAACTGAATAGTATGGACTCCCCATCCCCAATGTACAGTTATTATTTTTTCCTAAGGATGATACCATGTAAAGGTATTATAACTAATTGGTAAATAATGTAAAGCATATTATATGTATATGTTATATGTAGATATTAGATCATTTGACATAAGAGATTTAAACATGCTCAGAGTTCAGTCTGGAATTAATCCCTGTCAGATATTAAAAGATGACTGAGTTATCAGACCAAGGCCTGGTGGTACAAGCTTGTAACCCTAGCTACTCAAGAGGCTGAGGCAGGAAAATGGCAAGTTCAAGGCCTGCCTGGGTGACAGAGTGAGTTCCAGAACTGCTGTCACAACTTAATAGGACCATTTAAAAAATAAAAAAACCACAAGATCTGGAGATGTAGGTTAGTGTTAGGGCAGCTGCCAAGCATGTACAAGGCCTTAGGTTCAAGCTTGCTTCAACTAGTAAGTACACCACACACACACACACACACACACACACAAGCTATCGGGTCCTGATGTATTCCTGTCACCTGAACCGCTTACCTTAGAGAGGCTGGTGGCTCAGTGGTAGAGCATTTGTCTGGCCAGCACAAGACCATGTTTGTTTTTTTTTGTTTTTTTCGAGACAGGGTTTCTCTGTGGTTTTGGTTCCTGTCCTGGAACTAGCTCTTGTAGACCAGGCTGGTCTCGAACTCACAGAGATCTGCCTGCCTCTGCCTCCCAAGTGGTGGGATTAAAGGCGTACGCCACCACCGCCCGGCCAAGACCATGGGTTTAATCCACTGCACCACCAAATAAAATAAAACCAACAAACCTTACTGATGGATTTTATTTCACATTTTTGCTGACAACCCAGTTAAACACATGCAGGTAAATGTGGGCCATGCATAGAAGGCACTGGGGAAATCACAAAGATTAAAGGTGACCACATAGGAGGGGTAATCTGCCAGGGTTTAGCCATTCTAATAGCTTTGTTTGTGGTCTAAGACAGGAGCACACTAAAAGAACCTAGTACTTTTCCTCTACCATCCAAACCTATGGAGTGTGTGTTAAATTATGCACACCAAGTAGGAGGGAACACGATGACCTATATGCCAACATTGTTTTGTAATTTACCCGACGCCTTGGTTCATGCGCGGTTAGCATAACTGTCGGTTTCAATAGTCATCATCGCGTTGATGAAGCTGATAAGGCAGGATCTGTGAGTTCCAAGCCACAGTAATGATGATTCCCACTTCCTTGAGAAACAGGAAAATCCAGAGGCTTATCTTGAAGCTTGTAATAATTCAGAGAAATGGTTATGTAATGCTCCAAAGCACCGAAGCTCAGAAATGCGGCTGTCTTTCTTCTACATAGCCGCACTCATGCCTTTGAACCCAAGTAACATTTGCTGTAAACATTTTCTCAGTAAAAAAAAAAATATCCTCCTTTTATTTCTTTCCTTCTTAGTTTAATATTCCAGATCAAATACAGGGACTTACATATTCTAGGCAAAAGTTCTCTACCACTGGCTACATACATCCCAGCCCCAAATCTTCAAGTTCTCTTCTAATTTTGTGTTATTTTCTTTTTTTCTTGTCTATTATAGTTTTGCTTTTATTGTTCTTTGGTTGGTTGGTTTGGTTTGGTTATTTTGAGACAGGGTCTGTCTATGTAGGCCTAACTGTCTTGGAACTCACTAGGTTGACCTTGAACTCGGAGACCCTCTTGTCTCTGCCTTCTGGGTGCTGGGATTAAGGGCGCGGATGATGCCTGGTCTCTTGTGGTTTTTGTTATTATGAAAATGTTACCGGGTATAGAAGTATGCACCTTTAGCCCCAGCATTCAAGAAATGGAGGTCTCTCCGTGAGTTCCGGGACAGCCAGGGCTATTTACTGAGACCCTGTCTCAAAAAGAACAGGAAGCCTTGAAGATGTCATATTATATAGACTCATAATGTTGATGACAACAATCATTAGTAATAGAGAGAGTTATGTTTTATGGATCTTTGGGCAAATTTAGGTAGATGAAGATCTGCAGAACTTATTACTGACAGGTAATTCCATCGGCTGCTACCGAACAGGTGGCGCATTGCAAAGATGCAGCCCTGGGGCTCTCTGTGCCAGAGATTGTTTTCATGCATGGTTAGCGCTCTTTCACAGGCCACCCAACTAAAAGTGACTTAATTCTAAAAGGTGACTTAATTCTAGGGAACCAGAGATTATCCAGATAAAACTGATAAGTCATTTAAGATTTTTTTTTTTTTTTGGTTTTTCGAGACAGGGTTTCTCTGTGGCTTTGGAGCCTGTCCTGGAACTAGCTCTGTAGACCAGGCTGGTCTCGAACTCACAGAGATCCGCCTGCCTCTGCCTCCCGAGTGCTGGGATTAAAGGCGTGCGCCACCACCGCCCGGCCAAGATTTTTTAAATAAAAACGATATCTATTTTATTTGTATGAGTGTTTTGCCTGCATGTATGCATGTGTACCATGCCTGTGCTCCATGCCCTCAGAGACCAAAAGCAGGCATCAGATCCTCTGGACTTATGGGTAGTAGTGAGTGCTGGGAACCTAACTTGGGTCCTCTGCAAGAACAGCAAATGTTCTTAACCTCTGAGTCATCTCTCTAGCCCTTTACAAGTCATCTTAAAAAAAGCAAACAATGTCACAGTTTCTTTAATCAGAGCCTCACGGTGCTGGAGAGATACCTCAGCAGTTAAGAGCTCTTGCTATCCTTCCAGAGGACCTGAGTTAAGTTCACAGTACACATATAAATAAAAATAAACCTTTAAATCGAGTTTTATATGATAGATATACACTTAAAATTAATGAAATAGAACTATCTGGAAGGAAGTAGGAAATTTTCCTTTGTCTCCAACTGGAGAAAATGGGGCTGGAGAGATGACTTAGTAGTTGAGGCTGATAGCTCCCATTCCAGGGGATCTGGCATCCTCTTCTGACCTCCGAGGGCACTGCATGCATGCGGTGTGCATAAATAAAGTAAGTAAATCTTTACGAAAGACTGCAGTAAGTCAAGAAAGCACACTTGAGGTTTTCGATACTCAGGAAGATCCACAGCTGATAGGTTTTGCGGCTGACCCTTTCACACACTCTCAGGAGATGGCACTCTTACAACTCAAACTAGAACAGGGAAATCCTATTTTCTCTCTCAGTCACGACTGGTGGGAACGTGTCCAGATATGGCTAGTATCATTTATTTATACTCATCATACAGGTTAATATAATCTTTTTATCTATCTATCTATCTATCTATCTATCTATCTATCTATCTATCTATCTATCTATTATTGAGACATAGCCTCACTGTGTAGACCAAACTGGTCCTAAACTCACAGAGATCTGCTTCCCATACTCCCAAGTGTTGGGATTAAAGATTTCTGCTACCAACGCTGTCTCCTCCCACTTGTGTCTCAATATCTCAGTAGACCAAGATCTCTGTGTAGACCAAGATGACCTTGAACTCACAGAGCTCTGTCTGCCTCCGCAGTGCCTGGATTAAAGGAAGCAGAGGAAAGTGGATCTCTGTGTATTTAAGGCCAGCCTGGTCTACATAGTGAGTTCTGTGTCTGCCGGGGCTTCACAGTGAGCCCAGTCTCTGATAGTAAGTAAGCAAACAGGTTAGTGCTCTAGACTTCTAAGAAGCTAGAGAAAGAGGAAGTGCTGTAAAGAGTGTGGAGATAACTTTATAGTATTAGTGAGTTAGTGAGTTCTTTCCCTAAGATCTAGAAAAGTCAAGAGGTCCTCTTTCGGCCGGGCAATGGTGGTGCATGCCTTTAATCCCAACACTCGGGAGGCAGAGGCAGGAGGATCTCTGTGAGTTCGAGGCCAGCCTGGTCTACGAGAACTAGTTCCAGAACAGCTAGGGCTATTGCACAGAGAAACCATGTCTCAAAACACCAAAAAAAAAAAAAAATTGCCGGTTGGTGGTGGCATACACCTTTTAATCCTAGCACCTGGGAGGCAGAGGCAGGCAGATCTCTGTGAGTTTGAAGCCAGCCTGGTCCCAAAGCTACAGAAAAACCTTGTCTCGAAAAACCAAATAAAGGGGAGCTGGAGAGATGGCTCAGTGGTTAAGAGCACTGGCTGCTCTTTCAGAGGTCCTGAGTTCGATTCCCAGCAACCACATGGTGGCTCACAACCATCTGTAATGAGATCTGGTGCCCTCCTCTGGCATGCGGGCATACATGGAGGCAGAATGTTGTATACATAATAAATAAATTTTAAAAAAAAGAAAGAAAAACCAAATAAATAAAATGCAAAAAAAGAGGTCCTCTTTCAATATGAAAAAATATACGTGCGAGTGTCTGTAATAGTTCTAGCTACATTCATAATAAAACATTTCTTGCACAGTTAAGGGATTTTTTTTATTCCTTTGTTCTTTGTTTCACAGTCAATGAAGTATTTTTTTCTTCTTCTTTTCCCAAGTGCTATCTCTCTCTCTCTCTCTCTCTCTCTCTCTCTCTCTCTCTCTCTCTCTCTCTCTCTCTTCCCTCTTCTCCAGAAAACCCCTTCTCTGAAGACTTCTTATACAACATTAAGGGCAGTAAATTTTTGTGTTTTGTTTTTTGGTTGTAATCCCAGCACTTGGGAGGCAGAGGCAGGTGGATCTCTGTGAGTTCAAGGTCTACAAGAGCTAGTTCCAGAACAGGCTTTAAAACTACAGCAAAACCCTGTCTCGAAAAAGGAAGGAAGAAAGAAAGAGAGAAAGAGAGAAAAAGAGAGAGAGAGAAAGAAAGAAAGAGAAAAGAAAACAAAAGAAGAGCGAAGGGTCTTATGTAGCTCTGCCTGTCCAAAACTCATGATGTAGACCAGGTTATCTTCAAACTCTCTGAACTCTGCAGTGGTGGCTGGCTAAGGGCGATAGTATTTATTCATGGGCCGCATGCCTATTGATGTATTAACCCGAATAAATAATCCCAACAGGAAAAAATATGTTGGTGTTAATCAGCACCCTTAGCACAGTACTGAGATGGGGCTGTGCACAGTAAACACATTCTTGCCAGGTAGGCCTGGAAGATTGCGGAATACTTGGTCTGAAATCCCTGGGTTCACTGATTTGCTTACAAAGAGCATTTACAGCAGGATTACACCCAGAGCTACCAACTCTGAAATTGTTGCCAATGTTCCTTTCCTCTACTGTCCTTTTCTGCCCCTATATTTTTCTCTATCTGGGTCAGCCTTCTTCGGGTTCTGCTTCCACGGCTGCCAGCTACCCTAGCAGGACGCACGTCTCTCAACAGTAGACCCTTTGGCAGGGAAGCTCCAAAGCTGAGCCATCTCTCCTGTAGTCCTCCACATTTTTTCGGAGACAAGTCTCTCACTGAATCTCTGAGCTGACTGGTCTGGCTGGCCAGCAAGCCCCCAAGGATCTAATTACCACCTCTAGGCGTGCTAGAGAGACAGCTGCATGTCTGGGAGCCTGGCTCTTACATGGGTGTGGGGGTGGGGAGGGGGGAGGTGAGGGGGTGGGGGTGGGGGATCTGAACTCACACTTGTGTATCAAACATATCAAGCACTTTGCTACACTGAGCCATCTCCCGAGCTCTGAAGTTAAATTTTAAATAGAGGGCTTGTGATCTGGTTTAGTATATTGGTTCTCAACTTGTGGGTCACAACCCCTTCGATGGACCCATCCTTTCACAGGGGTAGCCTAATACCAACAGAAATATCAAATATTTATATTACAGTTTATAACAGTAGCATGATGAGTAGCAACTTTATGGTTGGGGGTCACCAGAACATGAACTGTAGTAAAGGGTCGCAGCATTAAGGAAGGGTGAGAACCGCTCGTTTAGCAGGGAAGGGGGCTTGCTACCAATTCTGACAACCTTTGATCCCTGAGACCCATATGGTAGAAGGAGAGAACCTATCCTTCAAGTTGTCCTTTGACCTCCGCGTGAGTGTGTCCCTTTCTTGCTTGAATAATAATAATAATAATAATAATAGTATATAGCATGACAATGAAATTGAATTTGTTTTTGTTTCTAAACATTTAAGCCTATGCCAGGCAGTGCTGGCACACACCTTTCTTTAATCCCAGCACTCAGGAGGCAGAGGCAGGCAGATCTCTGTGAGTTTGAGGCCAGCCTGGTCTACAAGAGCTAGCTCCAGGACAGGCTCCAAAGCTACAGAGAAACCCATCTTAAAAAAAAATTAAGCATACTTATATGCCAGCGAAAGATACTTCTCTTGCCTCTTTTCTTTACAGAGTCCACCAGAAAGCTCCCAAATTTCCGTAAGTGAAGAGAAACACAAAACCTGAGAAATGCTTATGAGTTAAAGTCCACTGGCTCTCAAAGATCCTAACAGAGTCTAAGGGACCTTTTCTGTACAGAGAGCCTCAGCAGGGAAAGCCGCACTGCCTGCATAGCCCCGCGGGGAAAGACACACAGTTGTGCACGTGGCGATGCTTGCAGACTCAGGCTCTCAGTTTGGCCAAAGATGGAAAAGGAGTCATGAAGCTGCTTCTGGGAGTGGCAGCAGGTGCCAATTTGTCAAGATGAGATAATCCAGAACCCCAAGGCGAAACACTAAGGCAGACCCAGTGAAACCCAAGCGGTCTGAACAGAGCTAAGCTGGAAATGAGCCTGTGGGGTCCTTGGTGAATCAGAGAGTCCAGGGAACTCATGGGCATCTACAGCGATCGATGATAAAGAAGGGCCGGGGGTTGTAGCTCTGTTGGTAGAACGCATGCCTAGCATACAAGACACCCAGGGTTCCATTCCCAGGATGTCATAAAACCGGGTGTGGTGGTGCATACCTGTCAACTAATTCCTTGAGAAGTAGTGACACCAGGAGATTCAAGGCCATGCCAGTCTGTGTAAGACTCTATGGTGGGGGATGGGCAGCAAGCTGGAGACCTGAGCTGGATCCTCAGAACCCACATAAAAGTGGGTGAAGAGAAAGGAAGGTGGGAGGAAGGGAGGGAGGGAGGGAGGGAGAGAGAGAGAGAGAGAGAGAGAACAGCTCAGGTCTGGGGTAGCTATTAACTTGTTCCTTCTCTTTCTGCTGCACGTCTCTAGATGGAATTTTCTTCTCTGTCTAGACACCAGGGCTTGAAGAGGGCCCAGTGAGAATGGACTTCCCATTAGGAGGTAAACAAGTGGCACAATAAAGTTATTATGCTCTCTGCTGCGCTTGGAAAATTGTGGCAATTCTTTCTGCACAGAGCCAGCCGCCTCTGCAAGTGTCAAATGGCATTCCCTGGAGCTGGGTGCTGTCTGGCAGACCTTGTGTTTATGAGGCGAGGAGTTTCTAACTCACCACACCTTGCTTTCTCGTGTCTCCAAGACTGGAAGCTTGCCACCTTCCTTTCCTCCTCCTCCTCCTCTCTCCCATCTTCCTCCTCCTCCTCTTTCCCATCTTCCTCCCCCTCCTCTTTCTCCTCTTTCCTTTCCCATTTTCCCCTTTCTGTCTGTAGCATGTGGTAGACAAGTAAGCACTGATATATATATCTGGCCTTTAATCTCTCATTTATTTATTTGTTTATTGTTTTTCTTGGATGTAGTCTCATGTAGAACTGGTCTTGAGTTTATGATATGGTGGAAACTGACTGCAGCCCTCTCTGGGTTTACTCCCATGGGCTGGGATTGCAAACGTGTTTTACAGCAGTGGGCGCAAAGCTTTTGAAGGGAGATGTAAGCACTTGTCAAAGGGTTTGGAATGAAATGAAAAATAAGTCAATTGAAAAACACAACAGTTATTAACTTCAGACTATGCAGATAATCAAACAGGGCAGGGTTCTGCAAGCCTGAAATCTCAGCATTTGAAAGACTGAGGCAGGAGAATTGGCATGAGTTTGAGGCCAGCCTGTATTGACAGAGGTTTCTGCCCTACCCAGGCCTGTAGTCATTCAGTCCGAAAGAAACACGCACAGGCCTACATTAATTATAAACTGGTTGGTCTATTAGCTCAGGCTTCTTATTAACTCTTACATCTTACATTTACCCATTATTCTTGTCTATGTTAGCCATGTGGCTTGGTACCTTTTATCAGTGAGGCATTCTCATCTTGCATCCTCTGTGTCTGGGTGAAGACTGCAGACTGAACCTTTCCTCTTCCTAGAATTCTCCTGTTCTGGTCACTCCACCTATACTTCCTGCCTGGCATTTTATTAAACCAATACAACTGACAAATGTTTACAGAGTACAAGACCATTGTCCCACAGCAAGCCTGGGTATATATATCATCAGACTCTGTCCCAGCTGTGTGTCTTGCTGCTCACCTGTAACCCCAGAACTTGGTTTAAAGGAGTTTAAGGGCAGACTAGGCTACACAGTGAAATCCTGTCCCCCACCCCCCAAAAAATAAACAAAAAGATGCATCTCAAACTTTTTTTTCAAACTGCTGTTTGAAACAACATCTTTTTGTTTAATTATTTGGTGTAGTTGTTTTTAAATAAAAATCTTGGCTGTGGTTACAGCTGGCTTAGAACTCAGTATGTAAGCTAGGCCATCCTCAAACTTTTGGCCATCCTCCTGCCTCATGCTCCTGAGAGTTCAGAGTACAGGAAGCTACACAACACCACATTGCAAACTTAATGTTAAAGCTTGTTATTTTCCTGCACCCAAATGTAGCACAACCTCCCATGCAGTTAATGAATACACACATATTACACATACATACATGCAGGCCCTGGTCCATACACATATATCCTGATGATCAACCTGTACAGGTTTGTTTTGATATGTTAAAATTTATAATCCCTAGCACTCGGAAGGCAGAGGCAGGCAGATCTCTGAGAGTTCGAGGCCAGCCTGGTCTACAAGAGCTAGTTCCAGGACAGGAACCAAAGCTACAGAGAAACCCTGTCTCGAAAACCAAAAAAAAAAAAAAAATTTACAATCCCTTGCTGAATAGTCTGAGGAATTATCATATATCTATCAGACTCACAGACCACTCACCTCTTACATGATTCTCGCTATGTTAGATTCATTCATATGATGGTAGATTTGTTCCTTTGTGTATGCACATGCATGAACACATATATACATACATACATACATACATACATATATATATATATATATATATATATATATAATTTTTCCCTTGAGCCACTTAAATTGAGTTCTTTTTTTTTCTTTTTTTTTTTTTTTTTTGGTTTCTTTCAAGACGGTTTTTGGAGCCTGTCCTGGAACTCACTCTGTAGATCAGGCTGGCCTCAAACTCACAGAGATTCACCTGCCTCTGCCTCCCGAGTGCTGGGATTAAAGGCATGTGCCCCTGCTGCCCAGCCTTAAATTGAGTTCTTAAGAGGCTTAGAAGGCAACGGTTCCTTTTGCCACTAGGTACTCTTCTGTGTATTGTCAAAAGCAAGGACATTCTCCTACACAGTTTGTAGAGTAACTTGAATAAAAGGTTTTTTTTTTTTTTTTTTTTTTAAAGACTTCTTTTTTTTTAATTTTTTTATGGTTTATTTAGCTTTATTTTATGTGCATTGGTGTGAAGGTGTCAGATCCCCTGGATCTGGATTTTCAGACAGTTGTGAGCTGCCATATGGGCGCTGGGATTTGAACCCGGGTCCTCGGGGAGAGCAGTCAGTGCTCTTAACCGCTGAGCCATCTCTCCAGCCCCGGTTTTTTTTTTTTTTTTTTTTAGCATTAACCATTTACTAACTAATCCAAAGTCTAATCAAGTTTCATATACTGTTAAACAGTGTCCTTCATGGTTTTTTTCAGTTTCCTTGTCCAGAGCCCAGCTCAGAACTGGGTATTGTGCTTGGCTGAGATAGCTCAGCAGTCACTTTACATCTGGCATGAAAGCATGCTAGGTATTTTGTAGAATGCCACTCAGTTTGGGTTTGACTGCCATTTCATCAAAAATTAGATTGGGTTTATATGCTAACGCAACCCTACACCATCCTAGGGTGTATGACAAGAGGGACACCTTGCCTGATTGTCCTGGTGTGGCTAATGTTCAAGATAACCATCACCTGAATGTGGGGCCACCAGAATTTCCTATCACAGAGTCAATATTTCTCTGTATATCAATAATAAGTCATCTTTGAAAAGGCATTTTGATATCTTTCATTTTCTGAGGGAGGGTCTCATGTAACCTAGGCTTGCCCCAAACTTGATATGTAGCCAGTAGCTTGACCGTCGTGCCTCCATTTCTCAACTGCTGACATTACAGATGTGGGTCACCATGTTTAGTTCGATGTGATGATGGGAACAGAAGGAACCTAGTGTTATTCTTTTTTAAAGATAAAGTGATGGGTGACTGGTCCCGTGAGGGGCGGTGGTCCCACAAGGGGCAACCCGTCCCACAAGGGGTAGCAGCAGGTGATCTGAGGCCTCGGTGAGTCACCTGAGGCCTTGGCAGGTCACCTTGGTAGGTGGGAGACTACACGGGTGAGAGACAGATACATCATGTAGAATGAGTTTGGGTATTGAGTTTATTTAGTGGGTTATGGAAGGAAAAGGAAAGGGGGATAGGAAGAATGGGGAAGAAGAGAGAGGGGTAGAGAGAGGGGGATGGAGCTTGGGCAGCACTGTTTTGGGAACATTTAGGAGGTGGAGCCTTTCCAAAGGAATTGGGTTAAGGGTGGGGTAGGAGGGTGGCCTATGAGGGTAGATAGCCTAGCCTCACTTCCTGGCCTCTTTTTTTTTCTAGTCTGTTGAGATGTGAGCAGATAATCTAACGCTTCCGATATCAAAGGCACAAGCAAGCTACTTCTGCCACCATGCCTTCACCTCCATAGGAGACTGAATTTGAAGCATGAGCCACCTCTTTTCAGTGACTTGTCAGGCATTTTATTTGATCACAGTAATAAGTTTCTAACATACATGCCACTGGTATGCACCGATGTCAATCCATACACAGAATGCTAGAAACTTTTAATCTTTCTTTCTTTCCTTCTTTTCTTCCTTCCTTTCTTTCTTGACAGACGTTTCTGTTCTGCCCAGTCCTATAGCCCTTCAGTCCCAAAGAAACACACAGAGGCCTACATTAAGTATAAACTGGTTTACCTGTTACCTCAGGCTTCTTGTTAACTCTTACATCTTAAATTAACCCAAAACTCTTGTCTGTATTAAGCCACATGGCTTGGTACCTTTTATCAGTGAGGCATTTTTATCTTGCTTCCTCTGTGTCTGGTGACGACTGCAGACTGAGCCTTTTCTCAGAATTCTCCTGTTCTGGTGACCCCAGCCTATGCTTCCTGCCTGGCTACTGGCCAGTCAGCAATTCATTAAATCAATACAAGTGACAAATCTTTACAAGGTACAAGACTATTGTTCCACAGTACCTCCTCTTCCTTCCTTCCTTTCTTCCTTCCTTCCTTCCTTCCTTCCTTCCTTCCTTCCTTCCTTCCTTCCTTTCTGTTTTGAGAAAATATCTATGTATCCTTGGGTTTTGCTTTGTAGACCAGGTTGACCTTAAACTCATAGAAAACCTCTTGAGTATTGGAAGTAAAGGCATGTGTCTTCCTTTTTTTTTTTTAAAAAAAGTAAGTATATATGGGTATTGCACACATACTTATACATATATGTGTATACATACATTTTGGACTGGTTGGTTGTTAATTACACAAACTAAAGTCATCTGGTTTTAATTTTCCAAATTCTGTAAAGTGGAATACATCTCATTCCTTTGAGTACCCTTTGGGTTATTCCCTGCAGGTAACAGTGTTTGGTTATAGAGAGAACAAGTAGGATATCTTTATAATTTCCTTAGCTTGTTGCCATGTATTTAAAAACTATTTCTTTAAACCTTTGCTATTGACATGATGTTTCTTATGAAATTCTGAGTACTTCAGCACACTTCCAATCAATAATCAATCAATTTTCATTACTTTGAGCTAGAGGATCTGGCAGATCCATATGGGATCAGATGTGTATTATGTATATGGGACAAAGCCTATTTCTGATTATGTCTTGAACCTGTATGAATAATGAAGTCAATTCTATATCATCTCAGTAGTTTCAATATGTAAGACAACTCTTTCTGCATATTGTGAATCAGTAACTATATTGAGAGGTTCTTTAAAATACCTTAGTACCATAAGAATAGCATGTAATTCTGCCTTTTGGACAGAATTTTAAGGGCTTTGTTCCACCTTACTTAATTCTTCTGATTTGTAACCTGTATTTCCTGATTTATTTACATCAGTATAAAATGTACAGGCTCCAATTATTGGTGCATCACATACACTTTGGGGAAGAATCCAAGTAGTTTTCTTTATAAGGTTAAGTCTATCACTTCTGAGATGATTGCTATTAATTGCTCCCAAGAAATTAGCACAAGCTCTTTGCCATGGTTCATTGTCTTCTCATAATTTTTTTAATTTCATCAGCAGTAAAAGGCACTATAATCTCTTCTGGGTCTATACTTGCTAGTTGACAAAGTCTCAATTCTCCTTTTAAAATTAATTCAGAGACTTTTCCATGTAATTTTTAAATTTTTTTTACTTAGTTTATATGGTAAAAAGATCCATTATAAGGTAATATCTTCCCTCTGCATTAAAATTCCTGTAGGCAAAATTCTGACTAGAATACAATTAAGATTTGGATTCACTCTATCTACATGTGCCTCTGGTAATTTCTCCTCAATGATGATCAATTCTTTTCCTGCTTCAGCTCTTAATTCCCTGGGACTATTTAAGTCTTTGTCACCATCTGAGGTTTTGTTTAAATGAATTATTATATCAGGTGTCCAATGTGTACAACTGCATCCACATAAAACCTGAGAGAGTTTGAGAAGGAATTCTAGACACAAAAAGAACAGAGTTAAGCATGGCTTCTTAGTAGCATTTTCTCAGGTGGGCTCTGTTTGCCAGAGGCAAGTGCACCTCATTAAGAGAGGTTTCCTGACTCAGCTTTAGCAGCAAAAACCTTGCAACTCTTTCAAGAGGCTCCACCACCAAACACTTAAATGGTGTTTATGAGTAGCCGATAGCATACTTCTTGGTGGTGGCAGGAATCTTGAAACTTCATAGAGTTGTGGCAATAAACATGGCTCTGGCAAATACCATCACCATGAGGTTGGACTCTCAGAAAGCTAAGGAATAGGCTGGGTCCAGCCATCAAAACCACAGCTTTAATCCTAGCTATATCGCTTAGCAAATTAAAGACTCATGTGATCAGAAAGAGAGATATATAGTAAAGATAGATTCAGATAAAGAAAACCTAAAGATATATGTAGTTTTGGGAGAGAAACAAAACAGTATCCTTAAAATAAAAAAAGAAGAAAAGAGAGTAGTTGGGTGTGGTGGCACACCCCTTTAATCCCGATACTTGGGAGGAAGAGGCAGGTGGATCTCTGTGAGTTAATTACAGCAACAGAAAGCAAACTAGGTTAGATGTGGACTCTTGTATGCACACATATGTCAGATACATGTATAGATATGTTGTATATAATTATATATATTCACATGCATTTCTATGTGTGCATATACACGCATGCATAATATGTATGTGTGTACACATATGCATTTTGCTTGTATATATGTGTGTGTCAATCCAAATATTGGAATATTTGTGTTCTAATATTATTCTGGTCTTGAACTCACAAAGATTCCCATTCCTCTGCCTTCTGAGTGTTGGAATTGAAGGTGTGTGCCACCACCACCTTGGTGGGAGTCACACACTTTTAATTCCAGCACAGGAGCGATATGGCTTGGATGGTGAGAGAAATATAAAGGGGAAGAGATAGCAACTCACTGAAGTGTGGAGTCTGAGGATTCATGGAGACAGGATCTTGCCATTCGGTTTCTCTAGTGGCTGGCTGCTTTGCTTTTGTGATCGTCAGCTTGAACCCCAATATCTGTCTTTGGGTTTTTATTATTTGTGATACATCCTTGAGTTCTTGATTCTCCTACCAAGTGTTATGCTCAGCTCAAGCACCACCAAGCCCAGCTTTTAGATTCTCTCTACATTCACCTCCAGTATTGACTTCCTGCAATCACAGAACTTCAGTTGAGAAAGAAGGTGGCTGGTCCACCAGATCTCAGTTCACAGGCTTGTTTTTAAATTCACCGCTGGCTTTTAAGTCTTCTGCAGTCTGACTTTGGGGGATATACTTCTCAAAACTTCTGTTTCTCCATCAGCAAAATGGATACGATAACAGCAGTCTAATTTAGCTCCTTGAGGGGATTAAAAGCAGTCATAACAGGGCAGCCATGATGAGTCAGCAGTTAAATGTGCTTGCTGCTAAACCTGATGACCTGAATTCCAATCCCAAGTCCAATTGGTAGAAAGGAGAGAGCTGACTGTAGGGCCCAGTCATGACAAGCTCAGTAGAGGCCTGAGTTTCAAATAAGACCACCCAAGAACCACCCAGGAATGGCCCATTCAAGGGAAAAGTACATAACATTCTAAAGGGAATACCTAATGTTCCAACCCTGTGTCCCTTAGTTCAGCACAGCACACACCCATCCCCTTTCACCAGGACAGTCCTAGACAAATGTTAGCCAATCAGGGATCCTGAACCTTAGAAATCCCTCACCCCAACCTCTGCTATGATAAAAACCTCACACCTCTGAGCTCGAGACTCTCGGATCGTGCCAATGTGTTGGACACACGGAGAGTCCAAGTTTGAACTTGAATAAAGGCTCTTTGCTTCCACATATGGGACCCTTGTTGGTTTTTGGGGGTATTCCGTGATTTGGGCACAACATTGAATTTTGCAAGTTGTCCTCTGACCTCCATGCCAATACTGTGACACACATATATATCCCCTCCCCCACATGTACATAATAAATAAGTGCTTCAAAGCAAAGCTAATAGTACTTTGAAAATTAATAATTTATATCCTGCTGATGCTTCCTGAATTATCTACTTCAATGTGTATAAAATTTTTTATTCTTATTTTAAAAAAAATTAAGACAAGGTCCCATTATGTAGTTCTGACTGTTCTGGAACTTGCTATGTAGATCAGACTGAACTTAAACTCATAGAGATCCCCCCTGCCTCTGTCTCCGGAGTCCTAGGACTAAAAGCATATGCCACCATGCCCAGCTAAAAAATTTCTCAGCTATATTTGTTTTATGTGTATGAATGCTTTGTTTGCATGTGTGTAAGCACACCATGGGTGTACCTGGTGCCCTAGGAGTGCAGAAGAGACCTTTACAACCTCTGGAACTGGAGTTACAGACTGTTGTGAGCCACTGTGAGGGTGCTGGCCGCTGAATCCAGGTCCTCTGCAAGAGCAACAAATGCTCTTAACCACTGCGCTGTCTTTCCAGCCTCAACCCATACACAATCTCTAACCCAGCACCCCCCAACACAATGAATGTAGATGAAAATGACTCATCCTAGTGAGCATACCTCCCCAAAGACCTCGTATGCCCCGCCCATCCCTACCCTCAGTCACAAATCTCTGCCTGAACACTGTGGCTTAGGGGTGGGGATGTAGGAAGCCTGCACCAGACTTTGAGTTTGATCAAGCAGTATTCAAAGAAAGTTTTTGTTTTGTTTTGTTTTTAAAAGCTAATGAGCCAAGTGTGGAGGCACATACTTTTAATCCCAGTGCTCGGGAGGCAGAGGCAGGCGGATCTTGGAACTCGAGCCCAGCCTGGTCTACAGAAGGAGTTCCAGGACATCTAGGACGACACGGGGAAACCCCTGCTAGGATTCAGGCATTCTGCCAACCCCTGTTACCTGAGAGAATGCACTCAGGCAGTACCCTGGCCAGCCCGGGGCTATGGCTGCTACATCACTACTACATAGTCTGTGAACAGGTGCAAAAAGTCCCTTCAAAAGATAAGCTCTGCCCATTCTCTCTCCCTGTCGCTGTTCTTCTGCAGGGGCAAGCAGGTCTTTGCCCCGTGCCCCGTCTCTTTCTTCTTCTCTTTTGCTGCTCCTGTCCTGAGACCAATCTCTTCCCTCCCCTTCTCCCTCTCTCAATAAATTCCCCATTTAAGCTCTGCCTGCAAGGCACATCTCACCGCGGGAGCTCTCACCCGCCAAGGTCCCTATCACGCAGAATATCAGCCCCCTCTCTTGAAAAACCGAAAGGAAAAATAATGGGTAATAATAATAGTAACAGTTAATTCAGGCTTAAGAATCAGACTTCATGGTTTAAAATATGCCTGTTTTGTGGGAAGTGATCCCAGAGGCAAGCGTTTTGCCATTTGAGGTACACCTGCAGTCCAAGATCTGCGTCTTTTTGTCTAACACGGGGCAAATTGCACCTCCTCCCCCCAGGATTATTTTGAGGATACAATGAGTTAATTCATGCAAAGAATGTAGAATAGAAAGTGGCTCGCGTCAATCTTCAGTAAGTAGCAGGCATTATTTTCATTATCACTCGTGACGAGGTTAGGAAATAGAAATGACTAGGCAGTTTAAGGCCAGGCACCCTGAAAGTAAACAGGTCTCACTTTTGTCCTTGGCCAAAAGCAAGGTAGAGCTTTAGTTCTCCAGGCAGGTAGTACAGAGGCGACTCTGGTTTCTTATCTCATCCTAAAAGAGCTGCCTGGAGGCTGTGCATGAGGGAGTGGCCAAAATTCCTGTCCAGACACTAATCTCTTTTAGTGAGCAACTTTGGATCTCTGAGTTTCATGGTGCAAATGGGTTCTGTTTATCCCTCCATTTGAGCGCATCTCCTCTTAGGAACTCTTGAAAGGGAAGTGGTATGGTAGTCTTGGAGACCATCAAGGATGGCTACTGGGGCCCTGTGGAAACCCATTAAGGGAAAGGCATTTTCTGCTGGTCAAAGCTATGAAATCAACAGGTGTGGTGACTCACACCTGGATCTGTGACTCTGAGGCCAGAGAAAGTTCCAGGACATAGGTCTGACCCTGTGTTAGGCCTTGGGTGGAGATGTAGTAACATTCTGATCTCCAAGAATTAGAACATTATGATCGTGAGTTCCCACTGCAGCAGCAGCCTGCCTCAGTGGCAGAGGCGGTTACGTCACCACTTGTCACCAGGTGCCTGTCTACCCAGCTACACAATAGACACACCCTTTAAAAGTGCCCACCAGTCACAGTGCCCTCCCTGTCTCTGGCCTCTCTTCGTGCCTGTTCTCTCTATCTGCTGCCTGTCTCATGTACCCACTGAGAGACGACGGCCTTTTGCTCTTTCACCCTGCCCCAATAAACCTCTTGCACTAATTGTTGGGGTGGTTTGTCTGGTTGGTGGCATACCCTAAAAGGGCCCGCCAAAAGGTGCCCACTTCACCTTACTTTTTCTAATCCTTTCATTATCACTGTTTCCTCCCTTAAGAGTTTATTCACAGACTGGAGAAATGACTCAGAGGTTAAAAGCACTAGCTGTTCTTCCAGGGGTCCTGAGTTCAATTCCCAGCAACCACATGGTGGCTCACAACCATCTGTAATGAGATCTGGTGCCCTCTTCTGGCATCCAAGCATATATGCAGACAGAACACTGTGTACGTAATAAATAGATAAAGATTAATTTTATTTTTTTTTATTTATTTATTTTGGTTTTTCGAGACAGGGTTTCTCTGTGGCTTTGGAGCCTGTCCTGGAACTAGCTCTGTAGACCAGGCTGGTCTCGAACTCACAGAGATCCGCCTGCCTCTGCCTCCCGAGTGCTGGGATTAAAGGCGTGCGCCACCATCGCCCGGCTAAAGATTAATTTTAAAAAAGAGTTTATTCACAAACAAACAAATAAATAATAAGAATGGAAAAGAAAAGAGTTAATTTAGGGGATAAAGAGACGGTTTAGTGGTTAAGAGCATTTGCTGCTTTTCCAGAGCAAGAGATCCGACACCATCTTCTGGTCTCATTGGACATCAGAAGCACACAGGGCGCACACACACACACTCAATTTATAATGATAAATATTTAAAAAAAAACAAAATTAATTCAGCTAGGCCTGTCAGTTACTTTGCTAAGAGACTACACCTAAGCAAGGCTGACTCTCCTAAAGTCATGCCAAGAAGATGGAAGAAGGGCTGGAAAGTTGTCTCAGTGGTTAAGAGCAATTGTTGCTCTAGAGAGAAGCCACGTGTCAACTCACACCTGTCTGTAACTCCACTTCCAGAGGTTAAGAAGGCCTCTTCTGACCTCCTAGGGCACCAGACATGCACATGATGCACATACATACCCGCAGGCGAAACATTTATACATATAAAATAATAAAATAGATCTATATTCTTTTATAACTCAGGAGGAAGAATTATCCTTCTGATGAGATAGTGAACTTTTCTTTTCCCCAAACCCCTCCTTTGTGCATATGCTTACAGAAATTCCACCTTGTAGCACTGCAGAAACTTGAGGCTCCCCAAATATTCCAGTAGCATTAGAAATGTATCACCTCCTATTATGGCTAGTTGTTTGTCACAAACTAGAGTCATCTGAAAAGAGGAAATCTTAACTGAGACAATGCCTCCAGAGATAGCTTAGAGGCAGATCTGCAGGGTATGCTCTCAATGGATGAATGATTGGTGTAGGCGAGAATACTCAGTCTGTGGGCAGTGCGACCTCTGGGCAAATGGGCCTCTGTTGTATAAGAAAGCAAACTGGTGAACTGAACAAGCCACGAGGAGCAAGCTAATAAAGCAGCACTCCTTCATGGCCTCTGCTTCAGTCCCTGCTTCCAGGTTCCTGCTTGAGTTTCTGTCCTGACTTCCCTCTGATGGACTGGAAACTGTGAGCCAAATAAACCCTTTTTTCCCTGAAGTTTCTTTTGGCCATGGTATTTTATCACAGCAACAGATACTTAATTAAGATATCTCTTCAAACATCTCATCTTAATTCTGGAGTGGTCTAATAAAATGCCAAATGGACAATAGTTAGGTAGGAGACAGAGAGAATAAATAAGAGGAGAGATCTAGGCTTGGAAGAGGAAGAGCAAGAGAAGGAGAGAGCAAGGAACACTCCTGGGGCACAAAGCTAGGCAGGTGCCAACCAGACACAGAGAAACAGTGAAGGTAAGATACACAGAAATAAGAAAGGTAATAAGCCTGAAGGCAAAAGGTAGATAAGGAGAAATGGGTTAAGTGAAAAGAGTTTGTAGTATGAATTCTAATTGGTCTTTGTTATGGTAAAAATAAAACACTGCCCCCTCCCAGATGAGGGCAGTGGGTCCTAGGCAGGGAGGCACAGAGCCGGGGAGAGCTGGTCAGCAGGCCAGCCTGTCCCACAAGGAGCGGCAGCTGCTGTGGGTGAGAGACAGAGACCTATTAGGCATGCCACGCAGAGAAAGTGGATATTTATTTAGTGGATTATGGAGGGGAAAGGGAAAGGGGGGAAGGGGAGAAGGGGGAAGAGCAGAGAGAGAGAGAAAACCAGAGAGGAGCGGGAGGGGAGAAGGGGGAAGAGGGGAGAGAGGCAGAAGCTGCCTCTTCAGGAGAGAGACTGAAAAGAAGGGACTCAGGAAGTAGAAGGAAGATCTGCTTGCCTCAGTGCTTGGAGGAGGGAGTGGGTGGCCTTGCCTCTTAAAGGGACAGGACAGACCATTACAGTCTTAATATTAAAAACCCAAGTCAGATGTTTGGGGGTGAAAGCTGAAAGATCAGAGAGCAGAGTAGCCAGCCACTAGTTCTTACCTCTATAAAATCCTCAAACTGACAGATACGCCATTCTTCCTCTTCAACAGAAAACTTTGCACAGGTCCTTTGAGCATGGACAGAGACAGGCCTCCCAGAGACAGACGTCAGTGGATCCGTTCAATTTTATTCCAGAGTATAAGGAATATATAGGATTGGGGAGCCTGGGGACAAACCCTAATTTGCATTAAGTTGTAAACAGAAGTTTTTGTCTTGCCCAGTTCTGCAGCCATTCAGTCCCAAAGAAACACACAGAGACTTATATTAATTGAAAACTGTTTGGCCTATTAGCTCAGGCTTATTATTAACTAGCTCTTACTCTTAAATTAACCATAATTCTTGTCTATGATTAACCACATGGCTTGGTACCTTTTCTCAGTGAAGCATTCTCATCTTACTTCCTCTGCATATGGCTGGTGACTGACTCTCTGCTTTTCCTCTTCTCAGAATTCTCTTAGTCTGGTCACCCTGCCTATACTTCCTGCCTGGCTACTGGCCAATCAGCATTTTATTAAACCAATACAAGTGACAAATCCTTACAGCGTACAGGAGCATTCTCCCACAGCATTAAGTGGCCCACTCCTATCACAAGGCTTTGTATGTGGCAGTAAGGTCCTGTAGCAGATTCCTAGCACAGGTCTCCTAGCAGGAATCTGTGTCAAATTTCAAGCCAAACATGAACCAGGCATCTAGTTTAAAGACAGCTTTCAGATAAAGTCAGTCCTCCAGGACAAGGGACATTGTCCAGATATGGCTAGGTAGAGAGCAAGAAACTTTGCTGGGGAGGGAGAGAGTTTTCATATTGCTGAGCTTGGAGACAGCTGCCAGGCTATGGCCAACGTCTACTTCTACCAGTCAGCAAAAGTCCTCCAACAGTGGTGTGGTGGTTTAAATGAGAATGGCCCCATAGGCTCATACATTTGAGTGCTTAGTTCCAGTTAGTGGAACTGTTTGGCAAGGATTAGGAACTATGGGTTTGTTAGAGTGGGCGTGGCCTTGCATATGCCAGGCCCATGCCAGGCCCAGTCTTTCTCTTTGTTGCTTGTAGATCAGGATTTAAAGCTCTCAGCTACTGCTCCAGCCCCATGCCTGTCTGCTTCCCACCAAGACAATAATGGATTGACCCTCTGAAACTAAGCAAGCCCCCAATTAAATGCTTTCATGAAGAAGAGTTTCCTTGGTCATGGTGTCTCTTCACAGAGACCCATGGAGCTGAACTAGGATCTGCTGCAAGAGCAGCTCTTAATCACACAGACTCCTCTCCAGACGCATTACTCCCTTCTCTCTTCGTGTATGTGTTCATGCGGGTACACATGTGTACACATGGGTGTGAAGGCCAAAGGACGACTTTGGGCGTCATTCCTCATGCATGGTATATCCCTTTCTTCCCCTTTTTCCTCTTTATGGGACAGTCTGGCGTATGATAAGTTTTGAATCTCTGGTTATTGGATATCTGCCGTCGCTGATGTAATAAGCCAGTCAAACCAAATTAATAAAGCCAGGTTTGAGCCAAAAATATAAAAATTGAAAATAAACCAGCTAGCTAGATCCAGGTTTAATCTGAGCAAAGCATTCCCAGGTGGCCCCAGTGGAAGAGGAAAAAACCCTGAGGAGAAGCCACAAAGGTTTGTTTGTTTGTTTGTTTTGTTTGTTTGTTGAGACAGCCTTTTTCTGTAGTAGTTTTGGAGCCTGACCTGGAACTGCTCTTGTAGACCAAGCTGGCCTTGAACTCACAGAGGTCTGCCTGCCTCCTGAGTGCTGGGATTAAAGGTGTGTGTCACCACTGCCTGGCTAGGAGGTTTTTTAAAATGTCCTCAGGGGGTAGTGCCCTGTAAGAAAAACTGTAGTCCAGCCTACTGAGCCGCAGTTGCCTGCCCAAACCTGCCTGCATGAGCATGCGCAGAAGGTACTTTCTCCCTGAGCCAATCTAAGGCCTGTCCCTATACCCAGAGACTGCTGATGCAGAGACACATGACCAGAGATGCCAGTGAAGAAAGGACAATGCAGCAGAGTTGGCTGCCTGAGCCAGTGGGACCTTGGGAGGGGGTATAAGAGGCCTGCCCATACCCTCAATAAACAACAAACAAGTCGGTTTTTGCTACTTACTCCCTCGACCTTTGGCATCTATGTCGTTGATTCTGCTCCTTCTCGCACCACCCCCAACAGAGGGGTGTCTGTGCAGAGTAACCCCCAACAGCTGCAGATGGTCCACTTTCTCAGGGGTGGAGTCTGTAATGAGGAAACTCCAGGGGAGGAGCCACCACTTGGCACCTTGAGGGTGGGGTTTAGAATGGGCTGTGCTGGAAATAACAAATAGCCTGGACCTGAACACTAGACTAGGCTGACTGTACAGGGAACCCCAGGGACCTGTCTGTCTTCACCTTCCCAGCACTGGGATTATGAGTGTGTACCATTTTGCCCAGCCTCCCCACCCCTCGCCCCAGGGAAGCTCATGGACAATTTTATTAGGGTTTGAGAGAAAACAACAGAGCAGACAAGCTATAAATCTCTGAAGCTTTGGGATTGGGGGTGAAGGGGGTGAAGGTAAGAATCAATATGGAGAAGTGGAAGAGAGAAAACAATGTGTATTAGAACAGACTATTTCACCCATCAATCATCCATCTGTCCATCCATTCATATATCCATTCATCCATCATCCATCCATCTATCTATATATCCATCCGTCCATTATCCATCCATTCATCAACCATCTGTCTGTCTGTCTATCTATCTATCCATCTATCGGGCATTTATATTTTTGGTAACGAGCCTAGCCTTTAATGGCTAAACCACCTCTCCAGCCCTAAAGAAGATTTATTAGAATGGCTTACAGGCTGTGGCCCAGCTAGTCCCACAGTGGCTAACAGACGTTCTAAGAATGCATTAGTTATTCAGTCCATGAAGCTAGATGTCTCAGCTGATTTTCAGTATACACCAGAATGCCGAAGAAACAGGCTTTTTAGCCCTGGCTGTCCTGTAACTCACGTTGTAGACCAGGCTGGCCTCAAACTCAGACATTCGCCTACCTCTGCTTCCCAACTGCTGGGAATAAAAGCGCGGGCCACCACTGCCTGGCTGAAGTAGGCTTTAAAGCCATTGAAGGAATAGCCAGCTTCCTTCTTCCATGTCCTTATCTGGGCTGCCAGCAGAAGCTGTGGGCCAGATTAAAGGTGGAGTTTCCCACCTCAAAAGATCAGGATCAACTGTGGATCTTCCCACTTCAAATATTTAACTAAGAAAAACAAATCCCTAATAGGTATATACAGCTGCTCATGTTTTAGTCAGTTCCTGATGTAGTCAAGCTGACAACCAAGAACAGCCAGCACACCATGCCTTTTGAGTTAGGCCAGTGTGGAGGTTTGAATAAAAATGGCCCTCATAGACTCATATATTTAAATTCTTAGTCATCAGGGAGCAGCTCTAACTAGAAAGATTAGGAGGTGTGACCTTTTGGAGGAAATATGTTACTGGAGGGTGCTTTGAGGCATCTCAAGCCAGGGCCAGCGGCTCTCATCCTGCTGCCTGCAGATGTGCATGTAGAACTCTCAGCTGCTGCTCCAGGGCCATGGCTGCTGCTGTGCTGCCATGCTTCCTGCCGTAACAATGGACTGAACTTCTGAAACTGTAAACTAGCCACAACTAAATGTTTTCTTTTATAATAGTTGTGTGCCGGATAGTTTTATGTTGGGACAGGGCCCAGCCCATTGTGTGTGGTGCCAGGTCTGGGCTGGTGGTCCTGGGTTCTACAAGAAAGCAGGTTGAGCCGGGCAGTGGTGGCACACGCCTTTAATCCCAGCACTTGGGAGGCAGAGGCAGGCGGATCTCTGTGAGTTCGAGACCAGCCTGGTCTACAAGAGCTAGTTCCAGGACAGGCTCCAAAACCACAGAGAAACCCTGTCTTGAAAAACCAAAAAAAAAAAAAAAAAAAAAAAAAAAGCAGGTTGAGCAAGCCAGTAAGCAGCACTCCTCCATGGCCTCTGCATCAACTCCTGCCTCCAGGTTCCTTCCGTGTGTGATGGTGAACTTGATGGGTTCTAGCAGGCCTGAGCATGGCAAACATGGCACCGACAGGTTTTGCCTTTTCCCTTTCTCCCCTTTGCTAAGCTGTTAGATTGCTTTCCTAAAGCTAACCACCAAGGTCTATTCCCTTATTTGGCCACTGACCCAATTCTGAGACAAAATAGCAAGGTCCAACTATCAAAATATCAAGGTCCAGCAATCAAAATTAATTGTGTTGATGACTCTAATCAAAATACTCAACCAGAACTTGCCAGCAGGTCCTACCTCGTTCTAACACAGGCCTCCTCTTTTGTCCTCTTATAATTAACACTCACAAAACTATTTGTTGCTGTTTCCGCCACCTCGTCTCTTTGCCTTGCTTAATAAGGGATCTCTTTATGTTTAGAAATTGGAATTTTGTGTGCGGTCTTTGCCTAATCTGGGGTCTAGAGGGGAGCACCCTGTAGTACTCAGGTCCCTTCAGAACTGTTATATGTTTTTTTTTGTTTTTTGTTTTTTTTTAGCAAGACCTTGAATATTTATTTATTTAGTATGCAATATTCTGTCTGTGTGCATGCCTGCAGGCAAGCAGAGGGCACCAGACCTCATTCCAGATGGCTGTGAGCCACCATGTGGTTGCCGGGAATTGAACTCAGGACCTTTGGAAGAGCAGGCAATGCTCTTAACCACTGAGCCATCTCTCCAGCCCCCAGAACTGTTATATGTAACTGTGAGTGAAATAACTTGCTCTGGGCCATGATATTTTATCACAGTAATGTTGGCGAAGTTTCTTGTTTTGGAGCTGCTCAGTCCCAAATACCTGGAAGCCGTTTTCAAATTATTACCACATAGAGGCTTATATTAATTATAAGTGCTCAGCCAGTAGCTCAGGCTTATTACCAACTAGCTCTTATACTTAAATGAACCCACAATTCTTATCTATGTTCACCCATGTGGCTTATACCCCCTCTCAGTATGGCTTTCTCATCTTGAGTCCTCTGAGGCTGGCTGATAACTTCATCTCTGCCTTTCGTCTTCCCAGAATTCTTCTAGTCTGGCCACCCCACCTATACTTCCTGCCTGTCTACCGGCCAATCAGCATTTTATTAAACCAATATGAGTGACAAATCTTTACAGTATGCAAGAGCATTATCCCACAGCTCAGCAATAGTAATCTAACTAAGACAAGTTTCCTTCACCACAATGTCATTTCATAATAATAAAGCATTGACTAAGATAACCTGTATGTTCATCAATGGGATCAACAACCAGCAATGTGGCTTTAAAAAAAGACATGTGTGTGTGTCGGGGGGTGGGTAGCTTCAGAAAAAAATTGACAAAAGTCCAAAGTGCCAGAGGAAACATTCTTAGACCTTGACCAGTATCCAAAAGAAAAGTGGTCTGGGAGCTAGAGAAATGGCTCAGAGGTTACCAGCATTGACTGCCCTTCCAG
Source organism: Microtus pennsylvanicus (assembly GCF_037038515.1). Taxonomy (NCBI): domain Eukaryota; kingdom Metazoa; phylum Chordata; class Mammalia; order Rodentia; family Cricetidae; genus Microtus; species Microtus pennsylvanicus. Next base: position 39,582,984 of record NC_134592.1, on the reverse strand, counting down.
AGGACCCAAGTTCAATTCTCAGCACTCACTGGCAGCTCACAGATGTCTGTAACTCCAGTTCCAGGGGACCCAACACCCTCACCCATATATACATACAGGCAGAATATAAATGCACATAAAATAAAAATAAAATAAATAATAAAAAAGGAGGGGCTGGAGAGATGGCTCAGTGGTTAAGAGCACTGGCTGTTCTTCGAGAGGTCCTGAGTTCAATTCCCAGCAACCACATGGTGGCTCACAACCATCTGTAATGAGATCTGATGCCCTCTTCTGACCTGCAGATGCACATACAGACAGAACACTATATACATAATAAATGAATAAATAATTTTTTTTTAAAAAAGAGCACTGACTGCTCTTCCAGAGGACCTGGGTTCAATTACCAGTACCCTCAAGGCAGCTCACATCTGTCTGTAACTCCAGCTCCAGGGGACCAGACACACATGGCACAACACCAATACACATAAAGTTTAAAGAACGGGGGGGGGGGAGAAAAAATTAATTAGTTTTTTAAAAAAGTGAAGCTGAAGAAAATAAAGAGGAAAAGAAAAGTGGTTAGGCTTAGCAGTGAGTGATTCACAGTCCTGGCTCTTCAGTTGACTTCCCCAGCTCTTTGTTTGTTTGGTTTTGGTTTTTGAGACAGGGTTTCTCTATGTAACATCACTGGCTATCATGGAACTTGCTCTGTAGACCAGGCTGACCTCGAACTCACAGAGATCTGCCTGTCTCTGCCTCCCAAGTGCTGCACCACCACCGCCCAGCACTTTCAATGTTTTTTTTTTTTTTAGCCAGCCTTGCACTTTATTGCCCTTCCATTAGGCCTTGACCACATACTTGCGTAGCGGGTACAGCCTCTCCTTCCGCTGCTGCTTCTTTGTCTTCAGCTTCTCCTCGTGCTTGGTGAGCCGCCGGCGCATGGCTCTAGTTTTCTTGGGTCGCAGGTCCAGAGGCTTGTATTTCTTGCCCTTGTAGAATTTCCTGAGGTTTTCCTTTTGAGTCTGGTTAATGACAGTGAGAACACGGGCGATGGATTTGCGCACAACTCGTATCTTGGAGAGCTTGGACGCGGCACTGCCTGTCACCTTGGCGACGCGAAGCAGGGATAGCTCCACTTTCAAATGTCCAGTTGTTTTAGCAGCTCCTCCTTCTTCTTGCTGCTCAGGTCCCGAGCCTTAATCTTGGCCATGGCTGCATTGCTCACCGCTGACTTTTTTTAGTTTTTCAAGACAGGGTTTCTCTGTGGTTTTGAAGCCTGTCCTGGAACTAGCTCTTGTAGACCAGGCTGGTCTCGAACTCACAGAGATCCGCCTGCCTCTGCCTCCCAAGTGCTGGGATTAAAGGCATGCGCCACCACCGCCCGGCCACTTTCACTTTTTAAATGTGGATTCTGGTACTTGAGCTCAGGTGTCCATGCTTGGAAACCAAACACCTGACTGAACCATTTCTCCACCTTCTCACTACCTTCTCAGTCTGTTTGGATTCCTAGACTGTCGTCACTGTAGAACTATCCCTTGGTTTTAACATGTGCCTCAGACTCCCTAGTTATTGGGATTACAGACTGAGTCATCACCCTGGTATTTCATCTCGTTAAGTTAATTAATCTCCAAGTCTGATGAACAGCTGGCTGAATCACTAGCAAATAAAAATAATAAATAAATAATTCAAAGAAAGACTGTCTTGTATGTCTACCTCCAAGATATATCAGTTTATCAGTACTTGGAATAATTTTACTACCCACCATTTATTATTTCTACCTCCACGAATTTTATTTAAAATTATCCTTCAGGGGCTGAAGGGATGACTCAGTGGTTAGGAGCTCTGTTGTTCTTGCAGAGGATCTTGGTTCTTAGTACCTGCACGGTGCATATAAACATATAAACAAACATATATACACATAAAAACAATAAACACATTAAAAATATATATATAAATAAAATAAAAAGACCTCTCAGATAGACATTTCAAGGACCTGTACCTAAAATAAACATTTCTTTTAAAAAAACATATTATTAATTAAAATTAATATATTCTTGGAACTGGGAAAATCACTAAGAGTACTTGTTTTTTTTTAAGCAAAATTTTGAATTTTATTTATTATTTTTATTTGCTAGCCTGCACATGTGTTTGTGCACCAAACGCATGCAGTGTCCATTGAGGCCTGAAGAGGGCTGTTGTGGAATACTCTTTTTGGACACTATGTATATGTGTCACTCGGATTGATCGGTTTACTAGAAATGTGATCGGCCCGGCCAATAGCTAGGCAGGTTTTTCAGGTCAGAGAGAATGCTGGGAAGAAGGGCAGAGTCAAAAGGAAGCAGCATGAGACAGACGTAGAGCTAGCAGAATGGGCAGTATATAGATGAGGTAAATGAGCCTCAGCATAGCACATAGATTAATAAAAATGGGTTAATTTAAATTCTTAGAGCTAGTCAGTAACAAGCCTAAGCTATAGTCGAGTTTTTATAATTAATAATAAGTCTCTGTGTGGTTATCTGGGAGCTAGCAGGTGGGACAGAAAAGTCCACCTACAGAGGGCGTCAGTTCATCTAGGATATGAAGTTGCAGATGGTTATTAGCCACCACATCGGTGCTGGGAATTGAACCTGGGACCTCTGCAAGAACAGTAAGCACCCTGAACTCCTGATCCATCTCTTCAGTCTACTTGCTAGTCTTAAAAGTTCATATCTCAGCCCATACATCTTGGGGCTCTCAGCTGCCAGTAATGCCAGTTCCAGAGGATTCCATGCCTTCTCTGACCTCCTTGGGCACTGCATATACTTGTATATACCCATTTGGGAACATAGTTATAATTTAAAAATAAATAGGGATAGGTGTGGTGTCACACACCTTAGAACGTCTAATAGCTTCCCTGTTAGCCAAGTGGCCTGATGCAATAAAGCCTGTAATTCAAGCTTTTGAGAGGCAGAGAGGGAGGAGGATTATTCTAAGTTCCAGAGCAGATGGGGGTACATAGTAGGACCCTGGAGAGAGAGAGAGAGAGAGAGAGAGAGAGAGAGAGAGAGAGAGAGAGAGAGAGAGGATGTTGATTCGTTTGGGAGGTATAAGAATTATAAATATATACAAAGTGTATGTGTATGAAAAAAGACAGAACTGAAAAAAGCTTAACTCTACAATAATCACTAAGATGTTTGCTTTTGGTTTACCCAGTCATGCACATGGCAGACCAACACTGTCTAAGAATCTTGCTGATCAATTCTTCACTGCGTTTGGCTAAGATCACATGTAGAATGCTGCCTTAGAGGAATAAGGAAGCAGCTTTTCCCGAGCTGAATATGAGTGACCTTGGTCCTGGAACACAGATTCAAGTTTCCCTGGATAGCACGTTCCATCATTAAGGAGGTGCTGTGCACTTTTATAGCCAAACAACAAAGAAAGTCCTAAACTGAAACATTTAACGAGAACACCTGGGCGCTCTACGACAGAGCTCAGGCTGGCCCCACCCTGGAATTTCTTATCTCAGCTCATTCTGAAACCTGGTTAGCAATGCAAGCATGAGATATTTGCAGACTAGTTGAGGGCAAGGTTGACTTTAGAGCAGAGCTTGAAAGCAAGTGGGTAGCCTCACCAGCCATCCTGGACCTTAGGAGACTGCGCTGGAAGATCAGGAGTTCAAGGTTATCCTCAGCCATCCTAAGCTACTTGAGCCCCTCTCAAAACACAGAACAAACACAACAACCATGTGTTCCATCTGCCTCTATGCATATCAGTAGCTTCGGTGGTGAGTTTTCCTCTTCCAGCCCCCAACCACAGCCTTCACGGCTATGGTTGAGCCCTTTGCTGCTTTCCATGGCTAAAAACATGATGGATGACCACTAGGCAAGACTCCCTTTCATCTAAATTGAAGATCACCAGACAGTGAATAGAATCGCTGGAATTGACAGCCTAGCTGCTTGGGTCAAGGTAGACTTGTCTTCCTACAGATTTCTTAGCCCACAGGATCTTCTGGAGCCTGGTGGGCCCTGTGCTAAACAGCAAAAGGCAAATATGACCCTCAGCAACCATGGGGGGACCCTGAGGAGTAGCTCTAGGTGCCAACCAAGTAAGTTCTCTGTTGTTTTTTAATCAATAAGTCAAGTAAAATTTTATCCTTCTCAAAGATCTCTGATGCAGTTTGACAGCTGAGAGGTTTTGTCATTTAAAAGGACCTTACCAAACAAATTTCAACAAAATACAAATACAAGTTATTAAGCTATATACCTACAAGTTATGAGTGAGGACAAATACACACTATGAAATTTCTCTCTCACACTGTCTTCCATAGTCTTAAAAATACTTCTTTTCATTGTGCAAAAACATCTGTCACAATCATTCTGCTGCTGTCTTTTTTTTTTTTTGTTGTTGTTGTTGTTTTTGTTTTTTTGAGACAGGGTTTCTCTGTGGCTTTGGAGCCTGTCCTGGAACTAGCTTTGTAGACCAGGCTCGTCTCGAATTCACAGAGATCCACCTGCCTCTGCCTCCCGAGTGCTGGGATTAAAGCCATGCGCCACCATCTGCTGCTGTCTAAAACTTCTATTTTCACAAATCCAAAGAATTTCTGTGAGGCCCATGGAGCCAAATTGAAGGATCCACATTAAACAGGTCAGATATACCCCTCTCAATTCCCTGGTCCTAATTTTTTTTTTCCTAAACCTAACTTTGTCCTCTGTTCCGTCAATACCTTAAACAGGTATAAGAGACACCAGACATTTCCAGACCACAAATACCAGACAGGAACAAAGAGACCAGCTACCCCAGGATATGACCAGCACCCAGCTTTCTCAGGTTACCCCCAAGACAGTGCCCACAAATAAGCAGGAAGCAGTCTTGAGAATCTGCCACCCCAATTCTTTTAACCTGTTGTGCCTAACTTCCTACCTTTTTAATTATAAAAAAGAGATGGGAATGTAATGGTCGGTCCTGTCCCTTTAAGAGACAAGCCACGCCCACTCCCTCCCCATTTGCTGAGGCAAGCTGATCTTCTGCTTCCAGCCTGAGTCCCTTCTTCTCTCTTTCTCTCTCTCTCTCCCTCTCTCTCCCTCCCTCTCCCCCCTCTCTATCTCAGAGGCAGCATCTGTCTCTTCCTTCTTCCCACTTCTCCCATTTCCCCCCCTCTATCTCTGCTCTTCCCCCTTCTCCCCTTCCCTTCCATAACCCACTAAATAAATATCCAACTTCACTCTGCATGGTGTGCCTATCTGTCTCAGTCTCTTACCTGCCACATGGCTTCCTGTTGGGACCCGGCTGCCTTTGTGGCCTGCCATGGTCTCATGGCCTGCTGCCCACTGCCACGCTCGGGGATCTGCACCATTTTACTTAAACCATTACACTGATAGTGGCTGGCAGTCATAGTTCTTTTGAGACAGGTTTCTACATAGCCCTCGCTGGCCTGAAACTCATTATGGAAACCAGTAGCAAACACTAAACTTGTAGCAACCCTCCTGCCTCTACCACCTGAACGCTGAGATTATAGGCCTGACTATGCTTGGCAAAAGTATTGAATTTTACCAGATACTTTCCTGTATCTATTGAGGTAGTCATACAACGCTTGTGCACTTGTATATGCATAGTGAAAGTGTGTGCTTGTGTGTGCCTATAGGGGACACTCCATATCCAAACCACAATACTGTGCTTCCATGAGTGACCTTCTTTATCTAAAAAGCAAGTAAATAGTGTGGACTGAGCCCTGTTGCAGGAGAACTGTTCACACTGCCACTCCCCAGTGCCGTAAAGTTAAACCTGAATCAAAGGGCGGAGTCAGCAATGGGCTAACTGGCATTAGCCACAGAGGTGTTGGAGAACTGAGGAAGTCAGATGAGGGATAGGAAGAGATAAGGAGGGGCTTGGTGGGGGGGATTCTTGGGCTTTTCGGCTGGAAGATGTGGAGAGTAGGGTCAGCTGATGGTTCCTCCTCTGTTCTTCAGATTTATCAGGTTTTTATTTCAATTTCAGACTCCCTAGTTTTTATTAATACTGGAGCAATTAAGGTAAAGGCATTAGAGCCATGCAATGATGGTGCACGCCTTTAATCCCAGCACTTGGGAGACAGAGGCAGGTAAATCTCTGAACTGGAGGCCAGCCTGATCCACAATACAAGTTCCAGGACAGACAGAGCTACACAAACAAACCCCGTCTTGAAAAACAAAACGAAAAAGGAAGAAAACATGGAGTGTCTACACATCAGAACTTTCCACAGAGCCCAACATGATGCCACTGGCCTATGACCTCAGCACGTAGGCGATGGAGCTCAGAGAATTGCCAGATTTGAGGTAAGCCTAGACAGTGAGACTGTCTTTCCACGGAACATCAAGAAACAATAAGAAGCCCAAGCAAACAGATAAAAAAAAAAACTTCCATAGAAAGCATGGAGTGAATTACTTTGAATAAAATCCTAGCCCATGACCTTGCCCACAGCAGATGCTGAAAGAATGAGAATCCCTTTCAAATATGGGAAGCAGCCCTGCCGCAGAAGGACAGGGGAGTTTCCCAAATCTTCTAAGCAAGACTAAGCTTGAAAGAAGACTATGAGCAATTTAGGTTACTCAATGGTTTATATCTTTCTCAATTTTCTTTTCTCCCTCACTTATCAGCTTTATCTAGGAATCTTACTTTAATCCTCTTCTCCCATTCTATACTCAAATTTCAGCCCTACCAAATAATATCTCATTAAAGAGTTTGATTAGACCACATCCATTGCCTATACATTCTTGTCAAGACACATCATGAGGCTGGAAGGTTGAGGCAGGAGGATTATTAGGAGTGGTCTGCACAGTGAGTTCCCATCTAGCCTGAGTTAAAGTGTATGTATAGTGTAACCAAAACGAACAAAAGAACCTCTCAAACAAAACCCAAAAACCCCACCTACATTTTAACCATAAATATAGCAGGGAGTGAAGGGCAGTTGGGAGCAAGGATATTGTTCCTTGCCCAAATGAGTTTGGTAGATTCAGGCTTCACCAATAAGATGCTGAACAATTCTGCTAGAGCCCATGGTCTGCGGTACTCGGAGTTGCCAGTGTTGTGGGGTGTCCACCAGGAGAGACCCCTCAGACATGGGTTTAAGCCAATAGAAATTCTTTTTCTTTGATTTATTTATTAACTATGTATACAGTATTCTGTCTGCATGTCTGCTGCAGGCCAGAAGAGGGCACCAGATCTCGTTACAGATGGTTGTGAGCCACCATGAACTCAGGACCTCTGGAAGAGCAGTCAGTGCTCTTGACCTCTGAGCCATCTCTCCAGCCCCTCCAATAGAAATTCTTAATTAGCTGGCCGGCGACTACACTGGGTGTTCCGGATCCCAGTGTAGCACTGAGCCTTTCTCAGGATGAGCTTTTAAGCACAAAAACCATATTCCGGGCTGACACACTTCAGTTAACAAGAACAGTTAGTCAGAAGCAGAGCGACAGAAGTCAAAAAGACAGGTTAGTACATTTTGAGACTGTCCCAGAACTATGAGCTTTGATGGATTAGGTTTATTGTTGTCATTTTTGGCAGGTGGCGCTGTCTACGGGCTGAGTTTTGCATCCTGGATGGCGCTGCCATCAGAGTCAGTGGTGCTAAGGCCCGGGGCCCTGGTACAGTATGCCGGAAACATATTTGTTAAAAGACATTTTAAAGTATTTGCAAAAGTATTTATTTTTATGCATACAGATGTTTTGCCTCCTTGTACGTATGTTTGTTATGTGTATGTCTGGTACCCATGGATGTAGGAAGCTCATCCAGATCCCTGGAACTGGAATCATGAACGGCTGTGAGCTTCCACGTGGGTACTTGGGACCGAACCGGGTGCTGTATAAGAGCAACAAGTACTCTCTCTTTAATAAGGTAGTAATTGTCTTTCTTTCTTTCTTTCTTTCTTTCTTTCTTTCTTTCTTTCTTTCTTTCTTTCTTCTTTCCCTTCTTTCCTTCCTTTCTCTCTCTCTTTCTTTCTTTCTTCTTTCCCTTCTTTCCTTCCTTTCTTTCTTTCTTTCTTTCTTTCTTTCTTTCTTTCTTCTTTCCCTTTCTTTCTTTCTTTCTTTCTTTCTTTCTTTCTTTCTTTCTTTCTTTCTTTCTTTCTTTCTTGTAACCAGATCTTTCTTTTTATTCATTTGACATACCATCCACAATCCCCGCTCTTCCCTTCCTCCCCCCACCCAACCTCCCTTCCAACCCACTCCCCATTCACTCCTCAGAAAGGGTAAGGGCTCCCATGGGAGTCAACAAAGCTTGGCACATTAAGATGAGGCAGGACCAAGCTCCTCCTCCCTTCGTCCACCTTAGGGAAGGGGCTCCAAAAAGCCAGCTCATGCACCATGAATAGATCCTGATTCCACTGCCAGGGGCCCTTCAAACAGACCAAGGCACAACTGTCACCCACATGCAGAGGGCCTAGTTTGGTCTCAGGCAGGCGCCATAGCAGTTTGTACAGAGTCCACGAGCTCCCATGAGCTTGGGTCAGCTGTCTTTGTGGGTTCCTCCGTCATGATCTTGACCTCCCTTACTCATTGACAGGGCTTGTGGAGCTCAGCCTGGTGCTTGCCTGTGGATCTCTGCATCTGCTTCCATCAGTGACTGGATGAAGGTTCTATGATGACAGGGTATTCACCAATCTTATTACGTGGGAAGGCAGGTTCAGGAACCCTCTCCATTATTGCTAAGGGTCTTTGCTGAGGTCATCTTTGTGGATTCCCTGGGGACTTTTCCTAGCACCAGGTTTCTCCCTAACTCCATAATGGCTCCCTCTATTAAGATATCTCTTTCATTGCTCTCCCACTCTGTCCCTCCCCCAACTTGACCTCATTCCCCCAGCCCCTACCCTCTATCGCCCCTCTCACCCCCCAGTTTACCCAGGAGATCTCGTCTATTTCCCTTTCCCAGGGCAATCCATGTGTCTCTCTTGGGGTCCTCCCGCAACAAGTGCTCTTAACTGCTGAGCCATCTCTCTAGCTTCAAGGGACAATTCATCTGTTTGGTAACCTAATGAAGCATCATTTGTACAATCCGAGGTGCCCAGTGTTTTACAATCGGGGTGCTCAGCTTTTTAGATTGCAGTATGTTATTGTCATCGACAAACGCGTTGGGCCAAATTCAGCTCTTCTGGGTTATATATGGCGAAGGGTCTGCACGCTGGACACCATGCTAGCTGTTACTCAGTTCAGTGTTGCACCTGAAAAATGTCATGGCTTTGTTCTTTGATCTGTACTATAGAAGTAACACTCTCTAGCCTTGGGATAGGCTCGCTCTCCCTAGCAGGAAATGCCTGCCTGTAATCCCAGCACCCAGGGTCCGAGGCTGCAGGATCAAGAGATTAAGAGCAGCTTGTGCTACAGAATGAGAACCTGTCTCAAGGATGACACACCAGGGCTGGGGTGTGGCTGTATCGATAAAGTCTTTGCCTAGGGTGCCCAAGGCCCTGGGTTCCAGCCCCAGCACTTCTGAACCGACAGGAGTCTTACTCAGACTTTAGGGTTCGTTCCTTCAGATGTTGGAACCAGTTATTCTCCTACGGAAGGGTGGGGTAATTCCCTAAGACTTCTGAGCAAGACTAAGCTTGAAAGAGAACAAAGAACCATTTAGAACTTACTCCAGGGCTTTGTTTGTTTGTTGTTTGATTGTTAGTACAGTGAACTTTTCTTCTTGCATCTGCTTTACCTAGGAGTCTGCTTTACTCTCTTCCCATTGTGAACTCAGCTCAGAGTTCTAGTTGATATTATTATTGTGGTCAAGAATCTTCAAGGAGTCTGATGAGAGCATCAAAACACTTTATTAAAACAGATGGCAAACATCTGTAATCCCAGAATCCAGGAGTCTGAGGGAGAACTGCCGTGGGTTCAAGGCTAACCTGAGCTATATAGCAAGCTCCAGATCAGACACAGCTATAGTGAAAATCTGTCTCTACAGTGTAAACAATTATCCCAAACTCACTTACACTTCTCCAGAGGCTTAGTACAGAGAAGACATGAGGCTGAAAGCAAGTTACAGGGTTTGGTTTCTCTGTAGCTTTGGAGCCTGTCCTGAAACTAGCTCTTTTTTTTTATTGTTTTTTCCATGATATTTATTGAGCGCTACATTTTACTCTGCTCCCCTCCCTGCTTCTCCCCTCTCCTCTTCAATCCTCCCCCAAGGTCCCCATGCTCCAAATTTACTCAGGAGATCTTGTCTTTTTATACTTTCTACTTCCCATGTAGATTGGATCTGTGTAAGTCTTTCTTAGTGTCCGCATTGTTGTTGTATAAGTTCTCTGGGATTGTGGTTTGTAGGCTGGTTTTCTTTGCTTTATGTTTATGTGAGTACATGTGATAATTGTCTTTCTGTGTCTGGGTTACCTCACTCAAAATAATGTTTTCTAGTTTCATCCATTTTCCTGCAAAATTCAAGATGTCATTATTTTTTCTACTGTGTAGTACTCCATTGTGTAAGGGGAAGTGATGTGGGAGTGTCATATATCAATCTGTTGATTTCATTGGCTAAGCAATAAAGAAACTGCTAGGCCCATTGGATAGGCCCACCCTTAGGTGGGTGGAGTAGACAGAGCAGAATGCCGGGAGGAAGAGGAAGTGAGCTCAGACTCCACAGCTCTCCTCTTGGGAGCAGATGCCTTCAGAGAGACACCATGCTGCCCGCTCCAGGGAAGATGCACGCTATGAAGCTCCGACCCAGGATGGACATAGGCTAGAATCTTCCCGGTAAGCGCACCTAGGGGCGCTACACAGATGATTAGAAATGGGCTAAATTAATATGTGAGAATTAGCCTAGAAGATGCTAGGTAGAAATGAGCCAAAGCAGTGTTTAAAAGAATACAGTGTCTGTGTAATTATTTCGGGGCATAAGCTAGCCGAGCCAGGCGGCTTGGGGTGTTGGGGATGCAGCCCCGCCGCCGCTTCATATTACAACATTTATCCATTCTTCGATCGAGGGGCACTTAGGTTGTTTTCAGGTTCTGGCTATGACAAACAAAGCTGCTATGAACATAGTTGAGCACATGTCCTTGTGGCACGATTGAGCATCCTTGGGATATACACCCAAAAGTGGTATTACTGGGTCTTGAGGAAGGTTGTTTCCTAATTTTCTGAGAAATCACCACACTGACATCCAAAGGGGTTGTACCAGCTTGCATTTTCACCAGCAATGCAGGAGTGTTCCCTTTTTCCCACAACCTCTCCAGCATAAGTTGTCATCGGTGTTTTTGATCTTGGCCATTCCTTCAGGTGTTAGATGGAATCTCAGAGTTGTTTTGATTTGCATTTATCTGATGACTAAGGATATTGAACATTTCCTTAAGTGTCTTTCAGCCATTTTAGATTCCTCTGTTGAGAGTTCTCTGATTAGGTCTGTACTCCATTTTTTATTGGATTATGTGATCTTTTGGTGTCCAATTTCTTGAGTTCTTTGTAGATTTTGAAGATCAGACCTCTGTCTGATGTGCGGTTAGTGAAGATCTTTTCCCATTCTGTAGGCTGTCGTTTTGTCTTGTTGACCATGTCCTTTTCTTTACAGAAGCTTTTCAGTTTCAGGAGGTCCCATTTATTAATTGTTTCTCTCAGTGTCTGTGCTGCTGGGGTTATATTTAGGAAGTGGTTCCCTATGCCAATGCATTCAAGTGTACTTCCCACTTTCTATTCTGTAAGGTTCAGTGTGACTGGCTTTATGTTGAGGTCTTCGATCCATTTGGACTTGAGTTTTGTGCATGGTGATAGATATGGGTCTATTTTCATTTTCTACATGTTGATATCCAGTTATGCCAGCACCACTTGTTAAATAAACTTTCTTTTTTCCATTTGATATATTTTGCTTCTTTATCAAAGATCAGGTGTTTGAAGATGTGTGGATTGATATCCGGGTTTTCTATTTGGTTCCATTGGTCCTCCTGTCTGTTCTTATGCCAATACCAGGCTGTTTTCAGTACTGTAGCTCTGTAGTAGAGTTTGAAGTCAGGGATTGTGATGCCTCCAGAAGTTCTTTTATTGCCCAGGATTGTTATGGCTATCCTGGGTTTTTTGCTTTTCCAAATGAAGTTGAGTACCGTTCTTTCAAGGTATTTGAAGAATTTTGCCGGGATTTTGGTGGGCATTGCATTGAATCTGTATATTGCTTTTGCTAAGATTGCCATTTTTACTATATTAATTCTGCCTACCCAAGAGCATGGGAGGTCTTTCCACTTTCTAGTGTCTTCTATTTCTTTCTTCAAAGATTTAAAGTTCTTATCATACAAGTCTTCCATTTGTTTGGTTCGAGTTACTTTGAGATATTTCATGCTATTTGTGGCTATTGTGAAGGGTGTTGTTTCTCTGATTTCTTCCTCCGTCCTTTTATCATCTGTGTACAGGAGGGCTACTGATTTTCTTTGAGTTAATCTTGTATCCCGCTACAATGCTGAAAGTGTTTATGAGTTGTAGAAGTTCCTTGGTAGAATTTTTGGGATCATTTATGTAAACTATCATATGATCAGCAAATAGCGAGAGTTTGACTTCTTCTTTTCCAATTTGTATCCCCTTGATCTCCCTTTGGTGTCTTATTACTCTAGCTAGGACCTCAAGAAGTATATTGAATAGGTATGGAGAGAGTGGACAACCTTGTCTTGTCCTGGAACTAGCTCTTGTAGGCCAGGCTCACAGAGATCCACCTGCCTCTGCCTCCCAAGTGTTGGGATTAAAGGTGTGCGCTGCCACTGCCTGGCAAGTCCCTTCATTCTTTAAACACATAAAAATCCATTATATTTCACAGACCATTTTTTAAAAAAAACAGACAGCAGAACTGAGTACAGCACAAAGTTCATGGCCGAAAGCAAGTTTCATTGCTTGTCTAAATGGATGCCAGGTATCACCCCAAGCCCTGAACAACTCCACCTACAACCCTAGATCTGTGACACACAGTTGTCAGAAGCATTTCTAGTGTACATTTGGACACTTTTTAAATGTAATACTGGCTTATGTTTAGGAAAACACAATTTATTAAGGGGCACACTTTTTTTCTTTTTCTAATTGACAAATACAAAATGTTGACGTCATCTGTTTGGTAACGTACTGAGCTATTATCTCCACTAGATGGCACTGTTGCACTTGGAAATAAAAGCGTGGCCCGCTAACATTCTTTAGCCCAGGGAGAGCCGCTCCTCCTTAGTCCCTCCCCCTTTCTTGTTCCCCCTCCTTCCTTCTCTCCCTCCTGACAGTAGCGCTCTAACAGTACAACATGGTGGTGTTCGCCTGAGTTCCATCACCAAGGAAAGATAGAGTTTGAGACTTGCCTGGACCATATGAGATACTGTGTGTGTGTTTGGGGGTGGATTGGGGAAACAGGAAAGAGAAGGAGGAAGGGAAAGATGAAGGGGAAGAAAAGATGGGGAGGAGGGGGAAACACCACTAAGATCCAGACACCGGAGCACTCCTATCTCCTAGCGCTCAGGTGGCAGGGATAGCGCATCTCTGTGAGTTCAACGCCAGTCTGTTTTATATAGTGAGTTCCAGGCCAACCAAGTTTGCGCGGTGAGACCCTGTCTCAAAAAAGGAAAGGAATCCCCGCCAGAAGGTTTTTGTTGGAACACGGGCATTCAAAAGGAAACCAGAGAGGATTTTGCTGTGCAGTTTTGTGCGTCCGGAAGATAAAGAAAAAATCCCAAGTCTATTGAAGAATGGCTGAAACTGGGGTGAACAGTGGACCCTAGAGAATTAAGATTGTCCTAGGAATCCCAAGACAGAGGAGAGAGAAGAGGCCTCCGGGAAGAGAGCTGAGAGCTGATCTAACAGTGCCTCCGGCTGAGTTCCATCCTCAGTGCCTGCTTCCTTTCCTTTTGTTTCTAGAACAAGAAAAACATTTTGTTTCTTTTAGAAAGACCAAAACCGTGAGGTTTTTACCTCCTCGGTGCTGTCCAAATTGTAAATAAACTAATTTTCTTTCTACTGGTTCATAATTTCTTTGAAATACAGAGAAACCAAAACAGAGATTATAGACCTAGGCGGCTGGTAGGGTGGTTGGCTGGTCAGCCCACTAAGGCACTTTTGATTTTCATGTTAAGCCTTCACTCGATCCTCCTCTTCCTCTTTTGAATTATTTATGACTCTGGGACACAATCTCAGGTCTTCAGGCTTGTGCAGAAATATCTTTCCCCATTGGCTTGGAGGTTTGTGTGTGTGTGTGTGTGTGTGTGTGCGCGCGCGCGCGCGTGCTGTTTTGAGGCAAGACAGAATGGCGGGAAAAGAAGGACATGAAGAGGGTAAGGTAAGGTAAGGGTAAGACTATCTCTTTTCCAGGTGGTGGTGACACAAGCCTTTAATCCCAGTACTCAGGTGGCAGAGGCAGAGGCAGAGGCAGAGGCAGATGGATCTCTGTGAGTTCAGGGCCACCCTGGTGGACAGTACAAATTCCAGGGCAGCCAAGGCTATACAGAGAAGCCTTAGCTCGGGGGGAAAACATATTTCTTCTTTATAGAAACATTCTCAAGTAAGAATGTTAAAAGAACAATCCTGGTAGAATGTGTGAGACCCTGCATAGCCCTCCACCCCCTCCCGGAGGCTCACAAACAGAACTACTCGCTTAGTTCACAGTGATAATCCCCTAACTTGCAGGCTTGGCATCTAGAGTTTTGTTATATCTTTGTCAGCCCATCTGGTGCCCCTCAGGAGCTAGCCTGGGATCTCATTTAAAATCCTTAGCAATCCTTTAGAGATAACTTCAGAATGCAGCAGCATCCTATCTACGGCTATAGAAAAGACAGAGAGAGGTTAGGGGCTCCTTTGGGGAACCGGGCTCACACTGGGAGGAGGCCAGACTCTTTCCCTAGGCGCCTCTCTTCCTATTAACTCCATGTTTCAAATCTTAGTTAGCAATGTCTTTAAATCTCCTCTCTCTCTCTCTCTCCCTCTCTCCTCCCCTCTCCCCTCCAGTGTGCATGTCAGGATGTGTTTACCTCTGTGTGTGCATGTGTGTGTGTGCATACACCTGTGTGCATGCTGCTACATCATCCCATGGGGCGAGTGTGGAGGTCATAGGACAACCTCCAGTGTCAGCCTTCACCTTCTACTTTGTTTGAGACAAGGTTTCCTGTTCACTGCCGGGCAGTCCGAGCTCGCTGGCCCAGGACCTTCCAGGATTCTCCTGCTGCTGCCTCCCACGTTACCGTAGGAGTGCTGGGAGTAGAAACATATCCTACTCCATCTGGCTTTACAGGGTGCTCTAGTGATCCAGGATCAGCCCTCATGTTGTGCAGCAAGCATGCTACCTGCCAAGACTCCCTGGCCTTTAAAAGTGTCTTGTAGCAAACTCCCTCTGTTTCCAAGTGGCATATCCTGAGACTCCTTTCTGGGATGAATCCCACAGTCCAGCTTTAGCTGAGTGGAGGTCCCTGAAGATTTAAGTAGCGGCACGAAGCACTGTGTCCTGCGGCGTCCTCTCACCCCCAAACACCACCGCCACCACGCACACATATTACTGACAATTTGACTGTGTAACCAGGGTTTCCAGTCCAGACCCAGCCTTCTGCCGCTGAAAGCAATTAATAAACCTCCCATTTTTCTTTCCTACCTTTATGGACCAGGGTTGTGATGTAGTTGCTCAAAACATTAAATATAATAAAAGCTCAGTGTTAAAATGGTTGCATTAAAACCCTTCTCTATTCAAGGAACCACAAAGACAGACAAGAACTTATTTTCCTTTTTGGTGTGTTAACAAAATGGGGCTGATCCTTCCATAAAATTCTGAGCTGTAAAATTTTTCCTTTTTCCTGAAGTTCCGTTGAAATCTAACAGACGGAGCACGGTGGGGTTTTGGCAGAATGCCTGCCAGGTAAACGCAAGTGCTTCCCAGATTTGCCTACTGCTTCAGAAGCCTGGTAGTGGCAACTCAAGCAAACAGAAAGCACCTAGGACAGAGGAGAAAGGCATGCTCCTGGAGTGTGCTGACCTCCATCAGGGGGCTCATCAAATACTTTGAAGAAAAAAAAAGTTGCTTTTAAGATCTCCATCTGTCTAGAAATTGAGCGAAGAATCTCCTAAATCCTAGAGAGGGAAATAAAATACGGTGAAAATTTTAAACTATTCCTAATAAAATATTTCAAAAACAGTAGCTAGTTCTCAGGGCTAAAATGCAGAATTGAAATGGAAAGTTTCTTTGGTTGGTTTTATTAAATTAAAAAGATTCTGCACCAATAGTCTACATTTTCATTTGTTTGGTTTGTTGGTTTTGTTTTTTTTTGAGACAGAGTTTCTCTGTAGCTTTGGAGCCTGTCCTGGAACCAGCTCTTGTAGACCAGGGTGGCCTCGAACTCACAGAGATCCACCTGCCTCTGCCTCCCGAGTGCTGGGATTAAAGGCATGCTCCATTGTTGTTTTTGAGACAGGGTATGTGTAGTAGTTTGTGTCTGGGTTAAGACTTCACTTCAGCCCCTGGCATTCCTATACCTAAAGAGTCTGGGATGTTTGGGTGAAAGCTTCACCCCAACCCCTGGCATCCATATATCCAAAAAGTCTGGAATGTCTAGGTGGAAAGTTCCATCCCAAGCCTCCTCCCCTGGGAGTTGCCTCAGTCCAGACTCCACCTCCTAGAAAGCCCGCCAAAGGATGACCCCTTCTCAGAGATGCTCAAGATCACTCCCATGGGGTGTTTAAACTGCCCCCACAGAGAACAAACGTGGTTTCCTTCCCCATCTCCTCTCTGAGGGCCTGGAAGGCCACCAGGGAGCATCAATATCCATTCAACCTGGGCTTTTTCTAATTTTGTTTGATTTGGATTATTGCATCGATGGAGAGATTTATTGGGGTGCAAAAGCTTTTCAGTATGAATGTAATTGGCCCCCATAATCTCATAGGGAGTGACAATACTAGGAGGTGTGGCTTTGTTGGAGTGGTGATGGTCTTGTTGGAGGAAGTGTGTCACCATGGGGGTGGGCATTGAGGTTTCCTATGTTCAGATACCACCCAGTTAGTCAGTCAACTTCCTGTTGCCTGCAAGCTGTAGGACTTTCAGCTATTTCTCCAGCACCATGTCTGCCTGCACACCATGCTCCCTATCACGATGATAATGAACTGAACCTCTGAAACTGTAAGTGAGCCACCCAAGTAAATGTTTTCTTTTATAAGAGTTGCCATGGTCATGGTGTCTCTTCACAGCAATAAAAGCCCAGAATAAGACAGTATGTAAACTGGCCTCAAATTAATAGCCATCCTCCACCTGTTACTGCCTCCACAGTACTAGATTCAAGGTATACACCATCACACATCTCTGCTAAGAGACACTTTAAAGGAATTTTTTTTTCTGGCTAGAGTGATGCTGTTCTTGTAGAGAACAGGACAGCTAACTACCGTCTATAACTCCAATTCTAGAAAATCTAATGCCTCTTCTGACTTCCACAGGCTACTGGACACAAAAACTATAAACATACACACCCAGGCACACACATACACATAAAATACAAATTTAAGATGAAAAAGTTTCCATCCATGCATGCATGTGCATACCTCAGAACGTTTATGGAGGTTGCAGGACAACCCACAAAAGCCATTTCTCCCTTTCCACCCTGTGGGTCCCAGAGACTGAACTCAGATCCTCGGGCTTGTCATTAAGCGTCTTTTCCTGCTGAACCAGCTTGTTCACACAATAGCCTGTTTTCAAAACAGTAGCTAAATTCAAAAGGACAGAAGAAGTAACAGTCAAGAGCCAAGGTGACTAAAGGAGAAAAATAGACACTCCACAGAAAAACATATTATTTGTTGAAAATCTTTAAAAAAAAATAAAATCAACAAGCCTCTGGCAAGACCACTAAAAATGAGAAAGAAAAAAACCTATTAATAAGTGAGATAAATGTGGCCATTATTAAGGATCCTGCTGTGATGGGGCTCTACCAATTAGGATTCCTACAGAGAATGCCTTGCTTAGGTGAATATGGACCCCTCAAAGGCTGAGGCTTGTAATTCAGTGGTAAAACATTAGGCTATGCAAGGTCCCAGGTTCAGGGCTACACAGTAAGACCTTGTCTTGAAAACAAAACAAAACAAAACAGTTTTAAGTTAAAATTGAGGAGTTTGAGACCTGCTCAGGCTGTCTATAAAGACTGTGTCTCAAAGATCTAGAAAAGGATAGACAAAGGAAGAAAATGGGCCACCCTCGGGAGTCTGCCCAAGGGGCTCCTGTGTTTTTCTCAGGGAAGCAGTCTGAATACTGTAGCATCTGTCTCCAATCTGGCTTCCACACTGAGAAAGTCTGGCTGCCTTGAGATTTGACTGGGACAGACTCACAAGACACTTCAAGTACCTGTAGCTTCTGCCCTGGACAGGGAACTTCCAGGACCAACCAGTGGCTATGGGTGAGAGAGTGCGGTGCAGTGGAGGGGACCATATTTCTTTTCTTCTTCTTCTTCTTCTTCTTCTTCTTCTTCTTCTTCTTCTTCTTCTTCTTCTTCTTCTTCTTCTTCTTCTTCTTCTTCTTCTTCTTCTTCTTCTCCTCCTCCTCCTCCTCCTCCTCCTCCTCCTCCTCCTCCTCCTCCTCCTCCTCCTCCTCCTCCTCCTTCTTCTTTTTCTGTTTTTCAAGGCAGGGTTTCTCTGTATAGTCCTGGCTGGCCTGGAAGACCAGGCTGGCCTTGAACTCACAGAGACTCACTTGCCTCTGCCTCCTGTGTGCTGGGGTTAAAGGTGAGGACCACCATGGTTTCTGCCCAGGAATCTATTCTTACAGCCTCCCAGGCCTGTGACTCCTGTGGTGATCTGCAGACTTGCTTCACAAGAGACTGCATTTGGTTGGCACCCGTAAGGGCTTCGTACTCTCTCAGAGCTGCAATGGCACTCAGCCAACTGCTGCTGCTACCTCGGATTCATTTAATCCTTCCTGGCAATCTGTTTTATCCAATTCAAGGTTGTGAATTGACAAGTAAGTACTTCTCTGGACTCTGCAGTTCTGTTCGCTCTATCCTCTGAGGGCGATGGATTAAGAACTGGCTGGGGACAGGAGATGATTTCTACCAACTGACTCAAGCCTATCTAAAATAAATAAATAAATAAATAAATAAAATAAATGAAATAAATAAATAAATAAATAAATAAATGAAATAAAAAAGAAAGAAAGAAAAAGAAAAGACATTGGGTAAAAGAAGCAATTCAAAGCAGAGGACACACCCCATACACACACAGGCTCCAGGGAGGAAGAGGTTTTAAATTACAAAGCGTTCAACACTAGAGAAGAAAACAATAAAGGGAAACACCAAGCAGGAATGAGACAAAAGCAGAAAAAAGAAAAAGAGAAAAGTGAATGTCAGAAAAAGGTCAGTATTTTTCTTTTTAAAATAGTAATATTTTAAAGTAAAATTGATTTTGTTTTCTTTATCTTGGGCAAAGACATTCAAAATAGGAAATTGCTTATTATCAACAACTACTTGAAATTGTAATTTAAAATACTAGCCAGACCCTGGAGACACAGTTGGGCTCTTTGAGAGGTCCATGGCTGGTTCCTAGCATGTGTGTCCTGTAAGTCCAGCTCTCAGGGGATCTGGTGTCCCTGGCTTCCAGCCCCTCACTAATGTGCACACATCCACAATACGAACACACACAAAAGTGCGCAACTAAAAACATCAAAAATAAATCTTCTAAAAAATAAAGTAAAATACTGGTCAATATTTCTAAATTTCTGATTCCTCTCATCTGTGAAGTTTGAGAAATTGTCCTTCATATTAAAAGGTCATAACAGTCGGACAGAGGAAAGCTTAGATTACAGCTCAGGTGTTGTTTTTTTTCTTTTTTTTGGAGATAGGGTTTCTCTGCAGCTCAGGTGCTGTGAGTTAAATCGCGGCAGGGTCGGGGAGGTTAGGCGGGTCTCCAGCTCAGTTGTCCTTTCTTTGTTCTTTCTTTCTCTCTGTTTTCTTCCTTTTTTTTCTGTTGTAAATTTTATTTGTTTTTCTTTTCTTTTCTTTTTTTTTTTTTCCGAGACAGGGTTTCTCTGTGGCTTTGGAGCCTGTCCTGGAATTAGCTCTGTAGACCAGGCTGGCCTCTAACTCTGCCTCCCGAGTGCTGGCATTAAAGGTGTGCGCCACCACCGACCAACTCATGTACAGATTTTTTTAAACTTTATTTGTGTGTGGGGGGGTGGGTATTCACAGAGGCTAGAAGAATGCATTGAGTTTTCTCTTCTATCACTCTCTGCATATTTATTTTGAGACAGGGCATGGTCTCCTCCTGAGCATGGGGCTCACATTTCCTTGGGTAGGGAAATCAGTAAGTCTCAGGAATCCTCCAGTCTTCACCCTCCCTGGTTACTGACTTGTCATGTGGGTGTTAGCATCCAAACACTGTCCTCACAATTGCCCAGCAATTGGTCTCAACTGCTGAGACATCTCTCCAGGCCCCAGCTTTGGCTTTTATCTTTGAGGCAGAGACTTGTTGTCTACCTCAAGCCGGTTTCAAGATCCTGCTCCTCCAGTCTCAACTTCAAGTGCTGGGCTAACCGGTGTACGTCACTAGACTGGATTAAAACAGTGAAGGTCCAGTATGGCGGCCCATAGTTGTGATCTCAGGACTCCAGAGGCGGGGAAAGGAGATGATGAGTTCCAGGTAAGCATGGCTACATAGCAAGATCATCTCAAAAAGATAACAATCCATAAATAATAAAAGCAAAAGCACCAATAGGCATGGGACCAGCTGATGGCTCAGTGGGTAAAGCACTTGCTGCGGAAGTCTGGTGGGCTTGGCTGTGATCCTGGAACACAGGTAAAGGCAGAAGGAATGAAACAACTCCATAGAGTTGTGTTCTGACATTCACACAAGGGCCATGGTGTGTGCTTACACATATGCACGCACGCACACATATGCATGCACACACATACATACCCATCTTTCATATACACGCAGCAATAATATGGTATGCACAGAATGCAGGCAGTGTGAATGAATGACCTTGGGCACTGCAGATTGTTTACAAAGGATTGGGCTGAGGGTGTGGCTCAGTTAGAATGCCTGCCTAGCTTGCGTAAGGGTGTGGGCTGGAACCCAGTATGCCATAACCAGGAATGATGTTTCATGCTTGTCACTCAAGGGGTAGAGGCTGGGGAATCAGAAGTTGAAGGCCAATCGTCAGCACGGAAGTTGAGTTCAAGGCCAACTTGGGCTTGGTGAGACCCTGTCTCCAAAACCAAAACAAAGGGACTGCGGGGATGGGTTGGTATTAGGAGCGTGTATTGTTCTTGCAGGGGGCCTTGAGTTGAGTTCCCAGCGCAAGCTGGGCATTTTACAACTGCCTGTAACTCCTGTTTCAAGGGATCTGATGCCCTCTTCTGGCCTCTATGGCCCCTTCACTCATCGGTACACAGTCATACATAAGCGCGCGCACACACACACACACACACACAATTTCAGCTGGGTAGCGGTGGCAACAACCGTGGCACATGCCTTTAATCCCAGCACTCGTGAGGTGGAGGCGCATGGATCTCCAGGTTCCGGGCCAGCCTGGTCTACACAGTGAATTCCAGGACAATCAGGGCTACACAGAGACACCCTGTCTGGAAAAAACAAAAAATTAAACAATAGCAAAACAAAAGAACAAAGGATTAAAATTGCTGTATGGGCTTTTTGGTTTTTTTTGGCACTGGGCTTTGACCTTAGGGCTCCTCACAGAATAAATAAATACCTCACCATGAAGCGGCATTCCTAGCCCTTTATGTTTTTACTTTGAGAGAGACTCGCTCGGAAGCACCCAGGCTGTCATTGAACTCACTCTATATGCTGATAGGCTCCGATTTCCCCATCCTTTGCCCCGGCCTTCTGAGTCACGGAGACTGCAAGCCTGTGCCAACAGGCCTTGGGGGTCGTTGACTTTGTAATAATCCACCAAGCACTTGTAATGCATGTTTATGCCACACTAGTATTATTCTTCATGAAAAAAATTTCTGAGCCTATCTGTATCTCTTCACTAGTATAAACGTATTTACTAAGCATCCTCATACATACCCCGGCGTACCAAATACCAAAGAAGATGAAAGGCAGAGGCTGCCCCTATCGTCCTGCACATTTCTTTCTCACGCAGATAACACGCGTGAGGACAGACACATACCAGACCAGGGGCTCTCAGGAGCTGTGCACTGATGAACCCAAGTGCTGCCTGTCTTCGGCTGCGATAAAACCACCCTGGCTTTAACAGCCCCTGCTCCTCCTCTCCTGGAGATGTCCCTGTGCTGTTCAATGTCTGTGCTGACCCTCGATGCCCCTCCCCAGAGTTCATCAAAAGAGTAACTCCCATGAGTCACAGCGAATGGGGTCTGTGCCCTCCCTGGTAATTCTAATATGGTTTTGTTGTTTCTCAGTGCTGAGGATCAACCCCAAGGCATAGAGGAGGGAAGCCCTCCACCACTGAACGACATCCTCGCCTGACCTCGGTGTTTATCGTCTTCGTGATTTCTTGCCATATCATGATAGAAACTGTCTTTCTGTTTGGGTTGTTGCTTGGATGCTCGGGATAAACCCAGGGCCTTCTTCCTTCTAAGCATATACTCTACCCCTGAACAATACCCCTGGCATTATGTGCAATTATTTAATTGGTTGATTTATTCTGGTGTTATTTTTAAATAATTAATTTTTGTTATTTTAATTGTGTGTGTGTGTCTAGATCAGAGGATACCTTGTGGGAGTCTGCTCTTTTCTTCCACTCCATGGCCCTGGGGATGAACTTAAACTGTCAGACTTGGAGAAAGTTTCTTCACCCTCTAAGCCGTTTCTCCAGCCCTCATTGTTCTTTTGTTGTTGTTTAAAAACAACATTAGACACGGTGTCCTACAGCCCAGGCTAGCCATCCAACTTTTTATGTAGTCGAGGCTGTCCTTCAACTCCCAGTTTTCCTTGCTTGCCCCTTCCGTGCTGAAACTGTGGCCTGTTCTGACATACGCAAATGATTGATTTCTTTATCTGAATCCAAAGGCGAGCATTGTCTTTTGGGAAACTGAGTAAGAGTTTGAAAGAGGTCTTACTCTGTTTATCAAGGATGACCCGGAACTACTATGTAGCCCAGGTTGGCCTCAAACCCATGGTAATCTTCCTACCTCAGCCTCCCCAATGTTGGGGATTATAGGCATGTAACATCATACCTGGCTATGGCTATGTACATCTGTTAAATGTACTAATTTTGCAAGTGGAAAACCAATCGGTGATTTGCACAAACAGAAAAAAAAGTCTTTACTGCTAGGTCTGGAACTTGCTATGTGGATCAGGCTGGCCTTGAACTCACAGAAATCTGCTTGCTCTCGCCTCCTGAGTACTGGGACCAAAGGAGTGTGCATCTGTGCCCGGCTGTCTTTACTTGAATTGTTACATACATGTAGACATAGTCCATATAGCTAAACATTTTAGAATACATAAACGCTGAGGATAAACCACTTTAAAAAAATAAAAACTAGAAAAATAAACATAAATTCAAGTATTATAAAAGTATTTGAAGATTTTGTTTAATTAGAAAATATTTAAGGAATGAAGTTCTAGAAAACACTGGAATAGGTATTCAAAGACTAATGTGTGCTTTAATTTTTCATAAAATTGTACATTACAATAATTATATGTCCATGATGATTATGGTTTTATTAAATCTGTTTTAAAATTTATTATATATGTATCATATATATGATATATATATATGTATTTTGCCTGCTGTGTAGCACTTAGGTGCTTGGTGAGACACCCAGAAGAGGTGATTGTATCTCCTGTACTGGGATAATAAATAGTCGTGAGCCTCCATGTGGGTGCTGGGAATTGAACCCAGGTCCTCTGGAAGAGCAGCCAGTGCTCATAACTGCTAAGTAATCTTTAAAAGTGTTGGTATTTTGTTTTGTTTTTGCTGCCTGTGCCTCTTCAGCACCCAGAAAAGGCAGCAGGCACATGACGTGTCCTCCATAGCTGTTTGTGAATGAAGAATGAATGAACCAAAGAAATCTAGTCCTCCAACCCTTTTCTTTCCTTGAGATTTGAACCCCACAGGCGCTGTGTCTGACTTACTCTATTCTGTGTAAGAATTAATGTCTGACCAGGTGGTGGTGGTGGTGTACACCTTTAATCCCAGCACTTGGGAGGCAGAGGCAAGCAGATCTCTGTGAGTTCGAGGCCAGCCTGGTATACAAGAGCTAGTTCCAGGACAGGCTCCAAAGCTACACAGAGTAAACCCTGTCTTGAAAACAAACAAACAACCACAGAAAAAGAATTAATGCTGGCTGGGTGTGGTGACACAAGCTTTTAATCCCAGCGCTCGGCAGAGGCAGATGGGACTGGAACTCTGTGAGTTCAAAACCACTCAACCATACACTATGAACTCCAGAACAGTCAGGGGTGCACAATGAGAGACCTTGTCTCAAAAACAACAAATTAGAGGCTGATATATTTGAGTCATTAGTATTATAGTAATTTTGGAGTATTAATGAGTCATTCTAAAAGATATTAAGCGAAAATACCCGAGCTGGCTTTTCTACAAGATGTAGCCATGATCTCATGCTGAAGCTATGACTTAAGAAAAAATGCTCCAAAGAGAACCACGGTTGTGCACGCTGGGTCAGCTCTCTGCCATCTGAACCGTATCCTTAGCCCTGTAAACCCTGTGTATTTCTAGACTCCAGTCATTCTGAGTGACTCGCTATGGAACCTTGATACGGTTTTAGTTTGCATTTCCCTCGATGGGCTAAGGATTTAAGCTCTCTCTCTGGTTTTTGAGACAGCGTTTCTCTGTCCCTTTAGAGCCTATCCTGGAATTCACTCTGTAGACCAGGCTGGCCTTGCATTTACGAAGATCTGCCTGTCTCTGCCTCCCGAGTGCTGGGATTAAAGGCATGTACCACACCGCCTGGCTAAATTCTTTTTTTTATAAACTGACTAGCCTTTTGTATTTCTTCTTTTGAGACATTTGTTTTATTTGTTTGCTCATTTAGAAACTGGATGATCCCCCCCCCCGGGGTGTTCAATTTTTAAAGTTCTTTAGAGTCTAGATACTAACCCTCTTAGACCCTACTTGGCAAAGCTTTTCCTGCCCTCAGTTCTGATTGTTTCCCTTGCTATGAGATTCTCTCTCCCTCTCTCTCTCTTCCTCCTTCTCTCTCCCTTTCCCTCTTTCCCTCTGCCCTTTTCTTCCCCCTCCCTCTCTCCCCTTCTCTTTCCCTCTGCCCTTCTCTTCCCCCTCCCTCTCTCCCCTTCTCTTTCCCTCTGCCCTTCTCTTCCCCCTCCCTCCCTCCCCTTCTCTTTCCCTCTCTCCAAGGTGTGATATTTACTTTAATTCTCCCTTCCCTCCCTTCCTTAAAGTAACCACCAGACCTTATCTCAGAAAACAAACTTGGGAGGTGGAGGCAGGAGGATGGCCAACCAAAAGATTGAGGCCAGCCTGGTCTACAGAACAAGCTCTAAGACAGTCTGCGATACAGCATAATTAATTCCTCATGTCATACAAGCAAAGAACCAACAGCAACAAAAACCAGACTTGCTGATGCAAGCCCGTAATCCTAACACGCAGTGAACTAGGAGTTCAAGGTCATTCTTCTTTATTACACAGCAAGTTATGCTTCAACTTGGACTGCAAAGAATCAAAAAAAAAAAAAAAGAAAGAAAGAAAGAAAGAAGCCGGGCGGTGGTGGCGCACGCCTTTAATCCCAGCACTCGGGAGGCAGAGGCAGGCGGATCTCTGTGAGTTCGAGACCAGCCTGGTCTACAAGAGCTAGTTCCAGGACAGGCTCCAAAACCACAGAGAAACCCTGTCTCAAAAAACAAACAAAAAAAAATAAGAAAGAAAAGAAAAGAAAAAAAAGGAAAGAAATCATGGCTGATAAAATGCAAAATGGATAACGGTGCTTGCTACAAATCAGATAAACTAGGCTGGGCATAGTAGGTCTTGCTTAAGAGACTGAGCCAAGGGGATCTTTTTAAGTTTGAGGTCAGCCTGGTCTACACAGTGAGTTCCAGGACAGGCAGGACTATGTAGAGAGACCCTGTTTCAACCCCCATCCCAAAGAGCAACAATAAAACAAAACAAAACCAACCGAACAAAAAGACAACCTGAGTTAGAGTCTCAGAGTGCACATGATGGGAGAACCAACTCTTGCGAGTTGTTCTCTGATATCCACACAAGCACTGTGGTACACACATCCCCAGTTCCTCAACACACACACACACACACACACACACACACACACACACACACACACACACACTGAGTAAAAACTTTTAAAACTCAGGTGACTATTGGGCAACAGTTGCATAGGGTTTTTTTTTTCTGGCTTCTTTTGTTGTGGAGAAAGGGTCTTATGTAATTCAAGTTGGCCTGGAAATCACATGGGAAGATCTTGAACATTTGATCCTTCGGCTTCACCAACTAAGTGTTGATATTACAGGCATGTGTAACTGAAATACCAGGATAAATCCAGATCCCCCTCCCCTAGTAGGAAGAGTAGATCCAAAAATCTAGGTTGGCTGGTTCGGTGACTTTGTTCCAGAAACTGGCTGACCACAAAGTTAGATTATAATCTTGAAGAACAATTTTGAGAAATGGGGAGTTACCCCCTTGTGATTATAGCTGGTATTTTCGGAATCTTCCAATGACGCCCTCCCTACCCCTTTGGGTTGTGGTTTCTTCCCCTAAATGCCTTTTCTCCCAGCTACTCGAGGTCAGACTCCTCTACCCATGTGTGGGATATGAGTCTCGGCCCCAGTGCACTGATTCCTGTCAATAAATCTCATGTGATTACAGCAAGGATGGTCTCTCGTGAGTACTTGGGGTGGAGGTCGTGTTATCCTGAGACTTGAGTGAGAATCTCCCAACACTGCAGTGCACAACGCCTGTCTGCACTCTATGTGCTACCATAAGGGGCTGGAGGTTGAAACACACAAACACACACAGACAGAGAGACAGAGACACAGACTTCCAGTCCCTGGTAAAAAGCCCTATTCAATAGCATCATGGAGGCTTATATACCCAACAGTCAAGTGGGCCAACAAGTGAAAACCTTTTCCTCTGATCCTCAAGGCCAAGACAACACGTGCTCATGAAGCAGAGCTGGTAAACAACTTTGACACAGCTTTCAGTAACTCAAATCAGAAGGAAAGTAAAGACTTCTAGCAGGGAAGAGCAGCTGGAGGCCAGGACTCCAGATGGTCCCAACACAACTCCAGGGGTCTTTCATTACCATACCTAGTTTATGTGGTTCTGGGGATTGGATCCATGCCTCAGACACAGGAGGCAAACATTCTACCAGCTGAGCTATATCCCCGGTCCCTTTATTCCTGATCTTCGATTAGCCTTCATTTCCACTTGTATGCGTGTGCCTGTACAATACTTGTTTTGTCACTATGGCTCTGCAGCGTAATTTGAGATCAGGTACTGTGGTTCCTCCAGCATCATTTCTTCTTAGGATTGCTTTGTCTGCTTAGGGTCTGTTGTGCTTCTGTGAGTTTTAGGGTTTCTTTTCTAGTTTGTTCAAGAATGTTATTATATTTTAATGTGTATTGATTTGGGTGGTACAGCCATTTTCACAGTATTCTGTCAATCCACAAACATGGGTTGTCTTTCTATCTTGCAGTGTCCTCTTCAATTTCTTAAGCACCTTAAAGTTTCCATGGTAAAGTTCCTTACCTCCTTGACTGGGTTTATTATTATTTTTTAATTTAATAGAGTTTTTTTTCTCCAAATGTACACTTGACTGTACTTGTTCTTGCATCTCTCCAGAAGCTGGTATATCTCAACCCTTTGTGTTCCTGGTTCGACTCTATGCTTTGAAACCAGTTTGATGGGTCCTTCCCTAGGTAGCTTCTGAAGAACTTTGGTCCCCCAGAGAGAGACCATAGTCAGAGTAACAAACTTGGAGTTGGGAACTTCCTTGTAGAGTTTGTCACAGGTCTCTTTGTCAAACAGGACTGCATTGTTGGCTTTGGCTGGCATTTTGCCTTTGGGTCACTCCTTTTTGGCTTTGTCCCTAGCCTTGTTTGCTGGGTCTTCGTCATCCGACTTTTTGTATCTTTCTTCATCTTGTCATCTCTGTGGCATGGTGATGTTCAAAGCTTGGGAGAGGTGGCAACCATTGCAGCCTTAATCTACGAGGTAGGTTTTTGGTTTTTTTTTTTTAAGGCAATTATGTTTAGGATTTTCGTGCATCCTGTTACTTTGCCGAAAGTGTTTAACTGCTCTCAGGGAATTCTGGATGAGTTCTCAAGGTTGTTTTGTTTTGTGGTGCCGGGAACTAACTTTAGGGTCTTATCCATGCCGGGCAAATGTTCTAAAGCTGAGCTATAGTGTCTGCCCTGTATTTGGCTTACAGGTTTCCATCCACCGTCAAGGGAACCCAAGACAAGAACCTCAAATGATTAATTGCCTTCATCAGATTGGCCTGTGGATGTGTCTGTAGGGCATTTTTTAAATTGTTCATTAATGTAGGAGGGCTGAGCTCACTGTGGGTGGTGCTATCCATAGCCAGGTGTACTTGGATTATAAAAGAAAAGGAACTGAGCGACTTTGAAGTAGCAAGTGAGACAGCAGTGTTTCTCCATGGTCCTTGCTTGAGTTCCTGCCTCCACGTTTTTGCATTTATTGAGGAGGTCGTGTGAATTCTGTCCCTAAGTCTACTTTATGTTGTTCTTATACAAAGAAGCCCAGGCAGGCCTTGAACTTGCTATATAGCCAATGATGACCTTATCTTGTGATCTTCCTACCGCCACGTCTGAGTTCTGGGATTACAGGCACAAACTACCATGCTCTGTTATGGGGTGCCTGGGATCAAAGTAGGGGTTTGTCCTTGTTAGATGAACACCTTTCTATCTGCGTCACTTTCCCAGCCATATATTATTATATTGACTGACATACATATGTTGAACCATCTTTGCATTCCTGTAATGAAATCAATTTGACCATATTATCTAGAAAGTGCTATCGAATTGAGTTTGCAAGGGTTCATTGAGAATTTTTGTTTCCATGTTTATCAGGGAAATATTTGCCAAGTTTTTTTTCTTTTCCCTCCCTCCCTCCCTCCCTTCCTCGCTTCCTCCCTCCCTCCCTCCCTTGCTCCCTCCCTCCCTCTCTTCTTTCCTACCATATCTGCTTTGGCATTAGAGTGATACTGACTTACAGAGAGTCTTTGGCTGTTCTCCAGCCACCCTTGTTTTATGGGATAGGTGGAGCACTGATGGCTGCTGCTGAAGGCCTGAGGAAACACAGCAGGGAATTTACCTGGTTCTGAGCATTCCTTGATTGGGAGATTCTTCAGTCTGTTTGCTTGTTATAAATCTGCTTCAACTGCTTATGTACAACTTGATTTAATTTTAGTAAGTTATGTGTGTAGGGCTTTGATGTGGGATTCCCCTTTGTATGCTGTGAATACCATTGGTTAGTAAAGAAGCTACTTTGGGCCTATTGCAGCACAGAATAGGGCAAGGCGGGAATTCCAAGCAGATAGAGGAGGAGAGAGTAGGCGGAGTCAGAGAGACGGCATGTAGCTGCCATAGGAGACAGACACTGAACACTGAATGTAACCTCACTGGTAAGCCACAACCATGTGGTGATACACAGATGAATAGAAATGGGTTAATTTAAGATGTAAGAGCTAGCTAGGAATATGCTAGAGTCATTGGCTAAGCAGTGTTACAATTAATATAGTTTCAGTGTGATTATTTTGAGCCTGGGTGGCCAGGAACAAATGAGCAGCTTCTGCCAACAGGGATTTATTCATTTCTTCTATCTGTTGAAAAGTTCTCTTTTTCATATCTAGCTGTAAATTTTATTTTAGTAATGCAAGGAGTAGTGGCGCATGGCTTTAATCCAGCTCTAGGACGGAGAGGAAAGTGGACCTCTGTGAGTTCCAGGCCACTCTGAGCTATACAGTGAGACCTTGTCTCAGACAACAACAAAAGCCTTTTCATTGTCTGAAATTTATTTTATTCTTAATTTATGTAAATGTGTGTGTCTGTATGTGTGTACATACGGGTTCCGCAGAGATCTGAGATCCCCTAGATCTAGAATTACATACAGTGTGAGCCACTCAGTATGGGTACTGAAAGCTGAATCCGGGTCCTCTAAAAGAGCAGCAAGTACTCTTAACTACTGAGCCATCTCTCCAGCTCCAAATGTCTTTAAAAGAAGAAGAAGAAAGTCAAAACATGACTAAAAGTAAAGGAAGAGGAGGGAAAGGGCAAACTGGGTGGATAGAGGTGGCAAATAGAAAACAGGAAGTATTTAAAGGGCTTCTTTGTGGGTTTTCTAAAATTGCAGTTAGGGTGGGGGTTGGGGAGATGATGCAGCAGTTAAGAGCACTGGCTGTTCTTCCAGAGGACCTGGGTTCAAACCCCAGCACCTCCATGGAAGCTCACTATCTGTAACTATCTGTAACTCTAGTCACATGAAATCCAATGCCTGATCTCCATCTCCATGGGCACCAGGAATGCACACAGTACATACATACATACATTCATACATGCATATATACGTACATACAAATGTTTATACAATAAAAATAAAAATTATGTCACTAACCTTTTGTTGGGTGTGGTGGAGCATGCCCTTACTCTGAGCACTTGGAAGGCAGAGGTGAGTGGTGAATATTGTAAATGGGACGTGTCTTCTAAGGATATTGGGAGTTGGGGAAACAAATGCAGAACTACGTTCTATACAGGGGCTCCAGTCTCCATCAGACCCGACTGGAGGCTGTGTTCATCCAGAGAAATGAAGCCATGCTCCCCTGGAGATTTGAGGCTGTGTCCCATTGGAGGAGGAGTGACTACGTGCTCCCCTGGAGGGCTGAGGCTGTGTTCCACAGAACTTTCCATAGAAATTTCAGTTCCCTCATCCTGCCAGTTGTTAATCTTACCTTGGAGCACTGGCTCCTGAGGATCACCCATCCCAAGCTAGGGTTATCAGACTCCTCAGTCACCGAGGGCAGGGCTCCCATCCACGGCGTCCTTCACTACCCTAGTCAACTTTCTTCCACCTGCACATTTTGGCTTATCAGTAGCCAGCCCTGCTGTCCCTTTCTAAGGCTGCCTCCTAGGGCTGTGTCTCACTTTGGGGCTATTTCAGGTTGACCTGGGCCCCCTGGCTTGGGGTTAGTCTTTGTTATCAGGCCAACAGTATAGCTCAGTCTTAAAGTAAAGATTTTTTCCTCTTTAATTGTATTTTTCCTGAAGCAGGGTCTCATGAAGTTCAGGCCAACCTTGAACTCACATACTATATATAGCTGAGCATGACCTTGAACTTCTAGCCAACCCATCTTTCACACCCAAGTTCTGGAACTGCAACTGTAGTGGTCTAAATGAGAATGTCACCTGCAGGCTCATGTCCCTAGTTGGTGGCAATATTTGGAAAGGTTTAGGAGGCGTGGCCTTGTTGGAGGGAGTATGTCACTGAAGGCAGGCTTTGAGAGCTTGAAGCCTGAAGTCATTCCCAGCTCCTCTCTCTGCTTCACCTTGGAGTTTGAGATGTGAGCTCCTGCCACAATGATTGACGCCATATTTCCTCATCATTCATGGGTTCATCCCGCTTGAACTGCAAGCCCAAATACACCTTTCCATGGTTGTCTTGGTCATGATTTTCTGTCATAGCAACAGAAAAATAATGAACACACTCACCACACTTGGTTTTAGGTGATAGTTTCTTTTCCTTTTCAATTTGTTTTGGCATGGTCTCATATGGTACAGACTTGTCCTGAGCTCTGCATTGATCCAAGGTTGTCCTTGAACTCCTGAGCTTCTTGTCTCCTCCTCACAAACAGAGGGAGACGCAGACATATAATAAAAAAAAAGATCAAAGCAACAACAGTATGAAAAAACAAAGTGTACTTTATTAATATGAATGATTTATTATTTCAAAGGACATCCTTAAGATAATGAAGACAACACACAGAGTTGGAGAAAACATTTTCATGTAACATGAAGGCTAAGGAACTTGTGTCTACAATCATTAAAAAATACTTCAGCCCAATAATAAAAAAACAAATCCAATGAAAAAAGGGTAGACACCCAGATATACACTTCTCCAAGGAAGATATACGGATGGTCAAAAATCACCTAAAAGATCTTAGCATCACTGGTAATTAGGGGATAGCAAATCCAAACCACATGAGATATAACACCACACACCATGGGATGGAGTCCTACTTTGGTTTCTGTTGCTGTGGTAAACACCAAGACCAACAGCAGCGTGGGGAGAACGGGGTTTGTTTGGCTTACAGGTTAGTGTCTACTATGAACTAAAGCCAGGGCAGGAGCTCAAAGTAGGAGCCTGGAGCAGGGACTGAGCACAGGCCCTGGAGAAATGTTGCTTACTGGCTTGCTCCATGTTGCTTGTTTAGCATGATTTCTTATACAACCCAGGACCACCTGCCCAGGGAGACATTGCCCATGGTGAGCTGGGCCCTCCCATCTCAATCATAAGTCAAGCCACCCCAGTGACATGCCCACAGGCCCATGTGATGGAGGTAATTCCTTAACTGAGGTTCTGTCTTTCCAAGCAACTGTAGTTTATGTTACACTGGAAACATTAACCAGAGAGATGGCAAAAACAAAATAATACACATGGGCTGGTGTGGGCTGGATCTGAAATGTTCCCTGCAGGCTGGTTTTCGAGCCTTAGCACTTAGCTTGTGGTACTACATCAAAGGTTATGGAGCCTTTAGGGAGTGGGTAAAGCTGTTTGCTGAAGTAGGTCACTTGGGGTGGCCTGGTTCCAGTTCTTCTCTCTCAGCTTCCTGTCTGCCACCCTGTGAGGAACCTGCCACTTCCTAGGTCCCTCTGCCACCAGCAGAACTCCTCACCTTACAATGCCTTCCCTACTATGTCAAACAGCTGAGAAACAAAACAAACCTATCCTTAATGGGTTTCCATATTTTGGTCACAGTGATGCAAAAATAACTAATATTTTTTGTTTGTTAGAATACAAAATATCAGAGCATTCACATGCTTCTGGGCAATGGTCAAATAATTTGAAAAATAGTTTAGCAGGGCTAGGGTTGTGGTGTGGGAGGTCCTTCTGTCTATGTGTTGCTTTTTTTGGTTAATGAATAAAGAAACTGGCTTGGCCTATAGCAAGGTAGAACTTAGTTAGGCAGGGAAAACTAAGCTGAATGCTGGGAGAAAGGAGGCAGAGTCAAGGAGAAGCCATGGAGCTACCACCAGAGACAGACATGCCAAATCTTTGCCAGTATGCCACAGCCACTTGGCGATATACAGATTAATGGAGATGGGCTAAATTAAGATGTAAGAGTTAGCCAATAAGAAGCTAGAGCTAGGGGGCTGGAGAGATGGCTCAGTGGTTAAGAGCATTGCCTGCTCTTCCAAAGGTCCTGAGTTCGATTCCCAGCAACCACATGGTGGCTCACAACCATCTGTAATGAGATCTGGTACCCTCTTCTGGCTAGCTGTATACATAGTAAATAAATAAATAAATAAATATTTAAAAAAAAAAAAGAAAAAAAAAAAGAAGCTAGAGCTAATGGGCCAAGCAGTGATTTAATTAATACAGTTTCTGTGTGGTTATTTTGGGGCTGAGCAGTGGGGAAATAACTAGCAGTCTCCTTATAACAGGGCTGTAGCTCAGTTGGTGCTTGTGTGTTTTCATGAGGCCCCTGTGTTCAACATAGAATTGAAGTTGGGAGGACCATCGGGGTGGTTCAGTGAGCAGGTAGCACAATATGGCTCTTGGAACACACATGGAAAACGAGAACCAACTTCTAGAAATTGTTTCTGACTTCCACATGGATCAGTCAATCAATCAATAACAGTTGATGACACATACCTGAAATCCCATTGCTTGGGAGGTAGAGGCAGGAATATCACATGTTGTGGGGCAATAGTTTTACCTTTAAAGATTTGTTTCTTGTACTTGTTTAATAAAGTGCTGATTGGCCAGTAGCCTGGCAGGAAGTGTAAGTGGGGTGACCAGCAGGAAGTAGAGGTGGGGCAATGGGAATTCTGGGAAGAGGAAAGCTCAGTCTGCAGTAGTCACCCACACACAGAGGAAGCAAGATGTGACTGCCTCGCCAAAAAAGGTACCAATCCATGTGGCTAACACAGACAAGAATTATGGGCTAATATAAGTTATAAGAGTTAATAAGAAGCCTGAGCTAAAAGGCCAATCAGTTTATGATTAATGTAGACCTCTGTGTGTTTATTTGGGACTAAACAGCTGTGAGACTTGGTGGGACAGAAACATCAGTAAACAATCACAAGTTCAAGCTCATATTTGACTGTGTAGCAAGAGGTCAGTCTGGCTATAGGAGATCCTATCTCAAAACAAACAAACAAACAAAAACAACAAAGAAAATAATCTGCTGGCATATAGAATTGCTTAATGAGAAGTCTTGATAAATGGCCTATCATGAATAGTTTCTTTATAAAGTAAGAATGGCATTTGTATGTTGATAATATTTCTTCTTCTTCTTCTTCTTCTTCTTCTTCTTCTTCTTCTTCTTCTTCTTCTTCTTCTTCTTCTTCTTCTTCTTCTTCTTCTTCTTCTTCTTCTTCTTCTTCTTCTTCTTCTTCTTCTCCTTCCAGGCAGAATTTCTCTGTGTAGCTCTGGCTGTCCTAGAACTTCTCTCTATAGACCGGGCTGGCCTTGATTTCTGCATGCTGGGATTAAAGAGCCAATAATTTCTGGCAATAATATATTTTCATAGTTAAACATTAATGAAAACCAAGATCTTGGCTCCCCCAACATTCTGTAAGAAAATGAATAGTTCAAGATTGGGAGAGAGCCTTTACAATATAGAACAAAGACCCGATCCCAAGGCGTACCAATGACTCTGACAGTGGTCAAGACAACCCAAATGAATAGACAAAAGGAGAGGTGTGGAAGTTTGAATGCAATTGGCCCCCATAAACTCACAGGGAGTGGCACCATTAGGAGGTGTGGCTTTGTTGGAGTAGGTATGACCTTGTTGGGAGAAGTGTGTCGCTGCCTGGGTGGGCTTTGAGGTTTCCTCAAGATACCACTCAGTGACAGAATCCACTTCCTGTTGCCTGCAAGATGTAGGACTTTGAGCTAATTCCCCAGTACCATATTTGCCTGCATGCCACCACGTCCCACCATAGTGAAAATGGGCGGAACCTCTGAACTGTTAAGTGAACCACCCCATTAAATGTTTTTCCTCTATAAGAGTTGCTGTGGTCATGGTGTCTTTTCACACCAATAGAAACCCTAACTGAGACAGGAAGGGTGGGATAGCTGATCATGGCGACTAAGTGACAGGCGTAAACAGCTTTGTTGTGTGTGACACAGCAGGGTGACAGCAGTTACGTGCTCTGCACTGCAGAAAGCTAAGGAAGTTTGAAGGTTCACCATAAAGAAAGGGCGGGTGCTCGAGGATGTAGATGTGTTTAACTTGACCGACATGTTATACAGTGCCTACATCTATCTAAATTCCATGCAGTCCCACGGATACACGTCCTAGCTACAGCTGCCAACCTGACACAGACTAGAGTCACTTGAGAAAGGAGAGTCCCAGTGGAGAGATTACCCTTATCAGGTTGCTATTGGCCTGTCTATGGGTGATTGCTCTGGTTATTAATTGATGTAGTAGGGCCCAGTCCAGTGTAGGCAGCACCATTCGTAGGTAGGCAGTCCTGCATTGTATAAGAAAGCTAGCTAAACCTAAGCTTCCCCTGAGCTAGCAAGCACTGGTCCTCCATGGGTTCCGTTTCAAGTTCCTGCTTGAGTTCCTACACTGACTTCCTCAATGATGGGTTACGACCTGGAACTCTTAAACCAAATAAACTCTTTCCTCCAAGTTGCTTTTATCACAGAAAAAAAAAAGAGACTGGAACAATGTGGAAAATTTTTATATTTGTCTGTAACAATTAAAAATAAATGTACATGGTGCTGGAGAGAGGGCTCAGTGCTCAGGGTCACTCACTGCTCTTCTAAAGGACCCTTGTTAATTTCTTAACACTCATATCAAACGGCTCACAAATGTCTGTAACTCCAACTCCAGAGGATCAAATGGCTTCTCTGGTCTCCATGGGTACCTGCACACATGTGACATACACTCACATAGATACACACATGTACACATGTGAATAAACTTTAAAAAATTTACTTAAGAAAAAATAATCAGTTAAGTGTAGTGGTGTATGTTGGCAATGCTACATAACAAAACTACCAAAAATTAGTCTGGTAAGCACATGACAAGATGCCTAAGCACATGCATATTAAAAACTATACTTCTTGGGGTTGGAGAGGTGACTCTGTAGTTAAGAGTGCTGACTGTTCTTCCAGAGGACCTGGGTCCAAGTCCCAGCACCCACCTGGCAGCTCTCAACTGTCTATAATTCCCAGATCTGACACTCTCATCTAGACATACATGCAGGCAAAACACCAAGGCAAGTAAAATAAAAATAAGTAAGTTATTTAAAAAGCACACTGCTTTACATACCTTTGAATGGTTTCCATAAGGTAAGAATGCCAAGTGATACATTATTTGGAAAAGTGTAAAATGCTGAGGCCCAGGGGCTGGGAGATAGTTCAGTGGGAAAAGCCTTGCTGTGCAAGTGTGACGACCAGAGTTTGGATCCCCAGCAAATACACACAAGAGCAAGGTGGGTGTGATGGGCACCTGGAATCCCAGCAGGGAGGAATTGGAAGCAGAATAACCGTAGATGCTCATGTAATCTAGATGCTAGGTCCTCATTGGTTACAAGTGCGGGAAATAACTTCTTTCTATGAAACCCCTTTGGTGGTGATTTAAGTACATTTATGTATTTATGCGTTGTGTGTATGTGCGCGTGTGTGCATGTGTACATGTTCACGTATATGTATTGACATATGCAAGCTAGAGCAGATATGTTGATGCCATAAAGGAAATTTTAGTAGTCATTTCTCTTCCTCCGAGTAGGTCCTGGAGATCAAACTCTAGTCATCGAGCCTGGAAGCAAGCGCCTTTACCCAGAGAACCATCTTGCCGGCCCCTCCTAGTGAGCGTTGAAGAATAGAAGCTCCTTTTTCAAAGGTATTTTTTTCTTTAGAGATTTTTTTAAATGTTTTATTCTCTAAGATAACATTCCATGCCATTAGTCAATAATAATTTAAAAAGACATTTTCTTCAGAAAGCATTGAACATGTTGATATTCACATTGAAATCTTTATTTTTATTTTTGAGACAGGGCCTTATATATCCCAGGCTGGCATGGAATATACTATGTAGCCAAGAGCCACTGAATCCAGGGCCTTATACATTATAGGCCAGCAGTCTATCAGATGAGCTACACGCCCAGACTGTTAGGCTAAACTTCTTATACAAAAAGACCTCGCTAAGGTGTAGTGAGCTGCGTGGTGTCACACCTGATGGAGATGTATAATCAACTCCTGAGATGGCTAAGGCCTGACCTATGTTATGATCACGCAATGATTATCAGCTGCCTGCATATGCGTGAACCTATGGGCAGTGCCCACCTGGCAGTCCGGGATTGGCAGCCCATGCCTACTTAAGGGCTGGGAGAGGTTTGCCCAAAGAGAGAGGAGAGAGGAAAGAAGGAGAGAGAAAGAGAGAGGGAGAGAGGAAAGAAGGAGAGAGAAAAAGAGGAGAGAGGAAAAAAGGAGAGAGGAGAGAGAAAGGAAAGAGAAGGGGAAGAGAGAGAGAAAGTGAATTAAGTCCTGGAATAAAACTGCAGTGAGATAGAGCTCCGGTGGTCACATCATTCCTTGCTGGACAAGGTGGGACGCGACACTAAGGGATGATGCATTTCTACTAAGTGACTGTGAGATCACCTGAACTTTGGTTTTCCTGCCTCCCTCCCTCCCTTCCTCCCTTCCCTCACTCTCTTCCCCTCCTTCCCTCCCTTCCTCCTTCCCTCTCTCTCTCCCTCCCTCTCTCCCTCCCTTCCTCCTTCCCTCACTCTCCCCCTCCCTCCCTTCATCTTTCCCTCCCTCTCCCTCCCTCTCTCCCTCCCTTCCTCCTTCCCTCCCTCTCCCTCCCTCTCTCTCCCTTCCTCCCTTCCTCCTTCCCTCACTCTCCCCCTCCCTCCCTCCCTTCCTCCCTCCCTCTCTCCCTCCCTCCCTCCCTCCTTCCCTCTCTCTCCCTCCCTCCCCCCCCTCTCCCTCCCTTCCTTCCACCCTTTCTTCTTCTCTCCCTTCCTTCTTCGGGATCTTGCACACCGGGATTACTGTTCTTGGTACCATCTATACACTTTTAAAAAGACACAGTCTCATGTAGCCCACAGCCTGGAGCATCGCCTGTCTTTTTCTCTTCTGCTACAGGGCCAGTCAAACCCAAGACCATGTTGCATGGCAGGGAAGCACTCAGCCATGGAGATATCACATCAGCTATTTGATTGCTATAAATATTTAAAGCTATACGAGTGTCTCTAATCACTCAGTTGCTTTTTATAAACCCTGACGTGTATTACTTCTATTGTCACTATTTCAAAGACACTATTCAGGTTCAGGTTTTAAAGATTTATATATTATGTACACAATGTTATGTCTGTCTGTATATCCACTTACCAGAAGAGGGCACCAGATTTCACTACAAATGGTTGTGAGCAACCACGAGGTTGCTGGGACTTGAACTCAGGACCTTTGGAAGAGCAGCCAGGTGGTGGTGCACGCCTTTAAACCCAGCACTCAGGAGGCAGAGGCAAGAGGATCACTCAGTTTGAGGCTAGCCTGGTCTACAGAGTGAGTTCCAGGACAGCCAGGGCTACAGAGAAAAACCCTGTCTTGAGAAACAATAACGACAACAAACAAAGAAGTTTATTATTATATTTTAGGACTATTTTACGTCATGTGTATGTGTACTAAGTACATGCCTGGGGACTTCAGAGGTCTGAGGTGAGCTTCAGACTCCCCTGGCACTGGAGTTATGGATGGTTGTGAGATACCATGTGAGTGCTGGAAACTGGGCATGATTCCTCTGCAAGAGCAATGAGTGTTCCTAACCCCTAAGCTGCTTTTCTAGCCTCTTGACTGTTTGAGACAAGGTCTTGCTGTGTAGTCCAAGTTGGCCTTAAATCCTTGATCCTCCTGCCTCATTTCCTGAGTGTTGGGATTCAAGGATGTGCTACCATGCCCAGCTCCTGAGTGCTGAGATTCAGGGGTGTGCTACCATGCTCAGCTCCTGAGTGCTGGGATTTAGGGGTGTCCTACCATGCCTCAGCTCCTGAGTGCTGAGATTCAGGGGTGTGCTACCATGCCCAGCTCCTGAGTGCTGGGATTCAGGGGTGTGCTACCATCCCCAGCTCCTGAGTGCTGGGATTTAGGGGTGTGCTACCATGCCCAGCTCCTGAGTGCTGGGATTTAGGGGTGTGCTACCATGCCCAGCTCCTGAGTGCTGAGATTCAGGGGTGTGCTACCATGCCCAGCTCCTGAGTGCTGAGATTCAGGTGTGTGCTACCATGCCCAGCTCCTGAGTGTTGAGATTCAGGGGTGTGCTACCATGCCCAGCTTGCCTAGGTTCTTTTTGTTGATTTGAGACAGGCTCTCACTGTGTAGACCAGGCTGTTTTAGAACTCAGGTATTCCAGAACCCCATAGTGATCCGCCCACCTCAGCTTCCCTAGTGCTGGGGTTACAGGTGTGAATCACCATACCTCTTCCTGGGTTCTAGTTTAGGGACTGCTGCTATTACTTTTATGGCATCGGGCCAACATTTTACTTTAAGGCCCCAATCTTCTGTATAAAACCAAAATCAGTTGCAGAGTTTTTAAAAATCTAATACAAACTCAGGATGTGCGCATTGACTCAGTGATTAGAGCACCTGCTCTTCTTGCTGAGCGCCTAGTTTGAGTCCCAGCG
Source organism: Microtus pennsylvanicus (assembly GCF_037038515.1). Classification (NCBI taxonomy): domain Eukaryota; kingdom Metazoa; phylum Chordata; class Mammalia; order Rodentia; family Cricetidae; genus Microtus; species Microtus pennsylvanicus. The sequence goes on along the minus strand of NC_134592.1, from coordinate 39,543,319 downwards.
CCCACAAGGTGGCCCACATACCTCCAGTTCCTGGGCATCTGATGCCCTCTTCTGACCTCTGCAGGCCCCAGGTACACATTCAGGCAAACACTCACATGCATACAATAAATACACCTTTAATTAATAAAAGTTCAATGCGTCACCAATTCACAGTGCTTTTGATAACAACAGCCATCTGAGCCTCGCTATTGAAAGGAAACGAAGCCGAGCACGGTGAGCTGCTGCAGATCCAGCTGGCTGCCCGTAGGCCTAAGTCCTGCTTCAGTGCGTCTCCACAAATTCTCTGAAGTTTTCTTCAGATTCCAGAAGAATCTGATTCAGTTGGCTGGGCACACTTGTGTATTTTTGTGTGTGTGTGCACAATTATCTACTTTTATTAAAACAATACTCAGAAAAATCAGGCTGGTCAAGGGAGCAATTAGCCACCGTTTATTCCGGTGTGTTTCCAGGGTGGCAGGAAACCAGTCCAGAACGAGATAAGAAGCTTGGACCTTTATTGGGTGTGACTGGACTTCTGGACAAAGGGAGCAGTGATTTTTTTTTCTTCCTGGCCAGCTATTTTCATCCCTGGCTTAGAGAGTACTCCCAAAGTGCTGAAAAACATCGAGTGAAGTGGATTGTTACGGTAGGCAGAGAAGGACATCGGCCAGGAGCTGGAAGAGCTAGGCCAATTTGCTTTATCATTATTGGTGACATTGTTAACGACAGGGGGAAGCAGTCAAGTGTTTCACCTGTGCAGGTCAAATAACCACCCCACTGCCTCTTCAGAAACTTTCATGCTTTGTATTGATGTTCAATTCCCTTACCCCTAGCACCAATCAATTAGAACATTATTATCCCCTATTGCCGTAAGGGTTGATATATACTTGATTTCAACATTGACAGTATTCTCTTGCGTGCCCTCAACACAGAGACAGTCCCTAGCCATCCTGTCTCCTTCGCTAGATGCAGCCCCACAGTCCTTCGCAGGGCCCCCGGGTACCAGATCCTAACCAGCTCATGGGGACAAAAGCCATTGTGCTTTTGCTTAGGGACTTGGGATGCAAAGATGAAGACCCATATCTCTGTTGTGAGATGCAGGAAGGCAAAGGGTTGTAGCTGAGATTTCTGCCAAATTTACAATGGCGAATTCAGCTCCATGAGAGTCATGAAAATGACCAACTTCAGACCATGGTCTTTGTTAAAGATTCTTGGTTCACCTGCTCCTCAGGGTGTTAATGTGATGGAGTGGCTTCAGCTATTCTCACCGTGAACCACAGTGTGCTTAGGTGCCAGATCACACATGCGCTTTCAGTTTGGTCCCCTCTCTGAACAGACAATGGAATTTAGAACTTCATATACCCCAGGGAAGTGCTGTACCGCCAAGCTACATCCCTGGACCCAACTGTAGTCTTTCAGGTGGGTTCTGGAGACCAGTGAGTCATTTCCAATAAACACACGCCTTTGATGTAAACAAAAGCTAAGAGAGGGCCGGGACACAGCTAAGTTGGAAGACAGCTTGCCCAGCGTACATGAAGCCCTGGGTTCTATTCCTAGCACTATATAAAGCTGGGTGTGGAGGCTCATGCCTGTAACCCCCGCACTCCGGGGGTGTGGGTTGCCTGGGAGGAAGTAGGCTGGCAGGTCCATTGACCACTTTCCCAGAGGTGGAAGGAAAGGAGCCCTGTGTTTATAAGCTCTGTGTAGTGCATAAAGGATCTAGGTGTGGCTGTTTGGCTTAGTGTCGCATCTTTAATTTCCATTTCAAAGTGAAGAGGCTTTATTCAAACGCTCCGACCCCAGTCTTATTTTAGGATTTTCAAGTAGGTATTAATTTCACATTCAAATAGGCAGGCCTAGGAGAAGCCACGGGTAATTAGAAGGATCTAATTGGAAACATAGGAAAAATTCTGAAACATTGCATTCTAGGCTCACAACTGCTGTAGCAGGATATGGGCCAGTGGCCCTCTTACTCTGGGGGCTTAGAGCATGGATACCTAGAAGCCAGTAGTAATCAGGAAATTGTAACATTTGCTCCCGTGATGATTTGTAACATTTGCTGTGAAGAAAGCAACAAATACAGAATGACTGAAGTAGAGACCAAAGAGATGAAGCTTTGTAGGTGTTTCTGAAGCTCTGGAGTCCATCTTCTAGGAACTGTGACTTCAGGGAAAGTGGTTCTGAGATCAAAAAGGAAGAATCTTGTTTTATGGATTTTTGTTGTGTCCATTTGCATGTATGTGTGCATTTTTTTTTTTAAGACAAAGTCTCCTGTTTTCCATCCTGGCCTCAAACTTTCTAACCCAATCCTCCTGCTTCCACCTCCTGAGTGCTGAGATCACAAGTGTGCACCATCACTTCTGGCTCAGATGCAGTGCTGGGGATGAAATCCAGGGGCTTCCCCCATGCTAGGCAAGCACTCTACCCACTGAACTACACCTCCAGCCCCACCCACCAAGTCATTACAAGATGCACAGCCAAGTGTTCCAAGAACCGATACCCTTGGAGCAAACTAGAGTACAGGATGTGCCACGTAGATACTGTTTTGTGAAGAAAGACAACAAAACGTGGGTTTTCATAGTTTACTTGTGTCAACTCAGTACTCTCAGAGAGAAAAGTTTTTATTGCTCGGCAATGTGGGTATAATTTAAAACTAAGTTTCCCAGACACATGACCTAGTTGAACCCACAGTCAAACTTTTAACCTCTGATCCTCACCATTTAGCTGGGGCTAGCAGCAGCGCGCTAAGCAATCCAGATAAGATTTTGCAGCCGCACAACTTAACACGAGGCTGAATCTGCATGCAGTCCAATTTGACTGTGAGGGAAATTCAGTAGAGCAGTTCTGCCAGGCCACCGCTTCTTTGTGTATTAACAGTGAAGCGCAGTGCGTTTGTGTCTGACTTCTAGAGTCTCCGTTCTCTAACAGCCGCGCAGGAGGCGAGTAGGAGTCAGGTGATGTCATTCTGAATCCTCAGGATTGAGCAATTTGCAGGAAAATCCAACTGACACCTGCAGGACGGATTCCCAAGAATCCACTTTCTCCTGAATGTCGTTGATTGCAGCGGCTCTCCTCATCCCCGCCTCCAGGCTGAGGGGTCACTAATCTGCATTGTTAAACAAGCCCCTCCTTATCTCATCTCCCGCAGGGGATGTCGGGGGGGGGGTCTGGACTCCCCGATACTCTAAGAAGCAGACGAAAAGTCCACTTTCCGCCAAAGCTCCACCTGGGTTCAAAGACCCGATCGCGGTCCGGTCTCTGATTTGCTGATCCAGGCATCCACCCGCCGTGAAGGAGGGAAACCCGCTTGAAAAGTGAACGCTCGGTGAGAGTCTGCTTCCCCTTTGTCTCCAGCTGCGGGTAGGTGCTGAGGGCGACGATCGTGAACCTGCCTTCGGAGTTAATGCGTCATTTCAGCCACCTGCAAGGGTCTCTAAGGCGGAGAGAAAGTTGCGGTGGCCGCGGGCAGGCGGCTCCGCCCACAGCGCGCAGCTCGGGCGGCGGCGGGCGCGGGACTGGGCAGGCCGGGAGGCGCGGGGCGTGGTCTGCAGCCTCCAGTCCACAGCGGAGCGCGCTCGGCTGCGCTGCTAGCCTTCGGCCGCACGGAAGAGCGAGTGGGAGACCGATCGAGGGGCGCCATCGAGGCAGCAAGGCGAGCCGGGCGTAAATCAGGGTGGGCCCAACCCGAGTCCTCGCCTCTCTGCTGGGCAGATATCGGTGAGCGCGGCCGGGGGCTCCCCCCCGCACCCCAAAGCGCCCTTTGGGAGCGGGAGGGCGGGGAAGGGGCGGGCGCGAGCCCAGCGGGTTCTCCGATCCGGGCGGGGAGCCCGGGGGCCCACAAGAGCCTCCGGATGAGGGGCTCCCAGCCGGGCCGCGGGAAACTTCGCCGGGCGGGGACAGCGGGGCTCTCTGGGCGCTACAAACTTAGCGGCGGGCGGGGCACCCCGGGGATCGCTGCGAGCACCGGCGGTTGGCGTTGGTGTCCCCGGCTTCTTTGTGTCACCTCCGGGCCCGGCCCGCGGGTGCACCCTGCTCGGCCCCGGGGCTCCCCACCGTTCCCCCAGCCCGGCCCAGGCGGGCGCGCTCGTCCGATTGTTTGCATTCCTCGCGTCACGCCTGGGCGGGAAAGATTTTGAACGGGGTGTGAGATAGAACGCTGGAGCTGCGGCGCAGAGATTGCAAAACCATAGGCGACGGGAGGCTAGTCTCGGGGAACCGAAGAATCTGAGGCCGGGGCGCTCCGCCTTTGAAACGGACGCACTGGAGGAGAAGGGGCGGGCGAGGCGGCTCTGAGCCTCCTCGGAGCGGAGAGGGGGCGCTGGGACCGCGGGGATTATAATTGCATTTTGATCGCTTGCGGTCTTTGTTGTCTCTGCTATTGCCTTTAGGGTCCGACCATAGCACCTGGTCCTCTTTAGGTCTCTCTCTTGAAGTCTGAAAAGGCGCCCGGGGCGGGGTGGGGGCAGTGGATTTGTGTTCAAGGCTGCTGGCCACAGGAACCGCTTCATTAGGTGGAGGTGGAGAAGTCCAGTGTAACACTTGCCTTTGTGGACGCGCCTTATTTCCGAAAGTTGTTTTCTCCTCCCCTAGTGGAAGAGAGCGTCGGAGCCGAGTGGAGGCAGGCGCGGTTGTGCACAAGCAGCGGGAGGGTCTCCGTGGCTGCTTAGCGCTTTTCGGGGCTTAAAAAAATGCTTGAAAGTTTGATTTGAAGCAACTTCACTTCTCTAAAAGTTTCCATCGCTCTAAAGCCCTTGCTGCAGGTAAACTCTGACTGTGCTCGAATAGTTCCATCGCTTGTTCGGGTGGAGACACAGTTAAACATACCTGGCCTCCTCACAGCTTTGGTACCAGTAAACGCCACCACGGGAGAGGGAGCATTCGGTTTTTATGGGCCTGGGATTTTTGATGTGTTTATACGCTTCAATGCATGACTGCGCCCCCAGTTTTCTTTCTGGAAAATTCTCAAGAATTCCAAAGGCTTTTCCTGCGGTGACTACTGTGTGGCCTCGGTCCTACCTGTCTGCCGTCTCCTCCCCCGCAGCTCCCCGCCCACTCGGGCGGTGGGAACAGGTGCAATACTCATAAAGTTTAATGGTGAAGCTGGCGGTGTCAAAATGAGAAAAACATGGAAGGGTTTTGGTCCTTGTTTACCCATATGAGTTTTAAAAGCTTCTATTTGTTTTGTTTGGGAACAGGGTCTCTGTAGTCAAGGCTAGCCTTGAATGTGTTGTGTAATTAGACTGGCTTTGAACTCCATTTCCACCCCACCCGTCCTTCACTTCCCAGGTGCTGGAATTACTAGTGTGAGCCATCACACATGATTTAACACGCTTCTATTTGAATTTTAAAAAATCCAAAATTAAACCATTTTTGGATCAGTTCGATTGATATATTAAGAGTCTCTCTCTCAAAAAAAGTTCAGACTTACTCACTTAGAAATTTTATTAGCGTTTCAGTGGACTTGGGCTAATGGTGTTGCTGGATACTGCCGTGTGTTTAAAGGACTGAGTCACAGAGGGTTGAGCTGGCTTGTGCCCTCAGCAGCACCAGGTCTGCGTTTAATGGAAGATTCAAAGTGGAGTTGGTCCCATTTAAGTCACTATGCCGGGATGTAAAGCCCTTTTCCCCTTTATCATCCGTGACTCATCATGTGCTTTAAGTAGAGATTTTTCAGTAATTTCACAAACATCCATTTATGCAAATAATCTCTTGTAATGTGCCAATCACTATGCTGGACTCTGGGAGACTCAAGTAATACTAGTAATATTCATTGGTCAGGTGCTATTTTGGACCCACATGTATGCTATGTGATTATCTTGCTATCTGAAAGCGTTTATTGAACACATAGGATGCATTCATTGTGCTAGGTGTTGGGAATATAGTTTGGACAAGGCAGCTGTAGTGACTTCCTTTACCCAGTGGGCAAAACAGATGGAAAATAAAAAGTATCACTAAACTAGCAACACACTCTGTATTTGTTTATTTACTAGGGATTAAACCCAGGGTTTTATGTTCTACCACGGAGTTACACCCAGCCCTTTTCTATTTTATTCTGAGACCAGGATGTGCTGCTAAGTGACCCAAGCTGGCCTTTCACTTGATTGGGATCCTCCTGCCTCTGTCTTCCAATTAACTGTGATTAGAGTAACTGGGATAACGGGTGCTACACCATGTCCAGTTTAATCACAGGTAACTTAGATCACCTCCTACTCCAGGTCAGAACCATCTAGATGCCCTCCCAGCCCCTGTGAGAGGCACAGAACTTCCAGGGGCTCCCAGAGCTACCTCTTGGTTTCTGGCTTCTTCATCCTGTTACCCACCTGATCTCACCTCTGCTCTCTCTTTGCCTTGCCCAGGTGTCTTGGCCACACCAGCTCTCTTGCTGCTACAGGTCTTTTGCATTTATGATGCTCTACCTGAGATGTGGTCCCTCCATGGCTTTTCTTCCTGTAGCCCCTGACCCTTTGTTCCATGCTGCTGTCTCAGTAACCCCCAGATTTAAAATCACAGTTGCCCTAGCAACTCTCATTCTTTCTTCATAACTTTTGTCTCCTCAGCACCTATGACTGCCTAATGTAAATGAACCACTCCCTAGTTTATAATTTGCCTTCCCATACTAAAGGCAAATACTTAGAGCCCAAGCTCTAAGACATCTCATCTACAGCTGTATCCTCCCTCCCTCCCTCCCTCCTTCTTTTCTTCCCTCCCTCCTTCTCTCCCTCTCTCCCTCCTTCTCTCCTTCTGTCTCTCTCCTCTCCCTCTCTTCTTTGAAATAACCTCAGGTGGCTCAGGCTGACCTTGAATTTTCCAGGTTGTTGTGATGATCTTGAATGGTCCCCCTCTTACCTCCCAGGTGCTAGGACTACAGGTGTGAACCATGGAACCCTGCTTCGCTGCTGTGTGTTTGGAATCCAGAGTGCCTGGTGTGCAGCAGGTCCCCTTTAACTGTTCAGTAGAAGGGATTGATGGAGCGCTGAGGTGGAGTAACCGGGGGCTCCTGGAAGGAGACAGTGATCCTGAGACTTGAAAGTAGCTGCACCGTGGATGGGAGGTTGTGAAGAGGAGACAGGTTTGAGAGGGGGCCTACAGAGGACCGTTTTGTACCGAGGCTTCCAGGCAGCAATGGATGCTGTGGATTTATTGGTCACTGTGGTTAGGCATTCTACTACCAAGGGAGCATTGAAAGAAATAATGGGCACTCTGTGGTGTGAATACCTATAATCCCAGCGCTTTCGAGGAAGAGGTAGGAGGCCTGTCTGAGCAAGAGTAAAACCATAAAACTATCTCAAACGGTGGGGGGTGGAGGGGAAGGGGCTGCAAATGGTAATTAGGTATAGCTCATACCGGGACTTCTTAGAAGACACACGACTCCTTGTCTGTACTTTTGTTAGTCCTATTTTATGGTTCAAAAACCTAGGAATTGGGGGAGATTACGGATGGTAGAGCCTGGGGTCAGAGGTAAGCTACTATGTTTCGTTACTGTATCAAAGTCGAAAGGTTTCTCCATATGCTAATTGGAGGGCTGGTCCAGTCGGAAGAGGGCCCACTGCAGTACTCAATGGCAGTGTCAGAGGCCATGGGCTTCCTGAGGCTGTGGGAAGAGTGATGCCCTTAATTCTGTCTAGGAGTAGGCCAGGCCAGCTGACAAACAGCGGCACCATGTTTCCCGCTGTTACTGTTATGAGGAACATCAGTGTGGGGATTATTCGTTAAGAAGAGTTGATATGAAATACAAAAGCTTATTCTCCAAAGTTTCATGGTGGTCAGTTCCAAAGCAAACCAAGAGCCAGGTGTGGTAGTGCACATCTGTAATCATAGCACTTGGGTGGTGGAGGCCGGGGGATAGACAGTTCAAGGCTACATAGCCAGTCTACATGAGACCTGGTTACAAAAGTCAAAAAACCAAATCCATGACAAAGCAAACTCCTGCCAGGTTCCCAACCAAAAATTTCAAGCATGCTTGGGAGTGTGACTCAGTGCTAGAGACCACGTCTAATGTATGTGAGCTGTCTCAGCACGTGTGTGTGTGTGCGCGTGCACACACACACACACACACAATGGGGGCTGGGAGAGAGGAGAAGGACCTTTGCTTTTACTAGAACAATGGCTTGTGTCAAATATCCCCTTTTCTCTTTTCACAAAGTAAACGATTGTATCTGAGGTAGTGTGAAATCACTATTGTTTGATGCCTGTGAGTCTTCATGAACTTGTAGGTTTTAGGTTATATTCTTTTTGGATTCTTACCTTAAGTTGCCTTTTGCTTTCTTAGAATGCCAATATTTAAGTTTCCTTTTTCTTTTTAAAAGGATTTTTATTTTTGATTAGGAGTGTGTATGTATGTGTGTGTGCACACACGCACGTACACTCATGCACATGAATTCTGGTGCCTGAAGAGGGCACTGGATGCCTAGAACCAGGGTTACAGGTGGTTGGGACAGGAACTGAACTTGGATCCTAGGGCATAATAGCAAGTCCTCTAAACTGTTGAGCCATCTCTCCAGCCCCCCAGTATTTACACATTTTAATCATTTTGGAGGGGCTCAGATAGAGGTCTCATTATGTTGCTCAGGTTGGTCTCAAAGTGTCCTGGGCTCAAGTGATCCTGCTGCCTCAGTTTCCCGAATATCTAGGCCGACAGCCTTGTACCACCATGGTTGGCTTTATATGGCTTTGACTCAAATGCAGATGTGCGAAACTATCTCTCCTCTGGCCTCCCTTGCTCTCCACGTCCCCTTTCCACACGATTGCTGAAAACTGGGACTCAGTGGATCCGAAGTTTTATAACGGGATTGAATATTATCTCTTTTTTTCTTTGCCTTGGCTTCTTTCAGTTAGCGTAATTATCCTGAGATTGACTCATGTGTTTGTACACTAAGATTTTATTGTAGTGAGGATGTGCATATGTGTGTATGATGAGTGTGAGTGCGGGCACACCTGTGTTATGTGTCGTGCTCAGAGGGTGGTGGCTTTCAGGAGCCACTTCTATCTCGATATCAGACTTAAACATTGTACCCCCGGAAAGCAAAAGCAATTGAGGGTAAGAATCTAGAAAGAGCATAACCTCGCACCTACAATAGGGTTTGTCTTGTTTTTGCTGTATTGAGCACTCTAGCCTTAGCAGATCCGAGGGCTTCTGAGAAATTCTCCTGGCTCTCTTCTCATCTTGCTGTGGGAGTGTTGGGATTACAGATGCAGAACACAGTTTCCAGGTTTTTGGGGGCTCTGAGGATTGAACTCAGGTCAGCACTGGCTTGTGAGACAGGTGCTTTTAGCCACCTCTCAGCCTTCATGAATAAAAACATGCTTTCAAATGTGATATCTAATGTTTTTAAAAGCTTTTATTATTTGTATTATTGTTATTGTATATGATGCGTGTGTGTGGGGGGGGTGAGTGCCATAACTCGTGTGGGGGTGCAGAGCATAACTCCATATAAATGGTTCTATTCTTTCACCTTTTCATGAGTTCAGGGATCCAACTCAGGCTGTCGAGCTTGGTGGTAAGTGCCTTTACCATCCCTCTCACCCTTTATAATGAAAATGCTTTTTATAGTTATCATTTTTTATTAGGCACCACGGTACTTTTCTTGCCTTTTCCCCCTTGTGGTGTTCTCAGGATTCTTTGCATATTCATACCCTAAGTCCTTTATCAGGTACCTACTTTTGCACCGCTGTAACAGAACACACCGTACTGGAAAGCTTATAGTACACAAAGCTTTCCCAGAAGACCAGTGCCTCAGAAGACCTTCCTGGTGCATCATCCTGCAAGGGGAGGGCAAGGCCAGTAGGGACAGATGCGCCATGACATCGGTAATCCCCTCTTGTAGGCTGAGAATGACATCGGTAATCCCCTCTTGTGGGATGAGAACTCTCTTGACTGTGTTGCCTCTTAAAGGTCCCACCTGTTCATGCTGGTGGGATGATGTTAAACTTTATCAGTTTGGAGGAGACACAGTGAAGCCACAACAGTGTCGTGCGTTGTCTCAGCTGTTCGTTACCTTTCTGGGTTTCATTCTGATTTATCGATTTATTCTTCATGAACTGTACTTCTGGTATTATCTCTAGAAAAATCTGCTTACAGAGATTTTTTTTTTTTGGTCCTAAAAGAATTTTACAGCTGTGGTTGTTCACTTAGGCCCATGAACTTTCTTTTTGCTTTGAGCGTGAAGTGTGAAGGGAAGCCCACTCCATCCCTGCTGCCCTTGTTGACTGTTGAAGCAGTGTCTGAAGATGGCCTTTAGGGGTCAGGAGTGTTTGCGAACAGCATCTAGGGCCTGGAGGTCAGGAGAACCTTGGCATGGCTAGCGGTTGATGGGACTCACGACAAGGCATCGTTTAGCAGAGCTGTGGAGGAGCTGGGGCTCAGGGAAGCCGCCCTCCAGTGTTTTTCTTTGTGTCTCTTTAATTGGTTCCCTCATCCCTCCTTTTTAAATTTTCTTTCCTTAGAAAATTGTAATGTATATGTACGTGACATGCATGTGTGCCATGGCATATATATGTGGAGGTCAGAGGACCAGTTGTGGGCACCCGTTCTCTCCTTCCACCATAAGGATCCCAGGACTGAACTCGTGGTCGGGTTTGGTGGCAAGGGTCTTTTCCTGTTGAGCCATCTCACTGGCCCAAGAATTTTTAAAAATTCTATTTTTTCTCTGTATCTGGCTGTTGGCTGTCATTCTTATGCTTTGAGTAATGATTGTAGCATATCACAGTGTCTCTGAAAGTAGCCTTACACCACTTCCTGTGGCTTATGAAAACCGCAGGGTGCTGTGTTCCCCCTTCTCTCCCTCCACCCCCTTCCTCCTCCTCTCCCCTTCCTCCCCCCCACCAGCCCCTCCTCACAGTGTCTTGATACTTCCACTGGGTTGGCCCTGAACTTGTACCCCGCTTCTGCTTCTGCCTCCTGAGTGCTGGGACTGTGGGCTTGAGTCAGCACCCAGCATCTTCTGCTTTGGCCTTGGCACCTCCCTTCTTCCTCTACTTCTCATCTCTTCTAAAGCCCATTCTCTGCGCTTACGTTTCTCGAGTAGGTTATTGCTCTTTGTTGAGATGTGAATAATAAGAAAACCATGTATTCATTCACTTATACAGTGGTATACCGGGTGGTTATGGTCTTTATTTTACTACTTCATTAGGTGAAAAAAAAATGAAGAAAGAATTTGTATTTAGGTGATTGGATTCTTAAATATAATCTAGTTGATAAAGTTAAATAAATCTTGAAAAAAAAGAAATGAAGGTCAGAAATCAGAGACACAGGGCTTCACGTAGCCTAGACTAATTCCAACCTGCTAGTCAAGGATGACCTTGAACTCCTGATTGCTTTCCCTCCACCTTCTGAGTACTGGGATTAAAGTCCTGTGCCAGCGCAGTCAGCAAAGCAAACAACTGCCCCACCTTCCCCCCTTATTGAACCTGAGGGTCTTTTTGAAGTCTTGACTGACCTGTAACTTACTACCTAAACTAGGTTGGCCTTGAACTTGCCATTCTCCTACCTGTGCCTTCCAAGTGCCAGATTTCCAAGTGTGTCTTGCCACACCCAGCACTGTAAATCACCTTAAGCTGGGCTGTGTCACCGACAGTTGTAGCCACAGAGCCACTAGAAAGCTCCAGAGCATCAGACAAGTATAACCACTGGACTTGGGCTGTACATAGTCAAGTGTGCCTGGTGCACAGCATCAGGAGGAGGGAGGTGAGCGGGGAGAAGGAATCAATTGCTGCCGGCACTTACTGGGCCCTGAGAAGTTCTGAATGCTGTGTTTGAAAATATTTCTCCCTGGTGGTGTGCGAGTTGAAAAGCACCCACTTCTAGTCCCCAGGCCAGAGAAACACGCTTCACAAAAGTCAGCGTCAAGCTCTTGTTTTCAAGTTTGTGTTTGATGGGACTGCAAGGGGAGATGCGGTTCTTCAGCTCCTTTGGAGTGTGCTGTCCCCTTGTCTGGCTCTACCTGACTTCCTCCTCCTTTTGGATCCCACCAGCGCTTGTGGTTTGTATTAGTGGGTGAGCAACTCCTCTACATCGAGTATTCAAATCGTGCCGTTATCTATTGGTGCTTAGTTCTGGTACCGAGATGAAATCAGGTCCTATTGCTTTTAGCTAGCTCTGTAGTAGGAGAGATGCCTGCACGCCATTGCAGTGAGGCCAGTCACTGTTGGTCCGTGGAATGAAGGTGACTGCATGGCCAGCTAGAATTAGTAGGAGCAGCCATTTCTCCAAGTACAGTTTGGAAAGTCAGTCATGGTGGTTCATTCTGTCCTAGCACTCAGAAAGCAGAGGCAGAAAGAATGCCAAGAGTTCAAGGCCAACTTGTTCTGTATAGTGTATCCCATGCCTACCAGGGCTACATGGAAGGCCTCATCTCAGCTTTCCTCCCAACCAAAACAACAGAAGACAAAAGTAAGTTTTGGTAGACTAGTTGTCAGTCTATAGATAGAATCAAACACTGAACAGTGGGCCAGGAGTCTGTCTGTAAATAAGGATTCTGTTGCATGTTCCAGAGGAACAGATGATATGGGAGAATTTCCCCAGCTCTTAAATGCTGTGAGTTTTGGTTTAGAAGTGTGGGGTTTGTCCCTAGTATACATGGGAACACTAGGTGGAACAGAGGACGTGCCATGTAGAAAACCCTAATTGTAGTCTGGGCAAGGTGACCTGTGCTTGTAATCCCAGCACTTGGAAGGACTAGGGGTTAGGGGTATGATGACTTGGTTGGTGACATTCTTGTCTAACATTGCAGTGCCCAAAGCCCTTGGTTTAATCCTTATCATTGCATAGGACAGATATGTGGGCCCATACCTGTCATATTAGCACTTGGAAGGTGGAGGCAGGAGGATCACAGCTCTAAGTCATTCTGGCTGCAAAGTGAGTTCAAGGTCAGGCTGGGCCACAGGAGACAGTATCTCAACAATAAGTAAGGAAGCAAGTAAGTAAAAAATAAATAGCAAATAATTAAAGGCCCGGAGAGCAAGGGCACTTGGCAACAAGCCTGATGAGCTGGGTGTGCACCCTGGAGCTCACCTGTACTTGAGAACTGACCCTTGAAAGTTGTCCCCTGAATTCCACGTGTGCATCATGGCATGCACATGCCCACACATGCCCACGAGCATAGTAAATAAATCCCAGCGACGACAACCAAACTCTCAACCACCTCCCCAATTTCACCTATAACATAGGTGAAATGAAAATTCAAAAATGATAAAAATTGTGCCTGATCCTAGAACAGGAATAAATTGATTTTTGAAGCAAAGCAGAGGTAACAGTGACTGGACCCCACTGTAACCACTGTGCTACCAATGATGACCAAACTTGCCATCTTCATCCTCACCATTTTCCAGACACTGGAGAGATTTGAGATAAATTCTATGTGTCCTATGATGTCACCCACAGGAAACTGGATTTTATGTTATTCGGTTATGAAGGTGCCTGAGACAAATTTGAGGCTGGTTTGCATGAACTGTAGATTAATTTCTCTAGAGTTCTTTCGTACAGAAGATGACTCAGAGACCACCGGTGTGGCCATGTATATCTGTGTGTGCTGATCTGCATAACGTCATTGCAAATAAGCGGGCTTGCTCTTACTGTGAGTGTCTGAAGATTTTCTGCGCAGCCGTATTGCATTAACATCTTGTACATTACATTTACAGCTCACATTGCAGAATAATATGATGGATAATACCTCTGTGTGATTAAGAGAGAAGTGTGCTTGCAGGGGCACTTTGAATTTGAGAGGCAGGTTTTTGGGAGAAGTAGGTGTGAGATGGTTTTGATGGTTTGGAGGGGCAGACAGTGAAGATGGCTCCTTACTCATTCGGCAGTTCTGTTGCCTCATTGGGGCCGAGGCGGTAACACACTGGTGGATCTGTGCTTGCCACGTGGGAGGCCTGGGCTCTAGCTTCAGAACCAAAAGGAAAAACAAAACAACAACAATAACAACAACAACAACACCCACACTAGTCTTAGTGTGTTCTGTGCAGTTTTTCCTTCAAGGTCAGAATAGCATGGTTTGCCAAAGCTCAGCCCCTGAGTCATTAAGTTTTGCAGAGAGAGGGCAGAACTGATTTACACAGACTCTGCTTGTTTTTCTCAGGCTCAGGAGTTGAGTGGTATCAGGAGGGAAGGCTGATTTTTATCACCTCTGACGGAGATATGCATGTTTAGCTGCTTCGTCATGAGTCATTAATTAAGGGCTCATACCACAGGAGTTAGCTAATTTTCACTTAAAAATGCTGCTCACTAAGGATCAGTGCCAGCTACAGGTTACATGACCAGTTTCAGGTTTGTCTCTCAAGTCTCGAGAGCCTCAAACAATGTCCAATCCAGTTATCTGTGGGTGTGTGGATGTACATTGGAAGCTGTTTGTGAGCATCCCCCTGGGCTGCACAAATGGATACAGAAACCAAAGCTGTTCATGAGCAGAGCATATCCCCCACCCCAGGGCCCCACAAATGGATACAGAAACACACGACCCCAAAGCTCGATAAAATGTAACAACTGTGTTGTAGGCATCATGGGAAGGGAGTGTCGGGCACACGAAGGCAAGGCAAAATGGTTAGTTGAAAAGTTTGAGTTGGTAGTCAGGCAGTGGTGGTGCACGCCTTTAATCCCAGTACTCACTGGAGGCAGAGGCAGGTGGATCTCTGAGTTCAAGGCTAATTCAGAGCTAGTTCCAGGACAGCCAGAGCTGCCAAGGAAACCGTGTCTTGGCAAACCTAGAGGGGGGAAAGTTCGGGTTGGTGACTCTGAAAGGAAAGACAAAGCTGAAAAGGAGTCATGACAATAAATTTCTGCTCATTAAAAGTGAAATGTATGTTTATTACTTGCACTTCCGTGCTGGCAGTGAAAATGGGTTCTTGGCTTTCTATTGCCAGAACATTCTTCATAGTCACCCGTTTGGTGGTAGGAGAAGTTTCCCCTTTTACGATATAAGGACATAAACGGGTGTAAAAGCTCCCGTTTTTGAGGTCCTTAGTGCTTGTTTGCCCATTGCGGGGAAACTTTAACTCTGTTGGGTAATAATTCATTTTGTAAAAGATGTTTCCTCAAGAATGGAGGAAGGTCTTCCCTTCTGGCCTGCGTGTACAGACACTCCTGGCTGTTCATCACCAGCAGCCTTGGTGGAGTTATGAAGGTTCTTTGTGGGTGCTCTTCCTGGGAGTCAGAGGGTGAGCCGGCTCGGCTCTGAGTCATCTCGTTGTCTCACGGTTGGCTATGTGTTTTCTTAGCAACTGCTGCTGATTTCAGGTCTGGGCAGGGAAAGCGTGTTTTGAAATGACCTGGCATACTCTTTCAGGATCTACAAACATGCCTGCGGAGCCTTGTAAACTTGTACTGTGTATACTGCAAAGAATGAAGGCGTAAACACTTTCCCCATCCCGATTTCTTAAGTCGTTTTTGTTGGAGTTGCATTTTGGGGGAACTGGGTGGGTGGGAGTCAGAAAAGGAGAGAAAGAATGAATACTGGATGCTGCCAGTTTATCTGTGGATACACCTGGGTCAAACATGATTTCCTGGGGTCTTCCTGTTGAGCTCTGCTCCCGTGTGTCATTCTTGGTCTGGGAAGAGTGAAGTTTAGGAAGTCTGGTGCAACAGAGTTGAGAACATGGTCCCTGAAGTCAGCCTGAAGTTGGTTCAAGTTCCGGCTCTGGCCCATGTGGTTGTACTACTCAGAGCACCTTACACGAGCCGAGGAAAGCTGAAGTTAAGGGATGGGGTACTGATAGGGTTTATGAGTACTACTGGGTAATGCCGGTAACAGCGCAGTAACTGCGACCGGCATTAGTGCTGTGACAGAAAGCCGACCACAGCAGTTTAAGGAAAGGAGGGTTTATGGTTTTATAGTCTGCTGTGCTGGGGAAGGCATGGCAGTGGTCTTATCAAGTAGGCAGTCAGGCAGCAGAGGTAGAGATAAACGCCACTGCCTTTCTCTTTCTTCCTGTTTTGCTTTGTTTTAATGACAACATTGCATCTCCTGTAGTCCAGGCAAAGCTTTCAAATTTACTGTGCAGCTGAACTTTTGCAAACTCTTTTTTCCTTCCTTCCTTCCTTCCTTCCTTCCTTCCTTCCTTCCTTCCTTGCTCCCTCCCTCCCTCCCTCCCTCCCCTCCCTCCCCTCCTCCCCTCCTTTCTCTCTTTCCTTCCTTTTCCCCAACCGCCGCCTCAACCTGGAGCTCCTTTTCTCCTTGTATGCAGTCTAGAGAACTCCATCTAGGAGCTGGCACCAGCCACGTTCAGGGTGGATCTTTCTTCCCATAACCCTGCTGCAAAAGCCCTCACAGCTACATTTGAAAGGTGCACCCTACTAATTTCCAAGGGGACTCTTAATCCAATTGCCTTTAATCTTAGCACTTGGGAGGCAAAGCAGGCGGATCTCTGTGAGTTCGAGGCCAGCCTGGTCTACAAGAGCTAGTTCCAGGACAGGCTCCAAAGCTATAGAGAAACCCTCTTTCTCGAAAAACAAACAAATAAAAAACTAATAATCACTGCAATAGGTTCACTTTGAGGGCACCCTGCGCAAGTGACAGGTGTTCGGGACAGTCAGAAACAAAGCAGACGTGGCTCTGAATACTTAGACATGGGAAGGTGGCCCGTGAACATGTCTCCACAGACTCTGGGATGGAGGAAGTACTGGTGTAGAAAAGCAGAGTGTATGGGTGCACCCACCAGTGGTGATTAATACCAGCTTTGGGGACGCAGGGGCTAATTTTAATAGCTTGGTTGAGCTGTTTGTATAATTGGCCTATAATGGCCCATAAGGGTTTATGCACAGGGAATGAAAGACGGTAATTTAATGCTGAAGGAAAGCACAGTTTCGGGATAGAATTTGGTGAGGGAGAACACTGGAGATGTAGGGAGTGGTTTTTTTTTTTTTTTTTTTTTTTTTTGGTAATTTGAGTGGGTCTGACTTGCGAGAGTGTTTGGAGTATATTCTCATAGCCAGTGGGGAACCAAAGTGGCTGCTTGGTGTGAGGGGTTTTATAAAAAATGTCCTAAAAAGATGTTCAGAGAAAGCCGGAAACAGCTCCATTGATAGAATGTTTGCCCAGCATGCACAAAGTCTCAGGACCATGTCCCCTTCACCAGTGGCTGTGGTGAAGCAGTGCAGGGCAAAGCTCACCCTCAGCTACTTTAAGGCTAGCATGGGCTACTTGAGAAACCTGGATCACGTGAGACTCTCTCTCTCTCGCGCTCTCTCTCTCTCTCTCTCTCTCTCTCTCTCTCTCTCTCTCTCTCTCACACACACACACACACACACACACACACGCACGCACACACACTGGGTCACATGAGGTATGAGGCTATTACATACATGTGCACACACATGGCTGCGCTAGAGACAGATGCCCAAATACAGAGTCAGGTAAAAACTCTCTGTGGAAGATAGTGAAAGAGCCTTAGAAGGAAGTGGGGAGGGAGGATTTCAAAGTTGTGCCAGATAATGTTGAGAGAGAGAGAGAGAGAAAAATTGGTGATGTGGGGGTCAGTTGCTTAATATCAACCAGACATCTAGCTTGAAGTTGGGATTCAGTTCTGAAAGGAGGAAGCTGGTGTTTATTGAGCATATACTGTTTCAGTTTTATGCTAAACACTTTGATAGATCTATTATTATTATTATTATTTTGGCTTTTCTAGATTGTTTCTTTGTATGTCCTGGGCTGGCCTCAAACTCACAGAGATCTGCCTGCCTCTGCCTCCTAAGTGCTGGGATTAAAGGTGTGTGTGCCACCACCTCCTGGCTTCTCACAATTATTAATTGAAAGCAAAATTTCCTCCTTCCTTCCCTCTTTTCTTCTTCCTCTATCACTCATATATGTATGTATATATATATATTTATTTATTAAATTCTGCATCTATGTGTCTATGGGTTTGTGCACATGAGTGAAGAGCTTAGGATTCCCTGCACTGTGGTTTCAGATGCTTACGAGCTGACTGAAGTAGCTGAGGGGTCCTCTGCAAGAATCGGGAAATACCTTTAATCCCAGCACTTGGGAGGCAGAGGCAGGCGGATCTCTGTGAGTTCGAGGCCAGCCTGGTCTACAGAGCTAGTTCCAGGACAGGCTCCAAAACCACAGAGAAACCCTGTCTCGAAAAAAAAAAAAAAGAATCGGGAAATGCTCTTAACTGCTGTCCTCTCTCCAGCCCATTTTCACTCTTGAGAAAAACAAAGCTCACTGTGTTGCTTACGTCCAAGCAATCTTGCCTCTGCCTTCCTAATAACGGGACTCCAAATGTTCATCATCATGGCCCGATAAAACATTGACTCTTGGGGATGGAGAGATGGCTCGGCTGGTCGCAAGCATTGGTGTTTGCTCTTCGCGAAGACCCGGGTTCACTTCCCTACACCACATTAGTGGCTCACAACTGTAACACCCATCCCAGGGGTTCCATGCTTGCTTCTGGCCTCTATAGGCATTCCACGTGCATGGTGCACAGACATGCATACACACAAAACACCCATACAGGTGCAATAAAAATTTTTTTTTAAAAAAATCCAACTTTGATATTTAAAACCCTTCTGACTTTTCACTTTGTCTTCCAGCCGGAAGAGGGATGGATGAGTGGACACCAGGGCGGGAGGCAGCAGCAGACTATCCCTAGCCTTTTCGCTGACTGAAGGTTCAAGTCCGTGGCAGAGTCTCTGTTCTGAGATAAGCACCCTCCTCCACCCACCTGGGTGGCTGCTCCTTGTCAGCTGTTGGACTTGAACTTCTGATCTTCGTGCCTCCCTGGACAGAGTGCTGAGATTACAGGCGTGGGTTCAGCAGCTCTGAATTAGGACCAGGGCTTTGTGCACACGCTAGGCGAGCACCCCTCCACCTGACCCCTGTCTTAGCCTGAGTGTGGTGCTTTTTGTCTTTAGCAGTTTATCCTTTATTTGACTTGTTATTACTCTTGGCAGTGCTGGACGTTGAACCCAGGGCCTTAAGCACACTAGGCAAGGGCTCTGCCTCAAGGCTACAGCCTGAGCACTTTTAAAAATTATCTTTGTTTTAAAACGGGGCGTTGTTCGTTGCCCAGGCTGGCTGTGTTTGGACTTGCTGTCCTACTGCTTCAGCCTCCTGACTTGCTGCCTTACAGGAGTGAGCCACCACATCCAGCTTGGTGTCTCCTTTAGAAGACGGAGCACGTGACCCTGGGGTTACATTGTGGTCCCAGAGCAAAATTCCAGCTGCAGGCCCAGTGAGATGGCTCAACAGGTAGAGAGGCATTTGTGGCCAAGCCTGACAATCAGTAGATGGCCTTGGGGACGCACATGGTAGGAGAGAACTGACCCCTAAAAGTTTTCCTCTGACCTCCAGATGACCCCCGACACAATATATATATATGTGTTTATATACACACACACACACACACACACATATATATATATAGTAATAAAGAATAACTAAAAAATTTAAACACCTGTTGTACATTTAAAAATCAAAAATCAAGCCTGGAGCTTTCTTTAAAGGGTTCTTTTCTCATTACACAAATCCAGTACGCGCGAGCATGTACACACACACACACACACACACACACACACACACACACACACACGCAAGATCGCTTCCCCGTTTTATTTTCACTTTCCCCTCTTGCAGCCCTTCCCTAGAGATTATCACTAGGGGCTGTTATTCTGCTTATCTCATTTGAACATTTCCAAGCCCTTGGAGCCTTGCAGTGATTCAGCGCTGTTTCGAGACTTTGTGCTCTCTCCTTTTCACCTAGATACTTGGTGGTGGTGTGGTTTGTTCCTGAGGTGTCGTAAAACACCCGTTCTTATTTTAGCTCTCCCTTCTGAGAGTCCAGCACTTCAGATCTAACCCACATTCAATAGTCTTGGCTTAGTGGTAGATCCTAGCTGGAACCAGGGTGAGAATTTGCTGCAAAACCAGTTTTGTTAGTTAATTTACCACTAGTTTGACAACTGAATGTAGTAGTGGCCAAAAGCATGCTCGCTCTCTCTCTCTCTCTCTCTCTCTCTCTCTCTCTCTCTCTCTCTCTCTCTCTCTCCTCTCCCTCTCTCTCTGAAAAGAGCAGAGAATTTCTGACAATAGTCATTTACACGGAGGCCCTGTGCTGGGGATGTAGCTTGCCTAGCACGCACAGGGCCCAGGGTTTGATTCCCCAATATTGCATAAACCAAACTTGGTTGCACGTACCCCCAGCACTGGAGAGAGGGGAAGAGGAGAGCTGGAAGTTCAAGGCCATCCTCAGTTACATAGTGATCTATAGGCCTGCTTGTCTTATAGTCCCTGTCTCAAAAATAAACCAAAGTAGGGGCTGGAGAGATGGCTCAGTGGTTAAGAGCTCTTGACTGTTCTTTCAGAGGACCTGGGTTCAATTCTCAGCATCTACATAGTGGATCACAACCATCTGAACTGCAGTCCCAGGGCATCTACCCTTTTGGGGCCTTCACAGGGCATCAAATGATAGACACACAGAAAAACACGCAGCCCAAACCCTAGAGAATAAAAACAAAACAAAATGAGAACCATGAGAAACAACCACAAGTTAAAAACAAAACAAGAAATAAATGAGCAGAGCCCTAAATTCCAACGGTCACAATGTTAATCTCTTCACCTTTCTCCCTTTCTCGTGTCTCTGTCTTCCTCCTCCTCCTCCTCTTCGATTTAGCACTGTTTTGTGACCCAGGCTGGCCTCCATCAGCTTCCTCCAGTGCTGGGATTTACTGGTTTGTGCCACAAGGCCGGCTTCATGGTTAGTGTTGAAAGTTCAGATCATGTGTAAAGAAATAGCTCTTATCCAAGTACTAACCAGGCCCACGCTTGCTTAGCTTCCAGGATCAGATGAGATTCGGTGTAGCTGAAGACATGTGGTATTAAATTTCTCTACAGAACTGTGCACCGAATGAGAGGCTTGGACATATGTTGCTTATTAGGTTTCTTGCTGTAGTGGTTAAGGACGCGGCCTTTGAAGCCTAATGTATTTGGGTTCAAGTTAGTCCTGCTAATCGCTTGCTGTGTGGGTTTGGCTAGGTTACTTAATCTCCCAGTTTCCCTACAGCGGGTAGTCGGGATGTATTTTATAGACTTGCCTGAAGTCACGGTTGGTGGATAGCGTGTGACACAAATTAAGTACTAAATAAATATTAGCTTTTCTTTTATTGTTTAATTATTTTCAAGCAGAGTGCCTCCAGTTTTGTCACCTTTAGGAGGGGAGTCCCCTTGTTCTTACACAGGAGAGTGGCTCCCTTTTATTTGCGCCATCGGCTTCAGAAGGAATGTGTAATTAACCGAGCGACTTGGGAAAACTGATGCAGACAGACCTCAGGATGTCTCCTGGTGGTCAGTTTCTGTTCTAAGTATCACATGGATTTCCTTGCCTCTTCGGGGTCCTGCCCCTCCCCCATATCGCTCAGTGTTTAGCTTTTTGAGGAAAATACTGTAGCTTATTTAGGCACCTTTTGAGGTTTGATTGAATTTTTCAGCAAAAGCCAGAAAACAACCTAGGCTTCCCCGCCCTTATCTCCCTTCTGCTCTCTGCTCTCTGTCCTCTTCCTTCTTTTTCTGAGCTGGGGAGTGAATCCAAGGCCGCACACTTACCAGGCCTGTACTTTCCTTTTGGACTATCTTCCCACCCCCCTGAGCTGTGTTTCTTGTTGAAGGCTGTACATGCAGTGTGTGGGGGTTTGCTGGGGTGAGGCCAGCGTTTGTTCCATGAGGAGAGCTTTGAGAAGGGGAAAAAAAATACCCCAAACTTTAAACTGAGTTTGAAATTCCATGAAAGAAACCGAAGACCCCTCCTTGTGCCCTTAGTCCTTGAAAAGTAGGGGTCATCAGAAGGAATCTATGCATTAGAGGAAATTCCACCTTCACAGAAAAGCGCAGGAATGCTAGACACTTTAAAAATGAGAAGACTTCCTGAAGAATTGCAATATCAGAAACAGAAACAGATTAGCATTTTTTTCTTTTGTTTATTCAGGCCAGATAAATTTCTGTTGGAGTCACAGTGTCCACCCCAAAAAGAAGACAAAGACGACTCTGTCTGCAGCACCTCTGTTCTTTCGGATGTGGGGGTGGGAGGTGTCAGATCCTAAGATGTTCTGGGAGCTGGCAAATTTGTATCCTTGGGGGAAACTCGGCAACACATAGCTCTGGTTGTTTCTCTTCAGGTGAGAAAGGTCTGCTTTGTTGGAGAAGTAAGTGGAAACACATTTGCAAGTCTCCTGTCCTCCCAGGATTCCCTTGGGAGTGGCATTAACTATGGGGTTCCGGATTGGAGCACAGGGTCTCATTATACAGCCCTGGCTATCCTGAAACTCTATTATATGTAGACCAGACTGGCCTTGAGTTCACAGAGATTTTCCTGCCTCTACATTCTGGAGTGCTGGGATTAAAAGCACGTGCCACTGTGGTGGGGTATTAGCCAGAGAAGACTGCTTAGACATGGGTTTAAGCCAATAAAAAGTTTTTATTAGTCGGCCATGTATAACCATGTATAACCTTGAGCCTTTCTCAGGGTGAGCTTTTAAGCACAAAACCACGTTTGGGGTTAACAAGAACAGTTTAGTCAGAAGCGGTACTACAGAAGACAGAAAACAAGGTTAGTACATTTAGACACTTCCCAGAACAATGGTCTTTGATGAACTAGGTCTTTGTTTTAGTTTTGGCAGGTGGTGCTATCTAGGTGCTGAGTTTTACAGCCTGAATGGTATGTCCACCATGGAGTCAGTTGTGCTAAGGCCTCAGGCCTGCTAACCCTTGAGCCATATCTCTAGTCACCTAAGTGTCCCAGGCTGTCTTCGAATGCACAATCCTCCTCCTGCCTTAGGCATATCCTGCCTGCGTGTGCCACCAAGACCAGCCATACTCCTGTGCAACAAAAGAATATCTGTTGCATTAAAGTGCTGCATTGCTGCCTACAAACCAGAAAAAAAATGGCTGTCCTTCCTTCCTTCCTTCTTGAGACAGGGTCTTCCCATGTAGCCCTGGCTATCCTAGAACTCACAGAGATCCTCCTGTCTCTGCCTCCGAAGCACTGGTATTAAGGGTCTGCACCACCAGAGCCAGCACAGAAAGACAGTTTTAAATTTATCCGTATCCTAGTCAGTTTTCTGCTGTTTTCCCATCTGCTTTCTTGCTAACCAGTTATGGTGGTCGGGTGGTTAGATGAAGCTGTATGTCAGGTGTTTAGTGAGAACTCCCCGTCATCAGAGTGACTGCAAAGAAATGGGTGCTGGGAATTTGAGGGAGAAATAAGTTAAAAATGCTCCATGGGTACTTCCTTGAGCTGCTGGCTTGGAGACCATTACATAGGCGATGTAACTTGGTCAGCTGGAGGAATGTTTGCTTACTGTGCGCCAACCTTGGGTTTGATTCCCAGCATTGCATAAACTGGGTGAGATGGCACACGCTTGTTATCCTGGCACTTGAGAGGCGGGTGGAGGCAGGAAGCTCAGGAGTTATGCATGGGCATCTCACTGCTCCACGGATGGGCTATAGAACATAAAGGGAGGTGGAGGTTGAAGGGAGGCTGACCACTGCCCGTCCCGTCCCCAAACTGTCGCTATTTAAATCCTATGTCGCTCTTTTCCCTAGTCAGTGTTGGCTTAACAGGCATGAATGATGCTTTCTTGTTGGCTGTCTGCTTTCTGCAAGGTTGTGTTCCTGGAGCTTAAGCACCCGGATTAAGACAGTTACATCTGCTGTCCGTTTCAAAGATGTAATCCTCCTGTTCCACTGTCCTGGCTTCCCAGCCCCCTCTGTCCATTGCTGTGTCTCTGAGCAGTCACTTGCCCTAGCTATCTGTGAGCTAGTCATCCTTGAGAGCATCCAACATTTCGCTCATCTGCATTTCGCTTTACCTCCTCAAAGCACCAGAACACTGTGAAATGCTTTTCACACAGGGGGTTGCATTTCACGGAGCGCTGCCCTCCTGTCGCTGGGAGCCGGCAGAGTGCTGTGACTTGCTGGATCCGGTGTGTAGAAGACAGGGGACTGTCATCTGTCACCTGCCTGAGTACTCTTATCTTAAAAAAAATGCCATCGAAACTAGCCTCTTCTGTCTTGGGGCTAGCAGGAATGCTAGAGATGAGAGTGTTGTAACGAGAAAAAAAAAAAGGGTGGATTTTGTAAGTGGTTGATCTCAGAGGGGAGCAAACATTTTACCAAAAGACTGCAGGGTACAACATTTTGGAAATAAACTATGTTTGTATTTTTAGCTTGTTATGTTTATTTATCAAAATAAGTATCATTTTAGTGGCTCTGAAATTCTTTTCCTTACATTTCTTACCATATGATTTGATTCATGTTACAAGAATTCACCATACTGATGAAGTTAAGAAGATTTTGTTAAGTGAGGCATGGTGGCGCTTTTAATCCCAGCCCTGTGAAGGTGGGGTCAGGAAGACCAGGAGTTGGAGGTCATCCTTGGCTACATGGTATGTTAGAGACCAGCTGGGATACAGGAGACCTGGTCTCGAAGAAGAAGAAAAAAAGAAAAGGCCATCGAAATGGCCCAGCTGATAAAATCTGCTGGACAATCCAAGTTTAGTCTTTGGAATCCATGTAAAGTGGAGAGAGAGAACGGACTGCACAAAGTTGTCCTCTGACCTCCATATATACACGGGGGGTACATGTGTGACTCTTCCCCCAGTGTGCATGTGTATATGTATAGCAATAACAATTTTTAAGGAGAGAAGAAACGTTTTGCTGGTGCAAAGGTTATGGTGTGAAGGGAGGAGGGCGGCGGGTCTCTCAGAAGCTGTTCCTTCAGCCCAGTCTCCTGATCATGTGTGTGAACAGCCTCTTCAGATCTGACTTAGTAGGGGTGGGGTTCATTTGCTGACTTCCTGATTTTACCAATTATCTACCAAAAAAAAATGTAGATTTAAAAAAAATAGAAAGGCCTAGGATGTTTAAAGCTGTGATCCCATTGCGGAGGTGGGGGGGAGGGGAGGAGGAGGAGGGGATCCAAAACACCAAATTCAATCCAAGCCACCAACCCAAGCCAACCCACAAACCGCCAAAGCCACTCAGATCCAAAGACTGGGGTTAATGTTGTAAACTTTGCTTTCTGCAGGGGGCCTGGGAGCAAAGCAAAGATGGTTGAGGAAGTCCTTTACCACAGTGCCAGTGATGGCGTTGTGGGGCACTCTTCCTGTCCTGTTACTTCCTTCTAATGGAAATGGTGGTTGGGGTGGGAAGGAAGAAGGCTTTCCTGGGACAGTGGCCATTGCTGCTTCTGTGGAATTGGGGGTTTGTGTAAAAGACATTGTGCAATGGGATTGGCGAGGAATCTGTCTTTTAACTGTGTCTAATAGGAGAGAAGGAGAGAAGGGGGGAGAGGGAGAGAGAGAGGGAGAGTTGGACTGGGAGAGAAAGAGAGAGGGAGAGGGGGATTTACACCTCTTTATCTGATTGCCACTTTTTCTCTGATTCTTGACTCCAGTGTATGTAGGGTTAGAGCTGTGTTTTGTGTAGATCCAGGTGTGGGTCTGGTGTCTGTGGATAAAGTTGGTTGTTGAAAATTCACCCAATCGTAATAGTGGATACTTTT
The DNA here is from genome assembly GCF_037038515.1 of Microtus pennsylvanicus. Lineage (NCBI taxonomy): Eukaryota > Metazoa > Chordata > Mammalia > Rodentia > Cricetidae > Microtus > Microtus pennsylvanicus. The sequence continues at coordinate 39,517,852 of NC_134592.1, read as the reverse complement.
GTATTTTTCTAATTAAAAACCAACCAAATAAAAAACATTGAACTAAGATTTATTGATCCCTCCCTCCCCCCACTCCCCACCCAGAGAAGATCTCATCTAGCCCAGGCTGGCCTGGAGCCTATCACGTAGCTGGGGATAACCTTGAACCTCTGACCTTTCTTTTACCAGCCAAGTGCTGAGGTTGCAGGTGTGTAGTTTTATGTGGTGGATTGAAACATGCTAAGCAAGCACTCTACATTCCTAGTTCGCAGGCTGCCTACTTCTTCTTGCCTGTGTTGGCAGTCATCTCTGGTCAGGGAAACTGAGATAGTACAGTGACCTGATTGGAACTTCCCAGTGAGGGGTTGACACGGTCACATGGATCAGAAGCCACCCTCCCTGGGTCCGTGAGCTGGCGATGTGAAGATTTACATCCACTCTCCCATCCCATCCAGAAGCAGACACATCGAGACCTAACTCAGCTTTAATTGTTGGTCTCTAGGGACGAAAGAGGGAACCATTAATTTGTTGGGCAATTGATTTTCTCCGAGGCCGGGAAACAAAACCAAGTTGTCAGTCATGGAACTGCCACTTTTGTTAATGGATTATATTTCGACTTGGACAGCTTCCAGCTCTATTCCTGGCTCATGGGGAAGTCTTCAGGGAGAGGAGAAGGGAACATATGATTATTTCTACACAGAAAAACAGCAGGCTGGAGAGCTTGGAGAGAAGACACCCATGATTCACACCTGAAACTTCACTGTGAGAGTTTATCGTTGCTCAGCGCCAGACTAGGTCAAAAGTTTGGCACGAGGATGTTTTGGGCATGATTTGTGTAAGTAAATACAATTTGTGAGCACTTCTGTTTTTCCTGCTGGGATGTGCTTAGTTCATTTCCCTTCCCTGGTGCTGAATCGTGGACCCCTGCAAGTGTAAACGAGAGCGTCTCCGCATCATCAGATGCATGTCTAGGGTCTCGGCCGGAATTTCTGTACTTACGCTGTGGTTAAAGTCAAAAGGGACAGGTGTGGTGGTGGCCCACTCCTTTGATTGCAGGGGTCTGGAAGCAGAGGCAAGAACTCTGAGTTTGAGGCCAGCTCTGTCTTGAAAAACAAAACAAAACAAACAAACAAACAAAAAGAGTCAGAAAGGCCAGCTGTGATGTGCTCAGGAAGAAGGCAGAGCTGGGAGGAGCCTCTTAAATTGGCAGCTGGTCTTGGTGTACACAGCAAGTTCTAGACCAGCCTGGACTCCAGACTTGAGACCGGTTCAGGAAACAAAACCCTGTGAGGGCAAGCTTTGTGTAGGTGTCTGTGTGATTCCCAGAGGCAGGGGAGTCGGGGGTTCATTCAGAGTTGACCTCTGCTGCTCAGCAGGTTCTCAGGCCTGGGAGGCTGGAGACCCTGTCGCGTAGCAACAACAAAACGTCAGTAGATGAGACGGCAGAAGGGGTGGCATATACCTCCAGGTCCAGAACCTGGGAGCCTGAGGCAGGGATCCCATGTTCCAGGTTAGGCAGGGCTGCATTGTGAGAGCTTATCACATAAATAAACAAATGCAAACAAGAATAAAACAATATAACCCCCAATCCAAAACAAGAACCCCGAATAGACAAAGACAAAGTCAGTCTGTGGTTGTAGGCGGCAACTGCTCATTTGTTTCTCTGCTGTCTAGACCCGAAAATCACACAGATACTATATAAATTACAATACTGCTTGAGCAATAGCTTAGGCATATTCCTGGCTAACTCTTATATCTTAAACTAACTCATTTCTATTAATTATGTACTGCCACAAGGCTGTGACCTATTGATAAGGTTTTCTGGCTTTCTTTCTCCTTTGGCAGCTACATGGCATCTCCCTGACTCCGCCAACTCTCTCTCTATATCTCTGTTCAGATTTCCCGCCTGGCTTTACTCTGCTAAACCATTGGCCAAAACATCTTCTTTATTAACCAATGGTAGTAAAACATAGTCACAGCATTCAGAGGGGAATCCCACATCATGTGGTGGCTGGAGAGATGGCCCAGTGGTTAGAACACTTGTTGCTCTTGCAGAGGACCTGGGTTGGATCCTAAGCATTTGTGGTGGCTCACAGCTGGCTGTAACTCCAATTCCTGGAATCTAATGTATTGTTTTGACCTCTGAGGGCACCAGACATTCATGTAGTGCTCATTAATACAAGTGGGCAAATAAATCTAAAAAGAAAGAAAGCACCACCAACAAACAGCTTTGGAAAGAAAAGTCAGTGTGTGGAGTTTGTTTCATTTTGGAGAACGGTATGCCGAGGGATGGGAGACAGAGGCCTCTGGAATCTTCTGTAAGGCCTGTCTGTGACTGCCTGTGTGTTTCACTCAGCTGTTTTCTAGTGTCTCATGACTCCTTCCCAGGTGTGACTTTCGGTAATTTATAGCCTGGGCCATATAGGTGGTGTTCTTTGAATAATGAGTGGGCAGGATGATACATGTGGGAGCAAGGCTGTGACTCCACCCTGTGGGGCTACTGACTCTGGGCCTCCTTGGCCTGTACTTGATACACCCATACAACCCAAGGGTCCTCGGCCTTCTGATTGGCCTGCTCACTGGGTGCTTGGCTGGTTATACAGAGTTGCTGTACAAATAACGATCTTCCAATGCACTCTCTCTGGGTCCCGCTTTCTGCTGTTGAAGACCCTGGCGAGGCAGCCATGGATCTGAAGAGAAGAGCGTTTTAGGATAATGAACTTAAGGAGACAATGTGTTTGGTCCAACTGTGCGCCACAGGACATGGGTAGGAGGAATGGGAGTCCTGCCTTCGTACTGAGGAGTGACAGACATCCCCAAGAAGTGTGGATCCTGGCTCATGAGAATAACAAACACAGCGTGGGAAAGAGCAGTACAGTCTGCAGGAGAGGGTGCTCGGCAGCAGTCATGTCACCCTTTGTCATGGCAGCAAGACACTGCCATCTACAAAATGCAAGCTCCGACAGCCACTCCACTGAGATGTATATGTAATCACAAACCGCATAGTGTTTTAAGTACTTGTGTGATTTTTGCCTTGAGCTGTATTCCTGGCTGTCCTTGGGTGTACAAGGTCTGTGTGGCCAGTGGGCTGCCAGCTGGACACAGTTGGCACCTAAGAGGAGTCTATATTGTGCCTTGTAAAGATACAAAGGAATCTGGAGTCACATGGCCTCACCAAAAATGCTGGGTACTGGGGAAAACCAAGAGCCAGCTGCTATCCCTCTAACCTTGAGTCAATAGCAAAAGACATTGAGCAACCCCCTTTCATTCCAGTTTATTACTTGTTATTATTACTATTATTATTCTTATCATGAGGAGGAAGAGATGAGGAGGGTCATTTTGAAATTAGCTGTAGACCAGGCAGGCCTAGAATTTTCAGAGATTCACCTGCCTCTGTATGTGCCGTCATGCCCTGTCAGATTAATTTAGATCTTTTTTCTTACTGATGTATTCCACTCTCAGACTGGAGAAGGAAACCCATCTCCTCTAGAAATGAACCTAGACTGACTGGCCTTGGACTGGGAATAGGAAGGTGGAAAGCTAATTTGACCTAGACAGATGAAATTGCATGCATATAAAAAAGGGAGCCACGTGGTGGTGGCGCACGCCTTTAATCCCAGCACTCGGGAAGCAGAGACAGGCAGATCTCTGTGAGTTCGAGGCCAGCCTGGTCTACAGAGAAAATTCCAGAACAGGCTCCAAAGCTACACAGAGAAACCCTGTCTTAAAAAGAAAAAAACTCAATGTGTGTATATATATATATATATATATATATATATATATATATATATATATATATATATATATGAAAGTGGCAGGTGTAACTCCTCCACCAAGCAGGAAGGGGGCTCCCAAAGGTCCCTTTCCAAGGCTGGAGACAAAGGAGGGAAATCAGTTTCTTCGGATGCCTAAGGAACCAAGGACCAGCACTCCTCTACCGATATGCTGTTTACACACACTGTGACGTAAAGCTCTGTTCTCTAGTTAGAATGAAAAAGCCGCAGACAGAGTTCAGAACCTAGCAAAGGATTTCTGCATCCATGGGGGACTAACAAGCCAGTAAAGACCCTTGCTGTGCAAGACTGGCAACCTGAGTTTGAATGCCTAGAACCCATTGAAGAAGAGAACCTACTCCACAGTGCTGTCCTCTGACCTCCAGGACTACACTGGGGCGCGCACCCCCCCCCCCCCCGTACCACTCACATATAGCACACACACACACCTGTACCACATGCACACACACACCTGTACCACATGCACACACACACCTGTACCACATGCACACAGCACACACACACACCTGTACCACATGCACATAGCACACACACACACCTGTACCACATGCACACAGCACACACACACCTGTACCACATGCACACAGCACACACACACCTGTACCACATGCACACACACACACACACCTGTACCACATGTACACACACACACACACACCTGTACCACACAGCACACACTCACACACCTGTACCACATGCACACAGCACACACACACACACACACACCTGTACCACACGCACACAGCGCACACACACACCTGTACCACACGCACACAGCGCACACACACACCTGTACCACACGCACACAGCGCACACACACACCTGTACCACATGCACATAGCACACACTCACATTGATGATAATGAAGAACAACCTCGTCCCCTCCCCCCATGATGATTGTGCTTTTCATTTGGAAGATGAGACATGGTAACGCTTTAAGATTTTAAATACCATTTTCTTGCCTGGATGAGCCTGGATTTTTGATTTTTCACAGATACCACTGTCGTGGAACTCAGGCTGAAGTACTCTGCCAACAGGAGCCAGGGGCCAGAGGAGGGGAGGCAGACCGCCCAGACCAGTGTCTAGAACATGAAGTCTTGAATACGCATGAATGCTTTCTGGGCCAGTTACTGACTAGTAATAAAAGCTAAATATTAACAGCATTAAAAGCAAAATTCCTTTTGAACCTTTTGAACAAGGCATGGTGGTGCACACCTTTAATTCCAGAAATTGGGAGGCAGAGGCAGGCGGATCTCCTGAGTTTGAGGCTAGCCTGGTCTACAAAGTAAGTCTCTGTCTCACTGCCCCTTCCCAATCCTCCTGGTTCTTTTGAGATGCCTTAAGAGCACACAGCCTTTGTTTTCTTAGTCAAATCATTAGGAACTGTCAAGATTTAGTGAGACATTAAAATTGTATTTGAGGAGATTAATAACACAGAAATGTTGATTGTTAATATTTAGCAAATTCCCCCAAATGTGATATAAAATAACATTTTTTTTCAAGGCAGGGCTTCTCTGTGTAGCCCAGGCTGTCCTAGAATTTGCTTTGTAGACTAGGTTGACCTCAAACTCAGAGATCCACCTGCCTCTGCCTCCTGAGTGCTGGGCTTAAAGACATGTGCCAACACTACCCAGCAGTATAAAATAACAACCTTATAAAAATAAAGGAAAATTCTTATTTTTTTTTTGTTTTGTTTTGTTTTTCGAGACAGGGTTTCTCTGTGGCTTTGGAGCCTGTCCTGGAACTAGCTCTGTAGACCAGGCTGGTCTCGAACTCACAGAGATCCGCCTGCCTCTGCCTCCCTAGTGCTGGGATTAAAGGCGTGCGCCACCACCGCCCGGCCAAGGAAAATTCTTAGAACAGAAAATTTCACTAAACTCTTTAGAAATAGTAACCGTGGTGCCATTTGCGTGGTTAGGCTATAGGCGTTTTTTTTTTTTTTGTTGTTGTTGTTTTTTTTTTCCAGTTTCTGCAACCTTTACGGTTACTTTGTGGGAATGAAGGGATGATTACTGCTCTTGCAGGGGACCCAGATTCAGTTCTGAGCACCGTGCCAAAGGGAGAAGCTTCTAACCCCAGCCTCTGATTGTCCATCCCTCTATGGCCTTCTTGGTCTGCCTGCCCTTAGCCACATACATCACTAATAAGTAAGTTACTTTAGGGCTGGGATGGCTCAGGAGTTGAGAGGACCTGAGCTCAAATCCCGAGGCCCCATGTAAAAAGCAAGGCATGGCCACTTGTGTCTGTCACCCCGGTACTGTGGAATGAGAGACAGGAAGAGTGAGCGCTTGGGTTCGCTGCCTGCCGTCAAGGGAATGAGACTAATATGAGGATAGAGGCGACACCTCTGTCATCCTCTGGCCTGTGTTCATGTGTGGATCATGTGCAGATACTGCATAGCACATCCCCAAACCTACAAAAAACAGAGAAGCAGCCACCTCTCTTTTTAAAAAGTTACTTTAATAAACACATTAGATGCTGTAAAAATCCCCTTTAAAAAAAAGTCAATATCATTTTATGGAAAATAAATATGAACTATGTCTAGCCTTTTTATCTCTTTTGTTTGCATTTTTTGTTTGCTTTATTTTCCTCCCACTTCTTATGAGATACGAACATGAAGCAGTGCATGGCGCATGCCTGTAATCTCAGCAGGCTGAGTCCGAGGCCCGCCTGGGGAAAAAAAAAAAAGAAAAGAAAAAACGCCACTCATATAGTAAAATATTTTCATCTTTTCTCTTTTCGCTCACCCTGTGGTGGTGGATAAAGGGAGCAAACCTCCATTCAAATTAATGGGTTCTAGTCACCAGTTACCTTATTCTGGCCAGTGCCCCCCTCTCACGCTAGTCCTCCCCAGCCCCCCCCCCCCCCCCCCAGTTTTTACTTAGCACAGCCTGCTAGTCTAGCAGGGCAGTCTTGAGAACAGAATAATAGTTTTTAACCTCATGATTAGCTGCTGCTCTGTCTGGTCCCTGGGCAGTGTTGTTCTCTGAATAGTGCTGATTCCCAGCTGCTCAGCGCTGTGTCTCAGAGCCTTGAATGGATACTGGCTCACCAGGACTTCTCAACGGGCAGTGGATTTGGTTCATGCTTTTATAATATTCATTTTATGTCTGAAGATTAGAGTAAAATTGCCCCCAATAAACTGTTTGAGATAGGCTCCTACTGCATAGGCTGGCTTAGAACTTGCTGGGTAGACCAGGTTGACCTCAAATTCATGGAGATCCGCCTGCCTCTGTTTCCTGAACACTGAGATTAAAGGCGTGCCTTACCACATCCGGCAGCAAACTTACTATTTTAAATTGTCTGTCCGTCTGTGTGGGAGTATGAGCATATGTGTGCAGATGCCCTTGGGGCTCAAAGGCATTGGACTTCTTGGGTTTGGAGTTAAAGGACGCTGTTGGCTGACCTAACGTGGGCGCTGGGCAGTACATGCTCTTAACCACTGACCCATCGTTCCAGTCCCTCAGCGAACTTTTCAATTAACCAAGCTCCCTCTATCCTCTAGTGAGCTTGCACCTTGGATCCAGTGAGCATGGGCCTCCTAGGATCTAGAGAGCTTGGACTGCCCTTCCACTGGTGAAATTAACAAGAGAAAAACGCTTGCATACCCTTTGATATGCAGAGACATTCTGTATGAAAGTGTGGGTGAAGATTTGGAAGCCTACTCACCAAAGGATGACAGTGTGTGCAAAGAGAGAACATAGAGGAGAAAGGGGGCAGGTAGGGAACATGGATGTGTTCTATACGCTTGGTAATTGAAGTTTAACCTCCATCGGCAAGGGCCAATCAGAATCCTCTTTCTGGGACAGAGAAGGGAGTCAACTTTGTACCTGGGTGTGTCCTTTTCCTTTTGAAAATTTAAAAGGTCTGTTTATCTTATTTTATATGTATGAGTGTTTTGCCTGCATGAATGTGCGTGTGTCACGTGTGTTTCTGGTGCCAGCAGAAGAACTCAGAAGAGGCTGTTGGGTCCCCTGGAACTGGAGTGACAGATGGTTGTGAACCACCATGTATGTGGGTGCTGGGAACGGAACCCAGGTCCTCTGAAAGTGCAGCAAGTGTTCTTAGCTACTGAGCACTCTCTATGACCCCTGGGAGTGTCCTTGTAAGCTAAGCTTCCTTTATAGAAGGGCAACAGGTTCTGATTTGAGAGCTTTTTCTAGTTTTGATTGTTGCCTCCAGCTCACTTTATTCCTGAGAGTTTTTGGGTGCCATATCCTGGTCCCCTTGATTCTTGTGTACATATGACATAGGGCCACAGGAGTAATTACAAGACAAGCCCCCCCCCGAAAAAGGTTGATATTACTCATTGTGTGTGTGTGTGTGTGTGTGTAAGGGACACAGTGACAGAAGAGTGGGTCCCAGTGCAGCAGCAGCCGCCAGTGCCTGTGTCGAAGAAAGAGCGTGGATGTCGGGACCCTCCCAGTAGCGCAGACCAAAAGGAAGTTGCTTGGCACCGTGCCTCCTCTGTGTATAATAGACTAATTTCTGAGTGTGAGGGCATGCTTGCAGCTGTCGTTAAAGTGGGCAAATATTTTTTTTTTCCTAGAGAAATAGTGTATTTCACGAGCAGCTTCTCATTTTAACAGCCAACATATTTTTTTTGGCTGCTATTTGATGTCAAACATTTCAATTTTAGAACTATTTCTTTTGAACATCTTGGAGAGACTAGTGTTTGGAATTTTCAAGATAATAAATCCTTCATCAGCAGAGAAAGGCTTACAACAGAAGTGTGTGAAAACACTTGCGGAGGCGGGGAGAGGGGAGACGGCTCGGCTGGTAAAGTGCTCGCTGTGCAGGCTTGAGGACCTGAGTTCAGTCGCCAGCTCCCACCAAAAAGTGGAAGTGCCTGTCACCCCACTGCTGGGGAGGTAGAGGGTTAGAGATAGTCCTGCAGGCTCGATAGTCAGCCAGCCTCTCCTCCTCTCTCTCTCTCTCTCTCTCTCTCTCTCTCTCTCTCTCTCTCTCTCTCTCTCATGTGAGTGCACGCACCTTGCTGGAAAGAAATTTAGTGAGAATGAGAGAAGACTGAGTGGGATGGGGTAAATATAATCAAAATAAATTGTGTGTTTATAATATATATATATATATTTTTGTGTAGCCTTCACTGTCCTGGACATCGCTCTGTAGAAGAAGACCAGGCTGGCCTTGAACTCACAGAGATCTACCTGCCTCTGCCTCCTGAGTACTGAGATTAAAGGTGTGCATCACCACTGCCTGGCGAATAAATATATTTTTAAAGTATGGTGGATAGCAATTGAAGAAGATACCCAATATTAGCCATTTTACATGAAACATTTTATTTATCTGGGCATGCGTGAACATGTGCTATGGTGCACACATGGAGGTCAGAAACACCGTGGGAGTCAGTTCTCTTCCACCTTGTGGGTTCTGGGGAGCAAACTTATTTCCTCAGGTTTGGCAGCAAACGCAATTAGTGTGTGCTGAAGCATTAGGCTGGCCCCACCAAACGATTTGACCACAAATCTAAGGAGGAACTCCGCTTCCTTCCTTAGTTTGTTTCTCTCCCCCCAGAATAGCGTAGGACTAAGGTTCCTCCAAGTTGTCAAACCCTAAGGGGATGTCATTACAAGTAGAAATGGCCACCCTGCCTTAAAATACACCCAGGAAGAAGTGGACTGTTCAGCAACCCCTATCTTCCTCCCCCTTGCCTTTCCCCTTTTGTTGCAAAGCCCTTCAATAGCTCTGTTCTCAGAAGCATGGTCCAGCTCCTGGGTGGCTGGGAGAACAGTCTTCAGAAGCGGCCAGACAGTGTTCCAGGCACTCCACTGCAAATGGGGTGGCTTATACTCCAGCCTTCCCAGGCTGTAGCAGTGAACTTTGGATTGGGCTCTGGCAGGAACCTGGAAGTCTGTGTGCTGGCCCAGACAATATCATGTTATCCTTATGTCACAGTTGAAGAACCAGGACCTGAGAGGTGGAGGCTGGCGCGAGAGAGGCTTGCGGTCAGAGGCAAAGCTTTGGAATGAAAGCCAAACCTTCCGGCTCTTGCTCAAGTGCCCTCAGCCATGACATCCCACTCTCTAACCTCAGTTGACTTCTAGGGCCGTGAAAAAGCAGGGATAGGTGTTAATTCTGTTTTAATTCCAACGTTAAAGGAAAAATTAGAAGTGTTTCCTAACACCCCCAAGGAAGTCTTGTTTCCTAACGCTTGGATGTTAGCGAAGTTAACTGCGTAGCTACAGTCGAATCCTTCGTCACCGTGCTTTCTGATTGGCATCGCTTCCCTGCTGTTTTACTGTATACGTGAGTTTAGAATTTATGGCAGGGCTGTTGAAATGCCTTGGCAGGTGAAGGAGCTTGCCACCAAGTCTGCTAACCCGAGTTAAACCCTGAGGTCTACTTGGTGGAAGGAGAGAACTCACTCCTTTAGCTTGTCTGTTGACTCCCCCAAATGTACGCCCCCATAAATAAATGTAAAAAAATAAATAAAATTTATATCCACTATGTAAATGTGATTATAGTGTGTCTATCCTTTTCCTTAACCCCCCACGAGGATTTTAATATGTTGTGTAGCTCTGCTGCAGCTGGCTGTTCATCTAAGCTGTGAAATAGCCTTCCTGGGTGAGCTGCAGACTCCTCCTCCTATCAACAGGATTAGATTGTATCCACTTTAGCTACTCTGAACAGTTCTAGCGTGAACACTGAGGTCCTTGTATCTATGTAGGATTTCAGAGCAACCTTTTCTGCTGGCAGAATTTTACTAGGTCAAGAACAACTATGTTCATACTTCAGCCCAGGGTGGAGGCTAGTGTTTCTGGGCTGCGGGTACCAGCGCAAACCCTGAGCTCTAGGTGGAGGCTGGTGTTTCTGGGCTCAGGGTCCCAGCGCTAACCCTGAGCTCTGGATGGAGGCTGGTGTGTCTGGGCTCAGGGTCCCAGCGCAAACCCTGAGTTCTGGATGGAGGCTGGTGTGTCTGGGCTCAGGGTCCCAGCGCAAACCCTGAGCTCTGGATGGAGGCTGGTGTGTCTGGGCTCAGGGTCCCAGCGCAAACCCTGAGCTCTGGGGTGGAGGCTGGTGTTTCTGAGCCGAGGGTCCCAGCGCAAACCCTGGCTTCAGGCTGCTGCTGGGACCATGTGCAGCCTGTGCAGCTCTGGCCTGCAGCTGCTTTCCCGGCCCTGTTCACATCTCTGGTTTGTTGGGTCCTGTACCCCACTGTAGCTGGGTGTGAGCACTATTCATTTCTCAAGCACTGTACCCCATCCTTACTACCTCTGCTCCCCAGAGATGACCCTGCTGTATGTTTTCCTGAGAAAAATGATGAGGCTACCTTATGCCAGGCTCCTTCATCTATGTTTGCAAAGTTAAATCTTCCTGGAATGGATGGAGGAACACATTTCTTAATAGTTTCTGAGAGAGAGAGCCTGGCAGTGGTGGCACATGCCTTTAATCTCAGCATTCGGGAGGAAGAGGCAAATCTCTGAGTTCGAGGCCAGTCTGGTCTACAGAGCAAGTTCCAGGACAGCCAGAGCTGTTATGCAGAGAAACCCTGTCTCGAAAATCACAAACAAACAAAAACCTTTATCACCACTAAGCTTGGAAGAGCAAGGAAAAGAAAGTTTCCAAGAGAGAACTGGAGAGAGAGGACTAGGGGGAGGGCTGGAGAGATGGCTCAGCGGTTGAGGGCGGGCGCTTGCTGCTGAAAGAGGACCCATGTCTGGTTTCCAGCACTCACTCCACGTGGTGCATAACAACCTGGCCACCTGTATCTCATCTCCAGCTCCATCCCGCACCTCTGGGCTCTGGGAGACCGCACTTGTGTGCCTGCCTGTTTGAGCACACACCCACAGTTAAAAATAATTAAAAGAGTTTCTGAGTGGCTAAGGTGGAACCTATTTTGAGCTGCTCGTTAGATCTCAGACCCTCACCTCCAGTGATTCTGGTTTCTTCTCCAAAGTCCTTCAGTCTCTCTGGAGAGTACTTCATTCCTTCAGGTGATCCTCCCCACCTGCTTCCTCCTCCTCCCCAGCCCCAACTGGTCACTGTTCTTGGGGTTCTCCCAGTGCATCCTGGGAGTTTTCTTTTCTTTCCCTGTGGTTGAGCCCCAGCCTGCTTCTCACGTTCTTGGTGTTCTGTTTTCCAGACCCCAGTCCTTCTTGGTTTACGTTCTTCTTTTGCTGGAGCAGCCCTTTTAGTAGCTCCCAATACAGATTATAGTTTGGGAAAGCTTCACTTAGAGGTCTATTAACATACAGTTTACCGTCATAGCCTTCTCAATGCAGAGTGCAGTGGGGGGAGGCACATACTCGTTTCTGGTGTGACCATCACCAACCACACCCATCTCTAGAGCCAACCTGTCTTGCAAAACTGAATCTCTATCCACTGAAATAGTTTTGAGGCACTGAAATGGTTAACTTCTTAGCCCCACGTCTCTGAGCCCTCTGTGGCCATGATTTCACCTTCTGACTCTGAATTTTGGCTGTTTTGGGGAGTCCACTCGGGGAGTGGACTCATCCAACATTTGTGTGAGCTTTTGTCACCGCAGCGGATCCCCCACATTGCGTCTGTCAGGTCTGTTTATTTCTCTCTCTCTCTCTTACTGTTGTGAGCAGTTTCTAATCTTTTCTGCTGATTTAAGTGGTGCTGCTCACAAGACCCTGGGTTCAACCCCTAATATAAAACATAAGGAAGAAACAATCACAGCTTGTAATACTATATACTCTGGCGCGTCTCCTAGTCAGCAAATGCTCCCTATTTTGGAAGTTTGGTTTCAAGTGTTTTTAGAATTGCAGAAGCCACTCTCCAGAAAGCTTATCATTTCAGCAGCGTTACAGCTCTTCAGAGGTCTGGGCCATGGTCAAGGCCAACGGGAGGCAGCTCGGGAGGTGGTAGCGCTCCCTCAGGATGTGCTGATCTTGATTAAGTGGGTGGTGCAGGGGCACTGTTGGTGCGGGGACACTGTTGGTGCAGGGACACTGTTGGTATGGGGGTACTGTTGGTGCAGGGGTCCTTTTGGCACAGGGGCAGTGTTGGGTGTGAGAATTTTGTTGTGGAATCCTAATCCAGCAGCATCTGAACCTGAGCACTGTGACCTGCTTGAGTGCAGTGAATTGGTAGGTCGAGCCTCCGGGTCTCTTCTGGTTGCCATGAGAATAAAGTACCTGGGAGGAGATAATAAAGTACCAGCTCTGGAAACTTGGACCCGTTACTTCTGATCCAATGATGACTGCAGGTTAAAGGGACAGGATATTGATTGGAAAAAAATGGCTGGGTATCATGGTGCATGCCTGTAATCCGAGCCCTTGACAGGCAGAAACATGAGGATTGCTGCAACTTTGAGCTTAGCCTGGTCAACAAAGCAAGTTCCAGACCAGACAGGGACACATAATGAGATCCTGTCTTAAAACCAACTGATTAGCCCCGGAGATGATAGAAAAAGATGAAGAACTCTATGGCCCACGTGTCATTATTGTTTGATCGTGAGCTTGTAAACAGATTCAATTTAATAACTGTGAGTAGCTGAGAGTAGTCTTATCATTTATCAGGTGGATCTCTGTGAGTTTGAGGCCAGCCTGGTCTACTGCGGGAATTCCAGGACAGCCAGAGATACACAGAGAAATCCTATCGTGAAAACAAAAAACAAACAAAAACAAAAAAACAAAACAAAAACAAGAAGAAGAAGGAGGAGGAGGAGGAGGAGGAGGAGGAGGAGGAGGAGGAGGAGGAGGAGGAGGAGGAAAGAAAAAGAGTAAAAGGTTTTCTTTTCACATGTCATTTTTTTTTTTTTTTTTGTGACAGGATTTCTCAGCTTAATAACCCTGACTGTCCTGGAACTCACTTTGTAGACCATGCTGGCCTTGAACTCAAGAGATCCTGCTTGCCTCTGCCTCCCAAGATTTTAGTTGAAAACATTGTAGCCTTTCACAATCCGGAGTAAAGATCAAGACTTCTTTTAAAAGGGGAACTTCACTATTGTTTTGAGGTTTTAGAACCACTACATGCTGTAGTATTGCATAGGCAGCCACAGTCATTTAAAAATAACTTCTATTACTTATGAAAGTGTGGCTGTCGCTTTACGTGACTCATAAAGACAGAATTCCACAGCTTTCTGCTCAGTCTTAGTCACTTTAATGCCACGATATTAATTTTTTTATCCGAGTTTCTATGATGTCCCTGAAGAAGGTTCATTATTCTCTTTTGTGAATAGTCTCAGGGATTTAAATCATAATGCTGGCTTTATCTCATAGCTGTGGTCATGTTTACTAGGAAGGAAAGATGAGGCTGTACCCTCCTCACCTCCCATGCACCCCAGGAAGCAACCCTCTGCTCTCCTTCAGGGGAGTCAGCCCCCTGGCAGCCAAGTCTGGGAAGTTTCGTAGGCAGACTCTTGGGACTCACAGCCAAGGCCGCACACCTTTTTGCCTTCTCAATTCAAATCCTGAGAAATCCCTCAAAGCTTTCTTCTCTCCTCGCTCCCGTGTCTCATGGGCCCCATGTGACAAGTAAATCCCCCCCTGGAAATGCCATCTCTTCCCCATTGTTTGTCGTGAAGTATGTGTTGTGACTATCATCAGGCCTTATCTTTGGTCACATCCCTGTGACCGCTGTAGCATGTCTTCTAAAATCATGCCTATGAGTTTCCATATACTGGCGCATGCACAGCCCGGCAGGTATAATGGAAGTCTGAGGCTAGCTAGTGGGAGTTGGCTTTTCCCTCCGTGTGAGGTTTTGGAAGGAAACTGATTGTTGGGCTTGACGGCGAGAGCTCTAACCCGCTGACCCATCTCTCTGGCTCTGTCACCTAGTTTGATAACTCATCGTACTAAGTAAGAAAGAGTTGCAGCCTTTCTTTGGGCTGCCATCAGCTCCCAAATCACGACATGGAGGCTTATTATTACTTATGAGTGCTCAGTCTTTTCTTAGGCTTATTCCTAGCTAGCTCTTAGAACTTAAATTAACCTGTTTCTCTTCATCTATGTCTTGCCTCGGGGATTTTTTTACTCTTCTTTCCTTCTGTATGCCCTACTCTGTGTCTAACTGGCTGGCAGCTGGCTGGCCCCTGGGCGGCTCCCTCTTTTTCTCCCTCATTCTCCCCTCTCAAGCCTAGATTTCTCCTCCTGTGTGTTCTCTGTCTACCAGCCCCACCTATCCCTCCACTGCCTAGCTATTGACTCCAGCTTTTTATTAGACCAATCAGGTACTTTAGGCAGGCAAGGGAAAGCAGCAACACATTTTTATATAATTTAACAAAAGCAGCATAAACAAATGTAACACATCTTTGCTTTGTTAAACAAGTGCAACATAAACGCAACATACTGTTACGTAGTTAAAGTAATATTTCACAACAAGACAGTATTTAGGACAATAATCAAACACTTGCAATTCTTTAGTCTTCAGAGTTGTTATTAACTATTGTTAATAACTATTGTTATTATTACTTCAGGGTTTGTTATACAGCCCAAGCTAGTCTTGAATTTGCGTTCCTCATGCTGCTGCCTCTTGAGTCTTGGGCCTACAAGTGTGTGATAAAATTCTTGGCTTTTGGACTGACTTTCTTTGATTTTGAGACAGGGTCTGTATCCCAGACTGGCTTCAAATTCACTATATAAGCCAAGAGTGACCTTGAACTTCTGATTCTCCTGCTTCTACCTATTCTGGGATTATAGGTGCACACCATCATGTTTGATTGGGTAGGGTGCTGAGGCTTGAACTCTGGGCTCCATGCACACAAGCCAAACACTACTAACTGAGTCACCTCTCCAGCCACCGGGATTCAACTCTTGGTTCCATTATTTATTAGCTGTGTGTCCTTTGACAATCTATATCCTATTTACGAGTCTTGGCTTTGTCTTGTCAAAGGGGAACATTATGGTCCTTTATACAGCTGTTATAATGAGCTGAAGACTCAAAGTGCTTAGAGCAATGCCCATGCTTAAGGCATATAGTAAGTGCTACAAATGCGGGTGCTATTCTTATTATTCCTTCCACCCTCTTTTAACATAGTCCTGGCATGAAACAGTACAGTGGTCACCATTAGGGAATTCATTTGGAATTCAGTTTTCTCTTGTTAGAACGAAATGACACTTTTTCTCTACTTGGGCCGTGGGAGCTGTAGGATAAGGGAAGGGGTAGTGGAGGGCCTCGTTATGTTCACAAGGCTGAGAAAACCTGTTCCTTCTTGGCCATCAGGGTCCTGGTCCTGTGAGCTAATGAACAGCGTTTCCTTTTGTTAGTCTGAACCAACTCAGCAGAGCAGCGTGGTAACCGCAGGCTGTTCCTGACGGATCTCAATTGAGGAGAAACAAATTAATTATTAACAGAGTGTATGTCTTAGGTAAAATCTTTAACATAGTGGTCCACAGAAGAGAGACTGATGGGAGGGTTTGGATAATAAACACCAGAGAATAAAGGATGGGAAGGGTTTGGGACTGTGTAATGATTTTTATCCTTTGCATATTTTAGTCTGTTTAATATTTAATATGCCCGACGAGCTGTTAGCCTCAAACTTATTTTTTAGTTTTCCCTCCAACATTTTCTTATAAGGAATTGGTAATGTATATCAAAGTTAGAGAATTTTGATTATATTTAATATACGGAGTCCTCCTTTCTTTATAGTCTTGGTGATTAAGCCCAGGGCATCAATTTTATGCTAGGGATGAACTCTGCCCCTGAGTTACACCCTCAGCTCCAATGTGCAGATTCTTTCGTGCGTGTGTGCGTGCATGCATGCATGTATGTGTGTTTTGGGGGGGGGGTAGTGTTTCGAGACAGGATTTCTCTGTGTAGCCTTGGCTGGCTTGGAACTTGCTCTGTAGACCAGGCTGGCCATGATCTCAGAGATCCGCTCGTTTCTGCCTCCCAAGTGTTGAGTTTAAAGGTATGCTCCGCCACCACCCAGCCCCGATAGCAGATTCTAACATTAACTTTTCACTTACTCCCTTTCTCATAGAACCCTATATAAGTTTCCTGTTTGATTAGTTTGATTCTGGTTATTTGATGATCTGGATGAGAGAACTCGCCTTTTATTCTCAGTCTGCAGAAGTTGATAGTGATGCCCATGTACACAAAACAATGGTTTTTAAAGGGTTATGGGTTGTGAATTACTTTTATTGGGAGAATTCTCCAATGACAGAGGAGGCTCAGTGATAGAATACATGCTTGGATGATGTATGAGACCCGATTTCAGTCTCCAGTACTAGAAAAGAATGACTCAAGATGGAGTTAAGAGAGAAGTATAGAAGAAGAAGTCCTTGGGAAAATAATGTAGCACTCTTCAAGACTCTGGCTATTCATGGTTTTAGTTTCACTTTGCCGGCTATGCAGGCTCAGCCTTACTGTTTCCAGTAAGCGGCAACATTTATGGCCTGCAGAAGGAACCCAGGGAGTTCAGAAGTTTTAAAGAGAAACCCTTGTGAGCTGAAGGCCAAAGATAGCAGTGGCTGTTGACTTTGCTCTCTCCAGCCACACTGCCGGGTGTTTCTGGATCTGAAGGGCATAGCTTCCTTTCCACATCTTGCACAGAACCAACAAGGCTAGTTCTTTTGGCATTCTGCCAGCAGCTCCAGAGCGCCTGAACAGGTCACAGGGCACAGTCCTGATGATGATTCAAGAAGGTGTGGCTACTCCGTTCATGTACTAAGGAAACCCTCCCCGAGAGCCCTCGCTCTTCGAGAGGCAGATTTGGCTTTTGCCGTTTCCTGTGTGTTTACCAGACTTGTGGAGCTGCAGAGTTATTAATGGACGTTTTATTCCTTTCTACTTTCAGTTCCCCTTAACTGAGATGGACGTGGTCTAATCTCCACCGAGTCAAAGAATGGCCACGAGCCCTGCGCTTCCCACGGAAGACGGACAGGTGTCCTTGGGCATTGACGATCTTCACTTTTCATTGCAAGGTAAGTTCAGAGTTGGAAGGAAGTGGGAAACTTACCTTCCTCTCATGCTGGGCCCTGTTGGTTTCTCTACCTCCTGTGGTTTTGAAAACTAAGTGAAGAAGCCTAGAAAGCAGTATCAGACTGTCCTTCTAGCTCAGCCCTTTGCTTTCAAGGAATCCTGGAAGGAATTGGTTACCTTTGGTTTTTTCTATATACATGTATATTTATTTGCAGTCTAAATTTAAAAACTAACCACAGTTTGCTTGGCATTGTTTCCACTTTTTGTGTCACACACACACACACACACACACACACACACACACACACACACACACAGAGAGAGAGAGAGAGAGAGAGAGAGAGAGAGAGAGAGAGAGAGAGAGAGAGAGAGAGAAGCTTTGACACACGCATCTGTATTTTGTCCTATTAGGCAGAAACTGTATTGTTATTGGTGGGTGAGATTTCAGTGATAGGAATCTCACATGTACATCCACAGCCAGTCTTCTGGAAAGTGTTTTCTGTTGCGCTTAGCCGTATTTCTGTTGCCCCTTCAAAACTTCATTAGCTAGTGAACTTTCCATCTTTGTTCTTAAATCTTGGTGTTGTAGCAAGCTGGTATAGAAGTGAGGTTATGGCAAATACTTAAAAACATTTATGAAACTCCTTTTAAAATTAACCTTAAAGTTAAGGGCAGTATGATGCACCAATTAAGATGCTTCATAAAACTGCAGGTTTTGAGTCTTTTTTTTGGGGGGGGGGTAAATATTCTAAAATGACTTTCTGATACCCTCCTTTTAAGTTTATTTTATTTTTGGAGACAAGGTCTTGTTATGTAGCCCAGGCTAGTCTCTCTAGTTTGCTCTTCCAACCTTTTCCTCTTGAGTACTGGGAGGCATGTGCCTCAAATATTTTCTCTTTGAATCTGCTTTCAATAATTAGCTTCTTGTCTTTGGGGTTCAGATGTAAATTCATATCTATTGGAATAGACTATATCTCTTTGCATCATATTTTTAAAAAGATATATTGTTTTCTGGTTATGGAGGCACACACCAGTAAAGTTGATGCCCAGGAAGCAGAAACTGGAAGATTATGGGCTAGCATGGACTACTTATCTAGACTCTGTTCCAAATAAAATCCAAGACCCTCCAAAAAAGGAACAATTTTAGTTTGTATAAAGTAAGAAGTATCTATTTGTTGGGAGGTAGTCTTTGAGATAAAAATTAAAAATCTTTCATTTTGTACTTTTGAATAATATAATCACAAGTAGCTGAAATTCAATTTTTATGTAAAGGAAAAAGATCAGTGTTCTTGTTGACACTGGCTGCAAAAAGTTGCCTGTCCTCGTGTTTCTCACGCTGGCTCTGGTCCTTTAGTAGTCATTGAATTTAGCTGAGAGACTGTGTCTTTTGACCATTAGCCCCTCATCCGTGTAATACAGATTTTAGCTGCAGCTGTGTTGAAGATGGAGGGTCACGTGACACGAAGGGCTTTTAGCAGGTGCCTGCCACAAATAGGGACTCAATAAATACAACTTCTTTTTATTTGCTTCTAATAAGTTTTTCTGAGTAGAAGTTTTGTACAGCACAGCTCTAGTAGAGGCTTCATGGTATATAAGACAAAAACTAGTAAACCAGAAGTGTGCCTACTGGTTTTTGTTTGCTATTTGCCTTCAATGGCTTCTCGTCACATGTAGGTGAGGCGTGGTGAGGCCTGTAGGTTCTCTCTACCCTGGTGCCTTTTTCTCACCCTCATCTCCCTGTAACTCACTCCACATCTGCCTAAGAAGCTGTAGTCCTCCCTCCCATGTGCTCGGTGTAGGATGCTTCCTCTAGGCTGGGAGAAGTTCAGCTTATCCATCTCAAGGCCAGCTGGCCTTGGCCTTCTCCGTAAGCTGCCCCCCGCCCTTCCTCCTCTTCGATTACCCCTTTATCTCTTTGAGACCTTGTAGATTTGTGATTATTATACTTAATAACACTTCCTTGCCACAGATGGGCTTCCTGAGTTCTGTGTAGCGCCTCCAACTTACCAGTTTTTTTAAAAATATTTATTTATTTATTTTGCCAGTGTTCTTTATGCAATGCCACTTGGTCCTCCCCACCTCACATCTTTGCAGAACAGAGATGCTGTAGCTCGGGACGATGTCACTGGAGTCCCGCAGCTGGTGAGCAGCTGCGCTGTTCCTTGCTTTTGCTCTGCACCCTTCTGGCCTGCTGAAGAACAAAGTAAATGAGGGAATTCGGCTCATGGTTTTTCTCTGGCTGGTTTTAAATTGGAGACTTAACTCTGTTCCATCCACAGCACTAGAATGTGGATAGGGGATTTCAGGTTCCTAGGTTGCCTAAAATAACAAATTACTGAGAAATGTGTGATTTTTGTATAACGTGCTTTGAAGTGTATGGTTTACTTTTCAATAGGAGACGAGGATGGGCTAAGTAGCAAGGGGAAGTGATGCCTGTGTTCTCTGGATCATTTGCTTGCGTGATGGATGCAGAGGGTTGTGTCGATGCTTTGCTTCATGGGTAGGAGAAGCAGAAGGACATCATGGTATCATCATGAGTTCACGTTAGCCAGGGACACTCAACATACATACATGCACATTGCCTAGACTTTCCAGTCTAAGCAGGATGAAGACAACACATGGAATGACTCTGTGTCCCAAGCCTAGGCTCCATGTCGTTTGCATGTTTATGAAGGTTCTTCCAGCCCCAAATGACCCAGATGAAGGGAGGGCAGGGCAGGGAAGGGGGAGGAACTTGCATGTATCAAGTTGTGAAGGCAACTTTGGTATCACAGTAGGATTATTACTTGTTTGGGCAGCAAATATGTAGATAAAATGTTTCCATAAAGTTCAACTTAGCTGAAGGCTGTTAATAAGAGCCATAAAAGCATTTGAGGGGCCAGCACGAGGGCTCAGTGGTTAAAGGCAATTGCGGAGCAAGCCTGGTGACCTGAGTTTGATCCCTGGCATCCAGGTTGAGCTGGAAGGAGAGAACCGACTCCGTAAAGTTGTCCTTTGATCTCCATAGGCATGTCATGGCACGTGTACACAATACGACAAGAGTAATATTTTTTAAAATATTTATTTATTTATTATGTATACAATAGTCTATCTGTATGTCTTCAGGTCAGAAGAGGGCACCAGACCTCATTACAGATGGTTGTGAGCCATCATGTGGTTGCTGGGAATTGAACTCAGAACCTTTGGAAGAGCAGGCAATGCTTTTAACCACTGAGCCATCTCTCCAGCCCCAACAGTAATATTTTTATTTACTAATAATAATTAATTTTAAAAACATTTGGTTTCTTTTCTGATGTAAAAGGCCTTGTATTCTCTTAGATTTTGTGCTTGCTAGTACTTTACAGTTAAAGGAGGAGGAGACCTCTGTAACGTGGGGGCACAGGGTGCTGTTCACAAGGAAGTGTGCTTTCTTTCCTGTTCATTTAGAACCTGTCTCAGAGGCAATAGAGACAGAATAATCAGTAGAATGGCCCGATTAGGCCACAATGTTTATTTTGTTGTAAAACAGACAAACGCTTATTTAAGGTGAGGAAAATTTGGTCATGCCTTGGTGCAGAAATCTGTACAGGAATGTGGTAACTCATAGAACAGAACGGTAAGCAGTAAGTACCGGACAGCCAGCCTCCCTCCCTCCCTCCCTCCCTCCCTCCCTCCCTCCCTCCCTCCCTCCTTTCACCCTTTTTCTTCATTCATTCATCCTTCCCTACTTTCCTCTGTCCCTCCTTTCTCCTCTTACCCTCCCTCCTCCTTTATTTCCCTCTCTTCCTTCCTTTCTTTTTTTTTTTTTTTGGTTTTTTGAGACAGGGTTTCTCTGTGGTTTTGGAGCCTGTCCTGCAACTAGCTCTGTAGACCAGGCTGGTCTCAAACTCACAGAGATCCGCCTGCCTCTGCCTCCCGAGTGCTGGGATTAAAGGCATGCGCCACCACCGCCCGGCCTCCCTTCCTTTGTTTTCTCTTTTCCATTCTTCTTTCCCTTCTTCCCCCTCTCCCTTCCTTCTCCTTCTCCCCTTTCCTTCATCCTCCCTTTCCCCTTCCCACCCTCCAGTGTCTCAGTGTGTAGCCCAGGCTGAGCTGGAACTCACTGTATAGAACAGGCTGGTCTCAAATTTGTGGGCCATCCTTTTGACTTTGGTTTGGGAATACTGGGATTACAGGAGTTTGGCTTGATTTCTGAAGAAATTTTTGAGAGTTTTCATTTTTTATTTTGTTTTGACAAGTCTTGTTATGCAGGCCTGGCTGGCCTAGAACTTGCCATGTCGAACAGGGCCTTGAATTCAGAGATCCACTTGTCTCTGCCTTCCAGTGCTAGCGTTAAAGGTGCGTGCTATTGTGCGTAACTTGAGACACAGTTTGCTTTGTCTGTCTTGCAAAGGGAAGAACATTGAGGTGTTCAAATGTCTAGGGACAGGATGGAATGGTGGACACAGACATGAGGCACTGACTTTACAGTGTGAGGGATATTGGCTTCCCAGGCTGGCTCAATCATGAGAATTCTTTTGGTTAAGGTGCTAGGTTAATACCAAACCCTTTGCCCATGCAAAGCACTCACTTCACCACTGTATCACCTGCCTAGTCTCTCTTGATAAATTCCAAAGGGAGTTGGAGGCAAGGTTGAACTGTTTTGAATATTTCCCATCTTCTTTTCTGAAATTGTTAAATTATTTTACACTGAGCTAGCAGATATAACACACAGGCCCCGAAGGATACTATAGCATCATTGTGTTTTCACAAATAGGGTAGGCCAGTGCTTTAAAGAAAGCGTCTAGCCCCAGAATGTTCTTAATTAGTCAGAGACCTAGGGAGGGACCGTGTTCTGTTAGTTACTTCATCCACTGCGAGAGGAATTAACGATCATGTGACCAGGCTGGGTACTGCTGCGTCTTCAGCTGTCACCGAGGACCTGGGTGAACACACATCAGCCCAGTTAGTTTGCCATCTATGTTCATATGTTTTATTTAGTACCGTTATCATCTAGATGACATATTATAAAAGATTAAAAACATCTACTCCAGGGTTGCTCTAGGACTAGGTAGTGAAATTTGATCTTTGCTTCTAGATTATTACTCCATTTAAATGGGTTCATTATTGACCGAATATTCTTCTGGAGAGAAATTTTCTATGTCTGTCGGTCTGTCTGGTCTGTCTTTTTCTTCTCCTCCTACCCCCAACAGTGTAGCCCTGACTGTGCTAGAACTCACTGTCTAGACCAGGCACGCATCAGACTCACAGAGAGCCACCTGCCCCTGCTTCCTAAGTGCTGGGATTAAAGGCGTGCACCTTTCCATGTATTTTTTTACTTCTAGTAACATTAATGTTTACCCAAGTTAAGATAACATAATTATGGCTAGGTGGGAATAAATGTTGAAACTGAACAGGCACATCAAGAGTTCAAGACCAGCCTGGGCTTCATAGCAAGACTACCACAAAAACAAAGACATAAAATGGTTTTTTTTTTCATACCAGAGGAGAAATTAGTAATTTGTGTTTAGTGGGAGAGGTTGTAAAGTTCGATAATGAGATGGATGGTTATTTTTTCAAAATGACTTATATTCATTCATTCATTCATTCATTTCCTGTATGTGTGCACGTGCATGTGTGCCGTGGCCCCCGCGAAAGCCACAGGCCAGCCTTTGGGGGCTAGTTCTCTCTTCGCACCCTGTGGGTCCTGGGGATCAAACTCAGGTTGTCAGGGTCAGTAGCTGGCACCTTTACCCACCGAGCTATCTTGCCAGCCCTGTGGTATTTAATTTTCAGTTGGTGCCTGTCAAGAGCCAGCCATGTGCAGAGGCTAGGCATTGATGACATAGACAGAAATGGGCTGAACACCTTGTGGCTCGTGGCATCTGGTGTCTTTCCGCCTGCAGACATCTGGCGGAAGTGACGTCCTTAGGATAAGTTAGGTAGGTGTTTAGCTGTCCAGGGTCACCATCTTAGTTTTGATGTCAATCATACAAATGCAAAGCAGGACCAGAAACGTCTGGGTTATCTTTTGATGTTTCAATAAGGGATAAAAAAAATCTAGTTTATAAAATATATTGATTACGGACTGAGTTATATATTCCTTCCATTATTGAAAAAAAATCAGATTGGGTCTGGAATACAGTTCAGTTGGGATAGGACCTGCATGACAGGAATGAAGCCCTGGGATGGAGCCCTAGTACCACAGAGGCTATACAGGTGGTACACGCCTGTAGTTTCAGCACGTGGAGGTGGAGGCAGAAATTCAAGATCATTCTTGGCTTTGGATGTCGCTTGCATCAGTAATCTTTCTGAGTCTTGAGAGTGTTTGATAGACACCTTGCATAGGGTGTTCTCATATTGTCATTGCAGCGAAGTTCCGGAATTCGCAAAGCCTCCAGTAAACAATGTATAACAAAAAACTTAGTGGTTGTTCCAGTATTCAAAACCAAGGGTTAAAGCCACCAAGATGGCTCAGGTAAGGGTGCCTATCACCAAGCCTGATGACCTGATTTTGGCTCCACTCCCGCAAGTTGTTCTCCGACCTCCATGCATGCATTGTGTCATGTGTACACGCACATGCGCAAATAAATAAATGTAATTTAAAAAAAAGCCAAAAACCAAACTCCCTCTAACAAAAACAAAGGTCTCTAAAGCCCTCGATAGAGTTGTTCCGTGTGCGCGGTGCCAAATAGGATGAAAGCAGTGTGGGTGAGCGCGGCATGAGGGGGGGTGGGAGGTGGCGCGGCATGAGGCAGGGAACGCGTGCTGTGTTTCTGGGAGAAAATCTGCTCTACCTTAGGGCTGTGAGAGTGAACTCCCTATGTCTGAGAAGAGAAACAGGATCCGTGGGAGGTTCTGGGGAATATTTCCGTTCATGACGAGCGAAGAGGAACAGAAGATAGGTGTTCGCAAATACCAGTTTTTCTTTGCTGACTGCTTCGTACTGCTCGGTTACTCTCTATAATCTCGTGGGTCTGCTTTTTGCTGGTTGGATCATTATTCTCTCCAGGGGAAACAATTAAGCTAGAGCTCCTTCCAGACTGTTAGTTTTGTATTGTAACAACAGACGACATCCAGAAAGTTTCATAATATCTTTTTTTAATGCTTGTTTGGAATGTTGTTTGCTTTGGCATCACGAAGGTTTATGATCTTAAAAATATTCTGAATAAGTGAAAAATAAAACCAAGAACTCTGGTAATGTTTGCATAATAGTGTTTTTAAGAAAAATATCCCCGCCCCCTTAGGTTCATGCTTAGCTTTGGCTTCTGGGAATTTTGGTTCTGTTTTCTCAAAGAGTGTGGAGATAAGCTTGCATTATTCTGGGTCAGTTACATTTGAAATTAGGGCAAGATAAATCCAGGGTCATTTAGAATCTTATTAAAGTGGGTTAACAAAGATCTCATTCATTGCTTATAGAAATAAAAACCCATTTTAATTAGCCCCATGAGAGATGCAAGGTTTTCTGAGCTTGCATATGTGTGTGTGTGTGTGTGTGTGTGTGTGTGTGTGTGTGTCCGGGCTGTAAATATTCAGAGCTTGAAGTAAGGAGTAAGGAAAAAATTAAACTCAAGCCGCTATCACGAAAATAGGAAATTAAGAGCTAATACAGCATATTAATTTGTATGTGCTTGATGGGTCAAGTGTGTGATTTGATGGTCTGAAATGCAGAGATAAAAAAAAAAAGTGTCAACAGTTTTCCTCATCTGCTTCTACCACTGGTGACGGTAATGTCTCTGTTTCTGTTTTCCTAAAGAAGTCAAACCACACGTGCTTGCATTGAGCATGGGAGCCGAGGTTCACAGTGTATTTGTGAACGGTGTGTATACTCATCAGTGTGTGTGTGTGCCCATGCTTGTGAATGGTGTGTGTAATTGTCAGTGTGTGTGTGTGTGCCTGTGCTTGTGAATGGTGTATGTAATTGCCAGTGTGTGTGTGCTAATGCTTGTGAATGGTGTATGTACTTGTCAGTGTGTGTGTGCATAGGCCAGAGACTGATATTGGGTCTTTTTCTTTGATCATTGTCCATCTTTATTTTCTTTAGTTAAAAGTATTTTATTTTAATTTTTTAAAATAATTTTTACATTTATTTATTGTGTATGTGTACACTCATACCACAATACCCATATGGAGGTCAGAGGAAAAATTAAGGGACTTGATTCTCTCCTTCCACCATGTGGGTCCTGGGTATCAGATGTCTTCAGGCTTGGTGGCAAGTGCCCTTGTCCACGGAGCCATCTCCCCACCCTTCACCTGGCATGTTTGTGGTCACTTGAATGTGGTAGAAAAGGGAATTTGTGAGTCATCAGACAAATGGAATAATTGACGTTCTCTACATGTATCTTTGGAGGACTTAGATGAGCAGTCTCTTCTGGATTTTAGCCTGAAGAAGTCTATGGAAGGAATCCTACTGCACACCTTGAATGCTTCCCGCCCCCTTTATAATGCAGGGGATTGTTGGGTGGATCAGGGTGCTGTATCACAAAGTGTAGGGCACCTGGCTCAAATGCAGAGTGTAGACAGCCCTCTCCATGTTTGAGAAGTGTTTAATGTCTTTCCAAACATTGGGTGTTAGCCTTTGGTTCAGCTGAGTGGATTTTTTTTAGTTTATTTTTATTTTATGTGTATGAATGGTTTATCTTTGTGTATATCTATGCACCATGTATATGCCTGCTGCCTGCAGAGGCCAGCATAGGGTGTTGGATCCCCTGGAAATGGAGTTCCAGATGGTTCTGTGCTGGGAATTGGACTGGAGTCCTCATCTCTCTAGACCTTTGAGTAGGACTTTTCATAGTAGGAATTAATTTTCCTGTTTGTATGTTTTATTGGCAGAACTTCCAGGGGGTTGGTGTTTTCAAACCAAACCATTTCCAAAGAGTGGGTGAATTCAAACTTAACACTGAGATGAACAACTGTTGATAAGCTTTGAACAACTGGAGCCGCAATGCTTGTATGCCAGCTGGATTAGATAGCAGGCAGGAACAATATGAGTGTGTGGTAAATATGTAGCCAGTTAGCTGGATTTAGTGATAGTGCTTGGTGTCTTAGGTAGGATTCCTATTGCTGTGATAAGCAACTTGGGGAGGAAAGGGTCTTTTTGGCTTAAACTTGTAGTCCATTACTGAAGGAAGACAGAACAAGAACTCAAACATGGCAGGAACCTGGAGGCAGGAACTGATGCAGAGGTGTGATACTTCCTGGATTGCCCAGTCTGCTTTCTTTTTTAAAAAAAATTTATTTTATTTGTTTTTAATTGAACTGTACATCTTTCCTCACTCCCCTTCATTTCTCTCCTCTCCCTTTCCACCCTCTCTTCTGCCCCCCACCCACAAGATCTTGTCTTTTTTTCTGTCCTAGGCGGATCCATGAATATTTATCTCTCTTAGGGTCTTCTTTGTTGTCTAGGTTTTCTAGGATTGTGACTGTTGATGTGGGATTCCCCTTTGTATGTTGTGAATTGGTAATAAAGAAACTGGCTTGGCCTGATAGGGTAGAACAGAGCTAGGTGGCAAAAACTAAACTGAATGCTGAGAGAAAAGAGGCAGAGGCAGAGAGAAACCATGGAGCTGCCGCCGGAGACAGACATGCTGAAACTTTGCTGGTAGGCCACGACCCCGTGGTGATGCACAGATTAATGGAGATGGGTTAAATTAAGATGTAAGAGTTAGCCAATAAGAAGCTAGAACTAATGGGCCAAGCTGTGATTTAATTGATACAGTTTCTGTGTGGTTATTTCAGGTCTGAGATGCCAAATGGCCAGAATGACCAAGCAGCCCTCCTTACAACAGACAGTAGGCTGGTTATTCTTTGTTTTATGTCTAAAAGTACCCACTTATGAATGCATACCTATTTTTCTTTCTGGGTTATCTCACTCAAGATGGTGTTCTCTAGTTCCATCCATTTGCCTGCAAATATTAAGATACCAGGAATTTTTAAATTTTTTTTCTGCTGAATAGTACTACATTGTGTAAATGTACCACATTTTCTTTACCCATTCTTTGGTTTGAGGGGCATCTAGGTTGTTTCCAAGTTCTGGCTATTATGAATAGTACTGCTACAAACGTAGTTGAACAAATGTTCTTAATGGTGTAGTTGAATTGAGTATCCTTCGGGTATATGCCCATGAGTGGTATTGCTGGGTCTTTAGGTAGATTGATTTCTAATTTCCTGAGAAATCGCCATACTGATTTCCAAAATGGCTGTACATGTTTCTACTCCCACCAGCAATGGGGGAATGTTTCCCTTACCCCACATCCTCTCCAGCATAAGTTGTCATCAGTGTTTTTGATCTTGGCCATTCTGACAGGTGTAAGATGGTATCTCAGAGTTGTTTTGATATTCATTTCTCTGATGGCCAAGAATGTTGAGCATTTCCTTAGTATCTTTCAGTCATTTGAGATTCCTCTGTTGAGAGTTTTCTCTTTAGGTCCGTACCCCATTTTTTATTGGATTATTTGTTTGTTTGATGTCTAGTTCCTTAAGTTCTTTTTTTAAAAATATTTATTTATTATGTATACAATATTCTGTCTGTGTGTATGCTCGAAGGCCAGAAGAGGGCACCAGACCCCATTACAGATGGTTGTGAGCCACCATGTGGTTGCTGGGAATTGAACTCAGGACCTTTGGAAGAGCAGGCAATGCTCTTAACCTCTGAGCCATCTCTCCAGCCCTCCTTAAGTTCTTTGTATATTTTGGAAAAAGAGCTTCACCAACCCACATCTGACAGAGGACTGATCTCCTTAAGTTCTTTGTATATTTTGGAGATCAGTCCTCTGTCAGATGTGTGTTTGGTGAAGATCTTTTCCCATTCTGTAGGCTACCATTTTGACTTATTCACTGTGCCCTTTGCTTTCAGAAGCTTCTCAGTTTCATGAGTTCCCATTTATTAATTGTTTTTCTCAGTGTCTATACTACTGGAGTTATATTTAGGAAGTGGTCTCCTGTGCCAATGCACTTTCTCTTCTATGAGGTTCGGTGTGGTTGGTTTTATGCTGAGATCTTTGATCCATTGGATACCTCCAACCCAGGGATGGCTCCACCCACAATGGGCTGGGCCTTCCCCATCAATTCCTGATTAAGAGAATGCCCTGCAGCCTGATCTTATGGAGTCATTTTCTCAATGGAGTCTTCAAATGATTCTAGCTTGTGTCAAGTTGACATAAACTAGTTAGTGCCATGATTTCTCTGTCTGAGAGTAGGCTTCTTCAAGGGGGACAGTTTAAGACTGATCAGGTAGCAAGCACAGAGATGACTCACTGAGTTAAGGGACTTGTGGCGAAACCTGAAGAGCTGAGTTTGATCCCCAGGATCATGCACATGCTGGGAGGAGAGAACCAACTCTTCAGCTTGTCCTCTGACCTTCACATGCATGCACGCACACACACACACCATGTAATACCAGTAGTGATTAAAACCAAAGCAAACCACAGAGGGCATCGGTGCAGAGTGGAGAAGAGCCGTCCACCATGTAATAACAGTAATGATTAAAACCAAAGCAAACCACAGAGGGCATCGGTGCAGAGTGGAGAAGAGCCGTCCAATTTGAGGTAGTAAGTATGGGACAGCTCTGAGATGGAGGCGCATAGACAAGGTGAATTCATATAAAAGAGGAAACAATCACGTGATGGGTAAGGGTTGGTCTGTGCTGATATTGGAAAGCCAGGCAAGGCAGAGATGCTTCAGGAAGAGATTCAGCAGTTCTGAGGTCAGGTGTGTGGATGGAAGCCATGCTGGGACTTTTTTTTTTTTTTAATTTTTGAGATAAGTTCTCACTCTATTGCCCAGACTAGCCTCAACCTCCCGTGTGCTGGGATTATAAGCCCCCGCTACCATGGCTGGATTGGAAGCCCTCAGTTAGGGAAGTAATATGATCTGATTTGCATTTTGCAAAAGGCCACTTCAGTGCTGCAGGGGGAGGGACCTGGGAGGATGAGGAGAGCAAGGGAGTCAGTTAGGATGCTTTTGGAGGTACTTTAGGAGAGGTATCATGGCAGTCTGGGTCAGGGCATGTATGGGATGAATGAAAAAGAAATACGTTTGGAGTTGGTTTTCTGCTTCTATCTTGTGGGACCAGGGGTCAAACTCAAGTTGTCAGCCTTGGCCACCATTGCCTTAACCCACCAAGTCATCTCACTGGTCCCTATCATGTTTTTCTTACGTATAGGTTAATTTACTCTTAAAGTTTGATTTATTTACTTGTTTATTTATAATTCAACATTTAAAATTCATTAATAATTAATTTGTCAACAAGGTCCTCTATGTAGCCCTGACCTGCCTGGTATTTACTATAGCGCAGGGTGGCTTCAAGCTTAGGACAATCCTTCTGCTTCAGTTGAGTGCTAAGGGTACAGGCATGGTCACTGTGCCTAGCTCACAACAAATACTTTTGTGCATACCTTGTGTATAAGACACTTTGCTGACTGAGCATGTGGGGTCATACATGGCACACACTTTTCAGAAGTATCTTTGATTCCAGGGATCCACCCCCACAAGTATGTCGACAGAATCATACATACAAAGTGATCTGTACTGAAAGGATGGGAGACGTACTATGGAAGAGTAAAGTTGGGGGGGGGCACCTCATTCTGACTGAGAGTTAGGGAAGGGTCCCCAGAGGAAACACTGTTAGAACATGAGCAGGGTGAGGATGGAGAAGCCGATTGGGTAATGGAAACAGCGCAGGACAGAGCAGAGGGAAGGCTGAACATGACGTCATGGAAGTGGATGGCCAGTGGGCTGAGGATCAGTGTGGAGGAGACGTGGAGGGATGACGCTCTCACTGGCTGGAAACACATGGAGGTGTGGGACCTTTTCCAAGTTCAAAGGGAGCAATTGACTGTTTGGGTAGATGCATTAACAGAACTAGTTTTGTAACCCCCACCCCTACCCCAGGCTACCTTGTGGGGTGTCTTCATGGGAACCAGTGTGGAGGCAGAGAAGAACACAGACTAAAGAATGTCATGATGATCCTGCTGAGAAATGATGGTGGCTGGATATGGAGGTGACAGCTCAAATGGAGAGGAAGGGATGTTCAAGAGGCTCCTAACAGGCACCAGGGCTTTTTCACTGACTGAGAAGAAGGGAGGAAAGAGTGAGGAAGAAGACACTGACTTCCAGGGTTATCCTTAGGCAGTTGAGTGGATGGTGGGAGGGTTCACTGACAGCAGTGCAGGGGAGGAAGGGAGTTGGCTGGAGATGACTCAGTCTTGGGAATGTTGAGTTGGAGGTGTCTGTGAACAGCTAGCTAGAGCTACCCAGATAGCAATCAGCTAGACATACAGGAGGCTCCAAATGACAACCACTTAGCTGAGGGTATTGACTTGAGGGCCATGAATCTATAAAGGCAGCTTCTACCATTGGAGTGGGTGAGACTGTTTAGAAAAAAAGAAGTGTCCAGGTAGTCTAAGACAGATAGGAAGAAGTAAGAGTGAGTCAGAGGAGGGTCTCCTGGAAGGCTGACCCACATGGACGTGGGTCCAAGAAGGGAGAGGGTGTGAAATCAGGCTGGATGCTTTCCGATTTCTAGTGAGTGCTGAGAAGGAGTCTTTGGATTTGCAGCAGGGACATTCCAGATGGCCTGTAAATGATCATCTACTCTGAGAGTAGATTAGTGAGTCTAGTAAGGAGGCTAGGACAAGGCAATGAGTGCCTTAAAGAAGTCTGGGCTTGGGGCTGGGAGCATAGCTCAGCTGTTAGAATGCTTGCCTACAGTGCATGAAGCCCCAGGTTCTATTCATAGCACTGCAGAAACTGGGCGTGGTATACACCTGTAATCCTAGCCCTCGGAAGGTAGAATCAGGGGGATCAGAAGTTCCTCAGTTATATAGCAAGTTCACGGCTAGCTTAGGAGATATATATCAGACACATCTGGATTTAAAGTTGTCTTCTAAGATGTGAAATCTGCGCTAGGCTGTCAGGCTGTCAGAGGCATAGAGAGACTTTTAATAGATGCTTCAGTGGATGAATGAATAAAAGACCTTCATCTTCTGAGGACCTCAGTCCTCATCTGTCTCCTTCCCAGACGTGCAGGATTTGGAGAATGCTGTCATGGTTCCCATCTTGAGTTCTTCCCTGGACATGATGAGCCCCAATGCAAGCCTTTATAGGCTCTCCAGATTCATATACATTAGATTAATAACCCTGTGGATTATTGCCACACTGTTCTTGTCGGCTCTTCCTTTCCTTTCCTGTTGTCTTAATAATGAACCATATGTGTAACATTGTCCAAATAGGTTTAGAGAGATAGTCCCCAAAGTGAGGTGTTTGAAGCCCTGTACTAGAGTTTCTGAGAGCCAGAACCCAGAAACGTGCTCTTGCATCCTGAGAAATGTGCCAGCTCTGGAGTGAGAATCCCTGCCTGTAACCACGGGCGGCTTGGGGCAGCCTGGGTCTTTTTGGAAGTCAGCTTGGCCATATGTGGACTGGGCCCTGGAGAAGTTCAGGCTCACACGCTTTGGCCTTCACAAGAGCTGGTTCCAGTTTTATTTGATAAGATGTAGATAAGAGGCGGTAGTAAAGAGTCAGATATGTGCATCAAAAAGTCTTTTGGTTACAAAAATAGTTGTTGGCTTGTTCCATTGATGCTTACTGAACTGTTCAGGTCTGTCAGACTCTTAGCATTGTATCAGTGCTGTGGGGATCAGTTGCTTACTCAGAGAGCCAGGAGCTATATTCCAGGGAGGGTGGAAAAGGGCTTAGTGTAAAATCTCAGGTGTTTACACAAGGGTGTGGCTCACTTCTGTGTCATCACGAGCTTGCTAGTGTCACATACAAGGGCAGCCCGCAAAGTAGCCATCACGGGCTGTCTAGTTTCCTATCAGACACAGTCCTGAAACCTCTGTGTCTGCCGTGGAAAAAGAGCAGCTCAGCCCCTCGCCCTTTCCTCGGCCACTGAACAGCTCCATTAATACACTGTGTGAGTTCCTACGGCATGCAAAGCGCTTTGCGATCCAGGAGAGACAGGAGGCAAAACCATGGGGCTGGAGAGATGGCTCCATGGTTAAGAGCACTGGCTACTCTTCCAGAGGACCCAGGTTTGATTCCCGGGAGCCACATGTCACCTCACAATTTTCTGTAACTCCAGTTCTGAGGACTCCGATGCCCACTCTGGCTTCTGGAGGGCACTAGCCATGCATGCGGTGCACAGATACAGGCAGGCAAAACGTCAGTACACAAAACAAAACAAAAACCAAACAGGAAAGGAAATCAGAAGGGATTAAATACCTAAACAGATAACCCAAGCTCTTAAACCTTTATTCAGATTTATTCTGACATAAAATTCTTGGGCTGGAGGAGCACTTACCTAGCCTGTACAAGGCTCTTGGTTAACTCCCCAACATTGAGTATGGCTGCAAATGCCTTAAATCCCAGCACTGGGGAGACAGAGGCAGGCAGGTCTCTGGGTGAGTTCAAGGTCAGCCTGGTGTATATAGGGAGTTACGTGCTAGTCAGAGCTATACAGTGAGACTCTGGTCTGTCACTGCCTACAAAAAAAAAGTTAAAAATAAAAATTTACATACCACCTAAGTCACCTGTTCGAAATGTTGACCTAGATATTCATTCGTAGAGCTATGCAGACCACCACCACCTCTGATTTTACATCTGTTCTGTCACCTGGAGAAAGTACCACTTGTTTTAGCTGCCTCGCCTCCGTGTCCATCACCCTACGCCTCGAAGACTTCCCTATTTGGGCATGTCATGTAGATGAATCTTCCAGTTTGTGATACTTTCATGATGGGTTTCTGTCACTTAGGTTTTCCATATAATCACTAATATTTACTTACATAGACTAGACACTGTTTATACCAGGAACTCATAAACAGCCCTGCAAAGGGACAGATGTCAATATTTTAATCTTTAAATACCATGAAGTCTCTGATAACTATCTATGGTGTCTTCACATGAATGCAGCGACAGGCAACTTGAAAAAAGATGAGCGTGTCTGCAATCAAATAAAGTTTTATTTATAAAGTCAGGCAGCGGGTCACATAAGCCCAGAGCACTGTAATTTCCTGACTCTAGGTCAGTAGTAAATCCTCCTAATGACTGAAGTGGGTATCGCTGTTCCATTTTACTGTGAGAAGCTATCCAGAGACCTGCCTGCCTCAGTCTCCCCATGTGCACAGCTATGGGGTCATAGCAGATATAGGATCAAATGAAGATGGCATGGCTCCAAAACTGGGGGGTTCAGTCTCAGCAGTGACTAGAGATTGGGATGAGCAGGTGGGAAACACCCCCTGACTCTGTGACAAGAAAGAAAAAAACTTGGCTGCCTTGGCTTTCCTTCAAGGTAGAGCCATGGGGCCAAGACTGAATGGCCAACTCCATGATGGTGTCAGGGGCAAGGGTACCTTAAGGCTTGTCTCCACAAGGGTCCTGAAGGAAGGAAGCCGGAAGTGTCTGGACTGAGGCTGGAGTAGTATTAAGGGGTAGGATTTCACAGATTTCCTAATCCCTATTAACTATTTTGCTGTTGATCTTAAGAGCAAGCCACATCTTCCAAGGATGAAAAGAGAAAGAGGCAGACGGGTCTCTCAATGTCTTTTCGTCAGTAAAATGGGGCAGTGATACCTCCATGGTCATTAGGAGGATTTACTCTGCTGACCTAGCTTAGAGTCAGGAAGCTACGATGCACCGACTGGCCTTCTGTGACCTGCTGCCTGGCTTTATAAATAAAGTTTGATTTGATCGTAGGCACATAAAGACACATATTTTTTCCAAGTTGCCTGTGACTGCTTTCATGCTAAAACAACACGGTAGACAGTTATAGGAGACTTCACAGGACCCTGATTTCCTGGCTGGAGTGAAGAACAGCATGGAGGGATGCTGAGCCGACCTGGCTGGCCGGAGAGGCATCCTGCCAGAGCTTATGGGGAATGGGGCAGGGGAGCTGGAGGGGGTTGAAGGTGGGTGTGGAGAAAGAGGTAGGAACTAGAAGGAGGCAAATGAGGCTGGGCAGGAGGCTGAGGAAGATGAGGTCCTGTGGAGAGAGCCTGATGTAGTCCTCCTGCATGCTGGGCTCCACAGGCCAGGGCTGCTCTTCTGCAAGGATGAATCAGACTTGGGGGGGGGAGAGTGCTGGCTCTGTGAAGCAGAAATGTGAGGTTGAGCAGTGGTTGCCCAGGTGCTCAGGAGTTCTGTGGGTCAGCATTGACTTCCTGGATCGTCTTACTGGTGTGGTAAAGCAGACCTCAGCCCTAGGAGCATTTTCCTCTCTTGGTTGCTAGCATACCTCTGGCTGCAAGACTGTGTTCACGCTTCCCACCTCCCTCCTCCACTGGTTAGTTTCCCACTTTGTAGTGAAGCGCCAGGCCCTTTCCTGTTTATCCTTCCAGTGCTTTCGAGTTTTCTTGTTGGGGTTGTATGCGCTGTGCTTTTCATCCCCTTAACTTGCTTCCTTGTTTCTGTTTGTTGCCATCTCCATGAGAAACAGCAGGCGCGGCAGATTTGGACTTTCAATGCTCTCTCTGCTGGATGACAGGTTGTGATTCTTCGGGATGTCTGTTGGAGCACATGGCTGCAATGCATTGTTCAAACTTGATTATGCTTCCCATGAGCATCCCAGCTAAGGGTGAGCTGGGCATGTTGTTTTAAAGGATGGCTACCGGGCCTCATTAACCCGCACCCGTGACTTCATAAGAAATACGCTCTTGCTCTCTGCCATGGTTCTTGGCTCAGAGCTCCTAAGGTCCTTGCGACTATCGGGGGCATTTGTGTTCTAATTTTGGATTTTGGTCCTGTTTCTGACACAGAGCTCTCAAATTTCCTAGATAGGGGTTACTCTGTGTAGCCTTGGCTGTTCTGGTCCTCGCTCTGTAGACCAGTCTGGCTTCAGACTCACAGATATTCGCCTCTGCTTCCTGAGTGCTGGGATTAAAGGCATGTGCCGCCACTGCCTGACTTTTTTTTTTTAATTAGTGCTTGCATGTGCACACACATGCCACAGTGCATGCATGAAGGTCAGAGGACAACTTGGGCAAAGTCATTCTCTTCTTCCACCACATGAGACCCAGGGGTCCAGCTCAGGTCATCAGACTTGATTGCAACCCTAGGCGCCATCTCTCCAGCCTGCGTCTTTTGTTTTAATGAAGTGGTAGACCGAGGTTGGTTATCAGAGAGACCATGCCATTCCATCTTCGGTTGTGTGCTGGAGATCGTATTGTCACTTTATGCCCATGTCATGAAGCCACCATAAAAGTCCCTAGAGAGAGGAGGTTTGGAGTTCTTCTGGCCTGGGAGTAAAGTTGGACGCTGGGAGAGGGAGCATACACCAGCTTCACTCTGCACCCCTTCTCATGGCTGTTTAAGGACATGAAGGATATATATATATATATATATATATATATATATATATATATATATATACACACACACACACACACACACACACACACGTGTATAAGAGTTCAATGAATCATCATAGCAAGTAACTGAACCTAAGCAGGGATCTTGGAATTTCTTGGTTTGAAGCCAAGAAGCGTGGGTGAGGTGGAGATCCTCTGTTGTTATTGACCAAACTGGAGAGACAGTCTTGAGGTACTGAGCCCTTAACTTAAGGAGTTTACACTAACTCTAGGTAGTTACTATCAGAACTGGGGACACAGACCTGGAGAATTGATGAATCTGATGGGGAAAGCCCCACAGTTGGTATTCTGAAGGATTTAGAAAGAAAAACACAAAAAATGTGTTTTTTGTTTTTGTCTTGCTCCTCAAAAAAAATTATTTATTTATTTATTTATTTATTTATTTATTTATTTGAGACGGGCTCCTGCTGTGAGCCCAGGCTGACTCCAAACTCACAGTAGTCCCCCTGCCTCAGCCTCCAGAGTGCGGGGAGAAGTCAGCTTCTGGTGTCATGCCTCATGAGCCATCTACCTTATTTTATTTTCTAACTGATCTTAAGTTTTGGATACAGAGCTTTCCCTGGGACCTGAGGCTCACTGATCAGACTTGACTTGCTGGCCAGCAAGTTCCAGGGATCCCCCAGTCTCCACTGCTCGTGTCCACAGTGCTGGAATTCCAGGTGGGCACCACCATGCCTGGCTTTCCTTTTTGTGGAAACTGAGTCCTGCAGTTAGGTCCTCAGGCTTGCCTAGTAAGCCCTCTGCTGACTAAGCCATCTCTCCAGCCCCCAGGGATGGCTTTGCCTGAGGCATTTGGGTAGAGGAAGAAACTCCCTAGGGCTTATTAAAACAAGAATTGGGAAAGACACAGGGCTGGGATAACTTGGCAGAAAGACCCTTTCTCTTACACAATGACAAGTTTGCTCCTATTGACTGTGCCTGCCAATCAGGAAATGTTTTGAGTGTATCTTCAACATGGAGAACTCTGGAAGGGGAAGCACAAACACAGAAACGTTTATTTAGTGTTCCAGGTTTTACACAGAGCAGGAGGGAAACTGTGAGCTCAAGGTATAGTTATAGTAGGTTGCAGGATGTAATCTGAACAGTGAGAAACAACGTTAAGTTATATCCTTTAATATCCTCATACAACTATCCATAGAATCATAATAAGCACACTGT
The DNA here is from genome assembly GCF_037038515.1 of Microtus pennsylvanicus. NCBI lineage: Eukaryota > Metazoa > Chordata > Mammalia > Rodentia > Cricetidae > Microtus > Microtus pennsylvanicus. The sequence continues at coordinate 39,480,750 of NC_134592.1, read as the reverse complement.
TTATAACTTGCTTTTAAATATATATATGTATGTATATACATATATTTATGTGCATTGGTGTTTGGTCTACAAGTATATCTGTAGAAGGGTGTCAGATGCCCTGGAACTAGAGTAACAGACATTTGTGAACTGCCCTGTGGGTTCTGGGAATTGAACCCGGGTCTTCTGGAAGAACAGCCAGTGCCCTAACTGCTGAGCCATCTCTCCAGCTCCTATATTTATATTCAAAATTTTTATTTTTTCAAAACAGTGTCTCATGAATCCCAGGTTGGCATCAAACTCCACATGTAGCTGAGGATAACCTTGAACTTCTGATCCTCCTGCCTCTTCCTCCCAAGTACTGGTATTTTAAGTGTGCAATACCACAACTAGTTTATGTAGTTCTGGGGCTTCGAGCACACTAGACGAGAACTCAACCATCTGAGCTACATCCTCAGACCAACTTGTTCTTTCTCACTGAAGCAAACATCTTCAGTACCACCAAGGCGACTGAACATCAGTGCTGTTCTTTTTGTTGGGTATATGTATTTCCTGTCCTTCCTGTTTTTGAAAGGTTATAATTTGGGACATTTCTTACAGTGTAGCAGCTACCTTTTTACATTAAGTAGTGTGTCTTTCCTACTTAGTGGGCACAGCCCAGAGTTATCTGTGGTGTCTTGATTGTGGAATTGCCTACATCAGATTGGCTGGTGAGCATTTGTGTGTGTGTGTGTGTGTCGGGGGGCATTTTCCTGGTTGTAGATAGATGTAGGAGGACCCAGCCCCACTGGTCCAGTGCCATGCCTAGGCTTGTATAAGAAAGCTAGCTGAGCAGATGCTACGGAGCAAGCCAAGAAGCAGCCTTCTTCTGTGGGTTCTCCTTTGCTTTTGCCTTAAGTCCCTGCCTTGACCTCCTTCTGTGGACTATGATGACCTGGAAATGTAGGATGAAGTAAACTGTTTCCTCCCCAAGTTGCTGTTGGTCATGTGTTTATCACAGTAAGAGAGGAAAAATATATGATGGTGCCTATATCTTTGCCTTTTCAGTGATCAGGGTCAGAAAAGGAATCTCCCTTATCTGCATTAGTTTGACCTGCATGCCAGGTCATTCTGTAGATACTGAGTTCCTCCTGCCTACTCAGTGCTGTTGCAGGAGCTGGGAACACAGAGCACAGCCCAGACAAGCTCTTCCCCGTGTAGTTCTGTTCTTTATGTCAGTCTAGAGGGCACCGAGGAAGGGCCACAGTTATTACTGAGTAAAAAAATGGAGGAATTTTGGTCAGGCATCGTGCCAGCCTTTAATCCCAGCACTTGGAGGCAGAGGCAGATGGATCTCTGTATGTTCAAGGCCAGCTTGGTCCGCGTAGTGAGTTCCTAGACAGCTATGGCTTCATAACAGAGAGACCCTGTCTCAAAAAGCATGAGATTTTGAAGGTTAAGGTTACTGCTTAATTTCTATGATTTTCTACTTTTGCTTTTGAAACATTTGCGATTTCAGATCCTTAAAAAAGACTTTAAGTGTGTGTGTGTGTATGTATGTGTAAATGAGTACAGATGCCTGTGCAGGCCAGAGGTGTTGGATCTCCTTGGAGCTGGAGTTTCAGGCAGTTGTGAATCATCTGATGTAGGTACTGGGAGCCGAACTCAGGTCCTCTGGAAGATCAGTATAGAGGAAGAAACCCAGTGCCAACCTCTGACCTATACACACACACAACCTAGCCTACAACATGTGTGTGCATATATAGAAAAAGTAGCTTAGAGGCATATTACTAATGGAGAATGTTAGTCTAGGAACTTATAACTTACTCAGGAAGGAGTTAGGGAACGATGGACAGATTTTAATGAGGAGAATGAAAAGCAAAGCCCTGAATCCGGGGCTGGTGTAGTCTGTCCAGCTGATTACTCCAGGAGATGTCATACTTCAGTCCTCGCGACTCTTGGCTGAAGGCAAAGGTGTGTGGTTCCTTGGCTTTGGACTGCTGCTTTTGGAGCTACTGGGAGAGGACTCCTGATGTCAGCATCTCAGGTGAATTTATGCAAGACATTGGGACCTTTCTGACACCCAGTAGCCATGGTAGCTTTCGTAATGAGCCAACTCGTAACGAACTTAAAAAATGAAGTTTTACCTAATTTGCTTTCAGTTCAGTTCCCTCCCAGCTGAGGGGAGGCTGTTGCCAGCTCATAGCCTGAATCAGAGCAAACAATGGGGTGAAACGTATTTCCATGGTAATGATACCAAGAGAAAATCTTTGCCTCCCTTTTCATTCAGACCAGTACTTTCGAGGAACGATAACCACGGACGCTTACATTGAGCAATATGTAAGTGTGTCACTTGCATTCCCTGTTTACCTCCAAAACCAGAATAAGCCCACGTTTCCCGTTTCTTAGTATTTTCACAGAAATTCACCCTTGTAAGACGTCATTCTGCTAGTCCCTTCATTTCTACTCCCCTCCCCCACACCTGCCATCTGCTGGTTAAAAGGTCCTATTCTCTAGATGCCATTCTAAGAAGGGTTTTATTAAGTTGCGGTAAGCACATGGCTCTTAATTATTTGTCCCCCCCATGGGCCAGCCTTTAAAAGAACAAAAGGTTAGGTCTCCTGGCTCAGGGTAAGCTGCTTGGCTCTAGTGCTGGTAGAATTAACTGTGCTACTCGGGGCCAAGGCAGGATGAAAACCTGTGAAATGTGGGCTACGGGATCTGTGGCTCGGAACATCTGCGGAGGTGTTTCATGCACCCGGGTGGCTTTGCCATTAAGTAAAGGGTCCTTATTGTGTTTAAAGAGCTCCGATTTCCCCACTGAAGAGTTGCTCTCTGTCTGGACAGTAAGTTTTTACAAAGCCTCCAAAGAGTCCCTTCCAAGCCTTCTGGAGGCTCCTTTTGTGCACCGCTTCTCTGTGGAGAGGGGCGCTCCTGTGGGGGCGGCTGCTGACGCTCCTCTTTCCACCAGCCCCCTGTTTCTATCGGAGTTGAAGTAAATCGGGGCAGCGATAACCAGCTCTCTTTAGGACAGTTCGATCGTCTTCATTCAAGTTCGTGCCTTGCGGTCAGGGGTTATTGCTCACCTCAGCCTCCAGTTAGACGAGCTGCTCCGATTTCAACCATCTCGTAAGAACCCTTGAAGGCGTAAGTCACAAACAATGCCAATTTGGGATTATGATTAATAGGGTGATATTTATTTAAAGGGGAAAAACTTACAGATCACTTTCAGCCCTCTGCGTAACCAGGAAGGAAGTCAAGTCACCGGCGGAGCAGGAAGTGAAGAGAGAGAGGAGAGGGAAGTGGCCGCTTTTTTAAAGGGAGAGAGACCACGCCCCAAGGGGCTGGTATCTCAGCGGCAATAGGCTGGAGGAGTGGGAGGACCTCCCGCAACACCTCCCCCTTCTGTTTAAATAAGAGAGTTCTAAACCTACTATGAAATTATATACAATAAGTACAAATATCCTATTCTAACTAGCTTAGGTCTTGTATAATAAATAACTTGGCCAAGTCATGAGAGAAAGTAACTACATTTATATAGTCTTCAACCCCATCAAAGATCTGAGAAGGGAAATAATGTTACCTGGGTAATTAGGAAGTTCAGTAAAACAACTTCCAAAACATGCAACAAATCACAGAGACAACTAGCTACCTAGGCAATCACCCAAAGTCACATTAGCAGCGTTGAAGCAACCAACTTTGGCTAAGGCCTAACATAACTGACACACCATTTTCAAAGGCAAGCAACTTTCAAAACTATCTTACCCTGTCTTGGCAGGATAAGACAGCCCTGTTTTATCCATTGATGCACGCTCTGTATCTTTGTCAGTGGTTGAGGTATGGGCATTTCTTTGCCCCAAGGCCAGTTCTGCCAAAAAGAAATGCTCCAGGTGGAGTGTCTTTGGTGCTCAACATTCTCTCGGGAATAGAGTGGTGTTGCCAGGAGCAATTGTGTCTCACTACCACAAAACTCTGAGTTAGATTAAAGGCCATTTTCTACAGCTCTTTGAAGAAGTTGAAGATTATCTATCTATACTGAGTATAATCTCTATATATCTAAAGAACCTGATTAGTCTAATTATAAATGACAAACTTAGATGACTATTAGTCTATATAATTCTCAATATCTATCTAACTTAAAGACTAAGACAATAAACGACTGTGAAACAAATGAGGACAATGACCTCCAAATATAAACAATGTACAAATATACATTGCAGTGGGTAAACATATATCAATACACAAACATTATATAAGTATCTTAATCAGAGGTAGAAATGTACACTGCAATATGGTAAATATATACAATATATATATATCAATACAATATATGTCAATACATAAAAAATGTTTTAAACAGAGGTAGAAACATGAATGCATACAATAGTCAATACAATTTAACTTTGTATCAATATACAAGAATCTATATCAATATATTTGTCTAACAACAGTAACTCATAATTACAAATCTATTATCCCATCATCCCTCTTTTTTTTTTTTTTTTCAAAATGATCCCTGAGCTTATAAAATTCCTCCCCCAACCCTCAATCGTATACTAATTATAATCAACCCCTAAATGATGTCCCTAAACCCAAGGGCAAACTTTATTGGGAGAGGGGACGTCGTCCTCTAGAATTACTTCCAGCTGTCATGGGGGCGACGTTCTTTCTGGGGGATCCTGTGAAAGTAAAATGATGGTTAAATTTCAAGATCAATGTCTTTTAAAATTGCAAATAGTCTCTGAGTATTTTGTGGAGGTCTGGCCAGAATGTTGTACAAGATGTGCACCATTTCAGCTAACCAAGTTGGAACTGTCTTGTGCAGCTGGTACCCAAAGCAGGTCTTGTTGTAGCGCTATCAGTATCTGACGTCATATCAACCAGGTGGAGTTGTTGTTATGGGGCCCCATCTTCTTCCTGGAAACTTCAAATGTCACTTCAGGAAAAACTCATTGTTCATTATGAAAAACTTAAGCATTAATCATATAGACATATATATATATATATTCAATGAAAGACATGATAGATATATTCAATGAAAAGTATGATAGATATGAAGAAAAGCAAAGATGTTTTCTAAACTCATATTTCTTTCTGTCCCACATCATGGCTCTTGACATGAGACAGAAACTCCAGAAACTCTGGGTTTTTCTCTTACTAACAGGCTTGGAATTGGAGAGGGACTGAGCCAGAGTCCAACTTCAAAACCAGCTTTATAAATTTAGAAATATGGTTTAATATTACTTACACAACCCATTCAGTTTTCTTGATATTTCCTATCGGGCAGGTATTTTTCCATCTGTCAGTATCCAAACATCCAGGGTCCCTTGAATTTCTCAAAGATGAGTGTTTTCCTGTGGAGATAAGAACAGAACCCTGCCCCCATTCTATATGTTTTTCTTACCACCTGTATGAATATCATCATTGTGGATAAGTTGTCATTTCTCCTTTCCAAGAGGTTTCTCCTCTTCAAATCGAAACTTTATTAATTTTGATGGTATCCACAATTTTTCTTCTCCTGTGGAAACAAGAGCAAAACCCCTTCCCCAACGTAGCACATCTCCTGGCTTCCACTGAGAGGTCAGCACATCTTTGAAATAAATCGGTTGATTTAGTTCAGCAGACTTTTCCATTATCCAATGTCTTTCTGCTGCTGTCGTTCCTTTCTCATTAGCGTTAAGAAAATTCAAGGTTAATAAAGCATTATGTAATCTATTTCTGGGGGTATTTTCGGTCCCTTTCTGTTTGTTCAGCATATCCTTTATAGTACGATTTGATCTTTCTATAACTGCCTGACCTGTAGGATTATTTGGTATACCTGTAATGTGTTTTATATTATAATAATCAAAAAAGCGTTTCATTTTCTTAGATACATATGCTGGACCATTGTCTGTCTTTATTTGTGCAGGTATACCCATGATGGCCATAACTTCCAATAAATGTGTGATTACTGAATCAGCCTTTTCTGAGCTCAGGGCAGTAGCCCATTGAAAACCTGAATACGTGTCTATGGTGTGGTGTACATATTTTAATTTACCAAATTCCATAAAGTGGAACACATCCATCTGCCAGATTTCATTTCTCTTAGTGCCCTTTGGGTTACTCCCTGCAGGCAACGGTGTTTGATTATAGAAAGAACAAGTAGGACATCTCTTTATAATGTCCTTAGCTTGTTGCCAAGTAATGGAAAATTCTTTCTTTAGGCCTTTACTATTGACATGATGCTTCTTATGAAATTCTGAGGCCTGCAACACACTTCCAATCAATAATTGATCAATCTCAGCATTGCCTTGGGCTAGAGGACCAGGCAAACCTGTATGGGAACGGATGTGTGTTATGTACATCGGACAAAGCCTGTTCCTGATTATGTCTTGTACCTGGATAAACAATGAAGTCAACTCTGTGCCATCTGGTATAAATTCAGCGGTTTCAATATGCAAGATAACTCTTTCTGCATATTGTGAATCTGTAACTATATTAAGAGGTTCTTTAAAATCCCTTAGCACCATAAGAATGGCATATAATTCTGCCTTCTGGACAGAATTATAAGGGCTTTGTTCCACCTTACTCAATTCATCTGACTTGTAACCTGCTTTCCCTGATTTATTTGCATCAGTATAGAACGTACGGGCTCCAGTTATTGGAGCATCACGTACAATTCTAGGAAGAATCCAAGAAGTTCTTTTTATGAGGTTAAGTCTACCACTTTTGGGATAGTTGCTATTAATTTCTCCCAAAAAATTAGCACAAGCTCTTTGCCACGGTTCATTGTCTTCCCATAACTTTTTTATTTCTTCAGTAGTAAAAGGCACTATAATTTCTGCTGGGTCTATACCTGCTAGTTGACGAAGTCTCAGCTTACCTTTTATAATTAATTCAGAGACTTTTTCCACATAAGTTTTTAATTTTTTACTTGGTTTATTAGGTATAAATATCCACTCTAAAATAATATCTTCCCTCTGCATTAGAATCCCTGTAGGAGAAATTCTGGAAGGCAATATGACTAGGATGCAGCTAAGATTTGGGTTCACCCTATCCACATGTGCCTCCTGTAATTTTTCCTCAATCATTGTCAGTTCCTTTTCTGCTTCAGCTGTCAGTTCTCTTGGACTATTCAAATCTTTATCACCATCTAAGGTTTTGTTTAAATGAACTATTAGATCAGGTGTTATCCCAACAGCTGGTCGTAGACTGGAAATGTCTCCTAACAATCTTTGGAAGTCATTAAGAGTCTTTAAGCGGTCTCTCCTAATTTGTGCCTTTTGCGTTTTAATTTTCTCTAACCCTATTCTGTAACCTAGGTAATTAATAGAGTTTCCTCTTTGAATCTTTTCAGGGGCAATTTGTAATCCCCACCTAGGCAAGACTTTCTTTACTTCTTCAAACATCCTTTCTAAAGTATCTTTATTTGAATCAGATAACAAGATGTCATCCATGTAATGATAAATAATGGACTTGGGGAATTGTTTACGAATTATTTCCAATGGCTTACTTACAAAATATTGGCACAGTGTAGGACTATTGAGCATACCCTGTGGGAGGACAGTCCATTGATATCTCCTATTGGGCTGAGAATTATTATAAGTAGGCACTGTAAAGGCAAATTTTTCTCTATCCTTTTCTTGTAACGGTATAGTGAAAAAACAATCTTTCAAATCAATAACTATAAGAGGCCATCCTTTTGGTAACAGAGAAGGCAAAGGAATTCCAGATTGTAGTGAGCCCATAGGTTGAATTACTTTGTTGACAGCTCTTAGATCTGTCACCATTCTCCATTTACCAGATTTCTTTTTTACAACAAACACAGGAGAATTCCAAGGGCTGGTTGATTCTTCAATGTGGTGAGCATCTAGTTGCTCCTGCACCAGCTGTTCCAATGCCTGTAGTTTATCTTCAGCTAGAGGCCACTGTTTGATCCATATTGGCTTCTCAGTTAGCCATTTTAAAGGTAGGGCTGTTGGTACCTCTAAAGGTTTGGTATTTGCTGTATGTTCTTGTACAGCCTGAATGGCTAGTGACCTTTTTCCATAATACCTCATCATATACTTCCCAGAATTATGAGTTCCTGGAACTACAGGAATGTTAATCTGGGTATTCCATTGCTGTAGCAGGTCACGGCCCCATAAATTTATGGCAATATTGGCTATATATGGCCTTAGTCTTCCTATTTGCCCTTCGGGCCCTATGCATTCAACCCATCTTGTGCTTTGTTTTACACGAGATAGGGTTCCAATTCCCAGGAACTGAACATCTACCTCTTGAAGAGGCCAATTCGGATGCCAAGATTCTGGGGTAATGATACTTACATCCGCACCTGTGTCTAATAAGCCTTCAATAAAAGTGCCATTTATACAGACTTTTAGCTTTGGTCTTTGATCATTAATAGAAGTCTGCCAAAATATACGTTTACTCTGTCCAACTGGGTTTTTTGACTCATCCTCCACATGGATTTCATCATTTAGACCAGTATTACTTTTTACAGCAGAAATTGGAGCTTTTAATTTTCTTGGTGAGGCACGTTCTCCACTGTGACTGGGAATGACTGGGCCACTGTTGGCTTGGGGGCCTGCGAGAGGCCCCTCAAGGAGTTTCCCGACGGTATCGGGTTGCCTTGTTTATCTGTTGTTGACCTGCATTCATTGGACCAATGTCGGCCTTTACCGCATCTCCTACATATACCTGAAGGCCTAGGTCTCCTATCTTTGTCATTCCCAGAGGAGATAATATTCCTAGAAATTCTGTGCCTGCAATCCCTTTTCAGATGTCCTAATTTACCACAATTAAAACACCTGGCAGTTTGATGTCTCCTCATTGCTGTGGAAATCGCTTCTCCTACCCAAGATTCATCGTTATAGCTAAACGTCTCAACATTCATCGTATGCTGAATCCATTCATCCATAGGTGCTGATCTAGACTTTAAAGGCCCAATTATCTTTTTGCATTCTATGTTTGCATTCTCAAAAGCTAGAGATTCAAGAAGTATTCGTCTAGCTTCTGGGTCTGTTACCCCTATGTCCAGAGCCTTAATTAATCTTTGCAAAAAGTCAATAAAGGGTTCTCTCTGTCCCTGCCTAATTCTGGTATATGATTCAACCCTTTTTGCTGGATCTTGTATCCTATTCCAAGCATTTAAAGCTGCTTGGTGACATAGACACAGTACTTCATCATCATAAAGAGCTTGGACCTGTGGATCAGCATATTCTCCTGCACCAAGAATTTGATCTTGGGAAACCTCAATACCTTTTGCTCTTCCTTGCTGTTCCATATGTTTGGATTCTTCTCTGAAATAAATTCCAAACATCAAGGAAGGTCCATTATCTAAAACTGCAGACACTAACTGATGGAAATCATGGGGGGTAGCTCTAGCATTAGAAGCCCAAGTCCTTATCATTTCCTTTACGTATGCAGAGTGCAAGCCAAAATTAACAATAGCTTGCTTAATTTCTTTTAGATCATTCATTGCTATTGGCGTCCATCTAGCTTCTCTGACTCCCTTTGAGCCTTTAGAAGTTGACGCTTTGTCAGAATTAAGTATAGGGTATGCTGCTAAAACCTTTGGTAAGCCAGTTCTAATAGCTGGTATTGGCATTGTATTCTGTCCTTGTGCCTTATTACTCTGTTCACCAGCTCCAATCATTTCTTCAATCATTTCAAGTCTTTTTATTATTGTCTCTTTTGAATCCTTAATCTCCTGACCTGCATGAGTTTCTAGTAAAGATTGTATGGTTCTTAGGAGTGCCATGATCTTCCTAAATGATAGAATATGCAAAAAAATACTGAAACCTAGTAACCAGTAAATTAAGTTATCCCCATAGTCATATAAACCTTGCATGATATAACCCATTGTATTGGTAACCAGAACAGTAAAATTCGCGTTGGAAACGAGAACTGCCATATTACCTATTATCCAGCAGGTGGCGCTGTTGCCAAGTCTCGACGAAAACACGGTCCTGTTTCAGAGTCCGCCTAGTATTTGTTAAAAACTGGAAAATGTAAGTTGCTCAACAAAGTAAATGTAATTAAATCAATTCCAGAGATGGAACCAGAAACCAGAATCCAGGGGTAGGGAAGAGCAACCTGGAAGCCGCTTATGCCTCCACGTGACAGAGTCACCCTGAGGGGTTGCAGCTTTCAGCAACCACGTGCTCTGGTTCGCGCCACTTAAGAGCTGTGCTTGCAAGGGAGATCTGAAAACGACTCAGAAAAGAGCAAATCACGCGGGCAGAGACTTCGCGGGCCTGTGGAGTTTAAATCCACAGGCAGCGGCTGAGGAAGCAACTGCTCCCGCCAAGCTGAACAAGCGCCCGCCAAGCCGAACTTGCGGCCGCCAAGCCGAACTTCCGGCCGCCAAGCCGAACTCGCGGCTGCGAGCCGGGAGAGGTTCTAAAACCAAACGTTGGGCGCCAAATGAAGGCGTAAGTCACAAACAATGCCAATTTGGGATTATGATTAATAGGGTGATATTTATTTAAAGGGGAAAAACTTACAGATCACTTTCAGCCCTCTGCGTAACCAGGAAGGAAGTCAAGTCACCGGCGGAGCAGGAAGTGAAGAGAGAGAGGAGAGGGAAGTGGCCGCTTTTTTAAAGGGAGAGAGACCACGCCCCAAGGGGCTGGTATCTCAGCGGCGATAGGCTGGAGGAGTGGGAGGACCTCCCGCAACAAACCCTGATTTTGGTGGCTGCTTTTCGAGCCTGGGAAAGCTCAGAGACCCCAGAGGGCTTAGTCCTCAAGGCTTGTTTTGTTTAGTGTCAGATGAACACGGAATGAAAGCTCCTCTTTTCAGAGTATAGCTCAAATGACTGAGATTTACAGATGCACCCACAGCACTAAAACTCCCACAGCCCACCCACCGCCAGGGCAATTTCATGCGCATCCTCTTCTCTCTCCATCCCTGCAACTTCCTTGGAGTCCTGCAGCATCCTCCTGGATGTGGTGATAACTCCCTGCACGGTTCCCTTTTCACACATTATCTTCTAAATAGGAGACTCTCTGTTGGTCCCTGAGGATGTGGATGAGGTAATTTGGCTTGTGTGTTTGTTTGTTTTTATTTTTAAATTTTATTTTGAGCTCCTGTTTTATAGTTATGGAGGGCCAGTCTCTTCCAGCTTGGCAAATGTACATTGTGTAAATGTAATTTGATCTTGGAATCATAAAACTTGTTTTCTAGTATTTTTCCCCCTGTTGAGAGATAAAATTAGCCCTCAAGTGCATTTTTGCAGCACTTGTTTAAAGTTATTTATCATCTACTGATAGGAGAGGAAAAACGCTGGCAGCGCACCTTAGAGATGCCAGGAGACTTAGTAACGGAATTGTGGCCCTTGGAATTGCCTCTGTAAAATAAAATTAAACCCAAAAAGCATTAACTCTCAAAACACTGAAAAAAATCCAGTTGGCTTTTCAGAACCCAGTTTAGCTTAACTACCAATCCTGTATCGCCCTATGAAGTGTAAGTCATTGAGCTATGGCTAACTTCAACCTGTAATGCAGAGAAATGGAAAATGGAATTGTGTGGGGTGGGGGTTGGGGGCACAACAAACCACATATCTGTAATCAGTCATGATAGTTGCTAGATATTTACGCGGTCTAATTCTACTTACCCAGGTAGCTCCTCTTCTGTTTCTCAACCAGATGCTTAATAATTTAAAACATTTTAAGGTCCTAAAGTTGGTGTCATACTTGTAAGACTCAGTAGCCCAGGTGAAGGTGACTTGGCCCAGGGTAGTGTAATTGAGATAATAAAAAGGAGACATAACCAGAATGTATTGTGCATGAATGTGTGTGTTCATGTATGTGCGAGTACACCCTCTTCATGCACGCCCCCCCCCCCTTGAAATAGTCTCTTACGGACTGCCAGTAACCCTCAGGGAGTCTCTGCCTCCTCAGCTCTGGGCTTAAAAGCATGAAGGACCATGCCTGTCAAAGTCAGGGTCCTTAGCTTGTAAGGCAAATACTTTACTGACTCATCTATCTCCCCAGCCCCAGAGTGTGTTTTGAAGGTAGGTCTGAGAGGATTTCCCAAGGCCTTAGGTAGGAACTGAGAAATAGATAGGTTCTCTGGCCAATGATGGAGGAGGAAAACAGAAGTGTACGCCCTGAGGCTAGGATATAGCTGCTTCCCGTATTGGAGGTTGCTAGGTGGTCCAGCAAGATGAAGGCTGAATAGCAGCCATTGGTTTTAGTGAGGGGGGGGAACATTGACATCCTTGACTCCTGGTGACCTGGATGAAAGCAGTACCAGTGGATTTCAGGACTGACAGCTGTGGGGCCAGTTGGAAGCGAATGAGGAGTGGACCTGGAGACAGCGGCATAAGATCTTTTGGAGGCATTTTGCCGTAAGAGAGAGCAGACAAAGGCAGCAATGCTGTTGGAGTGGGTGCCAAGGAAGGTTAATTTCTTGTTTTCAGAGGAAGAGTTAGCGGCATGCATTTATCCCGGTGGGAATGGCTCAAGAGTGGGGGAAGAACGGGATAGGAAATTGAAGGGAGACAGAGGTTCTCAAGTAGGTAAAGGAGATAAGAGCTAATGAATAGGAGGAGGGATGGCTTTTATCTGAGCAAGGCTAGTTGCTATATACCTATACTTAGAAGGTTGTTAGATGAGATTGTTGGTTCTCTTGGGAAGAAAGGTCTCCTGGCCTGACCGTAACTTATTTGACGGAATGTTTGCCTAACATGCATGCAGTCCTGTGTTGAATCCCCAGCACTGTATAAACCAGAGGTATATGGGGAGTATGGCTATAATCCCAGCACTTGGAAAGTGGAGGCAGGAGATTGGGAGTCCAATGTTATTCCCAAATACACAGTGAATTTGAGGCTAGTCTGGGCTTCTTGAGATGCTGCCTCAAGACAAAAACAAACAAACAAAACCAAAATTAAACAAACAAAAACCAAAGAAAGCGATGTTCTAGCTTCATTTCTGTTGCTATAATAAAATATCCTGGCCAAAAAAAAAAAAAACCCAGCAAATTAGAGAAGAACAGGCTTATTTGGCTTATTATTCATTATTTCAGCTAGTCACATCACATCCATAGTCAAGAGCAAAGAGAGTAAATGCATCCTTGCTTGCATCTAGCTTTCTCTGTCTTACATAGTTCAGATCTCCTTCATAAGGAATGTGGCTGCCCAGAGTAGGCTGGGTCTTCCTGCATCAATGAACTATCAATGCAGTCCCCCTCGGACATGATAACTTGATCTAGACAATTCCTCATTCAGATGTTTTATTCCCCAAGTGATTCTAGGTTAAGTTGGCAGTTGATACTAGCCAGCACAAACAACAGCAAAGAAAGGTCTTAGAGACTCTAAGAGTTAGGGAAGATGCATTGTGTGTTTGAAGAAGGAACTGTGAAGTTGCCTTGCATCTCTCCATTGTTAGGAGAGAGGTATCCATTGTGACTGTTGTGTGGCATTGAGGTTACTGGTGGGTACTGGTAAGACTGATCATCATTGGTGGGTATCTTAGTTACTATTCTATTGATGTGAGAAAACACCGTGACCAAAGCAACTTATAGAAGAAAGAGTTCTTTGGGGACTTAAGAGTTTCAGAGGGTAAGTCCATGACCCTCAGACCATCATGGTGCGGAGCATGATATCAGCACAAGGCAGGCATGGTGCTGGAGCAGTAACTGAGAGCTTATGTCTGATCCACGAGCTCAAGATAGAGTGCTAACTGGGAATGGCATAGGCTTTTGAAACCACAAAGCCTACTCCTGATAACACACCTCCTCCTAATCCTTCCCAAACAGTTCTACCGATAGGGTAACCATTTAAACTGGGGAAACATTTATATATGTGTGCCTATGGGGCCATCCTCATTGAAACCACCACAGTGGGGTTTGCCGTGGCCTCAGTCAGCAGGATACATATAGGATGAGGTGTATAGAGAAAAACCCCAAAGTGCCAACCAAATACAAGACGAATGAGGCACATGCGAGTGTTGATGACAGCTGATCATCTCATTTAGCGTCTAGGATGGGTAAAGGTGACAGGAAGGCATAAGGATGACATGGAGGGTGTGAGAGCCAGTGAGAAGCTGGCAGAATTGGTGATGTGGAATTACTGGTGGAATTCTTAGAGCTGGGCACTGGAAGGAGAGAAAAGCAAGGCTGGGGAGTGATGTTCAGTGTAGAAGATTTGTTAGACCAAGTTTAGAGAGATAATGAAAGTGCTGTCACGTGACCACGGCAGTGCATGATGGAGGCAGGAAGCATGTGTGTTTATGGATGTTTACGCGTGTTGGCTGATGGCAGTAGGAGTCAGCTTGCAGTCAACAGTGGAAGCAAGGATGTGAGCATCGGGCAGAGGCAGAAATGGATGTCCTGGCTTCTGTTTATACTCACCCATCAGGTGAGGGGGTAGGAGACCTGAAGCTAAGTTGGAAGGTGTCTGCTTGACACTGAGGAAGTGGGAGACTGAAGGAAGCGTAGTGGGACCAGACCTAAACACGGAAGGGAAGGGAGGGAGACTCTAGTGCTCGGTCTAGCCCCGTCCCAGCCCCCACTCCCCTCTCCCCCCACCCTATTAATGAGAACATGGCTTATGTGTTTGTTATGTGATGGTCTGTGCCAAGCACACTAGGTGAATCATTTATTTGCCTCTCAAATCAACCTCCATCGGTGAGTGCTTGTTACTTGAAGTCACCACCCAAGGTCACATAGCCACTCAGTTGTGGGGACAGAATTCAAACCCCAGATCTTTTATTTATTTATTTATTTATTTATTATTTATTTATTTTCCAAGATAGGGTTTCTCTGTAGCTTTGGAGCCTGTCCTGGAACTAGCTCTTGTAGACCAGGCTGGACTTGAACTCACAGAGATCCGCTTGCCTCTGCCTGAGTGCTGAGATTAAAGGCTTGTGCCACCACTGCCCAACAATAGCAGAGCATTTTGCGTGATAAATTTGCTTGATACGGTGTCAATTGTAAGGTTCTCACTGAAGCTTTAGAAACATCTCCAGACACCCCGGTTGATTCAGAGCTGGATGCAAGGGGCACTTCTTCTTTGCAGTTTCTTGAACAGTACAAAGCTGTGAAAGATCTCACTTCTTTTGTTAGTAAAGAAGTATTAAAAACCATCATGTCTTGTCAGCTGACCTGTGGCTTTAATCTGTGGGTTCAGAAGGTGTCCTCCGCTTCTTGTGTTGTGACTATTGCTGTTTATTTTTTCCTAGCTGAGCAGGAGGACACGCAGAAGAAAACCTTCACCTGCTGGATAAACTCGCAGTTGGCAAAGGTGAGGACAAGGGTGATGTTTAGCTGCGAAGACAGTTGTGGCTTCCTTGCGAAGACAGTTGTGGCTTCCTTACTCCTGCAGCTCTTACCCCAGGGTGGCCCATGCCTGGAATTCCAGCACCTGGGAACTGGAGGCCGGAGGATCAGGGGTTCAGGACCAGCCTTGGCTATGTAGTGAGTTCCAGGCCATCTTGGACTACATGAGACCCTATTAGCAGCAAACAAAGACACCAAAGCTAAACACAGTGCAACGATGACACATGGAAGGTCACAGATGTCTTCTCTCTAAGAGAATGCACTGGTGCTCACCGCTCACTGTTGTGTCCTGCTTTACTGGTTATTCTTTCCAGGAACAAGAAAGAGGCACCTGCGAAGGACCTGGACAATGCTGACACTTCACAGAATGACATAATGACAGTGTGGTGTTTGTCTGTATTGAGTGACGTGTATGAGGCGTTACCCTAAACTTGTCACGTCTGATAATTGAGGAGTGCTTATGACAGCTGCTGTTTTGAAATAATAGCTTATTAAATGGTATACTATACAATTTCACTATTTTTATAAATACATAAATTATATTTCATTTCACTATTTTTACATTTTTGGTTTTGTTTTTGAGACAGGGTTTCTCTGTATATGTAGCCTGGCTGTCCTGGAACTCACTTTGTAGACCAGGCTGGCCTCATCTGCCTGTCTCTGCCTCCCAAGTGCTGGGATTAATGGTACATTTTAGTTTTTGAGATGAGGTTTTTCAGGCTGGTCTTGAGCTCCTAGATCTCAGTGATTTACCTACTGCCTTAGTTCCCCCATAGCTGTGACTTTAGAAGGACTACCACCTAGCTCACACTTTCTTTCTGTTCTGCTGTTGGGCATTAAATTCAAGGCTAAGGTTGTATACTAGGCAAGTGTCCTACCATTGAATGATATTCTTGAATCTCCTGTGACTATTTTCTTTCTTTCTTTCTTTCTTTCTTTCTTTCTTTCTTTCTTTCTTTCTTTTTTCTTTTTTTTTCTTTCTTCTTTCTTTCTTCTTTCTTTCTTTCTTTCTTTCTTTCTTTCTTTCTTTCTTTCTTTCTTTATTTATTTATTTATTTATTTTAAAAGAAGGAATTTTAATCCAGAGCTCTGTTTTATCAGCACACCTGGTATCTCTCCCATCCAGGTACTAATCAAACCAAACCAGTTTTGCTTCCAAGATCAGGATCCCTAGGATTTTTTTTATTTATTCATGTATTTATGCATCTATGTATGTATTTATTTGTTCACTTATTTATTTATATATGTATTTATGTGTATAGATACACAGACATACAAGTGCCCATGGAGGCCAGAGAGGTCACTGGATTCCCTGGAGCTACAGTTTTGAGCAGTCAAATATAGGTGCTGGGAACTGAACTTTGATTCTTTGTAAGAGCAGTATGTGGGTTGTTTGTTTGTTTTGGGTGTTTTTTTTTTTCAAGACAGTGTTTCTCTGTGTAACAACCCTAGCTGTCCTGGAACTAGCTCTTATAGCCTCCACTGGCCTTGAACTCACAGAGATTCACCTGCCTCTGCCTCACAAGTGCTGGGATTAAAGGTGTGCGCCACCACCACCAAGTATGTGTTCTTAAATGCTAAGTCATCTCTCGAGCCACACACATTTCCTTCCTTTATCTATCTATCTATCTATCTATCTATCTATCTATCTATCTATCTATCTATCTATCTATCCATCCATCCATCCATCCATCCATCCATCCATCCATCCATCCATCCATCCATCCATCTATCTATCTATCTATCTATCTATCTATCTATCTATCTAATCTATCTATCTATTTGAGACTGGGTCTTGCTATATAACTCAGGTTAGTCTAAAAATTGCTATGTAGACCCAATAGGTCTTGAGCTTTTGGCCATCCTCCTGCCTCTGCCTTCTAGTGCTGTTTCCAGGCTTAGTTTACTTTGCTAGACTTCCAGATGACTTCTAGATGATTTCCCACTGTCCCTATGTGAGAGAAATAGTGTGAGTCCCACAGAGAAGGCCTGGGACTTGACCCTTATCACACATTCGGCAAGGGAGTATCCTGGGGCACAAATCTAGTCAGGACCTACGGGCCTGTGTCTCAGTGATGCTGAGAACCTCAGACAACCTGGATGCCTGATGAATGAGTCTCACCCTCTGCCCTCCCTCTCTCCACCCCTGCCACACAATGCGTGTCATTCTGATGGAAGGGAGACACATCCTCAGCCTGATTCTGAGTGTCTTTGCACTCTCTATGCACAAGGGTTAGGGCTGCGAAAGCTCCACTCAGAAAGCGTTGTGGAACTGGGACTATGACCCGAGATGAATCAGGCTGTCTGTCTCACAGTGCTCTGGAGTTGTGAGTCCTGTTGTCATTCTCTTAAGATAATTTCTGCTGACTCCTAGCTGGTTTTGAAGACACAAAGCCCACTGAGGATATTGCTTAATGGTGTTTTTGGACCACTTGTAGATTTTCTCCCTTGTTTCCTTTGGCAGCACACACCTCCCTCGGCTGTATCTGACTTATTCGCAGACATTAAGAAGGGCCATGTCCTCCTGGACCTGTTAGAAGTTCTCTCAGGACAACAGTTGGTAAGCTTCCCGAATGGCACCAAGACACTGGGTTGGTTTTGTTTTGTTTTTGAATATACTTCCTGTTTCTGAGGCATGCGTGTGCTTGAATTTTTAGCCTCGGGATAAAGGATCTAATACATTCCAGTGCAGAATCAACATAGAACATGCCCTGACATTCCTGAAAAACAGATCGGTGAGCATGAATCATACGTGCAGATTCTCCGGAGGGACTGGCTCAGTGGGAGGCTCGCTCTCTCTAACCTGGGCTTCTCTGTCTACAGATCAAGCTAATAAATATCCATGTTGCTGACATTGTGGAAGGAAACCCATCCATCATTCTTGGCCTGATTTGGACCATCATATTGCACTTCCACGTAAGCACTTTGGTGATAGGAACATCACTAGTCTAACCCACATGGTAGGCGGCGAGGCCCAGCGAGTGTGACCTGACGTCATCCAGTCCAGAGCTGCTTCTGTCAACCAGACTCGAAATCTCCAACAAGTAGAAAGCATATAGCAAAGGCTACTTTTCCAATATTGATGTGTAATATATATGTATAGATTATATACATTATGCACACATATATTTGTATATATGCACACACATATAAATTTATGCACGCACATAGTTTTTGCTTGTTTGAAAGACAGGGTTTCACTGTGTAGTCCTGGCTAGCCTGGAACTCTATGTAGATCAGGCTGCCCAAATTCTCAGAAATCACCGGCTTCTGCCTTCCAAGTGCTGGGATTAAAGGCACATGCCACCAAGCCTGTTTTGTATTAAAGAAACTTCAAATGTCAGCATCTGGTGACACCTGTCACTCATCTGAGGAGTGACCTTTTACGATGACAGACCTGTTTTTGGTAAGATTTCAGTATAGTTTTGAGCAGCAGCATTTTGCCAGTACTGAGAAGGTCAGACTTTGAACAGACAGGTGTGCTGTTTGCATGAAGCATTGTTCTTTTTCTGCCCCCTTTCTCCCTGAACACTCCCTTTCCCTCTTGAGGTTTGGGTGGGGTTGGAGTCCTTAAGTAGTCTCCTCTGCCTCACTGTGGATGTTTAGGAAAGCCTTGGTCTTCCTTTTATGCTTTCTGTTTCTTTCTGTCCCCACTCCATTCTCCTACACTGCAAACTGTCAGAGTGGCTTCCCGGACATAAAGACTGGCATATGGCCCCTCTGAGGAAAACACCAGGCATGGTGGCTCACTTCTGTGATCTCAGCTTTGGGAAGCCACAGCAGGAAGATTGCTAGGAGCCCAAGGTTAACCTGAGCTGCCCAGTGAGTTTCAGGTCAGACAGGATTACGGAGTAAGGCCCTGTCACAGACAAAACAAAAACAGGAGATAAGTGAAGTAGCCCCTGGGATCTCAGGAATTTCTGTGGGATGGAGTGCCCCACACCCTCTCAGGAGGACGTCAGAGAGCAACAGCGACAGGCCCAGTGGCCAGGAAAGAAAGCTGTTGGTTTTCCCTTTGAATTAGGAAGAGACATTGTGTGTGAAGATGTCTGCAGAACATTGATTTGCTTTCTTCTACATGACGTGACTAGTTCAGGCTGAAACCCCTTCTAGCTGGTTGTGATCTTGTTGGAATAAGTTGCATCTCCAGGCTTCTCAGGATACTTTGACTGTCAAAGTATTTCTTATTTGTTTAATGAATCCCTGTTTGGATTTTAATTAAAGTCCAAATTAAAGACCAAAGAAGGTCTTTCAGCCATTTTGCTGTTTTCCGTTTGGACTGTGGATGTTCAGTGTTTGCTGTCCCATCCTGAATTAGCCACCACAGTACCAGTCTGAACTGATTCTGCATGGAGAGTGTTTATTATTGTTGCTTTAAAAATAACTATATATTATGTATGTATTGGGTAACAAATGTTTATTTTAGTCAGACTTAGAATACTGCCCAACTAATTGTTGTAAAATTTGGATATTTTTCTGTATTGCGTGTCTTTGTAGCTAGAACAAAATAATATACATGTTAGTGATGAGAACTAAATTTGGGAGTGTAGCTTTTCCTCTGGGAGAGGAGGAAAGTGGAATTGGAGACAGAAAGCAGGACCAAATATGGTAAGATGTTACAATTGGGTAATTTGGGGCTGGAGAGGTGGCTCAGTGGTTAAGAGTTCTTACTGCTTTTTCACAGGACCTGGGTTCAATCCCCAGCATCCAAATGTCAGTTTATAGCTATCTATAACTCCATTTTCAGGGGATCCAATGCCCCTTTCTTATATTTTTGGTTGTGAACCCAGCCCTTAATGGCTGAGCCATCTCTCCAGCCCCAGTGCTTCTTTCTGATCTCCATGGGCACCAGGCATGAATGTGGCACACAAACATACATGCAGGCAAAACACTCATATATACACATACATACATATACATATATATATTTATAATAAAATTTAAAAATTTTGGATAAGTTATAGAAAGTAAAGTTATTCACAGTCCACCCTTCACATGTAACTGAGAACAATTTAATATCCAATCTTTATGTATACTGCAGGAATTAATACATAGTCATATATGGGGTCTGCGTTATGTAGATATACAAACCAAGGATTGAGGATAATTGTCAAAAATGTTTCTATTTGAACTAAATGTATGTAAACGTTCTGCTTGGCATCATTCTGCTAAGTAGCCTAACAACGATTTTCATAGTATTTACATTGTGTTGTACATATTATAGGGAACTCTGACGACTTTCTGAGGTGGGAGATTTGCATAGGTTGTATGCAAAGACTATACTACAATACTATAAGAGACTTGAGCATCCACAGCTGTCAGCATCCGAAGGGAGCCGGTCCCCTTGGAAACTGAAGCACAGCTATAACTTAACAACATGGGGTGTCATTCCCTATACTGTTCCAAACTGTTCTAATGAGTCTCTTTAAACTGATATCTATTTTATCAGAGGTATATGGCTCTGTCTATAAAGTTCTATCTCACCACTTAGTGAGCATCCAGAGTTACTTCTGATCATGAGTAACTTCAGTTCTATCCTCAAGATAAAACCTTTCCACACACCTGCAATAAAATAAATCACGGACCAAATTCTTAGAAGTGGAATTCGGATGCAGGAGTTGCAGTTTGAAAGCTTTAAGAATGGGTTTGTTACACTGTTTTAAGTCAACTTGCTGAAGTCTAAGATACACAAAGATATGCAAATTCACATGTAAAGAGCTGTGAGCTTCATAAATTAAGCAGACTCCTGCTATCACCACCTAAGATACCAACAGAGTGCCTGATGGCATCCTGGCCCTGCTCTTTCCCTAACGGTGCCCACCATCTGAGCCCTTTGGGAGGCATTTTAGCATTACTAATCCCAGAGGCAGAATTATGAGTTTGTTCTCATTAGCCCCCACTCACCCTGACTTAATTCACTTAGCATCGTTGGTTGCGACGAGGTGTCTTTCATTGCCCTTCCGGTATGTGGCACCACACTCGCTCACCGGCCCACTTTGGACACGCGTTTCTTTTCTTGGTGAGTTTTAGTTATTGTAGTCAAACTGCTAGAAATATTTGTATATGTACTGTTTAGTGTTCTGGGCCTACATTCCCACTGAAATAATTCCACTAAAAGTGGAATTGTCGGTCCTGTGTGTTTCCTCTTTTAACACTATAGTAGTGTCTTATTCCATTTTGTGAGGCCATAATAGAACACACAGGATAGTAATTCGTGATAAGCAGATATGGTTACTTCATAGTTCTGAAGGTTGGGAAGTCTTAAGACCCTTCACTGCTGAGCTGTCTCCCAGCTCTGTCTTTTTATTTCTTAAGTTCCTTATTTTTTATTTTTTCTTAAAGATTTTGTTTTATATATGTGTATGTTTGGGCATCCGTCTGAGTGTGTATTACGTTTGTGTCTGGAAAGAGTATATGATCCTCTGGAGTTGGAGTTACAGGCACTGATGATGTGAGCTTCCTGATTGATGTGGATGTTGGGAACTGAACTCATAGCCTCTGGAAAATTAATAAATTCTCTTAACCACTGAGCCATCTCGGCCCCACCCACTTCTGTTAAGGTAGACTTTGTGTGTGTGTTTGTGTGTGTATGTGTATCTGTACACCATGGCTTGTATGTGAAGGACAGCAGACACCTTTATGGAGTTGCTTCTTCCACCTTTTTTTGGGTCCTCGGACTTGAACACATATTTCCAGGCTTATGCAGCAAGTAGCTTTACCTGCTAATCCATTTTACTGACCCATATTTTTCATGTTCTTAATGGTGATTTTATTTTTTTCTTTGGAAGCTTGCCTGCTCTGTGTTTCCCTCCCTCCCTCCCTCCTTTCCTTCCTCCCTCCCTCCCTCCCTTCTTCTCTCCCTCTCTCTCTTCTCTGTATGTGCTTTTGTTCCTAATGCTTTGTTATTGGAGGAGATGCCTTCCAGTCCATCCAGTCTCTAAGGATTCTTGACTAGGAGTCCCACTTGGTTCTTTTCAGTTGAATCCATCTGCACTGGTAGTGCTCAGTGGGATCTTTAGGGGATGAATGGATGCTTGCCCTCTGTGGGATGCCATTCCCTGGTTAGGTGCAGGATGACCCTTGTCCAGACCCAAGGAAAGCAGAATTATAGTTCCAAATGTCAAAATGCTGACCCTCAATTGTTTTTTAGTTCATTTAAACCAGAATACGTTGTCATTGCTAAAGAATGCTTTTTAAGTGCTTGGACTGAGTGGCATAGGCTTGTTAACAATTATGCTCTCTGGGATAAAACCGGACTTGCTGAACATAGCGGACAATGAGGACTACTGAGAACTCAAGAACAATGGCACTGGGCTTTGATCCTACTGCATGTACTGACTTTGTGGGAGCCTAGGCAGTTTGGATGCTCACCTTACTAGACCTGGATGGAGGTGGTGGTCCTTGGACTTCCCACAGGGCAGGGAACCCTGATTGCTCTTTGGATTGACAAGGGAGGGGGACTTGATCGGGGGAGGAGGAGGGAAATGGGAGGCAGTGGCAGGGAGGAGGCAGAAATCTTTAATAAATAAATTAAAAAAAACAATTATGCTCTCCTTAGATTGAGGAGCTTGCTCGGACTCTGCATTGCGATTATAATCAACCTTCTTCGGACATACCTTCTTCGGACATCGTGAATGCCGCCGATTCATCTCCTACCTCAAGTCCTCCGGCTAAGAAGTCTTCCAAAGCGCAAACTCAAGCAAGATGGCAGTTGTCTGCAAAGAAGGCCCTTCTTCAGTGGGCTCAGGAGCAGTGTGCCACGTGAGTAGTTGGCTGTGGGCAGGTGCAGTGTGCCATGTGACTAGTTTGCTGTGGCTGGGAGTGGTGTGCCACGTGAGTAGTTTTCTGTGACCAGGAATGGTGTGCCACGTGAGTAGTTGGCTGTGGCCAGGAGCAGTGTACCATGTAGTTGGCTGTTGGCTGGGAACAGTGTACCATGTAGTTGGCTGTAGCTGGGAACGGTGTGCCACGTGAGTAGTTGGCTGTGCCCAAATGAGACAAACAGGACAGCTGTGTCCAGTCACACAACCTCATAGACCAACTAGATTACCAGGCTGACTAGATGGTCCACTCACAGAAACACCATTTCATAGTGAGTCTTCCAGAGGTGGATACTGGTGGGCTTAGCTACTTCTGGTTGCAAAGACGACAACTTCACTCCATTTGCTGTGTTTAGGTGGTTTATTGCTGTGGGCAGATAGGACAATACTTAAGCCCCTCCCCCTTTCTTTTTGAGATGGGAGTCTCACTATGTTTCCCTGGCTGCTTTCAAACTCACATCCAGCTGCCTCTGTTTCCTATGTGCTGGATTAAACTACACACCTTAATGCCTGGCATTAAGTATTTCTTTAGGCATAATCCCCCATGCATCTAGGAGGCAGCTTTAGGTCTAGAGTCTTACCTACTTGTGTTAGTTACTTGGTTTGTTACTGCAACAAAATGCCGGATGGGAGCAACTTGTGCAGCCAAGGGTTTGTTTGATCTCCCCGTGGAGGGAGATGCAGTTCATCATGGCGAGGGGAGGTGTGATGGCGGGAGCATGAGGAGGCGGGTCCCAGTGCATCCACAGTCAGGAGGCAGAAGACAACGGATCTTCTTCGTGCTTAGCTTACTTGCTCCTTGTTATTCCGCCCATAGTCCCAGCCCATGTGCGTCTCACATTAATCTGCCTGCTCTAGACGATCTCTCCCAGGCATGCCCAGAGATCCCACCTGCCACGGTGATTCTAAATTCCATCAAGTTGACAGTGAAGACTAACATAAACACTTTGAAAGTCAAGACCATGTCTTTTTAAAAATTACAAAAATCTGCTATTATTATTAGTGTATGTGTGTGTGTGTGCGCGCGCGCACGCGTGCGCGTACTTGTGTGTGAATGTGGCACAGGCGTGCCATAGCATGCCCATAGAGGGCAGAGGACAACTTTATGGACTCGGTTCTTTCCTTCCGCCTTTAGAAGGGTTCTGGGGATTGAACTCAGGCTGCCAGATTTGTGTGGTAAGCACTTGCTGAGTCAATTCACTAAGCCAGGATAGACGTATAATGAATGAATGAAATAACTAATATGGAACGTCGTGCCATGGTTTGCTCTGTCTGTATAGTTAGAAACCATAGGCCTCATTTTTTGGAAACTTTAACTGTATTTTCTAATCGATCCTCATCAAATAGAAAAGGAACCAAAGAAGATGTATTTTTGTTTCTTAAATTTATTATTATTATTATGCTTATGAATGTTGTGTTTGTGTGTGTATGGGTATGTGTGTACCACAGCATGTACATGGAGGTCAGAGGACAACTTTGGGGAGCTGGTCCCCCCACTTCTACCGTTATTGTGTATGAGGACTGGACTCAGGCCACCAGGTTTATGTGGCAAGTTCTTTACCTGCTGATGAATTTTTTAAGAAGAAAAGTAGAAATGATAAAGGCAAGTTTGATTTCTTTTTGCCATTTTTTAATTAAAAAAGCATATTATGTATATGGGTATGTACATAGAAATATTAAGGAGCCCAGAGGTGTTGGATCCCTGCCTTATTCCATGTTCTGTTGCTGTGAAAGACACCACGACCACAGCAACTCTTACAAAGGAAAATATTTAACTGGGGCTGGCTTACAGTTTCAGAGGTTTAGTCAGGGAGCATGGTGGCATGCGGGCAGATGTGGTAGCTGCGAGTTCTACATCTGGATCTGCAGGAAGTGGAAGAGGAGTACCAGTGGCCTTAGCTTGAACCCTTGAAACCTCAAAGCCCACCCACCCCCAGTGACACTCTTCCTCCCAAAAGGCCACACCACCCGATTGTGCCACTTCCTGGTGGCCAAGCATTCAAATTTATGAGCTTATGGGGACCATTTGTATTCAAACACCACACCCTCACTCCACTCTGCTCAGCTCCTTGCTGCCTCCCTATCCAGATCCACCCCCTTTCTGTCTCATTAGACTTAGAAAAACTTCTAAGGGATAATCATAAAATATAGTAAGAAAAAACAAGCATGAACACATCAGGTTTTGTCTCTTGACCGCTGCAACCTGGAGGGGAAGCAGACGGACTGGGGTGCAGTTGGCACAGAGTGAAGAGGATTCAAGCTGTGGTCAGGAGTGGTGGGGACAAGGGACAGTTTCCCTTCCTGTGGGTGGCTAGGGAGGGCCTTGTAGAGGGGAGCCCTCTGGGCTGGGGCCTGAGGGAAACCTTTCAGTGTGTGGAATCTGTGAGAAAGAACATCCGTCTATATGAATTAGCGGCTTCGCTTTGAGAGAGAGAACGGAGGCAGATGTGGCTGCCTCACGGTCAGAGAGGAGATGTTCGGATGGGCAAGGCGCTCAGAGTCCAAATCACATCAGGCCCTGTGAACCAGGGTGGAGGTATTACAGTGGCAAACTACTCTTAACTATTTTAGGTGTGTGGTTTGGTGGGACCTCGTGTGTTGCTGTGCAGCTCTCCCTACACTCCACCAGCTACAGTCTCCATTCCCATGGTTGACACTCTATTATACCTATTAAATAACAGCTCCATATTCTTCCCCCCTAGCCACCGGACGCCACCCATCTATTTTCTGTCTTGTCAGTGTGGCTGATTGAGCCACATGTAACTAGATAGTATTTGGCCTTTTTTTTTTTTAAATATTTATTTATTTATTATGTACACAATATTCTGTCTGCATGTATGCCTACAGGCCAGAAGAGGGCACCAGACCTCATTATAGATGGTTGTGAGCCACCATGTGGATGCTGGGAATTGAACTCAGGACCTTTGGAAGAGCAGGCAACACTCTTAACCACTGAGCCATCTCTCCAGCCCAGTATTTGGCCTTTTTGATGGGTTTGTTTCAATCGGCACAATGCCTTCTAAGTTCCATCCATTTCGTAACATAACTCAGCAGTCCCTTCCTTTTAAGTCTGAATTTGTTCCTCTGTCCATCAGTTTACGCTTTTATCCATGACAACAGATTGTAAGCAGAGAAATGATGAAGTCTCTCTGTTTAGTGAGCACCAGGCAACTAGGCAATAATTTGGTCCAAAGTATCATTTGATTTGCTCCACTGAGGGCAAAATATTGTTTCCTATGGAAAATGATCTTGACTCGCTGTAGGAGTCTAAAGTCAGACTTGAGCCAGTAGATGGTTAAATGAAGAATATCATGTGTGTGTGGTGATGGGGGTACTGGAGGCACCTCCAGATTCCAGGCCCCCTTCTGAAGTCTGATGCACTGGGTGGAGAGGGGACCTGGGAATTTCCGTTCTCAATACTTGCATCTCAGGAGATGTTGGTGAGGTGGCAGGGACCGCACTTTGTGAACTGATGCTCTGTGGTATTCTGAGCATTCTCATTGACCTTTTACCCGTTTGACAATAAGATTCAAATGAAAAATTTCCCTAGGATCATGGGATCCATCTATAGTGTTTGTTCCTCTGAATTATATTTTAATTACCATTGACTACAGTGGGAATACTTTATTTTTATTTTTTAACAACTGTCTATATTACAACCCTTTGCACAGATCTGAGTCTATCAGTGTGACAGATTTTAAGTCAAGCTGGAGAAATGGGATGGCCTTTTTGGCCGTCATTCATGCCTTGCGGCCAGACCTGATTGACATGGACAGCATGAGACACAGATCCAGCAAAGAGAATCTGAAAGAGGCCTTCAGGATCGCGGAACATGAGCTGAAGATTCCCAAATTGCTGGAGCCCGAAGGTAGAGAGCTCTTCTTTTCTTTGGAAACCTCCTTGTTTTAAGGTCCCACAGGAAGTTGATTTGAAGCTGCACCTCTGTGCTGGCTACCATAGCAATGTATTTTCATGCTGGAAGATTGAACTTAACTCTTAATCAAATTTCATGGATTGGGACTTTGCACCAATTACTTCTGTCATTGAGAAAGTGAAGTTGTGGCTGAATGTAAGCAATGCCTTTGTTAAAGCAATTTGAGCCTTTGTCTTAATTTCCTTCTAGTATTTTCTGTATTGTGTTCTTTATTCTGATTTTCCTGAGCTCTCCCACAAGCTTCTTTAGTTTTGAATCACACTTGTTTGCGAATCACACTTATTTGTGAGTCATACTTGTTTATGAATCACACTTGTTTATGAATCACACTTGTTTGTGAAACACACTTGTTTGTGAATCTCTCTTGTTTGTGAATTGCACTTGCTTGTGAATCACACTTGCTTATGAATCTCTCGTTTGTGAATCGCTTGTTTATGAGTAACACTTGTTTGCAAATCACACTTGTTTGTGAATCACACTTATTTGTGAGTCATATTTGTTTATGAATCACACTTGTTTGTGAATCTTTCTTGTTTGTGAATCACACTTGTTTATGAATCTCTCTTGTTTGTTTGTGAATCACACTTGTCTGTGAATTACACTTGTTTATGAATCTCTCTTGTTTGTGAAACACATTTGTTTGTGAATCGCTCTTATTTGTGAATCTCACTTGTTTGTGAGTCATTTGTTTATGAATCACACTTGTTTGTGAATCTTGTTTGTGAAACACACTTGTTTATGAATCTCTCTTGTTTGTGAATCGCTCTTGTTTGTGAAACACACTTGTTTATGAATCTCTCTTGTTTGTGAAACACACTTGTTTGTGAATCGCTCTTGTTTGTGAATCACACTTGTTTGTGAATTGCTCTTGTTTGTGAATCACACTTGTTTGTGAATCGCTCTTGTTTGTCTCTCTCCCTGTCCCAGCTCTCTCCTCCTGTGACTGAGGGAAAGCCACAGTTGCCTCTTCTCTGTTCTCCTTATGCGGTTGACCACACTTTGGTATTCTTTCTGCTCAGTCCTTGTCTTTGATTATTAACAAGAAAGTTGTAAAATGCCAATTTTAGCTATATAGGATTATTGTTAAAATAATTTGTTTCTAAAGAACACTTTCCTAGTTTCTCAAATATACATATTTGTAAAAAAAAATTACTATCAGTGTGGGAGACAAAGACAGAAGAACTGTTGAGTTTGAGGCCAGCCTGGGACACACAGCAAGTTCTAGGCCAGTCAGTTCTACACAGTGAGGGCCTGTCTTAAAAAAGGAATGAAGGAAGCAAGCAAGGAAGGAAAGAAGGCAGGCAGGCAGGCGAGTAATTTGGGTCAGCAAGATTGGAGGCATGGGATTTGCTGCCAAGCCTGGCCTTCTCATTCAGTTCGGAAATCTCATGATAGAACAAGAGAATCAACGTTCCCAAGTTGCCCTGACCTCTCCATATGTGCTATGCCACGTGGCTCTCCCAGACAAATAAGTAAGTGCCAAACAATGAAGTTATTAAAGCAGTGTATAGGATTCATGAAAGCATGGTGAGGCCGCAGATGAAGGGCAGCTTATAGCTCTAGCTGTCTCTGTAGGAGTGTGGATTAGATGTGATCAGTACACAGTTCTCCAAACAGTGTGAAGCACACACACCTAGACTTGTTTCCTATAAACCTGGCTTCTGTTAAGCATATGTAGCACATAATTGGTAAATAACAAAGTGTACGCTTTACTTTATTATGCAGTCCTAGTAGACTAAGAATGTTTTTCTGAGTTTACCACTCTCCTGCATCAATCTATAGGCTTCAGGTTGCAGAATCCTACTTGCTCTTCGGTGACATGAATGGTTTCTTTGCTTAATCAAATATTAATCTTCTATGTTAATTGCCA
Source organism: Microtus pennsylvanicus (assembly GCF_037038515.1). Taxonomy (NCBI): domain Eukaryota; kingdom Metazoa; phylum Chordata; class Mammalia; order Rodentia; family Cricetidae; genus Microtus; species Microtus pennsylvanicus. Next base: position 39,451,904 of record NC_134592.1, on the reverse strand, counting down.
CATGACAGCTCTAGATGACATATTTTAGCATCTGTGTCATTAATAACGGTCCCAGTGAGCATTTGTAGAAGTCAGTAAAGGGACAAACCCAGTCCTCATTTGTACATCTGTGGCCTGAGTACAACCAGCATGGTGGTTTCTGGTCACTGTCACCGAATCATGGAAGAGAAGTGGAGATGAGGGTAATGTAGCAGCCTTTCTCCCCTTGGATGCAGATGAGCGTGGGTGCACACTTGTAATCCCAGGACTTAGGAAGCTGAGGCCAGCCTGGTGAGGCCCTGTTCAAAAATACATAAAGATTTAGTAGATGTAGTAATTCTCTAAAGCACAAACAATAGCAAAAATAAAGTCTTTTTAATGGGAAGGGTTAGGTTTCAGTGTCTATTACCTTGATTTTGAGGTCATTATTTTTCTTACATGTGGCACAAATACTGGCCCATAGAAATCAGGTTTATTAATTCCATGAATGAGTTAACTCTGAATGTCCTGGACAGGTCTTCTGTATAGAAATGGTTTACTGCAGAGATGCCGGGACTAGTGTGTTAGGAATCGGTTACCCTTGCTGTGTGCTCCTGTATCCTGCAGGACCCCAGGCCCAGCGTCTCCGGAAGGAGAAACACTTTGGTTTTCGTCTCTCTACCCCTCTGATTACTGTGTCATCCCGCAGTTGACAACACGCTGAGCGACACTGTGTTTCTTACTCTGAGGTTGTTTATGCAACGTCAGCGTTCTCCCTGCTTCTGTCTGACTGCAGATCTAAGGTCTGAATTCTGACCAGTGTTGGAGCCAGGAGAATGACCCGAGGCTTCAGGGCTGGCCCATGACCGGTTAATTCAAGAGCCTCTGAACCCAATGGCCTTGGCCATAGACTTTTTGAGAATTAATTGTGGGAAGTCTCTTCCACGGTTGACGGGGCCGTGTGGTGTGTCTTGCAGATGTAGATGTCATAAATCCTGACGAGAAGTCCATCATGACTTACGTGGCACAGTTCCTGAAGTATTCGAGGGATGCCCCTGGCGCTGGAACTTCAGCTCAGGTACGGCTTCCTACCTGTCACCTCCTTTTGGGTGTACACTAATGATCTGACTAAAAACAAAACGAAACAAAACGTGAGTTGCGCTCACGACTTAAATGCGCCATTCATAGGAGTATGTAAACCATACCTGAAGTTATGATATAAAATAGTTTCAATATCTATAATGTTCCATCATGCCTCTTTTCTGGGCTCTGCACTTCCTCCCTGGAAATTAATATTTGAATTTCTTCCACTGTAATTCATTTGGTTGGGATTTTCTTTCTTTTACGTTTGAGTGATGGTTTGCCAAGCTTTGCTGAATTACCTGAATTATCTTCTGGATTGACGTTGTGGCAGTTCTGTGTTAGCGTGACACACAGTGCATGCCCGAAACAAGAAAAGGTTCATTTTCACCCGTGGTGTGAAAGGTTAGGGTGTGCCCAGCCAGCGTTGGTCAGGTGGCATGTCCTAATGGGCCATGTATGGCAGGACCGGGGAAACACAGATGAGAAGGCACTGGAGTTCTGTGGTCCCCTTGGGATATGCCATCAAAGACTTAGTGCTTTCTGCTGGGCCTAACCTCTTAGTGCCATCTGCTGCTGGTGCCCAACTTGTTGGAGGAGGCTGCTTGTTGGTTCCCGGCTGCCTAGCCCCGAAATAATCACACAGAAACTGTATTAATTAAATCACTGCTTGGCCCATTGGCTCTAGCTTTTTATTGGCTAACTCTTACATATTAATGTAAATCCATTTCCATGAATCTGTGTATCACCACGAAGCTGTGGCTTACTGGGAAACATTCCAGCGTCAGCGGGGCTACATGGCTTCTCTCTGACTCCATCTTTCTTTTTCCCAGCATTCAGTCCAGTCTTCCCTGCCTAGCTCTGCCCCTCCCCACCCTGCTCCACTGTAGGCTCAAAGCAGTTTTTTATTCATTAATGGTCATCACAGCATACAGAGGAAAATCCCATGTCACCAATTTGTGACATTAATTGTTGTTCAAGAGCCAAACTATAGCGGTGTCTCTCAGGATGAGTTCTAAGTTAAGCTGCCTTTTGAACAATTTGAAGATTTATTTGTTTTTGTTTTGGGGAGACAGGGTCTCTCTATATAGCACTAGGTACCCTGGAACTCACTATGCAGACTAGGCTATCTCTTTAGTGCTGTGATTAAAGGTGTGTGCCCCCACACTTGGCTCTTTATTCATTTATTTGGTGATTTTTGCCTGCATATCTGTCTGTCTGCACCATGACGCTATGATGGCCAAAAGAGGGCATCTCCATGTGGGTGCTGGGAACCAAAGCTGGGTCTTCTAGAAGAGTCTCCAGTGATCTTGACTGCAAGCCATCTCTCCAGTCTTTTTGAAAAACTTAGAGATAATAGAATTTTGATCTATTGTAACTTTTATTTGTTTTACTGGAATACTCTTATACTATAAAATTAAGATATTTGAAGTGTTCAGTTTTGTAATTTTTAGGCATTTACGTGATCACGCTGCCATTGCCCTCTGGTTTAGCACCCTTCACCGTGCTTCCATGAAGACAACTGAGTGCAGTGAATATAACAAGTTATCAAGTAAAATCCATATTATTTTAAAAGCCCCTTTTAAGTGGCTTTCTCGGGCTTGGTTACATACCTTTTGTCTGATGAACTGGACTGCTTTTCCGGCTGTTATGGCCCAGGCTGCCAGACACGTTGTGACTGATTCTGGAAGTTATGTTCAGGGGGACTAGCCTCAGAAATGTGCAGATTGTTTTGGATCTCCAAGAGGCATCCCCTTCCTGATTAACTCTCATATAAAAATAAGATAACAAATTCAACTCATGAAGTTGGATGCCAAAATATTGAGCAGCCCTCTTGCTTACTAGAATAAGAAGGCAAATGAACAGGAAACTGTAACCTCTGGATTTACCTTCCAGCAGCAAAATCTGCATTCGCTTGTGAGCAAGCCCTTTGCAGCTAATATCTCAGAACTAGAAAGAGCACCGCCCCTGTCTACAGGATAGCACATCTGAGAATTTTGCTAGTTTTTTGTTTTTGTTTGTTTGTGTGTGTGTACTTATGATCATTAAGGTCTTCATAATATTTTTTGGTATGATTGTTTTTGGCAACAGACCCGCTATAAAGTGATTTAAGAGGTTGTTAAGATGACTTAGTGCATAAAAATGATTGACATTTGCTGAACAAACCTGGTGACCTGAGTTTCATCTCTACAACCCATGTAAAGGTGAAAGGAGAGAAATGACTCCTTAGAGTTGTTTCCTGACCTCAGTATTCTTGGTTTGGCATGTGTGGTTTCCCCTCATCATACGTGATAATAAATAACATTAAAAATGATATATGATGTTTCCTAAAATACTGAAATAATGGAAATGATAGGCCATATCTGTAGTTAGTTTAACTTTTTCTTCTTTGAGATAGGAATTCTCATGTAGCCCTAGCTATTCTAGAGTTTGCTAAGTAGACCTTAGCCTTGGACTCCCGGAGATCCATGTGCCTCTGTTTTCTCAGATCTGGGATTAAATATATGACCTGTATGGTTTATTTACTTTTATGCCTCTGAATGTTTGCCTACATGTTATGTATGTATGACACAGTTGTGTCTGGTCCTGTGAAGTCAGAGGAGGGTTCTAGATCCCCTGGAATGCAGTTACTGACAATTGTGAACTGCCATGTAGTACTCGGAATTGAACCCTGGTCCTCTGGAAGAGCAGCCAGTGCTCCTAACCATTGAGCCATCTCTCCAGTCCCCATTTAAAATATGTATATTCTTTTGAGAAATCTTTATTTAGAAGCACAGAATGATTTTCAGTTGTTAGTTTCAGTCTATTTTAAATGTAAAGTGTTACAGGAACCCACATAATTATTCTTGGGCATAAGGAGTCATTGGTGTAAAATAATATTAACCCACTGCTCTTAAAAGTTGTCAGTTTTATTGCTCATAGAAATCGCCAAAGCTGTGTGGGATATGGTTTAAATATGTGTGTGCATGCATGCATGCATGCATGTTTACTTGTGTGAATTACAGGTCAAGGTTAAGGATGCTATGGTATGGCTAGCCCTGCAGGAGAAGAAACTACAGAAGTTGCAGAAGGATTCAGCCAGCGAGACCGACTTTAACAAGTATCACGTGAGTAAGACTTTTAAACACCAGCTCATACTGTTCTGGGGAAAGAGTGGTAAGCATACGTTTAGAAAAATACACTTTAGAAAACTCTAAGAGAGTAGTGTTTAGTCTTAAACAACCCCAGGACTCCGAGCTGAAGTTCTGAACTGTGCTTCTGAAGCCTTTGAGGATGTTCTTGTCAACTATCGGTTCAGAGTTAGGAGTTCTGGCCAGGGTCTGAGATCCTGCATTGCTAACATGGTAGTGGAAACTGCTGATCACAGAGTAGCCTAAGCTACAGGGCTCTACAGCAAGGGGTGGCACACCAGAGCCTCTGGCCCTGGACTCCTGCTTTTGTGAAGGAAATGACGTCAGAATAGAACTGTATCCATTTAAGTACTCTTTATAGTTGTTTCCATGCTATACCTAGACCTGAGATGTTGGAAAAGAGACCAAATGGTCCATGAGGCCCAAGAGATTATCGTCTTGCCCCTGTAATGAAAATTCTCCATCCCTGGTTTTGAGTAGATCATTCTTTCATCATGAATGTCGAGTGAAAGAGAAACACCGGAGGCTATCAGTTGCACCTCTCAGCATTTTAATCCAGGGCTTCAGTCAGGAGGCCTTTGTATAGTAGTGGTGTTATCACAGAGCTGACTATCTGCTATGGAGCGAGCCCTGGGCTGATAAGTCTTTTACAGGCTAACACATCTCACTGAACTTGGTGTTATTAATTCACTTTCCCACATAAAGATATTAAGGTTCAGAGGGACTAACTGACTTCTCTGTATTTCTACAGCGTCTCAAGAGCAGAGTGTGGCTTTAGGGTTCCAGCTCTTTTCACATTCTGTTGATTGTCCAGGACATGTTAATTATTAACTGTACAATCTTGAGGGCGCCAGTGAAGGGTTCTTAGAATGCATTGTGTAATTTTGTGCTTCCCACCCGTTCTCTGTCTCGAATAAGGAAGATATTGTCATGTTCTCGTGTAGCCCTTAGCGTTTTCTGGGCCCCCATTCCCCCGCGGGAACTGCCTGAGTCAGCCTTTCCAAATCCAACATTGAATGGGTCACGTGACTCCTGGATCATGCCATTCTGCTTGGCCTGAAGTCTGAAGGGGAGGAAGGGACCAGAATTTTCTTCTTTGGATCAAAACAACATAGGGTCTATGGGCTTCTTTCCCCAACACATCTGAGCTCAGTGTTCAAGCTCCTTGTTCCCACTTTGACTAAGTAATGTAGCATAGACTCATGTTCCTTCAGTAAAAGATTTTTATAACATTATTGTTAGAGATAAAATAAATTGTTATTTATTTATTTATTTATTTATTTATTTATTTATTTATTTATAGTCAAGTCTAAATATTACTAATTTCCTCAGCCTGCCCTGAATTCTTGAATTCAGGTAATTTTTTTACTCTCACATACCTGGGACTATACAGGGCCCTACTACCATACCCAGCTGACATTAAGTATAGTTAGGAATATTATTAATGGTTGTATAACGTCTTGAATAACACAGATTGGTAACTTGAAAACATGAATACCCAATACAGATGCAAACCAAGAAAGACTTTGTGTCTGAAATCCTGAGTGCAGGGAGAAGGGGTTTTCAGTGTATAGAGAGCGCGTTGGGTAGAGTCGGCATAATCTCGGTCAGTCGCCTCGAAAATCATTACGTGGCTCAGATGTGTATTCCATGCGCTTGGGAAGCTGAGACAGGAGGATTGGCGTGAGCCTGAGGCCAGCCTTAGATACATAGTTCCCTCCCAATCTGAGGTGCAGAGTGAGACCCATCCCACACAACCAAAGACAACCGCCATCACTTACGCTTGGACAACTGCCGGGCGGGAGTTATCTTGTCTGCTCCAGGTTGAACAGACTTTGCATGTGGCATCATGATCCACCCTCTAGAGAGAGGTGAATTCCCGCACACTCCCTTGCAGTACAAATCCAGCAACTGCCACCCCTGCGACATTTTGCTGTTACTCAAATTATCAGTGAGAAGAAACCGGATCAGAGAAAAGAGGCTGGATTCAGAGATTGTCTAAGCCAGGTTTAAATATAACCTTAAACTAGAGACCTTGAATTAGCAGAGTGCATTCTATAAATAGAATTAAGTGTTTTAAGGCATAACAGATTGTTTTTCTAATCGCAGAGTCTGCTCTCCTTTATGAAATCCCTGAATGAGGAAAAGGAGCCCTTTGTGGCCATCCTGTCACTGGCAGGGAGCAGGAATGAGCCGAATGAAGATCAGTTACGGTTGAGACAAGGCTGGGCCGGCCTCACGCACCAGGTGACTATGTTATATTGCTTAGTAGAACATCTCTGGGGGCAGCTTTGTTTTTAGGGGGTGAGGACTTGACTAGACTTTCGTCGGGAATTCTAGAGTGGAACAGGATAGATGCTTCATCAGAAAAGAGGATTATGCTTCCCCCACTCCCCACCCCATGACATTATTTAGACAGGAATTGAAATTAAAAAGACGTTTACAGCATTCTGCTTAAAGGCAAGATTATCCAAAGCTACCTTGGCCATTAATTCTCGGTTTATCATGGTGGGTAGCATGATGTTTGCTGTTGTAGGTAATTCTTGTGAACAATAGCCTCTGCCTTCTTATTGTTCATATCAATAGGTGAATGAAAAGTTACGTGGACAACCTAGAGACACATGTAGGATGGTTTATGAGTGTCTTACACACCTATGGTTTTCATCCTTTGAAGTTTATTAGAACTTGGTTTATGGTCCAGCATGTGGTGTATCAGTATAACTGCATGCTTTTGTATAAGCTTGTATTCTTCAGCAATTTGGGATGACAGTAATATCAATTAAGACAGAGTATCTAATACTCTTGTTCAACATATCTATGTCCTGGCTGGCATTTGTCTTACTCTGTAAGTGCTGAAAAGGAAGCTTAAAAATCTGTGGAAACCTTTCTTTAATTTTGTCAAGTTCTGCTTTGTGCATTTTAAAACTTTATTAGGCACATAGATTTACAATAGTATGTCTTTTTGATGAATTGACACTTTATGAAACAACCTACTAAATATAAGTAGTATATATAAATATGCTTACATTTAGCAAGGATATATATATTTCAAACTTATATTTAGTGAGACTGTTTTGTTTGGTGTTTGCTTCATCTGATATGAATGTCATCTTTTGATCTACTATTCTGATGCTATTTGAATTACACATTTCCCCTTCATTTATTTTAACCCTTTTGAGTCTTTATAGTGCATTTGTTAGAGACAATACATCGATTTTTCTTTTCTTATTTTTTATGGAATCCTAACCTTTTGATTGGAGTGTTTAGTACATTTATACTTAATGCAATAATTTCTATCATTTAATTTAGGCGTATCATTTTATTCTTTAATTTTTGTGCTCCCTCTGTTTTTGAATCCTCATCTTTTTAAATTCTGTTTTAATGTGTCTATCAGCTTTGGGTGCTGTTTATTAAGTGTTTACTCTAGGGGTTATAATCATGTACATTCTAAGCTGTTTACAGTCTAAATTTTGAACTGTATAATTTCTTATTGTACAACTTCTTTTACCATGTAACATTTGTTTTTCAATTTTTTTAAATTTAATTTAATTATTATTCCTTAGATGCCTGTTTGTTTTCTAGTAAGAGACAGGAAGTGTATGGATCCAGATGGGAGGGAAGGTAGGGAGGAACTGGGAGGCGTAGGGGGCAGATAAGCTGTAATCAGAATCCAACCGAGTCCTTTGCAAGAACACAGACAGTATGCAGTCTTAATCATTGAGTCATCTTTCAAATCCCCCATTAAATGAATTTGTAGGGTGCACACATATTTACACACACACTACTGCAAATAAACTTTTAAAGAAAAAGTCTTTAAAACATGTTTGCTCAGAACAAAAAAAATACACACATGACACATAACATGTCTAAATATAAAGCAAGCACATCATAATGAATCTGTGTGACGTCAGGGAGAGACTGTATGGCTCATGAAGTCAGTATTTCTCATCAAGGCCCTCCATGGGAAGCATTTGTGGATCTCTGCTGGGGTATCAGAAGCGAGAGCCCCCTTTTTTACAATGTTTTTCCAAACCATTTACTAAATGTGCTAAACAGTTGTGCAGGGCTCCCCAGAGCCACGCTTGCAGAGCCCTAACCCGGGGAACAGTGCAGCTCCAGGGGTCTTTCCACCAGCGAACAGTGCCCAGAACCTCCACGGTAGAGGGTGAGAACCTGCATCAGGATGGGGTTTGCTGAAAGAAAGAAGTGGGAAGATGAGGTGGAATGTTGGCATATGATTAGGGCTAGTGAGATAGCAATTCCTGTGTGTGTGTATGCGTGTGTGCACACCTGTGCGTGTGTGTGTGAGTGAGTGTGTGAAGTGGAGTTACAGTGCTGTTCTGGGGATGGTTTCTGTTCATCTGGAGAACCTGACAAAAACCAAAGTCAGAGAACACAAGGGCATACGGCGTTTCAGACTTCTTTCTATGACTGTTTGGAGAAGAATTTTAAATAGTTCGAATTCCCTCCGTGCACCTTATTCTAGATTCATGCAAACCTTTCTTTTTCTTGTGCCTTCTTTGCCAACAACTTTTAAACTAATTATATTCCTCCTCTACAAGCAGTAGAATAATATTTAGAGCTAAGAAGTTTGCCCACCGATAAAATCCCTTCACTACAACGCCTTGGCTTTCTGAGGCACACGAAGTAAATGCGTGTTGGTGAAGATGCAGACAGGACGAGCGCTGACAAAGGATGGCTCTTTGCCGTATTCCAGGTCGCTGTGTGGAAAGCCCAGCTGGACGACGCCTTGCCTTCACCGCTCAAAGAGACCGAAGCATGGCTCAAGGATGTGGAGGGGCTTGTGGAGGAAGGGCTGCCGGCCTCCCAGAATCATTCTGAAGCTGTGGCTCTGATCCAAGGGAAAATGTCTTTATTCAAGGTGGGAAAGCAGACGTGTGGGAAAACGGACCCTTTGTTAGGGTCTGACCTTGAGGAAGATTGTATCCTAAAGAGAAGAGAGGGAAATACAGTAGTGGTCTAGTGTGGTGTAGTGAGTCCCCGGGGAACCAGAGGGCCTTTCAAGTGCTGGGCAGGATGGTGCCTGCTATAATCCCAGCCTTGGAAGGTGGAGGAAGGAGAGCTGAAACTCAGGCTCCTCCTTCGCTATATAGTAAATCTGAGTCCAGCTGGGCAACATGAGACCCTGAGACAAAAACAGTCCCCAACAGTAAATGCTTTCGCGTTCGTGACTGTTGTGCTGTTTAAGACAGAAATCAGGAGAGATAGAAGCCAGTCGATTCTAAAGCCACAGGACGTCCGACCAAAACAAAAAAAGATGCCAAGGGGAAGAAGCTGGTTTAAAATGAGGGTGGTTGTGGGTCCTCGCTGCAAATGTGTGAGCAAATTTGGTTTGTGAGCGTTAGGGCAGTTGTGTCTCTAGAGGGACGAAGTGACTTGAGAACAAAAGATTTTGCTGATGACTTTGCCAAAGACACTGCATGCTGATCCTTGGGAAAAAGCCCCCCCCCCCTCCGCCCCGCTCCAGCTTAAAACTTTATGTTGAAATAATGGTTCATGAAAATCTTAGGTAAGAAGGAATAGATGAGAACCTGTCATGGTGGCTCATGCCTATGATCCTAGCACTCTGGAGGCTGAGGCAGGAGCATTACCACAAATGTGAGGCCAGTCAAAGGTACATTGTGAGTTCCAGGCCAGCAGGCACTACCATGTATGGCCCCATCTCAGTCAGTCAACCAGTCAACCAATCTTTAGAGATAAATCTAATTTTCCATGCTTCTAATTTTCTTTCAGAGTCTGATGGCCAGCTCTGACTATCATTGGAATATTCTCTTGGCCTTTGAAAACAGAGATGAGAACCAGCTGCTGGTCGTGCCACCTGACAAGCTAGAGGAGATGAAAAGACGGTTTGTAACAGTGCTATTTCAGAACCGCCCTGCTCACGTTCAGCAAGAGCATCGCTAGCATACCGCAAGCATAGACTTAGAGATAACGTCTGATGTATTTGCTTCTACAGCTTGATAACCACACCTTTGTGATTTTGCAATAACAACATACATGGCTCACGTCCTGTTTCATTGAGCAATAGACTCCTATGATGGGAGCTTTGTCTTTCTGAGCTTTCTTGTTTTCACATTTGTAAACACAGGCTCATGACAGTCACTCTGTCCATGTCTCACAAGGCTATCAGATCAAGGCAGGGGGTGTGTGCCCTTTTATAGAATAAAAGTAGGGGATGGAGAGACAGTTCATCAGTTCAGAACCCTGGCTGTGCAGTCATGGAGAAGGGCCAGACTGGATCCCCAACACTTGTGTAACAAACTGGGGTTCCACAGGTACCCATCACTGCATCTCTAAGGGATCTGAGGCCTTTTTCTGGAATCTGTGCATAGTCAAGTATACTCAAACCCACCCGTGTGCACACACATTCATGAAGACACACATAGACATAAGTAAAATTAATAAAATAAAAATATAAACTGTAAAGTTTTATCGGTATGGGGATTGGAGAGACGGCTCAGTGGTTAACAGCACCATCTGCTCTTGCAGAGGACCCAGGTTCAGTTCCTAACACCTGTGTAGGGGGGCTCACAACCATCTGTATAATTCCAGCTCCAGGGGATCCAGTGCCCTGTTCTGGCCTCTTTAGATAACTTCACCCATTTACACACACACATACCCTATATACACATAAATGAATAATAACATAAAATCTTAAAAAAATACATTATCAATATAGATGTCATTTAACGGAAAGTCACCCACACTGTCTTTTATTTTCTCTTTACTCGTAGGTATCTCACTGCAATAAGAGAACACTATCCTTAATAATGAAACTGTCTTCATATGTAAACCTTAAAAAAATGGTAGCTGCATCAAATTATACAGAAGTTTTTAAACACTAAGATACTTTGTTCCTTAGGGTGTTCTTACAGGATTTCTCAATAAGAAAATAATTTCTTTAGAAAATGTTCTATTTTTACCTTAGAAATGGTTGTTTTATATCTTGCCACATTGTTTTAAAGGGAAAAGAGCGACAGAAGGGGACACACACACAGTAGGGGAGCACTCTTAAGGGTACATTTGAGTTCCATGTCGCTGAATAGAAAAACTAAAGCACAGTGTTATTATAATGCCGGACAGATTTCTGACACTTGGTCACTTCTACAACCTGTTTGTTTTCCAGAGTCAACAACATTTTGGGTAGGCAGTTCATCCCTCTTCTGGAGTTTCATGACTCCAAGTGCGCAGTCCTTGCTCTACTAGATGAAGCCAAGGCAAAGCTGGATGTTTGGAACGTCACTTATGGGAACGAGGAGTCTGTGGCTGTCCTGCTGGAAGACTGGCGTGTGAGCTGCTTCCTTCTGAGCTTGGGCATCGGCAGCTTCCCTGAGCTGATTCTCGAGTAGCTCAGGAATTCTTCTGTTCTGGGGTCAGGCTTCTCTGGGTGCAGGGCTCATTAGCTTCAGTTTTCCTGGAGAAAACCACCAGTGGTGGTCAAATAGGTAGAGGAAAGAGCAAGAAGATGAGGATTGCAGTGTTCAAGATGGAGTTAGGATGGTTAATATACATCAGGTGTTCCCCCCCCTTTACAACTTTCTTCTTTGATATTCTTTTCATCTTCAGTTTATTCTCTCACTCAGCAGTTAACTTTGCTTTGAGAACTTTAGGCTTAGCTTCTCAAGCTTTATTTTTGATTTTTGAAAATATATTTTAAGTTACTTTGATTTGCTAGTGGCAGGGGGTGCCAAGGCCACAGATGCATGTGGAGGTCAGATGACAACCAGTAAAGTCACTTCTCTCCTTCCATCATGTGGGTTCCAGGGATGGAACTCAATCCTTCAGGCTCGGTGACAAGTGCTTTTGTGCCTTGTAGAGCCATCTTGCTGCCTCCTATCATGGCTGCTTCTGTGTAGGTGGTGAGCCTGACAGAGTAACCTAATGTAGCTAATGAGGACAAGTTAAGGTGGCTAAGGTCTGTGAGACAAGCAAGTGATATAGTTACACAGTGTCACTAAAAGAGGTGAGTTAGGAAGTTTTAGATTTGTTTTGAAAGATGGACTTGCCTTTTTCCAGCAAGAGAAAGCAGTGTAAAGTCACATGACTGTGTTACGCTAATTGCAGAGTGATAGCCCCGTGTCACTGTGCCCTCATATCTGCTGAGTCTGAGCTCTACCTCTCATGATCTGTGCCTTCCTGTCTTACTGTTGCAGTGTGTTGCTATTAAAGTACTCTAGAAAATTTGGCATTTCTGCCCTTTACTGATATCCTCTACTAATATCTGGATTTCTTTGCACCTTTTCAAAAGTAAATTTATCAATATTTTTTCTTTTCCTTTACAGAAATTTATTGAAGAGAAAAAATTCTTAGCTCAACTTGATACTTCTTTTCAAAAATGTGAAGAAATGTATAAGAATTTGGGTAAAGTATCCTTGTTGCTTTTTAATGACATGGCCATTGTTTCTAGAAGGTATCTGTTTTACTTTAATGGTTTGGAAATTAACTTTTCTCACGTATGTTTTCTTGGGGAAATTCTTGCTTTTTGCTCTTAATGCAAATAGTTTCCTTACTGTTGTTTACAAACGACAACTATTTTCTGACTGTTTTCTTTCTGTTTGTTTTGGTGGTGTAGCTGGGGAGTGTGAGAATGTTAAAGAGGAATATGTGACATTGGAAAAGAATGTTCACGCCTGCAGACAACGCATACATAACACAAAGGCCACGCTGCAGAGAGTGCTGGCATGTTGGGCGACCTACAAGGAAGACCTCCCGCTACTAAAGGCTTCTTTTGAGGCGACAAAGAAGGAACAAATTAAAGAGGTATTTGAAGTCAGTGGTCCTGTCCCAGTTTTACTTCTGTTTTTGGAGACTGCCTAAGTAGACTGGGCTGGCTTTAGAACTTTGGCATCCATCTGCCTCTCTTTCCTGAGTTCTGGATTAAAGCATGCCTTACTGTGCCCAACTAGATTTACTTTTTTATTTCTTTTTGTTTGGAGGCCCGTTGTCTCTCCTAAGATGAGTGTCTACAAAAGAGTAAAAATGTATCTTCTAGAAAATTCCTCAAGATCTTGGAAAGAACTTAGTGTCATTCTTAATATAATTGTCAGAGAGTATTTTCTTCACATTGTATGTTTAAAGACACAGATACAAACACACACATACACACAAGTTTACATAAATAATACAGTTTTTATGAAAAAATATTATGTATTTATTCATTTGAGATAAAGTCTTAATTACCCCAGGTTGGTCTTGAATTCCCCACGGAATGGAAGAAGACTTAGAATTCTGATCTCCGGCTTCCACCTCCTGAGTTTAAGGATGACAGATGTGCGGTCCATACCCAGTCTGTGCAGTGCTTGGATGGAGCCTGAGGCTTCATGCTTGTTTGGCAAACACTGCCTACTGAGCTACATCTCCCCCCCTCTTGCCCTTCTCCTTAGAGAGTACAGAAAAGACATTGGCATGAATTAGTAGGAGTTGGCGCTGTAGTCTGGCACTTATCTGACCCGTGAGATTTGTTAACCCCACCCCATTTTTCGAGGCAGGTTCTTGACTCTGTGATCTAGGCTGGCTTCGGAGGCACAAGTCTCCTGTGTTCTCGTGGACCTTCCTTAGTGATAGGATTGCAGACATGGACTACCGTGCCTGCTTAGACCACTGTTTTTCAGAATTATCATTTTCCATTTAGTTAAAACCTTCTACCCCTAAATCCTTCCTGAATTTCTCCCACAGAGGGTCCCAGACTCATTGACCAATCTTGGTCATGGTTCTACTTAATCTCCAGGCCAATACTTACTTGACACTTCCCAATTTAAATCATCGAATTCAACAACTTAATAGCGGTATGGGCTCTAGGAGACAGAGGCTGCCAAGTCTACTTCAGAATCCAAAGGCTCTAGCAAGATCTCTGGCTGCCTGGGGCACCATGGCAGAGGGTTTGGGATGGTATGTTCAAGATGGCAACTTTTCTGAGTTATGTGTATTTTAATATTAGCTGTGTGGAAGGATTGTCAGTGCAATTCGTTATTATTTTCATATGCTATCTAGGAAATATTATTTGTTTCTGTCATTTGTTTTCTTTGTTGAATGTGGCTCTAGATAGCCTTGCATACTGAACATCCTCCAAATGGAGAGGAATTACTTCATGCACAGTGGGTTCTTGGTATGAAAGAATTGTGCTGAGCATAGCAGGTCATAGAGAGTGGCTTGAACTTAGGAAGTCCTCTCGTCTCCCTATCACCTGTGTTGATCCTACAAGTCCTCACTGCCGGTTTCCAACAGGTCTTCTGTCTTTTGGGGTCTGATATTAGAATGTCCCTAAACCTGGTGGAAGTTGCCATCTTGAGTGTGATTCCAAACCTCTTCTGAGAGGTCCTGGGCTGCCAGGGGTCTTGCAAGAGACTTTTAACTTGGAAGGAGACTTGGTAGCATCTGCGACATAGACATTGTAGCACTATTAAGTTGTTGGACCAGATGACTTTTGACCTTGAGACCAAATGAAACTAGAATCGAGGCAGCATGGCCTCTGTGGAAGCCGTTGCCAGGCCAATATGAGTTCTATTGATTAAATGAGTCTGGAAACCTCGGCTATTAGTTTATCAGCATAGTTTATTAGCACTTAGTCGATTAGACACTTCTGAAGAGGCCGGAGTTGGGATCGGGATAGTGCCTGCACCTGCCATGCAGCAATCTGTGATAAGCTGGGAAGTTCTCTAGGAGGAAACTCAGTGTTTCTTTAAAGGGCTTCACACTCAGTCTTGCTGAGAATCAGCCTTAGTAGAGATTTATTGTGGATGTTAGCAATGCAAATATACCATTAAATATTTCTACTCCTTCTGTGTAGATTCCCTTCGAGACCCTCTCCCAGTGGAACACAAAATACGCCTCTCTGAACGAGGTGGGAAGTTTCCTAGTTGACGTCAGCAATGGTGAAGTTGGATCATCTGTTTCTAAAGAACTGAGAAAGCTGAATAAAAGATGGAGAAAGTTTATCCCAAAGACTCCACTCGTAAGTTCTTGCTTCTGATCCAACTTTCTGGAGAGCTCATCCACATATTTTACAGCTCGGTTATATGTGCATAGCTTGGTGGCAATCTGCAGATTCACAGCTGTGCAGCCGTTAATGCAGTCAGGCTTTTGTGGAATATGAGGTATACATATGTACCTGTCCATACATGTAGGAGTGTGTGTGTCTGTCTGTCTGTCTCAACTATGCTGTCCACATTATTTTTCAGATAAAGTTTCTTGCTTAACCTTGAGCTCACTGATTGGCTAGACTAGCTTGCCCTCAGTCCCAACGATCCTGTCTGGAACTCCTCAGCCCTGGTTCACAAATGCACACTGCTATACCTGGCTTTTTATGGGTGCTGGGGATCTGAACTCAGGTCCCCACGCTTGCCTGGCTGTTAGTTTTGGACCACTGTCATCATTCCATAAAGATGATCTGCACCTATGGTTTCTACCCATACTTCTTTTCCAACCTCCCAGCCCCAGATAACCACCAGTACACTTCCTTTGTCTATAGACAGAATCATAATGTGGCGCTTCATAGCTGGCTTAATGCCATCAGCAGAATGCTTTGAAGGCTCATCCAGATGTGCTGTGTAACTGCACCTCATTCCAGATGTGCTCTGTAGCTGCACTCCATGCCCTTGCAGTGCAGAGTAGAAGCCTAGCATATGAATACACCAAGTTGCATTTGATTAGCCATCGGTGATGCACGTTTTGGTTCTCTCCATTCTATGGGCTGTTAGAGCCACTACACTTATGAACCTATGCATAGAGGTATTCTAATTTCTTTGGGGTACACATATATTGCAGAGAACTTTTAGTGTTTGAGCCTTTTCTAATATACACCTCTCTGTCAGTTCCTTTACCAAAATCATAGGCATTGTTTTGCCTATCCAAGGTCCTTAAGAGCCTATACAAGATCTTGGTTATCTTTATATTATTTATCACAAAACAGAATTATACTAAAAAATGTTTTAAATTATTTTTTTACTTGCTCATAACAATTTCTTAGATGTTTTAGTAGACTTTTTTGTGTGTTTAATGAAGAACTTTGTACAGCTGAGAACGGGCTTGCACACTTGATCCTCCTGCCTCCACCTCCCCAAGTGCTAGGAGTACAGGCATGCACCACTACACCTGGCCATAAATGCATGCTTCCCAACGCTGTTGACGGCTGATATACCCAAAAAGTATATTTAACTGTATTTTTCCACTTACTCTTTTTAATATATATTATCAAAGAGGTTGAAATGTGAACATAAAACTTAAAAAATTAATTTTTATAGGAACTGAAACTACTACCTACGGAAAATCAGGACCAGCCCACTGGGGACAGCCCTGGGATGATTCTATGTGAGGGATCAGCTGGGCCAGCAGAACCTCATGAAAGTCATGGTGAGGACTTAAAGGTGAGGCCGGTATACTTCGCACACATCCATAGGAATGACCCAGATTGTGCACCTTTCCTTAGGAAGGGACAGATGGAACAACGGGAAGTGCATGCATTGCTAGGTAACAGTCAGGACACGGGACTTTTGAATGGTGCTGATAAAGCTCATATTTCTTTGGAGGACTTCCGACGAGTGTTCATAAATGCTCTGTCATGTGTGCCCCCTGCTAAAGAGCCGACAATTGAGTTACACAAGCAAGCAACTACTAATGACGTAAATACGTCTGGGCTTTTGTACTGGGCCGTGCTCTTAGTTCTCCTCAGTCACGTGTGGCCTGTGAGCCTCAGGTCAGGCGCACCTGGCAGCTTCCAAAGTTGGCTAGCCGCCAACCCCTTTCTGTGCGGCTTACTTTCTGTGCGGCTTACTTTCTGTGCCGTGGCAGAAAGTATAGCTGATATTCCTTGTTGTGGTGGACAGTTTGGAGGATGTTAGATTTTTAAGTAATTCTATGGAAAGGGTAGAGAAATAGAAAGTCACGTGTGTGTAACAGTGCTGTGGCTTCAGATATGTGCCGCACCCATATCACCTTACTTCAGTGATCTCAACCGCCTATAGACAGCCTCAGGAGCGCTAAAGTTTTCATTAGTAAGAATGCCTAAAGGGCAAGTAGCCCAGGCTCCTGCAAGTAGAGCTCTCACTGGTCGGGCATGCGGGAAGCTTGGGGTACTACTGCATGAAGAAAAAAAATGCGAATTCAAAGAAAATCCGGAAGGTTCTTATATTTTTGGTTGTGAGCCTAGCCTTTAACGGCTGAGCCATCTCTCCAGCCTGAAGGTTCTTAATTTATCTGCTATACTTTAAAATATAAGTCTCTGAACTCTGAAAATGTTCAGATATGTATGTGTAAGCACATTTGCACGCACATGAGTGTGTTGAGAGAGGTTCTCTCTGTGTAGCCCTGGCTAGTCTCGAACTCAGAGAGATCCTGAGTTCTGGGATTAAAGGCAGGCACCACCGTGTCTAGTAAAACCAACTTTGAAGTTGATGGTTGTGCAAAGCGATATGATATCAGCCTATAGAGTACTGAGACTCGGTGAGAACAGAATTGTTTTTAAATTTTGTCTAAGCCTCCTTTATTATTTTTAAATATATATATGTAATATGTGTGTGTGTGTGTGAGAGAGAGAGAGAGGGAGGGAGGGAGGGAGGGAGGGAGGGGGAGAGAGAGAGAGAGAGAGAGAGAGAGAGAGAGAGAGAGAGAGAGAGAGAGAGAGATGACAGTCTTGCTGTGTAGCCCAGGCTGGCCCCAAACACATAACAACCCTTTGGTGCTAGGATCACAGACACGTGTCACCATATCCAGCTCACCTTTTTTTTGGACAGGTTATTCTAGAACTCACAGTCCTCCTGTATCAGACCCCTGAATGTTAGGATTTTACAAGTGAGACACCATGCCTGGCTCGAAATCTCTTATTGATGATATCCTATCATTATTGTTAGGAATACCTACATTCAACTGTATATGAGTTTTAGACAAGTTTATCCAGATTAATTTTCCAAGCTTCCGCTTACTTATGAGACGATACCATCTAGCTGACAGAAATGATAAAATAACGTGTGTCATCAGTCTTTTCAGTGTAAAGTGATACGTGCTTTCATATCATCACCCTCAAACTAGGTCTTACATCCCAAACGCACGGCTGTGTGCAGACCAAATACACTGCAGCAGCTCTGTCGCAAAGCCTGTGTGTCTAGTAGGCTCTGTGTCTGTGTAAGGATGTTTGCTTTGTGATGTTCACACAATGGCGCGGAACCTAGCGATGTGTTTCTCTGTCCTTATCGCTAAGCAAGCACCACGCATTGTGGTGTTGAATTCATGTTCTTCAGGGTGGTGATGAGATTTTAAACAATATTTTCATATTGCAATGGTAATGGTAATATTTTCAAGTGCAATTTTCATATGGCAATGGTTTTGAATGTTGTAGGGTGTGGGAAAACAGGAAACAGAAGATGACGCATCAACTGGACAGTTGAAGGTGAAGGAAGAGGTTGAAAAACTCATCAAAGAGGTGAAAATCTGGGAGTCAGAGACCAAAACCAGCTTGGATCTCCACCGACATGCAGATGACGTGAATGGCTCGTCGGTGGACGCCTTGCAGGTGCGATCGTGAGCACGTTTAAGAGGCTGCATTCGTGCTTGGAAACATACCTGGGCTTGTGTTTTAAGATAAACAGTTTAAAGCAGACAGTAGTGAGTTTGTGTTTAATGTCCCCTATTGGGACATTTTTAAGACGGAATGGACTCCAACCTGGTTTCCTCTTCAGTTAGAAAATGAGCATAAGATTTTAACTCATTTCCCTGCCTATAACGTGGATTGGAATATTCTGGTGTTGGGAGGCAGGAAAATGAGTCTGCTGAGGCTCACTGCAATGGGAACATATGAATTATGTAGTAATTTGAGCCTTGAACCAGCCATGTCCCCATGTCACTGATGGGGAGGTGACTGACACGTTTGAACTCTGTTTTGCATTCATCCTCGAGACTCAAGTGAGGAGCGATGAGGTGCAAGCGTATTTCAGGGTCAGGATAACTGAGGGTTTTTACCGACTTCCAGCACAACCGCAACATCAACGGAGCATGCTGTGAGCTGTGTCCAGATGGGAAATCTCTTGAATAAAAGAGCACCTGTGTGTTTTTCTACACCTCCATGGCTGGAAAGATCTATAGTTCAGCATGCGATATTTTCATTGTCTGTAACAATGATACCTTGAATAGTTTGGAAAGTTTTTTTTTTGTTTTTTTTGTTTTTTTTTTTGTTTTTCGATACAGGGTTTCTCTGTGGTTTTGGAGCCTGTCCTGGAACTAGCTCTTGTAGACCAGGCTGGTCTCGAACTCACAGAGATCCGCCTGCCTCTGCCTCCCGAGTGCTGGGATTAAAGGCGTGTGCCACCACCGCCCAGCTGGAAAGTATTTTTGCAAAATAGCATTAAAAGAACTTTATCCACTTTTTTTGAATTTCATTTTTAAAAAATTTAGATAATCTGCAATTTGTTTTAGTAAAAGAAATGAAATAGGTATCCCCTATTAAACAGCGTTTTGAAAGCATAATTTTAAGGCTTTTAAAAATTACATTTATTTAC
This sequence comes from Microtus pennsylvanicus, assembly GCF_037038515.1. Classification (NCBI taxonomy): domain Eukaryota; kingdom Metazoa; phylum Chordata; class Mammalia; order Rodentia; family Cricetidae; genus Microtus; species Microtus pennsylvanicus. The sequence continues at coordinate 39,432,229 of NC_134592.1, read as the reverse complement.
TTTGTGTGGGGGCCATGCCACGTTGCACACGCTGAGGTCAGAGGATAACCGCAGAGTCGATTCTCTTCTTAAGCCATGTGTGTCCTGGGACTAAACTCAGATCATTGGGCATGGTGGCAAGCAGCCTCACCTGCTGAACCATCTTGCTGGCTTTAATGTATGATTTTTCTCTCTCCCATTTCAAATTATTTTACAACTATTTTAAAAAAACACAGAAATGGTTCTTCTTATACACTGGAAGTACATAATCATGTTGTAATCACTCCAGTTATTAGAGATAAATAATGATCATGTATATTTTATTTACTATCTACTTTTTTGTTGTGTTTGCTTTTTTATTTTTAGACAGGGTGTCTCTGTGTAACAGCCCTGCCTGTCCTGGAACTTACTTTGTAGACCAGATTAGCCACAAATTCACTCACTGGGATCCACCTGCCTCTCCTCTCAAGTGCTGGGACTAAAGGCGTGCGCCTCCACCACCTGGCTATTATTGACTTCTTTATAGATATGTTTTTGGGAGTTGGGGGAGACAGGAACTCATGTAGCCCGGGCTGATCTCAAATGCCTGAACTCCTGATCCCACTTTCTGGGTGCTTGGATTACAGGTGTACCCCACCATTCCTGGTCAGAAGATGTGTTTAAAGAGTGGGAAGGCCTCCAGACAATGCAGATGATCTGTTTCCATTTTAAAAACAGAGTTGTGCTTTCGTAGTTTATACTCCTATATCCACAGAAGGGAAGAACAGCTTACTTTTGTGTCTTGGCCCTACACGGTACTCAGTTTCTGGCACGGACACATAAATACTTTAAAAGTCAGTGTCCCAATGGGTGATTAAATGACAGCCAGTGGGTAGCTGGAGAAAGGTACTTTTTCTTCTCGCGCTACCTTTCTGGTATATGGGCTCATTTGTTATGTATTTTTTAATTAAAAAGAGAATAAATTAAAAGGGAATGTTCTAATTTAATAAAAATAAAGTCACTACCATCCTAGTACATAAAAACCATAAAAGCGGCCTGAGCGTTTGATGCCCCAGGTTGACGTCTGTTTTACCACACCCTTCCTGCTCCTGAGGTGCAATTAACTTTTTTATGTGAACTTGAAAGCCAGAAGGTCATTGTTTATGTATAAGATTGAGTTATATTTTATATATTTATTTGACATGTAATTCTGTGGATATATGTGCTTCTGTTTCCAAGTTTTCTTCGGAATTTAACTTTTCCCTTTTTGGGAGTAGGTGAGTGTGTGTGTGTGTATATGTATGTATGTGTGTATGTGCACGTGCGTGCAAGAGAGAGAGAGAGAGCATGTGCGCAGTTACCATTGACCTGTATGGTTTTTTACAGCCTTTTTCATGGTTTTTTACATTAAGAAAGAGTCTCACTAAGTTATGCGGACTGGCCTTGAAGTCATCCTGTAACCCAGGTTGACCTTCTGCCTCAGCTTTCTGATTGGCTGGGATTGCAATCACCAGACCAGGCATCTCAGAATTTTCTTAATGAATTACATAAGCTCTGTGAACTGTGGTCCATTTTCATTCCTGTGGCAAATATTTTTAGTAAATCATTGACCTGCTAGTAACTTGTTTTGCAGAGAAAGTATATACATGTATACATTCCTATAGTCATGTCTTTCTCTACTTATATTCCTAAAAAAAAATAGGAAAAGAAAAAAGGAAGAAGTAGAAAGACCACATCCAGGCAGTAGGTTGAATTTTCTTGGAGAATTCATTCTTCATTGAGGCTTTATATTTTACATAACACTTTCTGGTCCATCTGGAATTTACTTTTGTATGTTGCATAAAATGTAGTTTTAAAAGATTATTTTTAGTAGTCATTTTCTCTAATAAATTTATTAATTTTCCTTTATTGACTTGGTCCTTAATTGACCAAGAACAACTTTCTTTTCAAAAGTTGTTATTCTTCCCACTGATTTCCTCCTTTTGGCATTGTATGAGTTCTAGTTTTTATTTTAGTGGAATGTTTATGAAGAGTATTCTATAAAAGGTCTTGTCAGAATCATTGTGTTCATATAATATTTCAGGTGTTTTACTTATTTAAATTTTTCAAGACTATTTTCTTAATGATTTGTTTATTCATTAATTTTTTTTTTTGAGATAAGCTTTCTCTGTGTAGTCATGGCTACCCAAGAATTTACTATATAAACCAGGCTGGTGTTAAACCCACAGAGGTCTGCCTGCTTCTGTCTCCTGAATGCTGGGGTTAAAGTCATACACCACTCCACCCGGCAAGATTCGTGTGTGAGCGCGCGCGCGCGTGTGTGTTCACGCATGTGAGTGTGCACATGCATTATGCACCTGTGTGGGTTGAGCACACGTCTGTGATGACAGACGAGGGCGTCATCCTCTGAAGCGATAGTCACAGGCAGTTATTAGCCATCTGATGTGGGTGCTGGGAACCAAATTCAGGTCCTCTGCAAGAGCAGCAAATGCTCCTTACCTCTGAGCCATTTCTCCAACCCTTATTTATTTATTTACATTTTGAGGCACTGTCACTTGAATTCCAGGTTGACCGTGAACTTTCTGTGTGCCAAGGATGTCCTTAGATTTCTGATCCCCTCATCTTTACTGCCCGAGTGCTGGAATCGCAGCCGTGCGTCACCCACCTGATTTTATGCGGTGCAGTTGGTAGAACGTGGTTTCATGCATGGGAAGCTATCCCAACTGAGCCACAACCCTAACCCATCAAAATGAACATTTCTGTTTTAGAGTACAAGCCTGCCTCATTCTGAATCAACAGTTACCATTTTCCAGGTTGCTGTTATAAGGTTGGCGTGTGGCTTAGGGCCTGACGATTTACTGTGATCCCCGATTTGTTTCTGTAGCATCTCATCGCTAAAGGCTCTATGTACGAGGAGCTTCTGACCAGAACTGAAGATACTCTACAGATGGACGTTCAAAGTGCTTCGAACCTGGAGTCCTTCCAGAATGTCCTCAGAGCCGGGCTTCAGGCAAAGATTCAAGAAGCCAAGGAGGGAGTCCAGGTCTCCAGTTAACATTTCTTATTTCATGAATTTATTGCTTAGAACCAAGTGGTTGAGGAGTGAGCCAAGAGGAAGATCTGGCCCGAATCTTGGAAATATTTTTTAAAACATTAATTTTACATTATATTTTATTTCCTTATACTTTAGAGCATATTAGAAAATAGAGATGTTTTCAATTATATGTTTCTGTGCTTAATTGTAAAATATAAACTGCTTCTAGAATAAAAAAAGATTGGAAACTTGGGGAGTTAGTGAGTCGCTTCAGCTGTTCACTTGAGAAGTTTATTTTTTTTCCCCTTGCCTTCACAGATCACCATGGTAGAGTTGTCTGCGGTGTGTGAGAACAGAACTGATGGATCCCAGGAGCTAGACGCGAGGCTAAAAGTGGAAGAGGCACAGAAGGACCTTGAGTCCCACATCAAGAAAGCCCAGCAGTTACTTGGGCAAAGGGAGCACCCTGGTGGACTCGTGGCGAAGTACAAGGTGGGAAGTTTGTTCCCATGGGGAACAGTTCTCCTCAGCTCCCTATGGTGCCGAGGTGGATGCTTCCTTCCCAGAATGCTGTGCAGTCACTGTAACTTGCAGAGTCTCCCCACTACTAGACATTGTTCCCCTGATAGTATTACAAATAGATATTCAAGCGAAGAACACTACAAACAGAGCTGCTGATTCCAAGGTTGGGAAGAATTTAGTTTCTCTGGCTTTTTAACTTGAAAAATGAGCATATTAATTCAGGACAGCCCGGGTCCCAGATTTGCTGAGGATTTAAGTGAAAACAGGTGCATAGAGGCACTTTGTTTAAACTCTGCAAATGTAAAAGAAATTTTTCATAGACATACACTTACGTATGACTTAAGAACCCAATAGTATTGTTTTGTGTAGAGAGTTTGCAGCATTTTGGTTGTTGTGGGGTTATTTTTTGGACTGTTTATTTTATTGGTTACTAGGTGTGTGTGTCTGTGTACATATCTACGTTATGTGTACATATCTATGTTATACATGTATCTGTGTACATGTCTATATTATGAATAATAATAGTTTTCATTGTGACATTTTCACACATGAAAATATTTTTCTTCACTCCTTTTTACTCCCTTTGATCTTCATTTCAACTAGTCCCCCTCTATATGTGCGTGTGTGAGAGAGAGAGGGAGAGAGGGAAAGAGAGAAAGAGAAAGACTGTACAACTGGCCAGTGGTGCACATCTGGAATCTCAGAACTCAGGAAGCCGAGGCAGAAGAATGAGGAGTTCTCAGTCATCTTTCACTACATAGCTGCTTTGATCACTGCTGGGGAGAGAAGGTCCTGGGGCTCTGCATTGTCTTGTGTCTACAGTAGGTGCTTACTAAATGTGTGTTGTGTGGATGAATGAGTCTCTGCCCTGTAATTGCCTCCTCCAGAATCCATCCTTCCTTCTGTGGATTTTCTCAGCCCGTCTGTTTTTTTGTTGTCATTCACTGGTTACCTGAGCCAGGTTTCTGCTCTCAGAGAGCATGCCTGGGGAGGAGGAGATGCAGGTCCTGCCAGTCTGTCTCCAGCTGTTTGCTGCAGCTCTTTCCCTGGGGTGGGACCGTCTGTCTATGGACCGGCCTTGGGCAAGACTTTGCGTGGAGGATGAGGTAGTGGTGCCTCCCGGCTGTATATCATTGCTCGTGCACAGTATTAAATATTTGCTATATAAATCCTACATTAAATGCTTCCTGTAAATTTTCAGATGGTCACCATTAGCTCCCCTTCTGATTCTCCCTGCTAAAGACTAAAGACATAGCAAATTAGCTCAAACAATCTGGCAATATCATCCGATTTCCATTATTTTTTTTTTCCAGGAAGCATTAGGAATTTTTAATACTAACAGTTTGACCAAGTATCTGCAAGCCGTTGAAGAACTGAAGTGCAATGTCCCAGGTGATGCGAAGCTGCACCTGGAAGAGCAATGTCAAGCTGCACGCGCCAAGTGGGAGGTGAGAGCAGCGTGGGCCTTGGGCTTGTGGCTCCGGGGCTGGGCCTGTTAGTCATCAGAGCCATTCTAGCTTCCCTGTCTACATGATGCAGCCAGAGGTGCCGATTCCCAGGCTCTGCCTTAACTAGTGTCTACCTCAGCCAGGGACATTGCTTTGTAGATCTGAGACAACTGGAGGAAGAGGAAGGGAGCCTACATTCTTTCTTTCTCTGCCTCTCCATAACGTCTCAGCAGCAGCATGTCTCTCTAGCATTGGAGACTCCATGACTCCCTCCTCCCTGGGCTCCACCAAGGCCTCCAGCCCAGGGGTGGATCAGCTCTCTCCTGTTGCTTTTCTCTAGATTGCCTTTCCAGTCTTGGTTTGACTCATCTGAACTTCCATGCCTGGAGCCATTTACTATCCCCAGAATGAAAAGTTTCTAGGTTCCTGGCTGGATCCTGACTGAGAAAGTATAGTAAAGCGTGTTCCCATGCAGATTTCCCTGGTGAAACAGGGAGAGGCTTGGTGGAGATGAAGCCATGCCCCTGGCTAGGTTCCTAAACTTTTAGGAACTTTGCTGGCAAAATGGGAATAGTACAATTTAATTGGCAGGATTGTTATGAAGATTTGCAAATAAGTCATAGATGGTATATTCAATAAATGATCATTGCTAATAGATGTTTGTATCTAATCAGTATAGTCAGCTCTCCATATCTTTGGGTTCTGTGTGCATGTATTCAACCAACCATGGGTCAAAGACACTTGAAAAAAGACTTGTGTCCATTCTGAGGGTGTCTAGCCCTTTCCCCATCCATGATTCACTAAGCAGTAGAGCACACAGCTGTTTACAGAGCATTTACATTATATTAAATGTTATATGTTATCTAGAGATGACCTGCAGCATATGACAGGGTGTGAGGTAACAGGTAAATGCTATGCCACTCTCCGTAAGGGACTTGAGCATTCTCGGATTTTCCGCTCCCCAGTGGGGAATGGGTTCTGCATCAAAGATGTCCATGTAATTGAATTGAAATCTATCAATGGTTTTCTTGAAAATTTATTTTTGATTTATTTTTTAGACAGGGTCTCATCTGTAGCCTTGGCTGGCCTAGAATTCATGTGTAGACCAGGCTGACCTGGAACTCACAGAGCTTTCTGCCTGCCGCTGCCTCTGGAGTGCTGGGATTAAAGGTGCATGCCCACCATATAGGCGTTTTATAAATGGGCTTTTGGTTTAGAGCAGTTTCGTTTTAGAGAATTGTGGCAGAGGTAGTTGAGAGAGTTCTAGGGCAGGAATTGTCCCCGAGAGTGTGCCAGTATGGAGGTGGCACAGTCGCCAAAGCCTGTGCTTCCTCAGATTCATGCCCTCCCTTGCCATGCTTTGTGTCTGCTCCAGAGCCCCATCCAGGACACGTCCATCTGTTTGTAGATCTCCTTGGGCACAGATGCGCCTTCTGAGTGTATCCCTCGGTCTGTAGCTTGCCCTTTATTTTCTCAACAGCATCTTTCACAGTTTAAAACACGTTTTTGTTTTTGTTTTGTTGTTGTTGTTGATAGAAAGAAAACAAAATAGGTTTATGGATCTGGAGTGTTTTTCAACATTCTTCTGAAGGTTATGAGGTTGAATGAACACACCCTGCATGCTTCTCTGCCTTCCTTTTGTTCCTGTAGGCCATTTTGTTGTGAGTAGAAAGGAGTTCAGCCTGTTGTCTCCTCGTGATTAATACACCCCTCTGTTGTTTGCAGCCTCTCCATCACGAAATTTCTGTGTATATCCAACAACTAAAAATAGGCATTGAAGAAGGAAAGCTGAGAGACAATATTGCAAAACTTGAAAGGCAAATAAATAAAGAGAAGAAGCTTCTCTGCCGAGGGAAGACCAGGGGCCTCGCCAAGGAGCACGAGGTAAAGCCACCCACTCCCGCCGCGGTTAGCCTTCCTGTTCACTGGGTAACCACGGTGTAAGTTCATGGCCTAGGACTGGCCGTGCTGTGGACATCATGTTAGCCTGCTCGTTCCCGTGGACGCGACACTTACATGGTCTGGGATCTCACCTGACCCTGTGCTTTCTCTCCACCTGACCTGAGAAATCTCAGCCACCGTTCTTGCTTCCTGTTTCTCTTGTGATGGCTGGGGACCTCCTGCTCCAGAGACTGGTCCTAACTGTCTCAGCTATTGTACGGATGTTTTTGTTTGTTTGTCTGTTTTTGTTTTTGTCAGGAGACAGGGTCCTCAAAAGTAGAGCTTTGTGAAAATGAGCAATCAAGTCATACAGGATCTTGGGGGCCAAGCTGAGGACCTCCTCTTTTCGGTCCCCTGACTCTTTGATGGGATTTGTGTGGTCCATAGCTCTGAGGCCTCTTTTCTTTTTAACTGTCAACTTCTGTGACTTTCACAATGTTACCCTTCCTTGCACAGACATAGAGATACCTAGATGCAATATATATATATATACATACATACATATATACATACATAAATACACACATGCACAGGCTGTAAAAGGAGCTGTAGTTTTATTATCCTTCACAAATTTCCCCATCTTCTTCTCTTTTCCTAAATGTTTTAGTGTTTGGACAGGATAGCCTACATTTCTCACTTCCATCCATCCTTAGTTGCCACTTTATACCCTCAGATTGTTTATTCATCTGTTTCTGATCGAGCCTGCGTTTCTCTCCAGCAGAGTTTCCCTGGTCTCTGAAGTCTACCCCTGACTGGTGGCTATCACTTATGTTCCTCAGGGACATCAGGCTCACGTGTCTAGAATGGAACCAGTAGCCTCACCTCTCACCCTTTGCTTCCTCCTCTCCTCGCATTTTGGTTACAAATGGCTTTGCTGTCTGTGGTCTTCATCTGCTCCTGCTCCACCCGCCACTGTAGGCTTGGTGACCGAGCCGCTTGGCTCCGTTAGTCCAGCCAGTTCCTCCCTTCTTCATGCCTCACCTCCCTTGTTTTATTAGGAAGAAAATGGCTTCATCATCTTTCACCACAACAATTCACTGTGGGGTTGGGGACAGGGCTGGGGATTGAAATCCAAGGCATCACACACTGAAGACAGGAATTCTACTAATGCAGCAATAGCCCCAGCCCCAGAACTAGCCTTTCAAAACCCAGATCCCATTTTACTGGGTCCTGGTGGTAGCTCTCTCCCCTCTCCAAGGACAGCCCCATCTCTTTAGAAGGCTCCAGGACATCCCTTCAGGGTCTCAGCTTAGGCTGAGCACTCCAACAGCAGCAGGGGACCCGTGCTCTCAGAATGTTTACCACCTGCCATCTTCCATCACTGGTGGAGATGACATCTCTGTGACAGGTTTGTGTCTGAGTTCCCTAGGAGATGGGTTTCTGGGCATGCCCATGGGGGCCATCTTGACTGGCTGATATATAGGACTAGAAACTCCTTCCTGACTTCCTGCTGTGCCGGGCTGTGCTAGGAACCTTGAGATAAACTGAACATCTCATCCTTAACTTGCTTTTGTCAGGATGTTTGACTGTATTCACGGGCAGAGAATCTAAGCCAGTCCTCCATTCACCCTCAGCGCTCTGCGTTCCTTCTGCATCCAACTTGGATGGCTCCCTCTGTGAAGCAGGCCAGTGGTAGTGTGCTCCTAACATCATCGTCTGCATGTCGGTTATTGAACTGGGACTCCTTTAGGGTTGGCTCCCATTATCACTTTTCCCTAGTACCTGTTACCATACCTAACTCATGGCAGACGGTCCATAAAAGAGCATGCTGTCGGTCACAGACACACCTGGAGTTTCTGATCTCGAGTCCTTTGTTGAAGCTCAAATCATGCCTTCTTCCCTCCCGTAGGCTTGCTTCTCTCCGGATAGTGTTGCATGCCAGCTAGAACACCCTGTGGGTGTCTTGAGGGTGCTGTGTGAAGAGCTGACTTCACCAGAGAGTCAACAGGAGTTGAAGAGAGCACTCGGAGATTACAAACAAAAGATAGAGAGACTTCTGAAATGTGCTTCCGAGGTTCATATGACCCTGCAGTCCTCCCAGGCAGGCACGCTGAAGGAGAGGTTGGTACCTTGTAAAAGGAGCCGTGCTTCAGAACAAAGCTAGAAGAAGCCTTTTGTACAATCAAACAACATTAAATATGGTTCATGCTTTTTAAGGTTCCGTATTCCCCTACTCTATTTTAATATGCACTTGTGATTTTTTTTCCTAGGGGTGCCTTGACCACACCTGAGAATGGCAGAAGGGATGCCCACAGCGAGGCACTGCTTGAGACACCAGATAACCAGCTGCCTACTGAAAAGGTGTTGAACGCTGGGGTGTGAGAGTGGGGGGTGCAGGGATATAGTTCACAAAGAAACTCAGTGTAGAAGGCTTAAGTGTACAGCCATCCAGTTCTCGTGAGGGTTTGTTTAGTTATCTGATGGTTTTCATTAACTGAGATTTCCCATTTACAAAACACGAGGAAGACCACCCCTCAAAGAGTTAGGATGATGCCTGGCACAGCTGCAGTGTGCCTAGCAGTCTTCCGAGAATACCAACAGTTGCTCTACAGAGTCCGAAGACCAATTGTGTCTGCTGCTGTTGAGGTTGGATGAAGCTGACCGTGGTCTTCACAGACGACTCCATCATGCTATGATGAACTGGGTCATTTGGATTCTTAGCAGAATGTATTTTGTCTCCCTTGGGAACTGAGTTTGCAAAATTGTTGAAGGTGGAGAAACTGGCATTTACTATACGGCACCATGCAGGGTGCCAGGCAGCAGGTGTTGGGAAGGAATGGGGAATGCCTGTTTTCAGGGCTGTTGCTCTTGACTGAGCCCCTGAGGTCTGATGCAGAGTTTGCATCAGGAACCTGGCTGTTCTCCTTACCAATTAGAAGACCACGGTCGGCCTAGCCAATGTCCTCTGTCCTGCGAGAAGGTTTTGTTCTGAGTGGAGACATATCAGAGACTTGTATTCTCTCCTGATTTTGGATATAAAGAACCAATGGTACATCTCTGAGCATTAAGTTCTTATGTAAATGTGTCTAAGGTTTTGTCTTTACTCTTTTGCATATTTGCTTAGGCAATGGAACCCGTTAAGAACTTTAGCCGGACACCAGAATTGAAGCCTCAGCAAGAAGGAAGGGCTATGGAGAAGGAAGGGAAGGATTGCAGCGCTCTAAGTGACTTATGGGAAAGGTGACTTCTTCTTACACAGTGAAGAGCCACTGAAGCTCTTCCACCAATGACATGTATTTTACATACCCACGCACATGTATACACATACATATATGTACATATACATTTATTTGTGTGTGTGTGTTCTCTTCTTCCAATATAGGTTCTAGGGATTAAGTTCGTGTCATTGTGCTTGGTGGCAGACACCTTTAACTACTAAGATATTTTAACATTTAGCTTTTATTGTTGAACATTAGTTATTTGAAAGCTTATTTAACATTAAGGGTTTTAACATTTATTCATTTGCGATGTGGGTGGGTACAAGGGTATGGAGACTGAGGACAACTTCCACCATGTGGGTCCTGGGGGTCAAAATCAAGTCCTCAGGTTTGGCAGCAGGTGCCTTTGCTCACGGAGCCATTTCACCCGCCTGAGTGTGTGTTTTTCAAACTTGTATTAGTCTTTAGTTGTAATTTTGGCATGCGGCCCTAATTTAAGCAGAAATCCCTTGGGTATTTCCTCATGCACAGTTGATAATAATTTAAAAATATTTATATCTTATTTTTAAATTAAGTAATTTTTAAAAGTTATTTAATTTTTGGTTAGCAAACAAGAAATAGGTGTAGCATGATTAATAAAAGTTCAGAGGCAGAAATTGAGGTTCAACTGGAAGGTCAGAAAAGCAAAACAGCCAGCCACTGGCTCTTACCTCTACCTCAGTCTGAAATGGCGATTCTGCCTCCAGGAAATTCAGAATGAGGCTGGGTGTGAGAACTGTCTCCTCCCGTCTTATACTCCTCCCTAGTGCTGGGATTAAAGGCGTGCATCACTACAGCCCAGTTTCTGTGGCAACTAGTGTGGCAACTGGGATTAAAGGTGTGTGTCACCACTGCCTGGTCTGTAAGGCTGATCAGTGTGGCTGCTTTATTCTCTGAACTTCAGACAAGCTTTATTTATTAAAATACAAATGAAACACCACTACAAATAGGTTTCAGTGTGTCATTTTTCATGTAAATGCATGTATACATATCTCACTGTACTTTGCCCCAGCACCCCTTCCCCATGCTAAGCCATGCTACACTTCGTTTTCTCCCAGGTATGATACACAGAGAGACATTCTTGAGCGGCACCTGCAGGACAGCAACTCCAGGCTCACGTCTGACTTTCCTGGTGGAAGGGAAAGGAGCAGTGCTTGCCTGCAGGGTGAGCTGGCAGAGCTGCAGGTAATTTCTGAAAGTGGCATTCCTCACTGGGGGCGGGGCACTTGTGGCTCCTTTAGAGGATGCAAGTTCAGTTCTCAGCATCCATGTCAGGCAGCTCATTGCCTTCTGTAATTCCTGCTCCAAGTGGTCTGACATCACCCTCTTCTGAACTCCCTCTCCCTCAATCATTCCCCATCTCTCTCTCTCCCTCTCTCTCTCACACACACACACACACACACACACACACACACTTTAAAAGAAAACAGAAACCAGGAAAAGGAATTAGAATATTCCAGCAGTACAAATGTTTAATTGTAAGCCATAAATGAATTTCATTCACTTTTTTTGGCAAGTTTTTTTTTCACTATGTAGACCAGGCTGGCTTTAACTTTCCAGATCATTCTGCCTCTGCCTTGTGAGTGTTGGAATTAAAGGTGTGTGCCACTACGCCTGGCCTTTCATTGATTTTTTTTTTTAATGTATCTAGAAACAGGGTTCATTCCAAGTTTTCTTTGAGTTTAGAATGTAACAATTTTCTATTTAGAGAAAATAGAGTACCTATTATTTTGTGTATGTGCTTTTGTGTATATGCACACGTGTTTGTGTGTATGCATGTGTGCATGTTTGTGTGTACATGTGCTTGTATGTATGTACTTGTGTGAATGTGTATGTGCTTGTATGTGTGTGTATGTGTACATGTACTTGCCCATGTATGTGGAAGCCAGAGGCTAGCCCTGGGTGTCCTGTCTAACACTCTCTACCTTATCTTTTGAGACAGGGTTTTCGGCTGAACCCAGAGCTCTTAGAACCCTCCTTCCTAGGTCCTCCTGTCTCTGCCTCCCAGTGCTGAGATGGCAAAAGTGCAGTCTGTGCTCAGCTCTTTACCTGAGTGATGGGGATCCGGACTCAGTTCCTCATGCTGTGTGGCAGACACTTCTCCAACTGAGCCATCTCTGCAGCTCTCATACTTGTGTGTGTGCGTGTGTGTGTGTGTGTAAGAATTCAGACTGTCAGGTTTGATGACAGATGACCCTATGTTGATCTTTCTTCCTGACTCCCGAGTGAGGGTTGTATGTCATTGTTCCCTGTTCATTTGTGGATGGTTGATGAATGTTGCAAATGCATTTTGACATGGGGCTCTGAATCTGCTCGCGGGTTGGTGAGGTGTCTCGTCATGTGAGGGAAGGGTAAGTGAGCCTCTGACTGGTGACTTGACAGACTGACTCATCCTTTCACGTAGGTCTTCAGAGCGGACACCCATGCTCGCTGGGATGAGCTTGAAGCCACTTCACTGACTCTAGAAAGTCTGGTGAGCGACATGGAGAAGCCCGCACTAGCCCAGGCCAGAGACTTACTAAAGGAAAAAGAACACGAACTTCAGAAGCTTCTGAACACCAGGTATCGCTCAGGTTTGCTGATCGCTAAGAATGGGAGTCACTGTAAGCAAGGCAGCCACTGTGCCATCAAAATTCATGTAGTTTGCACAACCCAACAACAGATGTTCCGTTAATGCTGTCTCTGTGATAAATAAAGCAAGTGAACATGGGAAGAGGTTTGTTTGGGCCCAACATTCAGAGGCTGCAGACCCTGGACGCTTGGTCCTGTTGATTGGGACCATGGTGATAGAGAAGGTCATGGTGGCTGTGTTTGGCAGAGGAAATCTGTCCACTCACTAGCAGCTAAGGGCAGATAGAAACAGAAAGGGGCTGGAGTCCCCCATCCCCTTCACGGTCATTTCCAGTGGTGCCCACAGATCTACCTTCCTCCCACTAGTCCCCATCTACCAATGGTTTGTTCCATCACCACATGGTGTGCATCAGGCGAGGCCAAGTTGCTAACACCCAGGCCTCTGATTACCAATAAGGAAGCAGTTACCGAAAGAGGTTATGTCATACTCAGGAGTATTTTCTAGTTTCAAAGGCCATGTCTCTCCTTGGATATGGACTCCTTCACTTTTAAAATGACAGTATTGACAGTGTTATTATTGTCCTACATAGAACCCAAGGGTGGGGGCTGGAGAGATGGCCCAGCTGCTCAGAGCACTGGCTGTGCATCCAGAGGATCTGATTCAATTTCCAGCACTTACATGGCAGCTCGCAATTTTCTGTAACTCCATTTCCAAGGAATTCATCACCTTCTTCTGGATTCCATGGGCACCAGAAATGTGCATATTACACATACATGCATGTAGGCAAAACACCCATACACATATAAACAAACCAACCAACAAATAATGACTGAACGAATGAATGAGGTTGGGGTTTGTGTCCCCAGTACGTATTCCCGTCTTACATGGGAAGCAGCCAGCACTCAAGAGTCTGTGTGTTACACATCCTGATGTTTTAAATTATTATCAGTGGAGCCTATTATTATCAGTTGGGCCCCATTTATTTCCGTACTTCTGAAAAGCAATTATACTTGTAGTATGGAAATATCACAATTCCATAATTGCAAAAAATAATTTTGAGGCTTATTAGTCCTTACATCCAAGCTAAATTTCATTGTTATCCTTGTATTTCAAAGAAGAAATCTTTGTGTTTCCAAAGAAAAAAATGTGTAGTGGCGTCTGTTAGACTCTCTAGAAGGTTTAGGTGCTGGCACACACTGAAGGGTGGGGAGGAAATGGTGAGTGGAGACATCGGAGGGCTGAGGATGCGGCTCGGCTGGCAGAGAACTCGTTGATGTACAAAGCCTTCCTTCCTGTCCTAAGCACCCTGAAAAGTGGGTGGAGGGCCGTGCACCTGTAATCCTAGGGTTTGGGATTAGAGGTTTGAAGTCACCCTGGCTACAAAGCAAGTTCAAGGCCAGCCTGGGCTACGTAAGACCCTGTCTCAAAAACAAAACAAAACAAATTATCAGCACTAGAGAAGTGAGTTGTAGTTGTTTCAGGCAGACAGGATGGTAGTTAACCCAGGTCTCTTACTAAATAAATGGGTGAATGAATGGTGTGTGTGTGTGTGTGTATTTGGATATATTTTTTTGACATTTTAAATTTTGATTTATCTTTATTTTGGTACTGAGGATCAAATGGAGAGCTTTATGCTTTCTGAACGGCAGTTTAACACTAAGCTACATCCCTGCCTGATTTCTTTGGCACTTTGGATCTGTGGGTTGGGTTTTAATGTGAGGGTTTGTACATGTCATTATATTTATTTTTACTGGGTAACCATTTCCTTCTTTCGGCTAAACGGCAGTGTGAGTATGTTTTTATGGGACAGCCTTTCACTGTTTTCCCATCGCATCTGGTTGGTTTTACCCGCAGAATGGAGTCACTGGAGATGGCCCTGCAGATCGTATTGCCCCTGGAAAAGGAGTGTGCTCTCCTTTGCGGCCCCCATCTGCCCTTCCGTACAGTGACTGTCCAGGACCTGCATCCCGTGAAGGTTGACGGCATCTATCAGAATCTGCAGGTGAATAAATGTTCATTACTTACATGATCTTCAATTCTTCAGACGCTTATAGATGTTCAAAGATCTTTAACCTTTTTTAAACCATAGTGAGATTTAGAGTTTAAACCATAATATAAATACCTTAATAATTTAAACTTGCTATTCATTTCTCATTTGTTCTGTTCCTTGAAGTTTAAAGTAGGTACCAGGAAATAAGTAAAGGGATATTTTCTTTCATTTCAAGATAAAGCCTTTCTTAGGAATGTCTTTAGTGCCTAAATTTCTAAACACTGCAGCTGGCTCACAGGTTGAAGTTGGCATATTCTTCAATTTACTCAACCCTGATCGCATTTTAAATACTTCTCCGGTCACAGACAGGTCACTTCACTGTTGGCCTGTTAGTAATTTCTTTGAAGCAGTATGTGTGTCTATGTACTTGTTTTCTTTAGGGAATTCAGGTATGAGGAAGGTGCTAAAATAAGAAACAGTTGGCATCAGCTCATCCACCACTGAAATGTTCCCTGATTCTAAAATATTCAGCTTTGGTTAAATTCACAAACATTTTTGTAGATCAAATTTAGTCAGCACTTAGTTCTCTCTTAGTGTTTGCCCTGTGTGTTTGTGTGTGTGCATGTGTGCACATGTGCATGTGTGTGTGCATGCGTGTGTTGTGTGTGCGCGCACACGTGAGAGGAGTGTACGTGTAAGTGAGTGCACACACACAAGAGTGAGCATGGTGCTTGAGATTCAATCCAGGGCTGCTCTTTCTCTTTTCACTGTTTTTGTTTTGTTTTACTTTTTAACCTTAGGATATCCGAGATTCCATAGCGAAGCAGATCAGACTGTGTGCCAATTTAGAGGAGCCGCCTGACTCAGTCCCAGTCCTAATGGATTTACACACACTCGATCAGCGTGCAATTCAGGACATTGTGCCGAAATGCAGACTCCAGCTGGAGACCATGAACCAGAAAGTAGAGATGAGTGAAGATGCCCTGAAGGCTCTGGAGGATTTTTTAGCTTCTCTGAGAGCAGCGAAGCTCCCTGAAGACCCTCCTGCCGCGAATGCAGCAGAGGGTACTCTGGCAGTGGGAACTGTGGAGGAAGACATCCTCCTGCTGAAAGAGAAGGCCAGGCCTTTGGATGAACGCTTGAGGATGCTTGGCATAAACATCAAAGATGCCAAGGGAGGGGAGTTTACCACCTGTGAGGAGCTTCTTGGTGCTTTGTCAGTAAAGGTCTCAGACTCGCCCGGCCAGAGTAAACAGGAGGGGCTCACCGAGGACAAGACCTTATTGGAGGCTTGTAGTTCCAGAAATTATGAGCTCTTTAAAAATATTCAAGACATCCAGAATCAGATCAGTAAAATCGGTCTTAAGGATCCCACCGCGCCAGCTGTGAAACATCGGTAAGAACGGTGACATCCACAGTGGCTGTGTTTCCAAATACTTCTGGATCTTTCTGTTCTTATCTCATCACTCTGGTTCATCAGTTCTGCATCACTTTCAACAGACTTTTCACGAGAATTTACTTTAGATTGGTAAATTTCCTCATTTTTTCCCCCTCTGCAGTATGTCTTTTCTTGGACATGGGAGGCGTGGAGCGAGACACTGGTGAAGGACCGAAGTTCTTGGTTCTTCATTCTTCTCTGTGTATTGGGGCATTCCCTTAAGAGTGAAAGCCTAGCATGTTCCACGTAGTTCATATATGACTCAGCTGCTCCTCTCAGTTCTGTTTCCTTCTTCTTAGGATAAAATATGACCAAAGGGGCCCCACAGAGAAAGCATTATTGGCTCCCAGTTTGGAAGGAGGTCATGGTGGGAAATACTGGCCGTGGCTGCTCAAGGCAGCTGCCAGCCGTGATCAGGGAGCAGAGAGCCACAGATGTTAGTGTTCGGGTCACTTTCTGCTTTTGATTCCGTACGGTAACCCCAGTTCAGGGAAGGATACTGCCCACAATTAGTGTGGGTCTTCACAACTCAGTTACTCTAACCTAGATCGTCCTGCACAGGTGTGAGGGAATGCTTGCTCCTTTCGAGTGGACAGTGTCAGCCATCACAAAATGACAGGATCCGTGATTGAAGGCCACATGCCGTCCGTCGCATGTCCCTGTACACCTCAGTTCTGGGGTGGTCTCCTGCCCTGCCCACTCAGAGTCATGCTGAGTTTAAAGGGGCATTGTGGGAACTGAAGGAGTTTGGCAATAGACAAGCCATTTTAATTTCAGCATTCAGAATATGGCTGCCAGATCGCTCGCGAACACTGGGGTATTAGCAGGAGTTGCTCTTGTGGAATCTTTGCCTTCTTAATAAATATTCCAAACCATTCCCGCTCCATCCTCTTAGCCTCTCTGACTTGGCAGTCTCTTAGGAGTTTTTAGCTCACCCAAGTTCCTTAGTAGTTATTATTTAATGTGCCCTTTCCTCCAAAATTCCCCCTCAGGCTCAATGAGACTTTTATCCTGAGAGTGCCCCAGTGTGTAGTGAGGTATTGAACTAATCATTTGTGCAGTTATTACTTCAATGAATTTTAATTCTATGTTCACCAAAAGTAATGGATATTAGTATATGAATCGAGAGCTGTTTGTATATAAATGACAGTTGCATATTCGTGTAGCCATGAGTATAATAATAGATGTCCCATGCCTGACAGTTTAGGGTATTGGGAGTTTTGCACTTAACAAAAGAGGCTGAAAGTTCTCGACTCTTCTAGAGTTTGTTAGTCCCTAGGCGTGGTAGGATATGTAGTATGACTGGTGAGGACTAAACCAGACGTGACAGAGCTGAGTAGGGAAGGAGGAAGAGGTGGCTGATATCTCTGTGAACACAGGTGCATCAAATAAGGTACAAGAGCAGACTGGGTGGCGGCGGTGGTGGTGGTGGCGGTGGCGGCACACACCTTTAATCCCAGCACTCGGGAGGCAGAGGCAGGCGGATCTCTGGGAGTTGAGGCCAGCCTGATCTACAAGAGCAAGTTCTAGGACAGCTAGGACTGTAACACAGAGAAACCCTGTCTCAGAAAACAAAAACAAAATCAAAAAGTACGAGAGCAAGACTTGTAACTCCCTGGGGAAGAGCCTTCTATACTGAGGCATCCGTTGTACAAACCTAGGTGTGAATGTGGAGAGGTGAGGAAGTGAGACAGTATAGCCCTGAGGGGAAGGGAAGGGAGATGGGATGTCAAGGGCAGGATGGGACTGCGTTCTGGCTTTGGCTTCCTCTTTGAGTGTCCTGGATGTCATTAGAGGGTTCTAAGCAGCAGGCAATGATGTGGTTCAAACCACCACTGGTTTTCCATAGCTGATATGCCAAACATAAACTACAGGAGCCTAGGAGCCGTAACCCAGGTGAGGGAGGATGATGGTACATGAACCAGGGGTGAGGTAAAAAATGTTTGGGTGCAGTGTGGTTCCCAGGGTTTGACCTGAGAAGCTGTAAGAATGGACTCACCATTAATACATGAGAAAGACTGACATTTCCCAGCTGCTGAATGACAGATCATGTGTGCTCCTTTTTAGAAACAACAGGTTTGACGTGCCCATTTGACCGTCTGGTAGCCATCTCAACATGACTTAAAGATAAATGCCGTCAGGAGAAAGGTCTGAGCTGGAGATGCACCTCTGAGTCGTCAGGTGCTGCTTAAGGTCGTGAGGTTGACTGAAACTTGCCAAGTAACTGAGTTTAGATGCCCCAGAGGAGGTCCAAGTTGTACCTGCAAGGGTACTCTAAGAGATAACGGGAATAAGGAAGAGCTAGCTGAAGGTTGGGGGTTCAGGGAGATCAAGAGGGGCTTGGGAGCCTTGCCCAGGAAAAAGTGACCATCTGTGTGAGACGCCGTTGGCCAGTGGAAGAGGAGGAGGAAGACCTAGACAGAGCTGGAATTTCTCAGTGTCAGGGCACTAGGAATCTCAATTGCGGTTTAGGTGGATGAGTAAGGATGGAGAGCCGCTGAGAAGTGGGTTCCAGGCCGAGCTGGAGGTGAGAAGGTAGGGCTGGGCAGCTGCAGTTTACATTCATGCCATGGCGTTCTTTCTCCAGACTTGGTTTTCAGGATAAACCCTTAGTTAAGTGGCTCCTTTTTGAATCAGGAGAACTTTTTGTAGACGAAGTGTGTGATGGCCCGTTGTCTCCTTCCTCCTTGGTACCCACCCTTTCTTAGAGGCCTTGCTCAGTTCAACTACCTATCTGTTCCTATCCTGTGTTCTCCACATGTTTCACATGTTCTCCACACGCATGCTCTGTGTATTTTCTCTCATATGCACATACATACATATGTTCACCAAGGGGAAAATGTTGTTGCTTATGGCTTTGTATCTTTATTATATTTAATTAAAATGCCAAATAGTATTCTGGTAATACAAGAAACCGTCTGATCTCTGTAATGAAGGAATACATTCCTGTACTTATTATTCAGGAATTCCTTTGTAGTGGGAATTTTTAATTTTATCATTAATCTCATGAGGACAAGGAAAGCACAATCCTGACATTTCTCATGGTTTTTGTTGAATCAACTACATCAACAGTTGGCTCATACATTTTTTTTTTTAATTCCATACTCAAGGAAAAAATCATTACTCAGGCTGGATAAGGACCTAGATGGATTTGAAGAAGAGAAGATGCGCATACAACAAATGGCTAATTCCCTTCCGAAATTCAAAGACGGCCAAGAGAAAACGGTGATTCAACAGTGTCAAGATACAGCAGCCTTGTGGGAGAGTACAAAAGCCTCTCTCACTGAGTGGTAAGAGACGCATGGCTTCTGAGTGTGAAAATGTGTCTGTGTAGTTAACATTCTGAAGTGTTTGTTTTGGAACCGTGTCCCCTGGACGTCGAGAAGCAAACACAGGGCTTCCTGCTGGAGCTCTCAGGCCACCATCTGTCACATGCAGTGCTGGCACATCCTGGCAGTGCCCACCTCTATGGCTGGGGCCACTTCCCTCCCTGTGTCCTTCAGGAAGCATATGACCTGTTTGCTGCAGGAAGCCCCTGAGCCACCACGCACCTTCCCTTAAATCTCTGGACTCTTATGGTCCTTTCCCCACCCTCCCTTCAGCATGCCCTGTATGCAGATGGAACCTGTGTGTAAGGAAGCCATGATCAAACCT
Organism: Microtus pennsylvanicus; assembly: GCF_037038515.1. Lineage (NCBI taxonomy): Eukaryota > Metazoa > Chordata > Mammalia > Rodentia > Cricetidae > Microtus > Microtus pennsylvanicus. Next base: position 39,412,475 of record NC_134592.1, on the reverse strand, counting down.
GTCTGTGGCGTATGATCTAGTTTAATTTCATAGATCAGGGCTTCCTTTTTAAAGTTCTATAACTCAGTAGTACCTAGTTATACCAGAAACCAAGTTAGCCACCATATTCTCTGAACTATTTTACTTTCTAAAAAGGTTGAGCCTAAGAATGAGTGGAATAGATTGTCCCATAGGTGGGTTGTGCAATAATCTGATTTAAATTAGTCTCTGATCATGTTAGGGAGGGGGTGTCTTTCCACTGGGTCTTATGGTTGTTGATGAGATGGAAAGCTGGTCCTGTTGAGATGTGCTCCCCAGAGCTTACATGTGTTGACATGTAATCCTGTATATTTCCTAGAGCTTAGATGTGTTAACATGTAATCCTGTATGTCTCCCCAGAGCTTATGTATGTTGACATGTAATCCTGTATATCTCCCAAAGCTTACATGTGTTAACATGTTAACATAATTAGTAAAGGTACGAATCTGGTGATTATTTATACAATCTGTTTGCTATATCACCATTATTGGTAGTATGGCCAAGCCATGTGGAGAGAGAGTCCTGTGTGACTCGTAAGTTGTTTCTACAGCACACACAGCGTTATTTTCAGGCTCTTCTCCCTCCTTGCTTCCTGCATAGCCTTGAACAGTGTGGAAGTGTTCTGGAGCTGTTAAAACAGTATCAGAATTTTAAAAACAACTTGACAGCATTGATTCAAAAAGAAGAGGCCATCATCTCCCAGCAGGCTTCCTACATGGGCAGGGACAACCTGAAGAAGAAGGTTGCAGAGGTGAGTCCACCCTGCCAAAGAGCCATCCTGCATGGTGACGTGGCTGATGAGCCCGACAGGAAAGAGGGTGTGATGAATCCCCTTTGAAGCTTGCTCTAAAAGAATCTAGGGGGCTGGAGAAATGGTTCGGAGGTTTAAAGCACTAGCAGTTTTTCCAGAGGTCCTGAGTTCAATTCCCAGCAACCACATGGTGGCTCACAACCATCTGTAATGAGATCTGGTACCTTCTGGCCTGCAGGCAGAACATTGTATACAAATAAATAAATAAATCTTTTAAAAAAAGAATTTAGTAGTGACAGTTTCACTAGGTATCTTAATTTATCCAGAGTATCATCAGAGCTAGAAATAAATCCTTTTCCAAGTTGGTAGCAGGTCACTTGTGTTTGGGCTTTACTGCTGGGCCTGTGGCTCCCCAGAACCCAGGGTCACCCGCTGCTCCTGTCCCAGTGAGCCCCATGCAGTCATGAAGATTGTAGGAGATCTCTCTGTTGCTAACAAAGAGGGCATTCCAATTCCCGTGTTCATTTTCTGTAAAGCTGAGCCAGCCAAATCCCCCAGTCGCCCGTCTGTGTTGCTGGCTTCACTCATCCCCGCTCTGGATTGCTGAGGAGAACAGCATCTTTTGGACACTAGATGTCATTATTTTCTATGAATTTACATGGTAGAAAGGAATACACCATGCTGTTTGCTCTATGACCTTACATCGCGATGATGCCTCTCCCAGTGGCTCTTGAGCTTTAAGCCACGGGGCTGTCAAGCTGTCACCAGCATGATGTGTCGTCTTCTTGATGCATTTGATTATTAGAAAGTGGTTTTATTAAACTTCCTATTTATTTTTAAATGATTTTTAATTAATTAGTTTTGCCTCCATGTATGTTTGTGTACCACTTTTATACCCACTGTCTGCAGAGCAGTGGTTCTCAACCTGTGGGTCACGACCCCTGGTAACTTATGACCCTTTCACCAGGGTCGCCCAAGACCATCAGAAAACACAGATTTCTACATTACTATTCATAATAGAAGCAAAGTCGCAGTTATGGAGTAACAATGGAAATAATTTTATGGTTGGGGGTCATCACAACATGAGGAACTGTATTAAAGGGTCGCAGCATCAGGAAGGTTGTGAACCACTACTGTAGATGCTAGAAGAGGCTGTCAGATCACTTGGAGCTGATGTTACAGGCAGTTGTGAGCCACTATGTGTGTGCGGAGACTCTAACCAGGGTCCTCCAAAAGAGCAGCTGTTAACTGCTGAGCCCGCTCTCCAGCCTAAGTAAATCTTTAAAGGGAAAAGTAATTCCAACAAGTGTCCATTGGGCAAGCAGAACATTTCCACTTGTGCTGTGATCTGTTTTGTTCATTTTATATTTATCTATGTAGAGAATGGGCGCACATGGATGTTGGAGAACACAGGTGAAGGATAACCTGTGGAGGAGGGAGGGTCATTTGTCCTTTCATCTCGGGGTCCTGGAGATTAAACAGAAGACTGTGAGGCTTGGCAGCAAGGACCTTTCTTTACTAATCCATCTTGTTGGCCTTTATGGTCATTGTTTAGGTTGAATAATTAAAAAAAAATAGAATTGTCATTCCACTCGCTTCTCTTTGTATGTATGTTTTGAATATGTCGAAAATATATTTTTGCTGTTTTTTTTTAACAGGTTGAAACTGTCAAAGAAGAATTCAATGAACATTTAGAAGTTGTAGACAAGATAAATCAGATTTGTAAAAATCTACAATATCATCTAAATAAAATGAAAACCTTTGAAGAGCCCCCGTTTGAGAAAGAGGCTAATGCTATTGTGGACAGATGGCTGGATGTATGTGATAAGTTCATTGACTAAAAATTCTGTTTCATTGCAAATTGATATTAGGGGAGAGCATCTTTAGTATTCTTATGATACTGAAAAGTTAAGCTGGCATTCTTTGTAATAAAAAAAAGAGTAATATGTTATTTGTAACTTAGGAATTAATTTCATCTCAGAGTTAGACATTAAGCCTTCCAGATGTGTGTGTGTGTGTGTGTGTGTGTGTGTGTGTGTGTGTGTGTGCGCGCGCGCAAGAGAGAGGGCAGGCAACATAAGATATGAAAGCATGACTCACAAATTGGCCACTAAGGGTAGACTTGATTTTATTTCAAAACAAGTGACTGGAGCAATGTTCTCCACACTGTATCCATCATTTCTACAACTGGCTGCAGGTCAATGAGAAGACAGAGGAATACGGTGAGAATCTTGGGCGAGCGCTGGCCTTGTGGGACAAACTTTTCAACTTAAAAAACAGCATCGATGAGTGGACTGAGAAGATCCTTGGGAAGCTGGAGTCACATCAGCTGACCGCGGAGGACAGAGAAAGGCTGGAGGTAACTCAACCTGGCTAAGGCAGGTGCCTTGCCCACGCGCCCTCGTTTGCTTTGTTTGTTGCAGCAGAGTTGAAAAGTTCCGATGAGATAACATATTTCTTTCACTATCCCCCCGAGAGGGCTCTGAACTCTGACGATTGCCCTGTGAAGTCCAGGCAGATGCTTGCAGATTCACAGACACCCAAGGCCTCTTGTGGGCACAATGACCCTCAATGAGGAAGAATTGCAACAAGAAGAGAGCTGGGTTTTAAACATTGCTCTCAAGTTGGCATTGGGAAAGGATCTGAGCTGCCTCTTTTAGCTGTGGGAAGAACTGCTTCTGTCTCTGGGCTAGCTCAGAGGTAGAGTGTGTACCTAGTATGCTTGAGGCTCTGAGTTCAGTTTCTCACACCACAGTTAGGAATTCTTCTGGTTACTTATTTGTTTAATGTCATTAATTTGCACAGTGCTTTACTAGGTCAGAAAATATCTAAATGCTGGCATTAAATGTGATTCAATGGAGTCTAAAAATATGTGTGTATGTATCTAATGCTTCAAATCTCATTGTCTCCCAAATTCTTGTATTTTATTCAATTTTTAATTTATGTATATTTTTACATGTTGGGAAAAGGTTTTAAAAATGTGACATTGATTTCTCATTTCTTGGGTCCTTAGGACAGTATAAAGTGAGTCATCTCCAAGGGTCTTAGAGATGTGTCTTTTTTTTTTAATTTTTTTTTTTCAAGACAGGGTTTCTCTGTGGCTTTGGGGCCTGCCCTGGAACTAGCTCTTGTAGACTAGGCTGGCCTCGAACTCATAGAGATCCACCTGCCTCTGCCTCCCGAGTGCTGGGATTAAAGGCATGCGCCACCACTGCCCAGCTGAGATATATCTTAAATTATAGGTTATTTGAAAATGTGAAGTCAAAATTAAAAACAGCTAGCTGATGGGCCAGATTCCAAGTGGGCGCATGCTCATTCAGAATTTATACATGAGTAGCCAAGACATTGGCCATGTTTTTCAACCTACACACAGCCTCATGGCACAAGTCTAATTCTTCCTGTTTTCTTGAAAGGAGAATGCTTCCCTTGGTTGTCATTTGCCTCATCCCTAAGGCACTTGGGTTTGTTACTCCCCGGAACATTAAAAAACGAACTATTAGAAGAAGAGTATCTTCAAGTTTCTGTACATCGACTAATAATCACAGGTGCCTGAAAGTAAGATGAAATAAAAGGATTCTTCTTTAAAAACTTCTGTTTTAGGAAGAGTTAAAAGTCCACGAGGAGCAAGCTTCAGAATTTTCCAGAAGATTGGCTGACATACAGTTGCTGCTTCAAAGTAACGAGAAGCCACTTGAGCTACAGGTATGGGAATTTCGATGCCAGTCTCAATGGAAGGTTCTCCGTGCCTCCCAAGACAGCATCCATAATCCACGCATTCTAAATTTAAGTAGAAAATGAAATTAGAATGATTACCTATGTACTGCAATTAAAATTTAGAATCAGCGTAAGTGGTTGCGTGGTCCGCATCCAGTGTGAGAATATTGCGCTCTTGCCTTCTTCTCCCCGTTTGCCCTCTTACTGGCCTGCTGTGTGCGGAGAAATGGTGGCTGTGGTAACCATGTAAACTGACAGTGGTTTTCCTATGTGTGTGCAGGGAGGAGAATATGTCTTGAACGATTTCCGTGTCATTCATTAACTGCTAGGTAGAGACAGAAATTGCCTCGGGTGCGATTTTTCCGTTGTGTGAAGATATTTAATCTCAATATCATTTGGATGAAAGGTCATAGTGTTTACACATGACCTTCTGGACAGGCTTTGCGGGTGGCATCTTGTCTGTGCAACTTACTGGTTTTGTGATCCTGGCCAAGTTGCTTACTCTTCAGTCTGTGTACGAGGTGCTCACCACCTGCTGGACACATCATCAGTGCTGGCCAGTGATGTAGGATATGCTTTTAACCCCAGCACTTGGGAGGCTGCAGCCGGAGGATCATGAGTTTGAGGCTAGTGTGGACTATGTAGTAAGATCCTGTTTCTAAACAAGACAAGACTATTTAATGTTCTCTATACATTTTAATCTTATTTATGTGTTTCAAAATATGTTTTCTTTCATGCTGTAAGAATTCAGTTTGCATGCTAGATACAATGTATTTGGGGAGAAAGATTCCAATTATTGTCTTAGAAAATGTCTATTTCTATTTTCTTCTTTTTCTCTTTTTGTTCTAGTTTTGTTTTTCGAGACAGGGTTTCTTTGGCTGTCCTGGAACTCACTCTATAGACCAGGCTGGCCTTGAACTCACAGAGATTTATCTATCTGCCTCTGCCTCCCCGAGTGCTGGAATTAAAGGCATGCACCACCACTGCCTGGCTATTTTTTTTTTTTAAGACAGGGTTTCTTTGTGTATCCCTGGCTGACCTAGAACTCACTCTGGAGACCAGGCTGGCCTCGAACTCAGAGACCCGCCTCCCTCTGCCTCCCTCTGCCTCCCTCCTGTTGGGATTAAAAGCATGTAATACCACACCGGCCTTAGTTCTTGTTTTCTTTTTTTTTTAAGGCAGTTTTAGCGAATGATAAGAACATATTTCACTCTGGGATGAAGCGTGTCAGCTTGCTCTGCAGTAAGCAGTTGCCCAAGGGCCGCTGAGATGGAGCTTCTTACAGCAGGTGTCGTGTGTTTTGTGATTTCAGGTCATGGAGTCCTCCGTCCTGAGCAAGATGAGAGATGTAAAAAGGTTCATCACAGGAGACTCCAATAGCTACGTGCCCAGTGGGAACACAGCTGAGCTGAGGGAGGATCTGGACCAAGCCAAGACCCAGATGGGGATGACTGAGTCCCTCCTGAACGCCTTATCTCCCTCCGACAGCCTGGAGATCTTCACGAAGCTCGAGGTACCACCCAGCCACCCCTTTCCTGTGTTCAGAGCTGTTGTTACACTTCTTTTTATTCTTTAAAATACATGGTACTAGTGAGTGAACCTAGTTCATGTTATGCAAGCGCCCCTACCACTGAGGTTTCTTCCCGCGCCGCTAACACTTTTAGTGATTTTTGGCCTTCTGTACTTAGTGAAAATAGGGAGTCAGTTTCTAGGGAGGGAGGGAGGGAAGGAAGGGAGGGAGGGATGGAGGGAGGGAGGGAGAGAGGGAGAGAGGGAGAGAGGGAGAGAGGGAGAGAGGGAGGAAGGAAGAAAGGAAGGAAGGGAGAGAGGAAGGAAGAAGGGAAGGAAGGAAGGACAGAAAAAAACCTGTATTGTGGGCCAGTGAGAAAGCTCAGCAGTTACCCCAAGCCTGATGATCTGAATTCAGTCCCCTGAAGTCACATGACATTTCACATGTACACAATGGCACACACATGTGTGTGACACATACAGGTCAAATGAATACATGAGTGTAAAAGAGGAAATTGCCTTGTACTATAAATCAACTATGGAATAGAAACAAAGTCACTCAATTGAAAATTGTTTGGAATTAAAAAATAATGAAAACCTCTGAAGTCTGGGAGATGGCTCCGTTGTCAAAGCCCTTGCTGTGTGAGCAGAGGGACCCAAGTTCAAATCCCTGGCACATCCAGGGTTTTGTTGTTGTTGTTTTAAGCCAGCAGGGGGAGCAGGAATGAGGCAATACTGGCCAGCTAACCTAGCTAGTCAGTGATTGCAATAAAAATAACACTAATGATGAGGTACAGAATAACCAAAGAGGGTATCCGAGGTTGGCCTCTGGCTTCCATGTACACGCACACACACGTGCATACATACATGTACACACACGTACTTACATGTGCACACAGACACGAAGACAGCCAAGAGTTCATGCGCTGTGGGTGAAGCGAGCTGGTGTCAGGATGCAATGACTGGTCTGTTCTGTGTGCAGGAGATCCAGCAGCAGATCCTCCAGCAGAAGCACAGCATGACAGTGCTTGAGAATCAAATCGGGTGTCTCACTCCAGAGCTCTCTGAACTGAAAAGACAGTACGCAAGTGTCAGCGACTTATTCCACACCAAGAAGAGCGCTCTGCAAGATCACTTTTCCACGTTCTTGACCGGTGAGTGTCATGTGTCTCAGACTTTGTTTCTGGCTATCTTGAAATAGGAAGCTGCTCATGGCCCTGTGGGTCCAAAGACCAATCTAAATTTGACTAATAGATGGCTTACACGATCTGTATTTAAAGGAGTAATATTTTGGTAAATCCTTTGGGGCAAACACTGTTAGGGTCTGGTGTAAGTGATATCCATTTCTTCCAGCCTCAAATCTGTACTTTGTAGTCACTGGGTGTTGGCCAAGGCCACTCATTCAATCCTGGCAGCCCAGACCTGAATAATCACACAGAAACTATATTAATTGCTATACTGTTTGTCCAATAGCTTAAGCATATTTCTAGCTAGCTCTTACATCTTAAATTAACCCATTTCTATTAATCTATGTATCACCACATGGCTGTGGCTTACTGGGCAAAGTTCTGGGGCACATCTGTCTTCTCCGGCAGCTACATGTCATCTCCCTGACTTTGCCTTCTTTCCTCTTCTGTCTGCTTGCCTTGTTCTATTCTGCTAAGCCACTGGCCAAAACAGCTTTATTCGTTAACCAATAAAAGCAACACATATACAGAAGGACTTCCCACATCAAGTGAGGTCGCGTGGTCCATGTGTCAAGGGAATGCCTGTGAGCATGCTGCCCTTGCAGGTGTCTTTGGATGTCCCATGTGCTCGGAAAGGTGTTGGTTCCAAAAATATATCTTATCACTTTCTATATTCAATTGCTTCTCAGCACTGGGGTTCAGAACACATCATGGCTTTGTCTGCTGTGGAAAACAAGTTCCTAGTCTCTCATCTATCAAGGTATACGACATCCTGTTTGAATGAGTATACAGAACTCTTTTCTTTTCTCCTACAGACCAGTGTAAGAACTTTAACGACTGGTTCAGCAACATCCAAATGAACCTTAAGGAGTGTTTTGAACCACCAGAAACAAAACTGAGCATGGAACAAAAGCTGCAAAAACTTTCTGTAAGATACTTCTGTCCAAACGTACTAAACTAAGCTGTTTGAGAGAAGTTTCACAATGTTGTCTGGGCTGACCCTGAGCCCTTGTGTTTCTGCAATTCTCCTGCCTTTCTCTCTGACTCCAATAACTGGGCCTCCTGCCTTTGTTTAAATATTAGGCTTTTTGGTAGCTCCAGAAACTTCCCTTTAACTTCTTTAATTCCAGGCTATCAACACCCATGGATGCTTAAGTCCTTGCTTTAAAAATGGTGGTGTGTTTTCATATGCCATAACAATATTCTCCCAGATGATTACTGCCAGTCTGTTTAGCAACCTTGCTTGATTGGGGCCTCATTCCCTGTATTGATGTCCTGTGTACTTAGAAAGGTGTTTTCTAAAATACATCATACAGCTCTCTATATTTAATTGGTCATCAGTACCGGGGTTCAGAATGTATCATGGCATCACTTCTCACCTTTATTTTTGCTCATTTCATGGGCTTCAGAAATGATGTCAGACGTTGAAACTTGTGAATCTGGGCAAAAGTAAAGGGAGAATAATCTGTTCAGTTTCACATATGGATCAGCAGATGGAAGATGGAAGAAAATATTTATGAGACGTGAAGCATCACCAAGATAGGAGATGTTAGCTTTCTCCGTCTTGTTCCTGTGTGAACATCATAGTGGTACTGCATTATTTATGCTAGATGTAGGCCCCAGAAAGTCAGATGCCAATGCAGAGACGCACATGCACACACGCACGCACGCACGCACACACACACACACACACACACACACACACACACACACACGAGCTATCGAAAAATGATCTTTCATTGGAGTCAGCCACGTCTTCCTAGCCCTTCTGGAGGGGCAGTTGGAAAGAACAATGCATAAGTACAGGTTTGCAAAAATGCCAGGGGTGGCAGACGCATTTTGACTTCATCGTAGATATAATGGATTTCTTGTGTTCCTTAAGGATTTCTTGACACTAGGAGGAGGAACTAGTCAGATCCAGCAGGTGGAGACTGTCCTACAGCACGTGAAGATGCTCCTACCCAAAGCTCGTGTGAAAGAGCTTAATAGCTGGCTTGGCAGTCAAGAACTGGAGTTAGAAAACTTGGAGTCGGCATGCCAGGCCCGAGCCAGGGAGCTGACAGACTCCCTGAAGCAGCTCCTGAGGTAGGAAATAAACAACGTCACCTAAAGATACTCTAGTAATGACTTCTAGCTCACCATGGACAGCATATGCCAGGATATTCAGTGCATACAAATCTCCCAAGTGAAGTAGGTTCCTCGCTATCTCTCGGGAACTGGTTCTCGGGATCCCCGTGGGTGCTCAAGCCCTTTTTGTAAATTGTGTGGTACGTGCAGTACTCAATGCATATTCTCCCATATATTTTATTTAAATCATCTGCAGATTACTTAAAATAACTGATGCAGTGTACGTGCTATATAAATTGTTGTTATACTACGTGTTTAAGGAATGTGGACGAGAAAGAAAAAAGGCTTCACGTACATTCCAATGCAAACACTATTTGTTGTCAAATCATTTTGATCTGTTGTCATTTGGATTCCGTGGGTTTGGAACTCACTCATGCAGAAAAGTAAAGCATACATTTAAAAATACTTATGTGTTTGCCTACATGTATGCTTGTGCACCATGTATGTGCCTGGGATTCATGGAGACCAGAAGAGGATGTCAGATCCCTGGGAACTGGAGTTATGGATGGTTGTGAGCTGCCATGTGGGTGCTGGGAATTGAACCCAGCTCCTCTCAAAGAGCAACAAGTGCTCTTACCTGCTGAGTGCTCTCTCCAGCCTCCCTGCCCCTCTCCCCACCGGTATAAAATCCCAGACCTCACAGCAAGCATTCTACCTTTGAGCTGTACTTCCCAGACACTGACTGCACTTCTAAATGCAGGTTCAGTGCTGGGAATAGAAAACTTGACGGCAATCTTTGAGTTATCTAAGATGGCAATGGTCCAGAGCAGAGTCCACTCGTTGTTTCTGTCGATTTCCTGCATTTGTTTGGTTCTTTTCCCCTATGAATTCTATTGCAATCTAGGCAATAATTATTCAAGTTTGGATATGTACGTAGTTAAGGTTTGAAAGAAAAGCAGTAACAATCTAGTTGGTGTATTGCCGTCCTGTCTTTGATGTGGTCATCTTTCCTTATGTCCCAATCTGTGAATTGGTCTTGCAGATTGGACGATGATTGCAGAAGCCTAAGTAAGTGGTTGACTAATCAAGAAGAGAAGTGGAAGGAAATGGAGCCGTTGGGAGAGAAGACAGATCTGTTTTACCAAGCGCTAACTAGGAAGAGGTATGGCGATCTCGATTGAAACGTATTATTTGGTAACATGCTTTTTCCACTGGGCACCGCTAAACTGACAGTGGTATTTGGAAATTACAGGGAGCAGTTTGAGAGTGTGGCCCGGATGAACGACTCTCTGAAGGAGCATGGGCTTACGGGAGGAGAAGAGACAATCAAAGAATCAACACAACTGATTGATAGATACCAGACTTTATTGAGACAATTACACGAAATTGAGGAAGAGGATAAGTCGGCACCCGCCGAAGACCAGAGCTTTAATGATCTCGTACATGATGTAGCTCACTGGATAAAAGAGATTAAAGAGTCCCTTATGGCTCTAAATTCATCAGAAGGCAAAATGCCACTCGAAGAAAGAATCCAAAAAATAAAGGTATAACCGTGGAAACCAAATTTGAGAGGTCAGAGTGAACTCTCATTTTGCAAGCTTCGGAGGCGAACTGCAACAATTCCTTTCTTAATAGAAACTAAGATCATGGGGGGATGGCTGAAGCAATTCAAGCCGCTGAGCTTAAAAAATGACGGGTGGTTATGGATCTAAAATTAATTTAATGCATATGAAAGAGGAAATGTATGGCATTCTCTTCAAGAGGGCAATGGTCAATTATTCATCATCCCTTGTAGCAGGTAGAAAAAAGGCTCTAGTCAGAGCACAGCAAGGGGGGAGGATGGGAGGATACAAAGACATCCATGTCCGGAGAGCCGAAGACTCAGCAATGTGGAGTGCAGGGCTGGAGAGGAATCGTGGGAGTCGGTAACTGGGCTCATAAAGCCTCACAGGCTACACAGTGGGTACAGGAGAATGAGGTTTCTCTGAACCTGCCTCTCCATCCAAGAGGAGAGTCACTAAACATGACTCGTTAAAACCTGCCAGGAGAACAGTTCAGGTGTGTGTTGGGGTCCCCTCGGTGGGGGCATCCTGGCAGGAAGAAGCCACAGGGAGTAATGAGGTACAAGGGTTTGGTGAGACTGAGCGCTGGAATACGTCTCCAGACACCGTTTTAGCTGACTGTCCTGAGTAGTTGCTTCCAAGACAAGAACTCTATTTAATTGGAGCAAAGGAAGGAAAGAGAACTGGGAATTGGTAGGAAGGACAATTTTCCTATGGGAAGCCACAAGTCTCTCCTCAGATATGTGCCAATAACTGTTAAATTGTTACCTCTGACCCTCCACATCAATATTAAGAAGTGGCCAGGAAGGAGAATTTGTGGAGGTTTTTGAAAGTCAAGGGTGAGCAGGAATGTAGTTAGTTCAAACTATCATGTATTTATTAAGAATTAACTGTGTAGCCGGGCCAAGGTGGCGCACGTCTTTTAATCCCAGCACTTGGGAGGCAGAAGTAGGCAGATCTCACTGAGTTAGAGACCATCCTGGTCTACAGAGTGAGTTCCAGGACAGCCAGGACTGTTTCACAGAGAAGCCCTGTCTCAAAAAACAAACAAACAAACAAAAGAATCACCTGTGAAGGAGGGGTGTGTCTCCATCTTTGGAACATCTACAAAAATGAAAGTGTTATTATCAAATAGACTCTACAGTTAGTCTCATGGAATAAGTCATGAAAAGATTTCATATCTGATATCTGGAAGTCACCCAGATGAAGTGATAGCGCCTTTGTACTTCCAGGAAATCATTTTACTGAAGTCTGAAGGAGACGCCAAAATCCAAATGGTGATGAGAGAAGCTAAACACTGTGAGGCCCCATTGGTTCAGGAGACCCTTACGGATCTCAGCAGCCAGTGGGACAACACCCTCCATCTAGCCAACACATATCTAAGGTAAAAGCTGCCTGCTTTCCTTGCTCAGTGAAGCCATAACAAGTGTTCTGCCTGCCAGCTGGGTTTGGATAAAGTATCTACTGAGAGATGCTACAAAGGGACCCACTGTGGAGTAGGCCTCCAGGAGAATAGAGAGGCTGCGGTCGCTCTGTGGCCCTGTGTAGGGTTTTGCACTGATCCCTGGGGCTCTTAGCAATAGATTGATTCTGTCTTTCATCTCTGCTCCTGTGTTAAATCCTTCCCCTGACAGTATCCATGTGGGAAGACTGGAATAACGAATCCTCTTCTTCTAAGAAATCCTTAAATGTGTAAACACTGGTAAATAGTGGCTGAATCCTATAAACATATTTCTAGTGAAGATTCTTTTGGATGTGAACTGTGTGTGTGTGTGTGTGTGTGTGTGTGTGTGTGTGTGATAACACACACGTAGAGATTAGAGGGTAACTGGTAGCCAGGTTCTTTCCATCATGTGGACCCTGGGAATTCAACTCGGATCATCAAGCTTGACCGCAAGCAGCTTCACCCTCTGGGCATATTGCTAGTTTCTCTTGTGAAGATTCTTCATATCATCACTTTAAAAACCCTGTATAATATTTTTATTATTTGAGGATTTTATGCAATGTATTTTGATCATATTTGCCTCCTAGTCCTCCCCAAATCCTCCCAAGTCCACCCTTTTCCTGCCCATCCTCTCTCAATTTCATGTTCTCCTCTCCTCTCCTCTCTTCTCTTCTCTTCTCCCCTCCCCTCCCCTCCCCTCCCCTCCCGTACCCTCCCCTCCCTTCTCCTCCTCTTTTCTTTTCTTTTTCTTTTTTAAATATAATTCCCAGAGTCCAATTTGTGCTGTCCGTTTGCTCATAGTTATGAGGTAGTCCCCTGGAGTGAGGTAGACCTACCAGGAGCTACACCCTGAAAGAAAACTGACTGCCCCCCCTCCATCCATCAGCTGTCAGGAGCTCTTCAGTTAGGGGTGGGGATCATGAGCCCCTCCCCTTTTACGCTAGACTCTGGTAGATATACATATATATATATATATATATATATATATATATATATATATATATATTTAAGTATTTATTATGTATGGAGCATTCCTTCCATGTATGTCTGCAGGCCAGAAGAGGGCACCAAACCTCACTACAGATGGTTGTAAGCCACCATGTGGTTGCTGGGAATTGAACTCAGGACCTTTGGAAGAGCAGGCAATGCTCTTAACCGCTGAGCCATCTCTCCAGCCCCTCTGGTAGTCTTGTCATGCCCAGCTGAACATGTTTTATTTGACGCCCCCTGACCACTGGCCCTTAGAATATTTCTGCCCCTTCTCCTGTAATGCTTCCCGAGCCTTGGGTTATTATCAGAATAGTACATTAATAGTACATTTCTTTTAGGGGGTTTAATACTTGTTTTTTCAAAGGAGACAGATCTAAACCAAATTTAAGTTACAGAAATCATAAAATAATTTCTTACTTAATATACCAAGTACTTATTTTATTATTGTGTGTTTTGTATGTGTTTATGCCTGATTATGTGTAGTGGCCAGAGATAATTCAAATGGTGGTCTTAGGTTTGTCCACATTGTTTTTGAGACAGTTTTATTCGCTGGCCGGTGTAGCAGGCTTTCGTTTTTATATTTGTTTTTTTGTTTTGTTCTGTTTTTTGAGTCAGGGTTTCACCGTAGCTTTGGAGCCTGTCTTGGAACTAGCTCTTGTAGACCAGGCTGGCCTCAAACTCAGAGAGATCTGTTTACCTCTGCCTCCTGAGTGCTGGGATTAAAGGTGTGCACCACCACCATCCAGCTGCAGGCTTTCTTTTGGGCTACCAACCAGATGCCAAATCATGACACAGAGACTCATTAGTTATGAATGTTCAGCCTTATCTTAGGCTTGTCCCACTAGTTCTTATAATTTAATCTAACCTGTTTCTCTTCATCTACATTTTTCCTCAGGGCTTTTACCTTTCTTTCATTATGTCTTATTCCATGTCTGTCTGCCAGGCAGGCCCAGGGTGTCTCCCTCTCTTTCTCCATCATTATCTCATTCTCCCCTGAGCCTACCTAGATTCCTCTTCCTGCTTCTTCTCACTGCCTGCAAACTCTGACTATCCCTCTATTGCCTAGCCACTGACCTTTTAGCTTTTTATTCGATCAATCAGGTGCCTTAGGTAGGCAAAACAACACACCTTTCCATTGTTACACAAATGCAGCATAAACAAATGTAACACTCTTTACATGTTAAACAACTAGATCACAAACAAATGTAACACATCTTTGCCTAATTAAAGTAATACTCCACAACAGGCTTAGAATAGTCAAGTAGGCCAGGCCTGCCAGCCAGTGAGCCCTCAGCATCCTCTTTCTCTCTAACATGGTGGTTGTTTGTGTTACCATACCTGAATTTTTTTTTTTTAACATTGGTTTTTACGGATTGACCTCAGGTCTTCATGTTTGCTAGGCAGGCCCTTTACAGATCTGACCTCTCTTATTCTCGCTAGCCCTACTTTTTTTTTTTAGTTTTATATAAGTGTAAAATCAGACTTTATAGTATATTGAAATATAAGAAACATTGCTGGGACTAGTTTGAAATGAAAACATACTATTTCGTAACAAATACTAACTGTGTAACAAAAAAATTATCCTTTAGTAATACTGAAATAAATTGTGAGCTAAGCTCAGTGCTATATGAAGAGTTGGGGTGTTAAATGGACAGAGTATGCAACATAGGATCTTAATGCCACTTACTAATAATGTGTGCTGGAATAGAGGCTGCAAAGTGACCCTTCATGTTGTTTACTGTCATTTCTTTTCGAAACTCTTTTGCAACATGTAGGCATCAGGAAAAGCTGGCGCTAGAAGGAGAGGAGTATTTGCAGAGCAAGGAGGCCCTGCGGCTGATGCTCGCGGATCTGAAGAAGCAGCAGGAAGCAGGCCTCGCTCTACAACCTGGCTTGCCAGAGAAGCAAGCTCAGTTAAAGATTTGTAAGAAATTCCTCCAGAAAGCCCAAGATTTGACCTCCTTGCTAGAGGAGCTAAAAGCTCAGGGCAATTACCTCTTGGAGTGCACTAAAAATCCTAGCTTCAGCGAGGAGCCGTGGCTGGAAATAAAACAGCTGCATGAAAGCCTTCTTCAGCAGCTCCAGGTGAGATGGGCAGAGAAAATCCCCGTGCCTGTGGCCATCACCACACAGGATTCTTATACTGAGCTAGTGCTTAGATGTTGTTCTTCTGCTGAATCCAATGCTTTCAAGGGGTTTCAGTTTTACCTAAAAATGCTAACACTCATTATCCACCCCCCGACCCACCCATCCATCCATCCATCCATCCATCCATCCATCCATTCATCCATCCTCCCATGCCTTCATTCCCTCATCCACTTGTTCAATTTATCCATCTGTCAATAATGCATCCACTCACCCAACCAACTGCCCCCTATCTACTTACTCATTTATTGTTTATCCATCCATCCATCCATCCATCCATCCACTCACCATCCATGCACCCATCCACTTTCCCATCCACCCATCCATCCACCCATCTATCCACCCATCCACTCACCATCCATCCATCCATCCACCCACCCACCCATCCACCTACCCATCCATCCATCCATCCACCCACCCACCCACCGATCCATCCATCCATCCATCCATCCACCCACCCACCCACCCATCCATCCATCCATCCATCCACCCATCCACCCATCCATCTACCCACCCATTCATCCAGCCTACTAATTCATATCAGTTGTCTTGTTCCTCCTTTGGGTCTTTCCACATGATCTGCAGTAAAGTGAATTGAAATAGGTGCTAGGGAGATGGCTCAGAGGTTAAGAGCATTGGCTGGTTGCTCTTCCAGATCCACCACGTGGTGGCTCACAACCATCCTTAATGAGTCTTGGTGTCCTCTTCTGGCCTTCAGGCACACAACACTATACACATAATAAAAAAATCAAAAAAGCAAAGAACTGAAATCAATTGTCACCTGTCATAATGGACTCCATTCTTTCAGATAAACTGTTTTTAATTCTTTAGACATTGAAGCCAGGTTCAGTGAGAGATCCTGATCATCCAGATACCCGGAGCTGGGTGTGGGCTCAGCTGCCTGCTTGGATGGCTGTTCTGTAGGCTACTTCCTGCTTTTGTCTGATTGGGTGTAACCCTCTGACTTCTTTATCCCAGGGAGCTTATCGGAAGATGGCTTTGCTTTTGAGTTGTGATTCCTTTATTCTTAGGAAGGGATCCTGGAGCTAGCTCACTCTCAGATAGTCTCATTGTGAGATACAAATTCTTTGTCTAAAAGTAGCAAATATATAAAACCTTATTCATTATGTTTATGATTTAATGATATAATTTGTAGTCATTGTGGTTTGTATTCTCTTGACAAATTGTCTTTAAGGAGGAAATTAAGGCCGGAAAACACACAAAATGCAAATTTTTATTAAGTAATTTTTAGGTTTTTTTTTTTTAGTGACATACCTTAAGCATTGTCAACTCTGGGTCAGTTATGGGCATATTCTTGTTTAAATGTGAAACCTTATATGTGAATTATAATTTAGATATGTAATATTACATTATATATTATGTGTGAATTATATAATTACTTTTTAAGTGAAAAATCTTAAGTAATTTACTAATTGTCAATGTTTTATTTGTAGGATTCGGTGAGAAAACTAGAGGGTCATGTTCAAGAACACAGTTCATATCAGGTATGCATCACAGACCTCAACACTACACTGGACAATATCTCCAGGGAGTTTGTCCATCTCTGTGATGCATCTGAGGACCACATGAGGGCTGAGGACAGAATGCAGAAATTACAGGTATTGAGCAATGTCCTAACCTAATATCCATTGGGGGGATCAATATTCATGACAACTTGGCTTTTTAGTACCTTTGACTAAAGGTAATTCAGAACCTTTGACCAAGGAAATTCAAGTGTTATTTAGAAAGGTCTAAGTAGTCTGGGGAAATGGGTTGATCTAGTGGGTCAAGTCCATTGGTGAAGCCATTAAACAGTGATTCAGTGGACCCTTAGAGGAGATGATTCTACTTATGACCAGCCTGGAGCTCTCGATTACCTTTATTTCAAAAACAGCATAATTCCAAGGGATTCTGAGAAGCAAAACAATGAAGGCAGCGTAGCATGTCCTTGGGGAAATGTTCGAGTTTGTATTCTCCATCTTGGGTGAATGGGCATCGTGTAATGTTTGCCCTGTCAGTTTTCATTCTGGTGGACTCTATTAAATCTCCCCCTTAGCCGGGTGGTGGTGGCACACTCCTTTAATCCCAGTACTTGGGAGGCAGAGGCAGGTGGATCTCTGAGTTTGAGGTCAGCCTGGTCTACAGAGAGTTTCAGGACAGCCAGGGAGGGAGGGAGGGAGAAAAGGAAGGAAGGAAGGAAGGAAGGAAGGAAGGAAGGAAGGAAGGAAGGAAGGAAGGAAGGAAAAAGGCCTATAGGATACTCCTCCCTTCCTCTCCCTTCCTCTTCCTCGTGAAGCACCCAGCCCCTTCAAGTGGGGATCAGTGCTCTTACCTACATGTGTAAAACACCCTTGTCTTCTCACTGCTTGTACAGCCAGTGCAGCAGCCTGAGTAGTGCCTGGTATAGAATTAGATTTTAATTTTAAAGACTAGCATTAGATTGATATGGGCATCCCGAAGGACTCTTCTATCCTTTCTGATATTTTCCATGGTGCAGGTACACATTCAATGTTTGAGTTTTGAAAAGCCTGAATCTTCCTTTTTTATTTGAGAGACAGTATACAGACGCATGCAGACACATAAGCACCCACACATAT
The DNA here is from genome assembly GCF_037038515.1 of Microtus pennsylvanicus. Classification (NCBI taxonomy): domain Eukaryota; kingdom Metazoa; phylum Chordata; class Mammalia; order Rodentia; family Cricetidae; genus Microtus; species Microtus pennsylvanicus. The sequence goes on along the minus strand of NC_134592.1, from coordinate 39,394,491 downwards.
CAAATAAATATAGGTACATCACTGGGCATGGTGGCCCATGCCTTTAATCCTAACACGAGAGAGGCAGAAGCAGGCGCATCTCTGTGAGTTCAAGGCCAGCTATGTCGGAAGTTCTAGGTCAGCTGGAACTACATAATGAAACCCTGTCTACCCCCCAAAAACATACATACATAATGCATACATCTTTTATTTAATAGGTGTGGTCATGCCGGTATTCTGGCCCGAAGTGCCAAAAGAGGGAGTTGGTCTTTGGGATTGAAGTTATAGACAGTTGTGAGCAGCCAGTGGGTGCTAGAACTAAACACAGGTCCTTTGGAAGAGCAGGCACTGTTTTTAACCACTGAGCCATCTCTCCAGCACCAGAGCTTGTCTCTTAAATAAAATATATCCAGCAAATGCCTACTGGCCTCCTCCTGTGTTTTACAAACTGTGCCATGAATAGTTTTTCCATTACCTGTGGCACACTCCCTACTTGTTATGAAATCTGTGAGAGAATTTGATGTGGCTTGAAAATTTCCCCAAAGTTTCTTTTTGTTGTTGTTGCTGTTCTACTTTTATTACTTTATAAATAATATCAATCAAAATTTCCACTCCCCCCTCCCACTTCTTTCCCACTCCCCCACTCCCCCTCACCCTCCAGTCCTAAGTGCCCTGTGGGAAGTCCAAGGCCCTCCTCTCTTCATCCAGGCCTAGGAAGGTGTGCATCCAAATAGAATAGGATCCCAAAAAGCCAGTACCTGCAGTAGAGACAAATCCCAGTGCCATTACCATTGGCTTCTCAGTCTGCCCCAATTGTCAGCCACATTCAGAGGGTCCAGTTTGATCCCATGCTCGTTCAGTCTCAGTCCAGCTGGATTTGGTGAGCTCCCATTAGCTCAGGCACACTGTCTCAGTGGGTGGACCAACCCCTTGTGGTCCTGACTTCCCTGCTCATGTTCTCCAACTGGACCATGGGAGCTCTGTCTTTATCTCCATCCTTCACTGGGCAAAGGTTTTATGGTGATACTCAAGATAGTCATCAGTCTGACTATGGGATGAGGCCAGTTCAGACACCCTCTCCTCCACTGCCCAAGGTCCTAGCTGGAATCATCCCTGTGGACTCCTGGGAACCTCTCTAGAGCCAAGCCTCTTGCCAACCCCAAAATGGCTCCCTCAATTAAGATACCTTCTTCCCTGTTCCCATATCCATCCTTCCTCCATCTCAACCAACCCACTCCCCCAAGCTCTCCCCAACCCTCCCTTTCTCCTTCTCTCTCCCCCTCTTCCCTTCTTCCCACTCCCACACCCCACCCCCATTCTCCCAACTTTTGCCTGGCGATCTTGTCTGCTTTCAATTTCCAAGAGGATCTATATATGTTTTTCTTTGGGTTCACCTTATTACTTAGCTTCTCTAGGATCGTGAACTATAGGCTCAATGTCCTTTGTTTATGGCTATTATCCACTGATGAGTGAGTACATATCATAGTCATCTTTTTGGGTCTGGGTTACCTCACTCAGGATAGTGTTTTCTATTTCCATCCATTTGAATGCAAAATCCAAGATGAAGTATTGATTCTTTCTGATAAATACACGCTTTGTGTTAGTGAAGCAGAACGCTTCGGGATTGTCTTCTTGGTCAATACTTTGTGAAAGTCACCAAACTCTGCCGAGAACTGAATGGCAATGCTTTTACAACAGCCTTTCCTCTACTTCTAGGAACTGGAGTGTGGACTCCGTTGCCAAGGTGGCATACTAAAGAAGGCTTCCGCATTAGCAAACTCCATCAAGCAAAATACATCTTCAGCAGGACAGAAGATGATTAAAGACGATATAAAATCACTTAAGTATAAACAAAAGGATTTGGAAAACAGAATTGAATCTGCCAAGCGGGACGCTGAGAATGGTCTCAACAGCATCCTTCAATCCAAAGGCTCGACAGAAAAACATGCGAAGTCTTCTCTGCCGGGTGGAGAGATGCTGGGCACTTGTGATGCGCCCAAGCCCACTCAGGAGTCAGCGGCAGTGGGAGAGTCAGAGGGAAACTGGGAAACAAACAAGGTAAGTGCCGTGATTGAGAGTAAAGAGGTATACCTCTTTCAAAAGAGTCTCGAATCAAGCATTCTGATTTCCTAATTAAGTCCTCAAAGGACGGGCTATTTATGAAGCTCTCTTGTCAAAAGAGCCCTCAGAAAACGGTCCAGATTTCCGTGGTGAAATATTACTGTGCAGTCTGTTCAAATGTCAGTCATCAATTTAGGCTGATTATTCTCACCGATATGTAATCAGATACAGTTTCTTGGGTCAAGAGCACAAAAGCAAATTAGAAAAGGCAAAAGAAAAAAAATGGCGCTGTAGCCATTTCCCCGGCTTTAAAAAAAATATATATCTAAGAGCTCATTTTTCCCCCCCGGTTTGGTCCATTTTGTAAATGAAATCAGAGGATGTTGGAAAGGAAGAGGCGCCTTTCTCTTCTTTTGTTAACTCTACTGCAGTGCCCCTGGAAGTGTTTGCCAGGCCATTAGTGAGAAAAATGCCAGCGCTTAGGCCCCTAAGCTTCCTCAGAGAGAAGGAAGAAGTGTGCTGTAAATGTTATGTGTGCTATACATTTAAAAGGTTTAGTCACTTATTTGCGTTTGTGCGTGTGTGCACATGTGTATGTGTGTCTTGAATACACGTATGTCTATGTGTGTGTAATGTGTGTGTGTTGTGTGCAGGCACATGCTCCCCTGCATGTGCACAGAAGGCCTCTGTACTCTCCATGTTATTCCTTTGATTTTGACGCAGGGACTTTTCCTGAATGGGGGGCTTCCATTCCCTCATCCGGGGTGGAATCCAGCAAGCCCCAGCCATCCTCCCGTCTCTGCCCCTCATGGAACAGGGAGTGAAGGCCTGCACAGCACACCCAGCTTGTGCCATGAGTGCTGGCATTGGAACTCCAGTCCCAAGGATTACACAGCGAGTGCCCTTAACACCGTGGAGAGCAAGTGCAGTCCAAACACATGGTGTTGCTAAGGGGGCTAGCTGCCCAGCCACCTGCAACCTAATGTCTCTATCCCATGATTGCCCTGAAAGCTCGGTTCAATAGAGAACATTGAAAACTGAGAAAAGTCATCATTTGAAAGCGGCTTTGAAGCTTCCATTTAATCTTAATTGATAAGAATTCTCACTGCAAAGAGGGTTTGTTTCGTTGTTTTTCAGAGTAGTTAGGGGAATTTAAGACTTCAGTTTTTGGGTTTCTATTGTTATGGTGAAACACCATGACTGAAAGCAAGTTGGGGAGGAAAGGGTTTATCTGGCTTACGCTTCTACTTGAAGTCCATCACTGAAGGAAGTCAGAACGGGAGCTCAAGCGGGGCAGGACCCTGGACAGCAGCTGGTTCAAAGGCCATGGAGGAGTGCTAAAAACTGGCTTGCTCATCTTTACTTGCTCAGCCTGCTTTCCTATAGAACCCAGGACCACCAGCCTAGGGATGGCTCCACTCACAATGGCTGGGCCCTCCCTCATCAATTGCTAAGTAAGACCATGCCCTACAGCCAAATCTAATAGAGGCATTTTCTCCATTGAGGTTCCCTCCTTTTAGATGCTTCTAGTTTGTGTCAAGATGACATAAAACTAACCAGCACAGACATCAAATAATTTCCCTAAATCTGGATTGCAGAAAACTGGTTTTAATTCTGTAGCAATATGCTTTCTTCTTTTGTAATGTTATACTTTCCTGAACCTGCATTTTATAGTTTTTCTCCTACCAGTGCCAGCCATCTCTTCATCATATGTAAAATGATACCGTGTAAAGTTCAGAGCAATGTCAAGGCTGAATGACAGCCCTGATGATCAGAGAGCAAATCTATTGGTAGAGAGATAAGATCCAGGTGGAATGAAGCACGTGCCACAACTCAGTGTGAATAACCAGGTGGGACTCTCACTAGAATGAACACACAGGGCACATGAAGGAACGGTTTTTCTCATGATAAAGCTGATTGATCCCAAACTGTGGTAATAATACTGGTAGAGCCTAACAGTCCCAGCTATTCCAGTAGGTGACATAGTGAGACCCTATCCCGTAAGATAAAGGCAAATGAAACAAAATGCCTATCATAACAAAAGGAAGCCCTTAATTCATTACACACATTGACTGAGTGCCAGTGAAGTGTCTTGGTGGGCAAAGATGCCTGCCACCAAATCTGATGCCCTGAGCTATTGTCCCAGAACCTACCTGGACTTTAGAAAGTTGTCTTCTGATCTTCACATGTATGCTGTGACATATGCACAATCTCTCACATACAGATATATAGGTAGGTAGATAGACAGAAAGACAGACAGATAGATAGATAATGTAAAGTATTTATTGAGACCCATTTTTGTACTAATTGTTCTGGTAGAATGTGAGATACAGTTTTGCAGCCTTACATCTAACTAACACTAAGCATTTAACGCTCACTTTCCATGCCATTGTGGACTCCTGAGAAACTTTCATCAGATTTTTTTTAGAATTTTTTTTCCTCTGTGAAGTAGCCCTGGCTGTCCTAGAACTCACTTTGTAGACCAGGCTGGCCTCAAACTCAGAGATCTGCCTGCCACTCCCTTCCAAGAGCTGGGATTAAAAGTGTGTGCCACCACTGCCTGGAATTAGGGTTTATATGTGTGTATCTCTATGAGTGTCTGTGCCTGTATCCACGGGTGCCTGTGGAGTTACAGGGGTTTGAGAGCTACCTGATACAGGTTTGGGATCCAAGCTCTGATTGTCACAATAGAGCAGAAAGCACTCCTAACCTCTGAGTCATCTCTTTAACATGGTCCAGCCCCTTAACAGACTATTTTAAATATTCTCCAGAAGAACTCTTTAAAATATTTGCTTGTTTGTTTGTTTGTTTGTTTGTGTGCATGCATGTGCAGCCACAGAGGTCAGAGGAGGGTATTGGAAGAATCTCCTGGAACTGGAACCACAAATGGTTGTGAGCGCTATGTGGGTGCTGGGAATCGAGTCTGAGTCCTCTAGAAGAGCAACCAGTGCTCTTAACCACTAAGCCATCTCTCCAGCTCCCAGAAGAGCTTTTTAAAGCTTTTTCCCCTATCTTTTAATTCCATCTACTCCTCCTCCCCATCTTTCCTCTCTCTGTCCGCCCCCCGCCCCCATTTGCCTCTTTCTTTCACAGTGCTGGGTAGTAGATATTTTCCTTTACTAAATAGCACTGACTTGAGTTTTGTTGAAAGCATTGCCATACCTGCCTGGAATTACTAGGATAGCATTTGAATCTATTGCTCAGAGTTTTATTTAGATGAAATACGGTATTTTAGATCGGGACTTGCAGTTGAGTTTGTCTTAGTATTGGTGTGATTAAGGCAGGCTTAGAGACAAAAAGGAAGTGGGAAGGGTTTGGATGGTATCTAAGCATGATGCCTATCTTTATGAATGTGTGATGTCTAAGCATTGTTAGACGTGTGCAGACAGAACTGCCCCCTTCCCACCCTCCTGTACAGGTCAAGTGGATTAACAAGAGGTCGTAAAAAGTGAGGGTTGTCTAATCTCTTAGGACTATATGTGTTGTCAAAAGGAAATGGTAGTGAATAAGCAAGAAATTCATGCTTTTCCAATTTATCCTGAATTTCTTTCCATGCCCTTCCTTTTCCACCAGTTATTGATAGCAACCAAAACAGGCTCAATGAAACTTTCCTAGCTTTTCATCTAACGTGAACTCATGTCTGCGTCCCTTCTATTAAAGAATGATTAAACAGGCAACAGAGTCAAATGTAGACATGGCCTCCATTCTCATAGGTCTTCCGGCTGCAGATGGGGAGACACACTAATAAGTTAAACCAGCGAGAGTCCAGTTGCAGAAGCTTAGGAAATTACAGAAGTCCAGTTGCAGAAGCTTAGGAAATTACAGAAGCCCTCCTCCCTGTTAGCCTTTAGCAAAGTTGTTGGAGTTGCACAGATGGGGAGGGCCTCTTGCAGGAAGCAACATCTCAACTCAGATGCAGAGGTCAGCTGGAACTAGCAGAGCCTGTGACTGGGTATGGGGAGCCCTGGACAGAGGACTGGGTGGGGAACACTGGGAGGCATGTCAACAGCTTAAGACCTCTGTGGCTGGAGCACAGAGGCCCACAGAGTGACAGTGATGGGAGCTGAGAGATGAACAAAGGAGATATGGGGGGTCTTTAAGTTTCACTAATATAGAAAATTATGTCACTTTAATCTTTGTTTTCTTACTTATTAACTAAGAAATGGCTCAGGCTAGAGAGATGGCTCAGTGGTTAAAAGTGCTGCCTGCACTTCCAAAGGTCCTGAGTTCAATTCCCAGCAACCAAATGGTGGCTCACAACCATCTGTAATGAGATCTGGTGCCCTCTTGGGGAAGAGACCTGGTCAGTCGTCCTCGTCAACTTAGACAGTGAAACCCAGTATGGACGAGTTCAACAGAACCACCATATATGGGCTGCCCGTGCCTGCTTCAGCATTGCCAGGGAATAAAATTTATTTTTCAAAAACTGTATCTATGTTTTCAGTCACGGGGAGCTTTTTGTTCATCATGTATGCTTCATATGTTTAATGATGTAAGATAAAATGTTTTATCATAGTATGTACAATCAAATAAAATCGAGCAGCGGGTGACGAGCAGGGCAGGAGGAAGTGATAGAATTTTCCAGGAGCCAATCAGGGCCCAAGTTGGGTTCCAACCTCCCTGGCATGAGCCAAAGGAATGTTGCCTGTTACGTTTGAAATGTTCGTTTGAGGGACTCTGTTGGCTTTTCTGTCGTGGTTGAAAATGGCTTTGGGGGTCAATGAGCAGCTGGTTTTGGGGGGTGATTTGAAGTGTTATGGCATACAGCGTCTGACCGCTAAGGTCTGACATTATAGATGTTGCCTGTGACACCCTGGTAACAGTGGCCCTTGGGCACCAGCTCATCAGGTAAGAGAGAGTTAGATGCTCTGGATTCTTGGCGGATAGTGGTGGCAGATAAGTCTCTCTGGGGCCTGGTCTCTAGGCCTTTGGTGTAGCCTCTCTCGTGTCCAGGTGTGTTTGTGGGGGTTTCTGAGGAAGTGAGGGGAGGCAGGCACCACCTGCATCAGTGTGGCCTATACCCCTGCGAAGCTGTCCTCTGCATGGGTTTTCACCAGAGCCCAAGTGAACTGGAGTTTCAGAACCAGAGGGAACTCGCAGAATTGTAATTGTTGGTCACATTTCAAGGCAGTGACTTACGCTGTGTTATTTCAAAATAATCCATGCCCTGAGTCCCTGGATTCTCTTACCAATGAGAGCTGGTCAAACCACAGGCAGGTGGTTATTTTATACAAACTTTTAATTTTCGAACTGCTTCAGATTTACAGGACAGTTACAAAGATACAGTGGAGAGTCCCTTATCTCCCTGCATAGTGTCCCCCATTGTTACCATACGACAGCACTGTGCGGAGTGCCAGGTGCTCTCGGTTTGTCTGCGTGCCTTGTTTTGTGAGGTTTGGGTGGTCCTAACCTTGAACAGGCCAGGTAAATGCTCGCTCTTCGGCACTGTCTCCACCCCTGTCTCCTCAGAAAATTATTGTGTTATGTCTGGTACATGCAAGCGCTCAACAACACATACTTCTAGAGATGAGTTAGTGGGTAAAAATTCCCGCTGCAAAGCCCAAGGACCAGAGAGAGAGAAAGCAGGTTGCTCTCTGATGTCCTCACACACACACACATGTGTATACACACACACACACACACACTAAAATAAAAAATAAAAACAGTGAAAAAGGAACTAGTTATTGAAAAAGAAGTGAACACTAATGCCCCATTGATAACCACAAGTTCCTAAAACATTCAAAAAAGATCAAACTACTCATTTATCATGTTTCCTACCTTCTGTCAGTGTTTATTTGTTAAGTTAGTGTGTCGTGGGGGGTATGTGCATACACATACACACAGGCACTCGGGTACACCTGTGGAGGTCAGAGGATAATTTTTGGAAGTCAGTTCCCACCTTCTAGTTTAATCGAGGCCAGATCTCGCTGCCTCTGCTGCTATGGTCTGTGCTACCGACCAGCTGGCCATAAGCTTTGGGTGATTCTCCTGTTTCCAACTCTCATCCTGAGGTGGAATCCCCGGGATTGCAGATACACATTACCACACCACATAGGTTTTGAGGGTTGAGCGTGGGTCTGCGGGATTGCTTGGCTGGTGTGTGTATCCACCGAGTCATTTCATGGCTTGGTGTTCCCACACTTACCTACTTATTTTAACTTCCCGGAGGTAAAAATGAGCGCCTACTGTTTGCAAAATGCTAAGTGTGAGTTTGGCAACTGTTGACTCTCCCATATCTGTTTCATTTCTTTAAGATAGTAAATTATATGTCAGTATATAATGAAGCAACTCTAGATCCCATACTAGCATAACAAAAGTGTTGTATCTTGGGGGAAGGGGTCCCAGTGCAGGTATTATTATATGGGAAAAGTCTTCCTTTGGCAGTACCCAAATACACCTCTTTAAAGCCTTTAATCTGAGTAAACAGAAGCAACTGGAATGGTTTTTAATCAAGAAAGATGAAAGTGGTTCATTTGGAAGGTAGGCTACTCAGCAATTAATCTTTTTATGTTTTTAGAACTCAGCTGTGGAAATGATTTTGTCAAAACAACTTTCCCTCAACGTTCAAGAAAGCATGCAAAACACCCAAGATGAGCGGAAAGTCAACGAGCTGCGAAATCAACCTTTAGAATTGGACATTATGTTAAGAAATGAACAATTAAAAGGGATGGAGGTATGGGAACATGAAAAACACTCACAGCGTGATTGCATCCTTTACCCAGCGCGGTACAATATATTTTAATTACCAAAAACTTGCTTGTGTGGAGTGAAAAGTCTTATTTAACCTTTGCCTGATGATCAGTTTGGTAACTATATAATTATGTACTAATCAGTAAGTTGTGTAACGCTAACCGTTTAGGAAGTGGGAGAGTTTAATGAACATTCGACTTCTTTCTGTTCCACAAAGTTCCTGAAGAACTTGAGTGAGAGTTTGGGGACTGTGACTCACCATCGTTCCCTTTCACAGTCCTCTGTGTTCTGACCTGACAGGTTCTGGTTTTCCTGATGTTCAGTACATTGGGGCCTCCTCCTCAGCTTGGCACCTGTACTTATCAACAGTAACAGTGTATTTTTAGCCACCAAACCTGAAAATCCTGCATGGCTTTGTTTTGAAAAGTGGAACTCTCAGTCAGTGGTTTTCAACCAGGGATCAGCCATGATCAGCTAGTGATGACCCATTTTTCTACCAGTTTTCAGGCAGTCACGACCCCTTTGGGAGTCAAGCAACCCTTTCCCAGGGGTCACCTAAGACCATCGGCATATCCGATATTGATATTATGACTTTTAACAGTAGCAACATTACGATTATGAAGTAGCAATGAAATAATTGTATGGTTTGGGGGGGTCCCCACAACTTGAGGAACTGTATTAAAGCGTCTCAGCATTAGGAAGGTTGAGGACCACAGCTCTTGATGATCTCTGCGTTTCCGACAGCTCTACCGAAAAGTAAACATGAATCTAGACCAGGAAAACGGGAATAGATGGAAATAACAAAACAAGTCTTCCTTTATAAATCACAGGGCTTTCAAGGCAATAGGGTCTCCTAAGAGACAATAAATGCTGACCCGGTGTTCTACATCCTAACATGATTCTTGTAGAGCAGAGGCCATGTGAGCAAGTTAAATAACTCCCCTGTGGGCTAGGGTTTGCTGTCTGAGTGAAGGAGGGCTGGAAGGAGAATGAATGAGTGTGTGCCTACGTGCTGATTTGTATGGCTTCCCATAGGAATTATATGCCCACTTGGAAGCCAGAAAAGAAGCCGTTGACCTTCTGGATCAATCTCAACATCTCAGCGAAACAGAAGGAAGAGCTCTGGTTCTGCCCACTGCCAAATCTCCAGCGTATCACGTGGACAGTCTACTTCAGGCTCTTCTCACTTTGAAGAAAACTAGAGAAAGCCAGTACGGCCTCCTGAATGGTTTTCAAGACCAGCTAGTTGCAGCTGAATCCTCACTGAACACCTTCTTGGCAGAAGCAGAAAGTCTCAAAGCGTAAGTGTAAGAATCCGGGACTGGGGTTCTTCGCTCCGTTGCAGGCCCAGTTTGTGCTGTGGAAGGATGCCGTGATTTTCAGATCGTGCACGGAAACGGATCCCATGGGCACACTGGTTTAGTCTGCTTGGGTTGCTCTAACAATGTCACAGACTCGGTGGCTTAGGAGCAGCAATCATTACTCTTTCGAAGTTGGGAAGTCTAAGGTCTAAGAGGCTGGCAAACCTCACGTCTGGTGAACCTTCCATCTAGTTCAGGGACGTTCCTCACCTCCCAAAGAGCCCACCTCTTAATACCATATGTGGTCACTTAGCTTTCAACGTAAAACATTTGTATCTGGGGCCCTGTTTCAGAAAAGCAAATAAGGTTCCTGAAAGATGGCTGTTGGTAAAGGCACTTGCCACCAAGCCCGAGAACCTGAGTCTGACACTCAGGACCTAGGTGGAAGGAGAGAACTGTTGCCCACACAAGTGTCCCATACCCTACAAGTAAATGTTTTTAAAAAGCAAACAAGCCCCAGCAAACAACAGCAATAAAATAAGAATTTGTTTGGGCTGAGCATAGACATTCAAACCATGGCAGATGATATTTATTTTATTTTATTTTTTTTATTTTTTTGGTTTTTCGAGACAGGGTTTCTCTGTGGCTTTGGAGCCTGTCCTGGAACTAGCTCTGTAGACCAGGCTGGTCTCGAACTCACAGAGATCCGCCTGCCTCTGCCTCCCGAGTGCTGGGATTAAAGGCGTGCGCCACCACCGCCCGGCTTGGCAGATGATATTTAAGAAAACTTTATTGGATTCATGCTCTGTGTGTTGTTTGTGTGTGTTACTAAGTACTGTTTTACACATTAGTTATTAATAGTGTAAATATCTCATGTATATGTGTAAGTTCTATGGAATTCAGTAGTCTTTAAAAATAATGTATTCTGCCCTGTGGGGTAGGGAGAAACACATATGTCGTTGCCTAGTATCAATATAATTGGTTTATGTTATCACATATTGAAAGTTATATATTTTAATTATTTAATATAAATGTATACATTCTGGGGATCAGCAAGATGGCTCAGAACATAAAGGCAGTTGCTGCCAAACCTGGTGATCTGAGTTCAATTCTCTAAACCTACTTAAAGGTGGAAGGGGAAAGAAATGACTCCACAAAGTTGTCCTCTGGCCTCTGCATGCATTCCGTGACACGAGTCATCTCCCCACCATCATACAATAATAATGACAAATATATATTCCCTTTGGCCTTGAAAATAATAGATGGTAGACATATAGGTATAACACATAAGTTAAGATATATAATCTTAACGTGCAAAACATTTATCATAAAGGTTTTATGCTTATATCTAAATGGATTTTATTTTTTAACATTATCCCTTAAAATAATTAAAATGATTGGCTATTCTTGGTGGAAGGGAAGGGTGGTAACAAGGAATTTGGATGTCGCAGTGATTGCTCTGTCTTAGGCTAAGCTTAGGTGAAGGCCGTTCCATTTACAGAGCATTTTCTATGCCTTGCTCTCTCTCCACCTCACTCCTTTCCCATTATTTCTTCATTTTTATTCTTTTTCTAGCGGCTCACTAAACAGTACAACCTATCTGGGCGAAATCAAGAAGTTCCTGGGATCCGTAGAAAAAGAAAAAGTCTCTCTGAGTAAGCTTCGCACGGAATGGGACCACTTATCCAGCCTTCTGAGCCCCGAGGATCAAAAGCTGGTGGAGAGCCAAATGAAGCAACTTGAACATGGGTGGGAGCTTGTGGAGCAGCTGGCTCACCGGAAATGTTTTCAGCAAGCCACAGAACACAGTGAACTCACCTACCTCCTAAAGAAGGCCGAGGACATCGGGATTTCTCTACACGAGCAACAACAGCGCCTACAGCTAAGTCTGAATTCTCCAGAACAACAGGAGGAGAGCCTGGGTATGGTTGTCCCGGCCGCTGAGATCCAGGCAATCAAATATGAATTTTCTGGTTTAAAACGGCAAGCGGAGCTTCAGATGAAGAGACTTTGGGGAGAAAGGGAAAAGGAAACTCTGGAAGGCACACTAAATAATTTAAATAAGGAACTGGAGGCACTGGAGCCATTAAACCGAGAGGCAGAGAATCGGATTAAGAAGTGGGACCTACAGAACAGGGTAAAAGAGACCCTCTTATGGGTCAAGAACATGGTGGCCGAGCTCACTGCCCCCATCTCCCTCCTCCCCGATGACATCCTTGCTCAGATCAGAAAGTGCAAGTTGATTCATGATGGCATTCTGGGTAAGCAGCAGGCAGTGGACGTGCTGGTGGAAGAGGCCAGAGGCCTCACTCCCGGCCTCGCAGCATGTGAGAGCGATGCTTTAAATACCCTGCTGGAGGATTTACAGAATCAGTACCAAACACTGCTTTTAAAGTCAACTCAGCGGTCACAGCAACTAGAATTGAAGTTGGAAGAAAGAAGCAAATTGTTTGCAGTAATCGGAAAGGCTCAACTGGCGCTTGAACAAGGTGAGACCCTGATGGTTCCCACGCGGGAGAAAGCCTCCACGGAGGCTGAGCTGGAGCGTCAAGGGGCCGTCTTGAAGGCGTCCCAGCAGCAACTGAGAGACATGGAGAGTGTGATCTCAGCACATCTTCAGGAACTCACAAACGCCTACAAGGATGCAGATGTGTTTGAGAGATTATTTCTGGATGATCAGTTAAAAAACCTCAAAACGAGGACTAGCCAAACACAAAGACTCATCCAGAATAGATGTAACGAAATGGAACGCAAGATCAGGTCTCAGCAAGAGTTCCGCGAAAAAGCGGCTGTGCTTCAGAGAGAGGCTGAGAGCCTCCAGCTCGGCGAGCTTCTCCCGCTTCATCAAGAGCCACACCAGGATGCTAAAGCCCAGCTCTGCCATCTTAAAGACCAGCTGGCTGCTCTTCGAGGCGACATCTCACAAGTGCTGACATCCGAAGAAGTGTTTGACTCAGAAGGTCTAGCCTGGGATGGCTCGCTGCTCGAGCAGTTACAGACCCAAGTGCTTGAAAAGGAAAAGGAACTGGAAGAAAAAATTAAGCAGCTAGATGTATTTTTAATAGCACGCGACAAGTACCAGGCCTTACTAAGTAAGATAAGGGCTTTGGATTTGCAGATTAAGAAAAGGGCCAAATCACTGCCCAAAGCCCCTAATATGTCAGCAGAAAACACGCTGCTCAACGCACAAATTTTGATTCAGAAAATTGAGAAAGCCAAATGCTTGCGTGATGAGTTGATGAAGAAACTAAGCAAAAGTGAGGCTTTTGACGACTCGTTCAAAGAGAGCGAGATGCTGCAACTAAAGCTAAACGCAGAAGACAATGCTAGGCTTCAAGAGGATCTCCAGAACATGATGCCAGAATCGCAACCAAAAGCAATGGACGAAAAGGCCCTCCAGGACAAACTAGAAAACTCCCTGCATGTTTTCAAGCAAATAAAGTCTCGGCTACAGCAGCCTCTATGTGTAAATTTGGGGACTCAACATATTCAAAATGAGAAGGAGACCTGGGAAGCATTTGGTGAGCAAGTTCAGGCTGAAGTGTGTGGTATCAGAGCCATGAGGGTTGCTGAGGAACAAAGAGAAGAAAACACCTCCGGAACCAGTGACGTGGAGGCAAAATTACAGGACCTTGAAGGTCTGTACGTGGAGCTGAGCAGAAACATTGATTTGCGCACGGTAAGTTGTCTTTGAACTGAGGCGTTTGAGGCTGGTAGTTGTTTTGCTCCTGGTTAGTACAGGCTATCCTACAGGAGAATTCTCTGCGAAAGACCAGCTGCTTTCTTAAGGCCGTGAGCCGCTCTGCGATGTTGACTCGTTCTTCAGCATCAAACCTCAGTGCCTCATAAATCAGAGAGAAGATGATGAAGCTGCTATCTATGTTTCCCTCCTAAGCCCCATCGAATTCACAACAAGTATTTTTGTGTAGCGATAGTAACCCAATAGGGAGTAGAAGTATAGAAGGAAGGGCACCAGATGGTAACTAAAGCTTATTTAGAACTTACATTGTGCTGGGGGTTGAGGGTGGAGGCTGCTGTTGTTAGCCTTGTTTAATGGTTTAGTTCATTGGCAGAATGCTTGTCCAGCCTGCACAAGGCTCCTGGGTTCAGTTCCCAGCACTGAAAGAAATAAAATAAGAAAGAATAAAAATTTGGGTCTCAGAAGCACAGACCTCTTTCTGGGGGTCTTAGAGCAGTGGCAGCATCAGAATTGAGAGTGAGATTTGTCTACGTCTACAGTAGGCACCCTAAAATTTAAGGCCCACTGGCCAAATCCTGCCCATAGTGCTTGATTTGAAACTAAACTTTTATTAGGGCATGGCCATGCATGCCTGTTATTTATGTAACGACTGTGGCTGCCTTCTTGCTGCAGCAGCAAGGTTGAGTAGCTGTCGGGGCACTCGCTGAGTTTTGCTGCAGAACAACTCTAACGGCCTCCCTGTCTCCCTCTGGTAATTGGGAAATACGTTAGGAAGGACTCCAGTGTAGCGGCAGTGGGGAGCTGGTGCCCTGCAAGCTTTTGTCTAGCTCATCATCTTCGGTCTGTAGAATGGGGAAAGTCGCGTTTTTAGCATTAGCTAGGGGTGTAAATTCCGCAGAGGTGTAAAGTGACGTGGCAAATCCTCGTGTGCTATTTAAACAGTTTTGTAAGAAATGCTGAGTAATTCTAATACTCCTTTTGCTTTTAATAGTTTTGAGAAACACTCTGCATAACTTGCCCCACCCATGAGTAATTTGATTAGAGCTGGACAAGAAGACATCTTTAAATTCACTTGCTGTTTTCACAAGACTGGGGTGTAGGGACATTCAGTGATGTACCTGGACTGAAGTTGGTGGCAGATAATGCTGCTCATTTGAAACGCAAGAAGTCTGGCTTTGGGGCTGTTTCCATTTGTTCATAGATACTAAGGCTATATATATTATATACAATGCTGTATTTAATTCATAGCCTGGTGCAAGAAACTCAGAGTCAGAATTATTTATCAACTGACAAGATTAATGAGATGTTAAGTTTAAATTAGATTTTTTTTAGAAAATGTGGCTTTTTTTATTTTGAGTTACTCATTTTTAAATATTAATGTTAGACTGCCCCCTGTAAGAACAGGCGTAAGAATGCACCACCTTTGAGAGTAGCAAAAGTCTCCCAAGTTAGAAAACGGCCTGACTGTGTTTAATCTCCAATTCTCCAGAATATCCTGGATGATGCCTATGAAAATGCAACCCAGTACGAGGAGCTGGTCACCAGGGCAGCGGGGATCATCGCGTCCCTGGAAACCACGCTTCTGTGCTACAGACCGGACCTTCACCATCCCAAAGAATCTCTGGAGCCTGCCCGCTGTAAGCAAGAGGAATTGCAGTCCACAGTAGCAGAAATCCGGAACCTCACCGAGACCTTGGGGACGATCTCTAGCCCTGAGGCCAAAGAGCAACTGCTGGGTACTTTACAAGACTTAGTGTCTAAGAACTCCGCCCTGAAGGAGGGGCTGGAGGCCCAGGAAGCTGATGATAGAAGGTAAGTCGCCTGTCTTAAGGGATACTTTCAGGCATCAGAACATCATTTTCTGTATCTTTATAATTAATGTGCACATCAGAGGAAATTTGGGTATAGGAAAGTGTAAAAAGCCACCAAAGAAAACCATGTTAAAAGTTTCATTCTGTTTTAATTCTTGTTTAGTATCTGATACATATAATGGTATGTATAAACTGTGTAACCAGTGTAAAGGGCAGAGGCAAAATGAGCATCTTTATACCCCAAGTGTCCCAGATAAATCTCATTAACTTGAATTCTCCTCTCTTTATTAGGAGATAATAAATGCCCTAAATTTTATATTTGTTTCTTTTTATTGTATTTTTGCTGTGTTTGTGTCCTGTTCTTTTTATTTTCATTCTTTTATTCTGTAACTCCGCATTTTTCAAGCACATCACTTTGACTATAAGGTTTAGTCACCTTCTTGTCCGTAGCTGTTAATTGACATTTCAGTGGTTTGCAGTTTCCTGCATTAAACAACAGTGCTTCTAGGAACATATTGAAGGTGCAGGAGCCTCCCTTGGGTATGTAAGGGTGTGACAGTCCAGGTCAAAGGGACACAATTCCTAGCACTAAATGGCCCCCTAATTTCCAATAAAACAGGTACATACAGATATTCCAGTTGTTCCACCTCCTTGCTAACACTTGACATTAGATGGTCAGAGAGGGGTGGAAGATGGCTTAAAGTGTAAGATTGTTTGCTTTGCAAACATGAGGACCTGAATTCAAATCTCCAGAACCCATGCAAAACATTGGGCATGGCCTCTCATGTACCCTAGTTCTGCAGGGGGAGAGGAGGACAAAGCCAGAGGATTGATGGGCCTTCCTGGCAGCCAGCCAAGCTCCAGGTTCAGTGAGTGACCCTGTTTCAAGAGATAAGATGATAGAACGGGCCACTAGATGGCCTCCTTGGCTTTCACACATGCTCAGAGAGCACTTTCCTCTGTCCACATGTGTGTGCATGCATACAAGCAGAGTGGGAGGCCGGCGGTGAGGTGCTTCAGTCAGTAAAGTGCCTATCATGAAAGCATAAGGTCAGAGTTTGCATTAGCAATACTGATGTAAAGACCGGGTTAACTAATCCAGGATCCTGGGAGCTCATTGACAATATGGCCAAATCCACAAGCATCAGGTTCAGAGAGAGACCATTTCAAAAGATAAGAGAGCAAAGAAGCCACCTCACACTAATGTCCGACCTTCTCATGCCCATGCTATATACTCATACCTGCATGAGTGCACGCATGCATGCACACACACACACACACACACACACACAAAAACACACATACACACACACACACACATGCACACACACACACACAAAAACACACATACACACACACACACACAAACACACATACACACACACACACAAACACACATACATACACACACACACACACACACACACAGGTTTGGTTTTGCCATTGTTTTGAAACTAGCCTTTTGCTTCAAACTTAAGGCAGTCCATTTCCTGAGTATGAGTGCTAGGATTTCAGTTATGAGAGTTATTTTCTTTGCAGAATTTTTTATTTTTTCATGTCTGTGCCCGGCATGTGCCCTACTGCTGAACTACACTCCAGCTCCCGAAAACAGAATTTTAAATTATTCTCAGTGGATAATTTAGGCAGTACCTACTTAGTGTATGTGACTGAATGGTGTTTTTAAAAAATAAATCATAAATATAAATTGTCCCATTTTTTTCTTTTTACTATAACATCAGTTTATTTTCTTCCTCGTAACAAATATTTTATAATAGTAATCACAATCCATATATAAATTTTGTGATGACTTGTTACCTAACCTTGCTTTTTGTTAGATAAATGGTTTTTTTTTCCTGTTTTAATCAATGCTCTTATCTGTAAAAGGCTTTTACTATGTAAATGATTTTATCCTGATTCTGGGAAATTCTTTATAGTTGAGATTAACTCCCTAAAACAAGCAGAATGAACAAAATGAATCCAAATGTAGACAATTTTTTTAAATTTTATTATTTGGTTTTTGACGTTTTTAGTATTATGTACCTTTCTCCCAGAATTCAACCTACTTATGGCTCATTAGTAGTGCATAACTCAATCTCTCAATCTGTCTCCCCCCCCTTCTCTTTCTCTTTCTCTAGCTATCATCTATCTTTCTCCCTCTGTCTAATTTGGTGTTTTGAGAGCAACTGTATCCGCCTATTTAAAGCCGTCTGTAGGTGGCTTGAATAGCAAAAAAGCACCCCCTTCTTTATGTGTTGGGGGTGGATCAATGAGAAATAAAATTGAATATTTTTTTCTAACTGCCTCTTCAGGTGCCTAGAGAATTACAAATGCTATAGAAAAATGAAAGAGGAAATTTGCTCTCGGCTCAGGAAAATGGAGACAGATCTCAGACAGTCCATGTCCCTGTTGCCCAGGTCCTACAAAGAAGCTTTAGCGGGCCTGGATCAGAGCAAGGTGAGTCTGCAGTCTGCATAAAGACCCGGGGAATAACCAGGTGGGGGCAGCAGAGAGCACGGCTCTGCTCTGAGCCACAGAAATCTTCAAACCCCCACAAGAAGAGTCCCAGTGGGAGATGAGGGGATGACGCTGACCCCTCCAGTTGATTAGATCTACAGTGTAGTCCTTCCCTCCCCCATAGCATCCGGCCCGTAGCCCGCCTTTCTGACTCCTCCCTTTCGTGACTTTTTGAGATATGTTGCCATGACAGAACAGTCCCTGCGTCTGTCAAATCTCGACATTTTCTATATTTTTATTTGAGACAGAGTCGCCTGTATCCCAAGTCCCACTTCTACTCCTCACCTACCCTAAGTGTCGGGGTCACTGGTATGCACCTCCATGCCTGGTTTTCCTTTGGTTCTGTTTACGTTTGTAATCATAGCAAGCAAGCACTCTCTGACTTGGAAACATCCCCAGCTTGTGAAACAATTTTGAGGGTTTTTTTTTTGTTTGTTTGTTTGTTTGTTTTTGTTTTGTTTTTTTGAATTTTCGAGACAGGGTTTCTCCAAAGCTTTGGTTCCTGCCCTGGAACTAGCTCTTGTAGACCAAGCTGGCCTCGAACTCACAGAGATCCGCCTGCCTCTGCCTCCCGAGTGCTGGGATTAAAGGCGCGTGCCACCACCGCCCAGCCTACAATTTTGAGTTTTGTTTGTTCTCATCTATTAGAATCTGTGGTGCTTTGCTGTTATACTTTGGGTTTATTTACATATTTGTTTATATTTGAGACAAAGTTGCTGCATAGCCTAGACTGGTCTTGAACTTGTAGTCACACTGCCTTTGCCTGCTGAGTGCTGGGATTAAAGGCATGAGCCATCACTGCTGGCTACTCATTACGATTTAGATGAGTTGTTCATCTACCAAAAAGAAATCGGACAAATAAATCAAGAACTTCTAAATGGGCCAGGTGGTGGTGGCGTGCATCTTTAATCCCAGTGCTCGGGAGGCAAGGGGATAGAGGCTCTCTGAGTTCGAGACCAACCAAGACCACCACATGAAAAATGCCACTTAAAAAAAAAATCTTAACTGTGCCAAGTTTAGAGTAATATTTCGGTGTCTGTCCTGTCACCTTCTCTTTAAGGCCCTCACAGCAAGTCTCCTGTCAATCCGAGGAGACTTAGTGAGCCTCCGCCAGGTCCTCAGACACCTGAGATGCAGGTGCACAGAAAGCGATGGCGCGTGTGTGCTCCGAGTGGCCTCTGCTCTGTGGGAGAAGTGGCTGAGTTTGCTGGAAGCCGCCAGGGTGTGGCAGCAGTGGAGTGGAGACCTGAAGAGAGAGTGGAAGTTCATCAGCGAGGAGGTGAGGCCTTTATCGTCCACACTCAAACCCTGCAGCTCCCCACGGGGCCAGCTAGTGCCTCTTCCTCGCGTCTGTGTTCTCTTATTTGTACGTTGAATAAACATTTTTTTTTGTGAATGTCTGTACAAGTTAGGCTTGGCAAATGCCTCTGAGAGATTCTTCAGCTTCTTTCACAATAGCGATGCTGCTTTAGGTAGCCTCTAACTCTCCCTGGAGTCCACATTCCTCTTCCACTTTTATGTGGCTCTAGGAATCACACTCAGGTCTCCTCCAGGATCGCGCAGCAAGCGCCATCACCCTCCGAGCTAGCTCCTCAGATGATTATTAAAAAGGTGACTACTTCCTGAGTGAAGCTGAAACATCTGTGCTGCGAGGCTGAGTTAATCCTTAAAAATAACTGTCTTAGCATTCATTACACGAGAGGTTAGAACTGGGTAACGTGCATGATAACTGATTAAATTAGAAACCAACTCCAATTGTTAACTGTGGAAATTAGTTATGATTGTTGCGTGTGGGCCTAAAACTATGAAATACGGTAATTTCTGAAAACCGCCTCAAAGAAGACCTCTCTGGCATTTGTCAGACACAGAGGATAGCTTAGTCATGGTTTAGGACTTAGGTGTTGTACATAATAAGAAAATGAAAAAGCTCGCACGAGATCATAGTATTTGCTAATCTTCCCATCGAGCAATAACGATAAATGAAGTGCAAATCAGAATATGAGTTGAGATCTCTCTTTTCTTCCTTTCAAAATTCCTGGTGAGTTTTCCGGAGGTGGAAATGTACCGAGTCCCTACTTAATTGGTGGGAGGTCGCCTGCACTCAACACTATCCTATTAACGAACTAAGAACTTCATAGACTTGAAACTGGTGTCATTTCAGTGGTGCTGGTAGGGCTTAATCGGCGAGCAGTCTCTTGGACACTCAGACTCCAAGAAACTCCATCAGTTACGCTTCTGTTTGGGCTGCTAGCCTGTCCACAATGATGCCAGTCACTGAGCCTCTATGCTCCACTGAGAAACCAGTCCAGACGCGTGCTTCTGAGATCCTTGCATTGGCCTTAGGAATTAACTATCATTACCATTTGATAGATAGGGAAACTGTTTTTTTTTTTTAAGTAGTGGCCTAAGATCCTCAACTGCAGGCTGTGGCAAAGTCCTGTGGACTGGGGCTGGAGTTGGGGTCTTCGCTACCATTATAACCTGGCAGCCCAGGGGACACTATACTTTGTACCTGGTGGGCACTCATTAAATCCCTGTTGAGGGAGAGTGTTTATTCAGATCCAAACCTAGGCTGAGTGTAAGCGTTCCCTGTTTTATCGCGGCACTGTTTTATATCCATTTGAAGTCACAGCTTGCTAATTTAAATCTTACTCGTTTAATTCTAATTACTCAAGCAAGCAATTAGATAGACCAGAAGCTTATAAAATTTCACTTCTTTTCAGATAAAGTCTCCTGTAGCCCGGGCTCATCACCGGCTTGTTGTGTAGCCGAGGAGGACTTTGATGTTGTAGCCTTTCTGTCCCTTCCTCTCAAGTGCTGGGGTTACAGATGTGTGTCACCACCCCTGATTTCTGCTGTGCCAGGGCCAGGGCTCTGTGCTTGGGGCAGGCATGCTACCAACCGTGCTCCATTCCCAGCCCAGCAAATTGTCCTCTTCAAAGGCCAGCACATATACACACATGTAGTAACAGAAGTGAGCGCTTATACAGTGCCTGGCTTATTTCTAAGTAGGGTGTTTTCAGCCACGTGATGAGCGATCCTCAGCCAGATGGCCGACCCATCCTCCTGCAGGCAGCTGTGCCTCTTTGCTGGCACCCACCGCCATTGTGCCTGCTGCAGTGTTGAAATTCCCTCCTTAGAAGAAAAAGGTGTGGACTGTTGACATTCCTGCCTGGAAGGAGTAGGTGGGAGGGCCACTGAACCCACACCAGAGCATCTAGCCACTCCTCTTAGCCATTTCTGTGTTTTTCTGCCCCAATGGCTGTGCCCTTGGGACCTAGGGGAGGAGCTAGAGTGTATAGGCTGAAGGAGGTCCTGAAGCCACCCTCCAGGCAGGGTGAAGACTTTCGAGGATGGGCTGTTTTGGGGTCAGCCAGGCTCCTCCTGTCAGTCACCCTTCACGCATGCTCTGTAAGTAAGCCCAATAAATTTATTGGGTCCCCAGGGCAGACTTCTGTGAAATTGTACTTGGGTTTGTTGTTAGGACTTTAGGAGGAAGGGGTTTGACTTAGAACCTTAGGTGGAGGGGTAGATGTTCACATTCCCCCTCTCCAGAGGAGGAGTTTTACCAACAGTACTTGAGGTCAGCAAGAGTCAGCAATGTGGAGTAACTTGCCCAAGTTCACAAGTGCTAAGAGAAGATTCCAGCTTACACGTCTGATCACTGAGCTACTAGGTGATGTGATTGTGTTGGTGTGAACGTGGATGTGTCTGTTGCTGGAGATAAAACCAAGCACTCTACCATGGAAGCACACCCCCAGCCTGTTGTGTGATCCATGGAAGTACCCCCTCCCCCATTGTGTGATCCATAGAACCACACCCCCTGCCTGTTGCCTGATCCTAAGGCAGCTCTTATTCATCCACTGGCAATGATGCAGTTCCCACATCCACATAAGACCTATACACGCAAGATTCCGCTAGCACCGTTGGTGTCTTTATCTGTGTGTCTCTGTGATAAAAATGCTCTGATAAAAACTATTTAAGGGAGGAAAGGTTGATCTTGGCTCAGGGTGCAAGAGGACAGCCTACCATAGCCCCTGGTGGCAGGAGCTGGAGGAAGTGACGTCATATCTGTTGTCAGGAAGAGGGCAGTGATGAATGCCTGGTGCTTAACTGGATTTCTCCTCTTTCTTCAGGCCAGGCCTTACCCAGTGAATGGTGCTACTCCGTGAGGTGGGACCTCCCATCTCAATTAACTAATGTAATCGAGCTAATCCCTCCCACGCATGCCCAGAACCTTGTCTCTCTGATGATCCTAGATCTTGTCAAGTTGACAGCCATATTAATTATCCAATATGTAACAATTTCTGATTTTAAACGATTGTTATAGAACTATCTTTATGAACTAACCATTTTGAGTAGTCAAATTTAAAAAAAAAACCTGAAACATTCATTTTATAAATTTCCAAAGTAAAAGTCCGTTTGCCTTTTGATTTAACTTTTTCCCCTTTCAACATAACATCTTATTTTTTTAGACAGACTGTACTTAATATCATTATTGATACCCTAGTTAGCTTCAGCTGTCAAGTCTACAACCTCAGTGGATGCATTTCCTGATCAGAGTGGCCTTTGATGATGTCTGTAAGGGGTTGTCTTGACTGATAATTGACATGGGAGGGCCTAGCCCCGCCTGCTGTGGGCCTGGCTGTATCAGAAAGCCAGCTGAGCAGGAACCTGGGCATGAGCCAGAGAGTGAGCGAGATGCAGGTTGGGATCCTGCCCTGACTTCCCTCAGTGACGGACTGTGGTCCGAAAGTGTAACCTTCCCCAGGCTGCTTTTGGTCAGAGTGTTCTCAGCACAGCCACGGAAAGGAAGCTAGAACAACTGACCTTGAATAATGGCACAATGTTTTGGTGGTCATGAAGTGCTGGGGCAAAGCCGTTTCTTCAGAGACAACTGGGAAGAAAATGCTGGCTGCTGCCTCTCGTACTGTTGAATCCCAAAGCTATTTCCTCCTTTGTACCCACTTCTTCAGGTCC
The DNA here is from genome assembly GCF_037038515.1 of Microtus pennsylvanicus. NCBI lineage: Eukaryota > Metazoa > Chordata > Mammalia > Rodentia > Cricetidae > Microtus > Microtus pennsylvanicus. Next base: position 39,371,455 of record NC_134592.1, on the reverse strand, counting down.
CGAGATTTTCATCGTCCTTTACTCGTGTGTGTGTGTGTGTGTGTGTGTGTGTGTGTGTGTGTGTGTGTGCGCGCGCTTTTATGTGTGTGTGTGTGTTAAAACTATAGTTTTTCATCCTGCTCACCTTTATGATGAATCATCAATTTATAAAGGGCTTTATTAGGATGTTATGTCCAAGAAAAGTCACTAAGGGATACAGACTTTTCCAAGGGAAAGGACCAGCACATAACCTTTATGCTGTTTTCTCGGCTTAAGGGGCTTTCTTTAATAATTTTGAGTTTCGAGTAATGTGTGTAGTCATGTGACTACAAAAATGTAGGACATTCCCGTCATCGCTGAAAATTCCCTCATGCCCTTTGTGTTCCTTTATGCCCGAGCAGGATTGTCTGGGTGGATGGAGGACAGCTACCCCTTCATACACTGAGCATTTGCCTGACTCCTGGCCTGAACCGTTCTCTCTCGGCTCTCCTTGTCAATCACTAGCCCCACAGCAGTCTTGCAGCTGAGACTGCACTTGCCAACAGGTGGTTTATTTGGAAAAGGGGGCACCAGTCCACAGGAAGGAGAGCTGAAACAGAAGAGGCCCAAGCTACTGGCCTTTTTGTTTATTTTATACTCTCTGGGGTCGTGGTCATTGCGTTTGTTCGTTTGTAGCCACTGCTCTTGGGCATGGCTGCACCAAATGAAGCCCTGATAAGTTCTGGGTTACGGAACTGGGCTACAGGCAAGGTTCTTTGAACCCCAATCATTTTAGAAACCTTAGATCTCTCATTAGTGTCCTGTCCATACTGCAATTCCTTTGTCGGCATGCTGGTTTTAAGCAGGAAGGTGTGAAATGGTCTGTCCTAATATCTAGTTCAGGGTAGCTGCTACCTGGGAACCAGGTTAAAATGGGGAGGCACATACTCCATAGCCGAGTTTCTTAGGGAGGGAACAGTCTCCCTCTGTACCTGGTATATTATAGCAACTGGGCATCCCAGTAGATCATAGGACCCAAGTGACAGGACAGCAGATGCCACAGCATGTTCCTGACGCTTTGGCTTTTCTTCCCAGCAAGCATTAGAAGCATTGCTGGTAATGGATTTGAACAAGAATCATAAATATAACATGTATTATTTCCGTGATCCAAGAAGCCCCATCCCATGGTATCTCTCTTTGCTAGCAATTGAAAAATTGACCAACTTGACCTTCAGATTAGTGAAGAAGCATGCCTTCGACTTTGAGGACCCTGGAAGCTTTTAGTAATTGATGCTGGGACTCTTGCATTTTCTTAGGTTTATTTTCTCACCCTCTGGTACATCCAGGGCCTTGCTCACTTCTCTGATTAGCATGACACCGCAGGTGCAGCTGTCTGATGTGGTAGCTTGTAGTGGCAAGGCAGGCCACTGTTGGAACATTGAGTAGGAGGGCAGAGTGCTATAAATGAGTCTTGTAGCTAAAGGGGATGGACACAGGGCTTGGGGGTAGGGATGGAAGTGCAGCGAACTTTCTGACCCAGGAGCCGTTGAGGCTGTTTCCCATGTCCAGGGCCAGCAGAATTCCTAGTTTCTAGGTAGGTGTTGTAATAAGTTATGTATTTCTGAGTTTTGTACATGCCAGTGCTTGATAAGCCCAGCCAGCTCAGTGATCAAAGTGGCTCTGTCTCCCTTTGGAAAGCGTCAGGTTCGTAACAAACCGCCAGGCTTAGTTTTACAGCATGATGCAGGCATTCAAAGTGAAAGAAAAGAGACTCCTAGAAAAGTTTCCACATCCGACAGCAGCCCGGCCTCTTACACTGGAAGCTGCTTCTTAAGTAGACCTCGGATGTTAACACTGCCCACACCACCAGAGGCCTCAGTGGGGAAAGAACTCACTTTATCCGGTAGCATCTCCCCGGGCCGTTCACAGTAGCATTTCCTCTTCTGAATCACACTTGTACATGGGCAGTTTCTGGCAGCTACAGGGTTCTTGATCGTAGAGGGCTAATGCTCCCAGCCATGTCGTAACAAATAATGACTTTGACCCAGGATGTGGCATTACGAATGCTTTAAAGAGAGGATTATAAAAAAACGCGCTTGCCAAGGTAGAGTTCACATCTCAGCATCTTCGTGCTTTTCTCCCCCATTGCCATTTGTTTAACTAGATTGAACGAGAAGCAATAATTTTAGAGAGTCTTCAGGAGGACCTTCCAGAGGTTTCCAGAACAAAGGACATAGCTCCCACAGAGGAACTCCGTCAGCTCTTGGACTCTCTGTGCCAGCATGAGGGGAGCGTGGAAAAGCAGCAGCAGCTGCTGACCCTGCTTCTTCAGCGCATAACAAGTATCCAGAACATTCCAGAAGGTACCGAGACTGTGGAAACCATCCCGGCACTTCAGGAGATTAGGTCTATGCAGGAACGGTGCAACAGGTAAGACTTCCAAAGAGGTTCTGAAGGAAATGGCCTTGAGGGCTTCTGTTCAGAGTTAGAGACTATAAAAAATGAACCAGGCAGTGGTGGCATGTGCCTTTAGTCCCAGCACTCGGGAGGCAGAAGCAGGCGGATCTCTGTGAGTTTGAGGCCAGCCTGGTCTATAGAGTGAGTTCCAGGACAGCCAGGACTGTTACATAGAGAAACCCTGTCTCAAAAACCGAAAAAGAGATAAAGGCAGATGATAACAAAGGCTACAGCAGAGTCAGCACTGATGGTCCAGACGGGACAGAAGAGATGCATGGTTCTATGGAAACCCACTCATTTTCCATTCTGGTATTACCAGGTATGAATAGCTGGCAAACTTTTAGTATTACCTATTGACGTGGGACGTTTCAAGACTGGGAAATTAAAAAGCCCAGTGTGTCTGTTTGACTCTCACCACGCAGCGAAACACAGCCAATCACCCTTTCTTGTTTCTCACTGTGATTACTGAAATTATAGTACTTACACTGTTGTGTGTTCTGCCAAATTGTTTATCAGCCGATTGTTTTTGTCTCCTCTGCCACGGACTGTCAATTTAAATATATGCCTGCAGAATAGTCTGTGATGGTGATCTGCCATACTATGTTTAAGCAAACCCCTTTCCAGATCTTTTAACTTCTGTGTAGTCCGGTTGTGTTTGTTGTAAGAGCCCCGGCAGCGGCTGTGCTCATTCAGGAGGAGAGCAGAAGTTTCCCTCTCCGTCTTAGTCACTCAGCACCTCCACCTGATGCTCAGAGGTTTCCTTCCCCACACCCACTAACCATTTCTCAGCTGACGTCCCCTCAAGTTGCGGTAGTTCAGGTCCGACATGATCCACCTGTCCAGATTCCACACTTTGAGCACTCAGTTTTACAATGTTGTCCCTGCTTCAGAGGCCACCGTTGTGGGATGTCGCCCGTGCTTCTGACTGCGTGGTTGTTGGGACTTCCTCCAAAACCCTTTCTAGTATCCAGCAGGACTCAGGGAGCCACTTAGGCCTGCTGATTTATTAATAGAAGATATAACAAAGGATACAGATGAAGAAGAATGGTCCAGGGGTACGAGAATGTGACAGCTTCCCTGCCCTCTACACCCCCTGACCTGTGGTCACTTCTCTTGTTCAGGGATCCAGGCGCTCTGACCCTATCATGTCCATGCTTCTGAGGTTGCTTTCCTCATGGTGGTTATCCCTCTGACCAAGTCACCTCAGCCTTCAGACCCTCTCCTTTGTCTATGGGTTGGGAGGGTGGTGGTTGGACAGGGCAGTGCAGACGGTCCCAGCTCTCCAATCACTTAGTTAGCTCTCCCGCCATGAGGCTATCCAGGAGTCCACCAAGAGATGCGTTTAGTGCTAGGGCTCTCTGTCTTAGAAATGAGGCCTAGGGAGAAATGTCAGAACAGATTTTCAGTCAATGTGTGGTGGCACACACTTATAACCCGAGCATTTATGGGATAGAGACAGCAGGATCACTGCAAGTTCAAGGCTAGCCAGGGCTACATACTGAAGTGATTTCATTGTGTTCCTCTCTGTAAGGAAAACAAGAGCCCCCATCTCAGACCTGGAGGGCAGAGGCCAAGTATAGATTTCTATCGTGTTACCAAGTGATAGATACCAGATAGTTCTCGGGAAAGACCCCCCCCACACCATTACCCCCCCACGCACACACACAAACACAGCGTCTTTGAGAAATGGGCTGGTGGTGGTTGTCTGTTCTAAAGAGCCCACCCACGGCTGATGATACACGTCACTTCCTTTGGGATCTGGAACCACGCGGGACAGAGAAGCTAGGGATGGCAGCTGGAATGTGTAGAGAGGACACTTGGGGATGAAGGTTTTGGGAAGGCTGTTGATTGCCTGTATTTGATGTATGTATGTGTGACAATTGGTATATTAACCAGTCAGAAACCGGTACTTCTCTCCTCCGAAGGAGACTGACCTTTGATGGATTCCTTAGAGAGCTCTGTTCTGATGCTTCATTCCAGGCTTCTTCAGGCAACTCAAAAGAATAAGGACTCGATCCAGACCGAAATCCAGGCGCGGCATTCTTTCATGAAGGAAATAAGTGATGTGAAGCGTTCATTTGAACAGATCGTAACTTCTCTCCAAAACCTGGCGCTGGAAGACCATCCAGAAAGGGCAGGAGAGTTGGAGGTGAGTGAGGGAAGAATTAGTGGAAGTGGCTGGGACTGGGCCACAGTCTTCTGTTCACGTCCTGGGGCAGAGCTGTAACCCATCAGCTAGAGTTGGACAGTAATCCAGGGAGTCAGGGAGGGAGGCGCACAGGGCCTGTGGCACACTGCAGAGTCAGGGCAGGAGGGCGAGCATGGTTGGAAAAAGGAGCCAGGCTGGGAGACGGGTCACTCAGAAGTATGTAGCCCTGTTTGGAACCATGTTTTAAGTATATGCTGATCAGAGACCTCGCCCACATATCAGGAATATGCTAGATGAGTCTTTGTTTGGACTTGCTACCTCAGCTCTGAGAGGCGCTGGGTCTGCCCTGAGGGTCACTTCGAGAACTCAGTTCTTCAGACTGACCTCTCCTCCTATTCTTAGTCCAAAAACGACTTGGGGAACTTTTTAAAAGCTACGGAGAAACCCTGTCTCGAAAAAACAAACAAACAAACAAACAAACAAATTTTAAAGATTTGCTTATTTTAATATTTTATATGTATGAGTGGTTGGCCTACGTGTGTGTGTGTAAAATATATACACATCATGTGTGCCTGGTGCCTGTGACTGCTAGAAGGGGGCGTTGGATATCCCTGGAATTGTAGTATTAGATGGTTGTAACCTACCACGTGGACGTTAGGAACCAAACCTGGGTCCTCTGCAAGAGGAGCAAGTGCTCTTAACCATTAAACCATCTCTCAGCCCCTCACTTTATTTTCTATGTGTGTATGTGTGTGCTCGCCTGAGGAGGCCCGAAGAGACTGTTGGGTCTCCTGGAACCAGAGTTCCATTTGGCTGTGACTCCGGGAACTGAATCTGGGTCCTCCTCCCTGAGAACAGCCAGTGCTCTTAACCACCTACCAGTCTCTCCAGCCCTGACTTTGGTGACTTTAGGCAAAAGTCTCAGAGCCCTTGGTTATCAGCGTTGAAAAGGGAAACCTACTGTCCGCTTTCAAAAGTTTGCTTTGCAGCGAGGTCACCACCTTGTCTCTGTGAGTAGCTGTGAACTGAGACCGACCATCCCTAAGGCCTGGGCGGAAAGAACAGAATGCAGCCCCACCCCACCAGTGACGTCATTCTTCCCTCTCCAGGCCTGTCAATCAGCCGAGGATGGCGACCCCTGAGCAGGGTTTAACATCACAGGTTTAGAGTGGGAACTGTTCCGCGGGGCCGGGACTCAAGAGTGCTGTTCACCAGTCACTAAAGGACACAAAAGCCCTGGGAAGTCAAGAAGTAGTTTTCCATTCGATCTTTGGGAAACTTTCCCAAACAGATGAGTTTCTCCTTTGTAATTACGGTGGGAGAACACCGGTCAGATTCTGTTTCTAGGCCGCAAGCAATGGACCATTTGTTCACCACGCTTTTATCTCCTGAAACCTAAATTCTTTACCAGGAACTAGAACCCTCCTTTTGAAAGGCCCGGGGCTCTGTCTGGCTGTCTAATTACATGAAACAGACACTTTGGCTTTAAGTGCGGGGCTCTCGGTGGCCTTGACTCATTATGATGCTACTGAAGGAAGAAGCAGAAATAGCAACAAGTTAATAACAACACGGAAAAACCTTCTTTGAAACGTCTGGCTGCTTGTTGCTTTTTAGCCAACTGGCCACAGCTGAGGGGCAGTCGGTCCTAGAGGTGCTGGAGAGGCTGGGGCTGCCCTAATGCTTTTCTGCCACAATAGTCTGACACTCCGAAGAGCGATCAAGTTCAATTCTCACAAATTAGAAAGCATCATCTGACTAACCCCTGGGGCTTAATCTGCTTGTATCAATTGGGAGGTTTTGTCATGTAAAGTTGGCTTATTTAAGTTGAGAGGACCATGGAAAGCCTGTTTGCTTTTTTTTTCCCCCTTAGGGCTAGACTTTTTTCCCAGGTTCTGTAAGTATTGAGTCTCTGTTGATGGTTTCAGGAGCTGCGAAGCGTTCTCGAGAAAGGCAAGCTGACTTTCGAGAACATCATGGAAAAACTGCGCATCAAGTATTCCGAAATGTACAGCATAGTCCCCGCGGAGATGGACTCCCAGGTGGAGGACTGCAGGAAGGCGCTGGAGGATGCGGATGAGAAGGTGATGATGGTGTCTGCGTGGTGCCCTTGATGGTGGGGTGGCACGGGCGGAAATAGGAATACCCTCTGATGTCACCGTCACTTGGCTAGTTGCGGCTCCGACTGGTTTCACGGAGCGCATGTTTTGAGATAAAGGTGCTTGAAGTAACTGCATAGATAGCAGGATTTCAGATTATCTTTTATTTTCACCAGTTGTCTTAGATGCTTACATTTTAATAATTCATGTTATCTTTTACTTGGATGATTATTATTATCATGGTTTAAAAATATTATTTATTCTAAAAATTTTTTTAAATGGGGACATCTGTAAGGTTTTTCTTTAAAATGTATTCCCCAAAACATTTTGAAAGACTAACCAAGGACTGTAGGAATACAGATTATATTTTTTACTCAAAGTAACACTCAGCATGTGGTGTCTTTAATAGTGATGTGGATGGAATTCTCACAAAGCATCCTGGGGAAAGTTTTTTTTACTTCAGAGTTCGGGTCTGAAGAGAGGTTGTGAATTGTTCCATTGTGCTGGAAACACAGGCACTCAGCAAGACAGTTTTATTAGGGCAACTCAGACCAGCAAAACAAAATTGTGTTGGTTCAGTTTCCATAAGGAGAGTTTTGTGTTTTGTTTTTAAACTTAGAATGCCTATAACTTGATAATTATAACAGATCACCACCAGAAACAGCACAGGGAAAAATGGGGCTCTCTATTCTGAGGAAGTAGGTACTAGGAGAAGGTTGTTTCCCCTAGATGGTAGGGAGGTGGAGAATACCTTTGTGTTTAAATTGGCCTGAGAATAGAGTTGATTGTATTGCATTCAACCAACCATATAGATATACAGAAATATCTAGATTTTCTTATAAAATGGGGATACATGCAAAAATCAGATTTCAAACTCAGATGTTAATGTTGGTTATGGTGGTTTACTCCTGTAATCCCAGTACATCACCGGCTAAGGCAGGGGCCAGCTGAGGTTGCAGGGCCAGTCCCTGTCTCAAACAAAACAAATGAAACAACAAACCCCTCAGATGCTAGCACGTGTCATTAGCTTCTCGGACAGATTTCCTAGAACATGTGCTCTGCATGTAATTATGCTTCCTCTTTCTGTGTGAGAATAGATTTTGATTAAACATACAGCAACCTATTAGAACTTTTCTCACGGATCATTATTATCTGTTTTAAAAGACTCCCAAATAGTTTGAGAGAAACTCAGAGCTATTTTTGTGACTTTATGTGGAAACCCCTACAAAGTAAGTTAATAAAAATGCAGTCTTTCAGGTGTAAGAGTGAAGTTTTCCGTTGTGAACTTGTATGTTTGTGACAAATGGAATTGATTTTTATTGTGTCATGGGTCTCAGGGAAATTAAAGGGTCCAGGCCACAGCCACAGACAGTATCTTGTATGTAATTCAGATGGCTGCTTACCCCTGATCATAATCTTGCCCAGTGTGCCCAAATGGTAGTATGTCACTGCCCATACTGGCTAACTCGGTTTGTTTGTACTGTGTTACACATGCAACAAGAAAAACATTAATACAAGAGTAAAGCGAGAGTTGAGGGACCAGAGAGATGGCTCAGTGGTTAAGAGCACTTGTTGCTCATTCATTTCCTAGGGCCTACATGGTGACTCACAATAATCTTTAACTCCAATTCCAAGGGATCTGATTCCCTCTTCTGCCTCCTCAGGCACCAGGCACATGCTTGGTGAACATCATACATGAGGCAAAATATTCATACACATAAAATTAAGCTAAAAATCCTAAGTTGATATTTTTAAAGCCATGATCTTTATTTTATTATAGTATGGTCTATGAATAAAGATACAATATGACAGTATCCCTAGCCTGCTGAGACTTGAGCTTGCTACAGAGTCTGGGAACTGAGGGCGTCTAGGGTCAAGTTCCGCCAACACTTTGATGTGTGGGTCTTGGTGCTGAGTTAGCCATTAGCCCAGGTTTTGACTTCCGCAAATGCATCCTTATCTGTCTAATTTTCACCGTAACTAGTGTGTATAGTATTATATGGGTATTTTGTGGTTACTTATCAACGGTATCTTAAAAACAAGAAAACATACTGATCAGCTCTTTGGGAAAACAGTATATTTAATACTCCTCATCTTTCCTAGCACAAGTTATTTTCTTAAGAAAATCATTTAGATTTAAAAAAGTTGTCCTCAGCAGCTAGAGTTATGGTTGCTGGGAACACACACTAGAAATAGCGTAGAAAAAAAACAAGGCTCCCCACCCTTTAGACGTAGTTACTTGGGGGAGGTTTTGCCTAACTGTATGGGGAAGTGGAGATTACATTTGTTTAAATTAACCTAAGAATAAAGTTGATCTTCCTGAATCCAGAGCTAGGTAGAAGATTTTCTCATAAAGTTCCGAGTGTCTGAAGTAGCTTTCTTCTCCTATAGAAATTCTTTTCTATCATTTGATACTTCAGAGGATCCCCCCCCCCCAGGTAATTTTTCCCAATGTAACATGAATTTTACTTATTTGACTAAACATATTTCTGGATTATATTGGAAAGGTCAGGAAACACAGCTGATATTTAGTATAGTCTGACTATCTACCATGTCACCAATACATTTGCAGTGTGGTTGGGATGTGCCCCCACCATGTTCAAATATTTTACAAGTCAGAAGAGGGAGTGATATTTGCGATGTTTGGATCTGAGAATGGAGAGCCAAAGCTGTCTGCACACCAACCATACGTTCTCCCTTGTACAGATGAGCCATGAAATATCGAAGAGTTCCCCGTCGTATGTCATGAGGAGGAAGATGGAAGACATTAGCCATGGACTTCATTGCATTGAGAAGATGTTGCAACGGAAAAGCAAAAACATTGAGGAAGCGCAAGAAATTCAGAAGGTAACGTGCTCCTTGAAGTGGCTTTGACATTTGGCATTCTTTCTCATCCCTGGACCCGCATCCCAGACGTGAATCACTCAAGTCAGCCAAAGATGAGTTCTTTGGATAGACCTGAAGCTCCGAGAACCTGAGCCAGGCCTAAGCATTAGCTCGGTTGGTAGAGTGCTCGCCTAGCACACACAAAGTCCCGGGTCTGAGCCCCAGCACAGCAAAAAACAGGACATGGTGGTACATGCAAGTCATCAGAGACTTAGAAGGTGGAAGCAGGGATCGAGGTCATTCCTGGCTGCATAGGGGAGTTTGAGGCCAGCATGGACTGAGGTCTGGTCTCAGCAAACAAACAAATAATAGAATTTTAAGAATGGATGAATGAATACCTAAACCAAATCCCTGGGGCATCCGTGATGAGAGGCCAGCTCAGAGGCACGGTTGGTCAGGTGCATGGAGGCATTATTCTCAGTCTTTGACAGACAGGCACTTGCCCCAGCCCCTGGCCCCTCTGACTAGGAAATGACATTCCTACAAACAAAGGGACAGTAAGGATCTTTCATGCCATGGGATGACTGACTTATGAAGTGAGTCAGTTAGGTCTGAGAAACAGTACCAGGTTTCCTATAGGTTGCCAAGGTTACACAAGACAAAAAAAAAATCTCCAAACCGATTTCCCTTGTGAAATTGCTTAGGAAACAAAGTTTCAGGTAAAAGCGTAGATGAGTGTTGTTCTACCTCCAAGTCCCAGGTAAACACCTGCCTGTGAGTTTGTACTGCCCTCCACAGCTTTAGGAAGTCCTAATGTAATAGGTCATTCATTGGTAGACAGAGCCTTGGTTCTTAAGCAGAAGAACCAGACCTAGCAAGTCAGGTATTGTTTCCCCAAGCTGGTTATTATACAAGTATTAGGTACGATTGGAAAATTTTACCTTTGAAATCTCCCTCTGCCCACATAAGTTCAGATTAGAATCCAGGCTATTTTTTCTTGAGTCAAAAGCGCTTGTCGACCGCTAATGCATGCTGGGAATTTTCAAACGCCACACCACTTCCAAGGCTGTAGGCATTGTTGTTCATTCTATTTTTGCACTCGAGGTTGTCTTCCGGACTTGTGTGTGTATGTGTGCCTGTACGGGTATGCACACGCAGAAAGGTCTACATAGACCTTTCTCTTTTTTATTTTGTTTTGCTTTGGGAGATGGACTCCTCAGGTCCCCGGTCTCAAATTCCTGAGCTTAAACAATCCTCTTGGTCTCCTGTGAGCCAAGGCTAAAGGAATTCATCATCACACCCTGCTTAACTAGCCTTTTACTTTTTTTTTTAAATGATACTTTTTTATTTTTTATTTATTTATTATGTATACAATATTCTGTCTGTGTGTATGTCTGCAGGCCAGAAGAGGGCACCAGACCTCATTACAGATGGTTGTGAGCCACCATGTGGTTGCTGGGAATTGAACTCAGGACCTTTGGAAGAGCAGGCAGTGCTCTTAACCACTGAGCCATCTCTCCAGCCCCTTAACTAGCCTTTTAAACACCTCCTGTGGACCTCCTGGCTTTTGCCCATTTGGGGCCGTGTGAGCCTTGTCTGCTATTAGTCATCCTTGTTTACCCTCCAGGATTCCTGTCCCGCAGCGGCTCACGTGTACCAAAGTGGATGGTTAGAATTAGAAAGTGGTTCCCGGTTTAGACCACAAATGGTTGCTGGGTGTGAATGAACAAGTGTACAAGCGTGCCAGTGATATTGTCTGTTAGCATTGCCACGTGCAAGTGAGTGCCGTGTGCAAGCTGGCCATTACCCCCCATGGCAGATTCATTGAAACTGACTTCACATTTCCTTCTCCAGAAAATATGGGATGAACTCGACCTCTGGCATTCCAAGCTGAATGAGCTGGACTCTGAAGTTCAGGACTTTGTCGAGCAGGACCCAGGGCAGGCTCAAGAATGGATGGATAACCTCATGGCTCCTTTCCAGCGGCATCAGCAAGTGTCCCAGAGAGCAGAATCCAGAACCTCACAGCTCAACAAGGTGCGGCCATGAAACCTGATAGCTGCATAGCGTGGCGGCTCCACAGGGGGTGACATTCAGGGGTGGCCAGTAGTGTCCTGCTGTGGCCATCCTCCTCCCCTTCCTAGGTGCCATAGTGAGCCCACAGCAGGAGTCCAGGCAGCTGAGCTTCCCTAGGTAAATGGAGACCCAAGAGTGAGCATGTAGGGCGTGCTGTCCCAGAGCCTGGGGAGGGAGCCTGCAATGAGAGAGGTGCCATTTGGGAACAAGGTCCCTTTCTACTTCTGTTCTAAAGAGTGGCTGTGTTTGGTGAATCCCAAGTGTGATCCTGTAGGACAGGATCCTGAAATGGGATATGACAGGACCAGGTCCTGAACTCGAGGAGAAAGTGTAAGCCCTATGTTCAGAATGAGGCAGAAATGGGGCAAGGCTAGTCGCAGCTCTGACTGGGAACCTTTGTCAAAGCCTAACAGGAACTCTTTAAATCCTGGACAAGTTGGACAGTTCTTCACCTGGAGCCTGGCATGCGACTGGCCAACATTAGTTAGCTCTCCTCTTGATTAGAGATCAGTCTGACCCAGCAACTAGCCTCCAGTAAGCTTGCTTCCCATTTTGTTCCACAGGCCACAATCAAGATGGAAGAATATAGTGATCTTGTGAAAAACATAGAGGCGTGGCTAGAGAAGACCGGCTGTCTGCTAGCCACTCCTGCCTGCTATGACTCGTCAAAGACCCTGAGCCACCGAGCCAGCACCCTCCAGGTAGGGCCTCTGGGGTTTTCACCAAGTCAGCACAATCGACCCCTTTTCCACTTGACACCCAAACACATCATTGATAAGCCACAACCTTTCCTTTGTTGTACATCCCCCAAATCACACTTTAATAACGCCACGATGTAAAATATAAGCTTAAAAATTCCCACAGTCATTACAAGTTCAAACACTTTAAAATTCACCAAAAAAAAAAAAAATCCAAAGATCTCTTTTAAACCCTAAAATCTCTATAAAAATTTAGTCTTTCAACTGTGGGCTCCTGTAAAATTTTTAAAAAAAAAAAGTAAGTTAAATACTTTCTTACTTCAAGAGGGAAAGGCACAGTCACACAGATCTAAGCAATGTCTAGGATCTGGGATCCACTCACGATCTTCTGGGTTCCTCCAGAGAGCTTGGGTCACTTCTCCAGCTCTGCCCTCTATGTGGACAGGCTCCTCTCCCCACTGCGGTCGCCAAGAATAGCATGGTCATCCCATGGTGATGGCATCTCCCAAATGCAGGGGTCTTCTGCTGTAACTGGGCTGCACTATCACCAATAGCCTCTTCTAGACTCTCTTCATAGTGCCAAGCCTCCATTTCTCGGCATGACCCTTTCAAACCTGGGCCTTCAACTGCAATAGCCTCTGCTGACTTCTCACAGGGCTGAGCCTCAGCTGCTGTCCATGACCCCTTCATGCCTGCAAAACCAGTACCGCCTGGGTGACTCTTACACATTGCCAAGTCCAGCTATCAGCGTGAGGTACAGCATTGGCTGCCTCTGAGCAGCTTCTGTGTGCCGACTCTCAGGAAACTTTGACAGTTTAATTCACGCATGTATATAATGATTTTGGTCATTTGTCCTCCCATTACCCTTTTCCATACATTTCCCCTCCCACTGAACCCCTTCTTTCCAATAATCCCTCTCCTACATGTTTTTAAAAAACAAACAAAAAATCAGCATGGAGATGTGGGGTGTTAACGGGAGCATGATCAACTTATCAGAGATGACATTAGAGACGAAAATGCAACCCCTGACAACCTCTCCTCAGGAAGGAGTGAGGCCTTGTGAGCCCCTCTGCCCCCCATGACTGCCAGCTGCAGCGTTGTGGCTTCGATAGCAAGCCCGAGCCCAAGAACATAACAATATGTCTTTGGTTTTGAAAAACCAGGTTTATCATAATTACCAGGCAGTAGAAATGAAAGTCAGGCCTGGTATGCCATGCTTTGGAAGACCTTGTCCTTCGGGAATCCCTCAGGTTCACTATGCCCATCAGAGAGGCCGAGCCAATGGACCACGTGTTTCCCTTCTTGGGGCCATGGCTGCTGGGGATTGTCCAGTGCCAGGAACTGACTGGATTGATTGTAAATGTGGATTTTCATTCTCTCATGATTAGATCCCGAGAAAGAGTCACTAAGGAATTGGTTCATAACAGTTTCTATAGCAACCAGACCTCAAAGATGCTCTGAGTCCTTTATAGATTTAAGATGGCACAGTGTTTCCTTGAGTGGCCGACTTCACCTCGCTGACAGTTGAGATTTGGTGGCACATTTTTGTCGTATGGCATCAGCTGTCAAGAGATTGCGTTTTTAATCCACTTATTTCTTTTCTTCTCCTTGCACGGATTTCCTTTGTCTCTCATTCCCCAGTCTGTCTCCACATCCCTAGAGCACATCATTTTTCTATTTTTAATCAATTTTATGATTCACCTTTTTTTGAAAGATTTATTTATTTTTGTGTGTATCAGTATTTTGCCTGCATGTATCTGAGTGTGCCGCGCGCGTGCGCGCGCATGTGTGTGTGTGTGTGTGTGTGTGTGTGTGTGTGTTCATACATGCACACACAGTGCCAGCAGAGGCCAGAAGACAAGGTCTCACTTAGAGCAGGTTGACCTTGAACTCCCAATCCCCCTGCCTCCACCTCCCAAATGCTAGGGTTAAGGCATATACTAGCATATTTGTATTTTTTTTCATTCTCTTTTCTGTCATCTTACTGTGCCCTCCTGCCCCATCTCTATTTATTTCAGTGGCTGTCAGTGCTCTCCCTGAACATGAGAAGGTTCATTTTGCCGGGCATAGTAGCAATCCACTATAAAGCCTATGGCTAAAAGGATAGGTAGGCAAATCAAAAATTCAAAGCCCAGCCTAAACTAGCAAGTCTCTTAACTCATTTTTTGTTTTTCTTATTTTTTTTTTGTTTGTTTTTTGAGACAGGGTTTCTCTGTGTAGCCCTGGCTGTCCTGGAAGTTGTTCTGTAGACCAGGCTGGCTTCAAACTCAGAGATCCGCCTGCCTCTGCCTCCCCAGTGCTGGGATCACCACCAGCAGCCAATTTTTGTTTATTTTAATTGCACATTCACTTAGCGTGATGCGCCTGTAATTCATTCCGTTATTACAGCCGTCAGTACTTCATCCTTTCTGTTGTCAAGTACCGTTTCAGCTACGGAGACCACCTGCTTCTTCATCTGCCAGCTAACAGATGCTTGGCTTGCTTCTGTGCATTCACTAATGTTGTGTAACAAGTTACAGGAAAACTTGGAAACACCAGACAACCAACATTTATTATCTGACGGAGTCTGTCAGCATACGCTCAAGTCAACCCCCACTGACAGTAGTAGAGTGTTCATTGGCTTCATTCTGAACACAGAAATGACCGGGACTTGGCAACTTTGAGACCAAGTTTACACTTCCATGGATCTGGCCTTGATAGATCCGTTTCATCATCTTGGTGTTTCCCCCCTCTTCTCCTTGTTTATCTAGATGGCTCTGGAAGATTCCGAACAGAAGTACAACCTTCTACATTCAGTGTTCACAGATCTAGAAGACCTGTCGCTCATTTTTGAAACTGACCACTTAATCCAGTCCCTCCAAGAGTTAAGTGGCCAGGTGGCAGCGTTACAGCAGCAGATAGTGGAGGACCTTCCACACATCCAGCAGGTGGCAGACGTAAGTGACCGCACAGTTGTGGGTTCCCGTGTCCTGTGTACTTTACCAGGAATCGCCCCCAAATCCTGTGGAAGCACACTAGGCAGATACGTTTTTAATGGATGCTATTTCTGAGGTTATAATTTACTTTGTACAACCACAGCAAGATGCATGACCCCATCCTTCCCCCAGAAGTGGCCTAGCTCCAACAGGAAGAAACCTGATAAATAATCCTGCTGTTCACACTCTGACCCAATCCCTGGGGTCAATTCTTGGTTGCTGAAGCTTTTGACAAAGTGGTAGCATGCCTCTGTGATTTTTGACAGAAATGACTTTAAGGTGCATTCTATAGTTTGGCGTAGCTTCTTATTAAACAGTAGGTGGAAAAAATAAATCTTAATGTAATCTGGCTTATCATAATTTAGATATTTGCCTATAGTTACTGCTGGTATTGATTCATAAAGACTTTTTTCAGTATTGGGTAACTCCAAACTGCTATAGTTTGAAAGCTTCAGTCTTCCTAACCCATTCATTTTTAAAATCTCCCTTGTCGATTGAATCATCTTATTTTTATGTTGCATCTGTCTCGAATTTTAAGCTCGATTTCCAGCTCTCAGTGAGTCAGTGCACGTCAACGTGTGGGTTTTCCTCGCGTATTTTAACTTCTTTTTCTAGCATTTCACTTTAAGATTCTTGGCCCACTTATGGACCTTGACACTGGGAGAATTAACCATTAGACAAGAGATCTAGTGTTTGAAGTAATCTGAGTAGGTCATGACATCACTCTGCAGCGTTCTGCTCGGCAAGAGCTCGTTAGGGGGTGAAAATCTTGGGGTTTTCCAGCCCCTGGTCAGTTACCTAAGGATGACTTTATCGTCTCTTTTTTAACTAAAGTGACGTGAATTACTAAATACCAGACCCACTCGTACTTGTGTATTTAAACCATTCCAAAGATAAATTTAAAGAGTTTGTAGATAACTGAGAATGTGTTTTAGAAGTCGATTTGGAAGCATGCCAATCTTTGGTCTCAGGAGTAAATGAAACTTGGCCCTGTGAATATCTTAACTTCACAGTGCTTTCTAGTGCAGTGTAGACTAACTTCTGTTTTGTTTTTTGAGACAGGGTAATAGTCCTGACAGTTCTGGAGCTCTCTTTGTAGATCACAGTGGCCTCGAACTCACAGAGATTCGTCTGCCTCTGTCTCCCAAGTGCCTGGCTAACTAATATTTTTTATTAAAAAGTCATGTAATCATCTGTTAGTTTTTAAGCAGTGTAAGTGGTTAAATATGAGAATAGAATTAATAACAGTATATTATGCATTACGGATTATTGCTGGGCAGCAATGTAGCATATAAGTGTGTGTCCTGTTGCTAACCTTCTAGGATGTGGTTGCCATCGAGTCCGAAGTAAAATCAATGGAAAAAAAGGTCGCGAAAATCAAAGCTATCCTGTTATCCAAAGAAATATTTGATTTTTCTCCTGAAGAACATCTCAAACATGGGGAGGTATTTCTCTCAATACCTACTGTCTGCCTAAAAATATGTAGTCATAGGGTATGACCTAGTGCTGAACTCATTAGAATCATAGCAGATAAAGCTGGGAACAGCTCTATATAAATATGAAAATACTTTTAAAATATTTTTGAAATTTTAGTTATTTTTTATTGTTTTCCTAAATGCATGTGTGTGTACCACAAGCCCAAAATGCCATCTGAGGCCAGAAGAGAGTATTGAATCCCCTAGGACTGGAGTTACAGCTGTGAGCCACCCTGTGGGTGCTGGAAATTGAGCCCGGTGGAAGAGCAGCCAGTTCCATGAAAATAGTTTAAATCGTATTTATCATGTTCCCTATGTAGCAGCAGCTTTCCTGCAGGTTACTTCGTTATTTAAGCTTTGCCCTCCCAAGACCCTGAGCCACCTACGAGAGTCTGTAGAGGGTTTCTGGCCCCAGCTGTAGTGTTTACTGGCTTTGAATGTTCCCTGGATTCTCTTTTTTCTCTGTGTGTTGGTGCTGAGACCATCAGCCAGTTATGGCTTGCTGAGTGCTAAGCACAGTATCTCAGCAAATGCACTGACCTTCCCACTCAGCCTTGTGAGCCACAGCAGACCCTTGGGGATCAGGCAGATCTGAGTTCTGATCTTACCCCTGCCTCTTGCTGTCTAAGTTTAACTGGGTCTTTTTCCTTCTGGGAAAGTGAGATTGGTGTACTTCCCTTTCAGGGTTAAACGAGGTCCTATATATGAGGTATATAATGAAATTTGGCTAGATACTTCTGTTCAATTCAGGGAGCATTTTTCCAGGACTCCTGCAGGAAGTCCTGGGTTAGGTACAGTTGCTTTGAAAGTAAGATTCAGCACCTGCCTAGTAACAGCATACAGGACGAAGTCACAATTCCATACAGAGAGGGGAAGGGAGGAAGTGAGGAAAATATTTTTAATTGAAATAGCACATTAAAGACCAACATGAAATTATAAATATTTTAACTTGCACTAAGTAAACTTGCATGTGCTTTTGTGGGTTTTTGTTTGTTTGTTTGTTTTTGTTTCTGTTTTCATTCATGTATGGGACTTCCTTTCGGCTGTCAAGGTCATACTTGAAAACATCCATGCCATGAAAAAAACTATTGCTGAGATAATGACCTACCAAATGGAGCTGAGGTTACCCCAGACAGCAAGCAAACCCCTGCCTGTGTTTCAGAGGACACATGAGCTTTTACAAGATGTGAAGCTGCTGGAAAATGTGGCGCAGGAGCAGAATGAGTTGTTGAAGGTGAGCGGTGTCTGACGAGAGCCAGCGCGAAAATGTCCCGTCAAAGTTGGTTTCATTCTTCTCATATTTTGGCTTCTATTGTGGTGATACAATGGCTTGAGGAGAAGAAAGTTTACTTGGCTAGCGTATCCTGGGTCAGAGTTCACTGAGGGAAGCTGGAGGCAGGGACTGAAACAGAAGCCATGGATGAGATGCTACTTACTGGCTTGTCTAGTCAATTTCCTTCTTTATACTGCATGGGACCATCTCCCCAGGGGTGGCACTGCCCACAAGGGGCTGGACCCTCCTCCCACATCAACAATCCATCAAGAAAATACTCTACAGACTTGCCTGCAGGCCGATCTGATGGAGGCATTTTCTCAGTTGTGATTCTTCTTCCCTAATGACCCCAGCCTGTGTTAAGCAGATAGAAAAACACAACTAACCAGTGTAGTTTTCAAGTTTAATTGAAAGCAGTTGTTCCCCCAAGAATTTATTTGATCTAAATAAAGAGTTTCTTCCACCCCCCATGGTTCCTTCCCTTACCCTGGTTGAGCGCATTGGCATTCTATGGTCTGTTTATTACTGCAGTTGTTAAAGACCTTTGTGAGTGGAACAGAGGGGACAAGAACTCAAACCCCATCAAGGCCCTTGCAGCCTCTGGAGACTGAGAACCTAAAGCAAGCATCACATATCAGTCTCCCTGTCCACCTCAGTCACTTCCTGTGAATTAGATCAGTATTCCCCAACACCTGACATAGTGTAGCCTGGGCCATTTGCCATCTCAGGGAGACGTGCATTGGAAGTCTTAAATGGAAGAGTTAACTAGCATCAAGGTTAGTTCCTATGCAATAAGACAAGAATTTTAGTTTTTGAACCTTCCGTTGTTTCTCCATCTTGAGGGTCTCTTCCTTCTCATGACATCTTCCTGTCACTCTCAGGAGGGCCTCCCTTGTAAATTTGTTACCCCACTACTCTCAAGTCAGAATGATTGTAGTTTATGTTCCTAGGGCAACAGCCACTCCCGCAGAACAGGAATTGTTAAAAGAATCTTGAACTCCACGGGCAATCTCCCCTTCTTGGCAGAGACGCCCTTCCTCTTGCTTTGGAAAGTGTTGTATCTTACTTCTTCTACAATTCCCTCTATATCCTGACCCTCTAAAACTGGGGGATCCTGTGCTCCCTGATTTGAAGACTAAGAGTCCTCGGATGTGACTACTGATCCACTGATGTTGTTTTCCTCCTAAGACCCAGAGAAGGTATCTTTTTAGAAATAGTTTGTAAGTGAAGAACAAAGGACCAAATCTGATGATTCGTTTTTAATCTCTTCTGTCTAACTGGGTTTCTGGTCAGGACCAGAGAATAACCCTAACTGTGCTTTCAAGAAGAAGAAAAGGGGATGATTCGGGATGGGGGGTGGGGTTGTATTTCCTTTTCCGTCAAGTTAGGCATCAAACTGCTTTGAAAATTTCCCATCTTACTGTGTACGTGGGAATCCCATGTGCTCCTCATATATAGAAAACAAGTAAGCCATTGGGAGTGAAAATATTTAGAATATGGTACATTTCTTTTCGTTCCCACTTCTGATAGGATAAGTCCCCTTATTGTGGAAAATAAGACAGATGACTTTGGTGGAGACTAACGGGTTGTCCCCCATTGCTGTGAGCGTGGGAACAGGTGTGTGCAGCGAATATAGTTACTCATTTCCAGCCTGCAGCTAAAACTGTGGTTAAATATTGTTTTTAAATACCAAGAAGGATTATGCGTTAGCCAGAAACTGTGTCATTTCAAAAGACATTTTGCTTCCTATGAAGCCCACCAGAGCGATATCTAGACTCACTTTTGAAGTCTGATTTTGTTTTTTAATCTCACCATACTGTTCCCTAAACACTAGAGTCCCTGGCAGGTTCTGGTTAGCTTTGCCACATTCTGCAAACGCCTGCTGCTCTGGAAGCTTCAGACTATACTCATGAAGTGCACAGCACTGACTCTAGAGGGCAGCAGGGAGGATGTCACACTGGGCAAATACACCAGAGTGTCAAAGAATGTGCTCTGTGCCTTCAGGATCAGGCCTGTCACCATTGTTTGTGGAGAGCGCCACGTGCCTTTCATATTAGCGTGGTAAATATATGGGGTCAGCAAGACGGCTCGGTAGGTAAAGAAGCTTGCCTTGCGAGCCTGGTGACCTGAGTTTGATCCCTAGGTCCCACAGAAAGGTATAAGGTGCATGTGTGTGCATGTGCATGCGTGTACACAATTCTGAAACTTTATTAAATGGTGTACGTGACATACCAGTAATTTCATAAGACTTAGAAACTTTGTTAGCAGGCTATAAAATGCTTCCCGGAATAAGCCCCCTTGACTAGAAGTAGGAGCATAAGAAGCTAAGAGTGTTTAATTAGACCTGTACCCCAAGCCCTGCTGAGGCGCCCTGAGTCTAGTAGAGCAGGTAAATTGGGCTCCAGCGTGGCAAACTTTGCTGTCTAGCTTTTAAATATAAATATGGGTATTATTTGGAATATAACAATATTTTGAAGTTGTGTTTATTTAGAATACAAATGTAAAGTACAGGGATATTCAGGGACCTGTAAGATGGCTCAGTAGGTGAAGGCCCTTGCATGCCAGGCCTGGCAACCGACGTCTGATCCATGAATACACATAGTGGAAGGAGGGAACTGCCTCCAGCACGCTGTCCTCGGGCCTCCACCAGGACAATCCCCACTCCTCTGCATACACACAATACATACAACACAAAGATTCTGTTTCCTGTTGGAATCTGTGGGTAGAGTCTCTGCACTATATTGGAACTTGTGACGGGTTGGATGGTAACAGATACAGCTTGTTTGTTCCTTAGATGGTAACAATGACTCTTCTTTGGGGCCATGGGTGTTATTTTATAGGTTGTCATAAAACAGACGGCTGAATGTGATGGCGAAATAGAAAATCTGAAACAGATGTTAAATAATTATTCAGCTGAGTTCTCCCCGGAACATGTGTCACGAGAGCAAGTTGCTGACCTGCCTTCATTACAGGTAGGTCTGGTTCACTCATCTGTCCGTTCATCCGGAGACTCTGGCTTTAGCCGTGGGGTCTAGAATCTTTGGTCGTACGACGGTGGTATGCCTGACATCTGTCTTACAACGGGAGCTATTTTCTTTCCATTCTTATTTCAGGAAATGGTGGTTCTGTGGTGTCATCCATATGCCTTTATGACCCCTAAACTTTAGATCTAGTCCTAGAAACTAAGCAGGCCACCACTTCTAAACCCTGGGGTGGGGCTTCTAAGGTGCCCACACTCTCAGCCGGGTGCATCTTGGTTTGCATTTTCTCTGTGTCCAAGGAGCTGAGGAGGTTTGGATCCCCTGGCCTAGTGTATTGGAGTAGGAGTCGGGCTGGCTGGACTACAGGGGTAATGAAACTCTGGCCATGGTTATAATGAGGGATCTTAGATAGCAGGCTGTAGTTTTAGTGCTATAAAGCTCTCTGGGTAGGGCCTTTCCGGTCTTTGGTTTTATATTGGCATATCAGGATTGAAACAGTGCGATAGAGTCCAAGGGCAAGAGCTGTTTTTCCTGCCATCCAATGGGCATGTGCAGGCAGTTAATGTGGTTCTCAAGACAAGGCTTTGTCGTCCGCCAACTGGGAGACCGAGGGCAACTTGTTTAAAAGTTAAGAGGCTCCAAGTGACACAGCCCATTACTGCTGAATCAGTAATCCAGGCTGAGAGTGAGTGACTCAGTAGGATGGGGGTACCTGTACCATCCACCTGTACTTTGTGTACTGTGGTACTATGCCTGTAGCGTACCGCCTGCACTACAGGACCGTTTGCCAGTCGGGTAAGGGGCTAGAGATTTAAACACATAAAGAGACACATACAGAGACACGAGTCATCCTTGAAACAAGAATGCCCCCTTTGTTGTGCTCAGGGCAACTTATATAGGACTCTGGCCATGCCCCAGCTCTCAGGTCTTTTAGCTGCAGACCCATCAGAAACCACTCCCCTGCCATCAGGGTTTCATGCTCAGAGCAGCTGCAAACACAGGAAAACAAGTTGTTTCATTCAGAGCAGCTACAAGCATAGGAAAAAACAAGTTGTTTACAGGAAATTCAGGGTCTGGGTATCCACAGTCCCCAACAGGTACCATGTTTCTTCAAACACCTCAGAACTCAGTACTTCAAAGAGCTTTTGTTGTGTAAATAAAAATAAAGGAAATCACACATAGGACAAGTCTTTGGGGCACATCACACAACACAGGCACATGGCCTACGTGAGCCCTGGTGGACCGAGGAGACAGGGAGAGCACCTGGCTGGCAACATTAGGACAGAAGGGACAAATAGAACTGACCCAAGAAAAAGTAGAGGTCTTTCTTAGCGCTTCCAGATGATTTGCTGTAACTGTGATACTCATGAGATGGACCAACTACAGTGATTTTCTCAAGAGCGTAAAGCTGATCTATCTTTTGGGGGTGATGGTGGCAGACAGGGTCTCACTGTTGTAGAACAGGATGGCCTCCAATTCACAAAGATCTGCCTGCCTTCTTGAGTGCTGGGATGAAACACATGAACTACATGGTTTCATGGGTGTTTTGTTGTTGTTTTTTTTTTGGGGGGGGGGGTTCGAGACAGGTTTTCTCTGTAGCTTTGGAGCCTGTCCTGGTGGAACTAGCTCTTATATACAAGGTTGGCCTAGAACTCACAGGGATACACCTGCCTCTACCTTGAGTGCTAGGATTAAAGGCGAGCGCCACCACTGCCCAGCTATTATTGTTGTTTTTTTTTTAACACTACACTGTAACTCAACAAACAGGAAGTAGGGCTAACTGTGAGTGGGATCTGAGGCCTTGTCAGGGTGGTCTTCATTTTCTTACTTTGGTCCCTCCCCTCTGTGCTCTGTGACTGTGCTGTGTCTCCTAACCACAGGTGATATTATCATGCCGCACTGGGTCGTTTAAAGAACACTGCCTTAGTCACGTGTCACTTCCAAAGTCCCTGTTTCCACAGTCAGTGTGTATCATCTGCTTCTTGAGAGAACTCGACTCCCATTGAAGCACATACGCTTATCAGCTCTTATTTCATGTAAAAGTAATGTTCTGTGAGGAAAAGCTCACAGCATACACATTCCCTAGTACTTTTCAGTCATTGTACCTGGGACACAGCACAATGGCTTACACATACCTCCCATTTTGTCACCCTAATGTTAAAGGTGTGCTTTCAGGTGTGCAATGTGGGGACTGACCACGGGGCATCGCCTATGCTAGGCAAGCACTACTACTACTACGGGCCCCCAACATGTATGTCTTCATCAAGGACGTTTTAAAATGAGATTGGCAAGCTTTTCCTACCCTAATTGGTGCCACCTACCTCAATTCATAAAAGATGCCACCATTCCTTTTGTGCCCTCAGTATAAGTGCCAACACGGTGAAAATGGTCAGTAACATTTAAGCAACATGATGATTTTAACGTCGGGAGCTGTGGTTCTCAGCTTTGGACACCACTAGTAGCTCCCAGGGGGCTATGGATACCGCTGTGCAGATGGTGGCTTGGTGCCTGTCTGTGCCTACATAAACCAGGTCGCTGTTTCCCTGAGTTTATTCTAAGGGCTGTGGTATTGCTTTTGCGGGGGGCATCTTCAGCTGATATGTGACATTCATTAAAAGTGGAACGTGAACCATAGTTAGCTCAGAGTTAACTCTGCCAGGAGGGAACTTTCCCTGCAGGTAGAAGAAGGGCATTAGTTCAGCCATGCATGCCAGAGCCCATGAGTCATAGGAAAGCATGGGTTTGGCTCTGTCACTCACTAGCTGCAACATGACAGAAATTGCCTTCTTGCTCTAGACTTCAGAACTCTCTCTTATGTGTAGTGATATGTTATTGTGTGTGTGTGTGTGTGTGTGTGTGTGTGTGTGTGTGTGTGTGCGTGCATATGCATCCGCGCGTGTAAAATTTGATGATTTGGGGGATAGCGAGGTAACTTGGTTGGTGACTGTGCTTGTGAGCCTGGTTTCAATCCCCAGATCCCACATGAAAACAAAACAAAACAACAAAGACCAATGTTGTAGCATGTGCTTGTAATAGAAGCCTGAAAAGGCAGAGGCAGGGAGATTCCTGGACCCTGTTGGCCAGTCAATCTAACTTACTTGTTGGGTTCTAGCCAGTAAGACTCTGTTTCAAAAAATAGGATTGATAGACTGGGTGTGGTGGCTCACAGCTTTAATCCCAGCATGCCAAAGGGAGGAAGACAGATCTCTGAGTTTGAGACTTGCCTGGTCTACATAGTGAGTTAGCCAGTTACATAGTAAGATCCTGGGGGTTGTCTGTTTTTGTTCTTGTTTGTTGTTTGTTTGTTTTTAAGGATGAATGATTCTGAGGTTGACTTGGCACATAGGTGCACATGTATCCATGGACATACATCCATACACAATTTAATGATTTAATGAATATTGAAAGCAGAGTTTAGGGGAGATGTCTTAGAAGTGTGTGTGTGTGTGTGTGTGTGTGTGTGTGTGTGTGTGTGTGTGTGTGAGAGAGAGAGAGAGAGAGAGAGAGAGAGAGAGAGAGAGAGAGATGGAATTAATGATAACACACATGCTAAGCAAGCAAGCGCTCTGCCACTGGAGCTACACCCCAGGCAGGGAGAAATTATGAATGACTGCAAGGTTTCTGAAAAGGAGCTCAGGCGAAGGGTGCTGGAGGGTCAGAATAGCCATCACCCACAATTCCTACTAAATCCAGGATTCTATAATTCCATAATCCTGATAGGCAGACAGTGGGCTTTTCTGTATCTAGGGAAACTTACTTGTACATATTAATAATGGTTCGTGAAGTAATGTTATATAGCTTGGAATCATCTGTCCATCCATCATTCCCAGAGTAAATGTCACTGCAAATAAGTTACCATCTTTTAATTGATTAATTTTTTTTGGATGCTTAGAATGTAGACAAAGTAAACAAATGAGTAGTATCAAAGACTCTTCAAAGATAATGAAAAATTAGGTGTCTAATTTTATTTTGTCTTGGGGCTTTTCAAATGCTAGTCTTAAGACTCTCCTGTATCTGCAATACTCTGTGTGCAAAGTGGGATGTATGTGTTCATCAAAGTGCTGGCTTGTGGGTTTTGGCCTGGGGATTCTGGTTCTGTGAGTCCTGTGGTTAGCTACTATGGCACAGGCTCCCTGCCCTGGCTACACATCAGTCACCTGTGGGCCTTGTTACAAGCTCTGCAGCCCCCAGAGCCTCTCCTGCTTTGCCAGGCCTGTGAGGAGTTAAGGAACCCTACGGGTTAAACATCCTACACAGGTGCTTCCGCCGTGCCAGCCAGGGAGAAGAACCATACTGTACCAGGAAGTAGCTGCTGGGTTTACAAAGCCCAAGTAGCCTCAGACCCCGGCAGTAAGTATCCTTTGTCCTAAAGGACACTGGCTCCTGGGAGCATCCAGAAGTCTCCAGTTTCCCTCAAATGATGCCCACAACTCTTTCTGTACAGGGAGAGGTGGAAGGGTTGGAGGAGCAGATTCTGAATCTCAACCAGAAGAAGACAGACCTGCTGGTGGGCTTGAAGGCGGCTGTACTGAACCTTCACGAGCACCTGAAGCCAGAGCAGCAAGAAGGAGGAGAGGGAGATGAGCTGCCCACAGAAGAGGGCGGGGTCACCGAGCAGGGTGTTTCCGGCAGGAAGGTAGGTGTGGCTTTTGCTTAGGGCTGGTCTCACATTCCAGGGGAGAGTGAATGGGTAACTTTCCACTGGAGCCACCTGCGGCATCGCCGCCCACAGTAAAGGAATTTTTTAAGTGAAAATACTCCACTCGAGGTCGTTTACTAGTGAGCTCGGATCCTCAGGGCATGTCTGCCCTGGACCCTACCCAACATTCTTACATCTGAGCTCACCTGAAGATAACGCTTATGAAATTCCACACACCTGTGGGAGGGCATCACTTCTGAAGCATCTGCCTCAGACTAGTCGCCCCATGGCAGACTCAAACGTGGTTCAGCATGGGAGACCATTCTGAGTCTGCATCCAGGAACTACACTCCAGTTGTTTGGGGGTGGGGCCGTGGGGATCATGCAAATGAAAGGGATTCCACAGGCAAGATGTTTGGCTGGGAGAACCGAAAGGCACAAGGCCCAGGGACTTTGGGCGTGGGTGGACATTTGGGACAATGCATAAAGATTTAGATACTTAAAAATGCAAGCAGGCCAGGATGCGATGCTAGTCTGCAGCCTGCCTACAGGCGCTCTTGTGCTGTGCCTTTTAGCTGACCAGAACAAGCTCCATGTCCTTCCTGCCCGTGGTCAAGGAGGAGGCAGAAGAAAGCTCCGTGAAGAGTGAAGTAAGGAAAACCCTTTTTTTCCTGTTTTTTTAAAAAAGGATTTATTTTATTAATTTTTATATTATCTGCCAGGGTTTGTGGGGTGTGTGTGTCTTCAGAGACCAGGGGTGCCTGATCCCCTGGAATTGTGTGTGTGTGTGTGAGTGTGTATGTGTGTATACATACCCATGACATGAATAAAGGTGCCTTCAGAGGCCAGGGGATCCCCTGAAACTGGAGTTACAGACCCAAGAATAGGTGCTGGGAATCAAATCAGTCCCTGCAAGAACACTACATACTATTAACTGCCGAGCCATCTCTCTAGCGTCCGGGGAAACAGTCTTCTTGTTAAAACTGGCAAGGACCACATCTCTAAGTGAATGTCAAAGAAGACAACTGAAAACCTAAGACTTTTAAAGTTAATGTTGATTTCTTCAAATTGAGACCGAAGTACTTATTCGATTATTAATATTGCTTGGTTCATCTAAACCCGCTTTGCCATGGGAGAATGGAATAAGTCTAGCTCAGAGGTGCTTGTTTGTTTAAAAGAGTCCTCATTTATGTTCACACTGCTGAATGCTCCTCTGGAACTTGGCGAGAATGAGATCTGGTGTGGTTTTTAGCAGATAGTTGTTTTGCATTGTCTGAGATTTGTTTTTGTTTTAGAGTGGTATTGTCAAGAATATGAGCTGTGTTTGCAGCTAATATAGTTGATCCTTACTGCTTCGTTGTGAGTGATTGAAAAAGACTTAACCTTGGCACCAGTTTCCATTTCAAAACTCAAAACCCAGTGTTGCTCCTCCTACGCTCAAAGAAGAAGCTAGCAGTAGTTTATAGGACTTAGGTATGACCACAAGACAGTCCTTGCTCATTTCGTAGATGATTTCATGGCTCCATTGTCACACGGGGCAGACCTTTTGTCCTGCCGAGTGTCACTAGTATCTGGTGTAATGAGTTGGTGGGAAGGACAACAGTTTACTTTGTACTCTAACCACCAGACAGCTTCAACTTCACGGTCTAATTATATCCTTTTGTGGTGGAGAAACTGCAAGCCTGGAAGAAGACCCAGGGCCCAAGCGAAGAAGACACATATGTGTTTTCATTTCGGGTGTTTAAAAGCTTCGGAGCTGATACACGCAGAGAATTTGTCTTTGACAACATCGAAAATTACATGTTCATCCAATTGCAGGAGAGCTCCTGACAAGAAAAATAAAATGACCCCATTTAAGCTTACAGTTACAAAAACAGATCAAATTTTGATTAATCCCCTTTGTGGGACGTGAGCTTATTACTCTTTAATAAAGAAAACTGTGGATTGTGTTAGGCTCAATAGAAGCATCCACATTTGGAGACATGATTTAGTTCAGGAATTATATGGAGCACAGGGTAGGAGGAGAACAGGGCCCGTGGCAAAGTTGCCCAGTAGGTGGAGTCTTGTTTGAAGGAGCTGAGTAGCGCTCTGGTGATGAAAAGGAAATATTTCCCTTTGCTGACCGATTGGCCACTGTCTTAGGATGGACATGGGAGGGCAGAGCCACCGTCTGCATCCTGGGCTCTTCCGTGGAAGCATAGCAAGGACCTGGAGGAGGATGGGGCATCCTCAACCTCCGCCACCATTGTGCAGGTAACTGGGGGAGTCACCCTGGGGGTTGTCATAGCTCTTTAATGCCTGAGCTCTCTCCCCAAGATCCTCTTTATTCACCTGGCCCTCAGCATCTCCAAGTCTTCATTCACAGAGGCCCGTACGAAGACTAAAAATAAGAGATAGCAAATCAGAGGATTTGTTTGAAAAAATGGTTAGATCAGGAAAAGCTTCTGTTATGTTTTTTTTGACAAAATTATACATGCTTAGGATACAGAGCATGATGCTTTGAAATATGGCTGGATTGTGAAATGGCTAAATCAAATTCATTTATATATGCATTACCTTACATATTTATCGTGAGTTTATTGAAATACAATGATTTTAAAGAGTGAATACTGTTGCCTTTCTTGCCTAGTTTTTTGTTGTTTGTTTGTTTTTTTTTTTTTTTGAGACAGGGTCCTATACACACATGGTTGACATAATCTCACACAGGTATATACACATAAATATAATAATATAATAAGGCAAATAAGCCCTCTTAAAAACACTACAGCCAAAAGACTTTCAAAGATGCATTCACAGTGAACTAACCGATGTACCCGGCTTCCCTAGCAAGCAGGCAAACTGTAAGTGAGCAGCCGAGGAAGAGGGGATTCCTGGCAGCAGGAGCTGATTTTGTTTTCTCCACAGGAGGCAGATGGGAGAATTAGCACCTGTGACTCTTCCATGGCGCATATTATTGCACCAGACTCGGGAAGCACTGAGCCAGGCCCAGAACCTTCCCCGAGGCTCAGCGAAACTGCAAAGGTAAGACCTTGCCTGTCACCTGCAAGCTGGCTGCTCAGGTACCCAGATCGGCACCCACGGTTGCCCACTTGTTGTCTGACTTCTGCAATGCTTTGTGTGTTGAGCCCCCTGCGAAGGCCAGCGTCCTCACGTCTGCTGTCCTATCCCATTGCGATTTTACCGTCTTTTATTTACATTTCCCACTTGCTCATCGATTGTCAGCCTGAGGTAGTTGTTGAGTTAATGACTAAGTGTTTAATCTGTGCGCACAACACATAGAGGCGGTGAAAATGGAGACTAATGCGTATTGATCAAGGGATTGTTGAGAAAAGGCATTTATGCTCTTTGTTGCTTAACCATGAGATTCTAAGAGGCAAGTTAATACCTACCTTGTGTTTACAAAGGGGGATCAGATTCAGAGGGTAAACTACAGGAACTACAGAAGCGAGTAAGGAGTTGCCCCAGAACATTCCCTTCCAACTTCCTAATTTGAAACCCACCGCAGTTCTCAAGAAAGGTCCCCGCAGGCCACTGTTTCTAGGCTGGACCTGCTGGTTGAGTTGAGTGGACCTGAAGCTCCAAGGATCTTACTACATAGCTCCAGTTCTTTATGTCTCCTGATTTAGAGTCTTGAGTGTTTAACTGGATGGCTGTCAACTGTGAATTAAATGCTTCTGTTTTCTTCTTAACACAGCTTTTGTGGGGTCATTGGTTGGGTTGGTTGGTTGGTTGGTTGGTTGGTTGGTTGGTTGGTTGATTTCTTGGTTGGTTGCTTGCTTGCTTCTTGGTTGGTTGGTTGATTGGCTAGTTGATTGGTTGGTTGGATTCTTGGTTTGTCAGTTGGATGGTTGGTTGGTTTCTTGGTTGGTCAGTTTCCTGGTATTTGGTTTCTTGTTTGATGATTTCTTGGTTGGTTTCTTGGTTTCTTGGTTGGTTGGTTGGAGGTCAGTCGGTTGTTTGGTGAGTTGGTTGGATTCTTGGTTGGTTGATTGGTTGGTTTCTTGGTTGGTTGCATAGTTTTTGGTTTTTTGGTTTTTTATTGTTTTTTAGATCAGCTCACTGTATTTCAGACTGACCTTGGATATGCTGTATTTCTGACTTAAGGTCCCCAGTGCTAGAGTTGCAGGCTTATACCCCCATACCCAGATCATGATAGTTTCTTGGAAAAGAGAAAAATCTGTTAAATGTCACCTCTGGCCACTGCCGAAACAGCTCTTTGGTGATTCCTAAGCTCTTCTTTTTCCTGCCTGGAACCATTTCCATCTTGTTTGCATCCCCTCCTCAGGAGAGGGTCGCCATAGAGATGGCAGCCCATGTCATTGGTCATGTATCAGCCTCAATCTCTTATTTTAGAAGTTAAGAGCTTTGACCAGGTGAAAATTACAGTATTCTTAAGAAAATTTTGAGTCATTTCTTATCCATGTTTCATGAAAATAACTATTTGATACAGAAATATATGACTCTAAGTCTTGTGTTAGATCTTTGTGTATGCTGTTAGGCATTGTAGTAAAGGCCGTTACTGCAGTTACGAGATGTGTGGAAGATGTGCAGGCATTTTTGGACTTGCACATATTAATATTTGAAATATTAAGGATATGTTTAAAGAAGATTTTGCCATGAAATGCAGCCATAGTCAGAAAATTAAACTTGAGATTGAAGTGAAGTCCTTTCCTGTAGGTCAAAACTTTTGAGCTTCCACTCAAGACTCTTTTATGCCTGAGGTTTTACTCAACCTAGGTGCACAGGTGTATAGAATAGGTAAAACATCGGTTATTTACCGATATTAACTCGCAAATGTATTTTAAAACAGTTCTTTGAAGGTGAAGGAGATGGCTCAGTGGGTAAGAGCTCCTGCTGAGGAAGCACAGGTTTCTGAGTTTGAGTCCCCAACACCAACACAAAAAGCCAGATGTGGCTATACACGCTTATAACACTGGCTCTGGGGCTAGAAACAAGAGGATAGCTGGGACTGCTATCTTCAGCTTAGCTCCTACTCCAGTGAGAGACCCTGCCTTAAGGGAATGAGGTGGAGAGTGATAAAACGGGACACACAACGCTCCTCCTCTGGCCTCTACATATACATGTATGTGCGCATGCACACTAAAATTTTTTTATATTTATTTATTATGTATACAATATTCTGTCTGTGTGTATGCCTGCAGGCCAGAAGAGAGCACCAGACCCCATTACAGATGGTAGTGAGCCACCATGTGGTTGTTGGGAATTGAACTCAGGACCTTTGGAAGAGCAGGCAATGCTCTTAACCTCTGAGCCATCTCTCCAGCCGCACACTAAAATTTAAAAAAAGAAAAATCCCCACAATTTTTTTGGTATACATATGGTTTTACCATTAATAAAATATGAAAGCAAATTTTCATGCTAGTGAGATTTACATACTTGATTATTGTTACATAAACAATGCATCTTGAGCTGGACTGTGCAGGATGCAGCGCATCTTCACACTTTCTAGAGTTTATATTTTATTTCATCATAGTCGATGCTGAGGGCTGGTATGTAGCTCGTTTGGTGGGATACTTGTTTAGTGTATAAAGCCCTGACTTTGATTCCATCACTTCATAAAACCTTCATGTTGGCATACACTGTAATTTCAGCACTTGGGAGGCAAAGGCAGGAGGATCAGGTGTTCAAGGTCATTCTCAGCTACAAAGTAAGTTTAAGGCCAACCTGAGTTACAGGAGACTGTTTTGAAAAAAAAAAATAGAGTCTAAAGAGATGGCATAGTTGGTAAAAGTGCTTACTTGTGCAAGCATGAGGACCTGAGTTCAAATCCTCATCAACCATATTTTTCTTTTTAAGGCATGGCTTACATACCTAAACCCCAACATTGGGAGTTAGGAATAGGCAGAATCAGCCAGCATAGCCAAAATGGCAAGTTTCGATCGGGAGACCCTGTCTCAAGGCAATAAGCCAGAGAGTAGTAGAGAAGATGCCTAGCATCTTGTACTCTCCTGTGTGCATATGCGTGGGCTAGCACACCTGCACACATATGCAGGTACAACACACACACACACACACACATTAGAAGATAAGAATGGCATTGGAATTTTGATTCCTGGTTTCCATGGGGGCATTTATCATAAGTGATTTGGATTTTGTCAAAAACCTTTTCCGAATCTATGAAGATGATTATGAGGTTTCTATTTTTTTTAAATCTGTTCGTGTGGTTTGTTATGTTTCTTGATTTATGTATTTGAGCCATCTCTGCGTCTCTGAAATGAAGCAAACTTGCTCACAGTAACTGATAGTTCTGATGTGTTCTTGAATTTAATTTGCAAGTTTTCTGTACCCTTGTTCATTACGGAAATTTGTCTGGAATTTTCTTTTGGTTGTTGCTGTTATTTCTGTCTGTTTTAGTACCCGGGTCATACTAGCTTCATAAGAAGATCTTGGTGGCATTCCTTGTGTTTCTGGTTTTGGGTTCATTTGCTAAGCATTGATATTAGTTCTTCTTTAAAGGTCTGATAGAAAGCACCAAAGTCATCTGCCCAGGAGTCTTCAATTGGGAGACTTTTGTTTTTACTGCTTTCGTCTCATGTCCTGTTATATATCTGTTCAAATTTCTATCTCATGTTGGTTTAAATTTGATAGATTATATCCATCAAGAAATTTGTTTATTTATTTTAGATTTTCCAATCCAGTGGACTATAAATTTTTAAAGGTATTTTCTAATGATTTTCTGAATTTCATTGGTATCTTTTGTAATCTCGGTTTCTCTCGCTCTGATTTGGCTAAGATTTTTGTCAGTTTTGTTTAAAACTTTTCAAAGAGCCAACCTTTTGATGCTGGAGAGATGGTATAGCACTGTCCTTCCAGAGAACCTAAGTTCAGTTCCCAGCACCCGTGTTGGACAGCTCACAACCACCTGTAACTTGAGCTCCAGTGAGATCTAACACTTGTGATCTCTTTGGGTACTGGCATACAAATGTACATGCCCACACAGAGACTTGCACACATATACACAGGTATAGCATTAA
Source organism: Microtus pennsylvanicus (assembly GCF_037038515.1). NCBI lineage: Eukaryota > Metazoa > Chordata > Mammalia > Rodentia > Cricetidae > Microtus > Microtus pennsylvanicus. The sequence goes on along the minus strand of NC_134592.1, from coordinate 39,338,858 downwards.
TTCTTCATATTGCTCTTGCTTATTTCCATTTCATTAATTTCTGGACTGGTCTTACATTTCTTTGGGGAGAGGGCAGTTAAAGGTAGCCTGAGATAAGTTGATTAGCCCTGGACCTCGGCATTCCAATTTCTAATCAAATGGTCTTTGCAAACACAGCTTCTCTCCAGGAGTTCTGGTTCACAAACCATTATGTTGGTATAAGAGCAGAAAACTTGGTATAGTAACAATAAGGAATTTATACCATTCAGTGGCATTGAGTCTGTGCCAAGGCGTTTGGGGGGCATTTGTTGGTGTTGCGTATGGTGACGTCATGTACACTGTAATGTGCATGTTGTGTGTTCCAGAATCAAGGCTTCAGTGAGATCACCTGATGTGAGCTGGACATATGTATTCTAAGTTGCATATTTGGAAACCAGAGGACAGTCTTTGAGAGTTGGGTCCTGCCTTCCACCTTGTTTGGGTTTTGTTTTGTTGGTTTAAAGCCAGGGGAGCCATGCTTTATTGATGGGTAGAGAAGTGTTCTAGGTGGCAGGAATGGTGCGGCTTCAGCCTTGTTGAATCTAGTCTCTCTTAGCCATTAGCTTCCTGACAGCCTTACTGACTTGCCTCCACCTCTCCCTAGGAGTGAGCGCTGGGAATACAGATTCATGCTGCTGCACCAGCTTTTTAGGTGGGGCTTAGGGGTCATTCAGGTCATCAGGCTTTTAAGGCGATCATTTGTACCCACGGAGCCATCTCCCTAGCCTCATTTAATGTTTGATTTTTTTATTGTTGTTGTTTTATGTTTGATTTTTTTTGGTAGTTCTGTGTTCAGAAACCTTTTATGTTGCCGGATTTTTCATACCATATACATTCGTTTGTGGGACTTCACTGAGGATCACAACCTGTACATTATGGTCACTTTAGATCAGTGACGTACCAGAGCAGATGTCTAACTTGGATGCTGTAGAGTTTGTGAAACCGTGGGGAGAGACAGATTTGTACATTGCAAAGTGCAATGAAATCAGCGATTGCATTATGGTTCTACTTAGGTGTTGGCTCCGGCAGTTTAAATAGACTCAAAGCAAAGCTTGTGTTTCCTCATCTGTACTTGGGAACAGAGGATTTGTGGTGTGAGATAAGGATCTGGTTTTGGCATCATGTCCATTGATTAGAAATAATACCAATAAAAGACAGGAATCATTCATTATCAGAGAGCCTACAGAATTCTTATCTGGTAGCAAACACTTGTGGCAACATTTTTTGGCACCAAAATGCAATATATGAAACATTCACTGAAATAATTTCTTTCTCCGGGGTTTAGGACTAGCAAATGAGCCAGGGTTGCTGTTTCAAATAATTACTGAGGACTCCTTAATATATTTTCTGCTGCCCGTAATAGGTTTCTGCTCCAACTCAGTAAAGCCATGATTGAAAGAGTATAGCAACGGGTCGATTTGAGCAAAGCAACTCTCAGGGCTGGAGAAGCTGCTCCCACAAACAAAAGCAGGGAGATTATATAGGTTATAGGCCAGGAGATGATGACGTGTCTGTCTGCCACAAGCTGGGTATGGTCAAAAACTTAAATGCTGGGGCGGGGCAGGGGGTACGACTGTGACTTGGGTGGCTGGCAACTTCAGGGGTGGAAGCTGCAACAGCCTCCAAGAATGCGTAACTGGGCTTTTTGGCACCTTTTCTTTGTTCGGAGACTCTGGGTGGTTGGGGCTTTGAGAAGGAGACTGGAATGGAATTTTCTGGATAATGCAGGGGCCAGAGCCCTGTGACCTTGTGCTAGTGACCCACCTGCCCTTCTCAGATATACTTCGGTGGGATGGGAGGCTATGAACTGATTGCCGTCCCTCTGCTCAGGGTTCAGATCTTAAAGTGCGACCTTAGGGGATGCTTCTACATGAGAATCCCGAGGCCACTTCCAGCTCTTCTGAGGTTGCCTGTAATTGTTTTTTTTTTCCTTCTGCCCCCCCCCTTTGGACTCTGTTCAGGTTTAAATAAAGGCCACCCACCTTGCTCACTTCCTCAGTAAGTAAGGTAGTCGGAAACAGAACAGCTTATACTGCAGCTTAAAGTTTCGGCCTGCCAGAGGTGGTCAAATAAAATTTTGAGTTAATTAAGAGGAGGATAGTTTTTACAGGTTCACCCGTTGGTATTAACAGACGATGCCAGCAAAAAAGGAGATCTCATTGTCTTTGCCACTAAGGTATAGTCATACCCCAAAACCTGGAAATAGCGAATCAGTTATTTATGTAACTGATCAGTTATATAAGCAGGCTAGAAACTGATGTCTGACAGTCATTCCCACAGATTTTTACCTTAACAAAGACCACTGAAGCCCGGAGCAGGGATGGGCCTGGTGTAGGAGGCTCAGGGAAAATACTGGGAGAAAAAGAAGGCATCCTTCAGAAGGTAATCATTGAAGGAAGCTATAAATATAGGTAGACGGAGGCAGAGAAAATCTGTTGGTTTTATTTGTTGTGTTGTTGTTGTTTGGGGGATTTAGGGGTGCTGGGGATCAAACATGGGGCCTCTCACATGCCAGGCAAATCCTACCACTGAGGATGCCCCCAAACCTAAGAAATAGCATTTTACTAGAAAAGAACAAACCCATGTAAAGTTAGCAGTGAGTCAGGAAAATTATGACCCCTCCAAGGTTACACTTTGGAGGAAGGAAGTTATGTTTGTGAGCAGCTCCTGTTGAAATTCTGTCATTTGTCCCAAATTATGCTTTATTAGATAGATGCTAACAAGTTGGCACACAATCTTCAGTGGGAAATGTTGCGATTGGTTTTAATTCTAGTTAGCACAGAATGTATGGAGACAGAGTGCTTTTTACAGATCAGAATGCAAATCTGTATTCCTGAAGGGATTTCTCTAGAAGGGCCAATGTCCTTGAGCATTCTGGGAGAGGGTAGGAAGAGGGTAGGTCCCGCAGTGTCAGGCAAGTCTGCCATGCTAAAATCATCCTTACCTCCACACTGAAACTAACAAATACATCTGGGAGAAAGTTTGCTCTGTATTGGTAAGAAATCCAGTTGTTTCAATACACAAGAGGATATATCACGCTTGTATTCAAACTTCACATGAACGCGGTCCGTTCTTTGCGAGTCTAGGAAAGCAAAAACCATTTTAGGGATTTCTCTCTGGGGGGAGGGAGAAAATGTACGTTACTCCACCAAGTTCAATACCGGACCCAAGCTGATTTGAATAGAGAGAAGTTTAGATGGCTAAAGAAAAACAAAAACCGACTCTTGCTGCTTGGGAGGATGTCACAGTTGTGTGGCAGGTTGCAGTATTTTATTAGCCCTGCTGCCATGTTTGTTTTTGTTGTGGTGGTTGGGTTATTGTTTTTGCTTCTGGGGTCTTTTGATTGTTTGTTTATTTCTATTTGCACGGGGTCCACAGCAGTGTGAGCCTTGCTTCATCATCAGGTGTCATACAACTTTAAGCCCTGGTCAGTTCCCTGAGGTGTTTGGGACACACACCCTCACACACACTCTCTCATCTGCCTCCCGGGGATTGCCACTCTCCACCTCTGTGCCCGGGAATACTGTACCTGTGTACATGCAGACTGGCTGCCTGGAAACCTGGCCCGGCAGGTCACGTGGCAGTTGCTATGAGTGTGGAGGTGCATTTTTCTTTTCTTTCTTCCTCCTCCTTGTCCTTATTTTGTTCCGTTTAATGGGAGGGAAAAGGATTGCAGGTTCCCAGGTCTTTCCAAGCCCCAGAGTAAAAGCCTTGGATTCCTGGCTTCTCACTGCTGGATTACCTTTGGCTTCATTTTAGGGTGCCACACCTCCCATTGAGGCTTCACCTCTGGACTTTCCTCACGAGCAAGGTGCGTTTGAAGCCACCGTGGAGAGAAGTAGGCCTCAGCCGGCAGAAGTCCTCCATGTCTGCAAGACCCAAGTGGCCGAGCTGGAGCTGTGGCTGCAACAAGCCAACGTGGCGTTTGAGCCGGAAACATTAGACCCAGACATGCAGCAGGTGGTGGAGCAGGAGCTGGCTGGGTGCCAGGTAAGCCGGTCAGGCAGGAGGTTAGGGTTTGCCTAGTCACCCATCTCCTGCCAAGATGGGGCAGATTGCTCTTAAAGTGACAGTATGTGTCTCCCATGCCTCTGAACCTCACATTTATTTTGGCCTCAGCTCGTAGTTTTCACCGTTGAGTCTTTGAAATTCTTAATGTAGTCAGTCCCTTTGAGGGGACAGACGTGAGTAACAGCCCGGAATCCAGAATCCAAAACCAGCCCCGCCGTAGTAACTGTGAGCGTGGACCAGTTTGCTTTTCCACCTTATTTTTCCCCTCCAGCAGAGTAGGTTAGGACACAGAATTCTTCTGAGGATTGGATGAGATGAGCTCACGGTGTCTGGTATTAAACCGTGCTCGACATTTGCTGTCGTTTTTATCTACATCGCAAGGGTTGCGTATGACTAATTAGCTCATCAGAACGAAAGTGAACGTCATAATGTGCAAGATTTTCAAAGACCCGCCTAAGAGAGCTTTGCGGACGGGCGTGTCAGCCCCATGTGCTCCTGGCTGGGGAGGAGTGAGAACATCAACTTCCTTGTCTGAAGTCACCCTGAGGATAGCTCGCCAACTCAGTCCAAAGGCTGGGCTCTCTGTCTCTCCAGGGAGGGGCTGGGATGACGACACCTCAGCAGTGTGGCTGCTGTCACAACAACAGAGCTTTGCTGGCTGCTTACGGTGGCCTCTCGCCAGGCTGTGTCCAGCAGACCAGCCTCCGCCTCCTACCAGGGATGGAGACATCTCCCTCCTGTCTCAGTGTCCCTCAGGCACTGGCCCTGCCACCAGAAGCTCCTCCTACAAGAACCTGTCCTGGGGTTGGGGTAGCCCAGCCACCTCCCTTTCATCAACCTGGAACTACTTGCAAGGGGGGGGAGGTGACGGGGCTGGGGATAATTCTGTTAGTCAGCTGTAATAGTTGGTCTACCCAGACACTGGCTTTCTGGTTGACCTCCCTGGTGATGAAGTTAAGCACAGCAACAGATCAGAGCTGCACTAAGTTGTACCTCAAGTGTCCCCAAGCTCCATAAGGATTGCTATCAACCAGATAGACCTCATGCCCATGGCTTGGTCACCACCAGAATGCCCATCCTCTTGCTATTTTGCACCCATTTTGAAGAGTGGAGGACACTGCAAAGACATGCCCACCAGGTGGCAGTAGCACCCAATAAGGTTGCTGTGGGCAGACATGGGGGAATGTGACTCTACCATCAAGTTCTTCATAGACACTAAAGGTGGAGGTGGGGAGAGTGGATTTCCAGATTCCTTAGGCATCTGTCTACATGATGTCCCAGGACAATGGAGATCCTGGATCCAGAGGGCAGCAGAGGCATTTTATAAACTTGTCTTACGGTGTATCTAACAGATGGAAGATATAGCTTTCAGGCTCTCAATGGCTGAAAATGTGCTTTGTTTGAACTACATTTAAAGGTTATATAAAAATTTGGGTTTGGCAGTGGTGGCCTTTGAACCTTTTCAGCCAGTAGGTGGGTTGCTTGCTCAGCACACATGAAGTCCTGTGTTCAACCTGAGCACAGTATGAACCCGTGTGCCGTGCACCTATGATCTCAGTAATCAGAACAGAAACAGGAAGGTCAGGAGTTCATGGTCATCCTTGGCTACACAGTGTATTTGTGGCCAGCCTCGGCTACTCCATCCCCTGTCTCAAAACAAACGCATAAAATAGGTGAATTCAAACAGCAATTTTGTTACTCTTTTGTTCACATTTGTAAAAGTTACAGACCTCCCAAGGAGACTAGAAAATCTGATCCTCTGCTATCTGGTAGTTTTGTCTGATTGAATCAACAATTTGGAAGGTCACTTGGAAGAATATAAAATGTTCTTTTCCTTTGATTTAATAATGCCTCTAAAATAAAACAAATCAAAAGAAAAACCAAGGTCTCACCATGTAGTCCCGGCTAACCTAGGGCTGTTTTGCAGAGCAGGCTAACCTGGGACTCCCAGAGATCTGCCTGCCTCTGTCTCCCAAGTGCTTATTCAGAAAAATAAATATAAAAAAGAAGGAAGGAAAGTGGGGAGTAGATAAAAATAGAAAAATAATTATATCATTTTTGTTGTTTTTATTGCACTATACATTTTTATCAGCTCCCTTCTTCCCTTTTCCCCTTCTACCCTGTCCCATAACTCCCATGCTCCCAGGAGATCTTGTCTTAGGGAAAAAAAAGAAAGAAAGAATATATTTGCTGGCCTGTAGTTCATGTCTTTGATCTCACTACTCAGAGGCAAAGACAGGTGGATCTCTAAGCTCAAGGCCAAACTGGTCTACAAAGTGAATTCCAGGTCAACCAAGACTACTCAGTGAAACCCTATATCAAAAATAGGAAAGAAAGAAAGAAAAGATTGTGCCTCAAAAAATTTGGGCTGGAGAGGTGGTTCAGCAGTTAAGAGCACTAGCTGTTCTTCCAGGGAGCCTGGGTTTGATTCCCAGCACCACGTGGTGGCTCACAACCATCTGTAACTCCAGTCTCAAGGGATCCGATTCCCCCTTCTGGCCTTGGAGGGTGCTGCATAGTACACAGATCCACATGCAGGCAAAACACCCATACACATAAAAAATAATAATAATACAATTTAAAAGAAATCTTCAAGGTGGTAGCAGAATTAAGACAGCATTAATTAGTAAATGGGAGATCTGGAAACAGCTTGAGTAAAGCAGAACAGCCGGAGGCTAAGCGAGTCACAGAATATCAGTTTACAGCTGTTGAAATGGTTGCTGGGGAGCCTCAGCCATAAACACATCAAATATTTGCCTAATTCCACTGCACGGGTAAACGAGCCAGCGGACAGTTGTGGTTGCCTTTGTGAAAGGCCACCATTGAGGTTCTGAAAAAGCCACGGGGATGCAGTCAGTAGCTTTCTGGAGTAGAGGGCTGACAAGATACATTACTGGATAATCTGTTTGGAGGTAGAGTGTTTCTTGAACAGAACGTGGTCTTAGTCCCAGGTTGGGTTTTATGCCATTGGCCTTGGTGCTAGAATGTGGGGTGTGCACAGGGCTGCTGACCCTGTGCCCGGCCAGTTGCCATGGTTGCATAGACGCCTGAGCTTTGAGAGAGTGTAGAGTCTGTTGAGGAGGAATGCAAAGAGCCTGACTATTTGGAAATGCACTTTCTGCAGCCGATTTCTTTTTAGACTCGTGTAGATCAGTTGGTTGTATCAGTCACTAAGCATTTTAAGTTCCAAATTACTTCTGTGTTCTTTTGATCTTTTGGAGGTTCGATTGGCTTGAGGACGAGGAAGAAATAAGCAAGGGGAAGAACCTTCAAATAAGTGTGTGGAATTCTTTGAGTTCTCTGTTTGACACTTGGGCTACAACAGAAAAGATTAGAAAGATGGGGGAAACATTCAGGGTTTTCCTCTTAATCTCATGCTTGTATAGTCTACATGATCTTAAGCCCAAAGCACATGGATTAAGGCAAAAATACACGGAGTTAATTGACTGATTCCTCACAATAAATTTAGAAAGTAAATTCTGCCGTTTTCTCCATTCTAAAGATTACCTGAGGGTACACAGGTAGGGATCCTGGATGAACGTGGCTTCTGTGTGGCCAGACTATTGAGCATCTGTGTTGTCAGCCAGCAGGAAGCACTGGGCGTCATAATCCGTAGTGTTTTTAGGGGTGACTACAGGGTTGCTTAGTGCAACATCTTCCATCAGGGTTGATTTAGTCACACCCCTTCTTTTCAGCATAGAATCATGTCAAAATTTGTGTTTCTCCAAGGTTCCTTCCGTCTAGTTTCTGGGACTTCTTTTATATTCTGAGGCAAAGAAAGCAAATCTCACTCATTTTGGAGACTAATACTTGTTAGATGCCGACGTTACGGGTTGGCCGTGTGCTCAGCTGTAGGCAGCATGCTACGTATGCACAGGGCCCCTGGTTCAATCCCTACCCCACCCCCTGAAACCCACTGTGGATAATTCGGTGATGTTCTCTCTTAGGCAATGCTGACGGAGATTGAGCACAAGGTGGTGTCTCTGTTAGATACCTGCAAAGACCAGGGCGTGGGAGACTGCGGAGCCACTCAGCAAGAGGCCGAAGCCCTTTCCTGGAAACTCAAGACTGTGAAGTGCAACTTGGAAAAGGTCCAGATGATGCTTCAGGAGAAGCACAGCGAGGACCAGGTAAGCATGGAGCTGCGTGGACATCCTAGAGCCTGCTGGCAGTACTCTGGGTGGAGGTGGCAGTGCAGACACACCATCCACGTTAAAGAGTCACGGATGTTTTAAAAGGAGCGAAAGGAGAGGACGCACGGACTTCTGGGATCGCACTTTCATTCCACTGTGCAGGTTTCCAGGCCTAGGGGTGCCTGTTGGTGGCTGCAGGTTGACTTGAGCAGATTCAACGAGGCTGAGGATTCTATTGATTTTGAGCTTTGATGTAGAAATTTTTTTTTTTTTTTTTTTTGGTTTTTCGAGACAGGGTTTCTCTGTGGCTTTGGAGCCTGTCCTGGAACTAGCTCTGTAGACCAGGCTGGTCTCGAACTCACAGAGATCCGCCTGCCTCTGCCTCCCGAGTGCTGGGATTAAAGGCATGCGCCACCACCGCCCGGCTTAGAAAAATTTTTCATAAGGAAGAACGTATTTAAAAGGAATTTTGGGGGCCAGCAATATGCCTTTGGGGGTCAAAGAGGTTGTCCTGCATCCCTGATGACCTGAGTTCAACACCCTGAATCTATGATAGAAGGAAAAAGCCAACTTCCACAAGTTGTCACCTGTTTACCACAGCACGCACGCGCGCGCGCGCACACACACGCACACACACACACACACACACACAGAGAGAATAATAAATAGATTTAATTTTTCAATAAAATAAAATGAAGGAATTTTGTGACTCTAAATGAACATGAAGCCATTGTAGAAAACATATAAATATATGTAGATAAGATAAACATTTTATATATGGACTTTGAATGTAACTCAGTTGTTAGAGTGCTTGCATGCATGAAGACCTGGGTTCAATCCCTGCCGCAGCGGGCAGTCCTGGCACAGGGTAGGTGGAAGCAGGAAGATCAGAAATTCAGGGTCCTCCTTGGTAATATATCAAGTTAGAGAACACTGTGTCAAAAAAAAATCAAAATAAATTGATGGTGCACACCTTTAATTCCAGCACTCAGGAGACAGGTGGATCTGTCTCTGTGAGTTCAAGGCCATCCTGGTCCACATAACAAGTTCCAAGCCAACCAAAGCTACATAATGAGACCCTGACTCCAAATAAATAAACCAACAAATAGATATAATATCATAAAATAAAGATTTACTTCATAAAGACAAAAATCTGTTTCCAGGGCACTTTTGTTACTCATTTAGAAATATATATTTATACTGCCCAGACTATCATATAGTTCAAGTATCCTCATGACATCTAAAGCATCTTAGAAATGGATCTCACAGTAGAAGATTTGCATGAAAGCTTATGAGTGATTTCACTGGGGACTGAGATTCATAGGAATGAAGGTGGCCCTGGGTACATGGGCTATGTGGTTTCTCTGTCATGCCGAAGTTTTTGTCTTTTAAAAATATGTAGCTGGGGGCTGGAGAGATGGCTCAGAGGTTGAGAGCATTGCCTGCTCTTCCAAAGGTCCTGAGTTCAATTCCCAGCAACCACATGGTGGCTCACAACCATCCTTAATGCCCTCTTCTGGGCATACACACAGACAGAATATTGTATACATAATAAATAAATAAATTTAAAAAAAAAATATGTAGCTGGGAGGTGGTGGTTCATGCCTGTAATCCCAGCACTCGGGAGGCAGAGGCAGGTGGATCACTGTGAGTTAGAAGCCAGCCTGGTCTACAAAGTAAGTTCCAGGACAGCTAGGGATACTTATATAAGAGAACTTTAATTTATAAACATAATACTGCCCCTTTAGGTTTTTTGGGTTTTTTTTTTTGTTCATTTTGCTTTGTTCCTTAAAAAAGATAAATTTCCTGACTTTTGTAAATTCCTTAGGCAAATTAGATTGAGTACGTAAGACAATTATCTCACTAAATGTAGTAGTCTCAGAAGTTGATATGAAATAAGCGCATTGAATTATAGTAAATAACAGTGCTGCTATTTACTCTGTGTTGGTAGCTCAGATCACTGCGTCTTTTAAAATCAGTCTGCCATCATGGAACATGTATATGTTGGTTTGTGTGTTGGTTTTCCAGCATCCCACCACTGTGAAGCAACCATCAGAGTCCCACACCGTCTTCCAGCCAGTCAGCTTTCCTGAGTTTGAATCCGTCATAACTGAAAGGCCACAGTTCAGCAAACAGAAGGACGTTCCCCAGACACAGGTAACTCCTGTTCTCTCAGCTGGAGGGATGGGAACTAAACTTTCTGGTTGGTGTTTCTCTTTGGACTAAAGCCCGAGCTACCATTGGAGGGCTGCATTATGACTGAAGTATGGGTGCTGGGGCCTGCAGGGTCTGCACAGTAAGCTATTCCACTGGGGATAGAGCCTTGATCCTTCATTAGGTTACCCCCCTTTCCCCTCCCCCCTCCCCTCCTCCTCCTCCTCCTCCTCCTCCTCCTTCCTCTCTCTCTCTCTCTCTCTCTCTCTCTCTCTCTCTCTCTCTCTCTCTCTCTCTCTCTCTCTCTCTTCTTCAAGACAGGGTTTCTCTGTGTAGCTTTGGAGCCTTTCCTGGCACTAGCTCTGTAGACCAGGCTGGTCTCGAACTCACAGAGATCCTCCTGCCTCTGCCTCCCAAGTGCTGGGATTAAAGGCGTGCACCACCACCTCCTGGCAGTTTGCATCTTAAACCAAGTGACCACCGTCAGGGCAAGCTTAGCTCTTTATTGACTGCTCTGCTTTGATTGTTGACTCAAAGCATGTTCATTGGTAATTTTTTCATGTGCATCCAATATAGTTTAAATAACATTTGGCTCTTAAGTGATTATTTTATAGTTTTGTTTATTTACTGTCTCTTTGGGGTTTGTTGTTTGTTTGCAATGCTGGGTTTGAAACCCAGGACCTAGCACACGTGAGGCCAAAGCTCCCTCGGTGAGCCACAGACACAGCTCCTAACTGAGTTTTGGGGGCATAGATGGTAACAAGAATAAGCAAACAGAAAAGAAAAGTGGTAATGACTTGAGGTGATATAAACTAGATGATTTCAACAGAAGACATTCAGGGTGCTAATTGAAAAATTAGATCAGTTAAACCATTTGAATTGTGTCCACTTACAGGTTCTGGCGTTAAAACCATTGGAACAGAAAGATTTAATTAAGTTCACAGAATTCAATGCCAAGAAAACATGGCTGCAGTATTGCCAACAGGATAAAGATGAAAATCAGGAATCAGCTCCGAGGTAAAGCATTTTTCAAATTCTTTAATTATTTTAATGTGTGTGGGTGTTTGGCCTGCCTGTATGTCTGTGCACCATTGCCTGTCTGGTGCCAGAAGAGAGTGTTTGATGCCCTGGAAATGGAGTTACAGACAATTGTGAGCCAGGATTGAACCTGGGTCCTCTGGAAGAGCAGCCAGTGCTCCTAACCACTGAACCATCTCTCCAGCGTGAGACAAAGCATTTCTAAGTATGATGGGCATCCGTTAGATGTATTTTTGCATTTTTCTCTCTTATATTTATGAGGCAAGGTTTGGTGTAACCCAGTGTGGTCTCAAACTTGCACTAGGGCTTTCTAATCCTGCCCCACCCTGAATACTGAGATTACAGGTGTGCACTCCCACGCCTGGCTTGTGTGATGCTGGTGCTCAAACCTAGGGCACTGTGCCTACTAGAGTCACTCTACCAGCTGAGTGAGAGCCCCTGCCCCAGAAAAAGGAAATTTAGGGGCTGGAGAGATGGTTCAGAGGTTAAGAGCATTGCCTGCTCTTCCAAAGGTCCTGAGTTCAATTCCCAGCAACCACATGGTGGCTCACAACCATCTGTAATGGGGTCTGGTGCCCTCCTCTGGCCTGTGGGCATACACACAGACAGAATATTGTATACATAATAAATAAATAAGTAAATATTTTTTTTAAAAAAAAGGAAATTTAGGTTCATTCACTCTGTGTGCTTGCGCGTTTTACCTTTGTGTATGTGTGTGTGTGCCGCTTGTGAGCCTGGTGTCCATAGGAGTCAGCAGAGGCCCTCAGATCCCCAGGAACTGAACTTAGGATGGTTGTGAGCTACCCTGGGAACTGAACCTGGGTCCTCTGCAAGAGCAGCAAGTTGGTTAAGTTGGTCTTAACCAACTCTCCAGCCTCCCAGCTGTAGTGATAAGGAGTAGCGGGCTATGTTCCTGGCACCCGGCTGCCCGCACTGCTAGCTAATGCCCCAAAATAATTACACGGAAACTGTATTCTTTTGAACACTGCCTGGCCCATTAGTTCCAGCCTCTTATTGGCTAGCTCTTACATATTGATCTAACCCATTTCTAATATTCTGTGTGGCACCACGAGCTGGCTTACCAGGAAAGATCTTAACCTGCATCTGTCTGGAGTGGGAGAATCATGGCGACTCCCTGAATCTGCTTCTTTCTCCCAGCATTCTGTTCTGTCTACTCCGCCTATCTAAATTCTACCCTATCAGAGGGCCAAGCAGTTTTCTTTATTAGTTAACCAATGAAAGCAACAGATAAGATACAAGACCCACCTCCATCACCCAGCCACTTTTGGATATTTAGTATTGGAAGAATTGTTTATTTTAAAATCTGACATGAAACATTGTGTAAAGGTAATCTGAGATATATGTGTGTGTGTTTCAATTCTTTTCACACTTTTTTTTTCTCCTCTTCACAAGCGGCAAGGTTCCTGACCCTGGAAATGCGGCTCCAGGTTCAGCCTTGTCACCCCAGGGCCAAAGTGGTGACAAGTGGCTGTACCTTCACCATGAACTAACTTCAAGACCAAATCCCCCAGGACCTCCGCCGGTGGAGCCTCAGGTCTGTGTGCTTCTCTCTCTCGGGAACCCAGTGAGGACTCATCTAGAAACCTGTGTTCTCTGCACGATGTGCCCGTTTGTTTTCAGAAGGCAGAGGAACCCTGTGGCTTCTTCCCCGGCCCGACCCTCCCTTTCTGTTCCTGTAGCCCCTGCTCCCTAGTCATGGAGCTCACTATGCTGCTTATTTTCTTCTCTGCCTACACATTCGTGGGCATGTTTCTGGAACAGAACAGTTAAGGAAGGACAGGTGATTGACTCACGGTGTAAGAAGGTCATCGTGAGGGGGACGGCACAGCCGCTGAAGCAGCTCCCTCTACAGTGGCTGGCTCACATGGCTTGTTCACATCTTGGTGGATCAGGAGGAGAACCGGGACCAAAGCAGGGCCATGCTGTTACCCTCAAAGCCCATCCCCAGTGGCCCACATCCACCCGAAAGACCTCACATCTCAAAGGTCACCTTCCACAGCAGTGCCAGCAGCCCACAAGGGACACTTCAAATTTAAGCTGTAATGCTCTGTGTTCACCATTAGAAGGTCAGAGAAGAAAATCCGTGTCTGCTTGGTTCACATTTGAGTGCCTAGCATAGCACCTATGGCAATCTGGCGTTTTAGTTACTATCTGTTGAATGAATAGCATGTACTAAGTTTTACAAAACACCTATAGAATGGTGTGTACATGCTATTCATGCATCAGAAGATTCTGTAGAACCTATCACATGCCAGCCTGTGCCAATGGCACATTTTGTTGATGTTGAGTTCTCCCCAAACCAGGAACAAGTGAGAGTGGCCTGGCTTGGCTGCTCCCAGCCACCAGGTTTTGTTTTGTTTTTATAATTTATTTAACTTTATTTCATGTGTATTGGTGTGAAGGTGTCAGATCCCCTAGAATTGGAGTTACAGACAGTCGTGAGCTGCCATGTTGGGCTGAGAACTGAACCCATATCCTCTGGAAGAGCAGTCAGTGCTCTTAACCACTGAGCCATCTCTCCAGCTACCAGGTTTTATCTAGTCAGCTACGCACTTACTTGGCCTGGGCAAAGGTCCTCAGTGAGTTCTAATTTCCAGTCTAATGGGAATGTATTTCATGCTCAGAACCTTATTTGACCATTTGGAGTTGAATTAGCCTCCTAGGTAGGGTTTTGTCTGAATTTCTCCTTACTAATCACACTTAAAACATATGTATATAAGTGTCTTTTAAAGTCCTATCCATCTTTTCCCTGGAGAGTCTTCTACCACCACAACCTGGTTGTTTGTTTGTTTTGTTGTGTTTCGTTTCATTTTTAAGTTTGTCAGCAAGTTGAGGCTTTCATGCATGCATGCAATGGATTCTGACCATATTTACCCAAACTTCTCTGATATACACCCCTACTCCCTTCTTTTATGCCATGTTTTATATAGCCCATGGACTGTAATTTGTGATGCCCATGTCCTTATCGGTATAGGACCATCCAACAGAGCACGAACCCTCATGGACTTCGCCCCATCCACTCTGGCACGCCATTGATGTTATAAAATATTTTATTCAATTTGAGAATAAATTGAGGAGTGTTCATACTCACTCTTCCTCCTGAACATGGTTCAGTTCTAACGCTGACTTGCCCTTTCAATAATAAGTCAGATGTGGATCTATCCCTAGTTGTGACTGACTTTTAGGGGTTTTCTGGGGGCGGGGTAGCAGGGGTTTGAGACAGGGTCTCTCTGTGTTGTCCTGGTACTCACTCTGTAGACAAAGCTGACTTTGAACTCAGAGATCCACCCACCTCTGCCTTCAGAATATTGGAACTAAAGGTGCTCACCACCTCCGCCCAGCTTTTTCCTAATTGTGATTTGTATCTCATTGTAAGAGTTGGCTATACAAGGAGCCAACTAATAAACAAACTAGTACATAATAAATAGACTAGTTAAAAAACTGGCTAAGTAGCCGGGCAGTAGTGGCTCACACCTTTAGTCCCAGTTTTCCAGAGGCAGATCTCCAAGTTCAAGGCCAGCCTGGTCTACAGATTGAGTTCCAAGACAGCCAAAGCTACACCGAGAAACCCTGTCTTGAAATAATGAGGGGAGGGAGGGACTGGCTAAGTTTGTGGTTTGAATAACCTATTAAGTTGAAAGATTAAATTGAGAATGCAGCTCAGTGGTTGAGCCACTTGCCTAGCATATAGAAGACCCTGGGTTCTGTCCCTAGAACTGCAAAAAATATTAAATAAACACATACATCTATAAATTTCTGGCTTTATTAATTCCTCTAATTATGCTTTCTCCCTCATATTAGTAGCTAAACGGATCCTTGGTTTTTCCTGTAGTGACAGGATACATACAGAAGCTTGCTGAGGAGGGGGTACCCGGGAGGCCTGCGCGCTGAGGCATGCTCATTGCGTTTACATTAGCTCCAGCAGCGGCTCAGGCTATAACTAATTAGGTTTCTCTCTTCCGGACAGGTGGCCACAAATACGAGCACGCTGCCCAGTGTGAGTGTGTATAACTTCAGATGCCCTACGGCCGACGAGCTGCACACTTACACCACCCAGCTCGAAGATCTCCGCCTAGAAGCAAACCGCCTTCAGACCCAGGTAGAAATTACACACTGTGAATTTTTCTCATGGCAGTAACATTTTGCAGAAAGAAAGACAGGAGGTCATCATCACACATCTCCTTCACTGTGCAGTTAATAGAGTCAGAACGGAATGAGTCTCGGGATTAGAAATGGAATTTTTCTTGCTTGCCGACTTGGGTGGTTTGTGTCATGCTGGGAGTTGAATCGAGGACTTCCCGTGCTCCAGGCAAATGCCGTCTCACTGAGCTCCGTGCCCAGCCCTCTGCCAGCTCTGGTGAATTTTGCAGTGGCTACCCAAAGCAATATACAAAGACTTCTGAATGTGAGCCCAGGATCAACAAGGGGTGTGTGTAAAGGGGGTGGTGATTGCTTAGTGAGGTCTCCAGAGTGCCCTGGGATGGGAAGGATGGAGAAGGAGCAGGCAAGGTTTCCAACCTTGTGTGAGCTTAACTCTGACAGGTGTGCTGGGTGGTGGTAGGTATCCTCAGCTAAGACAGCAAGGAAATGAAGCACACATGAGAGTGAATGGCAGCAGGCTGGTTCGGTGGCCTAATGACTTAGGGGCCGTGGCTTACTCCCCAGAGGTCATTAATCAGGAACTCAAGGCAAAGAAAAAGTTGGTTCCAATAACTTGAGCTAAGATGGGGCTCTGGCTCTCCAGCTTACCAGCATATGGAGGCTCAGCCCCGGGGCCCCTTGGAAATACCCCCTCTAAGTGGCCTCAGTTTTCAGCCAGCCCATAGCTGACACTCCTGAGTCCTCCTTACACCACCATCTCTATCTTTAAGAGATCTCTTCCTAACTAACCCCTCGGACGTCCCCCTTATAAGTATACTTCTCTTCGCCATGCCTAATTAACCGCTGTCCCTCCAGGAAAGTGAGGAAGAGCAGCAGGCGAGGTAGCTGATACCTACTATGCCGGCTCTCGGGAGACAGAAGCAAGAGGTTTGCGAGTTTGAGTTCAGGCTGAGCTGATCACAGCTTGAACATAGCAAGGCCCTGCCTCAAACATGTGGAGGCAGGGAGCTGTAGGAGAAGGTTTGCAGCTTCACCTGGATGCCCCTCGCCTAGTGGTTCATCTTTTAATTCCACTCAGTACTTGGTTGCCTCATATTCTCAAGCTTGTTTTTCTTAGTGTCAAGGGAAGAAAAAAAATCTTCGTTTTATTTATTTATTGTACAGTATAATTCACAGAGTAGGTAGATTAGTTTATCGGTTAATAAAACACTAATTAATTGGTCATCTAGCAAGCATTAGTTGAAACAGTTTATCATAAGCTTTTCTGAACGTAAACCTGAAGAGATGAGTCAGTGGTTGAGAGTCCTGCTCTTTCAGAGGACTGGCATTTGGTTCTCAGCCACCATTATCTGGTGGCTTACAACCTCTTGTAACTGCTTTCATGGGCACCTACACCCCCATGCATACACCCTCACACAGACACACACACATGCATAGAATTTTAATATCCAAGAATAAGTCCTCCTTAAAAGCATAGTATAAATTGCATATGCTAATGGAAATGTGGAAAACACATGTTCAGGAAGACAAGGAATCTTAACAGTTTTTTTTTTCGTGATTTAGGAAAGTATGACAGAAGAAACATACATCAATTTGGATAAAAGATTGTTTGAACTCTTTCTGGGCCTCAGTCGCTGCCTGGGCAGTGTGGAGGAGCTGCTGCAGAGACCTGAGCTGCTCAGGGAGGATGCAGCTGCCCAGCAGGCGCTCTTTGAGGTATTGTACTCCTAAGGCACCTGTGTCCTTCTTTCTGCCTGGCGGCGGTACTTCAGGCCAGAGCTCACTGCCTGTCTTCCTTTCCCTCCATCTTGCAGAAACTGGCTCTGGAGCTGAAGAAGCTTTATCTAGCTCTGGGCGACAAGAAGGATGCTCTTCTGAAAGCTGTGACGTGGCACGGCAGGGACACCACGCTGCTACCTGAATGTTTCGATGCTCTGAAAGTCAGTCTGGAGCATGCCCAGGAGAAAGCTGCCTGGAGGAGTTCATCCCTGAAGGCTGGCCTCGACCACAGCTGCAGCTATCAGGTGTGACTCTGAGCCCATGGCTGACTCTGGGGAGCCCAGACCCTCAGTGGCCATCAGTTCTTATAGGAAGTGCTGAGGGAGATGACGCCTTTGCTCTTGGTGGGAGGAGACTACTTGAAAATGAGGCCCCTTCCAAAGGTGTGGGTGTCAAGATGATCGAGCATGATGTTTCTTTTCTTGTATTACATTTGCTTCTTAGAGATTGTCATGGAGAGTGGTTTTATTTAACTTTCTAGGCCAGAAGGATAGGTTACTATTTTTGACGATTCCATTAAAGTCCAGGGCTTCGATAGATTGTTAAGGGAGGGTCTGGAGGCAGGCGAGCTGGGAAACTGCTACAGCTGCACAAAGAAAAACAAATAAAACAACACCACTTAATGAAGGAATCTGGCCCATAAAAAGCAAGCCTAAGGGCTTGGGGAGATGGCTTCATGGATTAGAGAGCTTGCTATAAAAACAAGAGGACCTAGGTTCAAATCCCCAATAGCCATGTAAAAGCCAGGCATGGCCATACATGCCTGTAACCTCAGTACAGGAGGCAGAGAGTGGTGGATACTGGGAACTGGGTGGCCAGCCTAGACAGCAGTGAGCTTCTGGTTCAGGGGGAGACCCTGTGTTGATGGTGATGACGATGATAATGACAATGATGATGATGTCGTTGATGATACTGATGGCGATAATGATGATGTGAAGAATGACAGAAGAAAATCCCTTCTTGGCCTCTGCATGCACACTGGTGCACATATACCATGCACACATACAAAACCCAACAAGACAAACCAACCAACTCTGAATCTAGGAAGCTTCTAGAATCAAATAAAACAGACGTAAGGGGGGGGGGAGAACATGCCAGCACCCGGTGTTGGGTGCAATCAGCCAAACTCAGGACAAATGGATTATGTTTTCTTACATATATGAATCCAAGAAACAAAAAAGAATAAGGGAGCCAGCCAGCTGAAAGAGATGCTGTCCTGGCTTGCATTCTGCTCCTATGATAAACACCACAGACTCTCTTGTGACACAAAGACCTTAATGGTATTCCAATTGAACACCAAAAGGAAAATTATAAACAATTACAGAAGTCTGCACCCCATCTGGATCATTAATCATTTGAAGGAATTAGTATTGATCCTGGGGCGGGGGAGATCGTACTGTTTTTAGCAAGAGGGGGTGTTATCCTTTTATCAACATTGGGAGTACTGATGAAATGACTTGATGTCTGCTATGTGCTTCAAGATAATCTGAAGGGAAGGGAAGTTTGGGCTAGCTGAGTGAGATCCAGGGGCAGGCTGAGCTCAGAGATGGAATGTGTGGGTGACTCTTTCTATTCATGTTGAAGTTTTTCAAGAAAATTTCAATTTAATAAAAAGGGGAGGAAGGTCTAAATGAGATTTCTCCATTTCCTATGTGTACCTTTTTCATATGCAGAATGAAATAAAGCGATTATACAATCAACTCATTAAGAAGAAAATGGCTTTACAGCAGTCTTTGAACGCGATCAGTGGACAGAGTATTGGCGAACAGCTTCAGGTAACCAATCAAAACAGTTCAAATGAAGCTGACCTCAGACCAGAGAGTCTTGGGCATCAGCTGCTTGTCCAAAGCATACCCCTTGGCAAGTGTTATGAAGGTTAAGCGGTCATTCAGATGAGAACAATTTATGTTGACCTTCGAGTGCAAGGCTCATGTAGGACTCCATGAAGCATAATATTTTAAAGTAATAGTTCATTTTCCCCTGTCAATGGGAAAAAGTTAAGACTGTCTACAGTTGTCAAAGGTGTTGGTAAAGAGGCCCTTACCTCGTCCACTGGAACCCTGATTAGTCCAGTTTCGAGGGGCCAGTTGACTTATATAAGGGTTTTAAGGATAAGTGCTCTTCCGTTCAGCAACAGCGTCCCTTCATTTACTGAGCTAATATTGAAAACCCACCATGTTCCATTGCTTCTCTAAGATCTGGATGTGTGTTCTCCCTGAAGAGGTCAACTAAGATGCTGGGGATGTGACTCTATTGGTAAAATCATTTGGCTATCATTCATGAAGCCCAGGAGTTGATCCCCAGTACTGAATAAACCAAACGTGATGATTACCTGTAATTCCATCCCTGGGGAGGTGGAAGCAAGAGGACCAGAAGTTCAAGGTCATCCTCAGCTATATAGAGAGTTTAAAGCCAGCCTGGGCTTCCTGAGACTAGACAGATAGATAGACTAAAAGAATAGTTGCGTAAAGATAGATCTAGCAGGACTGTTTGGGGATGAACCTGGCCACAGTGCTTGCTATAACACCTGTGCATCTCCCGAAGCCCATTGGATTAAACAGTTGCCTATGACTAAAGCAGCGAGCACCTTAGGATGGGGTGGCATACCATGTCCCTGCTGAGAAGGACCCGGAGAGCTGGGGGTATAGCTTGTGGTAGAACACTTGCCAAGCATGTACAGGCTCTTGGGTTTAATCTCCAGCAACATGGAAAGGGATGATTGGATGTTGTTCTGTTGTTTTTTTAGTTTTCATTTTGAATTTTTGGGGATGGTCTCACTCTTCTACCTGGCTGGTCTTATATTTAGCAAACTCTCCTTCCTTAGTCTCCCTAGTATGAATCACCGTATCCTTGCTAATATTGATGATGATGATGATGATGATGATGATGATGATGATGATGATGATGATTTTGAGACAGGGTATCCCTATGTGGTCCTGGCTGGTCTGGAACTTACTGTTTAGACCAGGCTAGCCTTGACTTCCTAGAGTTCCATCTGTCTAAGCCTCCCAAATGCTGGATGTAAAGGTGTGCACTACCACCCCTGGCCCAAGCTAGTTTTTTGGAAGGTAACTGTGTAGTGGTTTAAGAGGTGTTCAAGAGCTGATGAGCGTTCAGAACACTGAGGTGCAGAGACCATGAATCCCGCACTATGCACATATGCCTCGTTTGCTATGTGCGTAGAATGTGTTGGGAACAAATTCAACCCTGGCACTTCTAGGGAGACTGACAAGAAGAGCTGCATGTTGGTGGAACGGGGTGTCAGGACAGGCCTTTCATTTTCCCCTTGGTTTGTTTCTGTGCTCCCAAGGCACTTCCGTGTGTGCTTCTGTTTTGATGGCTCCGTGTGCTTCCTGATTTAACTATGGTATTTCTCTCCTATCTGATTTCTCACTTAGAAGGCAGATGTGCATACAGCAGAGCTGCAGAACTCGGAGCGGCAAGTCGCCAAACTAAGGAACGAAGGGGAAAGGCTCCGTTTCCCTCATGTTTTACTCCAGGATGTTTACAAGTTGGAGGTGTGTATGGGCAGAAAGCATTCATTCAGCACCGAGGGCGGAAGGGACAAGGCTTGGGTCTTCACCAGGATTTTCAATGTGTTCTTTGTCTGATTTACGTTCTTGGCTGGTTGAAATGCTTGTATACATCTGCTTTCTCTGTTTCAGGATGTTCTTGACAGTATGTGGGGAATCCTGAGAGCCAAATATCTAGAACTCAGCAGCCCATTCCTCTCCCAGAGCCAGCAAGATGCCTTGCTGCAAGGCATGGTGGAGCTCATCAGTATTGGAAAAGAAAAGCTTGCAAGTAGTCCCTTGCAACACGCCAAGAGTAAAGTTGCTTTGCAGGCTCAATTACAAGATCACAAGGTAAGAACCTTTTTGGTGACCTTAACCTCCAGTTGTTCCCAAGTGTGCAGAGGAAATAATTATCCATCATCCTCTTTGATGAAGACATAGCATTCTGCTTACAAGCTCCTTCAGAAGCTTCTCACCTCCGTGGAGCTTTTCGTTGATTGAGAAGGCAAACAGTTTATCAACGAGTCCTTAAGCAAATCTACAATTAAAAGTATCTTCATCCTCTGAGGGCTTCTAATAGGAGATACTGACTTACGGAGGTTAGGAAAGGCCTTCCTGAGAACTGGGATCAAAAGGAAGGCTTATAATCTAATGCTTTAATTAGTCCTCTCATTTTCCATTCATTTCATTATACAAAATTCTCTTGATCTACCCAGCATGGTTGTGCAGACTTTTAATCCCAACACTCGGGAAGTAGAGGCAGGAAGATCTCTGTAAGTTCAAAGCCAGCCTGGCTTACATAGCAAATTCCAGGAGGACTACTTTGTAAGACCCTGTCTTAAAACACAGAGAGACAGACAGACAGACAGAGAGAAAGCATAGTCACCCTCACAGTGGAGTTCAACCTTTTGACATTGTGATCACATTGACATCAGCAAAGCTCATACTCAAGAACCAGGAAATAGAATCAGCCCTCTTCCCGCTAAATCATATGTTTTAAATGAGTTTAGGATTTTATGTTGTGCTGTGTTTGTAGCTATGTCCTGCCTCGTGTGGCCCATGGATTGCAGGTGGGACATGCCAGTGTGCGCTGGCCCCTTGTCTGATACTTTTACAAGCTTTCTATGTAATTGTCCACTTCTAGGGGTAGAAGAGGTTCTTACAATTAAGGGGCCCCTTCAAACAACTAGAGGAAGCAGCCGGGTAAATGGAGTCACTGGGTGAAGAATAGCCTCCTGAAAGAAGTCCAGTCAGCCCCTTAGCAAACTCCCCTCACGTGGCCATTGTATTGAGTCTCAGTGGGCGCTAAGACTGAGGAGCCCCATCTGTTGATGTGGGATGCTCGGGCTCACACGCTGAACATCATTTGAAGACCGTTTGTCTCCTGAGTTATTAACCACCTTCTAACATTCTAAAACTCAAAATAATTAAATCAGAAAGATCATAGCAGAAAAGGAAATTGATTTAACACTAATGGTCGCTGCTTAAAATAGACTATTTGGTGGCAGTTTTACTTAAGGAGAGTGTATCTTTATAATTCGTTAAGATTCCATCTGTTCTTTAGAGTCTCAGGGATTGGACCACTTTAGTTCCTTTCATGTGCCTATGTGTTTGATTCTATGAATGACTGTGTATATATGTTCACTATACATTTGATTCATTCTATGACCTCCTGAGGCTGGGGAATTTTTTTAAAAAAAAAATTAAGCCAAGCTTATTGGCACAGGCCATAACACCATCTGCTTTGGGAAACTGAGGCAGGAGAAGCACAAATATAAGGCCTATCTAAACAGTTTAGTGAGACCTCCCTGAAAATAAACAGTAAAAGAGAACTGTGGGCACCCAGTCATATCTCAGTCATAGAGCCCTTGGCTAGTGTGAGTGAGGCCTTGGGGTCACCGCCCAGTACAGGAGGGAGGCTGGTCAAAGGAACTGGGGTAAACAAATTAAAGTAGCTTGGCTTTTATAATTTTCCCAATTTGGCAATAAATATTAGAAACCTTTTCCATATTTCAGGGATTTTTCCAGAAGCTCGTCGCTGACATGTTGTTGATTCAGACTTATTCAGCCAAAATGTCTCCACCATCGTTGCAAAAGGGCGAGAGATTTGGGGCAGAACAAGAGGCCGAAGTGAGAGCTCTGGGGCAAGAGGCCTGCCTGCGAGGCTCCCAGCTTCAGAGTGTGCTGCAGGTATGTCACATGACCTCTGAGCTGGGCCTCCTGGGTTCCACCCACTGCAGGCATGAGGGCATCCGAGCTGCAGCTCTTGGAGGTGCAACAGAAAGGAAGGCGGAGCTGGGCGGAGCTGTGCCTCCTCCCCACTTTGCGCGAGGTCTGCTGGGACTTGTCATACTGAGAATGGGTAGCGTGGAGGCATGTGACAGCCATGGATGGGATGAAACAGTCCATGGTTCACAGCCTAAGCTCCTTTTAAGAGCTACTGGGCATGCATGTCCTGTCGGGAAAATGCATCCGTGCTAATTCAGCCTCAGTTCAAACAAAAGTCAACCACATATCTAGAGAGTCCTTTTCAGCTTGAAGCTTTCCCCTTAACTCACAAAAACCACCCATAAAGGAAAATTTAAAAGGAAATACCCAACTTTATCATGTTATAAACACAGTATTATTTCCTGGTGACAGTATTTATTTTCTAGTTATGTTGTCCAATTGATGTTAAAGTAATGGTGGTTTTAAAAGGTTTCCTGGACCGAGTGAGTGCTCTACAAGACCAAGTGGCTGATCTTTGAGTAGAAAGGAGAATTGCTAAGGTTGTTTTTCTAAGAGACGATGCTTAATGTCAATAACTTTACCTGCTCAGGAAGCCCGGCCAGTGGGCTACCATGGAAATACGGGGAGGTAGGATGATGCTTTCTGAGCACCACTGATCTAGGGCAAGGCAGCACTAAGGGTAAAGAGATAGTCATGGGAGTGGAGGAGGCAAGGGCCCTCCCCCTACTGCTACCGCCCGTGAGCTCAGGCAGGTGTCAGGTAATTCAGTAAAACAATTGTTCACTAGAATTGGGGACTGCATCAGAGAGGCAAGAATAACCTGATGGAGGCTTCCTCTGTTAAATTTAAAAAAAAAAAAAAAAAGGCGTTTCACAATTAGGTCTTTGCCTCTCCCAGGAAGAACAAGGCTGCCATACATTGTGAGGCCTTCACAGTGGCATTCAGGATAGATAACACCTCCACTTGCTGTGTGTTTCTTTTAATCCCATTGCCCAGCTTCCCAAGGTTAGCATAAAGCTCTAGTGAAGGCAAGAGGCATGCCTTGGTGGTACAACCCTTACCCACTTACGGGGACCCTGGGTTTGATCCAGCGCTACAAGCAAATAAACATATTAATAAAGTACATTAGTATATACAAATACCCGTGGGATTAACTTTTTCTTTTCAAAAACAGTGGGATTGTGTCCCACTGTTTGCAGAGTTCTTCCTGATACCATGTCACCTCTCAGGTGCACCCGGAGTCTACATAGGGCCCACGTTTCCGTTTCTTCTGGTCTCAGTGTTTGTTTTTGGCTTAACGATTGTCTTTCCCTGGAACTGACTCCTGGTGTCTGTTGTCCAGAAATGGGAAGAATTTGATGACAACTACGCATCTCTTGAGAAGGACCTGGAAGTTCTTGTGTCTTCGTTGCCCTCTGTGAGCCTGGTGGAAGAGACGGAAGAAAGATTGCTGGAAAGGATCTCATTGTATCAGGTAACGTGTTTCCTAGTTTACGACAGAACCAGTCTACGGTGCTTTGTGTGCCAGCAAGGCCATTGGGTTTCGATGCTGAATGGTTGACTTGAAACATTTTTATCACACCACCCACTGATAGATGCATCCAGAAGGATGAAGAATCTTCGGCATAAGCATGAATCTGGATTGGGGTGAAGTCTTTGGCTTGGATACTGGCTCTATCCATTACCCATGTGTGACCTTGTCTCTAAGACCTAGCTTCTTTTCATTATTATTATTCTTTGAAAATTTTATAGGTGTATACAGTTCATCTTAATAATTTCCACCTCCTATTCCCTCCTTCCAACTCTCCCCAATTCCTATTATTTCTCCCTTCCAATTTCTTTGATTTGCTTTTTAAATAACCCACTGAGACTAATTAGTCCATGCGGATATGGGGTCCTTCTTGCCAGTGACCAACACCCTAAGAAGCAAACCCCGCCCCCAGCAGCCACTAACTGGCCAATAGCTCCATGGTCGGGGCAGGACCTTGGAAGCCCCTCCCAGCTCCATGCTGAAAAAAATACTTCAGATTTTATTTTATTTTATTTATTTATTTGTGTGTGTGTGTGTGTGTGTGCGCGCGTGCAATGCTTGCAGGGTCCAAAAGAGAACATCATATCTCCTAGATCTGAATTTACAAGCAGTTGTAATCTCTTCCATATGGATACCAGGGACTGAGCTCTGATACGGTGTAAAAGCAGGACCCGCTCTTCTACACTGAGCCATCTCTCCAGCCCCATGCCATAAGTTTTAACTGGCTGGATTTTGAGCAGGTTTTATGCAGGTCATCACAGTGGCTGTGAGTTCGTGTGTGCAGCGGTCCCAGAGGACAGCATGTCATAGACCTCATCCTCCTCCTCCATTTTTTTACGCTCTTCCTGTGCCTACTCCCCAGTGTTCTCTGAGCCTTGGGGTGGGAGTAGCAGTGTCCCATCTATGGCTGAATACTCAGAGTCACTGTTTGTTATTTATTAGTGTAGAAATAAGATGAGAATAGAAAGGATTCTATAAAGCTGAGCTTCTAAATATACTTACAGTATAATTCTGACTGGACATAGCCTAGGAGACACATGAGCTCTGTTACCTGCCTCCAGTATTATAGAAAGTCTTCGGCCTAGGTTTGTTGACACATCTGTAATCCCAGCATTCTGGAGGTTGAAACAAGAGGATTGTGACTTTGAAGACTGCCTGGGATACACAGTGAGATCTCACATGGGGGCGGTAGGAGAGAATGACATTTTCCTGGGGTTGGGACACCGTATTTGTACTTGATATAGATCCACAGTCAGATACATCTGGATCTTTTGGGGTGACGTAGAACATAAGGGAATCTGCTGTCCTCTTCTGGCCTCTGAAGTGACCAGGGATATACATGGTGCACATCCATACATACAAAACATTCATAAATGTAAAATTTATAATTAAAAATGTGTGTGCCACCATGCCTGACAGACCCTTGCTTTTGACCCTGGGACTGGCTGTTTCAGCTAGACTGGATGACCAGTGAGCCTCAGCTGACCGTCTTCCTTTTCCCGCGACTCCAGTGCTGGGGTGGGTGCATTTGCCCACACCTACTTTTATATGGGTGCTAGGGGTTCTCATGTATGCATGACAAACGAGTTTCCTACCCAATCCCTGAAAGCTATTTTCAAAGAAACAATTGTTCTAAGCCTTCAGAACAAATTTTTTGTTCGTTGCTTGAGACAGGGTTTCTCTGTGTAACAGTCCTGGCTGTCCTGGAACTTGCTTTGTAGACCAGGCTGGCCTTGAACTCACTGATAACCATCTGACTGACTCACAGTGCTGGAATTAAAGGAGTGCACCACCACTACCCAGCCTGAACAAATTCTTCATCCTAAAATATATCCCTCAAATTGCACCTCACTGTGGACTTCTCTGGGCCATTCATAGTCCCTTGGAGTCACAGAGGTCCGGGTGTCCACCCAATGTGGTTGTTTGGTGGAGTCTGGGCCATAGAATGAAGACCATAGTTGTGCAGCCCCTGAACAGGGACAAATCTGTCTTCAGAAGCTCTGTGGAGCTCCATCTGGCCAGCATGCCTTTTCTCTCTAGAATAAAGGCATCAAAGCCCTCAGAGGGCTCTAGAGATATAGCTCAGTTAGTCGAGTTCATTGCCTGCCATTCATGAAGCCTGCCCAGGGTTTGATGTCTAGGCATAATAGTGCATGCTGGGTAATCCTAGCACTTGGTGTGGAGACAGGAGGATCATTACATTCAAGGCCAACCTTATCTCCCTTCTCTGAAGGAACAGGTGCTATGTGTTAACTTAGGATGCTATAAATGTGCTGTGTATACACAGACACGTTAATAAACAGCAATAAGGAGCATCTCAGAGATTCTGTGATGGCCAAGTAACTAGTACTTAAGGCTTAGAAAATGACAGTGCATTTTGTAATTGATTTTGAACATTTTATCCTTGCCTATAGCCAGGAAAGGGATAGAAGAGAAAGAGAAATTAAAAAAAGAAAAAGTGACCATTTTTTGATAGGAAAATAGCCAAAGTTCTATTTTGGTAATAATTTTCTTTTAAAGATTAACCAGCCACCAGGTACTTGGCATTAGCTGAACCAAGCTGTGGAGATAATTTCTGTTAGACAGAGTTCTCTTCAGGGGGGTCATTGTATTTGCAGTTTTGAAAGATTTTAGTTTACGTGCGTGTGAAGTTGGCTTAATAATGTGCTGTTTTAATTTATTGGAAAGTTCTTTTCTCCCTCTTAGTCCTCATATCAAAAGCATCTGCAAATGAGTTCCCCCCCTGGTCTGCGTGCCTGGTGAATAATAGATAATTATCTTCGTGTTTATCCCCCTCCCGGCTAAGTTTCCAGCTGTGAGACTCCGCAGCAGGGAACGTGGGCTAACATGGGAGGGATGGCGAATCGCGGTCCCTTAGGAGGGCCGTGCACACCAGGATCTAGAGCCTGAGTTTGTACATCTCATGATGTTCACAGAGACACTGGCAATCCTGGTTTCTAGATTTTATGTAATTTTTGTCTAAAATTTCCTGATTTTTAAGATAATCTTTGTGTCAGCTGAAGGCTCAGCTCAGTGGTTAAGAGCACTAGCTGCTGATGACCTGGGTGCGATTCCCAGCACTTATAGCAGCTCACAATCAGTTGTAACTCACGTTCCAGGGCACCCAATGCCTTCTTCTGGCACCAGGCATATGTATGTGGCGCAGATATGTATGCAGGCAAAGAACCCATACACATAAAATGATAATATTATTATTAAAGAATTTAAAAAGTTAGAAAAATAATCTACATTATGAATCCAAGCCCGTGTGAAACCTGGAGTGGTTGATTGTGCCGATGGTCCCACTACTGAGGAGGCTGAGCCAGAAAGTCCAGATGTTTGGAGCCAGCCTGTAATCTCAGTATTTGGAAGGCTAAGGCGGGTGTATTATAAGCTTGGGCTACTTGGTGAGTTTTCAGGTTTGCTTGGGCTGTATAATAAGACCCTGTGTTACTAAACAGAAAGAAAGAAAGAAAGAAAGAAAGAAAGGAAGGAAGGAAGGAAGGAAGGAAGGAAGGAAGGAAGGAAGGAAGGAAGGAAAGAGAAAAACTAGATCAGCAGATTTTACTTAAGGTTAATTCATTCTATGACTTTTTTTTTTTTTAGCAAATAAAAAGAAACATTGACGGAAAGCACTTGCGGCTCTGCCAGACCTTGAACGAAGGCAAACAGCTGGCGGCATCTGTGAGCTGTCCTGAGCTGGAGGGCCAGATCACCAAGCTAGAAGAGAAGTGGTTGTCCCTCAACAAGAAGATTGACCACGAGCTCCACAGACTACAAACCCTGCTTAAGCATCTCCTCAGGTATGCTGCCTTAGAGATGGGTTGGCCTCGTGTTCTGCTGTAGAGAAAGACTCTAGGAAGACGCTGTAGTCAGCTCAAGGTTGTGTGAGGTCCACCACATCGTACCATGTGAGAAACCCTGTCTTGCAAAACAGAAAAATAAATAAAATAAAAGTTTAAGACCATTTAATAATTTTAGCTCATTGAGTCTTTTGACTTCTTCGGAGGCCATGTTGTGATCGCTTGGAGTTACCTTGAACTATCAGAGGATGATGGAGGGAATAGAAAACATTTCAGCCTCAGACTCATCCCTGCCTCCCAGAGGCTCTAAGCTAATAAACAAGCTGAGAAGCTGCAAGGAAGATGGTGCTCTGTTGCCTGTTTCCATCATTTGAGATAACGCAATAATTATTACAGCGTGCAGCCAACAGCAGTGTGTTGTTGAGCACCATCGGCAAATGCTAGGTTTATTTTCATTGTAAACAAGGACCTGGTGAACATTGATGGCCAAGCTGATCTCTGTCATGGTGGATGGATAGACTTTCTTCCTTCTTGATTATCCCTAATGGAGAGAGTTCTAGAAAATGCTAAGCCCATTGGGCTTGGAGCATGGTATAAAACATGATAGAATTCTCATAAATGTCATGATTTTTTAGTAATAGTGCTAATCGTGGAAATTAACAATAAAGGTAAGAACTATACGCACCGGTGCCTGTCGTCTCCGGAGTGAGTTTCTAATTTCCATTCTTGCTTTGCCCCCCGATAGTTACAGCAGGGATTCGGATGAGCTTACCAGATGGCTGGAATCTTCTCAGCAAACATTGAATTACTGGAAAGAACAGTCCCTCAATGTGTCTCAGGACCTGGATACGATCAGAAGCAACATCGACAGGTTTTTTGTAAGTTGCTTACACTACTGGTCAAAAATAAGTACCAAGAATAAAAATATAGAGGCTGCTGTGATGATCTCTGCTCCTGTTTGTGGGTAAGAGGTCAGGCATGCAAGCAAGATGTGTTCCTAGAGCTATCTGCTACTGTTTAATGGACTAGAGTATTTATGTAAATGTAGAGCTTGCTCAAACCTGGCATGTCTTATTAATAATAAAAAATAGCCAATCCTCAAACTACCTTCCTCTAGGATAATTTCATGGAGTTAACAGGTGTGTGATTTTAAGTTCCTGTGAGAATTCTCTGTTCGTGTTTCAGGTTTTATTATTTTGACCAAGGGAAGTTTTCTTTCATAACAAAATGAACTTACAGATCAAAGATGTAGCTCAGTGATGGAACACTCACCTAATAAGTGTGCAGGCACTGAGGTTCAACCTCCTAATAGAGAAAATTATGCATAGGATCTATATTAATTTGTTAGTACATGTGAAATATTTTCCCTTGGTCTTTACTCTCTTCTGTTTTATAGCTATAGCTACTTACTTTAATATTAAAATATAAGTTTTTTTCAATGCTCTTGAAAGAACCTATACATAGGAAAGACTTCAAATATCTTATTTGAAAATTTATTCCAAGTACTTCATTTAATATGGACTCCACAGATTCTTGCCAAATTGGCCATTGAACATGACTAATCTAACTTCATGAGTATGAGTGGTTTGCCTGCATGTATGGTTGTGCACCGTGTGTGTGTGTGTGTGTGTGTAGACATTTACCATCTTTAGTTTGGTAGTGCAGACAGTTACTCTGACTGTACTTAGGTTTTGAAAATACCCGATCTTAAGAACTGTTTCTTCTAGGAATTTTCCAAGGAAGTTGATGAGAAGTCCTCCCTGAAGTCTGCGGTACTGAGCACTGGGAACCAGCTTCTCCACCTGAAGGAGGCAGACACAGCCACGCTGAGATCGTCTCTGGCACAATTCGAGCAGAAGTGGACAATGCTGATAACCCAGCTTCCAGACATTCAAGAGAAACTTCACCAGGTAAGTGTTTAAAGACACAGTGTTTAAATTAGCATGCACTTGTTAGCTCATAACTCTTAAAATTATCTTTCTGACTCACTCATTTTCTTTGACACTGCCTAGCCCCCAACACACACACATACACACACACGCACACGCACGCATGCATGCACGCGCGCACGCACACACTACTGAATATAGGTCTTAATTACTAGACTCTCCTCCAATGAGGTCTTTCTTACGAGAGAAATCAAGCTTAATTACTTTATTTCTTGGTTGTCTCTGTGCCACTGAGTTGGCTTATATGGATTTTATATTGTTTGGGGGTCGCTTGTTTGAAACTTTAATACTGGGTTTGTCTTCATGGCTAATCTGCATAATCATGTCGCAAGACTGTCTATCAAAGCAGGTGTCTTCCTTAGCGATGCCCTGATCCATCCGGTTAACAGCAGGTAATTAAATGGAAATCGTTCTGCCCTTGCAGCTTCAGATGGAGAAATTGCCTTCTCGCAGCGCCATCTCCGAGATGATCAACTGGATGGACGCCGTGGAGCCTCAGGCTGCAGGCGAGGACGCTGAGCTCTCCCAGCGTTCTGCGGCTCAAGTCAAAAGTCGTCTGCAGAAGCTCAAGGTAATTATACAGCAGGGGCTGAGGCCTTTTCACTGAATACGGGAGCGCGTCACTTAGAGGGGGAAAAGCAGACTCGAGAGACCTGTGAGATAGGATCAAGAGAAACAGGCCTGAAGGAGGCTGGAAGGGAAGGGAGTGGCAATTACTCTAGGGAAGACAATCCAAGTTCTTAATGGACTCCCTGAGCTCATCTTTTCACCCACCACATCAGCACCAAATCCAGCTTGGGTGCCTCCTCACCCCTTCTGGCACCTTCCCCCCCCCCCCACACACATGCTGGGTGCACGCTGCCCCTGCTGTCTGAAATGTCACTACCCGCTTTACACATACTCTGAGCCACGTATGACTTCGGAGGCTCTTCCACCCCGGGTCTCCTTGCCCGGTTAGATGAATCTGCCAGACTTGTCTCTGTGACCCTTTCTCTAGTTCCAGTGCTGTTACCACTGGTTAGCTTCATCCCTGTTTCCTTCCCTGCCTTAACTGAGATTCTCACCTGGAAGAAATACCCCAAGGTTTGGCTTGCAGTGGTCACTAATAAATGTCCCCGAGGAAAAGAAAAGTTTATGTCCTTCCAGATCTGAATTTTGAGATTTCATTAGCATATAACAAGACACAGTCATGTGTGCTAAGGAGTGTGCCAGGCAGGTAAATGAGGAGCCTGGGCGTGGCCTTCAAAGAGCTGGCAGTGATGGAGCTAGTGTCTGGAAGGCAGAAGATGAATCACTTAATGACCAAGAATGAGTGTGGCAGAATTTTTTTTTTCTTCTTTGCAAGATCAGGTCTCACTGTAGCCCTGGGTGACCTAGAACTTGCTTATGTAAACCAGGCTGGCCTCAAATCCTAGAGATCTGTCAGCTTCTATCTCCCAAGAACT
Organism: Microtus pennsylvanicus; assembly: GCF_037038515.1. Classification (NCBI taxonomy): domain Eukaryota; kingdom Metazoa; phylum Chordata; class Mammalia; order Rodentia; family Cricetidae; genus Microtus; species Microtus pennsylvanicus. The sequence continues at coordinate 39,307,131 of NC_134592.1, read as the reverse complement.
AGGATTAAAGGTGTATGTCACCATGTCTGGCCTGATTTGGGTTTTTACCTACCATCGCATCTTAGCTTGAATGCCTGGTAGCATCTTCAAAAGGTCTGCATAAGCTACAGTTACTAGAACATTCTACTTGCTTCCTCCTGGCTGTCTCCATTAGCAGAGCTAGAACTTTCTTGAGTAAAACCCAACAGATTGACAGGCTTGACAGATACATAGTTACCCTTGGTGGGTTTAGGATCAGGGTAGAACTTAAAGCCATGATAGAACAAAATAACCATAGAAGGCCTTTGTCACCAAGGGATAGTACAGCTGCCTAAGTTGGCCAGCTTCCCTATAGGTGTGACAGACCCTTTTGCTTTCTGTCCTGTTGTCAAATGACTCAGAATCTCACATAACTCTCAGGCAACTTCTCACAGGACCACTGTGTCAGACCAGGGACCTGCTAGCCCAGTACAGAGAGCAGCTCCCATTATGTGGTGCAGTTTCCAGTGTGTTCAAAGGGAAGTGAGTCACGCTGTGCCTAAGAATGTGTTGCGGATAAAGCAACCACTCTGACCCCGCGGAAGGTGGGGAAAGTGGGAGGCGCTTCCGACGGTGGGATCGCGCCCCCTAGAGTCCAGCCATATGAGCAATACAGTTTGTGTGATGGCCTTCCACCTGACAATGGTGTTTCATTTTGCTTGTCCGTGTGTTTTAGGAGTTCAGAATGGAGATGGACTACAAGCAATGGATAGTTGACTTCGTTAACCAGTCACTGCTTCAGCTAAGCACCTGCGATGTCGAAAGCAAGCGCTATGAAAGGACCGAGTTTGCCGAGCACCTGGGGGAGATGAACCGCCAGTGGCACCGAGTGCACGGAACCCTGAATAGAAAGGTGCGTCCTGTAGTCACCCTTGGATGATTGAATTCATCCTTGCAAAATACCCCTTGCTGAGAACTGCTAAGCGCTCTTCAGAAAGCTGATCTGCATTCTGAAGCCTCCTAACCGCCCCAGTTGCAGCGCCTGTAAACCCCGCGCTTTAGCGTTTCCCGTGGGTGCACGCAACAGAGGAAGAGAGTGACGCTTGCGGTTCTGTTGAGATTTCCTGGGGAAATAAAGTTGGGCAAGTGAAAAGGAATATGTCAGGCCACCAAAAGGTCAGAGAGTTTGGCATTTTCTGTGGAAACATGTCCAAAGGGACAAAGCAGTCTCATCTTTGAGATGACTGAACAAGAAAAAAGAAATGGCGCGCGGCGGGTTTCCACTGCGCGAGTCATGAAATGTGGAGAAAACTTGTTCATGAGAAAAGTATTTAATATCAATAGTAACAAATACCCCATCTCTTTTCTGTATTAAAATAAAGCACACAAGTGTGTTTATTTAATTAAGATTCCTATTTAAATTTTCAAGTACGTGAATAGATGAACAACTTGATAGTTCTCAAAATCAGAAATTCTGGTTAAGCCAGGCGGTGGTGGCACACTTTTAATCGCAGCATGCAAGAGGCAGAGGCAGGCAGATCTCTGTGAGTTCGAGGCCAGCTTGGTCTACAGAGTGTACGGAACCCTGCAGCCAGAATTGTTCCACGGAGAAGCCCTGTCTCGAAAAGTCAAGAAAATAAAAAAGAAGAAATCTAGTTAATAGATAAACATGGTTGAACACTCCTTTGGGCCACCAGCTCACAAATAATGACACGGAGACTTACTATTAATAATGAAAGCTTGGCCTTCGCTTAGACTTGGTTTTTTTCTATCTCTTAAAACTTAAATTAACCCATTTCTGTTGATCTACATTCTGTCTCGTACTACAGGAAGTGCCAGTACGCACACTTCCTGCTGCTTCTGTGTCTCCGGGTGTCTGTCTCACACCTAGATTCATCTCCTACTCCTTACTGTCTGTCTCCCGGAAGTCCCGCCCACACCTCCTGCCTCGCTATTGGCCGTTAGGCTTTTTATTACACTAATCACAGCACTACACCTTCACGCGGTGTACAAATATCCCACAACAAATAAAAATGGAGATGTATCCATCTTAATCCTCAGACACCCAAAACAAACACTATAGGACATATAGCTAATTAGTTAGCAAAATAAAACCCAAAGCTACACTGTTGGTGTGGGAATGACCTAAAATTTCTTTGAAAAATATTGGGAATGTTTTTAAAAAAAAAAAATCTAAAATTTCATTGGATCCCTTAATCATCCAGTGTAGTTCTTAGACAGTTATTTTAAGTGGATTGATAGTCCTCCCAAAAAGAAGTGTACCAAATGTTCTCAGTATTATTTATACTTGCAAAAATGTACAGGGCCTTAATTTCCAACCTTAGAACAACTGATCAAGTGATACTGTGTCCATCTAAGAAGAGATCTTTTATTTTTTATTTTATGTTTTTTTGAGACAGGGTCTCGCTATATAGATCAGGTTAGCTTTGAACTCCCAGATCTATCAGCTGAGTTCTGAGACTAAAGGCTCACCTGGCTGGGTATGTCTCAACCCGGTGAGCTTGCAGACCAACAGAAGAAGAATAAAACTTTGTATATACCGTGATTACATAATGAAATTGTATTACAAAAAATCAGAACTAGAAAATAACCTGTCTTGTTAAACTGTTGAATTATTTGAGATGTTGATAGCCTATCGATGTCTATCAAGAAACTGCTAAGCAGAGCTGCAAACATGGCTCAATGATTAAAAGCAGTGGCTGCTCTTGGCAGAGGACTCAAGTTCTGTTCCCAGCACCTACATGGTGGCCCACAGCTGTCTATAACTCCAGTCCCAGGGGAATCTGATGACGTCGTCAGACCTCTGCAGGTACCAGACGTACACGGTGCATCTATACATGCAGGCTGAACATCCCTACACATACAATAAGTTAATAAGGCTAAAAAAAATTTTAAAGAAAATAATTGTTAGGCAACTCTAGAGAGTCAGAAGAAGAAAACTTCCTTTAACTATACCAGTGTTAATGAAGGATATAATAAAAAATATTGAAGTTTAGAAACATAATTTTATTTGGCATAGCTACTATGAAACTCCAGAGCAGTTAGCTCTCTCAACAGATTATGTTTTATTTTTTAAAAAAAAATGTGTTTTTGTTTTTCATAGAGAGGAGTTATTTTTTACAAATCTTCATTCCAGAATGACCAATTCATTTTTGTTATGTAAAATATTTAACAACTTTTAGAAGAAACCAAGTTATCTTTTCATTTCAAAAGGATGCAAATCCTGTAGCAAAATAAAATTAACTAACCACATAATGCTATTTACATTTTGTATTAGTTATTCTTCTGTTGCTGGGATAAAATACTATGACCAAGTCAACTTTTATAAGGGAGAGTTTATTTGGGCTTATAGTTCCAGAGAGAGAAGAGCCTATCATGACAGGAAGGCATGGTGACCTGAGCAAGAAACCAAGAGATCACTGGGTTTTGTTTCTTTGTTTGGTTGGTTGGGTTTGTTTGTTTTTTGATTTTTCAAAACAGGTTTTCTCTGTGTAGCTTTGGAACCTATTCTGGAACTCTCTCTCTAGTGTGAAATCCACCTGCCTCTGCCTCCTGAGTGCTGGGATTAAAAGCGTGCACCACTGCCACCCAGTTTGAGAGACCATGGTTTTAACAGGAAGCCAGGAGCAGAGAGAGCAGACTGGAAGTAGGGTGAGGCTGTATAGCCTCAAAGCCCGCTCCGCTAGCATGACCACACCGCTTACATCTCCCAAAACCTCTCCACCATCTCGGAGCGAGGTGTACAAACGCCAGAGCCTATGGGGGACATTCCCATGCGAACTGTCACCCATTTTTAAGAAGAGAGATGAAAGTAAATTTTCCTTCATAACATTTTTTTTTCTCCATCACATACAGATACAACATTTGGAACAACTTCTGGAAAGTATCACCGAGAATGAAAACAAAATACAGAATTTGAACAGTTGGTTGGAGGCACAGGAAGAGAAGTTGAAGATACTCCAAAAACCCGAAAGTGCCATCTCCATGGAGAAGCTCCTCCTGGACTGCCAGGTGAGGAGGGGCAGCATCCTGCCCACCCGGTGTCTGGGCCACACAGTGCCCACACCTGTCCTGAGGAAGAGGAAAGATGCTGTAGTTCCTGGAGATGCTGCTCCAGCTCCCCTGCGCACTCAGTGATGCGTTGCTTAGTGACAGGGACACATCCGAGAGGTCCATGGTTAGCGAACGCTGTCCCAGCCTCTACTCACAGACACCTAGGATGGGGTTGCCAGCTACACGCCCGGGCAGTATGGGATTGCCGACACGTGTATGGTGCATGACCGTACTTACTTTTTCGTATAAGTTAGACAAGAGTCCATGGGTTTTAAATAATTGTAAAGTGATGCTTTTTCAATCATAGGCAGAAGGCCCTTGCGTGGTCTTTGTTGCTTTTTATGAGGTTTGAATGTCACTTTTAAGGAAAGGAAACATTTCCGGGGAATTTTTTGGCTTCCGTGCCTTCCCATCTGTATTTTTTATTATTTTGCCCAGCGTTGGCAAAATGACTCAGATGTTTCCATTATGCTTAGTCTTGCCTTCTGCACTTTGCCCGAAGAAGATCATTTTCTGCCACCTGTTGTGTACAGTGGTCCAGAAGGACCACTTGTCCCTTGGACCCGGTCACACTTGGGTATAAGGGCGTTTATCCATTGGCCAGGTCACGCCACCCTCGAAACTCTCGCCAAGGTGTGGCCCCATCCTTGGAAGCGCAGCCAGAGCTAGTCATGCCCCAGTCACAGGTCACTTGTCACCGTGGCTGCAGAGGGCCAGTGCTGCTTCTGCCTTTGCTGTGGGAAGGCTCCCCACCAGCCTAGCTCCCCACTAGCCTCTTCTGGGGCTGGATAGTTGGGGCAAAGTCCTGTTCTTCTGAGGTTATTGGCAGCTCCCGTCATGAAATAAAAAGAGCAGCAACTAGGAGGTCCTTTCTGAAGGTCACTTCCTGTTCCCACTCCCACTCTCCCCTCTACCTTAGCATCTGCCTGGGGCTCAACATTCCTGTGCAGGAAGCTGCCAGGAGTCGCAAAGTAATGACCTAAGCGAGTCTTCCGTAGATTTGCTTTATGATTTTGTGTGTGTGTGTGTGTGTGTGTGTGTGTGTGTGTGTGTGTGTGTGTGTGTGAGTGAGAGTGAGTGTGAATGCCTGTGCCTGGGAGGCCAGCAGCATCAGATACCAACTAGAGCTGGGTGATGAGAATCGCACTATAGGGTCCTTTGCCAGAGTGGTGGGCACTCTCCACATCTGAGCTTTCTCTCCAGCCTTGGGAATTGGGAGATTTCAAAGGTATTTAACACTGTTTCTCACAGACAGGCTGGAGTTAGCTTCTGGGGAAGCTCTGTAATTAGCAAGTCTCTTCATTTCACCTAATGTTTCGCGCTGCAAATCAGAATTTAAAGGAAGATGATTAGCGTTTGGGTGAGGTGGGAGCTAGCATACGTAAAAATACCAGAAGGTTCCAGTGATACAAGGGTGGGCTGCAGGATGGCTGGGCCCAGTCCATGTTATTTCGAGGAGGAGAAGCAAGAGCAGATGCTTGTAGGGGAGGGCTGGTGTGCTAGTACGGCCAAGCTTATTATTTATACTATCGGTTGTGGTCTGGTGTAAAAGTGGTGTTTGTAAGCCGGGCGGTGGTGGCGCACGCCTTTAATCCCAGCACTGGGGAGGCAGAGGCAGGTGGATCTCTGTGAGTTCGAGGCCAGCCTGGTCTACAAGAGCTAGTTCCAGGACAGGAACCAAAAAAGCTACGGAGAAACCTTGTCTCGAAAATCCAAAAAAAAGAAAGAAAAAAAAAGTGTGTTTGTGTGTTGATACTTCCTCTCAGCTCCCTGCTAAGTAGTCCTCTTACAGAAACGCCCTTGCACTGTAGAGGAAACATGGCGAGTTGCTGGAAGCTACTCTTAGAAATCTTATGGGTGATGATTAGGAATTTGAAGGACACAGTGATTCAGCATTCTCAAACACATTTCAAGGCCTCATATTACAGAGGAAAACACTGGCTTCTGGTTGCGGTTCAAGGACACAAGTGTGGCTTCTGCGCAGGAGTGGGGGAGGGGTGAGCAGGGTGGTGCTCCGTGAGTCCTGCTGGCAAAGCCAGCTTCAGAGGTACTCCTTTGTCTGCAGAACAACAGCCGAGAAACGCAGCCCCTTGCCAGCAAGGACCCCACGATGCACTTGTATACAGGGTGATGTTAAAGCAAAGGGTCCAGCCATGTGCAGGTGTGGAAGAATACAGAGATCAGAGTTTCTGTCACTTCATGCTCTGGCTGTCCAGGCCCACTCCCAAACATGAGAATCACCTTTGTGGATCTCACTATATATACCAGACTAGCCCCCAAACTCATAGCCATCCTCCTGCCTCACCTTCGTGAGATGAGCCGCAGAGCCAGTGGGGTGGCTTTATGAGTGCCTTAATAGATGAAGATACAAGCCGGGCGGTGGTGGCGCACGCCTTTAATCCCAGCACTCGGGAGGCAGAGGCAGATGGATCTCTGTGAGTTCGATACCAGCCTGGTCTGCAAGAGCTAGTTCCAGGACAGGCTCCAAAACCAGAGAAACACTGTCTTGAAAAACCAAAAAAAAAAAAAAAAAAAAAAAAAAAATAGATGAAGATACAAAAAGACCGCAAGTTGTTAAGCAACTGAAGAGGCAGGAACCGTGCTCCTGCCGTTTAAGTGCTGCTTGGCGGTGTGCAAGCGCCTTCTTCCAGCTTGTGGTTTCATTAAATTCAAGCTATGAATGGCCCTGGGTGCTAAGGAAATGGGGATTTGGGGTCTGATGACTGGGGCCACACTGCTAGTGCGGGGAGTTGTCTGACAAAGACTATCTGTCCCGCATGACTTCCAGCCTACGACAACAACCTGTTCCCTAGACGCTCCTAAAATATAGAATATAAAGTTGAATTAAGAATATCTGTGAGGTGATCCCAGCACTGGGGAGGCAGAGGCAGGCGGATCTCTGTTAGTTCGAGACCAGCGTGGTCTACAGAGCTAGTTCCAGGACAGGCTCCAAAGCCACAGAGAAACCCTGTCTCGAAAAACAAAAAGAGTATCTGTGAGGCTGGCCGAGATAGCTCGTGCCTATAATCCCAGCACTCAGGGGCCTGAGGCAGGAGGTTCTTGAACTTGAGGCCAGCCTGGGCTACATGACAAAGGCCCTGTCTTAAAAAGTGAAGTATGTTTAAAATGCCGCTGCTGCGGGTGTTACGTATGTTGCGGGTGCTCCCTGTGTGCTCCACCGGCAGTTTTCACTTGAAAAGAGTAAACTCCTGTTTGCTTATTGTTCTGTAGTGTGATGCTTTTGTGTGTGTGTGTGTTGTCTAGGACATAGAAAATCAACTTGCCGTGAAATCCAAAGCACTGGATGAGCTGAGACAAAGCTCGCTGACTCTGGAGGGGGGAGACATGCCGCTGTTAGAAGACATGGCGTCTGGGATTGATGACCTGTTTCAAAAGAAGAGTAATGTGACCAGCCAGGTAAGAGACATCACTCAGTCTCCCCAGACAATCTTTTCACTTGTTGTTGTTACTGCTCTCTTATCGCAGAGATTTGCCCCCTGTTAAAAAACCAGAGAGCTTTGGGTTCACCTTCTTATTTAGCTTCTCTAGGAACATGCATTATAAGCTCAATGTCCTTTATTTATGGCTAGAAACAAAATATGAGTGAGTACATCCCATGTTCCTCTTTTTGGGTCTGGCTTACCTCACTCAGGATAGTGTTTTCTATTTCCATCCATTTGTATGCAAAATTCAAGAAGTCCTTGTTTTTTACTGCTGAGTAATACTCTAATATGTATATATTCCATACTTTCTTCATCCATTCTTCCGTTGAAGGGCATCTAGGTTGTTTCCAAGAACAATCGCAGTGGGTTTTTGATCCTACTGCACGTACTGGCTTTGGGGGAGCCTAGGCAGTTTGGATGCTCACCTTAGGAGACCTGGATAGAGGTGGGCGGTCCTTGGGCTTCCCACAGGTCAGGGAACCCTGATTGCTCTTTGAGCAGATGAGGGAGGGGGACTTGATCGGGGGAGGGGGAGGGAAATGGGAGGCGGTTGCGGGGAGGAGGCAGAAATCCTTAATAAATAAATAAATTAAAAAAATTAAAAAAAAAACCAGAGAGCTGCTGAGAGACACACTGAAGTGGAAAGAGGCATTTCAAGTCCATGCCCTAAATAATTGGCCCCAAAGCCGTAGATCATGATGGGGCGCTGTCAGGCAGGAGACCCTCTTGGCTATCTTTGTTTTGTCTAACGTACTCAGGCAAGCACAAATGTCTCCGTTTCTCAGGCCAGCTGAACATCTGGCAGTGTTTCCAGGTCAGCTCCCGGCAGCAGTTAGGAAGAAGCAGCGCAGCATGTAGGAGGTGCAGCAAGCAGGAAGGAGGGGTCCATATTACTTAGCCTCGGGAGCTGGGGGCAGGGTGGGCTTAGGGAGAATACCAGAGGTGGGCAGAGAGAGGCGAGATGCCCCTGCAAAGAAGAGCACCAGAAGAGAAAGCTGAGGTTGGCCAAGGGTGTTTCCCTCCCACCCAGGGAGGATGCTCCGAAAGCCAGCCAATTATCATGCGTTTGTGTTTCCTCCAGAATCCTCACTGGGTATATACACCATGTACTAAGATCTGCTTTCAACCATTGCTCCTAGGGGGAATTGGGGACAAGCTGTGTGACTGAAAGCCCTAGGCAACCTGCAGCATCATCCCTTCCCTGGGAAAATAGGGATGAGCTCCCTGAGTCATTTGTCAATCCTGTTTGTTTGAGTTACTCTGCTCGCCAGCAGGAGTTAAGAGAAAGCAGAAAATAATGGAATCATACCCTCAAGGAGCTCGGGCAGTGCAGGAAATGCACATGAACAGATAACAGCAATGTAATGAATATATAATGTCATGAAAATACAGAAGGGAAATTGAATTAAGATAGTGTATATAAAGCATGCAGCTATCAGGATCATAGGAGAGGCACAGATAAATGCAAGAGTCCAAGTAAATAAATAAACTTTCAGCTGATCTTTCAACAAAAATACCAAGCTAATTCACCGGGAGAAGGGGGAGTTTTTTCACAGTGTGCCTCTAGGCACCCGGATATCAACATAAAAAAGAGTGGCACAATGGTGACTCTGTACCTCATACAAGATTTCACTTGAAATGAACCAGCTATAAACGTAAGCGTCACAACTGTAAAGCTCTTTAAAAAGCAACCTAAATGTTCACGACTGGCCTTCGAGATAGGACGCTAGAAACAGAAACAGCCAGAGAGGGGAAAAGAAGCCGGGCTTCCTGGAAAATGATCACTTTGTCCTTTCGGAGAACATCACTGAGAGGTGCAAAGACAAGCTACTGGGTGGGGAGACCTAGGAAAGAGCCCACTCAGTGATTTCTTAACCTTGTTTGCTTAGGTTACCACCAGGAGTAAGAGAAAATAGGAAATGGTGGGTTCCTGCCCTCAAGGATGGGGGAAGCATTTGCAGGTGGCACCTTCCTCGAGGGGCTTGAAGGCATGGTCATATGAGTTTCTGCTCTCCCCATAGGTCCATCGGCTCAGGGCCTCCACGCAGTCAGCGCTACAGGAGTGGAAGGCCTTTGACAAGCTCTACGATGAGGCCAATGTGGCGACAATCCAGCTGGCATACTCCATGGAGCACAGCAAGCCTGCTGTTTTGTCCATGGAGGCCTTGGACTGCCAGGTGCAGAGCCTTCAGGTAAGTCCAGCAGTGCGGCCAGCGGTAAAAGTTGAAGGTGGACGCGAGCATAGTAATGAACGCAGGTGCTTTAGTGCTGTTTGCAGAGAAGCAAAAGGTGGTGAGAGGTACCAAAGGCATATCTTAGAATTTTATTTAAAATTGGGTCTGTGGGCCACAGGAATTATGTGTTGAATTTTTTGTGTCTGTTTACTTTCACGGTTTGTGAAATTGCATGTATGGACAAGTGCCGTGTGTTTAATAACTTAGTACTCTGAGTTCAACCTTGAGGAAGGAAGGCCTTGCCAGTCCTTCCCATTCTTGATCGTGTGTCACCATCCTGTAAGGTCTACATGTTTGTGTCAGGAAGCCACTACCTTCCAGAGGGATGGCCACAGCATCTGAACTTGACCATTCTCTGTGTCCTCAGGCCCTTCAGGATGAAGCTGAGAGCAGGGAAGGGAACTGGGAGAAGCTGCGGGAAGTTATTGGCAGACTCGAAGATTCCTGCCCTCCCATTGCTGGAATAATGAAAGAGAAATGCCAAGATGCTCACTCAAGGTACGCACAGAAAGATCAACCAGCTGTCTTGACCCTTAGGCCTTCTAAAGGCTTCTCACTCCTCCAAGATGGCTGGTGTCCTTTGTGGCTCTGCTTTAGAGGGTGTAGTTCATCGTGTAAGGTTCAGTGTCATGAGAGCTGTAGTGTGCCTCATACAGCATTTGGAAAACCGAGCTAGACACGCCCTAATGCAGCCGCTTCCAGAGTGCATCCTCTAAAAGCAAGGTTTGGTCTCAGGAACCCCCAAATCAGCATCAGGAACACTGGGGAGTGGGGAGTCTGTAGGGTAAGGTGGGCTGGGCATGGTCAAAACATCCCTTAGAAAGTGACTTAGTTTCCCTGAGGCAATGTGGAGAAGCTAGGCTGCTTCCAGGCCTTCCTCCATGCACACCGGCTTTCAATAAAGTATTGAACACAGGACAGCAAATTCCATGCCCTGACGTGGCATCCTCAGGTCTCCGTTGCGTCCCCGCTGAAGGGGGGACAATAACGTACCAAGCTTCGCATTTGGTTTCAGGGCCCCCTCACACATAGACTGTTGCTGTTAAAGGATTCGCGTCATTGCTGAGCATACGAGGTCATTCTTTTTGGAGGTGTTTTTTGCTGTTTTGAGTTGCTGGGAATTGAATACAGGGCTTGGCCTGTGCTGTACCAATGCTCTACCACTGAGCTACATCGCTGGCCCCTTTCACACAAGTGCAACAGATGATCCGCAGAATGTTTTGTCCAACCATTTGAAACTGGTTTTTCTCCTCCCCCATCCTCCTTCCCATCTATCTTCTCCCTCCCGGCAGAATCTCATTCAGTTGTTAGCTGACCTAAAACTCGCTGTATATTCCCAGCTGGCTTAAAACTTGTCATTACAAGTTTTCTTCCTGAATCAAGCTAAGTGATGAGATTACAATCATGAGCCTACACCTGGCTAGCCTTTTCTATTACTTTTTTTTTATTAATAACATGGAAAATTTTTTTAAAGTAAATGAAAACAAACAAGCAAGATAAAAAGTGTGTAAATGAAATAATTTTTTTTCCTTTAAGTTGAAAATAAGGAATATTGTTTCTATAGTTGCACGGTAAATTTGTTTGACACAAGAACAGTGTAAGTAAGAAAGACCTTTTTAAAAGCCAGGCATGGTGGCCCACGCTTTTAATCCCAGCACTCAGAAGGCAGAGGCAGGTGGATCTCTGAGTTCGATGCCAGCCTAGTCTACAATAGTGAGTTCCAGGACAACCAAGGCAATATAGAGAGACTGTCTCAAAAAAAAAAATAAAATAAAAATAGGACTCTCTCTCCTTTTAACTTTCTGGTAGAGTGTGTGTATATAATTCTGCTAACAGGGAAGATAGAAAGAGGGTTGTATTGTTAACTTTACTCTGGCAGGTGGACCCGGGTGAACCAGGACCTCGCAGACCAGTTGCAGGAGGCCCGAAGTCAGCTGCAGCTCTGGAAGGCTTCTCACGGTGCTCACACAGAAGCTGCAGCCCGGCTACAGCAGCAGGAGGCCAAGTTCCAGCAGCTTGCCAACATCAATATGTCAGGAAACAACCTGGCAGACATCCTGCCCCCGGCCCTGCAGGACATAAAGGTGGGTACAGAGCCACCTCAGCCAACAAGACAGGTCTCATAAGGTGTGGCCATGACCTTGGGATGAGACCGACCACAGGGACAGAAAAGTAGTCAGACAGGTGTCCTGAGCTGGCTGTGTCGGACACAGGTGAGATGCAACGTGAGGTTGGAAGAACGAGACGGCAGATGGATCGAGGGGTTCCTGCCACCACCCCTTTCCAAGTTTACACTTCTATTCTAGCAGTTAAGCCCCTAAACAAAAGCCACGTACAAAATCCGAAATAGAAGCCACGGTACCTCACCTGGTTGTGATCATGAAAGAATCTCTTGACTCAAAAATAATCCTGGCTGGGTGGGTGGGGCTAGAGAGATGGCCCAGCAGTTATGAACGAGTACTGCTTCTCCAGAGGACCTGTTTGTCTCTCAGCATCCATGGTTGGGTAGCTCAGTCACCAGTAACACCAGTTCTGTGGGATCAGACACCTTCTTCTGGCTCCCATGAGTACCTCTACATAGGTGTGCATACACACACACACACATGAACGTTTGTACATATCTTAACTAAGGTCTACATAGGTGTGCACACACACACGAACGTTTGTACATATCTTAACTAAGGTCTACATAGGTGTGCACACACACACACATGAACGTTTGTACATATCTTAACTAAGGTCCACATAGGTGTGCACACACACACACGAACGTTTGTACATATCTTAACTAAGGTCCACATAGGTGTGCACACACACACACACACGAACGTTTGTACATATCTTAACTAAGGTCTACATAGGTGTGCACACACACATGAACGTTTGTACATATCTTAACTAAGGTCTACATAGGTGTGCACACACACATGAACGTTTGTACATATCTTAACTAAGGTCTACATAGGTGTGCACACACACATGAACGTTTGTACATATCTTAACTAAGGTCTACATAGGTGTGCACACACACACACGAACGTTTGTACATATCTTAACTAAGGTCTACATAGGTGTGCACACACACATGAACGTTTGTACATATCTTAACTAAGGTCTACATAGGTGTGCACACACACACATGAACGTTTGTACATATCTTAACTAAGGTCTACATAGGTGTGCACACACACACATGAACGTTTGTACATATCTTAACTAAGGTCCACATAGGTGTGCACACACACACATGAACGTTTGTACATATCTTAACTAAGGTCTACATAGGTGTGCACACACACACATGAACGTTTGTACATATCTTAACTAAGGTCTACATAGGTGTGCACACACACACATGAACGTTTGTACGTGTCTTAACTACGGTTTCTATTGCTGTGATAAAACACCATGACCAAAAGCAACTTGGGAACAAAGGGGTTTATTTCAGCTTATAGTTACGTATAACAGCCCATCATCAAAGGAACTCAGGGCAGGGCAAATACTGGAGCAGAGGCATGGAGGCACGCTGCTTACTGGCTTCCTCTTCATGACTTGCTCAACCTGTCATGTATAACCACTGGGTGGCACTCCCCGTAGTGAACTGGGCCAACTCAGATCAGTCATTAATTAAGACAATGTCCTACACGTTTTCCCACAGGCCAGTGTAGTGAGGACACTTTTCTCAGTTGAGGTTCCTGCTTCCCAAATGAGTCTAGCTTGTGTCAAATTGACAAAACACTAGCCAGCACAACACACATAATTTGAAACAAGAAAGTCTTGGTGGTGGTGGTGCTGGTGGTGAGGAGGAGGAGGAGGAGAAGGAGAGTTGGGGATATGGCTCAGTGGATTAAATACTCGCCACAAGAATGAGGACCTGAATTCAATCCAAAGCCAAGTGTGGCTGTTGAAATCCCCGTGCTGTAGAAGTGGACATAGCAGGGCTCACTGGCCCGTCAGCCTAGCCAAGTCAGTAAGCCTCAGCCGGCGAAGAGACTGTGACTCAAAATAATAAACAAGGTGGACAGCTCAGACACTCACTCATGCCCTCACATATATCAGAAATACCAAACCTGGACTTGGTGCCGTGTGAGGATGGCTTTTTGGGGGGATCGTGGTTTTAGGCTGTAAGAGCAGAGCAGTTTCAGCTGTGCTGTCTTTGCAGGACTGTGAGGGGAAACCCCGAACGTGAATGTGCCATAGTATGTAACTTGGTGTTGAAATAAGAGCGGCTGGGCTGTGTGCCCTGCACCCGGCCGCCCACATGGCTAGCTCTAGCTTATGCCCCGAAATAATTACACGGACACTGTATTCTTTTAAACACCGCTTGGCCCATTATATCTAGCCTTTTCTCGGCTAACTCTCGCACCTGGAATAGTCCATTTCTAATAATTTATGTAGCCCACGAGCTGGCTTACCAGGAATGATCTTAATCTGCGTCTGCCTGGAGTGGGAGAATCATGGCGACTCCTTGACTCAGCTTCTTTCTCCCAGCATTCTGTTCTGTTTACTCCACCCACCTATGTTTTAACCTATGAGGGCCAAGCAGTTTCTTTATTGATAAGAAATCACTCCCACATCATTCCTCCATCAACTTGGCTAGCAAGATATGTTTCATATCATGTGACCTAGATCAAATCAAAAATGAGCAACAGATTTAGAGTAGCCTGCCGTCTGCCTTCGTAGAGAGACGCTGCAGATGCTACATGCATCCATTTATATTGGGATATATCGTCACCGGCAAGGGACAGCCTATAGTGATTCTTGAGCTGATTTGAAAGTCAGCTTAAGTATTGGATAATTAGAAACACAAAGCACACAAGTCGTCTTGATTCAGTTCAGCTGCTGGGACCTGGAGCCACCAGTGGGAATGAGAGGTTCGTCTCTAAACTGCCAAATTTCAGAGCGGCACCAGGAAGATACATCATCTTCAGAAAAGTTTAAGTTTTTCTGCTATTTAAAATAGACAGTAGCAGCCACACCAAATTTATAGAAGCACAGTGGCAGGGGCTGGGGACTGTGGATTGGGGGGAATCAGCATTTTGTCGTCCTTTCTCCTTCCCCAGGAGCTGCAGCACGAAGTACTGGAGACGAAAGAGGCCTTCCTTGCAAACTCCACCTTCCTGGACCAGCTCCCACAGCCCGCAGACCCCAGCACCCTTGGGCTCCATTCTGAACAGCTGCACTCCCTCCAGACAGCTGCCTATCTGGAAAAGATGCTGCTGGCGAAATCCAATGAATTTGAGGTTCGCCTTGCTCTTCTTCCGTTTGAGTGGTGCTTAAGGGCATTCTCATGCCGCCCTCCCCACACTGCTGAATCCTGTGAAGCGATTGTGCTGTTTGCACAGCACCTTAGGGAAGCTGGAGGGTGATGGCCTCCCAAACATAGTCTTGCTTAATCACATGGGCAAGGGCTAGCTCTGAAATGGCCATTTCTTCTTTGCCGACGATGTTAATTTTACAAGGAGTCTGCTTCATACCCTGTTCAGTCTCATTATCTACATTTCTTTTGGGGGGGGGTTGTGTTTTGTTTTGTTTTGCTTTGCTTTTTGAGACAGAGTTCTTTGTGTAGCCCTGGCTATCCCGGAACTAGCTCTGTAAACCAAGCTGACCTCAAACTCATAAAGATCTACCTGCCTCTGTCTCCCTAGTGCTGGGATTAAAGGCGTGCACCACCATTGCTGGGCTGTTATCTGGATTTCCAAGTAGCGTAATTGAGACATAGGCGTGGCTGCTGGAATCCCCATTATTTTCCCACGTTGTAGAGTGCAAACTACATAGACAGCCACAAATCTCTACTATTGTCTCAGTATCATCAGGAAGGAGAAAACTTAAGTAGTACAAAGAAAACTTAAGAATACTCCCTTCCCTGTGTGGAACTGGTCTAGGAAGACCAAAGCCACAGAATGAAGTCCCAGGGCCTTTGCAGACCTCTGTGAAATTTGGAAGGGAAAATAACTTGAACTCTTAGCAGCCAGGAATGCTCTGCTTCATTCTGTCATACATACTCTTGAAATTATTCTAATGAAAATGTCTCTTTACAGATTGTTCTGGCACAACTAAAGGATTTTGGGGACCGGCTGGACTATTTAAAAGATCTTATTATGCACGAGGAAGAAAACTTGAATAAGCTTTACCATGAAGAGACAGAAGAAGTTCCTGGATCGTTCCTGGTATTGACAATATGTGTCTTTCTTAGGGGCTTAGCTTTTCCATTGGGTTAAAAAAAACAATAAGCTAATTACTACCGCAAGAATCTGCTTGCACCCTAGCTCACGAGCTTAGCCGTTCACTTCCCTTTCATCTGCATCCTGATTAATTCATGAGCTCAGTCCTTCACTTCCCTTTCATCCCCGCTCTGTTTCACTAATCAATTATTAGTATGGCGGTATTATTGATATGTATGTACTGTCTATAGGTGTTTTTATCTTGAGATCACTATGAACCAGCTTCTTGGAACCCATATATTCAAGGAAGGCTCTGTTGTGATTAATTGGATTTTTTGGGATGGTTTGAAGATCAAATACAAAATAGTCAATTGAAATTGGGCATTTTTTTTCTTTTTAATCACCTTAGTGATTTTATATAATTAACGTAAGATAAACAAAGGAACTAAGGCATCCTGGACCCTGCAGATGCCCAAAGATCAGTATTTATAACCTTAGTGAGGAATTATCAGTGACAGCATGTTGTCCAAACCCAGGCCACCTTTTAATTTTGTAAACAAAATTTTATTTAAGCCCAGTCATTCTTCCACATACGCATTGCCCATGAGGGTTCTGCGCTAGGAGGACGGGATTGAGTGGTTGCTTTCCAGACAAGACGGGCCACAAAGCTAAAACCCGAAGACGTTGTTGTTCCTGACCTAGACTGTGACAGCGGAGCTCAAGAGAGAGCGCAGATCTTGTGGAAAGTATTTACTGAACATACTGTAGACATATTGTTGACCTAGAGGCTGTTCCTGGAATAGCTTCTTAAAATTAGTGTTTTGATGAATCTTCTTTCTTTGACTTCACACTCTAGGAAAACACGGGTTGAATGCTTCCTTGAAGTCTGGTTTAAGCACCACACTCAGCCAGGAACATATTAAGGACCAGATTTTCATAAGATGTGTAGGCTCTCTGCAGCCTACTGAAGGTCACGGTATTGGCAAGTTACATAGGGCTTGGAGGTCCAGAATTGTGCTTTAAAACAAAACCCCTCATTTTCAGTCTTGCTTAAGGTCAGAATTTAGTGTCCCTCCCTACTTCTTGGGCTGCTTAGGTGGTGCGCCTGTGTGTTACTTTTCTCACGGCTGTGACAGAATTCCTGGCAAAGGCAACTTGTGAAGGGTTTGGAGACCAGCAAGGCGGCTCTGCAGGTGAAGCCCACATACAGGTTGGAGGAGTTCCACAGAGGAACCCTCTGATGTGAGAAGGAGGGTTATGCTGTCTCATGGTTTTAGGGCCCACAGTCCATCATGGCGGGGGGGGGGGGCGTGCTCGGGTGAGGCGGCCTGACACACCACGCCCGTAGTCAGGAAGGACAGAAAGATGAGCGGTGACATCAGCTGGTTGCTTCTCTTCCTCTTTGTGCTCAGACATGCCTCCCACCCCATAGCATGCTATCTTCCAAGAGCTGTCTTCCTCCTCAGTTAAATCTCCCCGAAGTCACCTTGACAGACATTCCTGAGGATGTGTCTCCTAGGTGATTCTGAATCTTGTCAAAGTTGACAGGTCAGGGGCTGGAGAGATGGTTCAGAGGTTTAGAGCCCTGACTGCTCTTCCAGAGGTCCTGAGTTCAATTCCCAGCAACCACATGGTGGCTCAGAGCCATCTGTAATGAGATCTGGTGCCCTCTTCTGGCCAGCAAGCATACAGACAGACAAAACACTGTATACATAATAAATAAATCTAAAGAAAATAAAAGACTAAATAAAATATTATTTAAAAAAAAAAGTTGACAGGTCAGAGTAGCCACCATGCCATATATACAGGCTGTTGACCACAGATAGGAACACCACTGAGAAATTTAAGTTTGGACCCAGTTCTCGCTCTAACTGTTTGACTATATATAAGTTGTATTACCTATTCAGACCCTGTTTTCCCTCATCTTTATGGTAAGGAGGCCATCTCATTGTGTAGACATTTTATCTGTACTTTTTTCCCCCTACAGAACCACGTACTGGTGCTGACAGCCCAGTCACCTGACATTGAACGTTTGAATGAAGAGAGCCTCCGGCTCCCCCTCAGTGACATAACAATAAAAACATTACAAAATGTGAACCGGCAGTGGATCCGGGCAACAGCCACGGCGCTGGACCACTGCAGGTCAGAACACCCCTCCCTACTATGGCTTCAGGGAAGGTAGAATTGACGTCATTATAAGGCTCGGTTTTGTGTGTTTTCACATCTTTATAGCAAACTTCAGGGAAACGGGTTGAAGGAAAACTTCCTTCATTACTGTGAGAAATGGACCCAGCTTCTGGAGAAGATGAAAGAAGCACTTGCCGTGAACGTTGCCCACAGCCTCCCAGCTCTCCGGGAGCAACAGAAAACCTACGAGGTAAACCTGTGCTCTGCTGTCCCTCAGCTGCTCACCCTGGGGCAGAAGGCAGGGCAAAGAGACTCAATTGAAACAAAGAAGTTCCTGTCTCTAAAAAATTTTTTTAATTGTCCTCCAATGATCATAGGCATTTAGGCATAGCTACTATTACCAGGTCTGATTTTTTTCAGTATTATGTGCATAAATCATACTAATATATGCTGGGAGGTGGTGTAGCATGCCTTTAATCCCAGCACTCAGAAGGCAGAGGCAGGAGGATCTCAATGAGTTTGAGGCCAGCCTGGTCTACAAGAGCTAGTTCCAGGACAGGATCTAAAGCTATAGAGAAGCCCTGCCTCAAGAAACAAAAAACAAAAAACAACAACAACAACAAAAAACAAGCAGAGAAACCCTATCTCAAAAAAGCAAAATAATAATAATAATAAATGCCTAAATAATATTAAAATGATGGTTGAACTGTTTTGCAGTTAACATCCAGTAACTTGAAAAGTATCCACTCCACAGGTCCTCTGAGAGCTTTCCTAGGAAGCATTAAGTTCCAGATTCCTAACAATGAATTCTGTCAACTGATATTTTCCGTTTTGGTCTGTAAACAGATGTTGGAAGCTGAAGTTTCTATCAACCAGACAGTTGCTGATGCTTATGTGGCCCAGTCCTTACAGCTCCTGGACACAGCAGAAACCGAGACCAGGTAAGCTGTATGGGATTCTAGAACTAACGCTCTTGGCGGGACAGGTGTTCTGATCCAGGAGCCTTTGCACGTGATTAGGGGCGCTATGTGGCATTTTAATCAATTGATACAATGCTATGATGAGTTCTCATCTCTCGGGGTAGTTATGTAAAGTCTTTGCATCCTTGTCTTTGCTCATGTGTGGAGCCTTGGGTCACCTCTCTTCTGGCTCTCTACAAGAGGCACCGTAGGTTTTTGTCTAATCCTTCTAACGGTCAACACGTAACTCTTGACTACATCCGTGCCCTGTAGTCTCACCATGGGACCGGCTTCTTCCTACGCATCAGGACAGGGTTGTGCCTCATGGTCACATAAATTCTAATGGTGCCTTGTCCTGTTGGAAGTGGATGAGGTTGGCAGCGCAGAGGCTTCTGGGAAGGGCCGCTCCCCGAGCATATTAACTAAGTTTTGAATGATGTGTCTGTGTTACCCTTCTCTCTCCCGTCTCACCCCCGAGGTTTTGTTATTAGACAATGAGTTGTGAGGTGCCATTCACTATCCCAAGCACGAAGCTGTGTCATAGCCATAAGAGGAGAGCTGTCTCCCCAGGCATCTCAGATGGAGTCAGTGGACAGCAGCAGGCAGGCTAGGCAGAGCCCTGAGGCCAGCCTGCCGAGCAGGCTGAACCATTGCTCATGGAGCTAATTGACATGGCCAGAATGCAGAGGTGGCCCAGCTGTTTGAATCTCTGAGTACCCTGATAGGTTATCATTTCCCTGGCCTCCGAATCTTCTTTCACAGTCCTCAAGGGATACACGCAGGCCCCGTCCAGCGCACTAAGCTATTTTGATTGCTCATTATGACAAGCGGGACTTTCCCATGATAGAGAATGACCTCACGTCTCACGTGAGAGGTTTTGTTCACCTGAGAAGAGCTAGTTGGGTGACCGTGGTGCGGCTCACTTTTGGGTGTTTGGTTATGTAAAGCACTCTGGCGCATGACCCAACACCCACTTTTTTATTCATTTTCCATTGGTCCAGTTCCTAGATTTCCAGGAAGATCTTGGCATCGTGTATGTGAAGATAGCTCTGGGTGTTTAAGGGAATGCTTCCCCGGGTGCTGACCAAACATCAGGCTAGGTCTACCTGTGACATCACACCCCTCACTGTGCTTAAGAGAGGGTTCAGGTTTCATGACGCTGTTGTTTCTCACGCGAGTTGTGCATGCAGACTTCTGTCCGTCCTCGCTGGTTTCCTTTCCTACCTGTCCGTGTTGGGACTCTCTCACCATCTGTTTCTCCTAGGCCAGAATTTGTCTCCGAAGTCTCAAAGCTCTCAGATGGATGGCAGAGCGCTGCCCGGGGTGTCCAGCAGAGGAAGCGTGACATCGACGGGCAGGTGGCAGAGTGGCAGTTCTTCACCACCTCTGTGGAGGACTTGCTCCGTTTCCTCGCTGACACCGGCCACCTCCTGTCTGCCGTGAAGGAGCGGGACTGTCACAGCCTCTACCAAACCAGACGCCTCATCCATGAGCTGAAGGTAATAGACTCACAGTGTGGAGTGTCTGAGTGAGGGCTTCTATTGCTGTGAAGAGACACCAGGACCACAGCAACCCTTGTAAAGGAAAACGATTCACTGGGACTGGCTTACAGTTTCGTAGGTTCAGTTCATTGTCATCATGGCAAGACATGGCAGCACACAGGCAGATATGGTGCTGGAGAAGAAGCTGAGAGTTCTACATCTTTAATATTTCAGAGAAGCTCTGAGGAAAATCCACCGTCATATTCTCATCACCCCGGAGACTTAAGGCAAACCCTCTTTTCTTTTTTAGAACAAAGAGATCCATGTTCAGAGGCGGCGAACCACCTATGAGCTGGCCTTGGAGGCCGGGGAGAAATTACGGAACACACCCAGCCTGGAAACTAAAGAGTTCATTGACAGACAAGTCACCAAGCTTCAGGACACCTGGAAGGACACTGAGCTCAGCCTGGGAGAGATGATCAGCCAGCTCCAGACCACAGCAGAGGTCAGTGTGATACTGTAATATACTACATATGGTTCTTGTTGGCCTTGCGACAAGAATGGTTTTTAAAACTCTGGTATTCTGCCAAGTGGTGGTACAGCCCTTTAACCCCAGCACTCAGAGACAGAGGCAGGTGGACCTCTGTGAGTCCATGTTAGCCTGGTCTAGAAGAGCGAGTTCCAGGACAGCCAAGGCTACACTGAGAAACTCTGTCTAGAAAAACCAATAAAATAAAATAAAATCTGGTATTCTGAATTTTCCAATGAATATCCTACCAATGTATGAGTCATGCCAGTTACTACTATTAATAAAATAATAACTGTATGGGAAAAAACCAAGTATTGCAAATGTAAACACTTGAGATGCTATGAAGAAGGTATTTACTTTGGTCCAGTGGGATGGCTCCGTGGGCAAAGGTACTTGGTGCCAAGCCTACAACCTGAGTTCAATCCCTGAAAACCATATGGTGGAAAGAGAGAACCAACTCCTGCAAAATGCCCTCCGACCCCCATCATGTACTGTGGCACACCCACCTCACACACTAAATAAATAAGCAAATAAATACATGTAAGAACAGTTTGATGAGACATGAAACATTCACGTTCACTGGATGTTCAATACTTGAAACTAACACTCACTTAGGCTCCAGCCTGGGCAGGACACATGAGAATAAGCACAGTTGTTCTGGGTTTCTCTGCTATCACCAGAGAATGAACGTACTCTTCCACAGATGGGAGTTTCTTGGGTAATCGATCACTATGAGTTTAAGAACAGAAAAGTTTTGAGTCATTAGTAGGAAAATCTTGGTTTTGGTCTGTTTGGTTGGCTGGTTTGTTTTTGTTTTTGTTTTGGTTTGGTTTTGCCAGAATACCAGGTGTTCTAAAGGACTGAACTGTGTTAAACTTAATGACCCAACACCACAATGCTCTTGGATTTCAAATGCAGTTTTTATTTTCTTGCCAAAATATTGAGCTAGTTTTGTTTTGTGTCTGTGCTTATTCCTGGCGTCGCTCTAATCTGTTGTGTGCACTGAAAACGGATAGCAGAACGGTCTTTCTAAGTCGGCAGTAAATGTCTGTGGGCTGGTCAGAGCGCCTGTGCTGTGAACAGGGGGTGTGAGTTTTGTTCTGTGGGGTACGTGACATGTGTGAGCTAGGGGAGCAGATACAACTTGAAAACTCTTTGCAAACCCCAAAGTCTTTCAAGCAGAAGGCTGCAGGGGAAGGGGGGCTGGCTGCAAGGTGAAAGGTTGGCCAAAGCCAGGCATCAGAAGAGGCCAAGGAGGTGACCCAGAAGAGATAAACAAGGGGGAATGCCAGTGTGCTTTGCCCGGCTCTGCTATTGGGATGCACTCTGAAGATGTAGGTGTTAAATTCAATCCTTACAGTAGCTTCTTTGATGTGGACATATCCAAAAGTGATATAATAGATCAGAAAGATGAAAAGAGATACTTCCAAACCAATCCGTCCCAGGGATTATGTCCCACATCTCCCTTCAGTCAGTCTGCACAAGACAGGAACCGATTTCTGGGTGGCTTCTCCAAACCCA
Organism: Microtus pennsylvanicus; assembly: GCF_037038515.1. Classification (NCBI taxonomy): domain Eukaryota; kingdom Metazoa; phylum Chordata; class Mammalia; order Rodentia; family Cricetidae; genus Microtus; species Microtus pennsylvanicus. The sequence goes on along the minus strand of NC_134592.1, from coordinate 39,284,641 downwards.
CCTAAAAGACAGAGTGTGTGCATTAAATGAGCGAGCGGGTCTGTTCTGTAGTTCATTCTGGAGAGCCAAGGACTTACCGGTTTCAATGCTGTTTTCAAATAGACCTGGGACCAGTGTGAAAAGAAAATCAAGGAGCTGCAAAGCAGGCTGCAAGTCCTGAAAGCACAAAGCAGAAATCCTCTCCCCGAACTTCACGAGGACCTCCACAGAGAAAAGGAGCTGATTAAGGTATTGATGTCTGAGCCAGTGACCAAGATAATCATGCAGCGGCCTTCTGGGCGCTTAAAGTGTTTGCCTGCCTCTCTCTCTGTGATAAAGCTGAGTTTTCTGATCAGCTGGAAAAGCCATCGTTCTGGTCTCTTAAGGTGTGAGAATCGATGTTAGATCATGTGGTCATTGTTTAAAGATGAGAAAGGCTTTTGCGAAGCAAACTGTACATCACAGGCTCCTGGGGCAATTCTGCTTCGTGTCCTCATCTGTTTCTTCTCTGTGATATAAGATCTGACCTAATTGATTTGTGAATGCGTGTGTGCGTGTTGGATGGAGGTCAGACAACAGCCTTGGGCATCAAGTCTGCAGCCTGCACCATGTTTGTGCTGTTTGTTCTTTTGCTAAGAACTCCAGGCTAGCTAGCCAGCGAGCTTCTGGGGGATTCCCCTATCTCTGTACCCCCCCATCTCCTAGGATGTGCTCCGTAGGAGTGCTGGGATTACAGACATGTGTCACTGTGTCTGACTTTCATGTGGGTCCAGGGATCTGAACTTGGGTCACCAGACGTCCGGAGTAAGAGCTTTTACCCACCGAGCCATGTTCCTGACTCTGATTGGATTTTAAAAAAAAAAAAAAGACAAAGGAAAAACTTTTTATCCTGACCTTGTCTTTGAAGAAAGAGTGAGGTATGACTTAAAAAACACAGCTGGAAAACCAGCAGAGTTGAGGTCTTTTGGTTAAGTATAACATATAAATCCCTCCAAACTGTGTTCTACCTAATTAGAAAGTGATCTTGAATATCAGAGGTCTTTGTAGAAGAGGAAGAGTTATAGACAGGAACTAGGATCGCTGAACACCAGGGCAGGAACCTCTATGTCTCTTTTTTTGTCCGCAGATTTGGTATTTAAGAGATTTTTTTTTTTTCTGAATCCTTTGGAATGGTTTCTTAATTTTTTTCTTACTTCAGTGACTAGGGATTGAATTATAAAAAAAAAAAGTAGAAAGAAATATATGGGCCAGTTTATGAAACACAGAATGTTAGCAAGTGATGAAGTCATGCCATGTAGTACATGGAGCACCGAACAGCCATCCATCAGAATTAGCACCTCGTTGCTGTGGCCGCTCTTTAGACTGATTTCTGGCCTAAGTGACGCAGTATCTTCCTTCCGATGTCAACTGAAGGGTAGGAACTGAGAGGCCTGGAAAAGGCACCATGGATAAGTAACCCTAAATACAGTTAAAATCTGATAGACTCAGGGGTGTTTGGGCTGTTTCCTTTCACTTCCTCGGTAGTGAAAAGGATTTTCTTGATTAATTGCTTTGATTTGTTAGATCTGAAAACTACTTCATTTCATAAACTAGTTGGAGCTGACAGGGTAGCTCGTGGGAGTCTTTGCCTAGCTAGTGTGAGGCCCTCGGTTTGAGCTGCATATGAATGAATGAACGAATGAATGATATAGGAAACTATCTGCTAACTAATCTCTGTCATTTATCAGCAAGCAACTTTTCCTTCTGTTGTTCAGAATATCAAAAATTACTCCTTCCAAACAGAGTGGGTGTTGTATGATGGCCCCCGTGTTAGTGGTACATGCACCCATGCATTCGGAAAGTGAGAAATCACACTTGCTGTGACCTACCTCTTTACATGCCTCTGGATCTCAATCCAGAAACGTGTGCCCATCTTGCCCTTCTTACACGACACCCTCAGTAAAGGTCCTGGATGACTTTCCAACAGAATGACTTTCCTGAACTCCCGCCACCTGAAGGAAGGGGCTTGAAGAGCTAAGGCTATGTCCCCTGAGAGAAAGGTGACTGTAGGCTGCTTGGCAGGACCGTGGTAGCGGCTGTTTCTCATTCCGAAGGTCCCTCCCCTTCCCCGGCTCCCCTCCCCCAGAGCCTAATCAAAGGATTAGCCTACAGGTTTGGAAAGAGCAGCGGCTGGAACTGCAGGCGCTTCCCCCCCCATTTCTCCTTGTGTTTAAATGCAGGAAGTCGAGAAACCTCTGGCTAACTGGACGCACAACTTGAAAGAGCTTCAAACTATGAAGGCGGACTTGAGCCGGCACATCCTGGCGGAGGACGTGACGGTTCTGAAGGAGCAGATTGAGCTTCTACACAGACAATGGGAGGATCTCTGCCTGAGAGTAAGTCAGCCAGCTTCAAAGTGCGGGGCTGAGGGGAGATGACTGAAGTGTCCCAAAGCCGAAGGAAAGGATCCCGACTTGTTGAAGTGGAGGCCCTATGGCCCTGGGACCCCTGTGCCCCCGCTGGTTCTGTTAGGAGGTAGCAACCGGTTTTAAGAGATTTGACCTCTTTGTCTCAATGGGGTTCACAAAACAGCTTTGCACACTTCTGAGTTGTTTTGGGGTTTTTTGTTTTGAGATCAGCTTAAGCTGGGAGGTAAGCAAGGGTCCTGCTGGCAGTGATTCTGCTTAGTGGCTTGCAGTGCGAATCAGAGACCCCTCCCCTAGGCCAAACACCAGAACCTAGATGCCCACAGGCTGGGAGGGGCTATCTCAGAGCCAGCCTTCCCTACAGTCAGATGGTTGGTCCTAGGAGCTGGTTTTTAAACTCTGAAGTGATGGACTGTAGCCTAAGGCCCGCAGCTTCTACAGGATAAGACTGGAATTGTGCTCAGAGTATTACACAGTTCAAGTCTGTGGCAGGATCAAGGTGGAATTAAAGGGCTCAATCAATCTTAAAGATCCTTGTTTTAAGGATACATAATTCTCAGGAAAAGTTAATTCCTTAATCTTATTATTTTGTTTGTGCATGTGCGCGTGCGTGTGCGCGTGAATTTGATGTTTGTAAATACCTGTGTTCTAAAGACGCTTTTAATTACATTTTGAAGTAAAAATACTCCATCAAAAACTCAGTTTTAGTAGTTACAGTGTGCTCTGCCTGTCTGTTAAGTTGTTCCGATTCATGTTTTATGCAAAAGGAAATACTCAGAATCTTTAAAGTCTTCTAAGAGTCAAGAAAGCTCAAAGAGCATCCTCCAGATGGTCCTAATTGTTAGCATTGTGGACTCGATCCTGGCACAGAATGCCGGGATTCTTAGAAGCTAAAAAAATGAATAGATGCCGGAGGAATGGGAGCAAAATGCTTGTTTCTCTAGGGGGGTAGATTTTCGGGCCTTTTAAACGCATGCGGCTGGACAGGACACAGAAGCAGGCATTTGGTATCTTGACCTCACTCTGCAAAGAGCAGAGGTTCTTTTGTACGTGGTGAGAAAAATGTCAGGGGACTGCAGCCCCTATAAAGTGGGTGCTAAAACTAAAACCAAAAGAACTCCTCACTGCTCCATTTAAACTCTTAGGGTTTCAAAGACTTTTAGAAACTGAGAATAGCTGTACATTTAGGAAGGCTGGTTTGTAGCCTTCTAAGAAAGGAGGGAAGCCCCTTGGCTGGTGTTAGCATAACCGAACACTGGGTGTTTGGGGGTCAGCCTGCTTGCTCCAGACCAGTTTTTGGTGACATTTTTATGGTTTCCAGACAAAAGCTACAGTGTGCAAAGGCAACGTAGATTAAATGAATTGTTTGGGGTTTTACTTTTTGTTTGTTTAAATACTCAAAACACTTTTGCATCTTTTAAGTTTTCTGGTCATTTGCATTACTAATGGTTGGCTGCTTTTTCTTTTAAATATTGTGATCTGGATGATACTTTTCAAAACAAGTAAGCTGAACACTGGCCTTCTGGATATACGGATTTGATCCGTTTTGAAAGGGAAAAGGTTTGGGCCACAAAGTTACAAGGTAGCAATCGGTGAATGTGTTACATAGAAAGAACAGGGAAAACAAAGTTGAGCTATGCTTCTGTGTTTACCTAACCTTTCTGTGTAGTGGGGCTCATCGGTGCAAACACACAGAGTGCAAATGCCATCCTTTAATCTTTTGTTAGTTTTTAGTGGCAGTCACCAAGGGTGAAAAAAAAAAACTTTGGTTAGTGCTGAGCCCTAGGTTTTGAGAGAACGAAACAGGTTTTAGAGACAGATGCTGCCCCAAGTGAATGACATTGGTGCTCATTTGGGTTTGTGAGCCTTGGGGGTGGGGTGGAATGGGGTGGGTGCTCACTTTTTTGGGAGCCAAGGGATTTTTCCTTCCCGGCTAGCCTCAGCTACCAAGATGCATGTCATCCCTAGGTGGCTATCCGCAAGCAGGAGATTGAAGACAGGCTCAATTCATGGATCGTGTTCAATGAAAAGAACAAGGAATTGTGTGCTTGGCTGGTCCAGATGGAAAACAAAGTTCTACAGACAGCGGATATTAGCATTGAAGAGATGATTGAAAAGCTACAGAAGGTGAGTGGGGGCGGGGTGCCCACGTGGGTGCACTGAGGAGGGTCAAGGGCCTTTGCAGGCTCAAAGAGCCACAGTGCCACATTGTCACATGGCAGTGTTCATGTTTCAAGAGGACTGTTTTTGGTCTTTCCAAAGGAGGAAGTGAGAAAGGGTAGGGAGCATGAACTGTCATAGGTGGACGCGGTGCTGAGGAAGGCTGCTTTCCCTCAGTTGGGAAGACTAGCCAACGATGGTTTCTCTAGTTATTGTGACGTGGGACCCAAGTCAAAGAGGAAGCCAGCTTCGGGGACAGAAGTGACTTGAGCATCTTTGTACAGCCACCCAAAACACCTCTCCATCAACCCTGGGGGGGAACCTTGGACCTCAGGCTGACTCAGTTGAGTCCATTTAGTTTCGGCTCCACATTTGTGAGGGGAAAACAAGGGGTTCTCATAGCCCCGTGATAGAGTTCTTGCCTTTGCATGCATGAAGCCCCGAATTCAACCCTCAGCACAGCGAGGAGAAAGAAAAAGAAAGTGCCTATAGGCAGGCATGGGAGCACCAACACTCAGGAGGCTGAGACAGGAGGATCATGAGCTGCAGGCCTGGGCTACACAGTGAGATAAAGTCACTACTGCCTTAAACACCTGGTAGTCACCTAGCTGATGTGAGCCATTCCTCGAAGAACTCTGTTGACAAGTATAAGATTTTTTTTTTTTTTTTTTGCCATTAACACTCATGTAGCCAGCGTGAGAGTACATGCCTGCAATCCCATCACCTGGGGGGCGGAGGCGGGAATATTGCCTGGAGTTCAGTGGGAGACCCTGTCCAATAAAGCAAAAACAAACCCAAAGAGTGCATTAAGAGAGAACGGTGTGTGCCCTGGGCTGGAGAAAAACTGAGCTGGTGGTGATGGCTCGGGCCTTGTGCTTTGGTGTCTGCCAGGATTGCATGGAAGAAATAAGCTCGTTCAGTGAGAGCAAGCTGCAGCTGAAACAGATGGGCGAGCAGCTAATCAAGGCCAGCAGCAAGGCCAAGGCGGCCGAGATGGACGACAAGCTCAGCAAAATCAACGACCGCTGGCGGCATCTTTTCGATGTCATTGGATCGAGGTAAGAAGTGGTCCAAAATAATTCATGTCTACCTCTAGAGACTGCCTCCCAGAGCTGGCTAGCCAAGTCCAGTCATCCTGCGTGGTAGCCTGACAGGTTTATAAATGTCCAGGTTTGTAGTTCGGGGGAGAGGAGCAGGAATTCTGATTTGAACAATAATTGGAGATGATATTTTAGTAAAATTTGACATGAATTAGATGTGTGTGCATGGAGGGTGTCTAGGGATTAAATTCAGCCTCACAAACATGCTAGACAAAGCACTCTAGCATGAGCTACCATTTTGATTGCTGCTGCTGTTGTTGAGAGCGGGATTTGGCTATGTTCCCCAGGCTGACCTCCAACCAATCTTCCCTCCTCTGCCTCCCAAGCAGCCAGAGTACTTGCCACTATGCCCAGTTGGATTTGTTTTAAACAAGAGTCAGAAACTTGGTTTGGAAAGAGATCCTAAAGGGGAGGTCTCATGGGAACTGTCACTCTCGGCTGGAATGAGCATGTCCCCCCATGAAATTATGCCTGCCTGTTCCTGCCTCACTCTGTGTAGTAGCAGCCAGGGGGTCCTTGATGCCCCCACAGCAGGAGCCCAGTGTGCACTGCTAAGGATCCTTTGTGACCATGCACCTGGTGTGATGGGCACCTGGTCCCCTGGGGGACACCACTGGAGCAGCATCTTGTTCTCAGATGTGACCACAAATCAAAGCTCTGTTCTCCGGTGCCATGTTGTCCAAAATAGAGCTGGTGATATTTCCTCCCCATCAACAACCAATGGTGATGCCCAGAGCTTTTAGATGGCTTTTGTTTTCAAGTCTTCCATATAAAGACAGCACTCCCCCACACCCCAACCTCCCAAAACTACATGTTTTTCTATTGCAACCTGGTCTTCCAAGATATCTTATTTTGGGATCATTTGTGCAACATTGTCTTCCACTGGCCTGGTACACGTTTACAGGACAGTGTGCCCGGCGTGAACATGTAAATGATTTGGAACTTAGAGGGGAGCCTGGAGAGCATAGTAAGGTTTGGAGAGGGAGAAGAATAGGATGCTGTTAGTGATGTGTCCTATCCTTTACCTCTCTGATCACTGGAAACCCTAGTGAGCCCGACTCAGCAGAGGCAGGGACTAAGTGGTGTTTGCATAGCGGGCAGGAAGGAAGACAGGTCCATTACATTAACAGGAGTGGCTATATGACAGCAATAAAGCCAAGCATATGGGGAGTCCAGATCCTATCTTCTCCTGAGAGTGGAGGGGCGGAGACAAGGAAAGAGCCATCCCAGATGGTCCTGAGTGAAGGCTTGAAAGTCCCGAGAGCCACTGCAGGCAGAGAGACCCTTGTTATGAGCAAACAGGCAGGCTGCGGAGCAGAAGACAAGCCACCCAGGAAGGGACAGGAAGCCCCATTGGCACAGTATAAGAAATGACCCTGGGAGAGATGGGAGCCTTGACTGTCAGCCACAGATTTGGCCTCCTCAGTCAAGTCCGAGTCCATTGTGGTCCCCCAGTGGTGACAGAGTTCCTAAAGAATGACCAGGGGAACTGGTTGGAAGATAAGGCCGGGCTGAATTTAGCTTCAATTTACCGTTTGACAAAGAAGCAGGGCAGTAGCAAGACTTTGTTTTGAGCCTCTGCTGGCTTTCCTGTGCACTCTAAGTCTCTAAGCCTGTTTCCAAGTCTTCTGTCGGGGTCCGGTGCTAGCCAGGACCCTCAATTATTTCTCTACCAGACCCCAACACAAACTATCTCTGGACTGGCGTGGAGACGGGAATAAAGACACGACTTCCATGGTTTCATCGGGAGGGAGATTCTCAGAGGTCCCTTGTGATATCCTGGGTTCACATCCTGAAAAATTCCCCCATTTATTCTCTAAACAGTCTTTATACCAAAACTTAACTGAGGGCGAAATACATTAGTATTCTGTCTCCTAGGTAACCAGGTGAATGGCCTTTTGTCAAGTCCACAACTACCTGTCTGTTGTATACGCTAGCTGTCATGGGTAGGCTTGAATCAGCATCTCTATAAGGCATCCTCCAAATTAACAAAGGAAGGAGCAAAACATCCTGACCTTTTGTTAGGTTAGCGACAGCCTGCCTGGCAGGATACATGACCCGTCTCAGGTGTGGCCTATGGATTGATGGCTTGGCTGCCATGCCATATAGAAATATGGGCCTACAATCTTCCCAATGTGTCCAACAGCACATCACAAGCTGCTGTGCCAGCTTCAGATACATGACAAGTGTTGCTCATTTGACATAGGACCAGAAGAGCACGGAGAAGCCTGTTTGTGGACTAGTAATCTGTCATTTTTCATTGTAAAGTGGAAGCAGATCCTTCCTCCACAAGGCCGAGAATTCCATTAAATTTATTCCCATTGCTGGGCAGGCACGGAGGCTCGCTGGGTAAAAAGTACTTCTCGTGCAAGCCTAACGATAGGAGTTCGACTCCCAGAAGCCAAGTAGTGGTGGAAAGAGAGAACTCACTCCACCAATTTCTCCTCTGGCTTCCACACGGGTTGTGTGGCACATGTGTGCTGGCTCTCGCCTCTCTCATCCACACACATAATAAATTCAATTTTAAATAATTAATTGTTCCCAGGGCTGAGAACACTGTCCCATGTATTTGTTGAATGAATAAGCATTCTAGTAGATGAGAATAAGAATTTCTTTTCGGTGGGTGAATCGTGGCTCTGCTGGCATTGTCGTTATGGTCCACGTCAGCTTGGGTACTTGACACTAATCAAGGGTGTGATGACATCACACTTGCTCGTGGGTCATTCAGGAGTAAGACCTAGCTTATACTTCTGAAGAAGAGAGTAGCATGCCTTCGTCAGTTATATCCCTGCAGAGGTTAGCAGGCTGTTGGTGTCTCTGTCTCTCCGGCTGCCCATCTCTGGCCAGTTGCTTGGGGGAAGAAGAGAAAACAGCAGCTGGGAGTTCATCCGCCTTCTTGGCTGTAGCAGTTGGCAACAATAGCAAGTATCTTGACTGCCAACTGAGTTCTTAACAATATGCTTTGATGCATGATGTCACTTGATCTTTTGGGTACACTTATTGATGGGGGAGGGCTAGAGATGCGTGCCACATCACATGGTGGAGGCCCAAGGTCAACCTGCGGGAGTCTCCTTCCACTATGTGGATCCCAGGGTTCAAGTCAGTAGACGTGGCAAGACCTACTTGCTGAGCCATCAATTTTCAATGTAATTCTGAAAGGTTGGTACCATCATCCCATGTTACTGATAAAGAAACTGAGGGCTGAAGTTGAGTAACTTGTACAAACCGAGGCAGCTGACAATGCAACTAGGCTCTCAACTCAGACAGTTGTCACCCCCGTGCCACCCTGTACCCTTCTAGTTGGAAGCACACAATGACTAGAACTTATGGGATCTTCACCGTAGACCTAGGTTAAAGTTGAAGGCTTAGCATGGTGTTCAGTACTCTAAAACCCACTGAAGCAGGTCTATTCACTGGTTTAAAAAAAAAAACAGTAAAGAAAAAGCCCGCCCCCCAATCTACTACTTTGGTTTTATTCACAATTATTTTAAAAATAATTAGTACAACACAACAGGTTTCTTTTTTAATTGATTTTTATTGAGCTCTACATTTTACTCTGTTCTCCTCCCTGCTTCTCCCCTCCTCTTCAACCCTTCCCCAAGGTCCCCATGCTCCCAATTTACTCAGGAGATCTTGTCTTTTTCTACTTCCCATGTAGATTAGATCCACGTATGTCTCTCGTAGGATCCTCATTGTTGTTTAGGTTCTCTGGGATTGTGATTTGTAGGCTGATTCTTTGCTTTAGGTTTAAAAACCATTTATGAGTGAGTACATATGATAATTGTCTTTCTGGGTCTGGGTTACCTTACTCAAAATGATGTTTTCTAGCTCCATCCATTTTCCTGCAAAATTCAAGATGTCATTATTTATTTTCTGCTGTGTAGTACTCCATTGTGTAAATGTACCACATTTTTTTTTTATCCATTCTTTGGTCGATGGGCATTTAAGTTGTTTCCAGGTTCTGGCTATGACAAACAATGCTGCTGTGAACATAGTTGAGCACATGTCCTTGTGGCACAATTGAGCTTCCTTTGGATATATACCCAAAAGTGGTATTACTGGGTCTTGAGGAAGGTTGTTTCCTAATTTTCTGAGAAATCGCCACACTGACATCCAAAGGGGTTGTACCAGCTTGCATTCCCACCAGCAATGCAGAAGTGTTCCCTCTTCCCCACAACCTCTTCAGCATAAGTTGTCATCAATGTTTTTGATCTTAGCCTGTAAGAATTTATAAGTGTAAGATGAAATCTCAGAATTGTTTTGATTTGCATTTCTCTGATGACTAAGGATGTTGAACATTTTCTTAAGTGTCTTTCAGCCATTTTAGATTCCTCTGTTGAGAGTTCTCTGCTTAGGTCCAGGAATACAAGGAACGAACATACCTAAACATAATAAAGGCAATATACAGCAAACCAACAGCCAACATCAAACTAAATGGAGAGATACTCCCAGTGATCCCACTGAAATCAAGAACAAGACAAGGTTGTCCACTCTCTCCATATCTATTCAGTATAGTTCTTGAGGTCCTAGTTAAAGCAATAAGACACAAGAGGTTTCTTAAAGCTATATTATCATCTGACCATCCCAGACAGCCAGGCTTCTGGGGAGGTGAGCAGAACCAGGCTCCTCACAAGGTCAGCCCACGCCTTCATTTACAGAAGGAAACTGCCAATCAGAGAAGGGAAATGACGTCCACTCAGGGTGGGAACAGGAACCAGAGTGTTGTTGGAGGCCACTTGTTCCTTCCCGGCTTCCCAGAGCCACAAAATAATCACTCAGAAACTGTATTAATTAAATCACTGCTTGACCAATGACTTAAGCGTATTGCTAGCTAGCTCTTATATATTTGGTTAACCCATTTCTATTATTTTATATTTTACCACAAGGCTGGTGGCCTACTGGCAAGGTTCCAGCTGGCAGCTTATGTCTTTCCCCTCTGGTGGCTCCATGGAGGCTCCCTGACTCTGCCTTTTTTCTCCCAGCATTCAGTTTAGTTTTCCTAGCCTCGCTCTGTTCCCTTATAGCTCTGCTGCAGACCCAAAGCAGTTTCTTTATCAATCAGTGGTATTCACAGCATACAGAGGGGAATCCCACATCACCAGAGTCTGTCTGTCTCACTGCACAAAGCATCTTCAGGGCATGCTAGGCTCTTGTAGGATGCTGACTTTCCAGGGCACTGTGTTAAAATTTTTTCTGAAACCTAGAACTTGATGCCAGGTACTGTCTACTAGAAGACAGTGGTTCTCTGGCTTCAGTGTGCATCACACCCTCCCTCAGTGTCCCACATCTAGAGCTGCTCCATCCAGGGATCTGGGTGAGGCGCCAAGACCTTCATTCCTAACATGTGTCCAGATGTGGTGTCGAAGTGTGGTGCTCTTGATGGGAAGTCTGTTTGAGAAACACATGAGCAATGGAGTGAAGTAAATCAGAAATTTTCAGATAAGTCTTGAGCCTCCGTCTCCATGCTGAGAAACCATGTACAAGCTTCCTGTCCCCATGGCGGGACATCTGTGAGGATCAAGATCCAGATGAGAGAGTGTCAAGACAATCACGGATCCAGCCACACACATCTGCCTCATGGCATCTCACAGCCCCAAGTTCATGGGTTGGCTAGATGGCTGGCCAATGAGATCTTGGCAATGCACTTGTCTTCTTGCTTCCTGTACACCCCACCCCCGAGCTAGGGCTACACGTATGTATATCACCATGCCCAGCTTTTATGTAGGTGCTGGGGATCTGAACACAGGTTCTCACGCTCATGTGACACTTTACCACCTGAGCTATCACCTCAGCCCTGGGGTGGGACCATTTTTAAAGACTGTTGCTAGTGGTGTGGGCAAATGAGCTGATGAAAATGGCCAGGGCCTGGAAGAGCTCCCTTGGAAGGTGTACAATGACAATCTCCCCTGTATGAGGATCATTACTGGCCTTCCTAATTTTGTTTATCTACAGTTTCTAAGGAAAGCATTGCTACTTTTCTCTTGAATGCCGCCTCAGTGGCATCACCTTGAGTAGGCTTAGTATCTTTATGCTAGTAGTGTATGAAGGAGAGACCTGAGTAACAGGTAAACAAAAGACTAGACCCTCCCTGTTGACATTGGGTGGCTCTTTTGTTGTCAGAAATATCAAGTCCATGGAAAGACACTGGAAGGAACTAAACGTGCTTCTCACATTTCCCCTACCGTCACACAAAGCCTATCAAGTTTATACTAATAGCAAGCAAGATGTTGTCATTTAAGCTCAACAGTTATTACCCTGGCAACCATGGGTTACGATCGCTTTTCATCCCTTTTCATGGCTCTCTTCCTAACTGTAGTTTCTCAAGGTCACCGTGAAAGACCAAACAAGACTGCCAGTCAGAAAGCTGTCTCAGCTTAGCCACTGCAGGTGCCTGGAAGGAGCTGGGGTTGTGGGGGCTGCTGGGCATAGGGAAGGGGTAGCTGGAGTTTGGCCTCCACACTTCCCTTTCCCTTGCCATCAGCCCAGTCAGTCCACTTCTGGAGCATATGACTTCTGTTACCCTGCAGAAATGTCTTCCTGGGAGCCTAGGGCTACCCCAAGGGGAAAGCAGCCATCAGCAGATGGGAAGCAACTGGCCCAATGTGCATAGTCAGGGAATAAACCTCAGTGTCCGGTACTTACAAGGTCACAGAAACAGCCCAGAATACGGGCATGAACAAAACAGACGCTACATTTAGGAGAAAGGTTGCCAGGCCTCTCCCCTGGCAAAGGAGGCTTGCTCTCCAAGGTGGTGGGGCATGGTAATGGCCAAGTGAGAGGTTGTAGGAACACAGGTGATCACGTCTCAAAATGGGGGAAGAGGCCAGCCTGACCCATTTCCACAGGAGACTCCCATGTTCTACATTTTGGAGAACCCAGGAAGGAGGAGCTAAAATCGCTTCCTCTATCTTAAGGTTCATTTCTACTGCAAGGTGGGGTCCCTCTGCAGCAATCAGTGGCAGAGTCCATGAACTCTGGCCTTCTCAGGCAGGACTGCAGATCTCCGGCAAGAGGAAAACTCCTCAGGGCAATGTCGTCTTCGGGACTGAGGAAGGCGCCCCTGCATGGCTCGGGCTTCAGGCTGCACTGCTGCTTGTAAACATGACACAGAGAAATTATAGACCAGAAATCAACCCCCCTCCCCGCCCCACCATGTTCCAAGTCTAAGTGTCTCCTCCCTGGCTTTACAGCTCTTCATACGTATCACGGTGCCAAGATAACGCTGGGACTTTCTCCTCTCAGCCTTGCAATCCTGTAACGTCAGAACAAAGGCTGTGTGTGTGTGAAGAGAGCTGGAGAAGAGACATTTTCTTTATTGTAAGCAGGGTGGGGGGAGGCAGGTTAAAAATTGCAGAGCATAGAAAAGGTGTCTTCCTTCCAACCAGCATCGCCTGGTGCCGGTGAGCCTGCCGGTGGTGGTGCCTCTGATGAGGAGCCTTGGGGAGGGTCTGGTTGGAAGATGCTGAGCCAGTGAATGAAGAGGGCAGGCTGGGCAGGGGGAGGGGCTGCCTGGCCAGGAGGTGGAGGTGCAGCCGGGAACTTGGAGCGTCCGCGGAAACCCAAGGAATGGTTTTTTCTCATAAACAGTAAGTGTCATTTCAGCTGACAGCCACACCCGCGACCCAGGTGGCCGCTGCTCTCTCTGTGTGCCTTGCTGTTTTGGTTACAGTGGAGATCTCCGATGAGATGGTGGCTGCAGAGTGTGTGCGCGCTCAGCCATTCGGGGGATGGGTTCTCTCCCGGCGTCAGCATGCTTGTGGTGGCTGCAGTCTGCCTCTGACAAGCCGGCAGGGAGGCGATTATGCTGTGCAGAAAATAACAATATCCTGGCATTAAAAAGAAAATGCTCCAAAGCAGCAGTTGGCTCTAAAATGTATTGTATGTGCTGTCTGTGCCTTCAAATCAGGGCGTGGAAATTAATAATTTTACTATGAAGATATTTAGCTCTGTAAAAAGATAGAATTGTGCAGGCTTGGTACAGGGTGCTTAGCAACTGACAGCTGCCCATACATAGGTTTGAGTATTTATTTTGGTCCGGATTTAGATACTTTTGATCGTTTCAGCCCAGATTCAGATACTTTGGATCGTTTCAGCTCTCCTTACTAATTTTTGTTACAATGGCCACATCAACGTAGGCGTCGCTTAACTTACACTGACTTGCGCTTCTATAATCTGACTGTATGCTGCTTACCATGAGAACAGAGCTGAAAGGTATATTAGTCCGTGTGCATGAATAGGAATTTTTCCAGACAAAAATGTTTTTGATATTTACAGCCTCGTGCATACATAGCAAGACTCCTGCTTGCTATATGCACTTGCCATATTACCAACTCACCTTCATTTTGACCGCTCTGGAAGAAGAGCCGTGTTTTTCAGGGTTACATTCTGAGCCATCTCTAGTTAAGATGAAAGAAAAACTTTATTAGTCTTGATCACGCCCTGTTTCTCTACCCATAATTCCTGTAATAGAACCCTTCTATTCTACTCTTAGGCATAATTTTAATTTGATTTAATTTCGTAGAAAAATGACTTTTGGAATGGATGGCTTCTCCTTTCATCTAGCAATATTGTTTTGATAATCAGTCCTAGAATTCAGCTCAGGAAACCCTATGTTTGTTTCTTCAGGGTGTATGTCCTATGTTCAGAGATAATACATGAGAAATATTATCTGTGTGACCATGGGCAAAGTGCAGAGGTGGGAGCCACATAAACTGCCTACGGGGTTGATGTCATGCAGCATCTTGTTGGCAGGCTGGTCTCTGAGCAGATTCCCTCATTTTCTGATGTTAAGTAGAGATCTCAGTGTTTGGAGAGTGTTTGGTCAGCCCTCGGGATTAAGAGGTCAGCCCTCGGGATTAACAAAGGACACATGCTTCCTGACCCAGGGAAGGTGACAGTTGAGTTACAGCATCCACAGGGAGCAGAACTATATAAACTTCAACAATGCATCCCTTGGTTCTTGGAACTGATTGTCAGGTGATTGCCTGAGAAACATTCTGATTCCAGCGTACTGGGGCTGTCGGGACTGCAGGCAGAGGTTAAACTACAGAGCAAGCTAGACTCTGCCTGGGTGAAGTGCTCTCTCTGTCTCTGTCTCTGTCTCTCTTCCCTAAGTCTACTTATCAATAGGTTACAATGCCTCTCACAGCAGAGCAACGAGTTGCTTTGAAGGCAAAGTGTTTTGGTGTCATCTGGTCTTTAAAATAGGGCAGAGCCGTCGTTTTTGATGGAAAAGACACACTGGTGACTGTCGCTTCCTCACCCAGTAGGGCTGCCTGTGTACTTCTGAAACTGTATCACGACATCTAAGTTGCATCAGCTCTGTGGGACTTAAGACCCATCTTCGAGTTACCATGGAATCCTCACAGTGTGCATAGAACCCAAAACAAAAGCACATGGTTAAATGTATACTGAAAGAAATCCGTGGAAGGGAAACATGGGCAGTAGTATATCTGTGACTCCGAGCCTCTTCCCATGCTGGCTACCAGCCACGAGCCACAGCAGCTTGTGACTCCTCTACCACCATATCTTGGATCTGAATCATGTTCCCTGACAGCAACAAAACCTGTCTTCTACCCCCGATCTATGCACATCTGTTTGTGCAAGGTACTGTTTGTGCAAGGTACGTGACAAGCCACAGGGGCCAGACTGCCAGAGGTTGGAATCTTGCCCCTGCTATTTAATGGCCCACATGACCAAGGCTGGTTATTTCACCCATGAGCCTTTTCCCCCCAACTGTCCAATGGGAATAATGATGGTACTTGTGAGCATCCTTGGGAGGATTAAATGAGCTGTTAGCATGTAAGATACAGCAGGCCTGACATATGTTAGCATATGTCATAAATGTTAGCAGGTTACATGGATGTTTCATTTTGGCACTATGGTTTATTGATGGGTTACAAACCATTCCGATGTAGGTATTTTAAAGGAACGGGCTACATGTGAAAAGGCTCGTACAGCTAAAGTGTCCCTTTACCTCAAATGCTCAAGTACATACTTTGGATTCTTTTTCTATTTTGGAGTGTTTGCATATTTATGAGAACTCTCGGGAATCCACTGGTATTTCTCACACACAGCCCAAAGGTAATTCTGTATGTCTTTAGAGCACCTGTCTTGACTGTAGCCATCGTATAAGGTCTGACGTGGGATTTTTTTACTGGTAATGACATGATACAGCACCCAGAAAGTTTGGACTTTTGAGCATTACAGGTTACAGTTTTTAGATTAGGATGTCCCGTCCTTATTTTATTTCCATTGTCCTTTACTCTGCCTTGAGCACTTCACTTTGAATGCCACAGCCACAGTTCTAGGAGGGCTAAGCAAATTGTTCTCTCCGTCTCCAGGAGCTATGACATCCCTAACTTCTGGTTGGCAGAAGTAAACACGGCCATGCCTAGGCCATCGTGTGTTAGCTCCCTGTGTACAGAAAGTGGTCTCCCCAGACCTCTTCTTGTTAAAATAAGAAAAGAAAGTGCTGTGACTCTCATAGTGGCATGGGATTCGGTGCTGGCTGTTAGCATGGTGAGCTGCCATCCTGGGAGGAGGGGAAGGGCAAGCAGGAGGCAGTAGGATGCTCACTGAGCATGAGCACTGGTCTCTACCATCAGGAAGTGCTCATGGCCAGGCCTCTTCTCCAGCCAGAGATTTTTTAGGAGGTCAGCCCCTCATAACTGTGTGGACCGCTTCTGGGCCTTACAGAGTGAGGGTGGTAAGATGAAGTCAGACAGGCGCAATGGTAAACCACGGGAATGAAGGCAGGATCTAGGTTACAGCTGTATCCAGGCCTGGCCCGGATTCGGTTACTTCCTTTTCAATAAATCATCTCGTGGCTTTGAAGGGGACTGTGTCCTGCTGCAGGTGTGCTGTTTGGAAAATGTACCTCCTTGAAAGTGATTATTCCTGGGCCATTGTCCTCATCAGAGACTGTCCCAAATGGCCTTCACGTCCATCTCCTGCCTTCCTCCCAGCTAACCGAGTGAAGGAAGGCTAATAAAGCCAGAACTCAAACCTAAGCCCTTGCAGACTACATGGCCTGCCTTCAAGCCTCCCTGTCTCAGGGAGCTACAAAGAATAAAATACCCAGGAACGAAGGTAGCAAAGTCTAGGGCCAGCTGGCTACACTGTTACAGCATTCATGTCCTGGTCAGCATCAGAAGAGTTAATGTTGCCGAACATCTATTATGTTCCAGTGGTTATCTGTTGCCTTGATCCCACATCACCTGCAAGATGCTTAATTTTATAGATAATAAGGACACTTGGAGTCTGAGTCAAGAATCTTGCAGGGGTGTGGAGCTTACAGATGGTAGGTGGTGGTTGACAGGGCTCTAACAATCCTGGTCTGCTCGACTCCAGTGCTCTGGTCTTATCCCTATTGCTGAGGTTTGAGAGACCTCAGAGGCTTGAAGTAGAGGGGCTGGGGTGAAAGGATTCCCTTAGAACCATACAAGTCACTGCTAACAGAGCTAGAACCGGAAGGCAGTCCTCGGGGTTGTCTTGGTTGATGGTGAGATAGAAACATACTGATTCTTTGGTCCACTTAAACGTAGCCTGGAGGTAAGGAATGTAGCTCAGTTGGTAGAGTGCTTACCCAGCATGCACTAAGCCCTGGGACCCATCCACAACACGATATAAACCACTGTGGTCCTGGATGGATATAACCCCAATACTACAGAGCTGGAGGCAGAAGGATCAGAAGTTCAAGATCGTCCTTGTCAACACAGAAAGACAGACCTGGGGCCAGCCTGAGCTACAAAAGATCCTATATGAAAATAAAAGAGCATGTGGGGATGTGACTGTTCATGTTTATTCATTGGACAAATACCTGTTGACAGCCCTGTCCAGAGCACGTGGAGGTGCCGCCCCTCTCTCCTGAAAAGTGGAGAGTATCTCACAGTGGTAGCTTGCTCTGGCGCTCCAGGAGCATGGGGGCAGGGTTGGGGTGGGGTATGGATGAAGCCAGGAACAGCTTTTGGTGAGAGGCCAAGGGCCATTCAAATGGCTTGAGGTGTTAAACCGATTATGAGATTAAACTGGTTTGTCAAGGTAGAGATCTAGACTGTTAAGATTCCCAGCGTGAATCAGGACTTGGCTTCAGAAATGGAACCAAAGGTGGGGAGGAGGGCTTGGAGGCCAAGAGGAAGTTGTTCGGGTAAGTAAAAGTTGACGGTGCGGTGCGCAGGCAGTGTGTTTCCTGTGAGTTGAGGTCAGCATCTCAGTTTCTCTTTCCATTGCTGTCAGCGGGGGTGCAGCTTTGGCGGCATCTTCCAACCTGAGGATTGGTGAGTAGGGACTTTGAACTGTAAACCATTGCTTAAGTCTCTGGGATTCATCCAAAAAACCCCAGATCAGCGGTGCAAGTGCTCACCCATTTAGGGCTTTCATGAAAGTGGCTGATGGAAGTATTTTATTTCGGTTTCTGTGTGAAAAACGAATGCTAGCCAGGCGAGGTGGCACACACCTCTAAGCCCAGCATTGAGGAGGCAGAGGCAGGAGGATCTGTGAGTGTCAGGACAGTGTGAGCTACGTAGTGAGACCCTGCCTCACACCCACAAAGATGGCTTTTGCTTCAGTAGCTTTTGGCCTGGTGTTAACTCGAAGCTCCAGCGTACGCAAACTACATGTGTTCTCTCAAACCTGTTGCAAGCCAAGGCCAGGCTGGAAGGAAAACTGAGGCAGACTGCCAGAGAGGCGGCAAGCAGATCTGTGCTTGAGTGGCTTCTCTCTTTCTGACCCAGAGATGCCCACCAGGCAGCCTCGCTGGAGCACCCACCCTCACACCATGCGTTCTGTCTTTGTCCAGGAAGGGCCACTGACTGCTGTCACTGGAGTGAAGTACTCAGAATAGGTATTTGGGAGAGAGGAAAATGGCAACTTCCCTATGGTCTGGAATTCCAGGAAGTGGTCAGGGTATCAGGAGGAGGCCATGTGGGCCTGACAGGACTCTTGGCTAGACTGAGTCCCTGCGAAGCATCATCCCGACCAATAGTGTTACAGAGTCGCCTGCTCTGTGACCATGCACACCTGGGGAGATATAAGTTGTTCCTGCTACAAAATTAAAGTGGTACAGATTCCTGGCTCCTCACCGGTGTCCGGCGTCCATCCTGGCCCTTGCTTCCCGCTGCTGCTAACTGGGTCTCTCTTCCATTGCACTTAGGGTGAAGAAGCTGAAGGAGACGTTTGCTTTCATTCAGCAGTTAGACAAAAACATGAGCAACCTTCGCACCTGGTTGGCGCGAATCGAGTCTGAGCTCTCCAAGCCCGTGGTTTACGATGTCTGCGATGACCACGAGATCCAGAAGAGGCTTGCTGAGCAACAGGTGAGTGATGGGAAGGAGTACCAGGAGGAGAGGTGGCACGGGAGGCCAAGGCAGGCCTGCCCTCCTGTCTTCCACCTGCCCACGTCACTGCCCTATGTGTGAGGCATTCGTCTCTGAATGCCTCCTTCTCCTTCACATAGCTCATCCTGCAAACAATGCTGAAGAAGATGCCGACCTTAATTACAATGCTCAATGAGGTTTTATCTTTGTTTTCATTATGTATAACATAGCTTTGAAAGGGAATGAATTGGGGGGTACAGTTCCTTTTCGGATTGAGATAGTTAGTGTCCCAGACTGACTTCAGACTCTCAGCCTTCTGCTTTATCATACTGACATCAACCTAATAGACCTGCAAAGAGAGAACCTTGATTGAGGAATTGCCTCCACAAAGTAGTCTCTGGGACCTTCCACACCCCACCCCTCCAGGATCTCCTGGCTGGCCTGGAACTTACTGTGGAGATCAAGGTACCCTCAAACTCAGGAGCTCCATCTGCCTCTCCCTCCTGAATACTGGGATTGAGGGTGTAGGCCTGAGACATTTTTTTCAATTGCTCATTGATATAGGGGGGCCCAGCCTACTGTGGGCAGTACCATCCTTAGGCAAATGAGCCCCAGCTACCTACGAAAGGTAGCCAAGCAAGCGAGGCGAGGGAGATGGTAAGCAGCATTCCTCCATGGCCTCTCCTTCAGTTCCTGCCCCCAGGTTCCTGCCTTGAGTTCCTGCTTCGGCTTCCGTCAATCATGACTTGTACCCTGTGTCGCAAATAAGCCTTCTCCTCCCAAGCTGCTTTTGGTCAGGGCTGTATCACAGCAACAGAGAAACGAACAAGGGCAGCTACCAACTACTGTAGCTGTAGCCATGAGCCACCTTGTCATACCCGCATGCCCGCTCCAACCCCTCTCTCCGAGGAGTCAGCCAGTGCCTGGCACATGCTCGGCACGTGCTCGATCATGACCAGAAGGGAACACCCCAAACACAGTATCTCCTGTTACCCAGGCTGTCCTAACAGCTGAGGGTGACCTCGAGCTTCTGGCCCTTCTGCTGTGTGCTGAGATATACAGGTGTGTGCCACTGCCCCTTTCTCAGAAGATGCCCTTTAATGATAAGTTATCTTGAGTCAGTTCTATCTTTTATTGTTTTAGAATTTTTTATCGTTGATACTGTGGTTTGTTTTTCAAGACAGTGTTACTCTGTATAGCGCTGGCTGTCCTGGAACTTACGGTGCAGACCAGGCGCCACCTCTGCCTCCCAAGAGCTGGACTTAAAGGCATGCATTGCCACCACCACCCAGCCTTTTACTGGTTTAAAAGTGACAATTTTTTTTTGCTACCTTAAATAGAATAAACATTTGTCCTTTCACTAACTGCCACTTTTAGATGGGTATCACATTGGCCACTCCCAGATAAGCAGTGGAATATGCTATTCTAAGGTCACGTGATTGACTGATTGAATTCTCCTTTACCGTGTGTCTTAGTCACTGTTCTGTGACTGTGAAGAGACACCATGACCAAAGCAACTCTTAGAAAAGAAAGAATTTATTGGGGTCTTGCTTACAGTTTCAGAGACTGAGTCCATTATCATATTGGCAGAGAGCATGGCAACAGGAAAAACAGGGTACTGAGAGTTACATCCTGATCCATAGGCAGAGAGAGAGAATATGAGAATATGGATGTGTATCTAGGCCTGGCATGTTTTTGAAACCTCAAAGCCCACCCCCCCACACACACCAGTGACATACTTCCTCCTACGAGAGGGATAGCTCCTGATCCTTCTAATCCTTTCAAATAGCGTCACTTTCCTGGTGACTAAACATTCAAATATATAAATCTATGGAGCCATTCTATTTCGAACCACCATACCATGTAACCTAATGCAGTTCTGGGATTAGGATTTAGACATTCTTGAGGCAGAAAAGGTCTCATTCCACCTATGCAGATGCACTGAGGCAATTGTTGTGGTTACACTGAAAAGAATATTGCCATGCGTCTGTTACTCTCTGTCCAGAAACACTGGAGATGGAATACTACTCCAACGAAGTATGGTTAGGCCATTTCTTGAAACTTTGCTTATGTTTTCATCCAAAATAAGTACCATAGATTGTTTGGCTGTTTCTAAAAATAAGATCTAACAAGTTGAGATCACTTACTGCTGCCTTCTCAACTCCTAAAGTTGCTACAATCCTACTATTCCTCAGTCCTCTTAGCAATGACCTTGGGGAGAGGAAGGGTTAGGGCCAATGGTTCTCAGCCTGTGGGTCTCGGCCCATTTGGGAGTCACATATCAGATATCCTGCATATCAGATATTTACATTACAATTCAAAACAGTAGCATAATTACAGTTATGAAGAAGCAACGAAGTAATTTTATGGTTGGGGGGTCACCACAATATGAAGACCTAAAGGGTCACAGCATTAGGAAGGTTGAGAACCACTGGGTTAGACCCCGTGCTCATTCAGTACCACGCTCTGGAGTGCTGATTCATTGCTTTCATTGCTACAAAAAACAGGCATCAATGCCAGTAAATTTCCAAAAAGCTAGAGACCATCCTGTAAGCCATAATAATTCTTGAAGCTGAAGTTCTACTTAAATGCAGTCACTAAAGCCAGCCCTGGGATTGACCCTGCAGCGACTCCTGCCACCCTAGTACTTCAGGCCTTCTCTTCCTGACTACAAAACCTGCACATCTTCCCTCACATGACCAAGCAGGAGTGTATCTCTGCATATAAATATATGGTGTCTTCACTCTGGACCTGAGCTAGGGACATTTCTGCATATAAATATATGGTGTCTTCACTCTGGACCTGAGCTGGGGACTGACTGCCTGCTTGAGAACTGAGATGCATGCTAGCGTTCTCATTACAGCAGTAATAATATTCAAGTGACCTAGAATGACCCTTAGCTGCTAACAAAATAATATTCTTGTGGCCTGATGCACAACCTTAGTGTAATTAACAGTAGCTGTGTAAAATACCCATTTTCAGAAACAAGACACATTAATGAAACAATTAAAACAGAACTGAACTTTGTCTTGGCTACTTCGTGGTGTAGTTTGGATACCAGGGTTGATGGGGCCATCTCACATTGCTTGTCACAGAATCTAGAAGCTAGGGAAGACTTCTCAGCCCACCCCACATCCACAGTACCTAGGGTGGGATGGACTCTCAGTCTCTTGATGATGGAAAAGCCTTGTTTATTTTAGAGAACTTTCCCAGGCTGGGCATGTGCATGCCTATCAACATAGCACTTGACCAGGGTGGAGGTGGGGTAGAGATAGAAGGGTCAGAAGTTCAAGGCAATCTTGAGCTGTATTTTAAAAAAGGGCAAAGAACAGAAACTGATGGCCCGCCTCTTTTCTATGGCCATGACCCGTCTCTTTATATGTATTCTTTTTACCCAATCAAGGAATTACTATCACTGCTAGTAACAGAAGACAAGCCTCCAGAGGCCTTCCTCCCCCACCCAAGCCACACCCTCAGCTGTACCCCATGGGTTCTCCCTTAGCTTCCATGAAGCCCTCATTCAGATGGGCTCATGAGGAGGCCTTCCACTTCTGCGCCTGCAGCTGCTGGGGGTGTGTAGGGTCACCATAAAAGTCTTTATAGATGTGAGAGTCGTGTGACCAATCAAAGGTCAAAGTCTGTTGCTTTGATTTGAGTTCCTACTAACCAGACTGTTTGCCAAAGAACACCTTCCCCAAATCGAGGCTTTACTGGGGATACTGGAGTTAGGTGGTTTGGATTGAGCCCCATGCATCCCCAAAGCTGCCAGGCAGCAGCATCTCAGAGCCAGCAGTACCATCTGTCGGTGTGTGGCGGGCACCCCCACCCCTCCCGGGACAGTAATGCAGTACAATGCAGTACATTAGTGCTGACAGTTGCCAATATGTAGGTTGGCCAGGTGTCCACAGCACAGGGCCACATAAAGACTAACAAGCTCCGTCTATTTGAATCCCAAGACACCTGTGACCCTCTGGCTAGGGCATGGGGAGGGAAGGACGGGCAGGGAGCCTTTGATGCCAATCCTCCCTCCACCGCCACCACCTCAAGTGCTTTTGTGCTATCTTGTGATTGCAGGACCTGCAGCGAGATATCGAACAGCACAGCGCGGGGGTAGAGTCTGTGTTCAATATCTGTGATGTCCTATTGCATGACTCCGACGCCTGTGCCAATGAAACGGAGTGTGACTCAATCCAGCAGACAACCAGGAGCCTGGACAGGCGCTGGAGGAACATTTGCGCCATGTCGATGGAGCGGCGCATGAAGTAAGCCGCCACTTGGACTTGAACATTGTAACCGTGGCCAGCCTTTCACCTCATGACCACAGGACCTGTGCTCTGTTTAGGTCACTTAGAAATACACCAAGAAATAGCCCAGTCAGCTGAGTATTTCCCTAGCATGGTGAGGCCCTGAGTTCAGTCCCCAACACAGCATAAACAGGGAACGGTTGTGCGTTCCTATTTTCCCTGTCCTTAGAGGTGGAGGCAGAAGGATGGAGAGTTCAGGGCCAGCCTGGGCTACAAGAGACTCTGTCTTAAAAAAAGAGAGAAAAGAAAAGAATTAGCAGAGAAGGCCTAGTAGGGTAAGCAAGGATATCACTGAAGAAAAAAAAAATCCAATTGGGGTACTGCCTTTCTCCAGACACAGAGCGTGGCAGGCAGCCCCAACTCTTGCCCAAGCCACGGAATTAGGATTTCTGAGGTTCCTAGGTCCCTCAGGAGAATTGAGTTTAGACCGAGAGCAAACATCCTTAGGTATTTCCTGGAAAGGGGTGTCTCCCTAAACAGTTCAAGTAAAAGGTTGGGAATGGGCCCCATCAAGGGACACTCAGCTCCAAAACAAACAGACCGTACTGAGTGGACACGGGCAGTCATGCTAACTAACCCCCTGTTTGCCACGCCTGTCAGGATCGAGGAGACCTGGCGGCTGTGGCAAAAGTTTTTGGATGACTATTCCCGCTTCGAGGACTGGCTCAAGTCTGCTGAGAGGACGGCAGCCTGCCCCAATTCCTCCGAGGTGCTGTATACAAATGCCAAAGAGGAGCTGAAGAGGTTTGAGGTGAGCCTTTCCCGTCCCGTGCTCCCACCAGCTGCTAAGTCAGCTTTGATGGAAATGTCCCCGTGAGCCGGTGCCCATGCTGTGCCAGACTCACAGGCCTGGGATATAGTACTCCGCTGCCCTCGCTGCCCGGGTATCAGCCATGCAAAGCAAGCCACTTGGGAGTTGGCAAAGGGGGGTCCCTTCCCTTTGCCTGTCTGGCACTGACCTCCACTTTGTACCACAGGCCTTTCAGCGGCAGATTCACGAAAGACTGACCCAGCTGGAGCTCATCAACAAACAGTATCGGCGGCTGGCCAGGGAGAACCGCACCGACACAGCCAGCAAACTGAAGCAGATGGTGCACGAGGGAAACCAGCGTTGGGACAACCTGCAGAAGCGGGTCACCGCCATCCTGCGAAGACTCCGGGTAACCTGCCTAGCGACCCGGGGTGCTTGTTGGTAGATAGGCAGGGAGAAGAGGCGTGTGATAGGCTGTGGCAGGCTGGCAACACAGCAGCAGGTAGATTTCCCCGCAGGCCTGAGTTACCTTAACATTCCTCCCACACAGAGGCGTCCCTGGCTGCCAGTGTCCATGGCTGCCAGCGTTTGTTTCTAAAGAGGGATTTGCATAGGGCGTCTCAGGCAGAGCCTGTTTGTGTGGTCTGTGTTTCCAAACACATCTGTCTTTACAACAGCTGTAACCTGATGGTACAGGTGTTGGCACATGGGTCAGGGGCATTGCTGTCCTGGGTCAGCGAAGGCACACACGCGCCTCTGCAAGAGCTTGCTCTACCTGTTTTTATCAGCCCCACGTCAGAAATATGGATAAAACAGAGTGTCTGGACCCGCTCTATGTGTGGGGCATTGGAACAGTGACTGTCCGGGGGTTAGAGCACACTGAATAACCTCAAAGCACTCTAGGAAGATGAGAACCTAGGCTTTTTGTTTTATTTGTTTTTAACCCTCTTGGAAGGTCATTGGCAGGTTGTCTGATAGTCTAGGCATTAATCTATTTCCTGCTGATTTTGGCTGTTACTAGTATAAACTTTTACTTGGCCCTACATGCCACATTTGTCTGGAAGTTGCTGCCTGACTCTTAGAAAGCGGTAACCGGGGAGGTCTCGCTCATTAGAAAGAATGAATTTGTTTTACATGTTCAGAATTATAAAAGAGAAAATGGGCACTCAGACCTAAGCTTAGTCACTGTCCTTTTGTGTTAAAAGACTGAACCTCACCATGTAGTCCAGACTGGCTTAGAACTCACAATCCTCCTGCCTCTGCCTCCTGGCTGCTAGGATTACAAGTGTGTGCCACCATTCCCGGCCTGATGACCACCTTCCTGTGTTGAAGTTGCTCTTCTCTCATGGAAAAGCCCCCAGGCAACCTACCCTGCCCTCCAAGGTTCCCTCCATGGATGGGGAAATTCACAGATTTAGACTAGAAAATCCAGAATTTAAAATTCCTGAAAGGACCAAAGAGAATACGTTGCACATTACCCAAGCCCTCCTGCATTCCCTGATGTGGAAGCCCAGGCCCTGAATGTGTGTGGGGGAGTGGGGGGATGCCACCCAGCCAAGGAAAGACTCCAGGCTCTGGATGCAGTGTTTGAAGCTGCTGGAATACCCCAGGGGTTCAGTCTGAGAGCTCTGAGCTCCCTTTCCTGTGAGCCAAATCTGATCGTGTCATGCACACATGGCTTTTCGTCCCTCTTGCACAGTATTTTACCAACCAAAGGGAAGAGTTTGAGTGCACCAGGGAGAGCATCCTGGTATGGCTCACGGAGATGGACCTGCAGCTGACCAACGTGGAGCACTTCTCAGAGAGTGACGCCGAGGACAAGATGCGCCAGCTGAATGTAAGCGCGGCTTCCTCAGCGTCTCGTGAAAAGGCGCCTCTGCAGAAGAGCGCTGGCCAAGTGCACATTTGAGCTGGTACTCAGAATGTTCCAGAATGCTCCAGGCAACAGGCTACATTCCACTTGAATATTTATATTGCTTATAGGCTGGGACACTGGACGTTTTAGTTAAGGGCTCATTCTGAGGAGAATGTTCGCTTCAGGTTCTAAACTGAACTTCTTAACGTTGCCATTTCTCCGGTCCTTGAGTCCACACAGGGCCAGCGAGGTGTCACCCGTGGGGCCAAGACCAGATACCTTCTGCTGTTTACAGTCAGTCTGGAAGTTTTATTTTGTGCTTATGTTTGTTTGTTTCGAGACAGGTCTTGATATATATATCCCAGGGCAGCCTTGAACTCATGCCCTATCCTTCTTCAGCCTCCCCGGTGATGTGATTACAGGCATTTGCCACCGTGTTCAGGCCCATGCCGCAGTTTTCCCTCAGAATCGTTCCCTCTTTGGTTAGAAAATATCAACAAGTGAAAACCCATCGCCCCTTAATATAACAGGCACTAATTATTGTTATTACTGTGCCCACCAAGGAGGTTCCCATTAGTGGTTTATATGGGGAAATACTCTGTTCCCACCAAGTGTCAAGAAGATAAATTCTCTCCCCCATACCCCATAATGATGAATGTCTACCTGGGTTAAATTTAGAATTTTTCTTAATTGAAAAAAGTATAGAGTTATTTTCGAATTGTTAGATTAACACTGTCCGTTCCTTAAAAGCGGATACCATGGTACCAGGTACAAAACAGAAAGGGAAAAGGGACCAAAATGACATCTAATGCTTTCCCCCACCCATGACCCTGTCGTGTGAAATCGACACTAGACACACCAGGACAGAGTCTCCCTTGAAAGTCCCATCTTATCTCCCTAACAGGGCTTCCAACAGGAGATCACACTAAACACCAACAAGATCGACCAGCTCATCGTGTTTGGGGAGCAGCTCATCCAGAAGAGCGAGCCCCTGGATGCTGTGCTGATCGAAGATGAGCTGGAGGAGCTGCACCGCTATTGTCAGGAGGTGTTCGGCAGAGTGTCCCGCTTCCATCGGCGACTGACCTCCCACGCCCCGGTAAGGGTGACCCACCGGCCAGGGCTCCCAGCTGCCTAGTGAGCACATCGTGCTGGATGTTTGAAGAGTCAGGAAGATCACCTTATACCAGACCCGTGATTTACTTCTTGCATTTAAAAGAAAGGGCTTCAGTGGATCCTGGTCCAGGGGATTGAAGCAGCTCCTTTGTTCCCTGGAGCACTCCCCATCCAATCATGGTGAATTTGGCAATGTGCTAGTTTTATGCTGAATCTTGCTTGCCACCTCTCCACCATCTTTGTGTGAATCTAATGGCAGTGAAGTTAATGTTTTAAGGGTTTGGTTTTGTTTTTTAGATTGTTTTTCGTTATGTGCGTATCTGTGTGAGTTTGCACACACGAATGCAGGTGCCCCTGTGTTGTGTGACAAAACTTTGCCCAGGGAGACACAGCACACACATCCACTTACCCCACATAGGGAGCCCACAATACAGATACCACCAAAGTCCAGCCTGGTGAACCAATGGGTTTTATCAGGGCTGCTTACAGGAATGTGGGTGAAGGGTTTTACTTACAGGAGCAGAAATTACTCAAAAACAGCAGTGTCACCAAAGCCCAGCCCATCATGGGTGACAGCTCACAAAAGCTGGGAACTTGGAGCACACCACACAGCCTGCAGGCAACTCAGCAGGTTGCAGAGTGGCCTTTCCAAGTGCCTCAGTTGATCTAAACTTCTTCCAGGCAGCTCAGCTGGTTCCTGCTTCCAAGCCGCGGCTCTAATCTCAAGAATCTTCCTTGCAGCTTGGCTTCATTGGGTCTTCTTGGCAACTCAGCTTCCTTCTATCTGAGGGGGCCTCTCAGCTCTTACTGCTTACTCTGGCAGGCCTACTGATGCTGATCAGTTTCAGGGACTTCCTGATCAGCTATTTTGAGTTTGTGTACCTTCCTGTTTAAAGAGCTTCCCTTCAGGATGGAATGTTTCAGTCTCCATAGGAGACCATTAGAGAACGCTCTGGAGGCCAGAATAAGATGTCAGATTCCTTGGTGCTGGAATTACAGGCAGTGTGAGCTGCCTGGCCTGGCTGTTAGGAATTAACTCAGGTCCTCTACAAGAGCAGTAAGTACTGTTGACCGCTGAGCCATCTCTCCAGCCCCTAGGGGGATTTTTTTTTCCCTCTATATTTCTCTTTTTTTCTTTCTCTAGTGTATGACAGTTTGAACTATTGAGTTTTGAACTGTGTGGCTAATGAAGAGGAAACCCTAAGTGCATTGCTACAGAGCCATGGCATACCAGCCTCTGGGCCCTCTGCTGGAAAAGTGGATCGAGTCTCAGTAGTGTTACAGGTTGTAGGCAGTGTGACTTTATACCTCTGAAGGTGGACTGCCTTACACCTGCCTTGTGAGACACAACAGTGGCCATGTTTTCCAGAGCTGTTTTCTTTTTTCTTTTTTTTTTTTTTTAAGATTTATTTATTTAAGCCGGGCGGTGGTGGCGCACGCCTTTAATCCCAGCACTCGGGAGGCAGAGGCTGGCGGATCTCTGTGAGTTAGAGACTAGTCTGGTCTACAGAGCTAGTTCCAGGACAGGCTCCAAAGCCACAGAGAAACCCTGTCTCGAAAAACAAAACAAAAAACAAAAAAAAAAGATTTATTTATTTATTAGGTATACAGTGTTCAGCCTGCATATGTCCCTGCAGGCCAAAAGAGGGCACCAGATCTCATCACAGATGGTTGTGAGCCACCATGTGGTTGTTGGGAATTGAACTCAGGACCTTTGGAAGAGCAGGCAGTGCTCTTAACCACTGAGTCATCTCTCCAGCCCCCGCTTTTCCAAGCTGTTTTTAATGATAGTACTCTAGAATGTTCTTTTTCAAGATAATGATTGAGAAACTAATTTTTAAAAAATGGTGCCAAGTACAACAATAATAGGAACAAAAATGGCATGGGGGAGTCTTTTATTTTTTTTCACTCTTACTGATTTAGAGCAATAGTTACTTAGCAGTGGGGCAGGATGGTGCCTGGGATTTGTGCTCCCTTCCCCTGCCTTCATCATCCTCAGTGCAGGGCTTTTCTGGCCAATGTCGGCATCCCCTAGATGAAATCTGCCTAGTTTGGATTACACACATTAACCACTTGAGAATTTATTTTGCCTTTTCCTCTCACATCTGAAAGCTTCGATGCTCTGTTCTCACCGTTAAAAGATCAGATGTGCCGGCTTTCCAACGTGACCTTCTGTTTCCCTCAACCCGAGACAGTTGATGAAGTTTGCATGGAGCTAAGGCTCTCATTCAGCGTTTCCGTCTTATTGGCCACCATGTCTGGCTAGATGGTTTCTTTTGTGTGTGCTCCAACTGGCAGACTTCAAGTGTAGCTGTTTTCCTATCAGTGTAGCCTCAGAAAGTCTCCAAGAAGTCCCCATTTTTAAAGGTATTTGCTTAGAGTTTTCTCTGTAGCGCACTATAATGTAAGCTGAATAGAGGCACTGTATTATGAAATTGGAAAATAAAAGATAGGATGGAGGGAGGCTGGAGAGGTAGCGGCTGGCAAAGTGCTTGCTGTATTAAGTATGAGGACCTGAGGTTGGATCCCTAGCACTCACATAAAAGGCTGGGCACAGCAGTAGGCACCTGTCACCCTGTGCTGGAAGACAGAGATGGGGAGGAGCCTGACGCTTCCTGGCCAGCTAGTCTAGTTGAGTCGGCCAGCTCCAGGTTCAGTTGATGGGATGGAGAGCGATGGAGGAAGGCACCTGTGTCAGTTAACTTAGCTTGTGACAGTCACAAAATACCTGATGGAAACAACTTCCGGAAGAAAGGTTCCTTTCAGTTCGCAAAGGGTACCGTGCATCATGGCAGGGAAGTCACGTGGCAGGAACGTGAGGCAGCCGGTCACGTTGCACCCAGTCAGAAAGCAGACAGCTGGTACTCGGCTCACTTTTTCCTTTTTATTCAATCAGGGACTCCAGCCCATAGAATGGTGCTGACCCATGTTTAGGGTGGGTTTTCCCACCTCACTTCCCACCTCACTTGCCCTAATCTCTAAAACCCCTCAAAGGCATGCCCAGACTTGTGTTTCCATGGTAGTTCTAAATCTCATCAAGATGACCATCAAGATTAACTATTACAACACCTAGTATTGACCTTCATATGCACACATACACATAGATGTACATGCATATACATGCACTGCACACACACAGAACAAACTAGAACATGTGATTCTATCAGCCATATGACACTTTGGCCATTGCTTCTTTCTCTTCTAGATAAACTTATTTAGGTTAGATGTTCAACTTTATTATTAACTATTATTATTATTAATTTATTTTATTTTCTTCTAAGAAAAAAGGGCTAGGTTTTTCTAAAAATTCAGAGTCCAGGCTCCACTGTGGATTGTTCAAAGTTGAATAACCATCCATAAGACCTGAGACCTTTTAATAAAATGGCATACCTGTGTGTGCTCGCACATCTGTGTGTGAGGGGTTGCACAAATGTACCATGAAGCACGTTAGAGGTCAGAGGACAATTGCATTTGTTGGACCACACCTTCCAGAGTAGACGGACATATCTTTTGGGGCCTCAGCTCACAAAAAACTGACATGGAGATTTATAATTAATTATGAAAGTTTGGCCTTAGGTTAGGCTTGTTTCTAACTAGCTCTTATAACTTAAACTAACTCACATTTTTTAATCTACGTCCTCCCATAGTTTGTTCCCTCATCTCCATTATATCCATCCTGGTTATTTCATATCCGGCTGGCAACTCCGCCTCTCTTCTCCTGAGACCTCTCTGTCCCCAGAAGTCCTGCCTAACCTCTTCCTGCCTCACTATTGGCCATCCAGCTCTTTATTAAACCAATCACGGTGACACATCATACCCAGTGTAAAGGAATATTCCATAATATTCCAACTAGCTTGCTGCTGTGTACACAGACTAAGCCGTATAGGTCAAACAGGCAAATGAGTATCCAGTAACTCTGCCTCCAGTAGGAGCACTGGGATTTGAGTCACTCAGAATACTATGTCCTGTTTTCACTTGGGTTCAAAGGATTCCATAGGTCCTCACACATGTGTGGCAATGGCTTTTTCTCTGAGCCCTCTCCCCAGTCCACCCTCACTCGGCTCCTTTTTAAGTACTTAAGAAATGTTAATGCCAGTTGTTCTCAGAATTGCTAGACAGGCCGACTCCCAAAGCTCTTTACAGCGGCAGCAGCCTTTAAACCACTTCATCCTAAAACCGGGGCCCTCTCGTTTAGAGCCTAGAAGATGAAAAGGAAGCCTCCGAGAATGAGACGGACATAGAAGACCCAAGAGAGATCCAGGCCGACTCTTGGCGTAAGAGGAGAGAGATGGAGGAGCCACCGTCTTCCCAGTCACTGTGCCACCTTGTGCCCCCGGCTCTGGGGCATGAGCGGTCTGGCTGTGAGACCCCCGTCAGTGTGGACTCGATCCCGCTGGAGTGGGATCACACAGGTGATGTAGGGGGATCTTCTTCTCATGAAGACGACGACGAGGGTCCGTTCTACAGCGCACTGTCAGGTAAAGGCAGTTACCCGAGGCCTGTGAACTTGACCCGTTTGACTATCTCTAGTACCCTAGCAGCTTGGTGATTTCTTGGTGATCCAGAGTCCAGACAGTGGCTGGTGCAGGCTTGTGGCTTTCTGGCTTCTGCCCTGCCCACCTATTGCGTCACCTGAGAATGAGCTCACTCCTATTATAAGCGGAATGAAATTCATCTTCTGATGTTTTTCTAGCCAATGGGAGACTCATCGATTGATTTTTCTGTGGTGTTAATTATTATGAGTTAGTAGACCGAGTGTGGCCCTTTTTGCCATGTGTGCCCCTAACACACCACTGCCATGAACAGGAGTTGACTGGGGAAAACCAGTCTTTCTGGTTTCAAAGATCCTTTTGCTAGAAAAGCTGGCAATGAATCTGCTATGTTGACTTACTGCCTAGGCTTTACCCTGCTGGCACCTCCGGTGAGGACAATGACATTGTTCTTTTTCAGATGTAGAAATCCCTGAAAATCCTGAGGCATATCTTAAAATGACCACAAAATCTTTGAAAGCATCTTCTGGTAGGCCCCTGCCCGTGCATGTGTCTCAACATGGCCGCATCCCATGGCACACACTGCATCCTAAACCTCGCTCCCGCGTCATGTCTGACCTGTGCCTTCTGTGGACACCATGCGCCTTGGTCCTCGTGTCATGGTGTATTTATGCTGCTGTACTCACCATACCTGCGTGCTCCTTACAAGATCCCACGCCATTCCAGAGTGGTCTCCACCTCCCTCCCCCGCCCACTTCTAGTCCGGCAGAAGGAATTTTTGTCATGGTTCCTTTTGTCATTTTTTTCCTCCGCCTAACTGGAGCCCCTCAGCATAGGCCAAGCTTTCTTCATGGTGGCTTGGTTTCAAACTACTTCCTTGCTTCTGGTGATTTCCTGAGATGTGTGGCTGGGGTTAGAAAGCACCTCTGCCTTTGGCACGGCAGAAGAAACCTCGCCTTGATTTGCAGCTCTGGTCCAACCCCCAACCCTGTCCCATCTCTAGTGGTGGTAGAGAGCTGTCAGCAGCTGTTTGGTCCTTTCCCCCATCGTCACGGTCACCCTTGCCCTCCCTCCTCAGAAGCCTTCTAGCCTCTTGGCCCCCAGCCCTGGCCTTCCTGCCCAGGGTCCCCTCCAGACTAGACACCAGCACCACCCAGAATGCCACTCATCATTTCCTGCAGCAAATCATATGTCCGTTGTGCTCCGCTGTGGTCCCATCGTGAAGGTGCAATGTTGCTCAGTTGCATGACTCATTTCATGTTCTTCCAAGACATACTGACATTTTGCAAACATGCATGCTTTGCAAGGAAAGCTGCGGAACTCATTTCGATACTATAACCTGATGCCATGTCATCTGTGACCATGTTTATGTCACTAAATAGGAATCCTCTGGTTGGAGGGTAGACCCTAACTGCTGTGACACTTTGTTTCAGGCAAATCCATTGCCGAGGGCCACACATGGCATGTTCCAGACAGCCCTTCCCATGCCAAGCATCACTACAAACCAGTGGAAGATGACAGGACTGTGGCGCCGGTCCCCTCAGATGCCAGCACCCCTTACAAACCAGCCTATGTAAGTCTGGACCCATTGGGAATGTAGCCCAGAGACAGGCGTGCACTTCCAATCTCGCTTTTGAACTGTCTTGCTTGCAGTGGTGGGATTTCTTCTGAGGGGACTTCAGGAAGGGGATGTCAGTGATAGAACTTGCCTAGCTTGTCCTGAGTTCAGCTCCTAGCACCACCCAAAGAACAAAGCCCTTTGCTGAGGTCCCCATGCTTCAGTAGAACCCAGAAAATGGACTAGCTTGAGGGTTTCCAGCCCCCAAATCTATGTGTTGATAGTGACCCGATGAGAGAACTAGCTCCCTTAGAGGCAATTTATCTGTATAAATAATAGAGTCTCCCCAAGCTGCCTCTTGGCTCTCAAATCCTTGCTGTATTTGCTTTCCGATTGCATATCAGAAAACAAAAAAGGTGCTTCTTTATCTGAAGCGGTGTGCTGAGGGTGTGGATTTGGTTCCCTGGTCATGACAGTGGGTATACAGCATTCTGTAAGCCTTCCCCAGCTGACAGCAGACCTGCTTCATACAGTAGGATTGAAGTGCGTACAGGGAGGAGGCCCTTGGAGGTGTGGTCCTTACTAATACAGTATTGGGGTGCTTTTTGTACCAAAGCGCCTGCGCCTCTTAGTTGCATGAGTTCCTGGTGTGCTTTGGTGACACAGCAGGTGGCCATAGATCCTTGTTAGTCCAGAGCATTAATGATGAGGGATTGATTAACTGGGCTAAAATGCTGATTGCATTGTAGTGCCACAAGCATCTTTCAGGGAAGCCAACAGCAGTGGAGGTGGAGGGCCAAGGGGCTTAGCCAAAGTGCCCTCTGCCTTTAACCGGTCAAATCTGATATAGCCTTTGCTGAATCAGAGCTCCTCCTCTGCCTAGCAGACAGCTTCCACTTCTCCTGTCTCCATCCATGTTACAGCCTAAGACTAGGGAAGGAGGCCCCACCCAGCCCCGGTACCCTCCCTACCCTGTGCCTCAGCTTCTTCCAGGCGTTAGGCCTGTGTTCCTCACCTGGCCAGTTTCAGCAGCTCGGCTTTTCTGCTTGATGCGAAACCACATGTGTTACCAGAGGTCGGAAGTCTCCCTTTCCCCATTCCACACAAAGAGGCCGTGTAGACAATGATCCAGAGAAAGCCCAGCTTTTTCTCAAAGGGATCCGTTTATTTTTGGAAAGGCCTGACATCATAGGCCACTCAGCTCTGTGGGAGCAGAAGAGTCACTGTGTGCGTTGAAGAATGGATGACTGAGAATGAATGGCTCAGGGGAGCGGAGGATCCTGTGTTTCCCATTCACAGCCAGGAGAATGCCGAACACCTCAACAGGGTGACGTGGAGGAGCAGGGAGAGTTTGCGGAACACTGTGAGGGTGTAAAAGTGCCCCCGCGGGAGCTGTCTCATAAGATTGGCGATCACTTTGACCCTTTGTGTGGAGACTCTTAGGAAGGCTGCAGACTAAACTGGCCATTTTACCCCGTCACTGACATTCCATCCGCTTCATGGGCTGTCGCCGAGGCCTGCTTTCAGCCCCCGGCTCTGCTTGCTTACAGATCTTGCCATGTGCAAGGATGCGTCTATCACGTATCAGTTACCTTTTGGTGGGAAGTGTCCCATGTCTTTCTTTACTGTTCCCATGAACCCAGGTATTCTTTAGCCCCCTTTCCGATTTTATAGATATATAAACCTAAAACATTGGTTCATTCCAGGTAAAGTTCCTATTACGTCAAGGCACTGATGATGGCAAAGAAGACCCAAGAGGCTCAAAGGGCAGTGCCCAGCAGGAAGGTGAACAGCTGGACACTTTAACGGGACAGCAGCCAGGTACCAAAACTGGGCATGCCTTAGCAGATGTGGAGTTTGGAATCTGGGCCTAGTCAGGTGTTTACGTCGACATTTATCTGATAGAACATTAATTAGAGATCAAACAGTGACATAATTCACCGAGACTGCTGAACTTGCCCCACAATAGCCTCTGTTATTTCAAAATAAGCCCATTTGTGTTTATGAATGGATCTCTAAGCATCTCACTTTAAATTGGATTTTTTCCATTGTGGTGCTGGGGGTTAGGCTTGGTAGGCAAAATTGTGTCTCTGGCCCTTTGATCAGTGTTCTTTATACACTGTTGGACAAAAGGATCCCCAAAAGATGAAATGCATGTTTTGTTTTGTTTTGTTTTGTTTTTTTGAGACAAGGTTTCTCTGTATAGCCCTGACTGTCCTGGAACTTGCTCTGTAGACCAGGCTGGCCTTAGAGAGCTGCTTGCCTCTGCCTCTCAAGTGCTGGATTTAAAGGTGTGTGCCACCACCACCTGGGTATGAAATGCATTATTTTGTTTCTGTTGTTTGGGTTTTTATTTATTTATTTCTTGGCTTTCTAGATAGGGTTTCTGTGTAACAGTTCTAGTTGTCCTGGAACTAGCTCTTGTAGACCAGGCAGGTCTACAAGGTCCACCTGCCTCTGCCTCCCAAGTGCTGGGATTAAAGGTGTGTGCCACCAC
The DNA here is from genome assembly GCF_037038515.1 of Microtus pennsylvanicus. Taxonomy (NCBI): domain Eukaryota; kingdom Metazoa; phylum Chordata; class Mammalia; order Rodentia; family Cricetidae; genus Microtus; species Microtus pennsylvanicus. The sequence goes on along the minus strand of NC_134592.1, from coordinate 39,249,110 downwards.
CGACCAACTCTGAAATGCATATTTTAATGACTTCCCATGTATGGAAAAACAAGATGGGAAGGCGGAAATTAACACATTTGTCTCAACTGCCTTGTGAGACGAGTTCTATAGTTACCAAAGTAGTCGCTGAACTAAATGTGAAGTTGAATGATCAGAATGCCTGCATCATTCTCATCATTCGGCCACAGGGTGGGTTTCCTCACCCTCTGTCCCCACATCTTTCTAGCCTTTGGAGGGGGTGGGCCTCGAACATGGAGATTCCCTGGCTCCCATCCTCCTGCCTGGAGCATCCTGGACTCACTTGTGCCGCCCTGACCACTCACACACAGCTGAGAACATGTGCTTGCTTTAACGGGCAGCTTTGGATTCCAGGTGCCTTCGACAGATGGGAGCTGATTCAAGCGCAGGAGCTTCACGGCAAACTCCGAATAAAAGAGAACGCGCAGCGGCTGAATTCTGACCTCGGCACCATCGCCGCTTGGCTTGAAGAAACTGAAACGGAGCTGGAAGCCCTGAGGCTGGCAGAGCCTCCCTCCGACGTCCAGGAAATGGCACTCAGGGTGAAGAAACTGCAAGTGAGTGGGAGCCCTGGGGGAGGGGAGAGGAAACCAGAGCAGGCGTACACTTTGGTGCCGAACAAACAGATCAGACCTGGGTTTGGTGTAGCTGGCAGCATGCAGCTAATGTGTGTAGAGAGGTCGTCCGCTTTCCCTTCAGTAAGGACAGATGTGCAGGTTTCTCTTTACACATGGAAGAGAATCTACTGGATAATCGCCCTGCTGAGATGTGGCTCAGATCCTAAGGGCTGCAAAGATCTGGATTTTAGATCCTTGAGGAGGTGCTGGTAGCCAGTGTGAGGCAGCATAAAGCCAACCTGACCTGTATGAGGTGGTTCACACAGGCCTAACAGTGGTGGCTTCCTGGCTCACTGGCTGAGGAGTCCTGTGGCCTGACTTAGCTACCCTGTTGTACAGTTAGGATTTGTTACCTATGTCATCAGCCCTAGGCTCAGGAGCAGTGGCCCAGGGTGCAGGGGAGGGGCAGCTTAAACTCTGCATTTTGGGGGTGCCCTGAGCAAATAAATCTGAGGTCCTGAAGCCTAGGACGGGAGGCTTGGGGGTTGTCCAGTTTCTCTCCACATCTGTTTTTCCCAGGTTACCATTCCTCTTAAAGGGGTGACATTTCTGGGGTACCTAGGGGCAAATGCAAAATAGCTACGTATTTTTTATCTGGGAAACATTTAGTCTTACTAAGACAGAGAAGGGACTGTGGAGGTCAGTGGAGTCTCCTCGTACCTCTGGGCTAGTCTGTCAGCCAGGAGGCAGGCCTCTGCCTTCAGACCCAGCCAGGCAGCCAAGTCCATTAGCCTTGTAAGGCAGCTCTCTCAGCTGACACTCCCCAGCCATTCACAGCCGCCTTCTCTCTCGTCTTGGTGGCCACTGCTTGGAGAAGGTCTGTCCCTTACAGGTATTGCAAAGGAGCCCCTTTCCCCTGCCGCCAGAAGTCCTAACCTGATCTGTTCCCTTGGTGGCAGGAGATATTAAAAGCCTTTGCTACCTACAAGGCCTTAATGGTCTCCGTCAACGTGAGCCACAAGGAATCTCTGCCAAGCGAGAGCCCCGAATCCACAGAACTCCAAAATAGGCTCCACCAGCTGAGCCTGTCCTGGGACACAGTCCAGGGGGTGATGGACAGCTGGAGAGAGGACTTACGACAGTCCCTCATGCAGTGCCAGGTACGTTGACTCAGCCCAAGGTCCTGGCCCAGCAGCAGCCCGGCCCACGTGCTAGGAGCCACAGATAACTTTACCATCACCAGAGCTGGCTTGGGTTAGGGAGTAAGAAAGCCCCAATGCCCCTCCTGCCATTAAATGGGCCCTGTGCTTGCCCAGGATTTCCAGGCCTGTTGCTCAAGCCCACAGTAAAGGTAAAGCAAGTTTGCCGCCGGGTTAAGGAAACTGCCTCTCTCTATCCTTTGAGAGATTCAGAGTCCTAGCCCTGTAACAGGAGAGCACTTCGTTTCCCGGGGCTGCCTTCTAAGACCTGGGAATCATCCAGCGCCTGGCTCTGGGGCTCATCTGTAGGACTAAACGATGGTGTCTAGAAGGCTGGCCAAGCTGAGAAAGGCGAGCCAGCTCCCTCTGATGAGAATGTTATCTCTAAAGGACTTCCACCGGCTGAGTCAGGACTTGCTCCTGTGGCTAGCGAGTGCAGAGAGCCGAAGGCAGAAGGCACGCGTTGTCGCCAGCCCAGAGGCGGACCGCGAGGTGCTCCTGGAGTGTCAGAAAGAGCTGACGGTGAGTCCCTGCCACAGGACCACTTCACCGTCTACTTCCACAGGTCCGAGCTTCCCCTAGCGTTCTGGGCACCACAGTGCCGTAGGTGGCTGTGACTTAGGCTCATGCAGAGAGGTGAAGGACCTCTCTCAGGAATTAGGGGCATCAAGTGTTTTAAAAATACTTTTGAAACTCAAGCCCCCTGAAGCATTTTTTCCCCACTAATATATTCATCCCTGGATATCCACAGCAGAGTGGTTAGACACCTGCCCACACCCAGATTTGGGGGTACTTGAGTCCATTGGGTGGAAGGTACACGGTTTTCTATTTGTTGTTTACCACCTACACAAATCCTCCCATATACCTTGAATCCTCTCGTGATTTCTTACACTTCTTAGTATGATGTAAATTTGTTGTGTAAATACTATATCTCTCTATTACACCACACTTAGGGAATAACAGCAAGGAAAGCATTTTTTTAACAGCCTCGGCTGTTCTAGAACTAGCTCTTGTAGACCAGGCTGGCCTCGAACTCAGAGATCCACCTGGCTCTGCCTCCCGAGTGCTGGGATTAAAGGCGTGCGCCACCACTGCCCAGCTAAGAAGAGCATTTATGTGTTCAGAACAGTAGTAATTCTTTCATTGTGAATGGTTTTTTGATCCATGGCTGATTGACTATGGATGCAGGACCCTGGGGCAAAGAGGCCTGACTGTACTGTTCATTTTGGGGGAGCTTGAGCTGTCTATATTCATAGACAAAATTCCTGGAATTTTCTGGAAGTTGTACTTCCCACAAAAAAAAAAAAGCCCAAGGTGAGACCTGTACATTCTCACACATTCACAAAGGGACTTATTTTTAAATCCATAAGCTTATATGTAGCTTGATTTTTATATTTAAAATTGCTGGGCATTGCTTTAAAGGATTTTTTTTCCTACATTAACAGTGCCCAAGAGTACTTTCCACATGGGTGGAAAGGTCCTGTCTGCCCCTCAGGTGGCTACTAAGAACTTGAAATGTGATTGAAACACATTTTCGTCTTTTAATTTGGATGGAGGTAGCAGCATAACAAGACAACAGCCAAGTGATCACCCGGTGCCTCCCTCTGTCTATCTAAGCTGAGGGCTTGACCTCATAGCTCCCGACTGACTTCAGTTTCTCTGACCTTGTGTATAAGGGGTTTCTTTACACCACACCCCATCACTTCTTTCCTCTGATTTCTCAACATAAATTACCTTTAGAGTTAAACGAAACCAAAAACAGGGGTGGGGTACAACCTGCTGAGCTGCTCTCTTAATAGTGCTAAGCCAAACAAGGATTGAGACTGGTACCCGTGAACCACAGAAGTCCTGGAGCTGAGTGGTACCTAGCATCCCTCCCTGAAGCAGAGAAAGCTACCCTCTGCTCCCTGCTGATGACTGTTTTTGCACCATTTTGCTGTCAGCAACTGGAAAAGGAGTTGGAAGACCGTCAGCCTCAAGTCAGCTCCTTGCAGGAGATTTCCTCCGGCCTTCTCGTTAAGGGGCATGGAGAAGACTACATTGAGGCCGCAGAGAAGGTCCATGTAATCGAGAAGAAACTCAAACAGCTGCGCGAGCAAGTGGCTCAAGATCTGAAGTCCTTGCAGGAAAGACTGGTGAGTCCAGTTGTTGCTTTACCGTGTCAAGATGGCTCAGGAAGACAGGTTGTAGCCTCACTATGGTGCAGGGGGCAGGTAGTCCGTGTAGTTTCAGCCTCTTTTGGACCGCACAGCTTTATCAAATAAGTTACATAAGCCCCGTGTGAGTGTTCTGTTGTTTGAAAAAAGGCAGATAGCAATTGTACCTGTCTACCAAGTAGGGTTATATGCAAGATGGGTCCCGCCATCGTCTCTACCTTTGTGCTGGAAATAAGCCTTCACTGGCTCTCATGACGTGATTTCCTGCCCTCCTCACTGTCCTGATTGTCCTCTAATCTGCTGACTTTTGGTTCTCTTGAAAATGTAATGTAACTCAAGGGAATACCAGACTGTGATCTCCCCTGGCTGGAGATCTATCAGTGATGTATGGAGACTCACGGCCAGTTGGAGTTACGGGTTTCCTGTGCTCCAGCTCTGTGGCCTTTTTTTTCTGAAAAAAGTCTGTTTGCGTGGGAGGAGAGAGCAATTAGGAGGCTTTAAGCTGGGATAGGAACAAATGACTCCTTGAAAAGTTCATAACTGCACAGTGCTCTTGAGACCACCTAGAGCTTTGTTTTGCCCTAACCTGAACAACTGGGTGTGGCTTTCAGAATCCCGACCCCTCTCTGGCCAGCTTTGATGAAGTGGACTCTGGGGAACAGCCTCCAGCTGCCTCTGTACCGGCTTCCTATGCAAAGGTGAGTGCCCTTCCTTAAAAAAAAAAAAAAATACCCAGAATGGCTCTCCAAGTCATTAAGATGACAGAAACCTGAGATTCCAGGGCCCCTTGGACCTTTCGTGACAGCACCAATCTATTTCCACCTTCTGACCAGAAGATAAACTAACATTTTTTACGATCATTTATGGATCTGTATATACCCATGCCGCTGTGTGCACATGGGGGTCAGAACAACCTGTAGGTCTCTCCTTCCATCACTTGGATCCTCAGGCTTGACAGAGAGTGCTCTCCCTGGCCCTTACAAGTGATTATTAAAAATGATTTTTTTTAAGGCTCTTGGAGAGTTGCTTTTCTCTGAGGTCACAGTAGATTATGGAAGATGAGGACCCCTGTTGAAGGTCTCCAGGAAACTGAAATATGAAAATGTTGATGGCTCAATAAAACCCAATCATGTCATCAAGTTGAATCACACACACGGTGTGACTCCAGTCCCAAAAGTGTGGCGGGAAAGTGACCTAAGGGGCGGGTGCTAGCTAACCCAAGGAAGGACACATTGCATCATGGGCCTCTTTGTTCCAGCAGTTTGGAGCGGAGAGATCTACCGACGAGGAAGAGGAGACAGACAGCAGGTAATGGCATCCCAGTCCCCACAGAGACTCCCCAGCCTTCTCGGCGCCACTCTCTAGGTTCATCTGCAGAGGACCAGGCTCCTCTTCCAAAAGCACACCCCGCTGTCTGAGTTACTTTTCTATTGTCGGGAGAAAATTCCCTGACAGATCAACATGCGTGAAGAATAGTTTACCCCGGCTCGCTGTTCAAGGGTACACAGTCCGTCATGGTGGGGGGGGGATCACGGTAGCGGGAGCTCGAGGCAGCTGGTCACATTGTGCCCACAGTCATGAAGCACCTAGGGATGGATGCTTGCTGCTGTCTCCTTTTTATTAAGTTCAGAGCCCCAGCCCATGGAACGGTGCTGCCCTCTCTTAAATCAGGTCCTTCCCAGCTCCTGTTAATCTAGATAATCTGTCACCCATGTGCCTCTGTGATTCGAGAACTTGTCAATTTGACAATGTTAATTAGCCATCAGCCCAGCTGTCAGCCCGTCTGAAGCGCACCCCTCAGTGACCTGTAGTTCCTTCATAAGCTTGTAGCCAGATAACAAATGGCGAGGGTGGCCTATGAATTCTCCCTACCTCTCTGTTGGCAGGATGTCCCACCTCAATGGCCCTAGCAGCTCACAGCCAAGGCGCTCCTTCCTCTCAAGGGTGATCAGGGCAGCGCTACCCTTGCAGCTACTCCTGCTGCTGCTGCTGCTTCTGGCCTGCCTGCTGCCCGCCTCTGAAGAAGACTACAGCTGCACCCAGGCCAACAACTTCGCCCGTTCCTTCTACCCCATGCTGCGGTACACCAACGGGCCACCTCCCACCTAGAGGATTCTGCGGGCTGCAGTGCCACGCCGCTAGCCTACTGGCCACAGGTGCTCAGCTCAACCTGTGAGTGACTCTTAGCCTTGACGAGATACAGGGACCTGCTGCAGACACCTCCCTCGTCTTGAGCAAATGGACTCCAGGGGCCCACGACAACTCAGACAAGATGTCCTTCCTCTGGGCTAGAACCAAGTACACAGAAGGACCTGGCATTCAAAGCTAGCGATGGGTTCCAAGAACTCTGGAAAAGGGGGGCTTCCCAAAGAGCCACGCACTTTGTAAAACACTGTATTGTAGCACAGCTGTTATACGGCCCAGAGACAATGATGTTCAGCACATAAATGAACTCTATCCAAGAAGCTAGTAGAGGTCCCTATCTTAGTAATGGTTCGGGAACTCCAATCATGGTTGATTCAGACACATTTGAAATGTTGAGAATCAGTTTTCCTCCAGTCGGCTAGCAGTCTATGCTCCCAGTTATAAACTAAAATCTCCTGTTCCGTACCTGGGTCATCTCTTTTATATTGCTTTAAAAAAATTTTTTTTCAAAGAAATTTTATTGCATGGATGTGGTTATTTGTGCATATTTTTAACACTGCTGAATCTGTATGAATAATGTAAACTTTGATTTAGGAAAAAAGAACAGAAGATTTTTAGCTTGAGTTTTGGACTAATGTACAGGAAATGCCAAGCTCCAGACTTGATAGGGATGTTTTTATAAGTTAATTTTTTAAGACTTTTCATGTTTTGAAGAGACACTTTGGGTCTGGTTGAGCTGTTTGGCCACCAGGGGTTAGAACTATTTGTGATATGTAAAACTCAGATGTTTCTCATTAAAAAAAAAAAAAAGCCAGACTGTTGTATTGGACTCTGTCAGAGGGCAGGTAGTTAGCGTCACCTGATCCCATGGACCCCACAGTCACCACCTGTGGCACAGACCTGTAGGAAGGCTGACCCTGCTCTCCTTCTCCCAGGGTCCCAGGCTCCCCCCTCCTCTCTTCCTTTGAGGTTCACCTGATCCCAGTGACCCTGCAGCCACCACCTGTTGTTAGTGCAGGCCTGGTCGGCTACTCACTTTCCTTCCCCTTATCCTCCCATTTGGGTGACTCAAGTCACTCTGGCTGCTTCTCAGGGAGCACCCCGTCCCCCTCCTCTTAGCCTCTCTTCCTCCCTCCAGGGACCCTTCAGTCATCACGTGAGCCCTGCCAGCTGCCCTATCTATCCAGCCTTGAGACCCAGGACACTTGTTCTAGAACCGAAACACACCAGACTATGGCAGAAAAACAGGAGACCTGGAGAGAGGCTGCATCCCCATTTACCAAACCGGAAATCAAGATTCTCAGAGCTGCTGTGAATTAGCATCCTGAACACCTCAACCAACAAACTCCAGATGTGCAAATCCCAACTCAGAGAACAGGGAAAACCCAAATACCATGTCACCTCAGGAAAAAAAACATACAATTCCCATAGTAATGGCCCCTAGTGGAGATGACATAGAAAAACGGTTTTAACTATGGTCAAACAACTCAGACAACAGAGAGGTGAATGAAATAAGGAAGCTGGTCCAAGACATGAAAATAGTTTGAATTTTTTAAAACAGTTCAAATGGAAAAAAAATGTTAGAAACGAAAGACTCAGTAAACCAATTAAAAAACCTCTGCAACAAAATGGATTGTGTCTAAAACAGAGATGGGGACGGAACACAAAATAGAGGAACTGGATCAGTCAGTAAAGATCAAGAGAATATTTTTTAAAAATTAGTAATAACAAATGGAGCATGGGGGAAGTTTTGAAAGCCCATAACAAGACGTAATCTAATTGTAGGCCTCGAAAGAGAAGAAATCATTGAGAGGCATAGAAAATATTTTCAGTGATATCATGGAAGAAAAGCTCCCAAACTTAGAGACTCCTCTCCAGACGTGAGGTCTGAGGACACCAAATATATAACATCAGAAAAGACATTATCCCCAACATATTATAGTTAAAATAATAAAAACACAAACTACAGAGAGGGTTTTTAGCTCCAAGGGAGGACACACTTAAGTCGATTATAGAGGCAGGCTGATTAGAACGAACAACTGATTACTCAATAAAGTCAGAAGGGCCTGGAAAGCTGTGTTCCAAATCCTGAAAGAGTATAACTCCTTCACCCAGCAAAACCATCTATTAAAATTGAAGGAGAATGTGGTGTCACACGCCTTTAATCCCAGAACCACCGGGGAGGTAGAGATAAGCGAATCCATGTGTTCTGGGCCAGCCAAGGCTATACAGTGAAACTCTACCGCCTACACACAAAATAATCATTTGAAACAATACTCTTGATCATTCTCTAGAACGTCATAGGAAAACCTGCTGCTGAAGATACAACATACTTGAGTCACAAAATATGGCGAAATCAAGCTAGCACTCACCTGGGAGCTTCCTCCCTACTGGCTGTATCTTGCGGTGTTTGAAGGTGCAATAATTGCCACCAGAGAAGAAAAGGGAAAACAATTATTGAGGCAGGGTCTCAGTGTGTAGCCCTGGCTGGCCTAGAACTATGTAGACAAGGCCATCCTTGAACTCAGAGATCCACCTGCCTCTGTCTCCAGAGTGCCAGGATTAAAGGCATGTGCCACCATGCCTGGCCCAGAGTCACCAGTGTTACCCAGCTGTGAGCCCTGCAAACTGTAATAATAACCAGCCTGGCAAGACATGCCCACTGGTACAAGAGTGGCGCAGATGTCGTGGGATTAACCACCCACTTTCTGTTTGGATTTACGGCCTGCTTCTAGAAATTGAAACCCAAACCTGGCACCATTATCAGAGTCAAGGACCTGTGTCTGGAGATTATAGGCCCTGAGGGGAGCATCTATTAAAGCATTAAACTGACAACTAATGAGTTAACTTGTTACAGCCATGGCTGTCAACCTTCATAAGAGAAGCTTCTTTTTGCAGTACATGGTGATTCCACATGGAAAACCCCCAGCTGATCAAGGTGCAGAGAATAGGAGACGGTGGAAGACTCAGCCCTGTGCCTATATCATACCCACCCCTCCAAAGGCTCAGGGATATTGTAGAGAGGGGGTGGGGAGATTGTAAGAGCCATAAGAGGTGGATGACAAGGAAACAGTGATGTCTGGACACAGGGCCACTGCAAATACGAATTCACAATTAAGCAGCATATAGGTGGCTTAGAGACCCACAGTCTGTCTGGAGTGAGGTCCTTCACCTACGTGCGTGCGTGCGTGCGTGCGTGCGTGCGTGCATGCATGCGGTATTCATCTTGTTGCAGTGGTGAAATACTCACGAAAGCAAGTTAAGGCAGGCAAGTTCCTCCTAGGGAAGGCATGGCAGCAGGGGCCTGAGGAAGCAGCAGTTCACTGCCCTCCATCAGGAGGCAGAAGCAAATGTTCGTGCCCTGCTGGCTCCCCTTTTCCGTCAGCCAGGGACCCCAGCCCGTGGACTCCTGCTGCCCAGGTAAGGTGGGCCTTCCCTCCCAGGTATGCCCAAAGAGATCTAGAGCTTGTCCAGTTGACATTAACCATCTCAGTATGTAAATGGTCCAACCACTGGCCACCAATTGCAAGGGGAAGCATCTAAAGGTAAAAAATGGCCCAGGTTTTCCCACTCTCAGTTTTCTGGAATAAACTGCATAGATAGCTTATCTCCACCCCACCCCAAGTACTTTGAATTGAGGGCATTTTTTGTTTTGGGGATATTTACATATACATAATGAGTTATCTGGAGCTAGGATTTATTTCACATACAGTGAAGCCATACATGCTGAAGGTAATTTTATATAATAGTTCTAGTGGTTTTGTGCATGAAATAAAGATTCAAGGGACAAAACCTTCCAGTTGTGATGTCATTTGAGCCCTTCAAGTTTTGGAGATTGAGAGTTTGAGATCAATTTAGGCTATAATGAGAGTCAGTACACAATTTTTCAAAAAAAGCTTTGTATCTTTAAATGAGGGAATATTCTGTCTCAGCTGGGTGTGGTACTGCACACCTTTAGTCCCGGCACTTTTGAGGTAGAGGCAGATGGATCTCTGAGTTTGAGGCTAGCCTAATCTACATAGTAAGTTTCAGGACAGCCAGGGCTACATAGTGACAAGCAGTGGGCTATCTAATGAGACAAAGCCTCAGCGCTGTGTCCACCCCACTTCAGGTGAGTCTCAGCCTCTCTCCATCCTTGATTGAAAGCTACTAACCCAGTTCCTCACCTGCATTAGCACCTGGAGGCAAAACACTAACTAGAGGGGTCAGGCCAGAGAAGCCTATCACTGTTTCAACCTGGGACCCTTCACGCTTCAGATATCCAAGCCACCTGTTCAATTACCCAGAAGTTTGTCCAGGGGCTATTTAAAAGGGGGAAATTTTTGTTTTATCCCACCTTAACTGTGCCTGGCTTACAGTAATTTGGGGGGGGGGGGAATCTAAACAACTTTTTTTTAAGCCAATGAATTGCTTCAAGGTTCCCTGCTCCATCTTAGCCTGAGGCAACTAGCAGAAAGCCTAGTTCCTTCCCCAGTTTGCCCTCCAAAGAGAGTGTCTCACAGGACTTCATTGCCCTCTGGAAGGGAGGCTGAAGTATGTCAAAGGGTTGGTTGCATTTTAAAGGCGAATAATATAGATATTTTCTTAACCTAATGACCTCTGACTTTTTGTTTGGCCCCTCTTCCCCAATACCCCCAGAAAGCCCCTTCTGCCTCCTTCCATGTAGAGCTTGGAGTATCCCCCAAACACTTGTGTGAGATGATTCATGTTTCATGCTCAGGCTTAAGCAAACAGCTCACTCCTTTCCTTCCCCACTTGTAGGGGAAATCTTCAGATGACCATAGGCACTCATCTAACTTCAGTATCAATGACTGACCCCACCCCATCTCTGGAGGGTATATTACTAGTTGACTCAGATGACAAAAATTACAGAAAATCTACTCAAATAAATAGAGTCTCTGCAAACCAGGACTTTTACATCTCTACACAGTGCCTGCGGTCATGTGTAAGAAGCGATTCGGTAACAATAGGTTCAATTGTTCCTGTTTAGGCAACCTAGAGGAAGGTGGGACTAGTAAGTCTTCTGCAATGGTAGGCAAGCATCTGCACTGATGGCCCCTTCCCCAGAAGATTGACCACAGAGCTCAACAATACAAACCCCAAAAGAGAATGGAACTCACAGGAGAAAATCAGACACAGCTTAACCCAGCAACTCTAAGTTCTTAAAACTCAGCTCCTAACAAAATGTCTTTAAAACCCAAATTATGAAAACCATTTTATGTCCCATTAAACCTCTTTGCAACAGTTGCATAGATATTAAAGGGACATTGCAAGGACAAAGGACTCCTAGATGAACGTGCGACAAGTCTTAAAAGCATCACATAGTATTTTTGTGTTTGGTTGGTTGGTTGGTTGGTTGGTTGGTTGGTTGGTTGGTTGGTTGGTTGGTTGGTTTTGGGGTCTCACTCTGTAGCCCAGCTTGGCCTCAGATTCATGGCAAGCCTCCCAAGTGTGAGGATTTCCAGGTAGGCATAAGACACCACACTCAACTCAAACACTCATTTCTTAACAGGCTCACAGTTTAAAGCCTGTAATCAACCTTAGTCTGATGGCACACAGCATCTGTCTGGGAAAAAAAAAAATGACCTAGTCAAGCAGCAGGCTCAGAGAGACACACGACCACTGCCTCATAAAGTCATAAAGGGCCAGGGCTCCCAGGAAAACAAATGACCACCACAGTGCGGTGACTGGGAACTGTTTGGAGCTAGTAAACCTTTGCCCGCCACAAAGAGGAAGGCCACCATCAAGGAACTGGCTGGCCTACAAGTGAAGATGATCCCTGGAATTTTTAGAATCATGTCACAGAGACGGTGCACAATGTATAGCTGCAGCTCCAGGGAGTTTGAAAGCTATAGGGGAAAACGGGCATGAAGTGTGTGTGTGCGTGTGTGCGTGTGTGCATGCGTGCATGCGTACATGGGTGCTGTTAGCAGTTTTGTTTCTTAAATGGTTAAAACTCCCTCTCTTATCTGACTTGTGTTCTCACCCTTGGGGATTATTTTTGGAGTTAATCTCTACTCCCACTAACAAGCAGGATGAACAGGGGCATAAAAAGAGGGGCATTTATAAGGAATCACCGTGCGGCTCTCCTGTGGACAATCCTGCCCACACCAGCCCTCTTTAGATCACACCCAGGAATCTGTGAGAATCCTCTAGCATTAGAAAATAACAATACCTGTATTAAGGGTATTTCATGGTGACCATTTCTAATTTAAGCTTGTGATTTCAGAGTGAGGCAAAGCCTACTTAGCTATAAGTTTCTGGGGTGATCGCTTGCTGATTAAAACAGAGGAATCCTGCCATACCAGTTCAAGGCAGAACCAAATATGGCTGCTCTTTGTAATATGTCAGTTGTGGGTTTTGGGTTTTTTGGGGGGAGGGGACGTCAGTTGTTTTGGGGGGGTTCTTGGCGGGGGGGTGTTCAGTATTCTAATCCATAGATAGGTGCCAGGTCCTATCATCCTTTAAAAAAAGTTTTGTTGAGACTTGTGCTGCTATGAGAGAATTCATAGTGTCCCAAAGGAATGTGAAGGTTTCAAGGAAGCCATCATGAATCAAAGAGAAAATGACCCATCTCCAAAATGGACCTTGAGCATTTCCCCAATACATTGAAACTGTGTCATCCTTAGACAACATGTCTGGAACAGATGGCCAGAGATATTAGCACCTCAGCTGAAAGGAAGAACAGGACCCTAGGGTGCTCAGAAACAACAAATGCTCTTCAGAGTACAGATCACATTCCAACCACCCACTTGTCCCAGAGCCGAGTCAAAAACAGCCCAGTGCTGGGAAGTCTCAGGCAGGGCTAACCTGTGTCCCTTCCAGACCCAGGTGAGATGACTTAGAGGGTTGCATCCTCCTCCCACTGAACCAAACACAGTAGAATGAGCAGACCCTAGAAGCGGTAGGAGAACTGGGGGCAGTGGTACCTGTCCGAGATCCCCACAGGCTGTTGCAGAAGGATTAAGAATTCATGGCTAACTAGCAGCCACTGGAGCGTATACTTAATCTAAGTACACACAGAACTTTGCACCCAAGGCTGCTTGACCACCTGAGTTCAAACTGATCCCTTCCTTGGGTATCTAAATACAACCAAGAACTTTACTGTGTACCAAGGAGACAATAGCTTGGAGCTCGTTCTGATTTTTGTTTTTCTTGTCTGGCAGATGCTTGAAAAAACAAAAATTTACTGGCAGGTTTTTCAAGGCTGCCTTTGCCTCTCACTTCCTGCTTTTCAACCCCTGACCTTTGTCTGTGGGGGTGGGGGGGCTTTCTGCACCGAGGCTCTTGGCTATAGCACTGAACTGCTACTAATCTCCAACTGCCTCAAAACATCCCCCCACACATCTGTGTGTTCCCTACGCCCGCGTCCCAGTGTGTGTGTGTGTGAGACAGCTGCTAAAGTCAGCGTTAGCAACAGCACACTGATACCAAAATTAAGACACATTCAAGTTCTCTCTTGTTAGGTGTAATCTTCCTAATGAATGACTCAGTAAACACAGGGTGTACTGACCAAAGAAGCCCTGTTTTCAAAGAAAAGTATATTGAATACTGTATCATCACCGGGTTTTACTTTTTAAAACACCCAATCGGCATGATCATTTAATTGCTTACTTCCAAAGTAGAGCCGTTACACATTTTGTGAATTTGCCATGTTCCTAAAAACGTGTCTGAAAACTGCATTTTCTAAAACGTGAGTTCCAGTTGCCATTTCAGAAGGGCTTTCTCCTTGGCTCCCATTACATCCCATTTGAACAAGAGCTAATGAGTTTACTACATTTCTACTTCACACAACCCCTGTTCTGGTAAGAAAATATCTTAAACTGGACGGTGATGGAGCATGCCTTTAATCCCAGCACTTGGGAGACAGACGCAGGCGGATCTCTGTGAGTTCGAGGACAGCCTGGCCTACAGAGTAAGTTCCAGGACAACCAGGACTACACACAGAGTAACCCTGTCTCAAAAAAAAAAAAGAATAAAAAGAAAGAAAATATTGAGACATATAGGTCAGAGAAGTTTTTCTTCTTGCCACAATTACCACTAAATATTTTTCTTTTTGAAGGAGTTAAAAAAAAAAGATGTGTTCAAGTTCTTTGCTTATCCACTCCACACTATATTGTAAAGAGAAAAGTGAGAGTATTCCTTCCAGAGGCTACGCATCATATGCATCTACAGCCTGTAGCATCCTTGCCTCCCATGGGTAGGTAATGCTGCCTCCTCTGCTGTGTATTCACAAGGCCTAAAAGAAGTAGTGAGCTCTGACTCAAGATGGATAAACTCCATTCTTGCAAATAGGGGGCCTTTTACACACATACACGCACACACACAAGAGGTGGGGAGAAAAAGGGAGAGAGAGAGGAAAAAAAACACCAACATAGCTTCAAGGAAACCCAGGTATAAAGAGATTTAAATCTTAATCCATGACAGGTGCACACTCAACAGGCCAAATTAGCAGGTTCTACAAATGTAAACCAAGAAGGATGAATCTACACAGGGATAGCGAGAGGACCTGGGAGGAGGAGGCGCTCACATCTGAGTTCCACCATTATCCCTCCGGTCTTCAATAGAATTACATGTTACAATGTTACCAGTTACATGTCGTCAGTCCTCACAAGCCTGTGAGGTAGGAATGTGAAATGAGTTGATTGTCAATCAAGTGGTCCAAAAGACACCATTCAAAGGCTGATTTTACAGCCACACAATTAATTCTATATAGTCCATGTCTTATAGAACAGTTGTTCTCAACCTGTGGGTCATGGCCCCTCTGGGGGTCGCATACCAGATATTTACATTATAATTCATAACAGTAGCAAAATTATAGTTATGGAGTAACAACAATGAAAATAATGTTATGGCTGGGGGTCAGCACAACATGAGGAACTGTATTAAAGGGTCCCAGCGCTAGGAAGGGTGACCGAGGGTCACACTCTCTTCCCATCTATTCCCATCTAATGCCAACCCTTCCAAATCAGGCTTTCGCCATTCATCCCAGAAGCTTTAAGATGCTTTCCAAGTGGGCAGAGGAGATGGAAGGATGTGAGAAGGACCACATCTAGAACCTTCTAAGGTTATACAAAAGTTAGAACTCTGCATTCAGAGGTACCTCCTGGTACAAGAACACTGCAGTCCACCCACCCAGACCCCTGGGAAGTGGAATGTGGGGGAAGGGTACATGACCAAGAGGAGCCAGGAGGGTGCACGGGTCTACCTTTGACCATCTCTGCAGACTGTCCGCCACAGGCCCGGCCATCACTGAGACTGCGGGTTCTGGGGACCCTCTTTGCTCTTACTGTCCTCTGCTGAGCTGCAGTCAGACCCCGAGAGCGAGGACTTGTACCCTCGAAGTGTGTGAGCATTCAGCATCTCCAGCAGCAGGTCATACACTGGGACCACATTTTTGCACTTCATGCTGAGCAGGTGTTCCATGCCCTTGTTACTATGGGAGAGAGAGGCACTGAGAATCCTTCCCTCCGGGTAGCCATGGGGATGTTGAAACAGTCCAAGTCGGCACAAAGCCAGCCCACCCCTCCACACACACATTCCCTGTACTTCTACCCCATCGTTCTGTAGCTCACACGTCCAGCGCCCTCTACAGTCTACACTCAAAGGCAAAAGTGGAACCCATTTGACCTCCATCTCACCACCCAATGCTGCACCTTGGGCTCGTTCATAAAAAGCACGAAAACAAACAGTGTTACTAACTGTAAGTAGGCTTCTTCACCCTGGGAGAGCAGAAGCACCTATCTCCTTGACTGACCCAGATTGGAATGTACATATCATATCAAGACACTGAAAACTGTTGCCCTTCTTGGCTTGACCTTGAAAGAGTCCTCTGTACCAATTTGGGGGTTATGAACAAACTTCAGCAATTAGAGGTGCTCATATGTAAGTGAGGGTAGACTAATATTTGTTCTGCAAAGGGTCACGGGCTGAGCCCTTAGTAAAGAAACAGGAAGGAATCCTTTCCTCCTCCACGTTAAATAAAGTGGACACTGTCCTTCCCCACAGCTCTTATGGCTTCCTACTCAGGCAAGCACGGCCTTCCTTGTCATCTCCTCTCTTCCAGGCTCGGGACAGAGCTACCTTTCTGAGCAACGCCACCCACAGGGCATCCCTAGCCATCCCAGCCCATCTTCTCCCTCAGTGCACATGCCACCCACCTCCTGACCTGGACTGTGCTCCACCCCCAGCCTTGCTTCCTCAACCTGTTGGGATCTAAGTTCTCTTAGATCTCGTCCCAGGTATCCTGATGCCATGGAAGCAAAGGGACAACTTGGCGCACACCCCCAGTCCTCAGCTGAAGTGTGACCAGGAGAGCCAGGCTTAACATCCTTAGAGAAATGACCCCAGGTCTTGGCCCTGGATGGTGTTAGGAAGGTGGCGATTCATTTCAGAGGGAGAGCTGCCCATTTTGGGACCCTATAAACAAATTCTAAACCCTAGCAACTACATCCAGGTGGGTCCCACCAGCTGCCCCAAAATCCTATCAGGCACCATGTGAGACTCATTTCAACACCCATGATGCGCCAACCTTTGGTGTAGGTGTGTGCACTGGTGAATTCTTAGTCAAAAGTTTATTCTTCTTTAAAGTCGAACGTTCTACCATATCCACTGCAAACTTGCCTGCATTCTCCCAAAGTTCTGAGTGCATGCCCGGCCCCCAGCCCCCAGAACAGCTTCCCGTGGTTTGTACCTGATGTGTCTGACGTGAGAGAGAAGCATCAGGAGGTTGGCCAGGCGAACCGACTGCTGCTGGGAGGAAATGCCACTCTTAGCAATCACCCAGACAAGGGCATCTGTCACTGCGTTCAATAGATGTGTCAGCTTCCGGCTGCTCTCCGCCTCCTGGCTTGCTGTAGTTAAGGGGTACATGCCTGGACAAAGAAAGAGAGCCCCAAAGTCAGAGAAAGGGAAGTCGAGGTCATGTGCTCAACTGTTAAGTATGCCTGGTTCCCCAGGGAGGCGGCAATGTGGGCCAGAGATGCTCTGACTTGCACAGGCACATGCATGGCACACTCTATGTCCCCCGAGGCTCTTCCCCTGAGAGCAAAACCTTATCGGTGTGCTGTAGGGAATCCTGACTGGATACGGGCAGGCCAGGTGAGCTCTGTGGCCTCACCAAAGCAGTAGGCACTTCAAGTAATTGTGTTGCGCACCTGCAGCAAATGGCTACATGAAGACGGTCAGGGGTCAGGTGAGATCAATATAATTATATAGTTTATTGCATGCCTTTAATCACAGCACTCAGGAGACAGAGACAGGCAGATCTTTGTGAGTTAGAGGCCAGCCTGGTTACAGAGCTAGTTCCAGGACAGCCAGAGCTATTACACAGAGAAACCCTAAATTGTGTAAAAAGAAAAAAAATAATATAAGCTAATTCTTTACTTCCTTTGAGAATGGTGGTTTACAATAACTAGGTGCAGTCTCAAGAAACCAAGGGCTGAGTGGTGGTGGCACATGCCTTTAATCTCAGCAGTTTGAGGCTAGCCTGGTTTACAGAGTAAGTTCCAGGACAGCCAGGACAACACACGGAAACCCTGTCTTGAAAAACCAAAAGAAAAGAAACCAAGGGCGACCAAGCATGGTGGCACACACCATTAATTGTATCCCTCGTGGCTGGTCTTCAGTTGCTGTGATAAACCACTGCCCAAAACCAGCTTAGGGGAGTAAAGGATATACCTCACCTTACAGGTTACAGTCTGTGACCAAGGAAAGTACGGGCAGGAAAATGGAGGCAGGAGCTGAAGCAGAAGCCACGGAGAAGTACTGCCTACTGACTTGCTCAGCCTGATGCTCACGCAGCTCACATAGCTCAGGACCACCTGCCTAGGGGTGGCACCACCCGCAGTGGGCTGGGCCTTCCCACATCAATCATTAATCAAAACAACGCCCCACACTTGTCAACAGGTCAGTCTGATGGTGTCAGTTCTCAGTTGAGACTCCCTCTTCCCAGGTGACTCTCACTGGTATAACTTAAGAGGCAGCTCCCACAGCTATGGACAGAAGCTGACCCAAGGCTAATTTTTCCATCATCTTTCCTCCCTTAGCTGCTTCTTATAGGGTACATAGTGGCATCAATAACAAAGGTAACTAATGCAGCAGGGAGTGGATTTCCTGGCGGTGGGGGGTTAAAATGTTTTAATATTGATTTTGGCAATGACACAAAGCGAACATACTAACAAAAATTGAATCGTATACTTTTGTTTTAGGACAAGATCTTGCCATGTAGCCCAGGCTGGCCTAGAACTTCCTATACATTCCAGCCTGACCTCGAACTCATAGTTCTCCATAGTACTGGGATTAGACCACCACACACAGCTTGAATTATAGTCTTTAAATGGGTGAACTGGAGTGTCATTAAAATAGCCTTCAGAACCCAAATCACAGTAGCAGAAATGCCCACTGGCAGTGTGTGGCTCCCTTCAAAGAGCGTGGCTGGTAGTCAGTCATCCTTGCTCATGAGGCAGCCTCATTACCAAGGGCAGACCATGGGTCTCCCACAAGTTTGGAGGTAGTACAGTCCCATACGGAGTCTGGAGCCCACTGTGATCAATTCGTTTGGGAAGAGGAGGCACCACATTTAAACAGGCACCTGACATGTCAAGTTTTTAGAAGGAGAAGTGTTTATATGAAAAGTCTTAAACTTAAAACCATCCCAGGACACCGGTTTAACGTACCCGTCTCTCTAGTCGGAAACACCACACCCATACTTTGGGCATCCACATCCCTGCTCACTGACATAGCACAAGGGGACACACTAACTGTTAAGTGGCAGGCCTTGGACGGGGCCAAGGGACAAGACAGAAGCCCTGCCAACCAGATACACAGGAAGCAAATAGAAAAATGAACCCCCCTCCACCCCTAAAGATAGAAACTCCATGATTTATTGTAAAACAAAACAAAATTGCTTTTCATAAGGCTAAAGAGATCTAGTAAAGAGGGGAGGGAGAGAGAGGGCTTTTGGCGCGGCGCAATATCCCACACATCCCAAAGAAAGCAACTCAAGGTCACCCAAATCCCCGCCATTTCCTGGAAACATCTGTGTGTTCCTCCCTCTGGCCCACCAGACATTCTGGAAGTACGAATGCCAAGAACTGTGGAATCCTACGTGCTCTAAGGTGAAGACCCAGGCTTTGCTCAGTAAGAGGGAAATAACTCAGAAAATCTGGAGTGTTTTACTTAAAAATCCGAGAAAATAATCATGGAAAAATTGTTTTCTGGCTTTGAAGGGTGAAAGGGAATGTGTGTGCTGTTCTAAAGCAAAATAGAACGGTGGCCTGGGTTTAACCTGCTAAGTATTTCAATTAATAAAATGTTTTGTTCTTTCAAAAATTGTTTAAATAGGGGATGGAGAGATGGCTCAGCAGTTAAGAGCATTGCCTGCTCTTCCAAAGGTCCTGAGTTCAATTCCCAGCAACCACATGGTGGCTCACAAACCATCTGTGATGAGATCTGGTGCCTTCTTCTGGCCTGCAGGCATACACAGAACATTGTATACATAATAAATAAATATTAAAAAAATGTTTAAATAAATAGATTTGTTTCTAATTTGTTTGTTTGACACACTGTGTAATCCAGGCTGGCCTCAAACTTGCTATGTAGCTGAAGAGAGGAGAACCTTGAACTTCTCCTGATCCTCCTGCTGTCATGTCCCAAGTACTGGGATTGCAGGCAAGCACCTCCATACCCAGTTCCCTGTCCCTAATTTAGGTTATTTGATTAATTGATGATTGGTTGGTTGTGGTTAGGTTATTTTAAGAAGACCAATGGTAATTAACTTCGTGTTTACTCCACTCTGACTCCTAGATCAGATCGCAATTCTAAGGGAAGGTGGCTATAGTTTCAGAGATTCAGGTGACAAGGTTTTCATCTTATTTGTCATATGTTTTTGGTCTCTCTCTCTCTCTCTCTCTCTCTCTCTCTCTCTCTCTCTCTCATTTATTTATTTATTTTGGTTTTATGAGACAGGGTTTCTCTGTGTAACTTTGGAGCATGTCCTGGGACTCACTCTGTAGACCAGGCTGCCCCTGAACTCAGAGATCCACCTGCCTCTGCCTCCCTAGTACTGGGATTAAAGGCATTGCTGCCACCACCACCCGGCTGCAGCAAGTTCTCTTAATGGTTGACCCAATTTATCAGCCCCTATTTCTCTGTCTCTTGACTGGGATCTGAAAAGAGAAGTATGCTGTCATCTTTACCTTTGTTCCTTTGTATATAAAGTCACGCCGTCCCCTCCCCCAGCAGCTTTTTACCATTTTTCTGCTCTGGGTGTGGTGGTAGATGTCTGAATATTCCCAGTTACTCCCAACAATGGCACAGGCAGATGACTTGGGATTCTAGGCAATAGAGCCAGGCAGAAGAAGAAAACCTAGGCATGGTGGCACCTTGTTCAGGAAGCTGAGGCAGGAGAATCATGAGCTTGAGGACTGCTTGAACTACATAGCAACACCCAGTTTCAAAAAAGAAAAGGAGAAGAACGAAGAGTGGTTTGTCTCCTTCCTGCTGGCTTTGAGCACTTTGATGACGATCTGTCTTGCTGTGGCTTCCCACACGCTTCTCGTGCAGGGGCTTAAGAAAGTATCGTCGAAGCCGTGTTTACAGTTTTCAAGACATCTAGAACATTCTCAACCATGTTTCAACTGCTGTGTCCCCACATCTGCTGACTTCCCTTCTGTGCAACTTTCCTTCTCCAAGGCAGTCTGGGGCCCATTCAGAATTTCTGGGCCCTGCCTTGCCTTTTCACACTTCCCATAGGAAATCCAGGCACTGTTTTCACGTCTCCGGAGAGTCTCTTTCATGTATTTCATTCTGTCACCTTTCTGAGTGTTTTTTCTCCTCTTGGAGACCATATTTTCGTCTTTGCATGCTTCCTAATTTTCAATGAGTTATTTTGAGTATTGTGAACTTACCTTTGAGTTCTGGCTAGCATTATATTCTTTGTGTTGTCATTGCCTTCCCCCGCCCCTTGTATGTGAGTATTCTCATAGGTGGGGGTGGAGTGGTGGGGGTAGAGGGGATGAAGGGGTGGTCAAAGTCATGGTCTCTCATGGTCTCGCATACTAGGCGAGCAATCTTCCAACTGAGCTACATCCCCAGGCCCCTGTAGTCAGTACTGAAGACTGACTTAGAGACATTGCCCATAAGCAGGTAAGAATGCCTTCAACTATTCTTAAGCTTTGTGCTAGATTGTAGCTAAATTATTTCACGATATTTTGACAATCTGGGCTTGCTTTTATGTTTTATTTGGTAGCCTGTACCCCGGGGCTAACTTTACCCCGTTACTGTGGCGACAGCCTCCTCAGTGTTTTCTTATCCCAATGTCCAGGATGTTATAAGTTTTCCCAAGCGCCTAGAGAGAATGTGAGCCGCTCCTTAGCCAGTGGGAACTTCAGAGACCATTTCCCCTTGCGTTGTGCCTCAAAACATTAGCAGGTCAGCTAGCACTCAGCCAAAGCCTTAAAGAGCGCCACCTGCAGACGGGAGATGCTGCCTGCAGCCCTGTTCCTCCCACACCCCTCTCCCAACCACGAACCCTTGGCTGTTCAGATTGTTTCAGTGGAGGACACCAACTGATGTTCACCAACTTAGTCCTTGCTTCGGTTTTTGCTTTATTTTTAAATTAATTGCTGCAAATAACCAGAAAAAAGAGGTGCTCTTGAAAACCCTTCAGAGCTAGCCACCTCTTTCAATAGTAGAACATTTCCATAAGAAAAACCAAAAAAGAAAAGAAAAAAAAAGAAGGAAAAAAAGGAAGAAAAAAAGAAAGCAAATTCCAATTTCCCACAGCAATGTCAAACAGAATAAATTTGCTGTGACTACCAAGTAAGTAAAGATTTTTCAAAAATTTGGATTTACCTTAAATTTTAATGATTTTTCTGCCCAAAGTGGCAATTACATCCCACAACCCTCCTCACCTCCTACAAGGGCAGCTTTATCAGATGCCGCAGGAAGAAGGCCAGAGCTGCCTTGCCCATCTACATACACAGAGGCTGCTCACAGCTCTGAGGATACAATCTGACATCTAGAAGACGCCAAGCCAAACAGCAGGCTCCTTGCCTGCTGCTTACCTACATGTCCTAACAACAAACAAATCGCTTTCTGAGGAGCACACAGTGGCTCGGAAAGGGTTCTAAATCCTTCAGACTCCTTCTTCAGCCCTCCCCACCCTTCGGCTTCAAGACCTAGCCCACTCTCCGCTCTAGATTCTAGAACCCACCACTGACGGCGTGCTGTGCTCTCCCTGAGCTACTGTCTGAATGTTCTCCCAGTCCACAGAGAGGACGCCATGGAAGTACCAGCCCTTGAGAGCTCTGACAGCCACAGACAAATTTAAAAATCATTCAAACGTGTTAATTGCATAAGCCAGGACTCATATTTTGCACTTTTCATCGTAATTTTCTGTTATTATGCCGAGCTGGGGCCAAGGGGAGCTGAGACTGATAGCAAGCACACTCAACTTACCTAGCGTGGGCAAAGCTCTGGGTTTGATCGTCAGTTTCAAAAAACTGTTTTAAAAAGCCCTCCACGTTCACATCTTGTCATTATTCTCTAAATACAGCATAACCACCATGTACATGCACGTGCATTGGGTCAGGTGATCTAAGTATCCCAGGGATGATGTCAAGTATGAGAAGCTACACACGGGGTGTAGATGGGTACTACTCCATTTAATATAAGAGATGACGGCACCCACTGATTTCCTATTAGAGTCAAACACAATGGATACTGGAGAGGGGGGAGAGAGAAGGAACAGGGGGCACTGTTTCCTAGGTCTTGGAGAGAGGAGGATCCTGCTGATTATTCTTATCTTCCTTGTATGGTTTTCTTCCATCTAAAATGTTGTCCCTGATCACCAGATATTGTTTATATAAGAAAAACTAGGAGAGCCAAAACATCCACTCAGCTCAGACACTGGCCTCATCCCCCCCATCTCCAAAGTCAAGTCCCTCCCCTTTTCCCTCCCACATGGTCTGTTTGGACTCACTTTATCTGAGGACACCCTTGCCTCCGTCTCTCTCCATTTTAGTCATTCCTCCCTATGGGGAGTGGGTATGACCTTCCCATTACACACTTCTGCACACAGACACTCCCCCAGAGTTGCCTGCGACCACTTGAAGTTCTTCTCTGAAGACCCCAGTGTCCTTCTGCGGTCTCTCCCACTTCTCCGCGCCTCCACTCTGTCGGTCTGTGCACCTCAATCCAGCACCAAGATCATGACATTTCATAATTTGCTTTCTGTTTCTCCCAATACCAAGCTATTCGACCATAACCTAGATGTTGGTACTGAACAAATGAATGGTTTGTAAAAGTAGAAGCTGAAACATTAAATACAGATGATATGTGTTAGCCACGTGAAATACTTGTATCTGGCTAAAGAAAGACTGGAGAGTAAATACTTTTAAATTATTCTTTTTGTTTGTTTGTTTTTGTTTTTCGAGACAGGGTTTCTTTGAGTAGTCCTGGCTGCCCTGGAACTCATTCTGTAGACCTGACTGTCCTCAAACTCAGAGACGGCCTGCCTCTCTCTGCCTCCCCAGGGCTGGGATTAAAAGCATGCACCACCACATCCAGCTTCTGAGCGGCTTTTCAAATCCATTGCTCATCCAATAAATAATTTATATGCAAGTTAGCAAACATTAACTACAGTTAAATCCAGGTAAAACGGAGAAGTCTGAAGTGAGGCCGTTCTCCACTTTCTAAATCAAACAAAAGTTCGGCACTCTTGACCGCCACACCGGCTGGACAGTCTTTCTCCCCCCCAGCCATACACGGCGCAGGCGCACAGTTACTCACTCGAGTTGAGGAGGATCATGGCCTTCACGCACAGATACTCTTTGTGCTGGAGTTTCAACTCACGGAACCTCGATGTCGTCGCCAGGAGCATGTCAAAGATTTCCAGAATCCCTTCTACGCACTTCCCCTCATCCCTGCAAGAGTTCATTTGGGGATTGAAGGAACACACAGCATTAGAGGGCCATCAAGAGATGACATCTTAGGCGTCATCCTGCACATCCCATGACTATGCCGAGGTATTAGGAAGAGCACACTTAAGAAGGGGAAGTCACTAGTACTGAGTCCATATAGGAAAACAAGGGATGCGTGGATGTAGGCTCATTGGTGGGACCCTTGCCTAGCTCTCAGGAGGCTGTGGGGTAAATCCTGAGCATTGAAGAAGGGAACACACAACACACTTCCTAAAAATTCTTAAACAGTTTTTTTTTCAGGCCAAAGTGTGCACCAGGGCTGCCTGTTTCCTTCTACTTCATTGCAGAAGGACTTCTTGGAGACACCATCAAGAGCCTTTGGCTTACATACAAATCATGGTAGTCAACCAGCCTTGCTGGAAGTGACTCGGGGTATTAAAAGTGAGATCCCACACTCTCCTCAGGAAGTACCAGTGAGGGGGTCTGTTAGAGCCAAACATTTCAAGAAAAAGAGACTTTCATGTCTTCACACATAGAGGGCTGAACTTAGACGCTGGTCTAGAAGCCAAGAGACATGGAAGCGGCATTTGAAGAAAGCAAGTGTGACAGAAATTACAGCTGAAGGTGGCTTAGTCAGGGAGGAAGCAGACACGGGGGCAGGTGTCACTTTCTTACTTTGACTTCCTGAAGTGGGCTTTTGTTTATTTAGGTTTGGGGTTTTTTGTTTTGTTTTATTGAGATAGGGTCTTACCATGTAGCCTAGGCTGCCCAGCTCCTGGTCTCTCTACCTCCACCTCTGAAATGCTGAAATTACAGATATGGGCCATGACACCCAGCCTGAAGATGGTTTTTAAACAAAGGTTTCAGACAAACCCTTTAAGGATGCCTTACAGGCATGAGCTGTTGCGTCTGTCTTTGAAATAAATGATTACACATGAAATAGAAAGCTTCATTTTCTATTTGCACCAGCTAGACACACATTATCCCACCCCATTGCTCTCAAAACGGTCTGTTCTCTCCAGCTGCAGAGTTACTAGGGCCTCGACTAGCAGTTAGACGATTTTGTACAAAGTCCTTCCAGTTCCTGAATACAGCCCACGGCAAAGGGGACCGTGGCAGAAACGGGTGCCTGTGGGGTCTGCTTTTACTCTCTAGACTATGAAGGGAGGTCGAAGTAAAGCAGCAAAAACAAACAAAAAACCTGACTGTGCACTGTCTGCTCTCACCCCCAAACCAGATCGTGTCCAGTGGATGTGGCATTTTAGGAGAGAACATCTGTAGAGATCCTGTGAACTGACACCCCTGGATGCTACCAGTCTGGCCTGCTAGGTGTTAGACAGCAACTCATCAGGATCCTGCATCCCACATCATTCAGACACACACAGACACAGACACAGACACAGACACACACACACACACACACACACACACACACACACACACACAGCCACAAGCATGCAACGGCTCACTTTGGCAGGTCAGCATGGGAACTTCTGAAAACAGCTGCATCTTCCCGCCAGTGAGGAGCTAAGGGACAAAACGCCGGTGTCCCCTAGAACTAACTCACAGGTAAAAACCATCTGGGAGAACAAGAGCCCTGGCAAAGAGGACCAAAATCTCCACAAACCCTGCTACTCCATGTGCCCCATCTTCATACTTCCCCCTAACCTCCTCCTCAGCTCTGAGTTCCTATAAGGGTGGCAGGAGCCCTGAACACAGTGAGTGGAAAGGAAGTACCTGCACACGGAATGCCCCTTGTGCCTAGCTGTCACCCCACTCTGCCTCTTGAAGGGTCACTGCTCGACTCACTTCCAGGTATTTGATAGCTGGAAAGCTGATCTGAATACATCACAAAAGAGGAAACAAACAGACACTAACACCTGCACTGATGCTTTCATTTTGTTTTGGTTATTTTGCCATTTTTGAGACAGAGTCTAATTTGTAGCCCAGGCTAGCTTCAATCTTGTAACTCTCCTGTCTCTGCCTTCCCAGAACTAGTAGGTGTGTGGAGGCTCCCATGCCCAACTGTGAATTGATGGTTTAATAGTTTGACTCTTTATTCTTCTGTAAAATTCAAACTCAAGTGAACTTATGTACAGTTATGAAACATATGCTTGTGTGCACACACGCACGCATGCGCTCTCTCTCTCTCTCTGTTTCTCTCCCTTCCTCCCTCTTACTCCCCCAAAGGATAAATCAATTCAGCTGAAATCAATCCTATTTTCTAGAAGTTGCCACTCATACAAAAGAAAAGGCAATAAATATCAGGATTAATAGCCATTTCCACAAATGAAAACATTCCGTTGCAATAAAATTAATGCTTCAAATCTACGTTGTTTAGGTATTGGGGCATCTGAAGCCCAATACACATTGCAACTTCAAGTAATCCACACATGTACCTTATAGAAAAAGTTCCAGTCTAAGCAACCTAAAGAACCAGGCCTGGCTTTTTTCCTTCTAGCAGGTGAGACAAGCAACCATCGCATCTCATGTAGGTTTCGAGTACTTTCGATGACATCATAGGCTATAGAATCCACATACATTTTTAGAAAATAAACGAGCTGTGTAGGGACATAAAGTGCACCTCCCAAGTGGCTCTGAATAACGCCCTGCTTTGAAATGAGTCATGCCAAATAAAGTGAGGAAGGACGGCTACAAACCGATGAGCAGATCCATGCCGTTCATCTCCCAGTTAGGGATTGGAACCGAGTTAGCAGTAAGAAGGCAGGGGCAGGGATGGAGAGATTAAAGATAGAGGCATGATTGGAATGTTAGCAAGCGACACGTCAGTCAGTCAGCCAGCCTATCTAGAGAAGTACACTTCAAGCTAGCGTCAACTAAAGATTAAATTAGCAATCACATTAATTAATTGCTTTTTCATAAAAGAAAAATAACCATTTGATACAATGGTAAAATACTGAGTGGGCTTGTCTTGCTTTGCCATTGCCTATTTTCCACCTGCATCTTTATTCGCTGGGTTTCACTCCAGTTTCTCTCTGTAGGTGTGGCAACTGGACAAGGGTAAGAGCCCAGTTGATGGCTAAGCACATGGGAGAGACTTCATAAATATTAAACCAAAATGAAATTACTTGGCTACAAAGGGTAAATTAAAATTTGGGAGTAAAAGTCTATGATCTTCAAGAACATTCAGCTTATCAATACTGAGTATGAATGCAGCCCCTAAGAACATTCATAGCCATAGGCGCCGAAGAGGCCTGTCGGGGTTCAGGGTGGGCTCCCAGCCCAGCTCCAATGTCCCGTGATAGCTCTGAAGACAGTTTCCTGGTGATGCTGGCACAAAAAAAATACCAGTATGCACTGTTCATTTAAATTACATTGGATCTGAATGTCTGTGTATGTCTATCTGTGTATGTGTATATGTGTCTGTTTGCCTGTGTGTATGCATGTGTATATCTGTTTGTATGTATATATGCCTTGTATGTCTCTGTGCTTATGGGTATGTGTGTATGTCTGTCACTATGAATGTATGTATATGTATGTGTATGTCTGTGTGTATGTGTACGTCTGTCTGTAAGTATGTGTATATGTGTGTATGTCTGTGTGTATATGTGTATATGTCTGTAAGTATGTGTGCATGTGTATGTATGTGTGCATGTGTATGTCTGTAAGTATGTGTTTATGTGTATGTCTGTGTGTTTGTATGTGTGTGTATGTCTGTGTATGTGCATGTGTACGTGTGTGTGTTATAGTTAAAGGTAAAATAGTTTTGTAGAGTTAGTGCTCACCTTTCACCACATAGGTCTGAGGGATCAAACTCAGGTCATCAGTCTTGATGGAAAGTTCCTCTACCTGACCCATCCTGCCAGCCACATATAGATTTTTCAGCAAATAGAAGCTCAGGCTCCACACCGGAGCTTCACATGAATTTGTTTCTGATGGATGCCCAAAGAACTACCTTGTTACGAGCAAGCCCAAATCACTGGGGTTTCCCTTCAGCCTCAGTACACTCGTGGTTTCTGCTTCATTTTGTTTTCTATAGAAATCTCGATGAGAATGAATGGGCACAGGTAAGGGGATTAACTCAGCGGTAAGGGTCTGCTTAGCAAGCAAAAGGCTCTTGGTCTTGTGCCCAGCACCAAAAATAAACAAAAAACAAAAGCACAACAATAAAAAAAATGTTTAGTGCTTGCATTCATGTGAATGCTCTGGCCCACTGGGCGGTGGTGGCGCACCCACTGAGGAAGGCTAAATTTACCCCCATACATGTTCTCCAGCTACTGACTCGGTGGCTGAAACACGAGATTTGGCCTCCACCTCGAAACTGAAACCGAAAGTAAAATCATTTTAACTCCACTACACGTCGATGGGTAGAACAGCTAACGTAGCAGGATTACATGTTTAAATGTGTGTTTGTGAGGCAGAGTGAACGGATGAGACAATGGCCAGGCTGGGCATCTGACCTTTCGGCTTGACTGACGACCCTGCGGTGACAGGAGGAGCGGGTTGAAATAGAATAGGTCACACACAGGGCTGATGGGCAGAAATAGAACAGATCCTAAGGCTGTGTTCTAAGGCAAAACAACAAATTATGAATCAATTTGCTTTTGGCCTTCTCTTTCCGTTTCTGACTCTCTTTCCCACGGGGGCGATGGGCTAGGTGTACGGACTCTAGATCCCCTCCTCTCCACGAGCACTCACTACCCCGGCCTATAAATCAATCACCTCACTTCCCATTTCCTTAACTGAAGACCTGGAATGAGGAGCGGCGTTCACTCCAAAGGGGCTTTTGGAAAGATTAAATAAGGCGACACAATCAAGTTCTTAAGAGAGTACCCGGCACACACCGGCTAAAAAGTTAGCTACGTAACGGTCAGTGGAGGGTCTGGTACCTGCCCCACTGCTCTGGCCTCCCAGAGCCTCCCTCGCCCGGTCACCACTTGGGCTTGCTCCTGCCCAAGCCACATGCCATGCTGCAACTCTTCCCACAGGGTCTGCTCCACCAGAACACCTCCATTACTCAGACCAGTGCTCTCTGTCAAGGCCATCCATGACAGCAGGCAGAAGGGATGCTGATACCTTGGGGCAGCACTCTTCGTCTGCGCAACGTGCCAGTGAGGGTCTTCGGGTGACCTACAGCGGTAACAGGATGACGATGCGAGAGTTGGGGCGGGCACTTTAGGCTCACAGCACCAGGCATCCTCCTGCCCTTGTGCCCGGTCTAACGTGCTGAACACTTAAACGCTAGTCCTTTTCTCGTGGAGATTTTTCCAAACCACTCAGAGTTTTCCATTTTTCCCTATAACAAAGCTTGACTGTTGGTGAACAATTTAGCTTCCGTAAACAGTTCAACTGAATCAAGGTTTAGCTCCTACTGTCTGCATCTTTAAAAGAAAAGGAAGTGCGACTACTCTGTTAGACCATGTCATGTCCCCACAGCACGGCCATGTCCCAGTGTCTGTCAACTTTCATCGGGCCTTAGTAACAAGCCCTCCCACCACATGCTCCAAAATGCTTCTAGAGATAAATGGCACTATTAGCATTAAAGCTATAGCCCATGAAAATAAATTTGGGGAGGGGGTCGTAAGAATTTTATCACCTATCCAGAGATGTTACTTGTCACTCAACAGTGGGACAACTTAAGAATCTAATGTGAGAACAGAATTTCTAAAATAAATAAATAAACAAAACTCTGTTGGCTGTGTACTCGGTGGCCCACACCCTACAGGAAACAGTCCCCTGCCACAGCCCTGGCCTGGACTGTCGATGCACCACTGACTGGACCGGCTCATGGGACATGACCCCTGGTACCCATGCCCTCTTCTTGGTGGGCTCTTGACACACTGAAGGAGTGGACAGTGTCATCACCCCCTAATTGCCCTTTCAGGTGTGAGAATTTAATTGCAGCACCTGGGGCTTGGTTCCCACTCACTTGGCTTAGTCAAACAGATCAGAGAGAAAATGCAAAGCATTTTTTTTTTCTCACCTATCCAGAACGAGGTCTGGAGCAAAGATGAGCTTCCCTGGGTGGTCGATAGAGCGCCACATCAGCCCCACCATTAACACCTCCATCCAGCAACTTTCCAAGAGCCGGACTTGGTCCAGTAGGCTGAGCTCCACAAAACCTAGGGAAACAAGAGTCTGTGAAACACACCTCACCCTCAGCAACCCGTTTCTGTACAGACAGAACGGCAAGTCATTAAACGCCAAGGAAACCCAGGCAACAAAGGGAAGTAATCAGTGTTTCAAAGAGGTGATTCAAAGTGTTGTTGGTGGAAGGAGCCTCAGCTGTAAAACTTGCAGTTTCCAGCCTCCAACCCCTCCAGAAAATAAGCAAACTCTGTTTAATATTTCTAAAGAATCACTGGTTCCCCCAGACAGATGCCAGAAAGGGCCCAAAAGGCAGAGTTAGGCTTGTTAGCTATGGCTATACTGTCCAAATAATTCCTGAGCCCTGCTGAGGAAACCAAAGCTCAGCTGCCAACCAGAGGGGCTGTCTGTCTGTCTGTCCCAATACATGGTTTGGAGGGTGGATGGATGGGGTAGGTGGAGTCTAGATGACCAGGGGTGGAAGGTCAAGCAGAGAGTGTCGCCAGCCCCCGCAGAAAGCCAAAATAGGTTTTCCGAACATTGAACACTTCCCATGCAGAATTAGGACTGTTCTGGGTGGGGGAGCTGTCTCCAGGTGATCCTTTTCTAAAGAGCAAACATAACAACCAAAGGCTTGAATTAGTCACAGCACTGGAAGGAAACACAGAATCTCTGGGGAGCAAATGCCTTTAGCACAAGGCAGAGGACATAGGAACTTCTTTCGTAACACACACGCACTGTGCGAACACAGCAGACAAAGGCACAGCCTTGGAGTGAAATGGATTCTGGTTTTAATTATCAGCTTAGCCCCTCCCTAACGTGTGTGCGTGTGTGTGTGTGTGTGTGTGTGTGTGTGTGTGTGTGCTCCTGCGTGCACACACACACACACACATGGTCACATGCTAGACAAGTGTTCTACCACTAAACTACATCCCTATCCCCTTCCTCCAGATGAGTTCATCTCTTGTCAAATCTGTTTTTCCTGTAGGTAAAATGGAAGTGACCTTGCCTCCCCCTGAGAATTTCCTATAAGTGAGATGGCGTATACATATTTTACCAGTGTTCCTACAATACAAAGCCGCACACGCTCAAGTCTTCGGATAATGGTTCTGTAAATGTGCACAACGGAGAAGTGAATGGAGCATGAATGTAAAGATGGAGAACTCCGAAGCTGGGGAGATGGCTCAGTCAGTAAAGGGCTTGCTAGGAAATTATAAGGACCTGAGTCTGATCCTCAGTAACTATGTGTTATGCACTTACAATCTCAACACTAGAGAGAAAGAAACAGAAAGATCTCTGGGGTTCACTGGGCAGCCATTCTAGCCAATCAGTGAACTCCAAGTTCAGTGAGGGAGCCTGTACCAAAATATAAGGAGGCAAGCAATCGAGGCAGACGCCAGTGTCAACCCCTGGCCTCCAGAAACTCGTGCGCAGCATGCATGAACACACTCATACACATGTATGCACCACACACAGATGGACTAATCCACATGGCTATGCTCAGTTCAGGTCCTGATACATGGACACCCTCCAGTGTCACTCACAGCCATATGTAAGACTCCTACAAAGTCTTTCAAAATGCTGCGCTTGAAGAAAGATTAATTGGGTGGGGGGAGAACCAAACGGCTTCCCCTAGTCAGGAATCTCTCATCTCCATTTTTCCTGTGAGATCCTGCAAATGGTGTTTGGAAAACACGTGAAATAAAAACTAGAGGAAAGAGCGTTGGTGTTTTTCTTCTCTGGCAAACAGCAGACAAAATGAAATAACTCTGGCAAAGGTGGAGACACTAGACAAAACAAAGCTGGAAAGGAGATCTCCAGAAAGCTCAGAAGGCGTGGGGCCCAGCCAGCAATGGCTACCAGAGACCCGTGCACCTGGAAACGTGGCTTCCAAAACTCTTCCTCCATCTACTCAGACAAAGTTTTACAATTTGCCTAAAACAGTTACTGCCCCCGCTGCCCCATGGCCATGGGAGCCTTGGCTTAGAATTCAGAAAGTGTGTGTGTGTGTGTGTGTGTGTGAGAGTGAGAGAGAGAGAGAGAGAGAGAGAGAGAGAGAGAGAGAGGCCTATTTATTTCTTATATGGTTGTAGAAGAAGTAGATGGCCCACCCTGTGAGACCCTCATCTCAAACCAGAACAAAATGTAGGGCCGTGCCGTGTCTCAGCCAATAAAACTGCCTTTCATGCAAGCCTGATGTTGAGTTGGATCCCTGGGACAAAGGTCGAAGGAAAGATCTGACCCCTGAGAGTTGTGCTGACTCTGCACAGGTGCCACGGTGCACGGACACTCACACACACCACAGACACACTGCACATGCACACCAGTGACAATAGCAATGGTAGTAATAAACATACGCTTATAATGATATTTTTAAAAATGGGTGCATTTAATAAACCTCACCTATTCAATATCCTAGCTCAGTCTAGCCTACCTTACACGTGCTTAGAATAGAATACGGTTGGTCAGCTTACAGATTGGTAAAAGCATTTGAAACAAGGCCTGTGTTCTAATAAAGCATTGAATAGCTCAAGCGATCTCTTGACTCTTATACTGAAGGAGAAAACCGGAGAGAGTAAAAGTGCCTATTTCTAACCGTCACACCCACAGTGAAGGACTGAGAGCTAAACCATCGTAAGCTGGGAACTGGGGACAAATGGGCCTGGGGACATAACGACTTTCTAGGAGGAAAAGGTGCATATCCTGCATGGCCGCATTTTGATAGCAGGAAGATTTACTGGCCCATTGATTCACAATACTTCAGCTGCTGATTTACTCTATACAATACCAATTCTTTCTCTACCGGAGTCATGTTTTATAAGTCCCTGTTTAGCATCTGATAAGCCTTATACTTCTACGTGAAACTGGCTCTATCCTGTCCTGACCTGCCATGCCCTTCTCACCAGCTGAGACATCAATAGCCAGGGACTGGTCAATGTGGAATCCGCATTTCTACCTTTTAACCAGGCCCTAAGACTCTAGATTTGCCCAAGTGACCCTGAGTCCAGTTCCAAAGCCTGGGTAGGTCCCTTCTCAGACCACACCTGGGCACAAGACGTAAGTAACAGGCATTGTCTGCTGGAGATGTGAACATTATCAGTGTTACAGTGTGTGCAGGATGAGTCTGCGAGACAACAAAGAGAGTCAGGTATAGAAAGAGGCTCTATACACCACTTCCTGACCTACTCTATCTGATAAAACTTGAGAGTCTGGGAATTCTAAACAGAATCTAAAGTCCAGGACATATTAAGGTTATATATGTCAATATATAGGACAAAGAAAACACCATTGTTATGTTACAAATTTTGCTGAGCAGTTAAGAGCAAGTACTGCTCTTGCTGAAGACCTAAGTTCAATTCCCAGCACTAGGCTGAGCTCAGTTCCTAGCAACTACATTGAACATCATTACCTGTAACTCCAGTTTCAAGGGATCTGACATCTCTGGCTTCCTTGGGCACCTGCAGTTATGTTCATATATCTCCACACAGGTGTGCACATAATATATATATATATACATATACATATATATATGTGTGTGTGTATGTACATGTATAATCAAAATTTAATTTAAAAATCTGATCTATAAAAGGTAACAAAACAAAATGTCAAACAAACTATTCTATATCCAGATGAAGTTCACTGTCCCCAAAATATGCAAGGCAGGCCTTGTCACAAATAAACAGAACGAAGTCAAGAAGCAGAGACCTACCAGGGATTTTCTTGGCCCAGCCAATCATGTGTACCAGTTCCTTGTCGGCCAGCTTAGTGAGGGACATCATCATGGAGGCCTCGGTGAAGGGCATGCTGGGGCGGCTCACTAGCACATTGGGCGGCTCTGCCTCCAGGAGTGTGAGCACCAGCTGCTCTGGGCTCAGGGTGCTCAGCAGTAGCTCCTTCACCCGGGGCACATGACCACTGTTCCTCTTGGCTTTGCCCAGGCAGTGCACCTGCTCACCGGAACTTCTCTGTCTTCGTACTATTCGGTAGCCACACCTTTCTCTCCTGGACCCTAAAGAGGAGAGCAGATGACAAGTCCAGTGGTTTCTCCACCCAGATTCCAGCTCACCAGTCTAAAAGCGATGAGGGGCTGAGGGTGTGGGTGAGTAGGTTAAGTGCTCGCATGCACAAGGCCGTGAGTTCGACTCCCAGGCCCAGCACTGTAAGAAGCGGCTATGTTGACAGCAGTGTTGATACCACTGATTTCATTCCATTTTTATATTTTGGAGTCTGTAGGTCACGGACAAAGATAACGACTGTCTGGATGTATTAGCAACATAACGTGTTTGGGAACGTCTGCTCCGTTTCAAGGTTATCACTGGCTACCGAATCTGTTTCTCTTCTAAAGTGCACTGATAGACCCCAGGTTCAAAGATATGAAGTTAGGAATTTTTCTCAAGTAGAGAAAATAATGAAAAGTCAAGACTTTAACATTGCTATTTCCAGATAGCAAATAACACATGCTAACAATGTTTTTTTAAAAAGTTTATATACATGTACGTACTTATCTTTTTATATACTTACACAAACAAATATATTTCAAATAAATTAACTGAAAAATCCTGGAAAATACAAAAGAAAATTAATTTCTGTATAAATTCGGTATTTTTTTCTTTAATGCTTTTTATATTTTATAAACAAAATTAGAATCATAGTTTCTACACTATTTCATAAACTGCTCTTAATCTTATTGAAATTAAGGCTGGAGAGCTAGCTCAGTGAGTAACAGCACCAATCACACAGCTTTAAGACCTGAATTCAGGTCTGGAGAGATGGCTCAGTGGTTAAGAGCATTGCCTGCTCTTCCAAAGGTCCTGAGTTCAATTCCCGGCAACCACATGGTGGCTCACAACCATCTGTAATGAGGTCTGGTTCCCTCTTCTGGCCTGCAGACATACACACAGACAGACGATTGTATACATAATAAATAAATAAATTTTTTTTAAAAAAAAAAACAAGACCTGAATTCAACACTCAGAATTCAAGTAAACAAAGCCTTACATGTCAGGGGTAGTGGTGCATGCCTTTGATCCAAGTACTCAGGAGGCAGAAGCATATGGATCTCTTTGAGTTAGAGGCCAATCTGATCTACATAGTGAGTTCCAGAACAGCCATGGCTAGATAATGAGAACTTGTCTCAGGAAAACAAAAAGGTGTATATATAATTACATTCGTTATCCCAGCACCCCTACAGAAGACAGACACAAAAGAACTGCCCAGAAGTCCACAGTCCAGCTAGCCTAGAGAATGCAGTGCCAAAAAAGGACAAGAAAGACATGGCCTCAACAAGATGGAAAGAGAACACTGACTTCCAAAAGTTGTCTGAGCTCCATCGATGTGATGTAGCCCATATGCAACCTACACACGCATAAACACACAACAATAAACCAAGTTCACAATCTGAAAAGCCCTCCAGTCTATTACTATATATTAACAATTACTTTTAAAAGCCAGTGTTGTTCTGGGCATAGCTGGAACTCAGGCAAGAGCCTAGAGGGTTTTGACAAATGCCAGGCCAACTTGAGATACATCGTAAATTCCAGACCAGACCTTTACTCCTATAGGGTAAAGGAGATTGTACCTCAAAGAACAAAAGCTAAAAGGCCCCATGCTGATGTAAGTCTATGTTACTATAGTTTTGTGGGTGTGCTCAATTACTACTTTATAATAAATTCAAAGTTAACTTGTTCAAACAAGCCATACAGACATTAAAAATTTTATAGCTACTACTTTCCAAAATATTTAAGAATTCATAATCTAACAATAATTTAAGGACCTCCTCGTTTCTCATAATATTATTGGGCATTAGTGTTACTTTTAATCTTTGTTGGTCTTAGGAGTGAGTAAACAGTCTTTTCTTATTCTGCAATTTTTAAATATTTAGCAATGTTCACAGTGTTTGCCCTTTGTATTTCTCTACTTGTACGTTGCCTATTTTTTTTAGGGGTGTGTGTACAAGACAGAGTTTCTCCGTGCAGTCCTGGCTGTCCTGGAACTCATTCTGTAGACCAGGCTGGCCTCGAACTCATAGAGATCCACCTGCCACTACCTCTCCAGTACTAAGATTAAAGGCGTGTGCCACCACTGCCCAGTTTGCCTATTTATTTTTTAATCCCTTGCTTTTCTTAAATTTATAAAGGCCCTTTGTATAACTTTGCACAGTGCAGCCTCTGGTTTGCTTTGTGTGTTTAAGCTTTGTTCATGGTGTCTTCTGCCATAAAAAGCTCTATTTAGAGGCTGGAGATACGGCTCAGTGGTTAAGAACACTGGCTGCTCTTCCAGAAGACCCAGGTTCAAATCCCAGCACCCACATGGTAGCTCACAACTGTCTGCAACTGTAAACTGTAACTCCAGGGGATCTGACACTCTCACACAGATATACATGCAGACAAAATTCCAATGCACATAAAATAAAAGTAAATAAATCATTAAAAAGAAAAAAGCTTTTAATAAATGGTCAATTTGCTTTGCATCAAGATCATAAAAGTATTCTCCTTTATCTTCATAAACACTCGTGTGGTTAAAATCTATCTGGAATTTTATACATATTTGTATTATGTGAAGTTGATATTTCATGTCACAGTCCCCAAATAGATAAACAGTGTTCCCAAGCTTTTTCCTGCCAATTTTGAGTGCCTGTCAATAATATTTATTTATATAGGTGATTTATTCTCAATTCTCTACTCAGTTTCACTGATTTGTATTTCTATGTCTGTGCTAGTACCCAAATATTCTTGTTATTGTAGGCCTATGGATCAGAACATAATGAAATTCTGTTTTTAAAATGATGACGGGGCCCCAGCACTTGGGAGGCAGAGGCAGGCAGGCCAGCCTGGTCTACAAGAGCTAGTTCCAGGGCAGGAACCAAAAGCTACGGAGAAACCCTGTCTTGAAAATCAAAAAAAAAAAAAAATGATGACGAGGAAAGCCAGGAGTAGTAGCGTAATCCTATAATTCCAGCATGCAGGAGGTAGGGGCAGAAAGACCAGGAGTTCAAGGGCAGTTTTGGCTACCTAGTGAATTCAAGGCCAGCCTGTATGTACTGAATGAGACTGTAAAAAAAAAATGTAGAGAAAAATGCATTTTTTTTTTTTGGTTTTTCAAGACAGGGTTTCTCTGTGGCTTAGAAAAATGCATTTTTATGTTTGAGGCAGGGTCTCATTCTGTAGCCCAGACTGGGCTCAAACTCCTGGAAATATACCTTCCTCAGCCTCCTGAGAATTGGAATTGTTGGGATTAGCCAGAATCCCTGGAAAAGATATTCTGATCGTTTTCATTATTTGAGTACATAAGCCATATTTATTCATTTAATATGTGCACACACACACACACACATATATACATATATGTGTGTTAATATTCAGTACCTCCTGGTTTTCTCCTTTACTCCTTGAGAGTTTCAAACATACATATAAAATGTTTTAATCAAATCTACTCCTCATTCCACCCCTTTGTTTGAGTTTTAAAATAGGGTCTTGAAATGTAGATCAGGTTAACCTTGAACTTCTGTAGTCCAGGCTGGCCTTGAACTTACAACAGTCTTCCTGCCTCCACCAACCAAACGCTGAGGATACGTGTGTAGCAGCACACCTAGTACTCCTTGAATTTTGAGTCATCTTCCCAGCTGATTGGCGGGAACACGACCCATCGTAAACTGAGGACACTAGGGACTAGAGAGATGGCTCAGCTATTAAGAACACTTACTGCTTTTACAGAGGAACCAGGTTCAATTCTAAGCATCCACTTGTTGGCTCACAACCATCTGTAACTATAGTTCCAGGGGACCCAATGACCTCTTCTGGCCTCTAGGAGCACAAGGCACACACATGACACACATACATACAGGCAAATACCCATACACATGAAACAAATCTAAAACCAGCTCGGGACATTTTCCACTAAACGACAACTGAGAAGCCACACCACTCATGTGTTTTTAGAAAGGAGGAAAAATGGCAGTGGAAATGTTGACATTTAAGAAGTAATTGTGTAGCTGGGTGGTGGCACACGCCTTTAATCCCAGCACTAAGGAGGCAAAGGCAGGCGGATCTCTGTGAGTTCGAGACCAGCCTGGTCTACAAGAGCTAGTTCCAGGACAGGCTCCAAGGCTACAGAGAAACCCTGTCTCAAAAACAAAAAGAAAGAAAGAAAGAGAAAAAAAGAAAAGAAGTATTTGTGAGAAAGCAGAAAATATGAACCTTTAAAAAAAAATCACTATATGAGGCTGGGGTGTAGATCAGTGGTAGAGTGCTTGCCCAGCATGCCCAAGGCCCTGGGTTCAATCCTTAACATGCAGACCCCCCAAAAGCACTGATCGAACAAAATAATAGTCATAGTAATAATAATAATAGTTTCTGGGAATGAATGTTAATAATATAGCTTCTAGGGATAAAAAAGGTAAGCCAATAGCATCATGGAAAATCAAAAGGTGATTCAGGTAGCACTCCAAAAAACTTCTTTTACTTAGGAAGAAGCTGAAATTCTCAAATCAGTCAAAAATGCACATAAATAGAAATGTCCCTAAAGGAACTGAGAGAGCAGCTGTGCAACCCCCAGACTAGTAGAAACAAAGAAAAACATAAAATGTGATCAACCAACAGGGATAAAAAATGCTAAATTCAAGATGAACTATGGGATGTTGGACTCTGTTTGCTTTTCTTTGACCTTGTTTTTTTTAATGTTTATTTATTTATTATGTATACAATATTCTGTGTGTGTGTGTGTGTGCGGGCCAGAAGAGGGCACCAGACCTCATTACAGATGGTTGTGAGCCACCATGTGGTTGCCAGGAATTGAACTCAGGACCTTTGGAAGAGCAGGCAATGCTCTTAACCACTGAGCCATCTCTCCAGCCCCTTGACCTTGTTTCTTTGACACAGAAAAAGTGCCTTGCCGGAGATGGTGTTGCACGCCTTTAATCCCAGCACTTGGGAGGCAGAGGCAGGCGGATCTCTGTGAGTTCGAGACCAGCCTGGTCTACTACAAGAGCTAGTTCCAGGACAGGCTCCAAAACCATGGAGAAACCCTGTCTCGAAAAAACCACAAAAAAAAAAAAAAGTGCCTTGACTTGGGGACATTTGAACCTAATTTATAACCAAAAGAGTTAAAAGGTTAACATGTATTTCATTTTTTTAATTTATTATGTTTTTATTTATTTTTATTTGTCTGTGTGTGTGTG
Organism: Microtus pennsylvanicus; assembly: GCF_037038515.1. Classification (NCBI taxonomy): domain Eukaryota; kingdom Metazoa; phylum Chordata; class Mammalia; order Rodentia; family Cricetidae; genus Microtus; species Microtus pennsylvanicus. The sequence goes on along the minus strand of NC_134592.1, from coordinate 39,209,888 downwards.
TGCACACGCATGTGTACACACGCACATGTCTATGTGAAAGGAGAAGAAATAGCTGACACTTTCTCACGCTTTGGATACGAGGTGTCCCCAGAAGGCTCATGTTGGACGGCTTGGCTACCGTGGATGGCGCTGTTGAGAGGTAACTCAGCTGCCAAAATCTCTGGCAGCTTCGGTGGATGAATCTCTTGATGGTTTCATGATATGATGGCATTACAGGGAGGCGGGAGAGTGAGATCTGATCCGAGGAGTTGTTTGTGTTTATCCGCAATGCTTAGCTTGTCCCCGACCCCCTGCACCCTCCCTTGCTTTCTGGCCACCATGAAGCAAACAGCTTCCCTCCCCACAAGCCTCCGCCATGAGGCTTCTGGCTTCCCCAACAAGCCAGTTGATCATGAACAAAACTTCTAAGATCATCAGCCAAAATGAAGTGTCTTTTCTCCCTTCAAGTATTTCCTTCAAGGCATTTGTCATGGCTATGAGAAGTACGTCTTTCTGTTACGTGGGAGGCAGAATACCCTCTCGGCTCACCTGCTGAAATTCCCAAAGAGATTAGGAAGCCTCCACCGGTTGTGTTTGTTGTTTTGTTTCAGGGTCTCACTCTATCTTCCGGGCTAGACTCGGACCCACAGTAATCCCTCAGCCTTAGCCTCCCAGGGGCTGAGATTATAGGTGTGAGCTACCACGCCGGCCTATGTGATCCGTTCCTTACCTTCTCTGTACTGAGCCTGAGAAAATCACACTGTTCTAGAGCCATACTTCATAAGTATCAGCCCACGAGGAGAGCTAAGGGAAGCTGAGACGGAGCACCAGACACCATACTGGGGTTCCCATTTATCTACTTTCTGCTCCTCTCAAAACCCAAACAAGCAGATATCGCCCTTTCAGAGATAAACCCAAGGGCTAGAGAGCTGAAGCTAAATGGGCAGTCAGCAAAAAGCAAAGAAACAAAGATGAGACAGTGTCCACAGACTCCAGCCCCTCCTATGGGAGTGCTCCTTGAGACAGTGTCTACAGACTCCAGCTCCTCCTAAGGGAGTACATCCTTCAGACACTGTCTATGGGCTGCAGTTCTTTCTTGAAGTGTATATTCCCCTCCTTCTAGAAAGCAAGTGGAGAAACGGGATCACATCTTCCCCATAGTCACCTGAGAAATCCACAAGACATCCTGTTTTCCTGTTACAAGCTCTAACTGTGGGCATTCATGCCAGGAAGTCCCCAGCTGCTGGCAAGCTCCAGCCCATTTGAACGATTCAGTAGCTAGAAAGTCCCCCACCTACACAGAGGCCTCTTCTTCGCTCCACCCCCAAGCCAGGTCAGACTCTGGCCTCTAATGCTCTGAAATCTTTGCTCACACCCAACCAACCCTGCCTGCAGCTGCGAGGAAAAGCCAGCGCACTTGGATGGACAGGAATACTTAAAGATAATTCCCATGGCCACGAGTCTCCAGTTCCTCGGCTCTCGCAGGCACCCACCACAATAAAAAGAAATGAGCACTCACCACATTTGACCATTCCTACTTCATAGCACTTGCGAAGGCGGCAGGCCTGGCAGCTTTTGCGCCGGTTCTTGTCTATGGTGCACTGATTGGTGGCTGGGCAGATGTAATCATTGTGTCCTACAGCAAGAAGACGGAAAATGAGTGCAACAGTTGACAACACCGATGACATCATGTAGCGGGAAGACGGGGAAGACCTACACGTTAAAGCATCCAAATCAGCCACGGTGAAGAAGATATTTGGGTACCTTCGGGTATGAAGGCTCAAACCCAGGGTCTCATGCATGCGAGGCAAGTACTCTATCACTGAGCTATATGCTCAGCCGTGGTGTTTTCATTCTTTCTAAATGTTTAAATTGTTGAGGGGAGGAGGACTCAAGACAGGGTTTCTCTCTGAAGCCTTGGCTCTCCTAGAACTAGCTCTACAGACCAGACTGACCTTCAATTCACAGAGATCCGCCTGCCTCTGCCTCCCACGTGCTGGGATTAAAGGTGTGTGCCACCACCGTCCGGCTTTATTTTTTTATTAAATTATTTTATTTTTATGCTTATTTATTTAGAAAGAGATGATGTGGGTCAAAGGTCTTACAAGAGTTGGTTCTCCTTCCACTACATGGGGCCTGGGCATCTAACTCAGGTCATCAGACTTGGCAGTAAGTATCGTTATGGACTCTGCCATGTCACTAGCCCCTAAAGGTTTACTTTTACTGGATTGTGTGTGTGTGTGTGTGTGTGTGTGTGTGTGTGTGTGTGTGTGTGTGTGTGTGTGTGTTATGTACATGCAGGGGTCCATGGAGGCCAGAGAATGACTAGATCCCCTGGAACTAGCGTTACAGGTGGTTGTGAGCTGCCTGACATGGGTCTGGGAAACGAACTTGAACCCTGGAAAAGCAGCTTGCATTAACCAGAGCCGTCACTCCAGGCCCTTATGTCTTAACTGCATTAAACCAATAAACAAAGTAGCCTGCACTTCTCATGTGATGTCCGTGATGACCAGACTTGCAGTATCCGTGAGTAAGACTCCTAAGTGAGCAAACCATTAAAAAAAAATTTTTTTTTAAAAATTAAGTTGCCAAAGGACACTTAAGGAGAGGTCATTTACAGACAAATAGGATTCTAAAGCTGAGGTCATAATTCAGCAGGAAGAGCACCTGACTGGCATACATGAAGCCTTGGGCTCAACCCCCAGTATGGCAGATAGCTGGGCATGGTGGCACGTGCCTTTATCAGTACATCAGAGATAAAGACAGGAAAATCAATGTAAGGTCACCCTCGGCTACATACCAAGTTAGTGGCCAGCCTGGGCTAAGTGAGACTGTCCCAGAAAGGAAAGAGAGAGAGAGAAAGAAAGAAATGTAATTCCATCAATAGGAAAAGCTCAAAGACAATATGGAGACATGCATGCATTTGTGGTCAAACCATAGCAAGGAAGGTAAAAGCTACGTGCATCTTGGCTCTGGAGAGGGCCAAGGAGTTAAGACTGCAGGGCCCACTAAGAGGGGCCAGGAGGCTGTGGCATTGCTGCCTTAACTCCGGCTATGCAAGGGTTTCCTTTCCATTCTTGAACCATTCACAGACTTCTACATAATGCTAGCACGCGGCGAGAGGATGATTTAAAAACTAACTCCAAATGTGTAACGTCCATATATAATTTAGCTAAATAAATATGTGAAATACAATCTTTTATTTTTCTTAGGCTGTTTTTTCTTATATTACACTCAAACTATAGTTAATTTTTTTTTTATTACAAAAGATAACTTTCTCTCAGCTGAAGCTGAGTTAAGAGCACTGACTGCGCTTCCCGGGTTCAATTCCCAGCACTTACACGGAGGCCCATACCTTCTGCAATTCTAGTTCCAGGGAATCCAATGCCCTCCTTCTACTCTCCAAGGGGATTAGGTACAGTCATACATGCAGGCAAAACACTCATGGACATACCAGAAAATATTTAAAAAAAAAACAAAACAAAACAAACAAGTCCCTAAAAAAAAAAAAAGATAGCTTCTGAGGCCCTGGGGATGGATCAGTGAGTCAAATATTTTCTGCACAAACATGAGGACCTAAGATGTGATTCCCAAGTAGAAGCCAACGGTGGGAGCACCATGTACCCATAATCCCATGTAGGGGAGGCAGGGCTGAGAGAGGGAGATGCCTGAACAACAGCTGGCCAGTCTCATCAGTGAGCCCCAGTTTGCTGAAGAAACTGTCTCAAAAATGAAGGTGGACATCCAAAGAAGACACACCCAGTGTTGACCTCTGGCTTCTGCACATGTGCACATGCATCCCTCACAAACACACGTACACACACACACCCATATAGCATCTCTAATATGGCCCCGTGTATACATATATACAGAGAGAAAGAAATGGGAACATAGATGAATGCATGTCTGTGCATACATATATACGGATATATCCACAAATCGATTCTCTAACTCCATCCCGAGAGGACCTGGTGCAGGGATCTTCCAAGAGCAGTGAGACAGGAGCAGTTTACCATTCCCATTTTCCAGTAAGGGGAATCAGGGTTCCATGAAACAACGGCGTATTTCAGAACTAGGGCAGGTTACATGTACAACGAGCCTGAAACATTGTGTGCTAGGAAAGAAAGCCATGCCCAAAGAATTACAGGAACACGTTGAAAAGACGGCAATCAACTTAAGGACTCCTACTGGCCAGTCTGAGATAATGTGAGCCTCAAAAAACTAATGATAGCAACCCAATGCAGAAAAGAAGAAGCCGTAAGTCATAATGATACAGATTAATTCATTGGCTTAATGAAGAATGCCATTATTTACTTAGGCTCAAAAGGTTTCCCAACAAAAACATTCATTACAAAGGGGAAAACGGAGTAATTTTACAGAATGGATGTCTAGCTGCCAGTACCTTAATCAAATAATCACTAGTAACAGGACAAATTGAAATCACACACCACTTGAAAGGCGCTATGAGCACAGCAGCGTCTCTGGCTATCCCTGCAAACAGGGTGTAGGATGAAAGAGCAGACAAAGCCAGAACGAGGGACATTATGCAAGACGGCAGTTTTGGTCTTCCAAAGTTTCATGATAACGGAAGCAATGCAAGCTCTGAAGGACAGAGACCAGAGACACGACACCTAAACACACAGTCAATTCCTGATCTTGAGCCTTGTGCTAGGGAGGGCAGTAGAACACCTCCAAGTCTGAGCGTTAGGTGGCAGTAATGTGTGTATGTGTATGTGTATGTGTATGTGTATGTGTGTGTGTGTGTGTGTGTTAGCTGCCCAGCTAACACCCATTTGACAGTGTACGGCAGTGGCTACATGTTAAAGGATTCTGAGTGATGAAGCATGTTGACAACATTGCCCTACACAGTTCTGGGTGAATGTTTTTTATATCTTACATACGTATTTTAAGTATGAGATTCATTAAAAACAAAGACAGATGGTAGCGCCCATCTGCAATCTCAGTGCTTGGGAGTGGAAGGACTTCACGGCTAGCCTGGACTACAGGGCAGTAAGACTTTCTCTAAAAATATAAATAGCTAAAAGTTTCCATTGGCTTTCTTGAAAAATGTAGCTTACTGTTCACTCAACTGCTGTAGCTCAAGGTCTTCCTTACTCATTTGAGTTGCTGATAGAATCGGTCCCTTGTTGCAGGACTCAGTCTCGTTCCTCACTGGCTGTTGACTGCACGCTGTCCTCTGTTCCTGCACGCAAGTGCACTTCACTGCCCAGGACACAGAGTAGGGTCTGCTTTCTTCCATGTCAAGAAGAATGCATTTCAAACTTCTCTCTAATCTATGTGATGGAGTCTTATTAAAAACTCTATTTATAAGCCAGGCATGGTGCTGCACACTTTGAATCCCAGCACTCCAGAGGAAGTGGATCTCTGTGAGTTCAAAGCCACAAAGCCAATTTCATGGTGTAAAAAGTGAATTCCAAGGGGCTGGAGAGGTGGCTCAGTGGTTAAGAGCACTGCTTGCTCTTCCAAAGTCCTGAGTTCAATTCCCAGCAACCACATGGTGGCTCACAACCATCTGTAATAAGATCTGGTACCCTCTTCTGGCTTGCAGACATACATGCAGACAGAATACTGAGAATACGTATACATAATTAATAAATAAATCTTTAAAAAAAAAGAGTGAATTCCAGGCCAAGCAAGACTGTATAGTGAGATCTGTATCAAAAAATATATAAAATAAAGATGCAGATAGATATAAGGTTTTATGTGTTTGTATGAATACCTACATGTGTATATGTTCACAACGTGTGTGCTGGTACCCATAGAGGCCAGAAGAGGGATCAGACATCCTGGGAATGGATTTACAAATAGTTGTGAGCTGCCAGGTGGTTGCTAGGAATCGAATCCCTGTCCTCTAGAAGAGCAGCCAGTGCTCTTATACATGAATTTGAAGGAGAACAAGGAGACACATGGGAGGGATTGGAGTAAAGGGAAGGTGGAAAAACGATGTAACAATAATCTCAATAAAAATAATAATCTCAAAAAATTACATATATATATACACATATATACATATATGAAGATATTTTTGTCTTAAAAATGGATCCAAAGGTTTAATAATATGAACACACTTAGTGAAAACAGCCTAGAAAAGGTTATACAAGAAAAAAGAACCCTCTTCAAATTAACAACTATCAATGTGTTAAAAAATGGTGTCCAAGGGTAAATCTGGTTGGTTGAGTTGGTTTTGGGTCCTACGCAATTACCAGAGCTGGGCAAGATGGCACATGCCTGTAAATCTTAGTATTTCAGAGCTGGGAGTAGAAGGATCCTAAATTATATGTTTTATTGTTTCTTCAAGACAGGGTTTCTCTGTGTAGCCTTGGCTGTCCTGGAACTCACTCTGTAGACCAGGCTGGCCTCGAACTCACAGAGATCCACCTGCCTCTGCCTCCTGAGTGCTGGAATTAAAGGTGTGCCCCACCACTGACTGTGACTGAGACAGCCCACACTACACAGTAAGTTTCAGGAGAGCTTGGGTTATCATAGCAAGAGTCAAAAGAAAACAATTTTTTAAAAAAAAGTCATAAATAAGATGCTTCCTGATATGAAAACAATGACAAAGATTCCCCTGGGTCTGCAGGATTGCTGTGGGTTAAAGACCTTGATGTATAAGCCTCGCAAGCTACATCAATACCTGGAGCTGGCTGCTAAGCTCCATAGCATGCTGTGGTATGCAAGTACCTGAACACAGACAGACAGACAGACAGACAGACACAGACACACACACACACACACACACACACACGAATACTTGCACATATATCTGTAAGCATGCACAATAAAAAAAATTTTAAAACAAAAATAGCATTGACGAGATGGCTCAGTTGGCCCTAGATCCACATGGTAAAAGGAGAGAACCAATTCCTGCATGTTATCTTCTGATTTCCACAAACTGGCCATGTTACACACGCACACGCACACACACACACACACACAAATAAGTAAACAAATTAACAACACACACATATAATAAAGAAACAAATTGACAACAACAAAGCTTCCTTCAGGCAGAAGTTGGCAAATATCTATGAGTTTGAGACAGCCTGGCTACATACTGAGTTCAAGGACAGCTGGGGCTAGCTACACAGTGAGACCCTAGCAAAAAAAAAAAAAAAAAAGGAAGAAAGAGGGAGAAAGAGAAAGGGGGGGATGGAAAGATTTCTTCCAAGAGATCTCATAGGTATAACACTTTTCTTAGTTTTTAAGAAGGAGAAATCATTATATACTGCGGTTTTTTTTTTTTTTTGGTTTTGTTTTGTTTTGTTTTTCGAGACAGGGTTTCTCTGTAGTTTTGGTTCCTGTCCTGGAACTAGCTCTTGTAGACCAGGCTGGCCTCGAACTCCCAGAGATCCGCCTGCCTCTGCCTCCCGAGTGCTGGGATGAAAGGCGTGCGCCACCACCGCCCGGCTTATACTGTGTTTTTTTTATCTGAAATCACATAAGCTGAAAAGCACCCAAATGAAGGGCTAAACACACTGAAGTGTCTATGCACCAGGATACAATGCTTTTAACAGCACAGCATTACAAAGCAACAGCTTACAGTAAAGGAAAGAAGCAAACACAAATAAATAAATAAATAAATAAATAAATAAATGAATGAATGAATGAATGAATGAATGAATGAATGAATGTATGTATGTATGTACGTATGTATGTATGTCTCGTGTAGCCCAGGTCTTGCTATGCAGTTGAGTATACCCTCCGACTTCTGATTTTTTTCCTGCCTCCACCTCCCAAGAAAGGAGATTGAACCCAGGGCTTCATGCATGCTAGACAAACACTCTACCACCTGAGCTCCAGCTCCAGCCCCCGCCAGTTGTATACTTTATGATTCTCTTACACGACCGGGCAGAGAAGACAAACCACAGCGACAGGACACAGACCAGCTGTTCCACCAGCCTGGGGAGCCAATGTGAAACAGGAGGGACTGGCGGCTGAAAACATCCACGTCTTTATTATGGTGCCGGTTATATATTTTCAAAACTTAGAAACATGAATGATATAAATAGGGAAATTTTACGGCATGTAAGTCATATTTCAAGCTACAATCCCCTTGAAACCAGGCTGTGCTGTAGCTCAGTTTGGCTTGGAACCCTCTTCGCAGCTGATCCATTCATGTCTGCAGCCCAGCCCCCATATTTCAAATCAATGAGAAAAGTGAAAGGTTTAAATCAACAAAAATATGAAAAAGATGTATTTTAGAGATCAATACATTTGATTCTTTTTTAATATGCCAAAATGCTTCTTTTTTCAATTAAATAATAGCATGTCAAAGTCAACCATTACAAATTAAGTACAAGTTTACATAATTTCCCAATGTCAAAAGACCTAAAATTTAAAAACTATATTTAAGACTATCAGTATTAATAAGACTTGACCATTTAACGATTAGATATTTCTGCACGTCAAACGCAAAATCAACTTGGGAGAGCTAGAATCTGGAAGGGCTTAAAGCCAGCTACATAGTGAGTTCAAGGCCAAGTGGAATGGTTTTACAAGGCCCTATCTTTAAAAATAAATCAGAGCCAATGGGATACTCTCAATGCTATCATGAACTTGGTAAACAAAACAAAGCTGTGGGGAGGGGGGATTGGGGAGGATCATTTGTTAAGAGTCCCTGCCTCCCATCCAAGGCCGTGGGCTCCCTTCTCAGCACTGCACAAACGGGGACGTGATTGCACACGCCACACTGTGAGAACCGGTGACTGGAGGATCAAGAAATTCAAGCTCATGCGCTCAGAGTCAGCCTTGGCTAGCAGAGACCCCCGCCTCAAAACAAAACAGCAAAGCTCATCCACATTTTATTAGCTGAAAAATCATTTTTGTGCCTTTCTGAGAAACAGTTAATAAAAACTATCAAGGATTTTAAATATTAAACCAGTTAAGGTTGTTCATATATGCAATCCAGGCACCTGTGAGGCAGAAGCAGGAGGTTCAGGAGTTTAAGGCTATCCACACAAGTGTGAGGCCAGCCTGGGCTACATGAGATGGTGACCAAAAAGGAAAAAGAGTGGGCGAGGTCTTTAAATATTGACATGACACTCTGACCTTACCCGTCTTTTCTAAGACTACATCCAAAAGAACACATTTTCTCAATGTTTTATAAACGAATACAAATCATAACATTATTTGAGACAATAAAAATAACCGATAATATCTTCAACAGTGAAGATAAAGCAAATAATCTATAAGGCTGAATGGTAACAGTTGTGAGAATGGCTTTTAGAACGTCAACAACAGAGAAACGCTTGCCAACCAAATGATGCAAACAAGAACACAGGGCTGGGGCTAGGGCTCGGTCAGTCAGCGTAAGGACAAGCTTAAGATGGCTTAGTCGCACAGCACGAGAGACCCAAGTTTGATCCCCAGCACCAATGGAAAAGCCAGGGACATACCTATAACACCAGCACCGGGGACAGGAGGGACCTCTGTAGCTCTCTGGGTGGCAACTGGCTCAGTAAGAAACCCCGACTCCAAAAATGAGATGAGATGGAGGGCAATTGAGAGAGACACCCAATGTCAGCGTCTGACGTCCAGATGGGCGTGTGCACGCACTCACACATATGCACATATACCCGAACACACACACAAACATGAAGCTCTAGGAATATACGGTATGAGCCCAATCCTTTTTACAAACTCATCTTTCAAGAAGCTGCTGCTCTCCAGCAGTGAGCAAGATCCATTGCCTTGTCTTCCTCCGTGGCACACAACCTAATCCACGGCTCCACTAATGTTTCTTGCAAGAATGCCAATAGGAAGTAGAATTAAAAGAAAAAGCTTTTTAAACTAAGGTAGGCCGCCTGGTGGCAGTGGCACACACCTTTAATCCCAGTACTTGGGAGGCAGAGGCAGGTGGCTCTCTGTGAGTTTGAGGCTAACCTGGCCTACAGAGTGCATTCCAGGCTAGCCAAAACCCTGTCTCAAAAAACAAAAACAAACAAGCAAAACTATGTCTTAATTTGGACCAGAAGTGACAAGTAGCCTCCCTCCATGACTCCTTCTCTGTGCTCCATAGCCCAGGAGAGGAATGCAGTATTTGGTGCCTGGCAGCCCATTATGTGACAAGGTAAGCGAGGCCACTACCGATGGGATGCCCAGTGCCACACAGCCGCCAGGGCACTAAGACCTGGGCAAGCAGTTTACCAAACAAGCGGGCAAGGAAAGCTGAAAAACTATGAAAATGAAAGCGTGTGAAGGGCTAAAAGCTGTGCTGTGAGAGGCATAGCATAGTTGGTAGAGGGCTTGCCTTGTATACATGAAGCAGCCCTGGGTTCAGTCTTGGCTAAATAATGGGTTCAAGGTCAGCCTAGGCTACCTGGGACCTTATCTCAAACATAAAAATAATAGCTAAAGTTAAATGCAATCAACCTTTGAAGTTACTGGTAGAACAGCCTGGCCTATCTGAGACCATTTTAAGAAACTAAGCTGCAATTTTCAATTATTGCAAACTACTTATGCCAAAGATACAAAGAGTACAGTGAAAGGGTTGTCTGGGCCTTAAACAATTGTTTGGTCACGAATTTTCCTTTCTGCATGCTTAGAATGTGGCAATCCTGGCTGATGAGACAGAAAAGACTAACAAGAGGAAATTTTATTGGCAGCTAAATTCTCAAGGTCCACAGATATTCCAAGATGCCATGTATTTCCTACACAGCAAATGAGGACAGTTTCCTTTTAAAGGACATAGCTGCTTGGAATAGGTCGAAAGTTCTCAAGAAGCGATTCTGGAGCCTCAGCAAGATACAGGACTCAAGGGCCAAAAGGGTGGCTCAGCCGGGAAAGATATGGCTTCAAAAGCTGAGTTCGAGTCCCCAGTATCTATGTGAAAAGCAAGGCAGGGTGCTGATCTCTATAACCCCATCTGGGGAGGAAGACATGGGAAGATCCCTGGAGCTCGGTGGACGGGTAAGTCTAATCAAATTAGTGAGGTCTAACTTCAGTGATGGACCTTATCATCCATCAGGTGGAGCCGGCAAGATGGCTCAGCTGGTTAAAATTATTGCCGTTTCACCTGGAGACGTGAGTTTGCCTCTGACCTGTACACTCGGACCGTTACATTCACTCCTCCCCCGCACACGTGCAGACATCACACACACACACAATAATAATAACGAATACCTTTAAAAGTTTTTTATGCCTATGGGTGTGTTGCCTGCATGTATGTCTGTCTACTCTATATGTGCAGGACCCATGGAGACCAGAAGAGGACATCAGATCTTCTGGGACTGGTGCCACAGATGGTTGAGAGCTACCACGTGGTGTTAGGAATTGAACCCAGGTTCTTTGGAAGAGCAGCCAGTGCTCTTAAATCACTGAGCTATCTCTCCAGCCCCAGGGAATATTTTTGTTAGTTTGAGACTAGCTTGGGCTATGCAGAGTTCTAGCTAGCCTGAACTACATTGTCAACCCAACTGAAAACAAGCAAGCAAACAAAAACCTTTCAAATCTGAATTTCAGAAATCTGAATTGCTCTGACTATATAGAGGGAACTAGATCTGGCTTTCTGGTCTACTGCTGCACTGACCACAAATAAAAATACTTAATGAATGTATTCCACCACTACCATTCTCCACAAATACGTCTATTTCCTCTGAAAATAGGGTGGTGGCAACACCGGGACAAACAGGAGGGTACACGTCAGGGACACATAGAGAGATGGCTCCTCACCTCATGCCAGTCCCCAGCCTTTGGGTATTACTGGTGTTTCTCTGCTCCTGGTAAAATGCCCTATTAATCTAGAATTACCAGTGGACAAGATAACTTGTCACTTTCACACTAATAACCCCCATGTTGGTATTAATTTGCTGAGAATTGGGTACTGCACTGTGGGTAGGAGAGAAACTCAAAAGGATCGCCTGAGAGGAAGCTGTAAGGGAGAGGACAGAGTGGACAGAACAGAAAGAAGCCAAGAAGAAAGTGACTAGGGCTGGGAGATGCCTGTGAGTCAAATGCACACGAACTCGGATACAGACTTCCCCAGCACCTGGGTGTTCCATGCCTGCAATCCCAGCGTCCAGAGGCAGACACAGCAGGACTCTGAGAGCTTGCCCCCAACACACTCCAGATTCAGTGACAGACATTGCTCAAAAAAACAAAGACAGCTGGGCAGACGGATCAGTGGTTAAGGGCGCTTGCTGCTCTTACAGAGGACTCATTCAATTCCCAGCACCTGTATGAGAGCTCACAACGTGCTGGAATTCTGTTTCCAAGGAATCTGATGCCCGCCTTTGGCCTCCTGGATACCAGGCACATAGAGACACAGACAAACGTGCAGGCTAAACCTTCATATTTATAAAGTAAAACAGTATTTTAAAAATATTGAGAAAATATCTCATATCTATCTGTGGGCTCCATATATATGCATATGAGCTCCTACATACACATAACACTACACACAGATGCAGCACACATGTACATGTATTCCACCACACATACATGTACATGTGTGTCCTTCCACACACATGCACATATATACATGCACTCCTCCATGCACATATGTATGCATGCACTCCTCCATCCACATGCACTCCTCCATGCACATGCACCCTTCCATACGCATGCACATATGTATGCATGCACTCCTCTATGCACATGCATCCTTCCACATGCATGCACATATGTATGCACGCACTCCTCCATGCACATGCATCCTTCCACATGCATGCACATATGTATACATGCACTCCTCCATGCACATGCATCCTCCCACACACATGCACATATGTATACATGCACTCCTCCATGCACATGCATCCTTCCACATGCACGCACATATGTATACATGCATTCCTCCATGCACATGCATCCTTCCACACACATGCACATATGTATGCATGCACTCCTCCATGCACATGCACTCCTCCGTGCACATGCATCCTTCCACACACATGCACATATGTATGCATGCACTCCTCCATGCACATGCATCCTTCCACATGCACGCACATATGTATACATGCATTCCTCCATGCACATGCATCCTTCCACACACATGCACATATGTATGCATGCACTCCTCTATGCGCATGCATCCTTCCACACGCACGCACATATGTATGCATGCACTCCTCTATGCGCATGCATCCTTCCACACGCATGCACATATGTATGCATGCACTCCTCCATGCACATGCACCCTTCCACACACATAAAAAAATAAATATCTGTTGTCCTCTTTTTTAACGGTTGCTGCCTTTTAAGCTGCGGCTATCCAAGTCAGCAGCTGCAACTTGGCCGCTACCAGCAGTGGTTCAGCAGCAAGGGCCACACAGCCTTGAGGAAATTCTGTTCCCTCAGGCACCAACTCTTTCAAAGTTACTAAGAGAAGGTATCTAAATCTCTGTCCCGCTAAAGAACTCAAGATTCAAAGACTAAAGGAGGTAGAACCCTGCTTCCCAGAGAGACTGAATAGCAAGCAGCTCACCTCCTCCCGTCTCCCACGAAGTCCTCGAAGTCCTCGTGCTTTTCCTCGCCCCTCCTTATAAACCCTTCTCCACCTGGCTCCTCCCTACCACTTCTCGTCAGCTAGTTGCTGACGCAGCCTCCTAACTGCAGGTGAATCTTATTTAATCAAATGCATCTTTGCATCATTAAACAAAAGTTCCAGAGCATAAACAAAAGTAGCACACCTTAAAATAATATTCTAAAACAAATATCTTTAAAACTAAGTGACTTCAGTAAATCAGGGCTGGAAGGAGAGGTGACTAACGAGGGAGAAACAGCAAAGACTGAGCAGCCTCGAAGCCAGGTGCACACAGCTTCAAGGGTATTAAAAATGCTATTAAACAAACAAGCAAAGAAAAAACTCGCAGGCTTTATGTGTAAAGACACTTACTGCCAAGTGTTATGACCTAAGTTTGAGTCCCAAGACTCACATATTGGAAGGTCAGAAATGACTCCGGCACTTTATCTTCATATGTATGCGCTCCCCCAACACACACACACACACACAATAAAAAGATGCTTTAGCAGAAAGGCATCATGAACAAGTATGCACCAAGTAAACAACTGCCAGCAAGGACTCCAGTGAAGGTCATGGAGACACTCTAGTGCCAGACTAAAAACTAGGGGTTGCAAAGGCCATGCCGCAAGTCTAAGGACGGCTCTCTTCTCAGGCTACAGCTAATTCCCCATTCCTGACCATTCCCATAAATTATATTTATTCTCTTTCCTTCAGGAGCCAACCTACCATCATGCCATAAGCATGCCTTATATTAAACCTAGGAAAAAACAAAGACAGGCAGACAGACTTCAGAGCTCCTGGTGAGCCCAGTTTTTTTTTTCTCCAAAGCAGTATCTTTAAAAGGTTGTAAATAGATATCGTTCCTCCTTTTCTAAACACCCCCATTCCTCAGTTAGGTAATGTAAGGACAAACTGACCCCTATAAAACATGCAATCCGAGGACCCATACACCCCCACTCAACACACTCCCTAACATGTATATTCGTCTGAGCTGCTCAAGTTCATGAAGTGAACCAGCCAGGCCAACAGTGACACTTCTATCAGGTCATCTCTGCAAAGTGGCTTGCCGGCCAACATGTGAAATCTGAAGTGGTGGTGTGTCACGGTCTTGTACCTTGAATGCTTCTTTTAAAAAACGCCTTACATCCTTCGCACGACCAGACGCCATAGTGATACCCAGATGCATAATCGCTGCAGACCGCGCAGAAGTGAGCATCCCTCTTTGAGTTCGGACTCGTAACAGGGTTGGCATAACTGCCCCCGCTCAGCTTCCTTTTCAGTGTCTCTCTGGGGGAGGAGAGAAAACAGACATCGTAAAAGGACACGAAAGAGAGAACAAGAGCTTTCCAGAGATGGATGGATGGATGGATGGATGGATGGATGGATGGATGGATGGATGGATGATGGATGGATGATGGATGGATGGATGGATGATGGATGGATGGATGATGGATGGATGATGGATGGATGGATGGATGGATGGATGGATGATGGATGGATGGATGGATGATGGATGGATGGATGGATGATGGATGGATGGATGATGGATGGATGGATGGATGATGGATGGATGGATGGATGATGGATGGATGGATGATGGATGGATGGATGGATGGATGATGGATGGATGGATGGATGATGGATGGATGGATGATGGATGGAAGGATGGATGGAAGGATGGATGGAAGGATGGATGGATGGATGGATGGATGAGTGGATGGATAGATGGATGGGCGGGCGGACAGACGGACAGATAACATGAACTTTGCCAAATGTAATCTCTTTGCCTTCCAGAAACCTGTCATCAGACCACAGAGAGCCCAGTGTTGGGGCTGACTGGCATTTGAGGGCGTTGGCAGTGTGCACAGGTCCTCAGGAGGCTAAGAGAGATGGCAGCTCAGTAGTTGTAAGGAGGAAGTGCTCCTCAGAGGAGCATCAGGGACAGTGGTACCCGCCCCCTAGTTACTGATTTTGTCACATGTTTCTTCTGGGAAGGGAGATAGTAGAGGTGTGACTAATTTAGAAATGACAGAAACCTTCCTGATGGTAAGTTTGTCTAAATATTAGCAGGACTTTAATGAGAATTTGAGAGGTTATGAAAATGTCATCCTTTAAATGATAAGTAAGTGAAAAGTATTAATCATAAGATGTGACCCACAGTTTTTATATTTATCTTACCAATAAATAAAAAGATTAAGAAGAAAAATTTAATTACTGTGTAATATTTTCTCAAAGGCTGTTTTGATTTGGTTTGGGGCTCAGAGGTGCTGGGTTTGGGTTCTTGGGGTGGACCCAGAGCCTCATGAAAATTAAAGCCACCCCCTAGCACTGAGATGGACGCTCCAGCTCCTATTTCCTCTAAGTGTTATGATAATGTCTGAAAGTAATGCTCTTCTTATTTGTTTTGGTTTTTTTTTTTTTGAGACAGGATCTCTCTAAGCAGGCCTGGCTGTCCTGGAACCCACTATGTAGACCTGGCTGGCCCCAAACTTTGAGATCCATCTGTCTCTACCTCCCGAATGCTGGGATCAAAGGAGTGTGCTACCACACCCTGCAAGCAATGCACTTACTAGTTGGTGTGCCATAACTCAGTGCTCTTCTTCCAGAAATCCATTCTTCCTGCCACTTATTCATATACCATTCTCTCCCTCCACAGTCATTGCTAGCACCAAAAATCTTACAAAATAGACAGAAGTAATCTGTCACTTGGCCATGCATTTGGGGATCAACTTGTTTTAACTTCGGAAATGTTTGCTAGGCTCCTACAGTGAGTTCCTCCTTGGTCCTTAGAAAGCGCCACCTGGGCTCATCACTAAAGCCTTGTCCCGTTATCTTTCCTGGCTCTGAGTGGCTACGTCGTGGAAGTTGTAGGGCTACCATGGTTACTTTCATCCTGGAAACAATTTGCCATCAACAGTGAGTTACCCATCATTTTACAGTAAGACTCTAATCTGGCTGTAAGAAATAAACAAACAAACAAACAAAAGAAACAAACAAACAAACGAACAAACATTTAAAACCCAACACCTTCACCAAAACCCAACTGGCATAAGCGTGATGATTGCTACATAAAGAGAACATGCATTACAACGTACTTTCTCGAAATACCCATCCATAAGCACAACTTTTTCATAAGAACTAGACTATCAGAATAGAACAGAGCAATATGTCTCTGGTATCCTAAGCAAGTGACAAAATAAAGACTCTGTCTACCACATGTCCTTCTTACTAAACTGGGACGTGAAGATCATGCCATCATCCATGACTTAGATGAAGACAGGGCTTTACCTGTTCACAGGTAAGGTGTGTTCTAGTGATCTTGCTTCATACCAAGGACTCTTTTGAGGTTCTGCATACAGAAGCGATGACTGGCAATGGGTCGCTAAAGGAGAGAGGTGTCCAGAAGTTGGCCACAGCACATTTGGGCTTGCGGTCTGTCGAACAGGCCCGCCTTCCAGGCTATTGGCGCTGCTGGGAACACTGTAATTTACTACCGCCGGACTATAGAATGCCATCGCTGAGTATTCGTGGCGGCTCTCTACGTAGGAGGAAGGGATATAGATGGGGCCATGCTCCAGTGGTAGGATGGACTGGCTACAGTTGTAGGAAGGAGGGGAATTAAGGCTCGAAGGTGAGTTTTTGATATCCATGTCTTGAGCAGGTAGCAGCTGAGAAGAGTCCTTGTGGGAAGGTGTACAGACGGACATTGTGTTCTCAGAGACTCAGGGGCAGGTGTAATGGCTGCAAAGGAAAGCAAACAATGTTTAGTCAGTTCACCCTACAAGAGTAACTGAGAAATATTCATTTTAGCTAGAGGCAATGGTGCTTACCTACAAGCTCCAGCACTCAAGGAGGCTGAGGCAGGAGGATTTCTAGTTCCAGGACTGCCTGAGCTACAGAGTGAGACACAGTCTCAAAACAGAAGAGAAGAAAAGAAAAGAGGAGAAGAGAAAAGAGAAAAGGGCTGGAGAGATGGCTCAGAGGTTAAGAACACTGGCTCTTCTTCCGGAGGTCCTGAGCTCAATTCCCAGCAACCACAAAGGTGGCTCACAACCATCTGTAATGAGATCTGGTGCCCTCTTCTGGCCTACAGGCAGAACACTGTATATGTAATAAATAAATAAATCTTTTTTAAAAAACAGAAAGAAAAGAAAGTGGAAATGGAAATATAGCGTAATTGGTAGAATACTTGCCGAGCTCGCACACAGGACAGGAGGCCTTGACTTTGATCCCTAGCATTGCATAAACCAGGGATGGTGGAAGACCTTTGTAAACCCAGTATTCAGGAGGTGGAGGCAGAAGGATCGGAAGTGCAAGGTCATCCTCTTGTCAGGAGTTCAAGATCAACATGGGTTATATGATACTATAGCTCGGAAAAAGAAAAAACAGGGCAAAATGACGCAGTGGGCAAAAGTGTTTGCTGCTCAAGCCTGCTGATGGGAGTTCAACCCCAGAACCCAGGGTGGAAAGTGAGATTGCCTGAAAGCTGACCTACGGAGGCGAACACATACCACAGCGGCCACTCTTTCGCCGTCTCTCATTTGTCTCTCTCTCTAACACACACATAGGATTTTGTCAGTCTATTGCCTCTAAACTTTAAAAGCACCCTTCAATATAGGATTTACATAAAAAAAGAAAAAAAGAACAGAATTTCTATTAAGACCAAAGCAAGCTCAGTAGAGGGTGCAATAGAGACACCGTGGGACAAAGGCTTGCTGCAAATGCTGGCCATGGCAGGCAGTATGAATGTGAGAATCCAGGGTGGAGCTTGGCCCAGCCAAAGGTCCAGAATGAAATCTCTTGGCAGCCTTGCGGTCCGCATGGCAATGGCCTTTTCACAGGCATCCCTCTGGACTATGACCCAAAGATTGAACTCTACAGAATCACCCATTGCACAAGCCTCGTCACCCTGACAACTTACCTGCTCTGAAGGCCTTCTGCCCTTGAGGGAACCCAGACTCCCACTTTGTTTGCATGGCTTGGTTTCTGGCCACCAACCACTGAACTGCATTTTAGAGGGGACCGATGGCTTAATCAGCAACCTAGATCCTTTAAACCCTGCTCCTCCTATGCCCCACCTCTGTCCCTCCTATGCCCCTCCTATGCCCCGCCTTTGCCCCTCCTATGCCCCGCCTTTGCCCCTCCTATGCCCCACCTCTGTCCCTCCTATGCCCCGCCTTTGCCCCTCCTGTGCTCCGCCTCTGCCCCTCCTATGCTCCGCCTATGACCCGCCTCTGTCCCTCCTATGCCCCGCCTCTGTCCCTCCTATGCCCCGCCTCTGTCCCTCCTATGCCCCGCCTCTGTCCCTCCTATGCCCCTCCTATGCCCCACCTCTGTCCCTCCTATGCCCCGCCTTTGCCCCACCTATGCTCCGCCTATGACCTGCCTATGCTCCGCCTGTGACCCGCCTATGCTCCTCCTATGCCCCGCCTTTGCCCCTCCTGTGCTCCGCCTATGACGTGCCTATGCTCCGCCTATGCCCCGCCTTTGCCCCTCCTATGCTCCGCCTATGACATGCCTATGCTCCTCCTATGCCCTGCCTTTGCCCCTCCTATGCTCCGCCTATGAACTGCCAATGCTCCTCCTATGCCCCACCTCTGTCCCTCCTATGCCCCTCCTGTACCCCGCCTTTGCCCTGCCTTTGCCCCACCTATGCTCTGCCTATGCCTTTCCTATACCCTGCCTATGCTCCGCCTATGTCCCGACTATGCTCCTCCTATGCCCCGCCTTTGACCCTCCTATGCCCCCTCCTATGCACCTCAACCGTGGCCACCTGGGCCTTCTGGGAGCACATACAGCAATTGGCTGTCACTTGCATGGACTTTGGAGAGTGGGCTCAGCCACTTCCCAGAGCTGCTGTAGTAAACGTGACTCCCACTGCTACTTGCCAGCGTGAGGCTGGGCTCTCAATAAACAGAGGGGGGGATGTCTGTGAGTCGATGGCCAAACCTCACCCTGTCCAGCAAGCTCTAAACTCCCTCAGAGCTGGATATTCTCCAATGTGTGTACTCTCCCTCAGTGCTAAGTGGCCGAAAGAATCTCTACAAAGTTCTTTCAGAGGACCGAAATTCAGTTCCCAGTGCCCGCATCAAGTTACTCACTCCAGCTCCAGAGGACCTGACACCTTCTTCAGGCTTCCACAGGTACCACATGCTTATGCACATATATGTACACACACATACCCCTAAACATAAATAATAAAATATTTTTTTTTAATTTTGTTTTTTGAGACAGAGTTTCTCTGTGTAGCTTTGGAACCTGTCTTGGAACTCGCTCTATAGACCAGGCTAGCCTCGAACTCACAGAGATGCACTTGCCTCTGCCTCCTGAGTGCTAGTTTAAAGGTGTATACCACTACACCCATCTTAAAATATTTAAATAATAATTTAAATTGGTTTTTTTTCAAAATGGACGATGCCTGAAGAAGAGCAGCACCTGAGGTTACCCTCTGGCTGGCACATGTGTGTATATACACATACGTGTGCACATATGTACACACACACACATACATATACACAGAAAATAACCAACAGTCCCAGGGAAAGACATGAACCTGAAAAAAATGCTTTCCCTTGTTCAGCTGGTCAGTGAACACAGAATTTAAAAACAACACAGAACTGATCCCATCGTCCCTTCTCCCAGCCTCAGGTCAGGCACACACCACGGAAAGGCAAGTGCCAAGATCACCTAGAAAACAGGGATCTCATAGGCTAGCGATATCACCGGTCGATTTCCGCAGTTTTTCTACCAAGCCCCAGCCCCCGTGGGAGGGAGCTGTCAGAACCAGGCTTGGCCTTTGGCTGAACAGCTTTCGATATGTCCAGATTCATGTCGCATCTTGGATAACTAGTACCACAATCACTAATAACAGAGCTTTTCTTCCTAAATCACAGCCTCGGAGAAGCTTTTGTACACTCGGGGTTATGCATGGCGTGCTAAAGTACTAACTGGGAAACACATTATGGATCTCAACCTAAAAAAAATAAATATCTTTTTAAAACCCCAATACTGACAGTGGATTTTTTTTTAATTGAGCTCTACGTTTTTCTCCACTCCCCTCCTTCTCTCCCCTTCCTCTTCTGCCCTCACTCATGACCCCCATACTCCCAATTCACCCAGGAGATCTTTGACAATGGTTTTACGGAGAAGAAAAAGGTTGGCCCGGAAATAACACGGCATTCCACGAAGAGCAGAGAGACTTACAAATCCAGCAAAAGGAGAGAAGCAATCACCAGCCAGCCTATATGTAATCATGTGTATCCTGGCCCAGTGGACAGAACACAACACTGGTTCCCAGCCTCCGCTCTGCCTAAACACCAGCTCCTAGACAAACCACATAAACTCCTTGAACTTTCATATCCTTTTCATCAGAGATGAGAAGCACTGTGGGATGCCCCTTTTCACGGTGCTCTGAGGGAGAAAGGAAGTGGCATGTGCTAAAAGCATTCTGCGAGGTATCGGAGGCTGATACCAGCCCGCTGGCGTGCCACTGGGCACGCCTCTCACGTTGGTCAGGATTCCCAGACACTGAAGACCGAGTGATTTCTGACCATGAAAACTTGCTTCTGAATTTTACTTTTTAAACCCATGTTTGACAGAAGCCCACCACTACAAGCCACCCAGACAGCAGGGCTGCTAGGAGCCTGTCTGCTGTGTGTGTGTTGACAAAATGTCACCTCCCCTGAGCGAGGCATCCTGGGCCTGCAGGTATGGATAACTTGGACAGGTCACGGTCATCTTCCTCCACCTGTCCACTCGCCCCCTCCCCAAGCATTCTATTCAAACATTCCAGTTTATACTCACCAGAGAGAATTTCACAGACAAGAAAAATACATATAAACAAATGCATTTCTCTTCTTACTCCTTTCTTCTCTAAGACAAGATCTCATGTAACCCAGGTTGGCTTAAAAATTGCTATGTAGCCAAGGGCATCCTTAAACTCCCTGATCTTCCTGCTTCTATATTCTGAGTTGTAGAATAATAGATAAGGACCGCCACGCCTGATTCGTGTGATGCTGTGGATGGAGGCCAGGGCTTTGTGCATTTGAGGCAAGTTCACCAACTGAGCCACATTCCTTTAGGTGTATCTTTTAAGCATCAAGCATTCTCGTGTGTTTCTGTTTAGCAATTACTACCTTCATATGTATCTTTTCCAAAGCAAAATATTAAGGCCCTCAAACAATTTCATATTAGGAACAAAGAACATTTACTCTAAAATAACTGACCACTAATAATTGACTTACTCTTTAAAACAATATGTGTATCTTCCAAAATGAGAAAAAGCTAAACCTTCCATGTCAAAATTCTTAGAGTGGTATTTTTTAGAAAGCTTAAATTCAACTGTCTGTAAATAATACTGTAATAAGCATAATTTTTCGAGTGTCTATTACAATGTAATAAACACTGAATTATGAAATCTAATATCTAAATATTTAGTTTTCAAGGGCTTTGCATACAATCAACAAAAACTTACCAGCAAATGATTGCCTCAGGATTTTATGTAATCACTTTCTAATACATTGCATAAGATGACTTGGAGCATCAATTAACATTTTATCATGAAATATATTTTAAGGCATTGCCGGTAGAATTACAGTGTTTTAGTCTCCTCAAGGTACATAATGTTTATTAAAGGATAATTTTGTATTTGATAGGTTGAATTTAGTACTAAGCTTTATCTTTTTATATGAAGAATACGTTCTGAGAAATGTCAAATCTGAGTAGATCCATTTGAGCTCACCTTGAAGCAGTCGTATATGTGCTTCTTGTTTATTTCAAACACACATCTTGAGTAAGGCTTAAAGTGTGACTTCTAACACGGCTTTTGAAACAAGAATCTCAGATTCATCTAGAAAACTTCTGAACATAAAACGGAGCCCTTAAGTTTCTTCTTTAACACTTAGCGATCTTTTCCTTCCGACAGAATGCCGGTAAGGGCAGTGGTTCTCAACCTTCCCGGTGCTGTGACCCTTTAATACAGTTCCTCATGTTGTGGGGAATCCCCAACCATAAAATTATACCACATAAAAGGCTACTTCATAACTGTAATTTTGCCAAAGTTATGAATCGCAATGCAAATATCTTGGGGGACAGAGGTTTGTCCAGGGGTCACGATCCCAGGTTGAGAACCACTCCGTGGGCTTTCTTGGGAAAGAAAGTGTTTAGAGTTTCTGTCACACTTTTCGTTGTCCCCATAGGTCAGCTAATCTTCCCGTTCACTTTTCAAATAGCATTTACACAGAGAGAGAGGATCATTACAGCAAAAATGAAATTTCAAGTGAAATGCTCACACACACACACACACACACACACACACACACACACACACACACACACAAAGACCACTTGAAATAAAACAAAACTCCGTCCCGGTTGTGCTGCGTGCCACACCAGTCTGTCTTCTGAAATATAAGAAAAATCATTAACGGATCTCTGTGAGTTTGAGACCATCTTGGTCTACAGAGCTGGTTCCAGGACAGGCTCCAAAGCCACAGAGAAACCCTGTCTTGAAAAACCAAAAAAAAAAAAGAAAAGAAAAAGAAAAAGAAAAATCATCAAGCTCACTTTCTGAATAGAGCTCCACTCAAATTCAAAGTTTTGTTTTCCACACACAAAAACAATATTCGCTTGACCTAATTTCCCACTTCTGCTCTGAAACAGTCACCAGAGGTAACCGTGAAGAAGCAACAGTTAGCTTCCTCGCCGGCAAATAAGAGAGATTGGATTTAACGGAGCTCAGCCTATCCGGAAAGGGAAAAAAAAATCTATTTCTGCCACGACTAAGGATGGCCAGTCGACTCATTTTCAAGCTATGACACCTGCCTGAGGCAGGCACATCCTCCCTGGTCCACGACGCTTGGGCAAGAAGCATCATCATTGCATCCACTGCCAGGAACCCACGGAGAAAAACCACGGGGATTTTCTTTTTATAAAAAGACATTTATAATCACACAACCAACCCAAAAGTCAATAAAATTTGTGTTTCCAGTAGTGTTCGAGACAGTCGCATCCACCCCGCCGCCCCTTTATTGTTCTAAATACTGCTGGCTTCCCGGTGCGGAAATCCACACCGTCAGTGAAACCACACTGGGCGCAAAGGGCACTTACCTGGCAGGTAAACATTCTCTTTTTTGCATTCTCTACATGCAGGCACGTGCTTTCCTCGGTCCCCGCGCGGGACTCGCAGTTCACTGCCTGTCGCTCAGCCCTGCGGTGGCTGCGACTCTACTCAGAGCGGATACCAAGGAAGCCAGTTGCAGCACAAGCAGCTTCCTCCGGGCCGGGCTCCCCGCCTCCTCTACTCCCGGGAAGTTTCAAGAGGTGATTCTAAAAGCCTCGGAGGAGGCAGGGATCTGGGAGTTCGTTTCAAAAAGACCAGCAGCTGCAGAGACTGCAAAGATTACCCAAGACTAACGCCGTTAGTCCGTCTTCCTTTTAAAGACGGTGAAGAGGGAGTGTGGGTGGTTAGCTAAAGAACCCACGTGACCACGATCCCGGAGCCGGAGCTCTCCCGCACTCCAGCGCTGCGCCTCCGGATCCACTGGATGTCCTCTTCCAGTCATCTCATGGTCACCCACTAGGGACACCCCCTCCCTTCCCAAGAGACTGACAATGGAGGACAGAGATAGGACCAGAGAATGGGCATTCTGACTAGGTCCCCAGGGATTCTGGAGTTGACAGTCGGGTCCACACTTGATCCTGACTCCAGACTTTGACCGACGTGGGTGTCATTAAATGCTTAAGTCTGACAGCTATTCTTGAGAAGCATAGTCCAGGCCCTGGGTTCGGGTAAAGCATCGAGATAGGAAGTAATAATGGAATAATGAAGCCAGATACATCCCTTTGCAGGGAGGGTTAGTTTGAGCCCCCAGAAAGGCAAGGCCACCGGCTGGAGCTAGAGGCGTGCACGCCCATCTATCAGAATCTGCGGGCTGGGCTGGGGTGGGGAGAGGGAGGGAGGGAGGAAAGGAGGGAGGAAAAGAAAATAGATATTGGATTAGGTCCAAGATCCCCGTGCCTCCAGGAATTCACCTGGAGAAAATCCGCCTGCAGTTTTACAGGGCTCCTCCCCCTTGGCGGCGAGAATCTCTGGCGCCCCCTGATGGCAGCCCTGTTTCTCCCAGATCTACGTTGTCAGCCTTTCCATCCACCTGGAAGTGGCCCCACTAAGCAAAGACTGCCATCGAACCTTAGTCTGTGAGAAGCAATTGGCTTTAAGGCAGTCACTGGTGACAAAAGTTAAAAGGAAAACAAACGACCTGCAGGCCAACTTGGTCTAATGTGTACCTAATTAGTCGTCAAACCATCCACAGACAGCACGGGGACTTGGTTACGAAGGGTTTTAAAAGTCTTTTTATCTTTTAAATTATGTGTACGTGGGTATGTGCACATGCGTGTCGATGCCCACAGAGACCATAGGTGTGGGATCCGTGGAGCTGGAGTTACAGGAGGGTGTGAGCTCGTGGGCATGGGTGCTGGGAACAGAATTCGCCTTCTATGCTAGAGAAGCACGCTATCTTAACAGCTGGGCTGTCTCTCCAGACCCCGGACGTGGTTCTTGATGGTAATCTAATAGAGGAAGACCAAGGGGGCATTTAGAGAGAAACTTGTACAATGCCAACCTCAACTATTTGGGCAAGACCAAAATGTGCACATTCACATACATACATAATATACACACATACAATCATACATTTTTAATTAAAAAAAAAACCTTCTGGAATGGAATGTCAGTGAAGGAATCTCAGTCAAGAGCCAAGCAGCAGATAAAGGTGGATTGAGGAAACAAATATAAGCAAGCCAGACTGCACAGCATCTCACTTAATCCTTAGGCCGGTTCTGAGAGGCAGGTAACACTGGCTCCACCTTCCTGATAAGGCCCAGAGGCCCTCAGAGTTATATCCACTATGTGACGCTACAAGATAAGGTTGAGCCCAGTATCAATAGCAGTTTTTATACACAGAGATAACTTACTGGACATTTAACTACATGCCCGTGTGTGTGTGTGTGTGTGTGTGTGTGTGTGTGTGTGTGTGTTCGCTAGATTTCCATTAGTGTGATAAACAGCAAGACCAAAAGCAACTTGGGGAGGAAAGAGTTTATTTCAGCTTACAGCTATAGTCCATAATGAGGGGAGGTCAGGGCAGGAACCTGGAGGCAGGAGCTGATGCAGATGCCATGGAGGGGTGCTGCTTACAGGCTTGGACCTCCTAGCTTGCTCTGCCTGTTTTCCTATGCAACCTAGGACCACCTGCCCAGGCCTGGCACCACCTACAATGGCCTGGATTCCCCTACATCAACCATTAATAAAATAGGCCACAGGCCTGCCTACAGGCCAACCTTATGGAGACACTTTCCCAACTGAAGTTACCTCTTCTCAGATGACTCTAGCTTGTGTCAAGTTGGCAAAAAGCTAACCAACACATGTATATGTGTGATCTACTTTATACACACTGAGCATATAAAAATTCTTCCTTTTCCTTCATTCCTTCCTTTTTTAATTTTTTGAGAGAGTCTAATTATATAGCCCAGGCTAGCCTTAAACTCACTATGTAGCCCAGGTTGCTTCCAAATTCAAATCTACAATCCTCTTGCCATGCCTGCCTTATAGAGCAAACCCTATCCTTAAGTATTCTAATTTATGAATGGGAAAATAGATATTCATGAAGATTGAGTGACCTTCCTAGGATCACAAGGCTTGTGAATAGCCGAGAAGGACTTGAACCCAGGGCAGAGCCTAAAGCCCTGTTCTGTGTCCATTTAAACCACATCTACAGTGACTCAGAAATAAGCAGGTTTGTTCTGTGTGGAACACAGATGCCCTCCCCGGCATCTCTTGCCACATGGGAAACCAGTGTCTACTGAGTTCCAGCAGTGTGGAGCCCTGGGCTCGCTGTTGTGCTTCCTTCAGAAAGCGCCCTGCCTATGGGGGCAGCACGTTCTCTCTTTAAAGGTCCTCAAACGCCCACAGTGTGCCACTTATGGCCCCAGACATTATCATTGCAGGACATCTAAAGCAAAGAGAATGAATGGAGGTGACGGAGTTGCCTCTCTGACTCATTTTGTCCGTCAGGAAAGAGAATGGTACTCAGATGGGTGCTTTGTCTGCTCGGACGCACAGCAAGAGGGTGGTTACCCCAGTCTACCCGAACCATGACCAAAATGAAGAAGGGGTT
The DNA here is from genome assembly GCF_037038515.1 of Microtus pennsylvanicus. NCBI lineage: Eukaryota > Metazoa > Chordata > Mammalia > Rodentia > Cricetidae > Microtus > Microtus pennsylvanicus. The sequence goes on along the minus strand of NC_134592.1, from coordinate 39,183,248 downwards.
CTTGAGACAGTGAATGCCAAGGGTTGGACCAAAAAGCACCCTGCAACCTAGTGGTGAGAATGGTACTTTTGCTTAGCGGGGTCACAGTCTTGTGTATCTCATCCACGAGCTGCCTCTCAAAGCATTCATGTGGCCTACCTGTCCCCTACAATACCTACAACAGAGACTGGGCTCCTCACTAGTAAATTATCTTCAGAAAGAAGATTTGTTGTTGTTGTTGTTATTCAAGACAGGGTTTCTCTGTGTAGCACTGGCTGTCCTGGAACTCGTTCTGTAGACCAGGCTGGCCTTGAACCCACAGAGATCCATCTGCCACCTGCCTCTGCCTTCTGGGGGCTGAGATTAAAGGCATGCCTCATCACTGCCCAGCTAACGCACTGAATACCGAATTATTAGCATCCAGTCATTGATGTGGGATTCTCCTCTGTATGCTGTGAATACCATTGGCTAATAAAGAAACTGCCTTGTCCTGTTGATAGGGCAGAACTCAGGTAGGTGGGGAAAACTAAATTGAATGCTGGGAGAAAGGAGGCAGAGTCAGAGAGAGAAGCTGTGTAGCCCCGCCGGAACTTTAGCTGGTAGGCCACAACCTCGTGGTGATGCACAGATTAATGGAGATGGGTTAAATTAAGATGTAAGAGTAAGCCAATAAAAAGCTAGAGCTAATGGGTGAAGCAGTGATTTAAATAATACAGTTTCTGTGTGGTTATTTCGGGGCTGAGCAGCTGGGAACCAGCAAGAGGCCTCCCTTCAACAAGTCACGTTACATTTTGAGCAACATCAGTTCTCTAGCTTGTTTTGCTGCTCTTCTCAGTGCTAAGGAGGGACCCCAGGGCTCTGCAGATGCTATGCACCTGCTCCAAGACAGAGCCACACTCCCAGCACACACACCACCTTCGAATGAACTGTTCTGTGCTCTGTCTGCTCGTGCTCCTGGTGAGTCTCGATTAACTTGAAGCGTGATGTGGGCGACCTGGAGACAGCAAAGAATCCCGTTGCTAACGGATATACTTTTTGCCACAGGGAGGGACGATAACAGATTCGCCACTTTCTCATCCTGCCTCTGATGATGTCTGCTCCACTTAAGAGCTGAGATCTTGAAGAAAGGAAAGACAGCCCTGGCCCCATCCACTCTGCCTCTGCCGACGACGTCAGCCCCACAGAAGGTGCGCCCCGCCTCTCCACAGTGCGCCGCTCACCTTTACCGCTGACTTGACTGCAGGGCTCATCTTGTGCCTCTGGCATCCTCCACAATCCCACAGCCCCGGCTTTGTCCATTCAGGCATTCGCAAAGGTTCAATTTGGTAGATCAGAGGAAATGGGTGGGGGAACATTTATGTTAGAAATAACAAAGAGGCCAAACAAACGGACTGTTTGAGACAAGGGAGAAAAAGTTGATGCAAAAAAAAAAAATGCTGAAAAGGATGGAAGATCGCAAAGAATCTTCTAGGCTGGGGTCATGCTAAGGCATGCCTCTGGATTGTTACTCTTTCTCTTCTGAGTGCGAGCCGGAGGGGTCCCGGATGTTCTTATTCTGACCTACTCCACATTCGGGGCTTATAACCTAGTCTGTTTCAAAAGGCTCTGAAGGGGTAGAGCCCACACTTGTGGGGTTAGATTACCTTCGTTTGCCTAATGCCCGGAGTCATCTCCCCAGCATGCCTGGGGTCATCTCTACCGCTCCGAAGTCAGACCTCATGCAATGGTGAAAGAGGAAACAGGTAACGAACAGGTATTATAAGGGACTAACCAATAAACTCACCTAGAAAAGGCTAAGTTACACAAAAGTAAGATTTAGTGAAAAGAGTGCTGCCTCTGCCAAGCAGTCTAGAGATGACCCTGGCGGACGGTGCTGAGTGAACCCGGTGTGAACCCGCTGCCTCTTATCAAGATCATAGTTCTGCCAGGCAGACGGAGTGACCCTGGCTAACAGCTTCTCGGGAAAAGCAGTCCTGGCCTGTCTCGGGATAACTATGACAATATTTTCATATTCTCAATCTCCCCATATTTCCAAACAGCCAAACCTTGGAATTTTTGTCTCTGCAAAACATGTTTAATTATTCAAAGTGTAACTTGGGGCTGAGAAACTGCACAGGCTGGTGTGTGTGTGTGGGGGGGGGGATTCTGTTCATGGCTGGGCCCCCTTTGTGGGCTAACCAGAACTGGTGTGTGTCATTATAAAACTTTTTCTTCATTAGTCTCTAAGCTCTTGGAGTGGTTCTCAGGAGAAGACGCAATACTATTATAACAGTGTGACAATATTTGGGGGCTGAGTTTGAGTAGAACTCTCATGTCTCCGTGGTGACAAAAATGAGCACAATGTTTATGAACATCTACCCGGCCCTTTCTACAGATGGGGAAACCGAGGCTCAGAGAGAAGAGGTGTTCCTACATCCATGTGTCTAAACAGATGCCCCACGTCAAGCTCATCTATGCATCTGCTAACCTTCCCACTTCACGTCTACATTTTTCCTGTATGTGGCATAACCTGGGGCAGATTGTCCTGTAGAACAGGGTGGTGCTGTGTGAAATCTGCTCAAGCTCTGACCACCTATGAGTATAACCATATAACTCAACTCTTTGCTGGTCTATGTTTGATTGGTGCTCCAGGACATAGCTGCAATGGAGAGCTAACTCGATACCTATGTACCCGGGCCACCAAACAAGATTCCTCTGACCTGAAGTTGAAGTGGCCCACAGGGGCAACCGGCTTCTGCAGCCAGCTCCCTGCACGTCACCCATGCATGTCCCAATCTTATCCTTTCATGTCTGTAAAGAAGCAGGCAAAACGGCTTTGGTGCAGCTCCTTGACGGCGTTTGGACTCCACCCGAGTCTCTCAGATACCTTGAGTTGCTCCTGTTCTAGTCATTTGAAACCAAACAACCTGAAGAATGTGCATCCCTGGCCTCACCCTCGGCTCTGGGGCGGTGCTCTCGCACGATCTAGAAGGGAAACTGGGCCCTGGTGTGACTGCGCACACACATTTAAGAAGGAAACGCTAACAAGCCTCCAAAAACGGTGGCAATTTGTAAGACGCAATTGCATAAATGACTCAAACCCAATTCTGGAAACTCAGCATCCTTACCTCTTGTGGCTCAGAATAAAACAGTATTAATAACAGGCCAGACAGTGTAACAGTCCCCAAAATGAGGTCAGGAGGGAGAACGGTTACATAGAAGGACGTGGTTAAGAGGCCACCGATTCTAATAAGAATGTCTGATTCTGTAGTTCAATCTTCTTTTAAAATTGACCTTTTTTTCTCTATTTCTAATGTACTTAAGGTCTTCAAATTTTTCACTCATTAGAGAAAGATATTAGAAATGTCTCATATTGAACCCAAAAGATGGCTCAGTGGGTAAGAGCAAATTTACCACCAATAGACTGGAACTTACCTAAAAAGATAGAGGAAAGAGCCAGCTCCCACGAGTTGTTCTCTTGACCTCCACACCTGCCTACACATGTGCACATCACTCACACACACACACACACACACATACACACACACACACACATACACACACACACATACACACATACACACATCACACACATACACACACACACATACACACACATACACACATACACACACACGCACGCAAGCACGCACGCACACACACACACATCACACACACACGCACACACACACACACTCACACACACACATACACACATACACACACACACGCACGCACGCACGCACACACACACACACGCACGCACACACGCACACACACTCACACACACACACATACACACATACACACACACACACACACATACACACACACATACACACACACACACACACTGCCACCATATTGTCCAGACTGTAGGGATAAACGTTGTATAAATTCTTCTTTTTTTTAATCCAGATCTTCTGAAGTTTACCAAGAGCACAAAATCCTAAGTAGAAAGGATGAGTACGTTTTTGCATTCAACAACAACTGTAACTATATGCAACTTACTGTGCATCTCAGAATAGGTAGGGAAACCAGGTATGGGGACGCGTGCTTGTAAGGGGAGCACTTGAGAGGTAGTAAGAGGAGGATCAGAAGTTAAAGATCGTATGTGAGGAACTTAAGGTCAAACTGGGCTATAGGAGACCCTGCCCCCACACAAAGAAATGATAACTGTCAATTCTGGATCCCCCCAGCACCACGAAAAAATGAGCAGCCTGATCATGACACATCATACACACCTATTCAAATCGTAGACTGTACCGTATGGGCATATGTACAAGAACTGTGCATCAATTGTTTGTGGGTATGCGTGTTTTGCACAAATGTACGTCTGTATACCATGTGTATGCCTGGTGTGTTCAGAGATCAGAAGAGGGCATCTGATCACCTGGGACTAGAGTTACAGTTGTGAGCTGTCATGTGGATGCTGGGAATCAAATCCGGGTCCTCTGGAAGAACAGTCAATGCTCTTAACCACTGAGCCATCTCTCCAGCCTGAACTATGTGTCAATTTTAAAAGAATAAAAAGTAAAAGGTAACATTACCATGTTTTAAGAAAAAAAATGGATTTACATCTGCAGGAACGCGGATGCCTGGCCTTGGATACTGGTCCATATTCACTTCCTTCTGGGAAATTCCATTATTACACTCATACCACCGGGGTCTCTGAATGTCTGCTGCCAGGGTTACTATTTCGTGGCCTTGTCAGCAGGACACCATCCTGTTCCTCTCTACCTGCCTGTACTCTCCCGCCCCGGACTCACTCTAAAGTACAATTTAGGAGAGAAAATTCTTGACATCTTCTTCAGTTATTTTCATCTTAAAATTTCTGACAGTCAACGGTCCATTTATTCTTTCGTAGGACACTTGTCTTTGAGGATGCTGTTTGCCTAGTGCATTCAAGTCTTTAAGGATGCCCCCTTAATGCAGAAAACCATAACGCTTTAAGTGCCTGAGACACGAGGAACTATGAGCGTGCTTGCTCTCACACAAGGAAGGCACGGCTGCCGTTTGTGCCCCCACCAGCTTCATTTCCCTCAGTCTTTGTCTTAGCGGTTTGCATTCCTAGAACAAGATACTCGAGATCGGCGGAAAAAAAGGAGATGCTGAAGTAGGTGGGGTGGTGCCTGTAGTCCCAGCACTTGGGAAGCTGCGGCATGAGGATCCTGAGTTCAAGGCCAGCTTGATCTATATAATGAGAGTCTAACTCTCCCCTATCCTTTGGTTGATGGTTTCGGGGCTCCTGGTTCCTGGTTGGTTGGCTCCATCGCTTTGCGCTTACAGCAAAGCAGAAAACATGGCAGGTAAAGCTCATCACCTTAGGGCAATGAGAGGAGAGGGTGAGGTTCCAGTGGATACATCAGGAGTACGTCCCCAGTGGCCTAACTTGCTTGCACCAGGCCCCACCTCCTAAAGTTTCCACTGCCTGCCAGGGGTATCGTGGGGCTGGACTCCAGCTGTCAACATGTAGGCCATTGGAGGACATTCAAGATCCAAACAATAGGGATCCTCATGGCAATCAGACTAGACTATTCATGCTATCACCTCACAAATGAAGAGACAAAGACTTGGGAGATTACATAGAGATCACATAGCTAGTGAGTAGCAAACCAGACCCATTTCATTCCAAAATCCAGCCTCTCTGCATTGCTATTCTCCCAAGACTTTGTACAATAACACGAGGGGAAGTCAAAACTCCATCACACCTACTCAGGGTCTGGTAGAGGTGAGAAATGAGGGAGGGAAGCAGGGGCCTTGGTGGCTTTCAGGGGGTGAGAAGTCATATTTGTGTGGTTTCACGTTTTTTGAGAAAGAGTTTCACTGTGTAGCAGCCTGGTTCTTAGAAATCACTCTGTAGACCAGGCTGGCCTCGAACTCACAGAGATCCACCTGCCTCTGCCTCTCTAGTGCTAAGGATTAAAGGTGTGCACCGCCACCACCTGGCATTGTCTGTGTTTTTAAGTTCCTATTAGAGATTCATGGTAATTCTCAGAGACCGTTACCTGAGCAGATTGAGTTTCAGACCCTGACAGCGCTGATTTTCTCTGGGTTTGTGTCCGAATCCTCCAGCTTTCCTACTTTCGCTTTGTATTGCTATTTTAAAATGCTGACCAAATGCTACTTGGGGAGGGAAGGGTTCGTTTCGATTTACAACTTATAGCCCATCACTGAGGGAAGTCAGGGCAGGAACTCAAGGCAGGAGCCCAGAGGCAGAAACTGAAGCAGGGGGCACAGACAAATACTGTTTGTTAGCTTGTTTGGCCAGCTTTTCACACAACCCAGAATGAGCGGCTCAAGGGTGGCACCACCCCCAGTGAGCTAGGCCATCCCACACCATCCCACACCAATGACCAGTCAAGAAAACGCCCTATAGACTTGTTTGCAGGTCAGTATGTTGAAGGCATTTCCTCAATTGGGTCAAGTTGACAAAAAACGAACCAAGACACCACGTGTGAAGCCTTGCATCCTTCCCTGGCAGTACTTGTTAATCTTTCTCCTTGGGATTCTGGAAGCTTCTTTCAGGGAGTCTGGAGACTGAAAAGCACCTCCATTCTGTGGTCTACCTCACCTTGTGGTGTGGAGGGGAGCTCTGTGGGTAGGGCAGACAACAGCAGACTGCCCGGCAGCAGGAGTGGAACCCAGCGCCTGGCTGAGTTTTTATCTACCAGTTGTGTGCCTGGATGCTCGTGGCTTTGATCTCTCTCTGTGAAGTGGGAACGATACAGGAGCATACCTCACAGGAGAAATGGTGGATAGAAAATGCTTTGTTTGAACTGGAGAGATGGCTCAGAGGTTAAGAGGGTTGAGTTCAGCTCCCAGCAACCTTACATGGTGGCTCACACCATCCACAGTGAGATCTGGTGCCCTCTTCTGGTGAGTAGGCAAACATGCAGACAGAACACTGTATACATAATAAATGAATTTTTAAAAACTGCTTCGTTTTTCAGAACTAGGGATTGAGCCTAGCATCCCGCACACACTAGCCAAGCACTCTACAGCTGAGCTCTGACTCCAGCCTGTTCCTAGGTGCTCTGGTTTAGTTTCTATTGCTGTGACAAAATACTGATGGGAGGCAACTTGAGGAGGAAGTTTGTGTCGTATGTATGCGATGTGTGTACAGAGTCTGCAGGTACACACGTCTGTGCACAAGCCCGCAGAGGCTAGAGCAGGATATCACGTGTCTTCCTCGATCACTTGAGACAGGATCTCCCACTGAACCAGGAGCTCGCGGTTTAGTCTAGACTGGCTGACCAGCAAATTCTCAGGATCTGCCTCCCCGGGCTAGGATTACAGGCACACACAACCAAGCCCAGCTTTTTAATGTGGGTGCCGGGGATTCAAACTCAGGTCCTTGTGCCTGCAGAGCAAGCATTTTTACCCACTGAGCTATCTCCAAGCCATACTTTTTATTTTGATTCAAGGTCTTGCTAAGCTGCGCAAGGCTGGTCTTGAACTTACCATTCTAGAGGATCCAATGCCTTCTTCTGACTTACACAGTCACAAGACATGCAAGTGATGGACAGACATACACACAGATAAAACCCACACACACATAGTAAAACAATAAAAATAATTAAGAACTTATTTAGATTACTTTTTAAAAAGAGAAAGAGAGCTAGTTTCCTGGCACGGCTCATTTATCTCACTGTGAGCAAAGGAGTTTTCCAGCATCCTCACTCCCTAGAGCAGATTGTGTCCACCTTCTGCACTTGACATCCTTCACCATGCAAGACCTGAAGACCTTCAGAAACTGATTCAGGCCTCACAGGCTACAAAGGACCACCAGCTGTAGCATTGACTCAGAAATCCTTAGAATCATTGCAAGCATTACACAGCGGACTCATGTCTCCCCCTAGTGGATGGGAAACAATATGACTAGCTACATTCCTTTTCTTTCTTTTTGAGACAGGGTCTCACACACAAGGCCTGGCTAGCCTTGAACTTGCTAGGTAGACAAGGATGGCCTTGAACTCACAATGATCTGCCTGCATCTGCCTCCTACGTGCTGCAATTAAGCATGTGTTCCACCGTGCCCAGTTTCAAGTCGCTATTGGTTTAAGTCACTTTGGGATGAGAGTGACCTGTTGAAAATCAATCTCCAAGAGCAGGGCAAAAAGGAGGCTAGGTAATTAATTAGGCAAAGTGGCTGACGCTCAAATCGTCCTGCAAATGACTGAGTTGTGGAAGGGGCTGGCAGCCAGCTGCCTGAAGACTAAGCAAGCCTTTAGGGCCAGAAGTCTCAGAGCCCAGGCAGAGCACTGTAGGGCTAAGGGTCCTAATATCTCAGGCCTGGAGGGCCCTACCACTAGAGGGCGCCACTTGCCTCTGCTTTTGCCTGCCTACTGCCCCCACAGTTGACAGACACTGGGGAAAAGGAAAGGTTCCAGAGACTGGCCTTTGAAGAAGGTATCTTTGCCTTCCTGCCATTTCTATGCAAGTAGAGCAAATGAACCCATAGCCAGCTAGCAGGTATAAATATATAACACTTTCATTGCAGGTATAAAAAATGTTGGGTCGGGATGTCAACAGAGGGAGACTAGAAAGTGACATTAAAGACAACATCTCATTTAGCATCTAGTGTGAGGAACCTCTAAATTTGACTAACCCCGAAGCTCACAACTGCCATAAAATCTGCCCTTCCATCTTCTGCTTGCTGCCTTTGGTGTGCCCTGATCTGTCCTCATGGTAGCTCATCTAAGAGAGCTATGAATGTGCCATCCAGGGTCACATTAAACTGTAAGTTCAGTAGGAAAAGATGAACTCTTTCTTGTATCTTTGGAGGCAATGAAAGCTTTCCCAGCAGCTCTCCTGAACTCTGTGTCTCAGGCAAAACTGCCCAGGCTAAGGGAATGGGATAGCTCAGTCAGCTTGTATAGCCAGCTCAGAGCACAGGACCACGAAGCAGTGTGGGACTCTAAACAAAGGGAGCACAGCAGGGAGAAAGGAAGGAGATACTAAGAAAGGAACCAAAAGTGTCACTACGGTTAGAAAACTTCCTTGAGATCCAACCAGAACCGACCCTTCAGGCTTCGTTCATGGTGGCACCAGCCTGAAATCTGTAATCTGTATTCAGCCTGTAACCATAATATTTGGAAGCAGAAGCGGGAGTATTGTTGCCAGTTCAAGGCCAATAATGAGTTCCAAACTAGCTGAGGTTACTCTGTCACACAAATAAGTCCCCCAAAACTGAGAGTTGTGTCTCTCACACACCTATGATCCCAGAAGTTAAGATGTGGTGGCAGGAAAATCCATTCAAGGCTGCAAGGTATGTGCCAGGCATGGTGGCACAGCTTTAATCCCTGTACTTGGGAGGTAGAGACAAGATGATCCCTGCAGTTTTCAGGCCAGCCTGGTCTACATAGTGAGTTTCAGAACAGTCAGGGCAGTGTTACGAGGCCCTGTCTCAAAAGCAAAAGAAAGACGTTCAAGGTTAGCCTTGGACTACAAAAGGAGTTCAAGGCCACCTCTAGCTACGCGTGGTCCTGCCTCAACTAGCAGAAACAACAAGATTCTGGAGAGCTGGGTCACAGCTAAGAGCAGATATTGCTTTTGGAGAGGACCTGGGTTTGATTCTCAGCACCCACATCAGGCAGCTCCAACTTCAGGGTATCTGGGAATCAGACACCCTTCTCTGGCCTCCAAGGGCATCTGCCTGCAGACACGCATACCCACCCCCAGCACAGACACGCCCCCATACACACAATTAAGAATGGAGACAGAGGATGAAGAGATGGCTCAGCAGTTTAGAGAACTTACTGCTCTTGCAGAAGATCCAGGTTTGGTCCCTAGCACCCACATACTAACTCACAACCACCTATAACTCAGTTCCAGGGGATCCAATGCCCTCTTCTGACTTTCTCTGGTGTTGCAATCATGTCATGCAAATACATATACTCAGACATACATATAGTAAATACATGTTTTAAGAAAAATTCACACACACACACACACACCAACTGGTGAGGCAGATGGATCTCTGTGATTTTGAGGCCAGCTGGTCTACATGGTCAGTTCTAGACCAGCCTAGACTACATAACGAGATTCTGTCACAAAGGGAAAAATAAAAATAAAAAAATAAAAAATAAAAACCACCGGAAACTGCTCCAGAGGAGTCACTGGAACTCCAAGACAATAAAGAAGCAGGTAAGGTATACCAAGTGGAAAATTACCACCACACATATGGCGGTAATAGTTAACACCTATAAAAAGCCTATTTCAAAGGTAAAACAATGAGCATGGCTTTTCTCTTAAGGCTTCCAGGGAACTCTCCCATCTAGTGTCCTCGTGTGCCGCAGCAGTGCCTGACACAGCAAGAACCTTTACAGCTTTCCCTCCTGCCCAGGTCCTGAAAAGTCCTTAGTAGAAGCCAGGCTGTGGTGGCGCACGCCTTTAATCCCAGCACTTGGGAGGCAGAGGCAGGAGGATCTCTGTGAATTCGAGGCCAGCCTGGTCTACAAAGGGAGTTCCAGGACGGCCAGGGCTACACAGAAAAACCCTGTCTCAAAAAAACAAAAATAATGACCAAAGTTCTTAGTAGATACAATTAAAAATGGCATATTCATTTCAAATTTTCATCAACAGTGCATACAAATTAATTTATTCCATCCGTCTGACCTACTCCTGTTCTGATGTCCCTGGTCATTTTCCTGCAAATCCCTCATTCACCCACCCTTCCCTGGGAAACAAAGCCCCCTCTCCCTCCCCATAATACAGTCTTACTCACGGCTCTCTAAAATCGTGGCTACCAACAGCTGTGTTTAGAAGGGATAAGGATGCTAAATAACAGAGGTGTTAACTTGCAGGTTGATTTTGAAATCATTATAGAAACTCACCATCTTAGGGGGTTGGCAAATGATACCAATCAAAATGATATCAAAATGATATGAAAATGCTGGAGGGGCCAATGGCTAAGGAGTTGACAAGCTCTATTACCGCCAACTCTGGCCACCAGAGTTTATCTCTGAGAATCCACAAGGTGGAGGGAGAGAAATGACTTTAGCAATTACCCTCAACCTCCACAAGGTCAGGATACCCACACTCGTCTATACACCCCCCCACACACACCCACCAACCCCCCCCACACACACACACACGAAAACCCATTTATCTTTCTGTTTGCTTTTGGTTTGTTTTGGTTTGGGTCTGTTGTTTTTCAAGATAGGATTTCTCTGTGTCTCTTGAGTTTTCCTGGAAAGCTGTAGACCAGGTTGGTCTCTAACTCACAGAGACCTGCCTCTTCTTCCTGAGTTCTGGGATTAGAGGCCTGCCACCGCCTGGCCAAAATATATATATATATATTATGTGTATATGTGATTGTCTATATGCTTGTATGTGCTCCATGTGTGTGCCTGGTGCTTGTGGGGGGCCAGAAGAAAGCGATGAACCACCACAATCTGAACTGATATATATAAATATAAATAAATAAATATATATATATATTAAAAGAAATGAACTGGGCATGGTGGCACACCTTGCCTCTCATACTTGTAATACTTGGAAAGAAAGCAATCTCTTTGAGTTTGAAGCCAGCTTGGTCTACATAGTGAGACCCTGTCTCAAAAACAAAATACAAACAATAAACAAAGACCATATTAGGGTAGGTGTAGGGTAGTTAGAATTTGGTAAGCTATCATAAAATTACTAATTTATGTGCGAAACTGTGAAAGTATTAAATCTGTGCATTTTAAATCTTTGCACAGCTGAGTACTGGTGTAGCTCGCTTAGGGGAAGCTTGCACACGCAAACTTTTGCCAACACTGCAAAGTTCTGGAAACCCTCCCAGATCTTCGTATTAAGAGCCGGAACCCAGTCTTGCTGAACCGTTGAGAGACAGTAGAATGTCGCCCCACCCGCCACCTGCTCCTACCCTGGGCACAGCAGCAAAGTCACGGAAGTCACCCGCCTGCCGCTGCAGAGACCAGCACACTTCCCAAAAAAGCAACCCCGCCCTGGTACCACCCCCGCGGCTTGATTGGCGGTACACCGTTTACTGTACGCGCAAGAGCAGCACGGCCAGCAGGAGCTCGGTAGAGGTCGCCTCCTTTGCTGAACTGTTGGGAGCTGTAAGACCTCAAGTTTGGTCGCCCCCGCACAGCAAATTCTGTGGCCACTTCGATATTCTGAACCGCAGGCAAGGACATCGGGTAGGATCCCTCCTTGTGGAAGGGAACACTTAGAGGTAAATGCCAGGGCAAGGTGATGGAGGAGAATTTTGGGTGATCCCCGGAGCCTCATGACTCCTGCTTTGGCCGCTGAAGAACAGAGCTGAAGTAGACTATGTCTTGGGGCTGTGCCGTCTAGCTCAGGTGCTTGTAGTACTGTAAACTTCAGTAAGTGCAGGAAATTGTCAGAATGGTTGAGGCTACCCACAACCCCATCATCAGAACTCGGAGGCCACACTTACTGGCTGATTTTGAGATAAAGTTCAGAGTCTAAGTAGCTCCAGCCCTTGGGTTGCCAAGCCGTTCACGACAGGCCTTCCGCAAGAACCAAGCACAACCCTCTGAGTTTCTCGCCGTGTTTATCTTTCTGAAGGAGACCCACTTCCTCAAACTCGAGTTCTCCACTTCTCTATGTCTGGCCATAGAGCATCTAGTTTGGCCGCTGAGAAAAATTCAGCTTTCTAGTTGACGTCTCCCGGTCAAACATCAAAAGAGATCTGAGCCGATGGATGGGATAGCCGTACTTGGGCTATGGTTGGGCGTTTGGATAATATGCGCCTGGTACAATTAGGACCAAAACCACTATAAAGTAGTAAGTGTATTTTCATAGAATATGTACACAATCTGTAGGTGTGGCATTGCCTGCTCATAAAGGGTATACGTGGTCAATTTTAATGGATGCTAAATAACGGCTTCAAAATGTCCAGTCACCAAACCTGACTATATTCGGTTCCAAGGCAGAAGACGATTGAGGTTGTTGATCAACTGACCTTAAAACAAGATAGTCTAGTCAGCCCTAGGGATGTAGTTCGGGAGTAGAGCACTTGCCCAGCATGTGTGAGGGCCCTGGATTTGATCCCTTGCACTGTAAATACAAAAAGTTAAAAATGGGAACGTAATTCTGGGTTGTGCAAGTGGTCTGATTTGAGGAATGGGAGAAGCACATGAGAGAACCAGAGAAATGGTGGCATCACAGAGGGGGCTTTCAAATGAAGGAAGGAGCTGGGCGTGGTAGCACACGTCTTTAATCCCGGTGCTCAGGAGGCAGGGGCAGGCAGATGTCTGTGAATCTGAAGCCAGCCTGGTTTATAGATCTAGTTCCAGGTCAGCATCTGTAACTCCAGCGTCAGAGGATCTGACGTCTTCTGCCTCCCCGGGAACTGCACACACATGATGCACATACATGCGTGCACACATACATGATACACATACATACATACAGGCAAGACACTCATGAAAAACAAATAAATCTTAAAAGTAATAAAAATGAAGCAAGATCATGAGCCAAGGATATGAGAAAACCAGGCCTAGTGGCGTGGCCTGTAATCCCAGCACTCAGGATGTGAGATCAGTTGTGATCGTGAATTTGAGTTCAATCTGAGCTACTTAGTGTGCTCCCATCTCAAGGGGGAGAGAAAAAAAAGCCACCTCTAGAAATGGAAAAGGCTATGAGTGTGAAGCCATCCTGGGCTACAGAGTGAGACCCTAGCTCAAAACACAAAAGCAAATGAATGCAGTCACTAGTAAGTGGGAAATGGGCCTACATTAGGGAGACACTATTCAGTGCTAGGACAATAGCCACAATACAGTCTACGGCCCATTCTATTCACAAGGACTCTCCTACCCCTCAGCATGTCACATCTGATAGCCATATGCCCAGTTAAGAAAATAAGATAGACTGAGCAGTGGTGGCGCACGCCTTTAATCCCAGCACTCAGGAGGCAGAGGCAGGTGGATCTCTGTGAGTTCGTGGCCAGCCTGGTCTACAGGGCGAGTTCCAGTACAGGTTCCAAAGCTGCAAAGAAACCTATCTCAAAAAAACAAAACAAAACAAAAAAGATAGAACCAATTAAGAGAATATAACATGGGCTGGAGAGATGGCTCAGAGGTTAAGAGCACTGACTGCTCTTCCGAAGGTCCTGAGTTCAATTCCCAGCAACCACAGGGTTGCTCACAACCATCTGTAAGGAGATCTGGTGCCCTCTTCTGGCCTGCAGGCATGGAGGCTGAACACTGTGTACATAATAAATAAATCTTAAAAAAAGAGAGAGAGAGACAGGCGGTGGTGGCGCATGCCTTTAATCCCAGCACTTGAGAGGCAGAGGCAGGCGGATCTCTGTGAGTTCGAGACCAGCCTGGTCTACAAGAGCTAGTTCCAGGACAGGCTCCAAAACCACAGAGAAACCCTGTCTCGAAAAACCCAAAAAAAAAAAGAGAGAGAGAGAGAGAGAGAGAGAGAGAGAGAATATAACATTATCTGCTTTTCTAAGGGGGGGGGTTGTTATCCAATAAATCATTCCTTCAAGACATGGGCTATTGACTGTGATTATAAATATTGCGGCTAAGAATATGTTTATGATTCATATCCTGCCTAAAACACTGTCGGTAAAGGTAATTAGATAATTATCATGTATCACCAGTGACAATCAAGACTGAGCGAGAAATAAATATAAAGATTATCACAAAGTAAAGGCAAACATCAAACACGGGAGAGAAGAGACTGTAGCGAAACTTTCCCCGTTTTATTCACAGACAGCTATTCTCACAGTGCCGTAAGAACGTGAGTGAGTTCTTGACAGCAAGTAGAGGCGGAACGTGCTCACTTGTCCTGTCCGGTCTCACAATGAGAAGCCGCCTTTACCTTCTTGGAGATTTCATAAACTTGGATGACAAGCTTCAGCTGATTAATGGCTTCCTTATCTGCTGTTTTCATGTTCAACCCCAACATCTTCATAATGGTGTCTCGAAAGTCGGCAAGCTGTAAGGAACCGCCGAGAAAATCAATACATCATTGCCGTGAGTCACCCCGTCATTGTGGACGATGAAATTGGCGCAGACGGAAATGTAACTCTATGGAATGTTTCTTTAATGCGATACATCCCATGGGCGGGGGTGGGGCGTGGGGAGATGATCAGAGGGTCTTGTTGTGCAGCTAAGCTAGGCTTGAATTCACTTTCTCCCTCTGTCTCAAATGCTGCAATTACAACTAGGCTCACAAGCATGCCTAGGTGCAGCTGTGTTTTCAAGATAGAAAAATCCATTCAATTACAGGACTTCTTTTTTTTTTGTTTTTGTTTTTCGAGACAGAGTTTCTCTGTGTAACAGTTCTAACTGCCCTGGAACTAGCTCTTGTGGACCAGGCTGGCCTTGAACTCACAGAGATCTGCCTGCCTCTGCCTCCTGAGTGCTGGGATTAAAGGCGTGCACCACCACCACCCAGCTATTATCTCTTTTTCATTTTGTACTTTTGTACATTAAACCTAATTTTATTACTACTGACATTTCATTCATAATGTAATGACTTTTTTACTTTTATTCATTTGCACATGCCTGTGTGGGGGTCAGAAGACATCTTTCAGGGGTCCGTTCTCTGCTTCCACCCAGTGGGTCCCAGGGCTTGAACACAGGCTGGGAAGGTTGGCGGCAAGCGCCTTTACCCCGCTGAGCCATCGCGCCAACGTATTTTTTTATATATTTGTTCTATGCTCAGTCTAGCCCACAACTCCTGGGCTCAGGTGACCCGTGTGCCTCCATCGCCTGCACTGGGTACTTCTGGCGTGTGCTCCTGGGTGTGACAAACTGCCTTTGGAAACAACAGCCTTCGATGCCCATCTCTCCATCCTTACTCCAAAGGACAAAGAAACCAACAAGCACAACGAATGAAAAATCACCCGCAAAGCCAACTGAAGGAAAGTTAACAGCTTTCACTTCGTATGTGAGGGGGACATGAATTTCCTGAACCAGCTCCAGAGGACGGTGAACTCCATGAGATGGTGTGTGACACGGAGAGCCTTAATCCCCAGACGCAAGGTTGCTAACAAGCCTGAGACCTGGGGGGATTGGCACACTGGCCAGTGGGAGATGAAAACAGAGAGGTTTGGACGTATGAGAACCAGAGATGGCAGAAGGAGTTCAAGCCCAGCTCAGACAACTGAGTGAGGAGACCCTGTCTCAAAAGGACGACTTTAAGAGGCAGGGTTCAGAGCTTGGTGTGCTTTTCTAGCATCTGAGAGGCCCTGCATCAGTACCAGTACCCAAAAGAAGAAAGAAACGGAAAGGGAGAAAACTAAAACATGCACCCTTGCTTTCCCAACAGAAGAGGGCAGTGTTCAGCTAAAATAATCATCTAGTCTAGTGACCTGGTAAGGGCTCCAAAGCAGGAAGATGGAAAGATGGGGCAAATACAAGGACTTTAACGGGAATAAGGGGCCAGAGAGACTGCTCAGCGCTTACGAGCACATATTCCTCTTTCAGAGGACCAGAGTTCAAGTCCCAAACTGCACGCCAAGTGGCTACCAGTCACCTGTGGCTGATCAGGGACGCTGGCCTCTGAGAACGCCACACACACAGCACATGCTCACGCAGACATCCTCGTGATTAGGAACAAAGCAGTCTTTAAGAAATATAAAGTGGATAAATAACAAGTTACATGGAACTACCTTAGGACAAAAACGGGAAGACAATATTGTCTGACTTGTTCAGGTGATAAGATGCACCCCGTCACAGAACTGAAATATCAAACTACATGTTTCTCAGTGACCGTGTTCCCTGTCCTATGGGAAACAACAGCTGCTACCAAAACAGACACCAAGAAGAGAAGAAGGAAGGCCTTGTAAGGGGCTCAGTAGTCCAAATCATCTCTGATGCCATTAGCCAAAATGTCCCTTTTTGTCAAAGTTAGCTAAAGTCTAAGTTGAGGTGAGTGTTGATCACGGCAATGAAATCTGTTTTTAACATAGCTGTAAGAGACCTCTTGCTCCCGTCCTGAGACGCCCTTCAGTGCGTTCCTGATGGTGGTGGAGGGCTCAGGAGGGCCCGGGGCTGGCACCTGGCAGACCCTCTCCTTCTCCGCTCTCACTGCCTGCGCTGCTGAGTCAGGTGCGGTTTTCAGGTTGTCTGTTTTGGCAGCGGTCTTGTCTTTCACTGCTTCAACTTTTGTTACAGATTGCCTGAGCCTCTCAATTGTCTTGTCCTGTGTGAGGATAAAAGGGAAGGGGAAGGAAGGAGGAAAAATGTGCTTAGATCTGGAAGCAACAGACTGGTCAACTCAACTTTGTGTTGGGGCAGGGTCTCACAACAGAGTCCTGGCTGGAACTTGGTAAATAGACCCAGCTGGCCTTGAATTTGCAGAGATCTTCCTGTCTCTACTTCCCTAACGCTGGGATTAAAGGCTTGTGATACCATTCCTGGCTCACATGCCTTAAAACAAAACAAAAAACACTTCATTAAAAAATACACGGAAGCCGGGCGGTGGTGGCGCACGCCTTTAATCCTAGCACTTGGGAGGCAGAGGCAGGCGGATCTCTGTGAGTTCGAGACCAGCCTGGTCTACAGAGCTAGTTCCAGGACAGGAACCAAAAGCTACAGAGAAACCCTGTCTCAAAAAAAATCCAAAATAGGCTCCAAAACCACAGAGAAACCCTGTCTC
Organism: Microtus pennsylvanicus; assembly: GCF_037038515.1. NCBI lineage: Eukaryota > Metazoa > Chordata > Mammalia > Rodentia > Cricetidae > Microtus > Microtus pennsylvanicus. Next base: position 39,165,695 of record NC_134592.1, on the reverse strand, counting down.
GAAAAAGCAAAAAAAAAAAAAAAAAAAAAAGCAGGGTCGCAGGCGCTTGGGGAGCCGCTGATTACCGTCCAGCCATGGCCAAGTCCAAGAACCACACCACACACAACCAGTCCCGGAAATGGCACAGAAACGGCATCAAGAAACCCCGGTCACAAAGATACGAATCTCTCAAGGGGGTTGACCCCAAGTTCCTGAGGAACATGCGCTTTGCCAAGAAGCACAACAAGAAAGGCCTGAAGAAGATGCAGGCAAATAATGCAAAGGCCATGAGCGCTCGTGCGGAGGCCATCAAGGCCCTGGTGAAGCCCAAGGTGCCAAAGGGCCCCACCCGCAAACTCACCCGTCTAGCTTTAATTGCTCACCCCAAGCTTGGGAAGCGGATTAGAAGCTACATGGCCAGGAGTCGTAGTCTCCAAAAAACAAAGCCCAAGGTTCAAGCCAAGGCAGAGGCCTCAGCTGCAGCTCAGGCTCCCAGAGGTGCCCAGGCCCCTGTGAAGGCCCCATAAAAAAGGTCGCAGTCTGCCAGTGTGAAGACAGATGGACTGGTGTGAACACCTACATAGTATTTGCAGATGTTCAGGACCTTATGCTGTTTTTACAAATAAACTTGAGGCAAGTTCAGTTAAAAAAAAAAGCAAAAAAATAATAATAATAATGTTAGAGTAACCACAACATGAGGAGCTGTATTAAAGGGTCGAAGCATTAGGAAGGTTGAGAACCACTGGGTTATAGGCTTTAATATTATTTTGCATGTATACAAAATTATTTTAATTGTATGTTTATGCATGTGTGTGCATGCATTTGTGCCTGTGTGTGCACATGTGTGCGTGTGCACTCGCCACAGCACTGCAAATGACCTAGCAGGAATGAAGCTGTTCTAAGGAGACAAAGTTTTTCTCAATCGATTATCAGCCTGTTCAAGAAATGACCCCAAAGAAATTTGCACAGAAACCTCATGCTGGGAGAAGGAAAAGTCACCAGACAGAAGGGAAACTTGTCTGCTTGGAGGAAATTTTACAAAATTCAAACTTGTCAGACCAATTTACGGGATGAGGCTGAGGCCCAGACAATAATGGGTCCAATGGTAGGGAGGACCTCACCTTGACCAGGAACGTTCAGACTAAATGTGGATGTTTAAATTGTGATCTCAAATAAAATAAAATAAATTGTGATCTCATTTCAAGCCCCCAAAGATGGACTTGGGGAATTCACTGGATCTCTTCGTCTTTCTTCACAATGTGACCAAACTGAATAAATCTCCTTTTTTGCTTTCCACTAATAATTTGGCCCCTTAAAAAATATTTATGTTTTATTTAACGTGTCTAGGTGTTTTGCCTGCATGTATGCCTATATACCATGTGCATGCAGTGCCTGAGAGGTGAGAAGATGGCCAGGTTGGATCCCCTGGAACTGGAGTTAGAGATGGTTCTTAGCCATCCGATGGGTGCTTGGCATTGATCCTGAGTCCTCTGGAAGAGAAGCCGGTACTCTTAACCCCTGAGCCATTTCTCCAGACCCCTAATTTGGTTCTTTCTTTTTGGCTTGGCTCAGGCCACTTAGTAACAAACTAAACAAGTAAAAGGTATAAGAGTTGATGGGCCCAAAGCACGGGGAAATGTCTGACAACCCCGTCCCCCTTCACTTACTTTAAGGATATTTATTCTTGTCAGTTGAGTTTTCATGTTTTTATTTGACAGTTTCAAATCGGTAAGCTGCTTGTGGAGTCTCTGAATTTTCTCCTCCATTCTTGGGGCTGCCGCCATCTTCCAGTTCTGCTCGATATCCAGTAACATTTCTAACTGTTTGAACTTCCTGTGTTTATCCGGCTGGGCAGTCCGAGGCCTAGAGTTTTCCTTTGTAGATAAGAGTATTGAAATTAAGAACTGCACTTTAATATGTTCTGGGTGAGATTTAATGCTAAGTGCACAAGTAGAATATCTGTTGGCATAAATATGAACTAGTAAAATCAACAGGAAAATCAAATGTGTAAATGAAAATGACTCAGTGCCGTATAAGATAGTGTTAAGCAATCAATTTTATAATAAGTATTATGTGTTAGCAGAGATTCATCCACCTTCCTGGGAACACATTAAAATGTAGTAAGTACTTGGATAAATATTCACCCACAACATGATGCGCAGTATAACTAGTAATGGAAAAAATGGAACCCATGCCGCTGTCAAGTCAGAAGAGCTAAACTGTGTATGATAAAATATACATTCCCTAAAAATTACTTCTAACATATCTATTAAAATAATAGTGATGTTGCTATATGGAAAAATATATAGTAAAAGGCTTTACTTATTTCAGTTGTGCTAAGATATTCATAGAATGGCAGCACACGCCTTTGATCCCAGCAGGAGGCAGAGGTCGGTGGACTGCTGAGTTCAAGGCCAGCCTGGTCTACAGAGCAAGTTCCAGGACAGCCAGAGCTACACAGAGAATTTTGTCTTTAAAACCATATATAACCTCAAGGTTCAAATCGGGAGCAGAAGGAGAGAGAGCACGAGCAAGGAACTCAGGACCGCAAGGGGTGCACCCACACACTGAGACAATGGGGATGTTCTATTGGGAACTCACCAAGGCCAGCTGGCCTGGGTCTGAAAAAGCATGGGATAAAACCGGACTCGCTGAACATAGCGGACAATGAGGACTACTGAGAACTCAAGAACAATCGCAGTGGGTTTTTTATCCTACTGCACGTACTGGCTTTGTGGAAGCCTAGGCAGTTTGGATGCTCACCTTAGGAGACCTGGATAGAGGTGGGCGGTCCTTGGACTTCCCAAAGGGCAGGGAACCCTAATTGCTCTTTGGGCTGACGAGGGGGGGGACTTGATTGGGGAGGGGGAGGGAAATGGGAGGCAGTGGCGGGGAGGAGGCAGAAATCTTAAATAAATAAATAAATATTAAAACCATATATATATTCGTGTATATATTTATATATTCATAGAAGATAATCAAAAGAAAATATTCTCATATGACACTGTTTCCTCAGAGTCTTGGAGTTTATCGGTGTTTTGGAGGAGGGCTTGTGAGACAGGTGCTCATGGATCTCTGAACTAGAACTCACCATAGCTGAGGGTGTCCCTAACTTCTGATCCCCCAGCCTCTGCCTCCAGAATGATGGGATTACAGGTATGTGCCACCGTGCCTGGTTATGTGTTACTGGGTATGGAACCTAGGACTTCCTTTAGGCTAAGCAAGTGCTTTACCACCTGAACTTCCTCAGCCCGTGTGTTTATATCTTTATTATCTACCACCTTACTGGAGTGACTTCTTAAGCCCAATAGTTTTCTTTCTTGGTATTCTGAATATCTTGGGGATTTTTGATCTGACTTTTCTCATTATATTGTTTATATGAATGTATTTCTTTTAAATCTCCTCTTCTCTCTCCTTGTTTTCTCTCCTCCCTTTTCCTCCCCCCTTCCCTGTCCTCTCTTCTCTCCCCATCCCCACTGTGATGGAAATCAAACCAAGGTTTTAAATGCTAAGCACACGCTCCATAGCTGAGTTCCACCAAGAGTCCCTAGATTTTTTATTTGTTGCCCTAGAGGGTAAAATATCCTTTTATATTTTCCTTTTCTGTGCATATAAATTGTCTTAGTTCCTTTCTATTGCTGTGAGGAGATATCATGATCAAGGCAACTTATAAAAGGAGGCACTAAGCAATGTGGCGGTTTCTCAGGAAATTCGGGATCAACCTACCCCTGGACCCAGCAATACCACTCTTGGGAATATACCCAAGAGATGCCCTATCATACAACAAAAGTATATGCTCACTATGTTCATAGCAGCATTGTTTGTAATAGCCAGAACCTGGAAACAACCTAGATGCCCTTCAATGGAAGAATGAACGAAGAAAGTATGGAATATATACATATTAGAGTACTACTCAGCAGTAAAAAACAAGGACTTCTTGAATTTTGCATGCAAATGGATGGAAATAAAAAACACTATCCTGAGTGAGGTAAGCCAGACCCAAAAAGAGGAACATGGGATGTACTCACTCATATTTGGTTTCTAGCCATAAATAAAGGACATTGAGTCTATAATTAGTGATCCTAGAGAAGCTAAATAAGAAGGAGAACCCAAAGAAAAACATATAGGCATCCTCCTGAATATTAACCTTCATCCAGGCGATGAAAGGAGACAGAGACAGAGACCCACATTGGAGCACCGGACAGAAATCTCAAGGTCAAATCAGGAGCAGAAGGAGAGAGAGCACGAGCAAGGAACTCAGGACCGCGAGGGGTGCACCCACACACTGAGACAATGGGGATGTTTTATCGGGAACTCACCAAGGCCAGCTGGCCCGGTTCTGAAAAAGCCTGGGATAAAACCGGACTCGCTGAACATAGCAAACAATGAGGACTACTGAGAACTCAAGAACAATGGCAATGGGTTTTTGATCCTACTGCACATACTAGCTTTGTGGGAGCCGAGGCAGTTTGGATGCTCACCTTACTAAACCTGGATGGAGGTGGGTGGTCCTTGGACTTCCCAGAGGGCAGGGAACCCTGATTGCTCTTTGGGCTGACGAGGGGGGGGGGAACTTGATTGGGGAAGGGGGGAGGGAAATGGGAGGCGGTGGCGGGGAAGAAACAGAAATCTTTAATAAATAAATAAATAAATAAAAAGGAGGCACTAATTTGGGGGGCTTGCTTACAGTTTCAGAGGGTGAGTTCATGACCATCTTGGCAGGGAGCATGGCACCAGAACAGTAGTCAAGAGCTTACTTTTTTTTTTTTTTTTTTTGGTTTTTCAAGACAGGGTTTCTCTGTGGCTTTGGAGCCTGTCCTGGAACTAGCTCTTGTAGACCAGGCTGGTCTCGAACTCACAGAGATCCGCCTGCCTCTGCCTCCTGAGTGCTGGGATTAAAGGCGTGTGCCACCATCTCCCGGCATGAGCTTACCTCTTATTCACAAGTTAGAGGCAGAGAAAGCCTGAGCCCAGACCCAGTGACACACCTCCTCCAATAAGACCACACCTCCCAATTCTTTCCCAAACAGTTCCACCAACCAGGAAAGAAGCATTCAAATACACGCACCCACGGGGGGCCGTTCTCGCTCAAATCATCACACAAGCGTTGCTTGTTTTCACCTTCATTAGAAAAACTTGCCTGGGCTGTCTACTTTATCTTTCTAAAGAACACTTTACTAGTTTGTTTTGACATATGTATTATATAGAGTGGAAACATAATAGACTACAATATAATGTCATTGAGATTTTTCTATGCACTGAAAAACAAACAAACAGAAAATGTCACCAGACTCAATTGGTTGTGATGTTGGCTTTATTGCAATGGTGAGGTACCGCAGCGATGGCTGAATGATGCATGCCTAAGTAATTGGTTCCTGGGATGGCAGAGGCAGAAAGAGGAATGGGACAATTACTATTGCTTTCCTGAGACCTTTTGAAAGGATAGTGGAAAGAATTTCTTAAAATCTAATGAATTGTTTAATTTTTTGCATATAAATGAATTATTATTGCTCAAAAGCAGGCGCAGAAGGCATGCTCAAGCTTGATTACTGTGAGGCACGTTTTTTTTTTTTTACATCATTTCAGAGTGAGCTTGGCACGGTGACACAGGACTTGAATGGCTGCAGAGACAGGCAGCTCTCTGTGAGTTCAAGGCTGGCCTGGCCTCCATATCAAGCTGCATAGTGAGATCCTGTCTCAAAAGGCAAAAACAAACATTTCGGAATGATGGAGCATTTTGCTTACATTCACGTTTGTGTACCGTGGACATGCCTGGTGCTTGAGGAAGCCAGGATAGGGCATTAAGTCCCCTGGAATTTCAGATAGTTGTGAGCCATGATATGGGTGCTGGGAATCAAACCCAGGTCCGCTGCAAGAGTAACAAGTGCTCTAAACTGTTGAGCCACCTCTTCAGCCCCAATGACAGAGGTTTCGGGGTTTTGTTTGTTTGCTTCTTTCTTTTTTCTGGGTTTTTTTTATTTTTTTATTTTTATTTTTATTTATTTATTTTTTTTTTTGGTTTTTCGAGACAGGGTTTCTCTGTAGCTTTGGAGCCTGTCCTGGAACTAGCTCTTGTAGACCAGGCTGGTCTCGAACTCACAGAGATCCTCCTGCCTCTGCCTCCCGAGTGCTGGGATTAAAGGCATGCGCCACCACCGCCCGGCTGGTTTTTTTTTTTTAAAATACTGAATGGTCCCAACACTTGGGAGGCAAAGGTAGGTGGATCTCTATGTGTCTGCAGCCAACCTGGTCTGTGTAGCAAGTTCTAGATCAGCCGAAGCCACATGATAAGATTCTGATTCCCAGCACATCAAAGGAAACCACACAAACGCACACTGATGGGTGAACAGTCAGTGATGAGTGAGGTTGTATGTCAAGCCAGATCATTCTAGAAGAGTGTGGCACAGGTTAGCACATGGCACAGAGTTCTTTGCTGAGTGGCTGAAATGGAAACAGAAACTCCCGGAAATAAAATTGCAGCCATTCCTATCCTTTCGGTTTGCCCCTTCCCTCACAGAAACATGGAATCAGGAAGCCGAGAAGGTGGATGGCGTACACAGGAATGTTTGAGGAATGTCATCAGTGCCCCTCACAGACGCCCGTCATGTCACCTGTCATGGTACCTTGAATCCCACCACGAGGGAGCCATTCCTTTCAGTGCATTTCCCGTTCGTCCCATTTAAAAGTGAATGAAGGAGCTGGAGGGATGGCTTGGTGGCTGAGAGCACTGGCTGCTCTTCTAGAGGACCTGGGTTCAATCCCAGCACCCACATGGCAGCTCACAGCTTCCAGGGGACCAGACACGAGTGGGAAAACACCAATGCACATTAAAAAAAGAATAAATAAATTTTTAAAAAGCTCAATTAAATTTTTTGGGTGTTTTTTTTTTGGTTTGTTTGTTTTTCGAGACAGGGTTTCTTTGTAGCTTTGGAGCCTATCCTGGAACTAGCTCTTGTAGATCAGGCTGGCCTCGAACTCACAGAGATTCGCCTGCCTCTGCCTCCCAATTGCTAGGATTAAAGGCATGCGCCACCACCGCCCCGGCTTAAAAAAAAATTTAAAGTGAATTAAGTTATTTATCAGTCAGAGGAGTTGGTACATGTCTCTAATCTCAGCTAGACTATGAAGACAGGGGCAGAGGAACTATAAATTTAAGGTTAGCCTTGGCTATGTTGAGAGTTTTGGTCTAGCCTGGGCTATATTATATTGTCAAACTAAACCTTGTCCAAAAATAATATTAAAAATAAGATTCATATTAGCAAGCACCATCATAATACTTATCAAATATATACACAAAATACATATGAGAGATAAGGAAAGATGAGGGACTTTTTTAGAAAATCAAAAGCAATAAGGATTCGAGGCAAATTCCCCTCTTTCTCATTCCCAAGAAAAGTATAAGCCGGATGTGCACACTGTGGTCCCAGCACTTGGGGGGCTGAGACGGGGATGCTGCGAGTTTGAGTACAGCCAGGGCTACCCAGTAAGATGCTAACACATACATACACACAACACAGAAAGACATGAATAGCCTTAGCCGCTTTAGTCATGTTTAAGCTATTGATAAGGTAGAATAAAATGTGACCCTTTCCAGAGAGCCTCGTCACCCTTGGGAGACTCTTACCTTCTTCCTGCATGTGTCGAAACTCCTCAGGGAGTAGTTGACAGCAGCCTGTCCTTCCAGGTGTTGCAGGGGTCTTTTCTGTCCAGTGTAACTTCCCTCAGTTTGGGGCAACCTTGCAGCAGCTTCTCCATAAAGGTGGTACAGCTGCTCCAATCTCTCCGTGAGCATCTGAGTTTCCTGCTGCAGGGCTTCAGTTTTCTGCAAGACACGACATTAAATAAACATTCCCATGTGTCCAGGCGTCCCACACCATTCCAAGTATATGCAAGTTCTACTTCTATAGACGCTGAGGTGGCACTGAGTGACTAGATAGATGAGTAGATTTGACATGTACTTTTTTAGTGTGTGAATGTGTGTTTGGCCTACATGTATGTTTGTGTGTCACACAATGCTCAGTATCCAAGGAGACCAGAAAAGTTATCAGGTCTTTTCTTGGAACTGGAATTACAAACGGTTGTGAGCCACTGTATGGGTGCTAGGAATTGAACCCAGGTCCTCTGCAAGAGTAGCAAGTGCTCTTATTCACTGAATGTGAAGCACAGTCAAATCTACAACACTGGTTGTTTGGATTTTTGAGACAGATTTTTAGTCTATTGGCCAGAAAAATCTTGAACTCACAACATTTCTCCTGCTTTAGCTTCCCAAATCCTAGTATTATAGTTATGGATCATACTATAGATCTATAGATAATGGATATAGCCATTGTTTTAAGAAATAAATAGGAAGCCTTGGTACACAAAGATAAAATATATTCATAGTGGGAAATAAAGTTGCATACTGATTTTTGCTGCTGTTCTTTGGGACAGGGTCTTGCTATGTAGCCCAGGCTGCCCTGGAATTCACAATGATACCCTCAGCTTCTTACAACCCGGGTTTATAGGCATGGGCTGTCATGCCCAGCTAATACAGTACTATTAAGCGAAGATGTATGGATCCTGTGCTGAACTCCACTAATCACTTTTCATCTGTTAACCCACTGAATCTTTGCAACCACACTGAAAGTGGGAATGACAGCTCTTCGCTCCAATTACAAACGGAGGTAAAGTGCTTGTACAATAAGTAAGCTGCCCAAGAACACGCCGCTGGCAGAGGGTGGAACTTGGGGTCACAGCCGGACTCTGTGTTCTAACCAAGTTATCGTGTCTCCAATACAATTGAGGACAGCCTGTTCTCTTCTTCCGCTTAGCAATAAAAATGCAATCAAACTTACAATGAAGAGCTGGAGAGATGGCTCAGCATCCAACACCCAGGTCAGGTGTGGGAGGCACAGAGGTCCTCGTGCTCACAGAGAAGGACTAGAGGAACTAGGAATGTTAAACATGCAGGGTTATCTCTTCAAAGAGAGGGATGCGGGACCCGCTTTCTGCCCTGAAGTCTGGGAGCCGATGTGATTAATAACCTGGTAACCTTTTGCGTTATTTGTGTGGCCAAGATAACCATATTGGATACACCCCCAGATACTTATCATGAGTCTTTCCATCAATAGAGCCCATCTTTATGAAAGATGTCACATGTACTTTACAGGAAGTTTTGATGTAGTCGTAGCATAAGGTTTACTGTGCACAAGGGATTGAGTTAGGTTTTCACCAAAAAGATTGAGGAAAGTTTTTCACCAAACTGTGCTGTGTTTAAATATGCTTAAAAGAAACTGCTTGGGGTCAGACTCTCAATCAACACCAGCTACGGAGCCATGTTGAACTGAACTCCTTCTGGCTTCCTGAGAATCCTTATCTTCTGGCTGGTGGCTGCAGAGGTCCCTCACAGTCAGGGAGCTGACGGCTACTCACAACTCTAGTTCAAGGGGATCTGAGGTCCTCTTCTGGCCTGCCTGGGGATGCATATAAGTAGCATACATTCACATACATACGCACATATACATAAATAAGATAATAGAAACAAATCTTTAAAAACTGCAACGAAACGAAAGTTCTTACTAATTGGCTAATATCAAAATCTACACATTAAACTAATAAAATTGGGTAAAGGGGGAGATGGCTCAGATGGTTTGCGGTGCCAACATGAGGACCCAAGTTTGAAGACTTACCACTCATAAAAAGCTTGGTGCACATCTGTAATCCAAGCGCTAGAGACAGACAGGCTGATTCTCTAGAACCCAAAGTTGCCAAGTCAGTGAGCTCTGGTGAACACATCCAAGCTCAACCTCTGGCCTCCACATGACACACGTGTGCATGCATAGCCACATGCATAGGTACACATGCATACACAGAAACATGCACCAATTACATGGGAAAGAGCAACTTTTCGACAGCACACTTACAGATTTCCACAGCTGCTCATTTGCACCCATTTCCTGGATCCTCTCTTTCACCGCTTCCTCTGTGGCTAGTATGGGGCCAATGCTGTCACTCAGTAGAGTAGCCAACTGGCCAAGGAAATCCTGGTGATGGGCTTGCTCGGGCGTGGCTTCCCAGCTGCAGGAGTTTGGAGGTCTGTCGAACTCAAAGGCTAATTTTTCTTTGTGGAGCAAATCTTGTTGATATTTACCCACAATGTTTTGCCCATCAGATGGTCCTTCAGAGTAAACAATGTCTCTCTCAAAGTCAGAAGCTCCGCCATTGTCCTAAATGTACCAACACACCGATTAAACGTCCCATCTGAAACTTAATACAGATATATTTGTCCCTTCTTGTGAACTATAACACAAAACCTTAGGAGAAAAGAGCCTTAATTAGTCATGAGTTGCTGGGCAGCGGGGTCTATAGAGCGAGTTCTAGAATAGTCAGTGCTACAAAAAGAAGCCCTGTCTTGAAAAAAATCAAAAAACAAAAAGAAAAGAAAAGAAACAGTATTATTTAAGAAACAAGGCATAGATTTAAAAGAAGGAAAGATGAGAGCAAAAAGTGGGAACTGAAACAGTGACCCGAACCCTTTGTTGACGGGGCAAACTCTACAGAACATTCACGCTCAAGGTGCAGAAGGAACTTATAAGTGATCACTTTATTTTATTATTTTTGATTATCATTGTGAGAGAGGTGGCATGTGCCATGGTCTCATATGGAGATCAGAGGACAACTGGCTTCTCTCCTTCTATCGCATGGTCCTAGGAATCAAAACGAAGCCATCAGATTGCCATGAAATGTGCTTTTGCCTTCTGAGCCACCGCACTGGCTCCTTTTGAGCTCTTGAGAGGTCTTATGGAGTGCAAGCTAGCTTCAAACTAGAGATCCCATAGCTCAGACTCCCTAGTGCCGGGATTGCAGCTGTGTGCCACCATGCCCAGCTGAAAACCATCATTTTGTAACTCCTAATGAAATAACTGATGCAGGCAACGGTCACCAATGAATAATAAAGCCGTAAGTAAAGAGCTGTCAAAGAAACAGATGTTTTCACAAAGAATTATACTCGAGTAGGAATGAAACTATGGCTCAGTGGGAGAGTTCTTGCTTAGCCTTGTAGAGGCCCTAAAATCAATCCCTGAATACTGCAAAAGAAAAAGAATCATGTTAGCCGGGCGGTGGTGGCGCACGCCTTTAATCCCGGCACTCGGGAGGCAGAGGCAGGCGGATCTCTGTGAGTTCGAGAGCTAGTTCCAGGACAGGCTCCAAAACCACAGAGAAACCCTGCCTCGAAAAACAAAAAAAAAAAAAAAAAAAAAAGAAAGAAAGAAAGAAAGAAAGAAAGAAAAGAATCATGTTTATCAAGTATACCAACCTCCATAATGTAAATGAAAGAAGTCATAGCTCTTCCTCCTAGCCTATTTCTATTGTAATTATGACAAGAAAATAGATAACCCTGGGGATTATGTTTTCATTTATTGTTGTATATAGACAGTGTGTGTGTGTGTGTGTGTGTGTGTGTGTGTGTGTGTGTGTGTGTGTGTGCAAATAGCACACACGCCACAGTGCAAGTCTGGAGGTCAAAGGACAGCTTCCAGGGGTTGACTGTCTCTTTCCATCAAGGGATCTGAGGACTGAACAACAGTAATCAGACTTTTCCAGCAAGAGCTTTTTACCAGCTGAGCTGGCCCACTAGCCCTACTAAAGCTCCTTCTGTGGAAGAAGTCCACCAGCTGAGTCAGCAAGTTCAGCTGCTGTGAGGTTTTTGTGATGGTTAGGTGAAACTGGTGGACAGGGAAAGCAAGAAGAAGAATGGAGGTAATGATGAGTTTGTATTGCTAGATCTCACTAGGAACCTGGAGGGGAAAGGAGCAGGGAAGCAAAGCCAAAACTTTGTGGATTCCAATTCTTGGTGGTTTGTTTTGTTTTGTTCTATAAAAATGAGAGATTCGTAATGAAAACTCAAAAAAAAAAAAAGAAAAATGTTAAAACCCTTTACTTGAGATACAAATAAAAATTGGAAATACTCTGAAAGGAGTTGCTGAATGTGTATGTGGTATAGACACACGTGTACACATGTACACAACTGTGCGTGTGTGTGTGTGTGCTCTCAAGAGACAGTACATAGGCCAGAGGAAGATATCAGGTGTCCCCCCTCGATCCCTGTCTGCTTCATTCCTTTGAGGAGGGTCTCTACTGAACCTGAAAACCACAGTGACCACCCGGTCCTGGCCCCTGCTGTGCTGGGGCTATAGGCAGGCCTGACAATGCCTGGCTTGTTACAGGTGTCAGGATCCAGACTCTCTGGTCCTGGTGCTGGTGCAGCAAGCCTTCTTAACTGCTGGACCGCCTCTTCAGTCCTTGATTTTTTTTTTCTAATGGGATCCCTCACATTAATTGGGTCACACAGGTTCTTGTTCTACACTCAAATGATGTGATAATTTGTAGTGGTCTAAGGAGCTCACAGCAAACTTTCCAGCTTCCTTGACAATGATCTGCCTCCCTTTCTCTTTCACGCGCACTTCCTCTAGAATTGTGTGCTAGATGTCAATGGCCAAAGTTGATTACACGACAACACCATGGCTTGTGGTTCCTGTGCCCGGTCCTCTACATCCAGGGACACAAAGCCCAGTGTACTCAGTCAATAACAAGAAATGGTCAGCTTGGGCATCTCACTTACTCATCATCTCACTTCCCTGTCGTCTCCCCCCACCCACGTCCAGTTGTCTCTTGGCTCCATTTCTCCCCTGTTGCGGGAGGTTCTTCCGCTCCTCCAGCCTATAGCCACTGAGATACCAGCCCATTGGGGCGTGGTCTCTCTCCCTTTAAAAAAGCAGTGTCTTCCCTTCTCGCACTCTTTGCTTCCTGCTCCGTTTCCAGCGACTAGACTCCTTCCTGATTGCACAGAGGGCTGTTGTCTGGGATGGTTATCTGTAAGTTTTTTCCCATTTAAATAAATACCACCTTATTAATCATAATTCCAAAATGGTGTGGCATTGTTTGTGACTTACGCCGTCACCTGGCGCCCAACATTTGGTTTTAGGACCCCCACCCCCCCCCACCCCCCCCCACCCCCACACTTCCCCCCCCCCCTCTCTGCTGCCAGCAGTAAGTTTGGCTTGGCGAGAGCCCCTCCCTTCCTCAGCCGCAGCCTGTGCCTTGTGCGTGGAGCCAGCAGTTTAATATAAATTATCAAGCACTGGCTCTTCTTGCTGCACTTCTTTATATTTTCCCTTTAGACACCTCAGATTGACTTCAAGTCCCAATGCACCCCATCGTCTGCCTCCACACGTGGATTTAAACTCCACAGGCCCGCGTAGTCTCTGCCTGCATGGTTTGCTCTTTTCTGAGTCGTTTTTAAATCTCCCTTGCAAGTACAGCTATTAAGTAGCACAAAACAGAGCACGCAGTTGCCGGTTGCCAAAAGCTGTAACCCCTCAGGGTGACCCTGTCACGTGGAGGCATACACGGCTTCCGGGTTACTCTTCTCTACCCCTGGATTCTGGGTTTATGGTTCCATGTACAAAATTGATTTAATTACATTTACTTTGTTGAGCAACTTGCAATTCCCAGTTTTTAACAAATACTAGGTAGACACTGAAACAGGACACCATTTTCATCTTGACTTGGCATCAGCACCACCTGCTGAATGATAGGTAATTGGCAGTTTTCTGTTCCAACACGAATTTTACTGTTTTGGTTACCAATACAATGGGTTATATCATGCAAGGTTTATATGACTATGGGGATAACTTAGTTTATTGGTTACTAGGTTTCAGTATTCTTTTGCATATTCTATCATTTAGGAAGAATATGGCACTCCTAAGAACCATACAATCTTTACTAGAAACTCGTGCAGGTCAGGAGATTCAGGATTCAAAAGAGACAAAAATAAAGACAATAATAAAAAGACTTGAAATGACTGAAGAAATTATTGGAGCTGGTGAACAGAGTAAGAAGGCACAAGGACAGGATACAATGCCACCACCAGCTATTAGAACTGGCTTACCCAGGGTTTTAGCGGCATACCCTATACTTAATTCTGACAAAGCATCAACTTCTAAAGGCTCAAAGGGAGTCAGAGAAGCTAGATGGACGCCAATAGCAATGAATGATCTAAAAGAAATTAAGCAAGCTATTGTTAATTTTGGCTTGCACTCTGCATATATAAAGGAAATGATAAAGACTTGGGCTTCTAATGATAGAGCTACCCCCATGATTTCCATCAGTTAGTGTCTGCAGTTTTAGATAATGGACCTTCCTTGATGTTTGGAATTTATTTCAGAGAAGAATCCAAACATATGGAACAGCAAGGAAGAGCAAAAGGTGTGGAGGTTTCCCAAGATCAAATTCATGGTGCAGGAGAATATGCTGATCCACAGGTCCAAGCTCTTTATGACGATGAAGTACTGGGTCTATGTCACCAAACAGCTTTAAATGCTTGGAATAAGATACAAGATCCAGAAAAAAGGGTTGAATCATATACCAGAATTAGGCAGGGACAGAGAGAACCCTTTATTGACTTTTTGCAAATGTTAATTAAGGCTCTGGACATAGGGGTAACAGACCCAGAAGCTAGATGAATAATTCTTGAATCTCTAGCTTTTGAGAATGCAAACATAGAATGCAAAAAGATAATTGGGCCTTTAAAGTCTAGATCAGCACCTATGGATGAATGGATTCAGCATACGATGAATGTTGAGACGTTAAGCTATAATGATGAATCTTGGGTAGGAGAAGCGATTTCCAAAGCAATGAGGAGACATCAAACTGCCAGGTGTTTTAATTGTGGTAAATTAGGACATCTGAAAACGGATTGCAGGAACAGAATTTCTAGGAATAATATCTCCTCTGGGAATGACAAAAATAGGAGACCTCGGCCTTCAGGTATATGTAGGAGATGCGGTAAAGGCCGACATTGGTCCAACGAATGCAGGTCAACAACAGACAGACAAGGCAACCCGATACCATTGGGAAACTCTTTGAGGGGCCTCTCACAGGCCCCCAAGCCAACAGTGGCCCAGTCATTCCCAATCACAGTGGAGAACGTGCCTCACCAAGAAAATTAAAAGCTCCAATTTCTGCTGTAAAAAGTAATACTGGTCTAAATGATGAATTCTGCGTAGAGGATGAGTCAAAAAAAACCCAGTAGGACAGAGTAAATGTATATTTGGCAGACTTCTATTAACGATCAAAGACCAAAGCTAAGAGTCTGTATAAATGGCACTTTTATTGAAGGCTTATTAGACACATGTGCGGATGTAAGTATCGTTACTCCAGAATCTTGGCTTCCAAATTGGCCTCTTCAAGAGGTAGATGTTCAGTTCCTGGGAATTGGAACCCTATCTCGTGTAAAACAAAGCACATGATGGGTTGAATGCATAGGACCCGAAGGGCAAATAGGAAGACTAAGGCCATATATAGCCATTATTGCAATAAATTTATGGGGCCGTGACCTGCTACAGCAATGGAATACCCAGATTAACATTCCTGTAGTTCCAGGAACACATAATTCTGGGAAGGATATGATGAGGTATTATGGAAAAAGGTCACCAGCCA
The DNA here is from genome assembly GCF_037038515.1 of Microtus pennsylvanicus. Taxonomy (NCBI): domain Eukaryota; kingdom Metazoa; phylum Chordata; class Mammalia; order Rodentia; family Cricetidae; genus Microtus; species Microtus pennsylvanicus. The sequence continues at coordinate 39,150,236 of NC_134592.1, read as the reverse complement.
TTCAGGCTATACAAGAACATATAGCAAATACCAAATCTTTAGAGGTACCAACAGCCCTACCTTTAAAATGGCTAACTGAGAGGCCAATATGGATCAAACAGTGGCCTCTAGCTGAAGATAAATTACAGGCATTGGAACAGCTGGTGCAAGAGCAACTAGATGCTCACCATATTGAAGAATCAACCAGCCCTTGGAATTCTCCTGTGTTTGTTGTAAAAAAAGAAATCTGGTAAACGGAGAATGGTGACAGATTTAAGAGCTGTCAACAAGGTAATCCAACCTATGGCCCCACTACAATCTGGAATTCCTTTGCCTTCTCTATTACCAAAAGGATGGCCTCTTATAGTTATTGATTTGAAAGATTGTTTTTTCACTATGCCGTTACAAGAAAAGGATAAAGAAAAATTTGCCTTCACAGTGCCTACTTATAATAATTCTCAGCCTAATAGGAGATATCAATGGACTGTCCTCCCACAGGCTATGCTCAATAGTCCTACATTGTGCCAATATTTTGTAAGTAAGCCATTGGAAATAATTCATAAACAATTCCCCAAGTCCATAATTTATCATTACATGGATGACATCTTGTTATCTGATTCAAATAAAGATACTTTAGAAAGGATGTTTGAAGAAGTAAAGAAAGTCTTGCCTAGGTGGGGATTACAAATCACCCCTGAAAAGATGCAAAGAGGAAATTCTATTAATTACCTAGGTTACAGAATAGGGTTAGAGAAAATTAAAACGCAAAAGGCACAAATTAGGAAAGACCAGTTAAAGACTCTTAAAGACTTCCAAAGATTGTTAGGAGACATTTCCAGTCTACGACCAGCTGTTGGGATAACACCTGATCTAATAGTTCATTTAAACAAAACCTTAGATGGTGATAAAGATATGAATAGTCCAAGCAAACTGACAGCTGAAGCAGAAAAGGAACTGACAATGAGTGAGGAAATATTACAGGAGGCACATGTGGATAGGGTGAACCAAAATCTTAGCTGCATCCTAGTCATATTGCCTTCCAGAAATTCTCCTACAGGGATTCTAATGCAGAGAGAAGATATTATTTTAGAGTGGATATTTATACCTAATAAACCAGTAAAAAATTAAAAACATATGTGGAAAAAGTCCCTGAATTCATTTTAAAAGGTAAGCTGAGACTTTGTCAACTAGTAGGTATAGACCCAGCAGAAATTATAGTGCCTTTTACTACTGAAGAAATAAAAAGGTTATGGGAAGACAATGAACCGTGGCAAAGAGCTTGTGCTAATTTTTTTTGTGAGAAATTAGTAGCAACTATCCCAAAAGTGGTAGACTTAACCTCATAAAGAGAACTTCTTGGATTCTTCCTAGAATTGTACATGATGCTCCAATAACTGGAGCCTGTATGTTCTATACTGATACAAATAAATCAGGGAAAGCAGGTTACAAATCAGATGAATTGAGTAAGGTGGAACAAAGCCCTTATAATTCTGTCCAGGAGGCAAAATTATATGCCATTTTTATGGTGCTAAGGGATATCAAAGAACCTCTTAATATAGTTACAGATTCACAATATGCAGAAAGAGTTATCTTGCATATTGAAACCGCTGAATTTATACCAGATGACACAGAGTTGACTTCATTGTTTATCCAGGTACAAGACATAATCAGGAATAGGCTTTGTCCGATGTACATAACACACATCTGGTCCCATACAGGTCTGCCTGGTTCTCTAGCACAAGGTAATGCTGAGATTGATAAATTATTAATTGGAAGTGTGTTGCAGGCCTCAGAATTTCATAAGAAGCATCATGTCAATAGTAAGGGCCTAAAAAAAGAATTTTCCATTACTTGGCAACAAGCTAAGGACATTATAAAGAGAAGTCCTACTTGTTCTTTCCATAATCAAACACCGTTGCCTGCAAGGAGTAACCCAAAGGGTACTAAGAGAAATGAAATCTGGCAGATGGATGTGTTCCACTTTATGGAATTTGGTAAACTAAAATATGTACAACACACCATAGACACGTATTCAGGTTTTCAATGGGCTACTGCCCTGGGCTCAGAAAAGGCTGATTCAGTGATCACACATTTATTGAAAGTTATGGCCATCAAGGGCATACCTGTACAAATAAAGGCAGATAATGGTCCAACATATGTATCTAAGAAAATGAAATGCTTTTTTGATTATTATAATATAAAACACATTACAGGTATACCAAATAATCCTACAGGTCAGGCAGTTATAGAAAGATCAAATCGTACTATAAAGGATATGCTGAACAAGCAGAAAGGGACCGAAAATACCCCCAGAAATAGATTACATAATGCTTTATTAACCTTGAATTTTCTTAATGCTAATGAGAAAGGAACGACAGCAGCAGAAAGACATTGGATAATGGAAAAGTCTGCTGAACTAAATCAACCGATTTATTTCAAAGATGTGCTGACCTCTCTATGGAAGCCAGGAGATGTGCTACATTGGGGAAGGGGTTTTGCTCTTGTTTCCACAGGAGAAGAAAAATTGTGGATACCATCGAAATTAATAAAGTTTCAATTTGAAGAGGAGAATCCTCTTGGAAAGGAGAAATGACAACTCATCCACAATGATGATATTCATATAGGTGGTAAGAAAAACATACAGAATGGGGATAGGGTTGTGTTCTCATCTCCACAGGTAAACACTCATCTTTGAAAAATTCAGGGACCCTGGATGTTTGGATACTGACAGATGGAAAAATACCTGCCCAAAGGAAATATCAAGAAAACGGAATAGGTTGTGTAAGTAAAATATATTAAAACATATTTCTAAATTTATAGAGTTGGTTTTGAAGTTGTACTCTGGCTCAGTCCCTCTCCAATTCCAAGCCTGTTAGTAAGAGAAAAACCCAGAGTTTCTGGAGTTTCTGTCTCATGTCAAGAGCCATGATATGGGACAGAAAGAAATATGAGTTTAGAAAACATCTTTGCTTTTCTTCATATCTATCATACTTTTCATTGAATATATCTATCATGCCTTTCATTGAATATATATATGTGTGTGTGTGTGTGTGTGTGTGTGTGTGTGTGTGTGTGTGTGTCTATATGATTAACGTTTAAGTTTTTCACAATGAACAATGAGTTTTTCCTGAAGTGACATTTGAAGTTTCCAGGAAGAAGATGGGGCCCCACAACAACTACTCTACCTAGTTGATATGACGTCATGATACTGATAGTGCTACTACAAGACCTGTTTTGGTACCAGCTGCACAAGATGATCCCAACTTGGTTAGCTGAAATGGTGCACATCTTATACAACATTTTGGCCAGACCTGTACAAAATACTCAGAGACTATTGGCAATTTTAAAAGACATTGATCTTGAAATTTAACCATCATTTTACTTTCACAGGATCTCCCAGAAAGAACGTCACCCCCATGACAGCTGGAAGTAATTCTAGAGGACGACGTCCCCTCTCCCAGTAAAGTTTGCCCCTGGGTTTAGGGACATCATTTAGGGGTTGAGAGGTTGTGGGAGGAATTTTATAAGCTCAGGGATCATTTTGAAAAAAAAAAAGAGGGATGATGGGATAATAGATTTATAATTGTGAGTTACTGTTTTGAGACAAATATATTGGTATTGATTCTTGTATATTGATACAAAGTTAAATTATATTGACTATTGTATGCATGCATGTTTCTACCTCTGTTTAAAACATTTTTTATGTATTGACATATATTGTATTGAGATATATGTATTGTATATATATTAACCATATTGCAGTGTACATTTCTACTTCTGATTAAGATACTTATATAATGTTTGTGTATTGATATATACTTAGCATATTGCAATGTATATTTGTACAGTGTTTATATTTGGAGGTCATTATCCTCATTTGTTACACAGTTGTTTATTGTCTTAGTCTTTAAGTTAGATAGATATTGAGAATTATATAGATCAATAGTCATCTAATTTTGTCATTTATAATTAGACTAATCAGGTTCTTTAGATATATAGAGATTATACTCAGTATAGATAGATAATCTTCAACCTCTTCAAAGAGCTGTAGAAAATGACCTTTAATCTAACTCCTGGCAACACTGCTCTATTCCCGAGAGAATGTTGAGCACCAAAGACACTCCACCTGGATCCTTTCTTTTTGGCAGAACTGGTCTTTGGGCAAAGAAACCACTGACAGAGGTACAGAGCATGGATCAATGGATAAAACAGGACTGTCATATCCTGCCAAGACAGGGTAAGATAGTTTTGAAAAGTTTCTTGCCTTTGAAAATGGTTGTCAGTCATGTTTGGCCTTAGCCAAAGTTGGTTGCTTCAACGCTGCAAACGTGACTTTGGGTGATTACCCAGGTAGCTAGTTGTCTCTGTGATTTGTTGCATGTTTTGGAAGTTGTTTTACTGAACTTCCTAATTACCCAGGTAACATTATTTCCCTTCTCAGAACTTCGTTGGGGTTGAAGACTATGTAAATGTAGTTACTTTTCTCTCATGACTTGGCCAAGCTATTTATCATATAATACCTAAGCTAGTTAGAATAGGATATTTGTACTTATTGTATATAATTTCGTAGTAGGTTTAGAATTCTCTTACTTAAACAAAAGGGGGAGGTGTTGCAGGAGGTCCTTCCGCTGCTCCAGCCTATAGCCACTGAGATACCAGCCCATTGGGGCGTGGTCTCTCTCCCTTTAAAAAAGCGGCTACTTCCCTTCTCGCTCTCTCTTACTTCCTGCTCTGTTTCCAGCGACTAGACTCCTTCCTGATTGCACAGAGGGCTGTTGTCTGGGACGGTGAATTGTAAGTTTTTTCCCCTTTAAATAAATACCACCTTATTAATCATAATTCCAAACTGGTGTGGCATTGTTTGTGACTTATTCTTTCACTCCCCTCCAAATCTTTTTGTAAAATCAGAGACCTTCCAGTCTCTGTGATGGAGGAAGGTCATTGGTTAAATAAAAAGAAACTGCTTGGTCCTGATTGGTTAGAAGATAGGTGGGAGGAGTAAACAGAACAGAACACTGGGAGGAAGAGGAAGTGAGCTCAGACTCGACAGCTCTCCTCTCTGGAGCAGACGCCTCAGAGAGACGCCATGCCCCAGCTCCAACCCAGGATGGACTTAGGCTAGAATCTTCCCGGTAAGACCGGTGCTCACAGATTATTAGAGATGGGTTGATCGGGATATCAGAATTAGCCAGTAAGGGCTAGAGCTAAAGGGCCAAGCAGTGATTAAAAGAATACAGTGTCCGTGTAATTATTTCAGGGCATAAGCTAGCCGAGCAGGCAGCTGGGGTGTTGGGGATGCACCCCGCCACTCATATTACTACACATGTAGCCCCTCCGCCACTGGCCTCTGGTCTACCATGCTTCTTTGGGTTTTCCATTCCCAAGAGAGCTGGCACCCTACCCAATACTTACCCTTTTCTCCTGGGGCAACAGGCAACTCATTCTCACCTTCACGGGGAAAATATCCAAGGAATCTTCTGGTCCTTTCGGATGCATACAGGAAGAGAATCTGCTGGAGCAGGGCCACCTTTTCTCCAGCTCTGCATGCTGCCCTGCCTTCTCTCTGTCCACCAGATGTTCTCTGTGTAGGACACTGGTGGTCAGCAATGCAATGAAACCAGCTGGACCAACTTCCAATATGAATATATATTTGAGACAGGGTTGCTCTGTCTAACACATGTTCCCTTTTCCCAAATTGCTCTCTTACATCAAGTTGGGGGGGTAGGGGACGGGGACAACATGGGAGGGGGCACGACACAGACAGACCCACCTAGCTAGCATAGTCCCAAATCTAATCAGTAATATGGGCTTATATGTGAATTAAAAACATATGAAAAAAGGTACATTGGAAAACAGACCAGGAAATCCCTACCTTAGGCGGTTCTCTAGGTCTATAACTCGCTCAGTTAGGTCCCAGTTGCTTCTCCCAAGATTCTGAGAATTTGTGTTTTTCAAAATCTTAATTTTCATTAGAGAAGCGATAAGGTCCTGCAGGTTCCTGATGTCATCTCTCAGGGACATTATCTGTAGCAACTGCTGGGCATTACTCTCTTTGTAACTCTCTAACTCCCTCTTCACTTCTTGCAATGAAGTTTCTTTGATGAAAAGCTTGCTTTGAAGATTTCTCAGCTCATGAGAAGGGGGAAGAAAGTATTACTTAAAATAACTTCTCTTCTTCCTTTTAAACATTTGTGATACTAAGTTACTGTGACTTTAAGTTACATATTACTAGAGAATAAAATGTAGCCTTTCAAACCTATTTCTTAACAGTATATCTTAAGGTTTAAAAGCCCTTTAAGATAAAATACAATGACACAGTATGTTTGAAAAAACAAATATATAATTGTATATAATATATGATGATATTAAATCTATAATAATAAACAAATAATAAATATTTTTATCAACATTAAAACTGTGTGAGTCTTTATACTCCCGTAACTACTAAATACAGGAATAATGGATTTGGGAACTTCCAGAAAGGAGCAATGCTTTAGCCTTAGATGTCTTGCTTTTTGGTGTGTGGCTCACAAGCATGCTCACAGGCCTGTGTTGGTTCCTGATCTTACTTGTGCCGGTAGGGAAAATATGGGGTGGGGGGATCCAGAAGAAAAGCAAAGTTTAAAAAGGTGCATGTCTTTAATCCCACCACTCAGAAAGCAGAGGCAGGTGGGTCTTTGTGAGTTCAAGTCCAGCCTGGTCTACATAGTGAGTTCCAGGACAGCCAGGACTGTGTAGAGAAACTCTATCTCAAAATAAGTAAGTAAGTAAATAAATAAATACAAAATGGCTAGCTATATTTTAAGACAAATAAAGAAGAGAAATGGCTCGGTAGTCAAAGCACTGATTACATGTCCAGAGGACCCAGGTTCAATTACCAGCACCCACAAGCTGTCTCACAACCATCTCTAACCCCAATTAGGGAACGGATCCTCTCTCCTGACCTCTGTGAGCACTGGGTATGCATGGGGCACACACATGTATGCATGCAGACAACCACTTATACACATAAAGCAACAAAATAAAGTTTGAAAATAGTTTAAAAAGACAGAGAAAGGTCAGAAGAGATCAAAAAGTTATGAAAAGAAAAAAGAAAGATGACTTGCTGGGAGAAAAGCAAGTCCAAGAACAACAGAGGTCTGTGAAGGAGAAAGGAGAGCAGGGGGGTGTGGTGGCTCACACCCCCAGGAAGGTCGGAAGTGTCCAAGGCCAGCCCTGTCTACACAGTGAAAGTCTGTCAATAATCATAATAATAATAATAATAACAACAACAACAACAGCAACCAGTGGGGTGTAGTGGCTCCCACCAGCAGGAAAGTCAGAAGCGTCCAAGGCCAGCCCTGTCTACATACTGAAAGTACTATTATCAATAATAATAATAATAAAAACAGACAATAAGTAAGGCTACAGTGACAGATCTAAACTTGTGCTCAGGCTCCAGCTGAAAATGTTTAATGACACCGACTCATCAGCCTTGTATCATCCAGCTGTATCTAGTTAGGTTTCCAAACAGCAATTTTGCCCTTGATTTCAATGGGTCAAAGGTCTACATGCTGGGATGAACCCACCGGCCCGTTTTCACGGCTCTTCCTCTGAGGCGCATCAGCCTGACAGAGCATGGCACAGGCTGCTAACTAGTCCTCCAAGACCTAAGAAGCTCCTCCCACCAGAGCCCGGAACCACAGGCAACCCAGGACAGTCACAGCCCAGACTGAGGACTGACACATCTCTCCTCTCTCCCAGGACAGGAAGGGCCATGGCTCTAAGAAATAGCCTCTGTCTCACTCCTGTGACCACTGAGATCCACCAGCCATACCCGGTCAGCGCTCCAGCCCACTGCGTGTGAGAAAGTTGTCTGTCTTTTGTTTTCTATTTACAGCTCTACACCTCAGGGCTCCCAGGGACCCTGACACCTCTGGGTCTGCTTCCTGCTGTATTTGCAGGAGCTGGTAATGTGTGTTTCATAGTTTCTCTTTGTGTTTCAGTAGTTGCTTGACTGACATCCTAAGCTACAGAAGTTCTGAGTGAGTGTGCCCTGCTCGACATGAGCCTGCCATGCCAAGCACCAAGGAATCAGGCCTGCCGCAGGTTCAGAAAGCAAAGCCTTCCTCTGCCCTCCAAGTAAGAGTGTTTATGAAGACTTGATCATTGTGTTCAAAAACTAGCAGCTGCAGCTTTGTCCGTCTGGATATTTACCGCCTGAGAGGCCGCTCCACTACAAAAAGCTCCTATGGGGACCAGTTAAGTCCTCCCCCAGTGCCACATCTAATAAACACACCGAGGTTTCAGATTGTTGTGTTAGGTTCGTCTCCATTAGAGCATGCACAGGCACCCGACCCCAGCTGTTCTGGGGGTATGACTGTGTGTCTGTCCTCCCTCACCACTCCTAGTCAGGGTCACAGACCCAATTTCATGGGGTTAGAGTTGTCCCAACCAACATCTCTGGGTTTGCTACTAACTAAAATACATGGCTCATGTAAGTTCTACAGTGAATGCCTGTGCAGTCGGCGAAATTTCACATCTAGGCAGGGCCAGCATTTGTGGAAGCAGCTAGAAGAATGTGCGGTTCATCCGATCACAGCAGGTGGTGGGGTCTCTTATAGCCAGTGTGAGTGACAGTGGACATGGCCTTGCCTCCCTATACAGAACACCAAGTTCATGGGGGTAAAGGAAAAGCAAGCGCCAGACCAAGAGTGATTTCATTACGACTCCAGATTTCCGCTGACCTCCTAGACAGTACAGCTTCAGAGGGGACGTGCGTAGGAAAGCAGGTGACCTTCAGAGACCCAGATGCATTCCTTGCTGCATTGGGCTGCACTCAGTGACGGCAGTGGGCCGTTGTGCTGATGGTCTTCTCTGGGACAGTTTTGAGGGGCTGAAGGAGAGCATGAGGATGGGGACGCCCAGAGCTGCTTCGTGTTAGAGATGGACAGGACGTAACCCACAGGCTGGCTGTGCTATTCAGTACGTCACCTGTTTTATTCAGGAAGTCCTCCTTCTTCCACACAGAGTGAAAGCTAATCTGGCAGGAGACACAGGTTTGATTTCCAGCACCCAATACCCACGCCACGGCTCGCAGCTGTCTGTGACCCCAGTTCCAAGGGCCTGACATCCTCTTTTAACCATGCAGGCAAACACTCATACACATAAAATAAAGATAGATCTTTGAAACACATTGCATTTACATCCAACTTACAATATCCGACTTTATGTGTCAATAGCGGCTTCTTAACTCATTACCACTGCAGCCCACCTATGCCAGAGTTTTATCTCAATACTGTATTCCCTAAACAACCACCAACTGAATAGGCTTATATTTATGCCTTCTATATCTGGCCTCACCCAAATATAGATCTCTTGCACCTGTTTCTTCATTATAGGACAGAAACACATGGCAATTATTTTTGTATGTTATACAAAGAGATCGGGTTAATTATAACAAAAAAATTGAAATGCATGCCGTGAAGAGAAAAGCTGCCTTATGAAGACAATTGGGGCCCTGTGGGGCTAAATGGTAGGTTGCTGAGGAAGGCAAAGATGACTCATGCTGAGACTCAGGTATCTTGTCGGGATCACCAAGCTTCCTTTTCTAACGTTAACAGGAGGATACCATGTAATAATAAATGTCACTAAATTTTTACTTGAAGACAAGGTCTCATTAGGCAATCCAGGCTGATCTTATCTTAAACTTGGCATCTTATTTTCTCAGCCTCCTGAGTACTGGCTCTCCAGGAGTGTTCAACCAGGACTGGCTTGATCTTTTTTCTCTTTTAAATTATATTTATTTGTGTGGGAGTGGGTTGGGGTTGGGAGGTACACGTCGTGGAACATATCCAGAGGTCAGAGGACAACCTGCAGGCATTGGTTCCATCACGCGTGTCCTGGGTTTCAAAACTCAGGTTGTCGGTCTTGGCAACGGGCACCTTTACCCAGTAAACCATTTCTCTGGCTCTGGCTTGAAATTTTTATTAAATTAGAAAATGCCAATAGGAGTTCTGAAATACTTTTGGGGGGGGGGGGTATAGTCGGAGATCAAACTCAGGCTTGCACATTGCTGGGCATGTGCCTTACCACCGAGTTTCATCCATAGCCCTGAGTAGCCCAGGCTAGCCTCTGATATAATCTTCCTACTGAAACCTCCTGAGCGCTGAACTTACAGGTACAGCTCACCTCACCAGGATGGAATACTTTTTAATGCATATGGTATCTAAAACCATGTCAAAATGACCCTAAAGGACCCTTTAGATGTTTATATGTATACAGGGGATAACTTCAAAAAAAGTAATACTTTGAAAGCCAGGCATGACAGTGTAGTGAGCCAGGCACCGTGGCACATGGCTGCAGACTGAGCTACGTGGAAACCTAAAGAACAGAATCAGTTCAAGACTAGCCAGGACCACATAGTGAGACACCATCTCAAAACAACCAGCCAAAGAGAATCTTTGAAATTCTTGAACATAATTTACGTATTTTCTTTAAGGTACCGGAAACCTTTCTTGGCAGTTTGGTTTAAAAGTTTCTGAAGGGTCAGAGAGCTGGCTCAGCCGATAAAGGTTTTTACTGCCCAGCTCAACAAGCTGAGCAGCATTCCTTGGACCCGCGTGGTGGAAGGGGAAGGCAGACACTCTCCAGCTCTCAGGAACTGAAGCAGGAGGATTGCAAAAGTTCAAGGCCATCTTGAGCTACCTGGTGAGAGTCTACCTTAAACAACGAGCACAGACTTTTCTATATTCACACCTCATAGTTCAGTTAAAATAGAGTGTTTGCCTTACGTATGCCAGTGGGTGAGTGCACACACTCCAACCTACTACTAATGATTGCATCCAAGTCGGATCTAACAGGACCCCAAACCTTTCAAGCGTTTTTACTAAGTCGTACTGTAGAGAAGAATGATTCTTGCTACCTCCCTGTTACTGCGGTAGGTACCACAGCCTGTTGGGTGGAGAGTAGTAGTCCTGGATGCTGAAGGCAGATCTTTCCTAGTGTTCCTGCATGCAAACATTCCTTCCTCCCCTCTCCTTGTCGCTCTGCTCTCTCTCTCCTCATCTCAAACCTGTCTTTGCTTTACTTCAGATCAAGAGCGAATAGAGACCCAAAGCTATGCTTTAGAAAATCTGATCGCTCAGGAGCCCTTCCTCCTAGCGCCTTATCACGTGTGACAGATAGGTTATATTTTATTAAGCCTGACTTGTTCTACCATCCTGACGGCCCATTTACTGTGTTATTAATTATAATGGTAATGTGAAAAATAACGGTAGTTGTTTGGTCAACTTCACACAAACTACGGGTTGTCTAGGAAGAGAAACCTCAACTGAGAAAAAATGCCTCCATTAGATTGCCTGTAGGCAAGTGGGGAGCATTTTCTAGGTGGATAACTGCTAGGAGGGCCCAGCTCACTACAGTGTCACCCTGTAGAAGAAAGCAGGCTGAGCAAGGAAGTAAACAGTGCTCCTCCATGGTCTCTGCTTCAGTTCTTGCCTTCGGGTTCTTGCCTTGACTTCCCTTTATGATGGACTTACGATCTGTAACATGAAATAAACCCTTTCCTTCCAAGATTGCTTTTGCTCATGATGTTTATCACAGCAGTGCTAAGCAAATTAGAGCCAGGTGGTGGTGGTGCACACCTTTAATCCCGGCACTCAGGAGGCAGAGGCAGGCAGAGCTCTGAGGATTCGAGGTTCAACCTGGTCTAAAAAGGGAGGAAACTAGGGCAAAACATGCACTGTTTTGTGTGTGTGTGTGTGTGTGTGTGTGTGTGTGTGTGAGAGAGAGAGAGAGAGAGAGAGAGAGAGAGAGAGAGAGAGAGAGAGAGAGAATGTGTGTGTGTGTGTGCATTCATGTTCATGTGTGTGTGGTGGGGTATACACAAGTGTGTGTGTTGTATGCATTCATGTTCATGTCTGTGTGTGGTGGCGTATACACAAATGTGTGTGTGTGTGTGCACATTCATGTTCATGAGAGAGTTCAATGCGAAGGGGAAGGGACAAAACTGGGTTAAGAAAATGCCTTGTGCCTTTAGCAGTTAGCAGAAATTTCTCTCCTAAACATTTACAGAAGATGTAATTCTGCAGTTTTGTTTCTCATAAGCCATATACCTCCACTAAAAGACTCTTGTTTTTCTCCAACAAGCTGGCAAGGTCAGGATGCATTGGGTCCGTTGCCTTATTGTGGTATGTAATTGGGTTCCTGGGAGGAGCCGCTTCAAGAGGTGGATCAAAACGGGCCTATAAAGAGAAAGGGCCAGTTAATTAACTAAGTATGTGGCCTGAGGTCAAAACCCACAAACATTATAGCCACACAAACACTTACAATGAGTAGCGACAAAGGGGGCTGTCTGCGTAAGCTCAACGGCTTCCAGAAAAATGGCAAGGGTCTTGCTGGCTGGGAAACTGCTTTTACACTCTTCTAAATGGAATGCTTACCTGTCAACTGTTTCAGGAAGCAAGTGCGGCCTGTCTGAATGGTGTGCTGGGGTCTGTGAAAGTACAGGAATCGCGAAAACACAGAAAAACCCTGGAGATATTTCCACGTGTGTCTGCTAACACTATAGAGGGCTGGGGAAGAGGCTCAGCAGGTAAGAGCGCTGACTGAACTGGCTCAAGGTCAGGAGTTCAGATTCCTGCACCCGTGTAACAAGTCCTGGGTCCTGAATACACCTGTAGCCTGCCCTGAGCAGGTGAGAGTGGAGACAGGATTATTTCTGGAGTGAAGGCATAAGTCACAAACAATCCCACAGCAGTTTGGAATTATGATTAATAAGGTGGTATTTATTTAAGGGGAAAAAACTTACAATTCACTGTCCCAGACAACAGCCCTTTGCACAATCAGGAAGGAGTCTAGTCGCCGGAAACGGAGCAGAAAGTAAGAGAGAGCGAGGAGGGAAGACGCTGCTTTTTTAAAGGGAGAGAGACCATGCCCCAATGGGCTGGTATCTCAGCGGCTATAGGCTGGAGGAGAGGAAGATCCTCCCACAACACCTCCCCCTTTTGTTTAAGAGAGTTATAAACCTACTACAAAATTATATACAATAAGTACAAACATCCTATTCTAACTAGCTTAGGTCTTATATAATAAATAGCTTGGCCAAGTCATGAGAGAAAAGTAACTACATTTACATAGTCTTCAACCCCATCGAAGTTCTGAGAAGGGAAATAATGTTACCTGGGTAATTAGGAAGTTCAGTAAAACAACTTCCAAAACATGCAACAAATCACAGAGACAACTAGCTACTTGGGCAATCACCCAAAGTCACATTAGCAGCGTTGAAGCAACCAACTTTGGCTAAAGCCTAACATAACTGACACACCATTTTCATAGGCAAGAAACTTTTCAAAACTATCTTACCCTGTCTTGGCAGGATATGACAGTCCTGTTTTTTCCATTCATGGATATTCTGTATCTCTGTCAGTGGTTGAGGTATGGGCATTTCTTTGCCCAAAGACCAGTTTAGCCAAAAAGAAAGGCTCCAGGTGGAGTGTCTTTGGTGCTCAACATTCTCTCGGGAATAGAGTGGTGTTGCCAGGAGCAATTGTGTCTCACTATCACGAAACTCTGAGTTAGATTAAAGGCCATTTTTTACAGCTCTTTGAAGAGGTTGAAGATTATATATCTATACTGAGTATAATCTCTATATATCTAAAGAACCTGATTAGTCTAATTATAAATGACAAACTTAGAAGACTATTGATCTATATAATTCTCAATATCTATCTAACTTAAAGACTAAGACAATAAACAACTGTGTAACAAATGAGGATAATGACCTCCAAATATAAACACTGTACAAATATACATTGCAATATGGTAAATATATATCAATACACAACATTATATAAGTATCTTAATCAGAGGTAGAAATGTACACTGCAATATGGTAAATATATACTATATATATATATATATATATCAATACAATATATGTCAATACATAAAATGTTTTAAACAGAGGTAGAAACATACATGCATACAATAGTCAATATAAATTCACTTTGTATCAATATATAAGAATCGATACCAATATATTTGTCTCAAAACAATAACTCACGAGTACCAACAAGTACCAATCTGTTATCGCATCATCGCATTATCCCTCTTTTTTTTTTTAAATGATCCCTGAGCTTATAAAATTCCTCCCCAAAACTTCAACCGTATACCAATTATAATCAACCCCTAAATGATGTCCCTGAACCCAAGGGCAAACTTTACTGGGAGAGGGGACATCGTCCTCTAGAATTACTTCCAGCTGTCATGGGGGCGACGTTCTTTCTGAGGGATCCTGTGAAAGTAAAATGATGGTTAAATTTCAAAATCAATGTCTTTTAAAATTGCAAATAGTCTGAGTATTTTGTACAGGTCTGCCCAAATTTGTTGTATAAGATGTGCACCATTTCAGCTAACCAAGTTGGAACTGTCTTGTGCAGCTGGTACCCAAAACAGGTCTTGTAGTAGCGCTATCAGTATCATGACATCATATCAACCAGGTAGAGTTGTTGTTGTGGGGCCCCATCTTCTTCCTGGAAACTTCAAATGTCACTTCAGGAAAAACTCATTGTTCATTGTGAAAAACTTAAACATTAATCATATAGACATATATATATACACATATATATTCAATGAAAGGCATGATAGATATATTCAATGAAAAGTATGGTAGATATGAAGAAAAGCAAAGTGTTTTCTAAACTCATATTTCTTTCTGTCCCATATCATGGCTCTTGACATGAGACAGAAACTCCAGAAACTCTGGGATTTTCTCTTACTAACAGGCTTGGAATTGGAGAGGGACTGAGCCATAGTCCAACTTCAAAACAAGCTCTATATATTTATAAATAAATGCACATTAATACATATTTAAAGATAAGAGTACAATAATATTACTTACGAGACCAATTTGATTTTATTGCTGATTCTTATTGGATTGTAAATAGTTTCCATCTGTCAGATTTCAAACATCCAGGGTTCCTTGAATTTTCTTAAGATGAGTGTTTTCCTGCAGAGATAAGAAGAGAACCCTGCCCCCATTCTATATGTTTTTCTTACCACCTGTATAAATATCATCATTGTGGTTGAGCTGTTATTTCTCCTTTCCAAGAGATTTCTCCTCTTCAAATTGAAACTTTATTAATTTTGATGGTATCCACAATTTTTCTTCTCCTGTGGAAACAAGAGCAAAACCCCTTCCCCAACGTAGCACATCTCCTGGCTTCCACTGAGAGGTCAGCACATCTTTGAAATAATCGGTTGATTTAGTTCAGCAGACTTTTCCATTATCCAATGTCTTTCTGCTGCTGTCGTTCCTTTCTCATTAGCATTAAGAAAATTCAAGGTTAATAAAGCATTATGTAATCTATTTCTGGGGGTATTTTCGGTCCCTTTCTGTTTGTTCAGCATATCCTTTATAGTACAATTTGATCTTTCTATAACTGCCTGACCTGTAGTATTATTTGGTATACCTGTAATGTGTTTTATATTATAATAATCAAAAAAGCATTTCATTTTCTTAGATACATATGTTGGACCATTATCCGTCTTTATTTGTGCAGGTATACCCATGATGGCCATAACTTTCAATAAATGTGTGATCACTGAATCAGCCTTTTCTGAGCTCAGGGCAGTAGCCCATTGAAAACCTGAATATGTGTCTATGGTGTGTTGTACATATTTTAATTTACCAAATTCCATAAAGTGGAACACATCCATCTGCCAGATTTCATTTCTCTTAGTACCCTTTGGGTTACTCCCTGCAGGCAACAGTGTTTGATTATAGAAAGAACAAGTAGGACTTCTATTTATAATGTCCTTAGCTTGTTGCCATGTAATGGAAAATTCTTTCTTTAGGCCTTTACTATTGGCATGATGCTTTTTATGAAATTCTGAGGCCTGCAACACGCTTCCAATTAATAATTTATCAATCTCAGCATTACCTTGTGCTAGAGGACCAGGCAGACCTGTATGGGACCGGATGTGCGTTATGTACATCGGACAAAGCCTATTCATGATTATGTCTTGTACCTGGATAAACAATGAAGTCAACTCTGTCATCTGGTATAAATTCAGCGGTTTCAATATGCAAGATAACTCTTTCTGCATATTGTGAATCTGTAACTATATTAAGAGGTTCTTTGATATCCCTTAGCACCATAAGAATGGCATATAATTCTGCCTTCTAGACAGAATTATAAGGGCTTTGTTCTACCTTACTCAATTCATCCGACTTGTTACCTGCTTTCCCTGATTTATTTGCATCAGTATAGAACGTATGGGCTCCAGTTATTGGAGCATCACGTACAATTCTAAAAAGAATCCAAGAAGTTCTCTTTATGAGGTTAAGTCTACCACTTTTGGGGTAGTTGCTATTAATTTATCCCAAAAAATTAGCACAAGCTCTTTGCCACGGTACATTGTCTTTCCATAACTTTTTTATTTCTTCAGTAGTAAAAGGCACTATAATTTCTGCTGGGTCTATACCTGCTAGTTGACGAAGTCTCAGCTTACCTTTTATAATGAATTCAGAGACTTTTTCCACATATGTTTTTAATTTTTTAGTTGGTTTATTAGGTATAAATATCCACTCTAAAATAATATCTTCCCTCTGCATTAGAATCCCTGTAGGAGAATTTCTGGAAGGCAATATGACTAGGATGCAGCTAAGATTTGGGTTCACCCTATCCACATGTGCCTCCTGTAATTTTTCCTCAATCATTGTCAGTTCCTTTTCTGCTTCAGCTGTCAGTTTTCTTGGACTATTCAAATCTTTATCACCATCTAAGGTTTTGTTTAAATGAACTAACTATTAGATCGGGGGTTATCCCAACAGCTGGTCATAGACTGGAAATGTCTCCTAACAATCTTTGGAAGTCATTAAGAGTCTTTAACCGGTCTCTCCTAATTTGTGCCTTTTGCGTTTTAATTTTCTCTAACCCTATTCTGTAACCTAGGTAATTAATAGAATTTCCTCTTTGAATCTTTTCATGGGCAATTTGTAATCCCCACCTAGGCAAGACTTTCTTTACTTCTTCAAACATCCTTTCTAAAGTATCTTTATTTGAATCAGATAACAAGATGTCATCCATGTAATGATAAATTATGGACTTGGGGGATTGTTTATGAATTATTTCCAATGGCTTACTTACAAAATATTGGCACAATGTAGGACTATTGAGCATAGCCTGTGGGAGGATAGTCCATTGATATCTCCTATTAGGCTGAGAATTATTATAAGTAGGCACTGTGAAGGCAAATTTTTCTCTATCCTTTTCTTGTAACAGTATAGTGAAAAAACAATCTTTTAAATCAATAACTATAAGAGGTCGTCCTTTTGGTAACAGAGAAGGCAAAGGAATTGCAGAGTGTAGTGGGCCCATAGGTTGGATTACCTTGTTGACAGCTCTTAGATCTGTCACTATTCTCCGTTTACCAGATTTCTTTTTTACAACAAACACAGGAGAATTCCAAGGGCTGGTTGATTCTTCAATATGGTGAGCATCTAGTTGCTCTTGCACCAGCTGTTCCAATGCCTGTAATTTATCTTCAGCTAAAGGCCACTGTTTGATCCATATTGGCTTCTCAGTTAGCCATTTTAAAGGTAGGGCTGTTGGTACCTGTAAAGGTTTGGTATTAGCTGTATGTTCTTGTACAGCCTGAATGGTTGATGACCTTTTTCCATAATACCTCATCCTATCCTTCCCAGAATTATGAGTTTCAGGAACTACAGGAATGTTAATTTGGGTATTCCATTGCTGTAGCAGGTCACAGCCCCATAAATTTATTGTAATATTGGCTCTATATGGCCTTAGTCTTCCTAGTTGCCCTTGGGACCCTATGCATTCAACCGATCTTGTGCTTTGTTTTACACGAGATAGGGTTCCAATTCCCAGGAACTGAACATCTACCTCTTGAAGAGGCCAATTCGGATGCCAAGATTCTGGAGTAATGATACTTACATCTGCACCTGTGTCCAATAAGCCTTCAATAAAAGTGCCATTTATACAGACTCTTAGCTTTGGTCTTTGATCGTCAATAGAAGTCTGCCAAATATACATTTACTCTGTCCTACTGGGTTTTTTTTTTTTGACTCATCCTCCACGCGTAATTCATCATTTAGACCAGTATTTCTTTTTCCAGCAGAAATTGGAGCTTTTAATTTTCTTGGTGAGGCACGTTCTCCACTGTGACTGGGAATGACTGGGCCACTGTTGGCTTGGGGGCCTGTGAGAGGCTCCTCAAAGAGTTTCCCGACAGTATCGGCTTGCCTTGTCTGTCTGTTGTTGACCTGCATTCGTTGGACCAATGTCGGCCTTTACCACATCTCCTACATATACCTGAAGGCCGAGTTCTCCTATTTTTGTCATTCCCAGAGGAGATATTATTCCTAGAAATTCTGTTCCTGCAATCCGTTTTCAGATGTCCTAATTTACCACAATTAAAACACCCTGCAGTTTGATGTCTCCTCATTGCTTTGGAAATCGCTTCTCCTACCCAAGATTCATCATTATAGTTAATGTCTCAACATTCATCGTATGCTGAATCCATTCATCCATAGGTGTTGATCTAGACTTTAAAGGTCCAATTATCTTTTTTTTTTTTTTTGGTTTTTCGAGACAGGGTTTCTCTGTGGCTTTGGAGCCTGTCCTGGAAATAGCTCTGTAGACCAGGCTGGTCTTGAACTCACAGAGATCCGCCTGTTTCTGCCTCCTGAGTGCTGGGATTAAAGGCGTGCGCCACCACCGCCCACCTTGCCCAATTATCTTTTTGCATTCTATGTTTGCATTCTCAAAAGCTAGAGATTCAAGAAGTATTCATCTGGCTTCTGGGTCTCTTACCCCTATGTCCAGAGCCTTAATTAATCTTTGCAAAAAGTCAATTAAGTGTTCTCTCTGTCCCTGCCTAATTCTGGTATATGATTCAACCCTTTTTGCTGGATCTTGTATCCTATTCCAAGCATTTAAAGCTGCTTGGTGACATAGACACAGTACTTCATCATCATAAAGAGCTTAAACCTGTGGATCAGCATATTCCCCTGCACCAAGAATTTGATATTGGGAAACCTCCACACCTTTTGCTCTTCCTTGCTGTTCCATATGTTTGGATTCTTCTCTGAAATAAATTCCAAACATCAAGGAAGGTCCATTATCTAAAACTGCAGACACTAACTGATGGAAATCATGGGGGGTAGCTCTAGCATTAGAAGCCCAAGTCCTTATCATTTCCTTTACATATGCAGAGTGCAAGTCAAAATTAACAATAGCTTGCTTAATTTCTTTTAGATCATTCATTGCTATTGGCATCCATCTAGCTTCTCTGACTCCCTTTGAGCCTTTAGAAGTTGACGCTTTGTCAGAATTAAGTATAGGGTATGTCGCTAGAACCCTGGGTAAGCCAGTTCTATTAGCTGGTGGAGGCATTGTATCCTGTCCTTGTGCCTCCTTACTCTGTTCACCAGCTCCAATCATTTCTTCAATCATTTCAAGTCTTTTTATTATTGTCTTTATTATTGTGTCTTTTGAATCCTGAATCTCCTGACCTGCATGAGTTTCTAGTAAAGATTGTATGGTTCTTAGGAGTGCCATATTCTTCCTAAATGATAGAATATGCAAAAGAATACTGAAACCTAGTAACCAGTAAATTAAGTTATCCCCATAGTCATATAAACCTTGCATGATATAACCCATTGTATTGGTAACCAAAACAGTAAAATTCGTGTTGGAACAGAAAACTGCCATATTACGTATTGTCCAGCAGGTGGCGCTGTTGCCATGTCACGATGAAAATGGGGTCCTGTTTCAGTGTCCACCTAGTATTTGTTAAAAACTGGGAAACGCAAGTTGCTCAACAAAGTAAATGTAATTAAATCAATTTTGTACATGGAACCATAAACCCAGAATCCAGGGGTAGAGAAGAGTAACCCGGAAGCCGTGTATGCCTCCACGTGACAGGGTCACCCTGAGGGGTTACAGCTTTTGGCAACCGGCAACTGCATGCTCTGGTTTGTGCTACTTAATAGCTGTACTTGCAAGGGAGATTTAAAAACGACTCAGAAAAGAGCAAACCATGCAGGCAGAGACTACGCGGGCCTGTGGAGTTCAAATCCACATGGGGAGGCAGACGATAGGGTGCATTGGGACTTGAAGTCAATCTGAGGTGTCTAAAAGAAAAATATAAAGAAGTGCAGCAAGAAGAGCCAGTGCTTGATAATTTATATTAAACTGCTGGCTCCATGCACAAGGCACAGGCCGCAAGTCACAGGCTGCGGCTGAGGAAGGGAGGGCTTGCGCCAAGCCGAACTCTAGGCCGGCAGCCAAGCAGGGGAAGGAGAGGTCCTAAAACCAAATGTTGGGCTCCGGGTGAAGGTGTAAGTCACAAACAATCCCACAGCAGTTTGGAATTATGATTAATAAGGTGATATTTATTTAAAGGGGAAAAAACTTACAGATAACAGTCCCAGACAACAGCCCTCTGCACAATCAAGAAGTAGTCTAGTCACCGGAAGCAGAGCAGGAAGTAAGAGAGAGCGAGGAGGGATGACACCGCTTTTTTAAAGAGAGAGACCACGCCCCAATGGGCTGGTATCTCAGCGGCTATTGGCTGGAGGAGCGGAAGGACCTCCCGCAACACTGGTGCTCACAGTCTGCCAGCCTAGACAGACAGACAACCGCAAGCTCCAAGTTCAGGGAGTGATCCTGCCCCAGAGGGAGAGAGGAGAGGATAATGAAGGAGGACACCCAACTGCTCTTCTGATCTCCACGTGCATGTGCAGATGTACGCAGATGCACACATATGTGTACATATACCACACACATATACACACAAATACAAACGCTGTAAGAATTTTTAAAAAATAGTTTCTGAAGAGACGACTTGTTCTAGGGGATCAAATAATCTCTTCTGACCTCCAAGGACACCAGGCATGCATGTGGTGCAAAGACACATATGAAAGCAAAATATTCATGCACATAAAATATATCTAAAGAGAAAAAAAGTAAGCAATAGTCCCTAGGGGCTGGAGAGATATTAAGAGTGCTATGGTGCTCTTCCAGAGGATCCAAGTTCAGTTCCCAGCAACCAACCTGCGTGGTTCACAACCACTTGCAATTCTACCCAAGAGATCTG
Source organism: Microtus pennsylvanicus (assembly GCF_037038515.1). NCBI lineage: Eukaryota > Metazoa > Chordata > Mammalia > Rodentia > Cricetidae > Microtus > Microtus pennsylvanicus. The sequence goes on along the minus strand of NC_134592.1, from coordinate 39,129,149 downwards.
ATTGCTTCTGACCTCTGAGGGCATCTATACTCATGTGCAAGAACACGCACACATGCACACACACAAATGCACACACACGCAAAATAAGTCTTTTTTCTTTTAAAAAAGTAGTTTCTAAAAAGAAAAGGAAGGAAAAAAGGTAGCTAATGGAAAACCAGGCATGGCAGCATACACCTGCTATCCTAGCATTCAGGAGGTGGAGGGATAAAGATAAGAGACATTCCAGGTCATTCTAACTATGTGCTGTGTTTGAGAGCAGCCTAGACATAAGACAGATAATTATAGACAACAATCAAAGTGATTTCTCACTAATTACACAGAAACTGGAAAGCAACGAAATGGTAGCTTCAATGTATTAAGAAAAAGTATCATCTTTCATCCATTCCGAGAAGTATAAATTTTAATGCTTTCCTTTTCGGAGTGTGTGTGTGTGTGTGTGTGTGTGTGTGTGTGTGTGTGTGTGTGTGTGTTTGCATGTGTTTCCTTAGGTGCTGTCCACCTTAGTTTTTGAGATGTCTTTCACCAGCTTTTTGCTCGTCCAGTAGGGATCTGTCTGTGCAAGTCTCTACAGTGCTGGAATTATAAGCACATTTGGCTTGTGCCTGTGGGTTTCATGTGGATGTCGGAAACCAACATAAGCATAATATAAGCAGTTTACCAAGGGAGCTATCTCTCCAGCCATCCATATTTTCTTATCTTGGCAGTTGGGTGCTATCTTAAAGAGGAGACAGTTCATATTGTTCACACTTAGCTGGAAACAAACTTTCAATTTTACAACAGTGTATAAAATAAAAGTATTTCCTAAAAAAATCAATGAAATACCAGAAATGTCACCCAGTATATCATACTGAATTAAATTATGTTTGGGTGTTTGTTTGTTTGTTTGTTTGAGACAAGGTTTAGCTTTACAGTGTGACCCTCCTGTTTGCCAAGTACTTGAGTTACATGCCTAGTTTATGTTTTAATATTAAGAATAGATGCCCTCAGTGGTGGTGCAGGTCTTTAATCCCAGCACTTGGGAGGTAAAGGCAGATGAATCTCTGAGTTTGAGGCCAGCCTGATCTACAGAGAAAGTTCCAGGACAGCCAGGACTACACAGAGAAACCCTGTCTCAAGAAATCAAAAGAATAGAATAAAGACATTTTATACAAACACATATTGAGTTTACTCCAATGTGTCCTTACTTTAAAAAGCTTCTGCCGAGCATATGTCCTTACTCCGACCACTTGGGAGGCAGAGGCAGGCAGATCTCTGAGTTCAAGGCCAGTCTGGTCTAATGAGTGAGTCCCAGAACAGCCAAGAACAGCTAAGGCTACATAGAGAAACCCTGTCTCAAAACAACCAACCAACCACCAAAGGAGAGAAAACACACACACACACACACACACACACACACACACACACACACAAAGAACCCAAACATTTCTAAAGATGAAAGAAAACAAACAAAAAGGAGAAGACATAGTAGGTCAACCACAAAATGTTACCAAAAACAGTGGGGAGGGAGTACAGAAAGAAAAAAAATAGCAGTAACTGATGTGAGTGCTAAATTGTAATATATGAGGTAGAAAATAAAGATACTAGACAAAAAAGAAAGAAAGAAAGAAAGAAAGAAAGAAAGAAAGAAAGAAAAGAAAAGAAAAGAAAAGAAAAGAAAAGAAAAGAAAAGAAAAGAAAGGCTGCGCTAGGGGATGGTCCAGTGGTTACCTCCAGGGCTGATGGGGCAGGGACAGGAAGGCTGAGGTTGCTGGCTCCTAGCCTAGTAACCATGTTCAGAGAGACACTGCCTCAAAAGAATAAGACAGAGGGTGACAGAGGAGGCTACCCAACTCCCTGTGTAGGCACACGTGGACATACACCACACATAATTACACACATCACTAACGTACAACACACACACACCAGAAAAGCAGTGTGGAGGTTTGAACAAGGAATGCCACCCCCTTGGACTCAACCATCTGAACACGGTCCCCAGGTGGTGGCGCTGCTTGGAGAGGTATAGGGAGGTGCTGCTGGAGGAAGCGCCTCCCTGTGGGAGGGCTCAGTGAAGTTAAGTTCTCCCGCCACTTTCAGTTGGATCTCTGCTCCCTGTTTCTGGTTGACACGGGATTGCTCAGCTTTCGCTCCTGCCGTGATACCTGCTTGCTTGCTTGCTGCGGTTACTCCCCGCCATGATGGACTCTAACCCTACAGAGTCGTAAACCAAAGTAAACTCTTCCACAAGTTTCTTTCTGTTGTGCTATTTCATCATAGCAACAGAAAAATTAACTAATACAAACAAGATTTTTTTCTTTCTTTTTAAAAGTGTTTTTTATATTTATTTATTTATTTATCTAGAGACATCATCTCACTATGTAGCCCAGATTATCCTGGCACTAGCTCTGTAGACCAGGCTGGCCTCGAACTCACAGAGATCCACCTGCCTCTGCCTCCCGAGTTTTAATCTGAGGATTAAAGGCGTGCGCCACCACCGCCCAGCCCCAAACTAGATCTTAAGAATATTTGCTCTCAAAGAAAATAAACTGCTTCGTTTGACTTTACTGTTGAGACAGAGACTCACTATATTGCCCAGGATGACCACTTAATTGTGAATCCCAGTGGCCCTGCTGGTGATTCGGTCTCCCAAGCAGCTGAGATGATAAGTATATACTCCTATGCATTACAGTATGTTGCTGGAAATCTGGGTCTCAAACCAGGCCTCTTGTGTTATGATGTCATAGTTAAACAAAATTATTAAAAATAAGATGACAATTACTTTATTAATATAAATGTTATACTGTTTATATTCATTATAAAATATTGAAAATGGCAAAGTCTTGTTTGTCTGTCTGTCTGTTTGTTTGTTTGTTTTGAGTCTAGGTCTCATGTAGCCCAGGCTTGCTTCAAACTTACTATATTGCTGAGAACATCTTTGAATTTTTGACCCTATTGCCTCTGATTCCCAAATGCTAGGGTTGCAGGCATGTGTGCCCCACCTGAGGATCCAACCCCAGGGCTGTCTGCATTCCAGGGAAGCATTCTACCAACTGAGCTGTACCTCCAACCACACCAAGTGCTTTCAAATTCCCAGACATATTTGGGAGCACTGAGATATTTGGAAAGAATTCAACTGCTAAAGATTGAAGAACAGTATCATTTTGTATTGTGTCACTTACTTAAAAATTTTTAATTAATGTACAAAATAATGGTTTTCATCATGACATATTTAGGTACTTGGCTTCTATCATTTATTTATTTATTTTGTTTGTTTGTTTGTTTTTCGAGACAGGGTTTCTCTGTGGCTTTGGAGCCCGTCCTGGAACTAGCTCTGTAGACCAGCTGGTCTCGAACTCACAGAGATCCGCCTGCCTCTGCCTCCCGAGTGCTGGGATTAAAGGCGTGCGCCACCACCGCCCGGCTTATCATTTATTTTTTAATGCAATGTGTTGCTTTTCCTAATAAAGGCACTAATTAGGTTTGTCTTCATTTAAAACCATAGAAAATATAATACTTCCTTAAATCTCCATCTGCATCTCTCCCACTCTCAGCTCAGGATTCAACTGGGTGCATCTTTCTGGTGCTCTTGAAATGGAAGGGTTATCATTTGCTCTGAGAAGATTTAAACTCCAGAAAAATTCCCAATAAGGTCACAAAACCAGCCTGTAAACCCAGCAGCACTACAGTGCACTAGAGAGATAGAACTGGACCATCTGGTGTTGCTACTAAATCACCGTGGTCCATCCCAGGTGGGGTTTCCTGATCTACAAAATAATGGTCAGAGATTCTCTGCAGGTCCCTCATTTTGACTGGGAGTAATGGGCACTGGCAAACGGAACTACCAAAAAGGCAAACCCAAAACTTACTGGAGGTCTCGCTAGATCCAGTTGTTTCGCGTTTTCTTGTTACACCAAGGCATCAGCCAGGGGCAGGGTGCCCCAGATGGCTCAGCAGGTAAAGGCACCTGCTGCTCAGCCTGAAAACCCGTGTTCTGTCCCTGGGGGCCCACACGATGGAGAGAACTGACTCTCACAGGTTGTCTGCCTCTGACCACCACACACGCACAAGAGACATAATTTAAAAGGTATAGGTGGGAGAGGCCCGGTATGGCGCCTACCTGTACTCCCAGCACTGGGGAAACAGAGGCAGGAGGATCAGCGTTAAGTGTGGAGATCGCCTGACTGCATAGCGTCCGGTCAGTCACGCAGACAGTCTGAAAAAAATCAGAGCTAGGTATGGGGGCTCACACCGACAGTTCTAGCACTTTAGAGGGTGATGTGGGAGGAGACATAAACGCGAGGGGTAGCCTGGGCTATCTGGTGAGACTACGCCTCAGAAAACAAACAGAAGTGGGATGTTTAACCTCTTTTCTTCTCTCTGCATTTGCTTGCCCATGTGTGATGGAGTGTGTGCCTCTGATTGCATGTGGTGGTCAGAGGCCGACTTTCTGGAGTTGGTTCTCTCCTTCCACCTTGTGGAAGGAATCAAACTCAGGCCATTGGGCCGATGCACAAACAGCTTTACCTGCTTAACTCTGCCAGCAGACCCCTGAATTTATCTTGTGAGATTTCTAGCAAAGACATGCTAAGTTCACCAGCGAATGGGCAGCCAGGAGTGAACCTCCCCTTCCTTGGGCTAACTCTCAAGAGCATCTAAGTGATATTTTTCTTCCTTTGGTAAATGGGGACCAAATACTAGGGTACCACTCACCCCTGGGACATTTTCCTGAGCTGATAGATGTGATAGGTGTCCGGTTTCTGATGGTTCCGTCTCACAGGTCTCTTTGGTTTGGCTGTTAGCAAGCCTTCCTGGATCTGAGTGACTTACAGACTGGAGTGACATTGCCATGCTGGAGATATAGGAAGCATGAAATGAAGCTGCTAATGGTGACCCACGGTGGTTCCAAGGGAAGTTTCTGTATAGCACTCAGGAAGAGGTGATGAGGCCTGGCCTGAGCCAACAGCAAAGATGGCCAGAAGGTTCCAGAAGTGTCTCAGTGCGTAGTCAGGCCTCAGGAAGAGATGCCTGCTGAACTTGATTCTTGAAGACAATGTGGACCTAGTTTCTAAAGAGAGTGTAGAATGGTTGAAGTGTCATTCGAATACACAGACACACAGACACACACACACACACACACACACACTTATGTCATTCCTAATGCTATGTCATAGCTTTATGACCTGTGAATTTCCCTCATTTTCAATTTTTCAGTCTATCAGAAATGCCAACTATAGCACTCAAGAAACAGCCAAACCATAAAAACTCAAAGATGAATTGATACCGTGTGTACAGCTGCTTATGCTAGTTATGCTCCAGAGGAAAACATAAACATAACCTCACATTACTTTCTTGTTTGTTTGTTTGTTTGTTTCAAGACAGGTTTTCTCTGTAGCTTTGGAGTCTATCTTGGAACTAACTCTTTTTTTTTCTTTTTTTTTTTTTTTTTGGTTTTTCGAGACAGAGTTTCTCTGTGGCTTTGGAGCCTGTCCTGGAACTAGCTCTGTAGACCAGGCTGGCAGGCTGGTCTCGAACTCACAGAGATCCTGCCTCTGCCTCCTGAGCGCTGGGATTAAAGGCGTGCGCCACCACTGCCCGGCCAGAACTAACTCTCGTAGACCAGGCTGGCCTTGAATTCAAGGATATCTGCCTGCCTCTGCCTCCCGAGCGCTGGGATTAAAGGCGTGTGCCACCACCGCCCAGCTCATATTACTTTCTTTTCGGTGTTAAGAATCACCCAAGGTCCTTGAGTATGCTAGTGTTACTGGAGGTCAGGGTCAGGGCTGGGTATTTCTAGGTTCTCTGTTTAATATATATATTAAATATAAGTAATATATGTATACATACTGTGTGTGTGTGCCTGAGTGTCTATATATGCACTGCATATGTGTATGAGGCCTCAAGGGTCAAAAGAGGGCACTGTATCTCCTGGAACTAAGTTATAGGCAACTGTGAACAGCCATGTGTGTGCTGAAAGAATCAAACCTGGGTGACCTCCAAGAGAAGTGTCTTTCATCACTGAGCCATCTCTCCAGTCCAGGGCTCCCGAATTCCTGGTATCTTATTCAAAGCACTGGAAGAAGCACAACCAATTTGCTAAGAAACACAGAAACTCTGTCTGAAGCGGAGAGACGGCACAGATGAGAATACACTGGAGTCGTGGGCCACACAGGTAAGGATATGCAGGGGCCTGGTTACTATTTAAGGCTTTATTTTATGGAGGTTCAAGAGAAGGAAAAGACCAGTAAGGTGGTTCAACCATTTAAAGGTGCTTGCCACTAAGTCTAGAAGACTCAAATTTGATCCCCAGAACTCACCTAGTAAGAGAGTCCAACCCTTGGAAGCTGTTTTCTGACATTCACATGCATGTTGTACTATATATACGTTTTTGTGTGCATGTACACACACACACACACACACACACACACACACACACACACACACAGATCTCCTCTGACCACCCAGGTACACATGGTAAGTATACATGAATGCATATGTAATTAATCCTTTTAAAATGGAAGCTGAGTTCTAAGTTTATCTAAGGTTACAGCTTACTCTCTACAACTCTTTGAATCTCCCTCACACTCTCTGTGTGTCTTACTCTCTTACACATAATATATAGCTTGCTACGATTCACTTATTATAAAGAATAAAGCGTATTTTTACTTTTTTACCACACTGCGATCAAGAGAAAATCTCAAATCCAAGATCAATTTCCAGGAGACACCCCCAATGAGTGGGCGTCCTGCACAGTTTCCCAGTAGAATGTTGGCACGTCACGGAAACCGTTGCTAGGTGACCGCATCACAGATGAGCAAGGAAGGCAGGGGCTCTCCCAGAGTGGCAGTTACACTATGGTTATTGTCCTAACTAAGGAAGTAAAAGCAAAAGTTTTTTTTTTCCACTGAGAATTAGTGAATAAGACAAACCAAGTAAGTAAACAAAGAACAAGGCTTAAGAAAGTGATCCCACCAAAGTGAACACGTACCCCATCATGAGCATCCTGTTTGGAGGCTTCTGTGGTGTTCTTGGGATGGATCAAATGGTTACACTCTGATAGATATATACGTGTGTGTGTTATGTATGTATGTATATGCATGTGTGTGCGCATATATACGATATATGTTATATATGTATATATTATGTATGATATATAAAACATGATCCTTAAGAGGGTAGAAAATGATAATTCTATTTGTTATTCCTAAGAAAAAGATGATTTATCTCAAAAACTGGAATTTTTATTCTAAGAAAATAATTTCACAGCAATGGAAGTTTGTTCCTAATATGTGTATAGTCTTGATGCCAAAAAAAGCAAAGAATACACCCCAAATATCAAAGAGTACTGATAGCCTGATCTCATTTCAAGTTCTTAGTTAAGGGTGGAGCCTGGGCAGAAGTATTTTCGAAGTTAAAAGGCCATTCAAATGTAAATTTAGAACTGAAAATGACTGCTCACTGTCATTATTTATGGACAATAAAAATTAAGCAGAGCTGGTGATAGTTGCTTGGGCCAAATCCTTGCTTTCTCTCTTATATTCCAAGCCCCTTTCTTGAGTCAGGTTTCTCTCACATCAGATGCCCAGAGAAGCTTCTCTTTCCACACTTGCAAGCACAGCATTCACGCTGAGGATGTGGCACAGTGGTTGAGTGTTTGCCTACCATGTGTGTTGTGTGAATTTCAACCTTCAGCAGTGACAGATGAAAAGTTAAAAAAAAACAAAAACCTAATAATTTCCCCATTTTCTCTGTTATGACCACCTATCCCTTTAGCTGAGATTTTGTTTTGTGTTTTTCTTTAAGACATGTTTTCTCTGTGCCATCCTGGCTGTCCTGGAACTCACTCTGTAGACAAGGCTGGCCTCGATCTGACAGAGATCCTCCTGTCTCTGCCGCCTGACTGTTGGGATTAAAGGCACGCGCCCCGATGCTGGGTTGTGGCGGTTGGAAAGAGCACGTCCTCTGTGGACTCAGAAGTGTGAAAGCTCCCTAGGTCACGGAGGACTAGGAGGCGTGGCCTTGCTGAAGGAGGTGTGTCACTGGAGGAAGGCTTTGAGGTTTTAATGTCTCTTGTCCTTCCTGAGGCATGATCTGCTTCCTGTTTGGGATCTGAGCTGTCAAGCTAGCCTGCTGCCACGCTTCCCCCGCCGTGACGCTGTTGGACCTTATCCCTCTGGAACTAAGCCTCAAAGAAAACCTGCTTTTTGTAAATTGCTTTGGTCATGGTGTTTTACCACAGTCACAGAAAAGTAACTAATCCTTTGGCTCAGCTGACTTTTTTTTAATAGCATGTCTCTAGACTGGGTGTCTCTCAGCAGTCAGCACAGCATTTGCCCAGCAAGTACAAGATTTCGGTTTCCATTCCTAGCACTGAAAAATAAATAAAAATTAGCATGACACTTTTTTCATCTCTAAAAAGACATATTTAATGGGTGTTTGTATCCCGTACCAGACTTTGAACTGGGTGCAGAACAGTCCACTGTGATACCTGGCTCTCTAGAGTGCTGTCAATATTTGGAGCAGAATTTTTGGCACAAAATGGCTGTTTAACAGCCATGTGTTTGATGAGTGAACTCTACAGGGCGCACACAGATGCTGTGGCTGAAATCTAGTCTGTAGACTTAGGGATGAGAAAACAAGGTTTGGGGCCTGACCCAGGCATAGTTTGGGAGGTGGGCTTGTGGGTCTAAGACCATTTTCCTATCTGTTAAGTGGGGTTTGGGTCTCTTCCTCCCAAACAAGACATTAGTAAAAGCCTTCTTTGAAATGCAATGTACAAGAGAAACAGTAACAGCTACTTACAGGAACATTTTCTTCCATTTAATAATATTTATTGTATGTGTTTGTGTGTGTATGCTCATGTGTGCAGGAGCCATAGATGTCAGAAGAGAGAGCTGGAGTTATAGGTAGTTGTAAGCTGCTGTGTAGGTGCTGGGAACCAAGCCTGGGTCCTCTATAAAAGCTACAAATACTTTAACCACTGAGCTATCTCTCTCTCTCTCTCTCTCTCTCTCTCTCTCTCTCTCTCTCTCTCTCTCTTCCTCCCTACCCCTCCTTTATTTAGACAGAGTTTCACGCTGGGTAGGCTTGGCAAGGTACTTGCTACGTAGTCGAGGATAACCTTGGACTCTGATCCTCTTGCCTCACCTCCCAAGTGCTGGGATTAAAAAGGTGTGTGCCACCATATCTGGTTTATGTTGCACTTGTACAGACTCAAAAAATACCAGGGCTGGAGAGATGGCTCGGAAGTTAAGAGCATTGGCTGCTCTTCCAGAGGTCCTGAGTTTAATACCCAGCAACCACCTGGTGGCTCACAGCCATCTATAATGAGATCAGGTGCCCTCTTCTGTCATGAAAGCAGAACACTGTATGCATAATAAATAAATATTTTTTAAAAATAGTAGAGGCTTGGACTGTAGCTTAGTGGTGAACTCATGTTTAGCTGTGGTAGAGGCCCTGGGTTGGACATTACCAAAAATAATAAATCAACCAACCAACAATGAAGTCAGCTGCACAGCTCTCTAAATGTACTGAAAATCATAAACGTGTATTCTTTAAAAACGGGCAAATTTTACATTATACTTCAGTTAAACTGCTAATGAAGCAAAAAAAATTAATTCTACATATGGATGTAATGTAAAACAGCCCCAGATTTCAGGAGAAAGTCACAAACAAATCCATACACACTAGGGCAGAAAAAAAAATCAAGTTCAGTAAAAGCTCTGCCCTGGTGTGGGGAACTGAGCGGCTGGTAGAAGTGCTTGCCTAACCTGCAAAGCCCGGGGCTTTTAATCCCCACGTAGAAAGGACAGGGCAACCATAAGTTGAAACAGGCCTTCCCATCACCAGGCTCGGAAGGAAATGCTCACCCTCATTTCTTCACCAGGGCCAACGGGGAGGGGTATCTGCCAATAAGCAGCCCGCATCTAGTTGGTGGATAGTGGGGTCTCTGCTGAAAGGGGGGATCATTCATCCTGACTTCTGCGGCCGCCACACTGCAGGAGCCCCACGCTCAAGTTCTGACGCCCCTCGCAGCTGCCACACCGAACCTGCCTCGGGGTTCAGTCCTGAGGGGGCAGCATGTTCGACCGAGACTTTTAAATTATGGAAGGCCGAATTATAGTTCAGGGGTAGCGACCTTGTCTTGATCTTGTCTTTACCAGGGCTGTGTATTGATCATCCATACTGTTGCTGGAATCGAGAGTCAGATCCCAGGCCCTGACAATCCAATAAACCAGGTTGGCCACCATCCTTAATAAGTCAACTAAACAAGTAATAGTAAACTACAGAAAACGGAGATTTATTCAATGTGGTCACATTGGGAAGAGGGAGAAAGAGAAGTCTTATCTTCTGGATCTTAATATGAGGGTACGATTTAAGTAGAGGATCAGACTGTCACAAAGCTGAACACTCAAGGTCAAGGGTGGTCCCACCCTTCACTGTCTAGGCTTCATCCTGTGGGGTGATCTGTGTGAAATCTCTTAACCTAAACAAGTTTCTACTCTGGCTAACACCAAGCAGCTTCTCCCAGCACGAGATTCCAGGGGAAAGTTCAATTCCCTGGGGTGCTTTTGTTTCTCGGCAGAGGGCTAACCTGAGGGGCACAATTGCCTCATTCCTGCTAGGAGTGGTTACAGAAAAGCAAAGTTACCCCAGGTGATCCACCACACTCTATAGACTGTGACAAAGTGGAAAGCCGCGACTCCGTCTCCAGGTCCAGCACCCACAATTAGCCCAAGGCCCGGAGAAGCAACGACGATCCAAAAAAATCACGCAGAGAGACACAGCAGCGCAGGACTCTGTCACAGCAACCAAGAAAAGTCTCCGGAACCGGGGAACCGGGGAACCGGGGAACTTGCTCAAACAGGTCCATTCTGCAGCGGCTCCGGCCGGACCCCGCCCCCCCACCGTCACGCCTCCCTAGATATGATTTCTGATTGGCTGAAAGCGGGGCGGGAAGCGCCCCGCCAGTCGGAGGCGGGTTCTGCACAGGCTCTTTCCACAGCCAGTCACAACCACCAGCCAGTCTTTAGCGACAATCTTGCTGGGCCCTCCGGCTCCCGCAGACTCTCCGGGTCCTGGCTGTCAGCGGACCAACGACGTCATTCCGGGTCGCCCGCTCACCTTCGCGGCTGAGAGCGGGACGCAGGCGCAGTGACTGTATTTCCCCGGGAGGCTCCTCTGACCACGTGGGTCGTGCCGTCCGGCGCGCGCCCGCGGAGGAACTGAAATCTGTTCATCGTGGGTGGCAGACTAGTAAAGGCCATGGCACCGGCGGGAATCCTGAACGGGAAGGTGGTCTCCGCGTAAGCACCTGCCATTGCTGATAGGGGTGGTGGGCTCAGGGCAGGACCTGCGGGATCTCCATACGTGCGGGTTCTGCTGGAGAGGTGCTTGTGGCATAATCAAATGGGCTGGGTGGGAAGGGAGGACATCGACACGGCCCCTAGAAGCTGGAAAGACATCCCCTGCCTAATGTGTGATTGCAATCGGCTGCACTCTTGTGTTTTGGCGGCAAGTCCTGGCCTGACCTTGCTCTCAAATGTGTGGCCGCTGACGGCACCTTCCCAGACCAGGGCTGCTTGGAGAGGCAGAACTCAGAAACCCCGCGTAGCCGCTTGCTTATAGTAATTCGATTGTGGCATGACTTGACACAGTTGTTTGGTGACTTTCTGAGTATTTTTGTTTGTTTTGTTTTCTGACACGGTCTCTCCACCACAGAGTCCTGGCTATCCGGGAGCTCACCCTGTAGACCAGGCTGGCCTTGAACTCACAGAGACCGTCCCGCCTCTGCCTCCCGGTGCTGGGACTAAAGGCGTGTGGCACCACACCCGGCCTAGAGGGTCTCTTCTAATCCAACACATTCCTCAGTACACCGACGGACTGCATTTTACTTTGTCTTCCTCTGGTTAGTGCTCCTTTTTCAAGGTGTCGCACGTGGAAGCACACTGAGCGACAACCCCAGTCCCTTCATGCTTCACGCTTTAACAGCCCCCATCTGTCCTGGCACTAAACTTACTTTTTTTTAGTTTGGTTCCAGTGTGCTGACTCTCCTCCACAGTCCATTTGACTTCACCTGTTCTGGCGCTGCAGATTTGAATGCTTAACTAGTGGCAATGTTTGCCAAATGTACTCCCACAAAGTAACCCCCTTTTGCTTTTGGCCGGGAGAGGGTTGGAAATTGCTTTTGGCTGGGAGAGGGTTGGAAATTGAACCCTTTAGTATGCTTAACCACTGGGCATTCCTTGCTTTTTGTTTGGGGGAGTGAATGTTGGGGAATTAGGAGAGTGGAGGGGAGAGAGAAAGGGATATTTTGTGACCTTATTGAAGGTTGCCTTTAGAACATTAGGTATCACTGGTTATTTAGTAACTGCTGTGACTAACCTTAATTGTTCAATAAGCCCTTGGCTTTATCAGTGGAGGCTTATAGAGAATGGTGGTGAAACCTACCCCAGGCATCGTGATCCTCTCCAGGAGGTTGGGAAGGTGAACAAAGAGGAGAAATATAAATAAATACCTGGTGAATCTTGCTCAAAGGCAAGGAAGAACCCCACATTTTTGGACTAGAAATCCTAATGCATACATCTGAGTACTTTTTCTTCTTTTTTGTTTTTATTTTATTTTTTTAATATTTATTTATTTATTTATTATGTATACAGCATTCTGCCTCGATGTATGCCTGCACGCCAGAGCAGAGGGCCAGATCTCAGTACAGATAGTTGTGAGCCACCATGTGGTTGCTGGGAATTGAACTCAGGACCTCTGGAAGAGCAGCCAGTACTCTTAACCTCTGAGTCATCTCTCCAGCCCTGTTTTTATTTTTTTTTTAAACAGGGTCTCATGTAGCCCAGGCTTGCCTCAAACTCAAATGTAGCTGAGCCTGGCCTTGAACTACTAATTTAGTGCTTATATCTTCCAAGTGCTAGAATTACAGGTCTGTACTGTCAGGCTTTTTTCTTTCTTAAAATAACTCTTCATGTGGGGACTGCAGAGGTGGCCTGGGGCTTAGGGGCACTTCTTGTTCCAGAGGACTCAGTTTAGTTATTAGCCCTCTGGACAGACCGCTCACAACTGCCTGTAACTTCAACTCCAAGGGAACAGATGCAGCCTTCTGGGTACCGATGCGCAGGTGTGTCTTACACTTATATACACACATGCACATAAATAATAATTTTTTATTTATTTATTTATTTATTTTTTTGGTTTTTTGAGACAGGGTTCCTCTGTGGTTTTGGAGCCTATCCTGGAACTAGCTCTTGTAGACCCGGCCGGTCTCGAACTCACAGAGATCCGCCTGCCTCTGTCTCCCGAGTGCTGGGATTAAAGGCGTGCGCCACCACCGCCCGACTAATAATAATTTTTTAAAACTTAATATGTGTATTTGAGGTTGGCTCAATATGGGATGCATATGGGCAGTAAACGTTTATTTGTTATAGTGAAGTAAGCGCATGGGTGGTCGTCTCACAGGATTACCTCTTTTACAAGATTGCTAAAGTGAACTTACTCAGCACAATCCAGGATACAGTATTCTTTGGGTACCCACAGTCCTCAGGCTTTCCCCCAACACTCCAGACCTTTTAGGTTTACACTGTTTCCTACTTTGTATTCTTTGGACTGCATCTGCTTTTACCCCAGCCCTGTTTTATTCTCTAGTGTGGATTTAGACCCACTGTAAGTGAGGTTATACAGCAGATTTCTTGCAATGTCAGGGGTGTTTCCCGAAGCATAGTGCCCTCCGGTTCCACCCATGTTGTGATCTCCTCTTTTAAGTATGGTTGATATTCCACAGTTGATCTGCAGTTGATTTATCCATTTCTCTATTAAGGCTGTGGAGTACTTGCCCGGCACGTGCAATGCTCTGGGTTCAGAGGAGCACCTAATGTCCTAAAGCAGCCTTCAGGAAGGTCAGAAGCAACTTAGGTTGTTTCCATGTTTTGGCTGTTGCAAATAATGCTACGCTTATCATGAGTATGCAGACTTCTTTATAAGGTTGTAATTTAATTTTCTTTGCTCACACATTTAGGAAAGGGTTTGTTAGCTCTGATACTCTATTTTGGTTTTAGTTTTTAAAATTTTTTGGGGGGGGAGAGATGGCTCAATGGTTAAGAGCACTGGCTGCTCTTTCAGAGGACTCATGTTCAATTCCCAGCACCCACATGGCAGCTCACAATGTAACTCCAGTTCCAGGTATTCCAACACCCTCGTACAGACATATATGCAGGCAAAACACCAACGTATATAAAATACAATAAAAAATTTAAAATATTTGATATTTTTTAAAACGTTTTTAAATTTATAGAGTACTATGTAACTTTTTTAGTGTTCTTTTAGTTTTTCAAGACAGGGTTTCCCAGTAGCTATGGAGCCAGTCCTGGAACTCCCTCTGTAGACCAGGAACTCCCTTTGTAGACCAGGAACTCGAACTCAGAGAGATTCACCTGTCTCTGCCTCCCAAGTGCTGGGATTAAAGGCTTGTGCCACCACCGCCCAGCAAGTACCATGTAATCTTTATAATTTATTTATTTTATGTGTGTTGGTATGTCTGTATGAGGTTGTCAAATTCCTGGAATTGGAGTTACAGACAGATGTGAGCTGTCATAGGGGTGCTGGGAACTGAACCTGGGTCCTCTGGAAGAACAAACAGTGCTCCTAACCACTGAACCATCCCTCCAGCACCATCCCGCAAGTATTTTTTAAAACATAAATTAGCTCATTTAGGTAGCGTGTACTGGCCTTACAGTTCCTTCAGTCTTCTGATGCTGACTTGCCCACGACAGCAAGAGTGGCGGTGTGGATCCTAGAGGCCTTGGTGCCAGATACCCACAGCCCATTGCTTCATTTTGATGGTTTTTTGCCACCATAGCAACTCCATGCTATTTTCTTTAGTGATCATATGAACTCGTGTTTCCACCAATGGTGCACCAGGATTCCCTTTTCTCTGTGCCTCGCTGTGTGTCCATAGGAGATTCTCCCCTTCCGCTGTTGGATGGATGAGGGAATCCATGGGAGATTCTCCCCTTCCGCTGATGGATGGATGAAGGAATCCATGGGAGATTCTCTCCTTCCGCTGATGATGGATGGATGAAGGAATCCATGGGAGATTCTCCCCTTCCGCTGATGGATGGATGAGGGAATCCATGGGAGATTCTCTCCTTCCGCTGATGGATGGATGGATGGATGGATGGATGGATGGATGGATGAAGGAATCAGACTGGTTGTCAGGCTCAGGCTGTGAGATCTTTTAATTGCTGAACCATCCTTTTGGCCTTGCCCTTTTAGTATACATCCTAACGGATGTGAAAAACTATCCCAGTGGTTTTAATTTGCTTTTCCCTCAGAAGTGGTACTGAGGAGTGCTGGTGTGTGTGCCTCTTAGCTAGTTTAACTAGCTTTTCAGCATGTAGCTTGCTGAAGTTCATTGTTTCTACTTCTGAGTGTGTATATTCATATACGTGCACACCTTTTACTGTGCCCTTTTCTCGAGGTGTTCCTATTAGAAAGCTTGTCAAGAGCTGGGCAGTGGTGGAGACAGGCAGGTGGGTCTCTGAGTTCGAGACCAGCCTGTTCTACAGAGCGAGTTTCAGGACAGTCTGAGCTGTTACACAGAGAAACCATGTCTCAGGGGAAAAAAACAAAACAAAACAAAATGAAGATTGTAAGAGATAATTTAGGTTTTCATCTTGACAAGTAAATGGGACTGGGTGGTATGGGTATGTTTTGATTGTGGAGAGGAAATTAAATAGTTATAAGCTCCATTTAAAAAATGGCTGGAGAGATGGCTCAGTGGTTAAGAGCAATGACTGCTCTTTCAGAAGATGTGGGTTCAATTTCACGCGCCCTCGTGGAAGCTCATAACCATCTGTAACTCCAGTTCCAGGGGATCTGATGGCCCTCCATGCATCAAGAACATACCTGGTGCATATATACACCTGCCCGAACACCCACATGAAAAAAATAATGAAATAACTTAGGTAATGTGTGACATACGCAGTTTTGTTTATGTCTGAATCTAAAACACCTAGAAACTTTTTCACTTTTTTTTTAAAAGATTTATTTATTTATTATGTATACAACATTCCTTCCATGCATGTTTGTATGCCAGAAGAGGGCACCAGATCTCATTATAGATGGTTGTGAGCCACCATGTGGTTGCTGGGAATTAAACTCAGGACCTCTGGAAGAGCAATCAGTGCTCTTAACCTCTGAGCCATCTCTCCAGCCCACTTTTTCACTTCTTACTAGTTGTGTGGTCTTAAGCAAATTTCTTAACGTCTGTGTTGTAATTTCCTCGGGAGTAAATTAAAAGTAATATCTATTATTGGGTTTCTAGTGAAATGAAATGAGGTCTTTAGTTTTGTGAAGCAGGGTCATTCCACATCACCAGGCTGGCCATGGACTCAGAAATCCCTCCTTCCTCTGCCTCCTGAGTGCTGGGATTAGAGGCGTGCATCACCACCAGCTACTTAAGTGAGTTCTTAACAGAGAAACACTAAATCTTTACACATAGTCAGTGTTCAGTATACCTTAGCTCTCTTCACAGTCTACGTGGATTTTCCTTTTGCTGGGTCAATGACACCTCCTACCCTTATCTCACTCCTGGCCTTTGAGACTAAATCTAGAGCCTAATACTTACTCCTGAACTATGATTTCCTTAATTCTCTTCTCTACTTTTTATTTTGAGATGGTTCCCAATAAATTGCCCAGGCTAGCTTTGAACTTATTCAATAGCTCTGGCAAACCTTAAACTCGGTATCCTCCTGCCGCAGCCTCTGAGCTAGGATTCCAGCCCTCTGCCACTAGACTCGGCCTTTTTGTTTTTGTTTCTTGGGGGAAGGTCTTTATAGCCCACACCATCCTGGAACCTGTGGGGGGAAGGGTAAGACCTGGGGATAGAGACAGTGATGTGTCCCCCTGGGTGTTTACTCAGCGCTGTGTGTGTGTGTTTTTGCTATGCCAGAACTCCAATAGTGAGTAAAATAAACAGCCCAAATCTCTCCCCTCTTATATGGACTTGATAAATTAGATGTCAGGTGACAGGGAGAACCAGGGCAGGGAGGGAGGAGCTCTGCTCTCACAAGTGATTTCTGTGGTATGGGTGCAGTGTTCATGAAAACGAAGGTCATATTTCTTGTCAAAGTGGCTTGGACTTGAACTGTGAGCCTATCAATGTCGTGGAGAAGAAGGCTCAAAGCCAAAAATACCCCGTGCCTTGGACCTTTGACCTCCCTAGTTAGTAAATAACTGCTTGGGTCAGCAGGGGTGGCCCGTGGAAAACTGCGTGGCCCTCTTTAGGTGATGAAAGCTCACAGTGGAGGTGAAACTTTCCCCCTGCATAAGTGTGAACACTCTTAAGAGGGCGCGTGGCACAGGGGAGGGTCTGCCGGTGTCAGGACCACCTTGCTATGGTTCTTAGCTGAGAGCATCATTCTCCCTGGGGTCTGTTCTGTTTTCTTGATCTGTTTGGCTTTCCCTCTTGTTTGTTTGTAATTAATCCTGCATTCTCGGTTAGGGGCGCTTCCTTTAATTCCTCTTTCTATAAGACTTCTTAGACTGAGTGTGGTGGCTCACATCTTTAATCACAGCATTTGGGAGACAGAGGCAGGTGGATGGATCTCTGTGAAATCCAGGCCAGCCTGGTCTACAGAGCACGTTCCCTGACAACCAGGGCTACAAAGAGAAACCCTGTCTCGAAAAACGAAAATAAAAGCGGGGGGCGGGGGGTGTGTTGTTTTTTAAGATTCACTTTGTTTTTAATTGTGTGTGTTTGTCTATCTGTATATGTGCGTGCTCGGGTGCGCAGGTGCCGGTGGGAGCCAGGAAAGGGTGACAGACCCTCCTCTGCAGCCATCAGATGTGGGGACTAGAGACCAAACAGGTGCTGAGCTCTCTGCCCCTTTACCTGAGGTTTTCCTTTCATCTTCTCTAGAGCAGAAACTTGAGGCTTTTCTTGGTGTTGTTATGCCCAAGTTTCTGGTCCCCAAATGAATTCACGGAGTTGGATTTCCGATGAAATTACATGAGGATTTTTAATAATATTCAAACTTAAGTTTGGACCAACACCTTTCCAGGACCCCAGCATGGTGGGTGCAGAAAGTGTGGCAGGGAGCCCTGGGAGGGCAGAACTTTTAAAGGGGAAACACCGTAATCAGGGGAGCTCGTGTCCTATCCTTGGGATTGGGTAAGGAAGGCATAGGATAAGGTAGTTTCTGAAACCATTGGTCAGTTTGGGGGCATGAAAACCTAACACTGACAAGGTACCTTCAAGGACAGGATGCGTCCCAAGAACATCTGGACCGCCTTACATTTTAGGGCATCTGTTCAAATTACTGCTATGGCGGCACGTTTCTGGAGCTGAGATCACCCGCCCCCCAGCTCATTATATGGCTTAAGATGAAGCCCCTTCTTTAAAATGGAGCTTGCAAAGTCAGATCCTCACAGTGTACTGGCGTCTTACCCTCTCTTCCTCTTCAAGCAGATATGTTTTCGACTTCCATGTCCTCCCTGGCAATGATGTCCCAGTTTACAGGGGACTTGTGGCAGCTATTCCTTGTCACCACAACAAGCTCTGACAGCCAGATCTACGGTTTGGTAGTGGTGGATGGAGAGAGACTAAAGCTGGTGTGAGGCCCGTGCTGGAAGACCCATTGGCGTGACTTATTGGCACATAGTCGGTCACAGCTGCCTAAGCTCTTTGTCGCAGAGCCGTCCCATTTTGTCTCCTAACTGTCTTGCAACAAAACAGTAGCTTAGAAGCCAAGTGTTTTGTTTGGCCTGCAGAATTATTTTTAAAAATTACAACACACTCGTGTCTGAGATTATATTGAAAATCTGGGTGTCTGACTCTTTGAAAGACAATGGAGAGTTTAGTGTGCTGTGTTCTGCATTCTTGCAGTACTGGGCATTGAAACTGGCGGCGGGGTGGGGGGGTTCTGTGTGCCAGCCAACAGCCTGGCCCCTGAGCTACATTCCCAGCCCTGTGGTCTGCCTGTCTAATGTCAGGGGATTGTTGGAGCTGAGCAGGTGCTGATCTGCTCCTTCCTGGAGTAGGGTAGCAGTTGGAGTCAGGACTTCGTTGTTCAAGAACCTTACCCTTCCTGCATACACCAGGATTCTGATGGTGTTCATCTGTTACCCTTCTCGAATGAATTTATAACCCATCTGTATATTTATTTGCTTGTTTGTTTATTTATTTTGAGGTTAGGTCTCACTCTGCTTCCACCATGTGGGTTCTAGTGATTGAACTCCCGTTGTCAGCCGTGGCAGCAAGCTCTTCTGGGCTATCTCATTAACCTGGGATTAGGGCTCATTCGGTAGTCCAGGCTAACCTAGAATTTATAGCAGTCCTCCTGCCTCAGCTGAGTGTTAAGATTATAGGCATGAGCCACCACTACTGGTTTTTAATTTGCCATTTAAGCTTTTTATTTTACTAAGATGTTTTTATTGGGGCAGTGGGTTAAGAACCCTGGCTGCTCTTCCATAGGACCCAGGTTAGGTTCCTAGCTCATGGTAGCTTACAACCACCTGTAGCTCCAGTTCCAGGGCTATGACCCCATGACCTCTGCAGGTACCAGGCACACACATGATGCACATACCTGTGCATATAAATAAATATATAAATCTTTTAGAAGTTAAAATTTTTATTACATTTACTTTAATTTTGTGGGTAATGTGTCTTTAATGCTTGCTGTCTTTTAAGCTCCGGCCAGCCTAGTCAGCAGCCACAACTCTGTAGCCACAGGCAGTGGTTTGGCAGCCGCAGCCGGAGGAAATTCTGTTCCCTCGGGCACCAACTCTTTCAAAGCTACCAAGGGAATTTATCTAAATCTCTGTCCTGCTGAAGAACTCAAGATTCAAAGGCCCAAGTAGATCCTGCTTCCCAGAGAGGTTGAATAGCAAGCAGCTTGAAGCCCTCCTGCTTTTTCTTGCCCCTCCTTATAAACCCTTCTCCACCTGGCTCCTCCCTACCGCTTCCTGTCAGCTAGCTGCTGATCGCAGGTGAATTTTACTTAATCTTTGCATCATTAAACAGATAGTCCAGAGCATAAACAAAAGTAACAGACCTTAAGATAATATTTACAGCAGTGGTGGTCTGCTATTACACTTATTTTTTATTTGGTTGGGGGTAGAGGGGAGGGGCTTGGTGTTGTCCTGCCATGGCTTGTGTTTGGAGGTCAGGACAATTTGGGAATCATTTCTCTTCTGCCACGTGACTCCCAGGGACTAAACTCAGGTCATCAGGCTAGTCAGCAGGTACTTAACCAATGACCCATCTCTTTATCTGTATAGACTACTGTGTTTTGTTTTGTTTTGTTTTGTGACAAGTATTCTGTTATATAGCTTTGGCTATCTTGGAACTTTATGTAGACCAGACTGGCCTTGATCAAAAAGATGTCCCTTGTCTCGGCCTCCTGAGTCTGGGATTGAAGGCATGGACCACCACATCCACATGGTCTACTTTTTAAATAATATATTTTTGAAGCTTCTCACAACCAAATCTATTTGTTGCACCTCTGGTTTCTACCCACTAGATGCCAGTATCATCTTAAAATGGCTCCATCTCCGTGTTTTCACTTCTTACGTCATCTCCACTTGGCTGTGATATTTTCCTGCTGTCTGTTGGTCAGAACCAGAGAGACGTGAGTGGTGCACCCTGGCTTTCGGGTTTCTGCTCATGCTTTGGTACTGATTGCTCCTACCTACAGACTGATGAACATCTTCCCTTAGATTGCAGTGGTTGCTGAAGAATGCCATGAATCGGGCATGAGTCCTTCTGTCCGGGGACCAGAGTATTTCCAGTAGCTTCTTTTGGCCTGGCTTTGCTCTGGAGTTCTTATGTGGAAGATCTAGCCCAAGGGCAATGGAGAGCCTGGGGGGGGGGGGGCACACGCCTTTAGTCCTAGCACTCCAGAGGTAGAGGCACTCTGTGAGTTCAAGGCCAGCCTGTCTATAAGAGCTAGGACAAGCTCCAAAACTACAGAGTCTTGAAAAACCACACACACACAAGATTGTAATGACTGGGAAGTTGTTCTGTGACAGCACTTCAAGTTTCTGGAAATATGGGCTATAAAAATTGAAGGACTTACTACAGTTTAATTTCCTATGGCTTTGAGAGCAGCTTCATGAGGGCAGGAGAGGTTACTTCCCCTGCTCCAGCTGAAGCGGACTTAGTTTTCCTCCTTCTCCTCTGTATTTTAGGGTCCTTAGTAGCCAATCCAGGGAGCAAAAGCAGACTACTTTTCCTTCTTCAAAGCAATAGAAATAGAGATGGCTTAAAAAAAAGAAAGAAAGAAAGAAAAAAAGAAAGAAAGAAAGAAAGAAAGAAAGAAAGAAAGAAAAGGGGGGGCAGTGAGATGGCCCGGTGGGTAAAGGGTACCTGCTACCCAGCCTGATGACTTGCACTTAAGACCTACGCTGTGGGAGGAGAAAATTGGCTCCTCAAGTGTCCTCTGACCGCATACCATGGCATACACCCACAGTCATTTTTATTTACTTATTTGTCTTTAACCCAAGGTCTCGCTGTGTAACCCTGGCTAACCTGGACCCTCATGTATTCCAGGCTGGCCTTAAACTCATAAAGATTTGCTTACTTCCAATTGCTGGGATTAAGGGCATCTGCCACCATGCCTGGCTCAAATAATTTTTTTTTAAGGCCTAGATTCCATTGCTTCATTGTTTAGCCAGCTTAAGTGAGTTCCAAGCCAGTAAGGGACTTAAAATAAAATCCAAGGTTCTCCAACCTCCAAACACATGCATGTTCCTGCCTATACATTTGAATACCCCTATACAGAAAAAACACGAACCTTCACGGGAGACAGAGCTGCCTGTTAGGAAAAGTTTAGGGAGTCATTGTAACTAGTTTCCAGCTAAAACCATTTTTTCACCTAAAGGAAACTTCAACCGAGGCTATTTTAAATGGTAGCATAGCACTGTGGAACATTCTGATCTATGGTCTCGTCCTACTGAGCGAAGCCAGTGCTTTCCAATTCACCACCTATGGCACTAAGTTCCCTTAGCTTTGCCACCTGCTGAGTGTTTTTGTTTTTTTATTTCTCCCTAGACTTGCAACTTTAGGTCTCCAGTGGCCATTTCCTTTCAGAAGATCTGGTAAATAGATGGGCTGTGTCAGTTTGAAGTCTGCTGTGGGCTGTAGAATGTTCCCAGTTAATTGTTTTTCCACTGCCATTTCACGCCCGGCCCGCAAAGCTCAGGGCCTGTGTATAGCTGTGACATTTTCTATGTGCTTCATGCAGATCAGAATTCGATCACTTTTTTTTTTCTTTTTAATTAAACTGTCAATAGTTATGTGATTCAGTCTTGGCTGGATTCTGCAGTGGCGGTGGTTTCTTTCTAGTACCTCAGATTGTAACATTCCTGGTCCCTTTCCAATTCAGCAACCAGAACAAACTTAACAGTGGACAACTGACCATGTGACCCGTGTTCCAAACCCTGGGATGATTCCGTCACACGAGAATAAAATAGTCTCTATGCTGGCCCCAGATCCCAGTTTCCGTGTTTCCTTCGGTTGCCCACTTCAGGGTGTTGGCAGTTGCTCATCTTTTTGCCAGATGATTAGAAAATCACTGGCCTATTGTGATCCTGTGTTTCTTTTGTGAGTGGCACAAAGAGCCTCTCCTGCCTTCCCACTTGACAAGGGGGTAATCTCAAGTGTCCATCTGTTTCTTCTATTGTTTCTTTTCTTCTTTTTTTCCTGCTGTCTTTGTGCCTTCTTTTGGGAGTAATTGTACAGCATAGGTTTTACTTCCTTTGGGATAAGGTAGAAAAATTTTGCCTATCACATGCCCCTCTGCCCTGCTCCATTTTTTGTTTTTGAGACACATTTACATGTAGCTCAGGCTAGACTCGAGCTCACCGTGTAGCTGAGGATAACCTCCAACTTCTGACCCTCTTGCTTCTACCTCCCAGCTGCTGGGGTTAAAGTCGTGCACACCAAACCCGGCTTGCACAACAGAGCGCTGAACGGAGGCACTTTGTGTTCCTGTTTGTGTCCTAAGTGCTCTGGACTGACAGAGGTTAGAGGGAAGGGAGCCGGAAGAAGAGGCCAGCCTGGGCACCTGACACAGAGCTCAGAGCTCCTCGGTTGCCAGGCACCATGTGACAGCTCATTGTCATTGATGGGGAGCAGCAAAAGCTGAGGCCACTAGGAAGTGGAAACTCAGCAGCTGTTCTTGTGTCATAGGAGAGCTGTGGTGTCCATGATCCAGGTCAAATCTGGTTAAAAAAACAAAACAAAACAAAACAGAGTGAGTTCCAGGACAGCCAGGGCTATTACACAGAGAAACACTGTTCAAAAAACAAAACAAAAGAAAACCCCTATGGTCCATCTATTCTTTTTTTGAACTATATTCTTGTGTGGAGTAATGCTTTGAAAAAAATAAGATCACTGACTAGAAATAAAATTTGGAAATTTTGAGTAAAACTGTTGGTTTTTGTTTGTTTGTTTGTTTGTTTTTTCTGAGACATTCTTTGCTGTGTGCTGGATTGCCTGATACTTAAATAATTTGTTTCTGTCTCATTGAATATTGGAGTTACAGAAGTCTCGCCCTGCATCCAGCTTTTTTATTTTTATTATAAGACACAGTCTCCTGAGTTGCCCAGACTGACACTGAACTCACTCTGTAGCCCAAACAGACCTTGAGTTTTTGATCCTCCTGAGGAGCCACCAGGCCTGGCCTTTAACACCGTGGTGGTCACTAGGATAAACTCGTCCCTGTGCTGTCTACGCCTGCCGATGTCAGCGATGGGGAAGCAAGGAGAAGCAGAGCTGGGAGAGTCCCAACTAGAGTCAGGCTTGAGCGCCAGCTTTTTATGTTAGATGTAGTGAAGGTGGGCACGAATAAGGCAAATACAAACCAGCTCTCCAAAAGACGTGGGTCCCGTGGGTAATTTGCATGTGTATTCGTTGGTGTGGTTTAGTTGTCTGGCTGCTCGGATGTATGGATATATGTATCCTGGTACACTGATTATCTTGGTTTCTTAAGAGGGTATCCCTCCCTTATCTCTCCCTCTCTGTCTTCCTTACCCTCCCCTCCTCTGAGATGTCTCCTGAATTCTTGTCCTGCCACAAACTTGCTCTATAACCAAAGATGGCCTTGAATTTCAGATCCTCCTGCTCTGCTCCTGCTGGGGTCACAGGCATTTGCCACCACTCCTGTCTAGGTTTTTTTTATTTTATCTTTTTGGAGACAGTCTCACCTCATATAGCCCTGACTTGAGACTTGTTGTGTAGAGCAGGCTGGCTTCAAACTGCAATCCTTCTGCCTCAGCTTCCCGGATGCTGGGGTTACAGGTGTGTGTCACTATGCTTGACCTAAATCCTTTCGTAAGGACAACTGTTTCTCGAATTAGGATATGATAAATCCATGATGAGTTTGGAGTGGCGTTCTTTGCTCTGCCCCTCGGCCTCATGTGACTGTGGTCACACTAAAATGTGTTGCAGCGTTATAAACCGGAGTTCTCCACGATAAAGGCTTCTCAGGACAGCACGTGGGGAGTGGAAATGCGAAGAAGAGTAGAGCCTTCCAGTAGTGTCCAGGTTTTCCTTTACTCACTGGGATTGCGGAGCCATGAGCGTCCATGGATTCATTCTGTTTTTAGAGGATGGACCCCAGGGCCTGGCAATACTAGGCGTGTGGTCTACCACTGCACTGTATCCGCCCCAACTAAGATGTTGACATTTCTTGCTTAATTGTGTGTGGGCACGCGAGGGTGTGGCACGATCAAACCCAATCCTGCAGGAGCCGGGGTTACAGACGCTTGTGAGCTACCTGATGTGGGTGCTTGGAACCCAACTTGGGTCTTATCCTTAACTGCTGAGTTACCTCTTCAGTCCCTACTGAGATATTGTAAACAACCTTCCCTATCCTTACCTCTTGGTTCAGTCACTGTTAGTAGAAGTTAGAGAACAATCCAAGTTAAACCAAGGCCTGAGGAATTGGTGGGAAGGCCATGAGATATGGCCTACCAGATAAAACCCATCGCTGATGGTGACTTGAATTTCCAAGAGACGCATCCAGTAACCTCCCTTGCTTAAGCTTGCCAGTGAAGGAAACAGAAACTCACGCCTTTTCTTTCCCCCTAGGCAAATAAGGGAGCAACTGAAGAGCCAGGTGACTCAGATGAAGGAGCAAGTCCCCGGCTTCACGCCTGGCCTGGCCATCCTGCAGGTAATATGCCATCCTCTTCCCTTTAGCCCCACCCTACCCAGCCTCTCCCCAGCATGAGAAGCAGCCGCACTGAAGGCCTCTCTTTGCCCTGTTGTGAAACCTCACACCATGGTATCTCGACGCGGGCTCCCTCTGCCACCCCGCTTCCGGGTGCCAGATTTTCCTGCCCTGTGCCAGTGTGATGCCCTTTGGGCGCGTTAGTCTTTTTTGTTTTGTCTTGAGACAGGGCCTCATGTATCCCAGACTGGCATCAGAGTTGATCTATAGGCTATGTAGACTCCTAATTTTCCTGCTTCACCTCCCAGCTGCTGGGGCTAGAGGCTTGTGCCACCCTGCCTGGTTTTGTGTGGTGCTGGGGATGGAACTCGGGGCCTCCTGCATGGTAGAGAAGTCCTCTCCCCACTGAGCTGCATCATTAGCCCCACCCCTTGGGTCTTCTTAGGACCCTTTGTACTCTTACAATTTAAAGATCTTCATGGAACTTAGCTGCTAATAGTTACTGTATTGGAAAGAAAATTTGGTGGGTCTTTTTCTTTTGTGTGTGTGTGTGTGTGTTAACTACATTAACTCTTTTGTTAAAAGATTTTTTTTTTAGGCTGGGTCTCACTGTGTAGTAGTCATGGCTGGCCTGAAATTCCCTGGCTTCTAACTCAATAAGCTCTATCTGCCTGCCTCACCTCCTGCATGCTGGGACCAGAGGTGTGCACCACCATGCCCTGACCTAAAGGACCTTTTGTTTTTAATTATCGGTATGTGTGTATCCTTGTGTGGGTATGTGCACATGTGAATGTGATTACGTCTGGAGTCCAGAAGGAGGTGTCAGGGTCCCTTGAGCTAGACTTAGTGATGGTGTAAGCTCCCAACGTGGGTGCTGAGAACCATATTCTGCAGCAAGTGCTCTTAACTGCAGAATCACCCCCCCCCCAAGTGTTAAATATAATTTATTTCAGAAGGCCAATAGGAAACTCTTGATGTGTTAACATAAACATTATGAAGAGCTGGCAGTGGTGGTGCACGCCTTTAATCCCACACTTGGGAGGCAGAGGCAGAGGCAGGCAAATCTCTGAGTTAAAAGCCAGCCTTTTTGGTCTACAGAGCAAGTTTCAGGACAGCCAGGGCTACACAGAGAAATCCTGTCTCGAAAAACCAAAACAAACAAACAAACAAACAAAAACATGGAGAAAGAACTTTGCTTGAGACGGGCTTTGCTTTGTATCCCAGGCTGGCATCGAACTGCTTCTGCCTGGGCCACCCGAGTACTGGGATTATAGGTGTGCACTGCCATACCCAGTTCAGAGCTTTTTGATAGTTAAAATTTGGGAAGAAGACATGTATTACATGTTGACATTTTCAAAAACCTTACACATTTGTTGATTGGCGTGGGTGCATGTGTGTGCACTCTTTTTTTTTTTTTAAATATTTATTTATTTATTAAGCCTGCAGGCCAGAAGAGGACACCAGATCTCATTACAGATGGTTGTGAGCCACCATGTGGTTGCTGGGAATTGAACTCAGGACCTTCAGAAGAGCAGGCAATGCTCTTAACCACTGAGCCATCTCGCCAGCCCTTGTGTGCACTCTTGTGCAAGTGTGCATGTGTGCCTTCTTGTGGACGTCAAAGGGTGACTTTCAGGTCTAGTCTCAATGAGAGTTACAATTGCTCTGATGAAACGTCATGAACAGAAGCGGCTTGGAAAAGAAAGGACTTACGTGGTTTATAGCACTTAAAAAAAAAGACATTAAACTAGCCAACACACCAAGAGTCAAATTTTATTTATTTATTTGCTGGTTTTTGTTTGGGACAGGATTTAGCACTTTAACTTGCGTGAACTACGTGGCCACGTTGGCCTTGGACTTGTGGGCATCCTCTTGCCTCATCCTCCTGAGCGCTGGGATTGCAAATGTGTACAGCGCCATGCCCAGCCCAGTTGTTCATTTTTAGAAAGTATTTGCAAAATACTCAAGCCTGAGTAATCATTGTTTGTCAGTTCTTTCAAGAAAAGTTGGGGAAATGCATCTGGTTCATCTGGCAAGGCAGAATAGCACAAATGCTTCTCCTATTAATAGCCTCCGAGCTTCCTTCACAGACAGCAGAACTGTGAGCCTCCGAGCTTCCTTCACAGACAGCAGAACTGTGGGGACTTCCTGATTCTTTACAGAGATCCTGAAAAGACTTCCAGGTGGAGGTCTAATAACATCGATCACTGGTGTTGCTTGTCAAGAGTATTCCTCAGTGAAACTGCCATCTATTTCTCCCGAGGGACCATGGCGGAGTAGGAGACGTAGAAAAGTAGTGGGGTTTGGTGTCCTTGGCTTGTGCTGCCCCCAGCAGACTTACCCCTGTTACTTGTGTACCGTCAATACAAAAGTCAGCACGCACGCGTGCATACACACGCACACAGCAAATCACATCATACTATCTATGTAAAGGCTGTCAGAGTTTAAAAGGAAATTGCTCATGACAAGCCTTGACAAAGGGACGGCAGTCACACGTGACTACTTCGTAACTGTGGATGTCTGAAGGGTTGGTTTGGATGGCAGAAACAGCCCTCATTTGAAACTTCCTTCGGAATCATCATCTCCCATGTCCCTCATTCTCTCTGCGCGTCTGCACAAATGCATGCCATGTAATTCTTTGCTCAGCCTCTGTCCCTTCTTTATTAAAATTCAGAACGAGTGGTAGTTAAATCCCACCACCCCCGCCCCACACTGCTGTTTATCGACGCAGCCTGAGCAGAGCAGAAACGCATACACAGAAGGCTGCGACTGCCTGGTGTGCTCCGTGCTGCGGTGCCTTTTCCTTTCCTCAAATAACTAAGCACCAAGATTTGTGTGGTGGGTGTATACCTCGTGCATTTGGAGACTGGTTACTTCTTGGCTTATTAATTGTTTGCTGTGGGAAGAAATAAATGCCAAGAATTGTGGCTGTGGGCTGGAGGGGTAGCTCAGTGGTAGAGCACTTCTGTGCACTGGGCCCTGAGTTTATCCTCAGCACTGCAAAAGAGGGGGGCCAAACAGGAACGAAAGAAAAGAATTCATTTCTGTAAATCACTGGACTAAGCTACTTCACTGGGTCTAGCAGTTCAACGACAGGTCAGAATGTCATGCACATGTCCAATGCCACCGAGCTGTTTTTCTACACTGAGAGAAAAGAACCAATTTGCCCAAACTGGCCAGTGTCAGTTGTAATCGGATGTTGTCCAATCTGCTATCTTTTTTGTGGTTCTGACTTCCTGCCCCTCACCTTGCAGAGAAAGTGACTTTGAAACGGTACATAAACTTTCTCCTTTTTCCTTGCTTTCCTTAGCCTTCTCGGGCTACAAACCCAACGTCTGCTTTATGGAGTGAAGTGTGCTTGATTGTAGAGGTGCAAGAAAACCAATTAAGCTCTTTAAATTGTTGTGATTTCTTCCTTTTTCCTTCCCCCTTTAGCATCGGTTTGGTTTTGAAAGGGTCTTTCTGTCTCAGACTGGACGGCTTGGACTTCCAACCCTTCTGTTTCTGTCTCCCAAATGCTGGGATCACAGCTGTGTGCCACCGTACCCAGCTTCATTTATTCCAGCCAAACTGTTACTCAGCAATAATATTTAACATTGACCTCAAATGTATTGATTTTGCAAGTGTTTACTGTAGCCTAACAATTTCTGCTGCTTATGTCTTTTAGCGATGAAATGGTTCTATGACTGCTCTAGGCCTGCTTTGGCTACACAAAAGGTTGCCGGCCATCTCATCTTCCTACCCACTCCTGCCAGAGGGCTAAGGCCATCTCTATTCAACCTGTGTGGTAAATGCCTATCCTAGGAGTTCAAGGCCAGCCTGTTCCCGTGCTAGACCTTGTTCAAAACAAAACAAAATATCATTCCCAGGAATCTGCTTCTTGGATCTTTGTTGACAGAGATTTTTGTCCCTTTCAGTCCCAAAGAAACACACAGAGGCCTACGTTAATTATAAACTGGTTGGCCTAGTAACTCAGAGTTTCTTATTAACTAATTCTTTTTTTATTTAAAAGAATTACTTATTTATTTTTATTGAGCTCTACGTTTTTCTCTGCTCCCCTCCCTGCCTCCCCCCTTTCCCCTTCAACCCTCCCCCAAGATCCCCATGCTCCCAATTTCCTCAGGAGATCTTGTCTTTTTATGCTTTCTACTTCCCATGTAGATTAGATCTATGTAAATCTCTCTTAGTGTCCTCATTGTTGTCTAAATTCTCTGGGATTATGGTTTGTGGGCTGGCTTTCTTTGCTTTATGTTTTAAAACCACCTATAAGTGAGTACTTGTGATAACTGTCTTTCTGTGTCTGGGTTACCTCACTCAAAATAATGTTTTCTAGCTCCATCCATTTTCCTGCAAAATTTAAGTTGTCGTTATTTTTTTCTACTGTGTAGTACTCCATTGTGTAAATGTACCACATTTTCCTTATCCATTCTTTGGTCGAGGAGCATTTAGGTTGTTTCCAGGTTCTGGCTATGACAAACAAAGCTGCTATGAACATAGTTGAGCACATGTCCTTGTGGCACAATTGAGCATCCTTTGGATATATACCCAAAAGTGGTATTACTGTGTCTTGAGGAAGGTTTTTTCCTAATTTTCGAGAAATCACACGGACATCCAAAGGGGTTGTACCAGCTTGCATTGCCACGAGCAATGCAGAAGTGTTCCCTTTTCTCTCCAGCATAAGTTGTCATCAGTGTTTTTGATCTTGGCCATTTTTTCAGGTGGAATCTCATAGTTGTTTTGATTTGCATTTCTCTGAGGATTAAGGATGTTAAACATTTTGTTAAGTGTCTTTCAGCCATTTTAGATTCCTCTGTTGAGAGTTCTCTGTTTAGGTCTGTACTCCATTTTTTTATTCGATTATGTGATCTTTTGGTGTTCAATTTCTTGAGCTCTTTGTATATTTTGGAGATCAGACCTCTGTCTGATGTCGGGTTAGTGAAGATCTTTTCCCATTCTGTAGGCTGTCATTTTGTCTTGTTGACCATGTGCTTTGCTTTACAGAAGCTTTTCAGTTTCAGGTTATTAAGTAACTCTTACATCTTAAATTAGCCCATTATTCTTGTCTATGTTACCTTTATCAGTGAGGCATTCTCATCTTGCTTCCTCTGCGGCTGGGTGATGACTGCAGACTGACTCTATCGTCTTCCCAGAATTCTCCTGTTCTTGTCACCCTGTCTATACTTCCTGCCTGGCTACTGTCCAATCAGCTTTTTATTAAAATACAAGTAACAAATCTTTACAGGGTACAAGACCATAGTCCTACAGCAGATCTTGGATTTTGTTCCCTGCTTTAGATCCCTATCCCTCCCATTCTGGGTCACCCTTGGGTTTTTTGCTTGTTTGTTTTTTTTTGTTTAAGTGTATGAATGAGCTTGTATGTATGTCTGTGCAACACATGCATACCTGGTACCCACATAGGCCGGAAAAGACCCCTGAATTCCCTGGAACTGGAGTTTATAGATGGTTGTGAGCTGCCATTTGGGTTTGGGAATCAAACCCAGGTTCCCTGAAAGCGCAGCAAGTGCTCTTAACCTCTGAGCCATCTCTCCAGCAGGAAGTGCTTGGTAAAATACAAGCCTCATCCTAACCCACCCACTACACTCCCTTTACTATGGGATGGTAGCACTGCTTACATAGATAAGTGTTTATTGTGGTCCAAAGGTTCTGTATTTGTGACTGTACTAATTGTGATACGACCCCTATACGGCAAAAGCTGTCCTAACAGTAATTGCTGCTCCAAGCATCTTGAGGGCTTGCCCAAAGGATGAGTTTGGCACCCCAACCAAGCACTGGTTCCAAAACCTGCTTGTTTTTCTCCCTTGTCACCATACAAATCAACTCTGCTTTAGTAAATAAGAAAATGGTTTATTCTGACCACGATAGGTCAGAAAATATGGATTCAAATGATCATTCCAAGGATCAGAATGACTTTCCACCATGGAAAGGTCACATGAACTTTTTATAGTCACAAAGAAAGCCATCAGTCACAAGTTTACAAAAGACACATCTGGGTGATCAGATACGTGGGCTACACTAAGGCAATCTGCTATCTTTGTCGGTCTTAGTTTTAGGGTTAATAGAGGCTAAACATGTCAAGCTTAGACCTTTCTAGAGTTTTATCTAGAAGTTACAAGGCTGTCAGATATGAGGTGGATAACAGAGCTAGCTATAAAGACAACCGTAGGCCATTTCGGCTCTTACATGACTCTGACATGTTTACACTCACAATATTCTGCCTAGCCCGGGCTGTAGTCGGCAGGACCTCAAGCTCATTAGCATTCTCTTAAAGGACATCCATGCAGCCAGGGTGCATGCACAGCTGTCAGTTCAGCCCAGACCCAAAACAAACTCTAGGATGTTCATGATCTGGTCCAAGTATATACTTGTGTATTTCCTTTCCCTCCCTCCCTCCCTCCCTCCCTCCCTCCCTCCCTCCCTCCCTCCCTCCCTCCCTCCCTTTCTTCCTTCCTTCCTAGACTTTCTGGTATAAAAACTCTTATGTTATAGCTACAGCTGAAGCCTGGAGTCCTCTAAACAGAGACTCTGGTGTGAGTTTCCACAAGCTGGTCAGTGAATTCCTCCAGATAGGAAGACTTGGTGAATGGTCTCTTTCCTGAAGGTGGGAGTCAGGTAGCTGTAGGTCTTGGAGATGACTTTAGAGGTGACCTTGGTGAAGTTATCCGGGTGACAGGGCAGCCCCTGGCTGATGTGTAGTAGTCATAAATACTGCGATTGAAGCAATTTCTTGGGTACAGGAACGGAGATCATCACCATTACCTCTGGGGACAGGGATGGGGCACACAGGATGAGCACAACCACAGTGACCTGTCACCCTGCACAGGATTGAGTGGGGCTTGCCAATCTTGTTTCCATGGTAACCATTCTGCAGAAAGACAATGGGAAGCTTGGCCAAGATGATGGCTCCTTGGGTGGCAGTGGTCACCTCCTTGAAGCACTTAACACCAAGACCAACATGATCATTGTAGCCCAAGTCTTCAGTCTTTAGAATGTCATCCTCTAGGGATGCTCCCAAGAGAGCATCAGTGGTCACAGCTTCCTTGATGGCAGGGAGGACAAGTAGATCTCACCCAGGGCCTTGATCTTCATATCCTTGACCAGGTGGCCCAACTTGGTGAGGTGGTCCACTCCTTATCTTCCGTTTTGCCTCCATGAAGATCTGGACCCTCACTATGGTCCCTAAGATGGCTGAGACCTCCCAAGCCTGGACCCCAGTCCTCCTTTTGTACCTGTGTCATCTTCCATTTGGCATATTCCTTTGGAAGAAGCATGGGTTTTTTGTTTGTTTGTTGGTGGTGGTGTTTGGTTTTTTGAGACCAGGTTTCATGTCGTAGAAGCTGACTTTGAACCTGCTGTGGAGCCACACAGAACCTGGCCTTGGACTCCACAGCTCCCTCAAAGTGTCAGAATTACAACTGTGTGCCCAGTGGTGCAGCGGTGCCTGCTTTAATCCCAGTGCTCGAGAGGCAGAGGCAGGAAGATGTCTGTGTTCACGGCCAGTCTGGTTTATATAACAAGTTCTTGGCCACCCAGGGCTATACAGTGAGACCCTGTCTTAAAGAGTAAAGATAAAACAAACCCTAGCGTAGACGCCGTCTGGCCCGTTATAAAAACCATTGGCCAGTTTGTGGGAGGCAGAGGCAGGAGGATCAGAATCAGCCTTGGCTACATGAGACCCAGCTTGATTTCAAAATCGCCAATCTCCCTCCTGCCTCAGCCTCCTAAGTGCTAGGATTACAGGCGTGTGCCACCATATCTGGCTTATTGGGTCTTTCTGATATTATGCTACACGACCCCTTTGTAGGAAGGAATTAGCATTCAGGATGAAATGCTTAAGTAACATTCTTGATAAATCATATTGGGATTAAGATGTGTTCTGGGGAACCAGTCTACACCCACCCACTTGAGTGCCAGTCAAGAGTCTAATGTTCTTTAAACATCCTTGCATCTAGTCTATCATTGGTTATATAACCAGCTCCCCTGTGAGAGGCTCAGAGCTTGGGGATGTGCCGTATGCTCATGGCTTGTCTAGCATCCAGCATGCAGGAGGCAGGACCGAAAAACAAAGCTAAACTTCCAGGATTCAGTTTCCCCATGGGTCTCTCCTAGTTCCTTTGAAGTTCAAATCAGTCAGCAAAGCTGAGAACCAAACAAATACGAACAACCAGAGCTGGGAATGGGGCCTTATTCCTGAGATCCCAGAGCAGCTCAGACTATCCCCATGGAAGGTTCTGGAAACGCTGTTATGAAGGCCAGCCTCCTGTGCTGAGGGCTTCATTTAACCACTGCTTTGCCCTCTGCAGTGTGGAGAGAAGCAAACCTTACTGCAAAGAGCTGTTGACCCCCAGGACACGGGAACACATCTGTGAAATAGATGTTTACAGATAACCGATTGCATTGAAGAACCGCAGGCATGGCCAGGGTGTAAAACAGCGTGTAGTGGGGTCCGGTTTCAAGGGTCCAACGGCTCCTACAGTGACTGCCAGGAGGCAGACACCAGTTTGCCCTCCCCCTGGTTCTGTTCTGTGTCCACTAGCAGAGTGCACTGACAGTTTTCACTGTAGTGTGGCTGAACATGAGCCTTTCCACGGCCCGTGGGGGGTGTGGAGGGGTAGGAGGGTCTGATGATAATTTCTCAGTTTCAATTACCTGTACTTTTCTAAGTAATCCCGCATTTCTGGTAGCCTGAAGCACTGCTGCCTTGTTCAAGGGGAAGATGCGGGGCAGCAGCAGGCACACACCCTTTTTTGTTTATTTGCCCTTTTTTTTCTTGGTACCTGCAGGGACAGCCGTGGGTGCTGGAACCAAACTCTTATATTTTTGATTGTGAGCGTAGCCTTTAACGGCCGAGCCATCCCTCCAGGCCTGCTTATTTGGTTTTTATAGTTTTTTTTTTCCTTTTTCAAAGATTTATTATGTATGCTGGGTTCTGCCTGCATGTACACCTGCTTGCCAGAAGAGGACACCAGATCTCATTATACATACTTAGGAGGCACCATGTGGTTGCTGGGAATTGAACTCAGGACCTCTGGAAAAGCAGCCAGTGCTCTTAACCTCTTAGCCATCTCTCCAGTCCCCCACCCCCTTTTTTCATTTTTTTTTTTTCGAGACAGGGTTTCTCTGTGGTTTTGCCCCCCCCCCCTTTTTTTTAAAGATGAGTTATCCTTATTGTGCAGGCTGGCCGTCCGGGTCATTGAGCTCACCTTAGCATGCTTTTTCCTTTTGGATTGTCCCTGGGTTGTCTGAGCCCAGTCAGGGTACAGAGTGACGCCACTTGTATTCACTTCCAGCCTCCTTGTCTTCCAGAAAAGTTCCCTTCATCAAGAGTGACGCAGCTCAAACATTCGTTTTATCCAAACTAAAATTGCAGAAGTTTTTCTGTACACTTTGCCTTTCCCTAACCGTCTGATTTGCATGTATTTATTATTCCAGGTTGGCGACAGAGATGACTCCAATCTTTATATAAATGTGAAGCTGAAAGCTGCTGAGGAGGTAAAGCCAGAACCCCACCACCCCCTCCACATCCTGCTGGTGACCCCTCCCCACGAAACTTCCTGCCACCAGCAGGCCCTGATTTAGCTGCTGAGCAGGTCCGGATCAGTGACCTAGCACAGCTGGTCGTGTGTGTGTGTGTGTGTGTGTGTGTGTGTGTGTGTGTGTGTGTGTGTGTGCGCGCCCCCCCCGCCCCCCCCCGTGTGCTTCTCGTTAGTTTTCTTCCCAGATGGGCAGGTGGGCAGTGATGGTGACTGCCATGGTAACAGGTGAATTACCGGTACGATGGGTTGATTCTTCTCCACGCGCAGGGTGAAGCGACGCCTGGCGCTCCTTTGTCTGAGTCACAGTCCTTCAAAGGAACAGGCCCAGGTGGCAGGCTCTCTTACCGTTTACCCGTTTCCTGTGTTCATTTCTGCAGATTGGGATCAAAGCCACTCACCTTAAATTACCGAGGACGTCCACGGAGTCCGAGGTGAGCATATGAATGAATGAATGAATGAATGAATGAATGAATGAATGAATGCGGTGAGGTGTCTCCCCGGCTGCTGCTTTCAGGGGCTGAGATACACTTTGCAGACAGAGCTCCAGGTTCTTCTCCCCGTTTCAGCATCTGTGTGGTAAACAGATGAAATGTGACACTTGTTTTAGGTGTTAAAGCATGTCATCTCCTTGAACGAGGACTCCAGTGTGCATGGATTCATAGTTCAGCTGCCTTTGGATTCAGAGAATTCCATTAACACCGAAGCCGTCATCAACGCCATCGCTCCCGACAAGGACGTGGATGGGTGAGTGCTACCCCTGGTTTTATTTACTATGCTTCTGTTTCTGGAAATATACCACATTTGTTTCCAGAGAACAGAGCTTGCCTGCCTTCTTCCTTATTTTGATGGCTTTGTTTTAGGTTGACTAGCATCAGTGCTGGGAAGCTTGCCAGAGGTGATCTGAATGACTGCTTCATTCCGTGCACACCCAAAGGATGCTTGGAACTCATCAAAGAGACAGGTAAAGATGAGGCCAGCCAGCGACAAGAGGCCGCCGTTTCCTAAGAGCCTTCTAGATACATGACAATACCGAGGAAGTGGACCTTAGGGAAATGGACAGGATTGACAAAGCAAAAGCTGAAGAAAAGGCTCAATTTTCTCCCCATGTGAATGTACGTGCCTGTTGTTTAACAGGCGGAGGAACAGGCTCCGAGCCAGAGTCCTTGCAAAAACACCTGTAATCTTAGCTCTTGGAAGGAGGATCATAAGTTTGAGGCCATCCTGGATACATGAGAACATGTGTCAAAACCAAGGGCTAAGGTTCAGTTCCCTGCGCTAAAAGCAAAAATAAGCAAACAGACCAAGGGTCAGAGAGATAGTTTTGTCCAAAAGGTAACAGAACCAAGGTTTGAAGCCAAGGTTATTGAAAAGTTTCTGCGCCTCCGATAAACCTCTCCACCGATGCAGCAATCCAAATCAGACCAAATCAAACCAAGTTATAAAAAAAACCCAGGTTTAACGGATAAAACACTTCTGGGATATTTTCCACCCCTCTACCCCAGATAGGAGATGGGGAAGAGAGACTGAAAAACCATTTGTCTGTTTTCTGGGGGCCAGTTTAAATACCCTGTGTGAATGGTCTTGAGCATCTCTTGGCGAGGGGCAGGGGTCATCATTTGGCAAACTTTCTGAGATTTAGCAGAGTTTGAAGAGAGATAAGGAGGGTGCTTGGGAAGGAGCTTCCACCAGAACATTCCAGACTCTGGGAATATGGATGCCAGGGGCCGGGATGGAGCTGCCACCAGAACAGTTATGTGCATTCAAAGCAAGTTATTTTGTGTGAGGATAGTGCAGCAATCCTAAATGGCAGTGATAATTCAGAGTGCAAACGTGTAAGTTCCTGTCCCGGGAGCCAGCCCTAGGTCCCTACTGTGGTTCCAGCAGTAGGCAGATGGCTGGAACAGATCTCTTCAACAGTCGCCCCACTTGCTTTATTACAGAGCTGGTACCTTCACATTTTAGCTTCCTTATGAATACTTTTAGCAGAGTTTATTTTTTGCAAGGAAACAAGTCCCGTCAAAAAGAAGTAGGTTAGCAGTTTCAAGCGAGGTGCTCAATCAGCGTTGCTAAGGAAAGGGGTCTGCTGTTGGCCCAGCTCTGACAGTTCAAACCTGCAGTTTAGTCTTCAGTATGTTTAGCCAGCTTTTGTTACAGCTCTATAGAAGCGAATCCCATGAGCATCTGTGGCCTCCCAGTGTCTCACAAGTGAAGGCACTCTAGCCTTAAGGTAGCTTGAGATCTAGCTGAATTCTCGTTGGTCCAGGAAGGTGGGATTGATTGATCTGCGGTGCTGAGGATGAAGCCCAGGGCGCAGGCATGCTAGTCAGCTCTTCTGTAGTGAAGCCACGCCTCCGACGCACCCGTGTGTTTGTTCATCCTTTCAAACCGCAAGGACATCAGTTCCAGTACACAGAGTCATGACGTCAACCTTCTCTAAGCACTGGGCTTCTGATGACATTGATTATTTTGTGAGAAATGTGGTTTAAGTCTCAAGCAAGCCTTGATGGCTGTACAGACGACTGTTCCAGAACTCTCTCCTTCTGTGCAAGCAGCTCGTTTTCAGCCCCCTCCTGGTAACTCCATGTAGCTCCCACCCTGCTCCATTCTCCTAGTCACGGACTGCATCTCACAGGCCAGGGGGTGATGTGGAGCGCTCGTCCGTCACCTCTGTGAGACAGCAGGTATCAGTGCTAAAAAGCACTTTAAGCTGGCCGGGCCTGGTGACGCATGAGGCAGGACCATGAGTTCACAAAGCCTGTCTGAGCTATACAGAGGATGTTCAGGGCTAAACCAGGCAACTGAGAGTGTCTCAAAATCAAAACAAGCCTTGGGGTATACTTCAGTGGAAGAGCCCATGCCTAGCATGCGTGAGGTCTTGGGTTTGGTCCCCAGCATGGGGTTGGGGGGGGCAGGGAATGTTGATGCATTGTCAGAAGCAGAGGTGCTGAGTCAACAAAGACGCCTTCCAGTCACTTGCAGTTCCCGTTGTCACTTCCCTGCAAATAACCCTGTGGTTCAGGCCCTAAGCCAGACAGAACTTTGGATGAGAAGCTATATGAATCAACTCACCAAATCTGGAAAGCCTTACTGGTACTAATCTAATTTCCTCCTTTGCTCTGACCCTGCTCCATATACCAGCGTTTTCATGACTATTTTGCCCGTGTAGTTTAATCTGATAACTACTTCCATATGGCTGTTAGCTGTGTGTCGAGGTTTCTTTTTTGAGTGTAGGATTTCTTCCCACTCCCTTATGACTCAATGAGCAGATCTGGGCCTAAACAGATCTCCAAACCCCGCTGCAGGAAGGCCAGTGTACAAGATCCAGACCGTGGCCGGAGCTGAGAGTGCGCTTTGCCAAGGGAGTGTTCTCAGGAGGATTTCTGCTCCGTGCAGAGAGTCGGCTTCTGTGCACCTGTGGCGAGTGAAGGAGGGCGGTTGCTTCTCCATCTCTGATGCATGCTGGCTTCTCTTCCAGGGGTGCAGATTGCTGGAAGACACGCCGTGGTGGTTGGGCGGAGTAAAATAGTTGGTGCCCCCATGCATGACCTGCTCCTGTGGAACAATGCCACAGTGACCACCTGTCACTCCAAGACTGCCGATCTGGACAAAGAGGTAGGCGGTCCAGAGTACAGTAGGCATCTGGCGTGGGTGGGTACCTTACCTCACTGAACCCAAGCCGCTGTGCTGTGCTTCTTATCTCGTTTCATAAGACAGAGGAACTCAGTCAAATCACAAATCTGCCCACCGTTATCCAGCTCGTTGTGACCGTGTACTTTCTATATCAGTCTGCCCCTTGGCAGACAGTGTTATGTAGGGAATAATGCCAGACAATGAAATTATTACGTCATGTCCAGATCTCCCAGGCATGATGTCGTTGGCTACAGAGATGCCCTGGAAGAGGGTGGGCAGTAGACATCTTCAGACGTTTGTTCTTTATTGCTTTATTATTGTTACTTTTGTTGTTAGGCTGGGTTGAGCCCCTTACAGTAGGGCAGTGTTTTACCACTGAGCTACATCCTTAGCCCAGCAGCTTCCTCTTGACGCTGTATTTCTGATCCAAGAATGTTCGCACAGCCGTGTCCTTGTTGGCAGTGCAGTTTTGTACGTGGGCAGAGAACAAGATAGAGGCTTGGCACCATCTTTAACATCCTTAAACTGTTCTGTGGTGAAGGTAGTAGCTCTCACATTCCATAAAAGAGGGTGCGTTAACCAGGGTTACATTACCAGGAGTGTTGGCCTGAGTCTGGCTCTAGAACTGTGCTCCCCCAGCCTGCGCAGGTTCTCACTGCCTTTCCCGTTAGGGGAAATAACCAATGAAAGAGGGCCTCTGGTGTTATAGGGTTGAGCACGGCATTGAGTGGGTCAGCTGAAACTCTGGCTTGCCTTATCCCGTATCCCTGGAACTGGTGTTGATAACTAAAAATTTAGTGCCACAACTCTGGATTTTCCTTTCCACTTCTAGGGGTGTGTGTGTGTTTGATTATGTAATTTCTAAAGTCTTGGTCCCCTCCCCTAGGTAAATAAAGGAGACATTGTGGTGGTTGCAACAGGACAGCCTGAGATGGTGAAAGGGGAATGGATCAAGCCCGGGGCTGTCGTCATTGATTGTGGGATCAACTACGTTCCAGGTGAGTAGTCCTGGGGAGAGCTTCAGGTCTCATGCTATATCAGCCCGGGGCTTGCTGAGACCGGCTTTGTTAGTGGGTGACTATTGACTTTGTCCAGAGAGAGTGGAAGAGGAGGCGAGTGCATTGCTGCTGGCTTGTTTGACTGTCTGTCTGTTTATTTGAGGCACAATCTCTTCCTATAGCCAAACCTGGCCTTGAATCCATGATTGTTCTGTACCAGCCTCCTGAAGGCTGGGCCTGTAGTGTGCTCACCTGGCTTCTGTTCACCCTTCATGGAACTGTCACCCTTTCTTGTGGCAGAGGCAGTAGATAGCCTTAAATCATTTATTATAACAGTTTTCTCTTCTCGATGGCCTTGCTTTCCCTGGTTTTAGTTACTCGTGGCCAACTGTAATCCAAAAACATTAAATGAAGAAGTACTACAAAACAGGGAGGTTGCTGGTTTTTTGGGGTTTTTTTTTGTTTGTTTGTTTTGGTTTGGTTTGTTTTTTTTTTTTTTTTTTTTGGTTTTTCGAGACAGGGTTTCTCTGGCTTTGGAGCCTGTCCTGGAACTAGCTCTGTAGACCAGGCTGGTCTCGAACTCACAGAGATCCGCCTGCCTCTGCCTTCCGAGTGCTCGAGGTTGTTGGTTTTTAAGATAGGGTCTCACTCTGTAGTCTTGACTGGCCTGGAAATACTACATAGACCAGGCTGGCCCTTAACTACCAGAAATCTACCTGCCTCTGCCTCCAGGGCGCTAGGATTAAAGGCCTGCATCACCACACCTCAACAGTTAGTGAATTTCAAATTGTCATCCTGCGTGATTTGATGAAATCTCGGGCCACCCTTCTCTGTCCTACTTCTTCCTGCTTGGGACAGGAACCGTGCCTTTGTCACCTGGGCCCATGCTAACTAACTACACTCCTTGCTCTTTAGTCTCTTGGTAATCCCCCCTTACCAGATTTGAACTTAATTATCAAATTTGGTGGCAAGTGCTTGATCCACTGAACATCTCCTTTGCATCTCCTGTCTGCGCGGAAGGTTGTTCTTTCAAAAGAAATTTCTGAACAGTACAGGAATACCTACACACACATCCACACGCCTACACCCGCCCCTCGCACGCACACATACATATGTGTGCATATACACACATGCGTGTGTATTAGCTGGTGAAAGGAACATTTACTAATTCCGTAACTTCTTCTGTGCATTGAGCAGTATGGCAGTTCCCGGGCTCTGTGAGTGAGCGTGGCCCAGCTGTGGACTCCACTTATTCATTCATCCATCCATTCATTCATTTTTGTGGTTGTGGGAATCAAACCCAGGACCTCGTGCATGCTAGGCAAGAGCTCTCCCATTGAACTATACCAGTAGTCACCCTTCTCTGTATTTGGACTTTAAATAGCTTCTTCAGTTCCTCTCCTCCGTGCCAGTTCTTCCTGAGCCATATCTGATTTCCTGTCACCCGGGGATGATCTTCGTCTTCTGAAAATCCTTCTCTCCCTAGCCCTGATCACACAGAGCTTGCCCTTTGTTTTATCCTTCCAACTCCACGGTCAGCTCCACGGTGGTCTCTGCTATCTTGTCCTGCATCCTGCCTTCTGACACTGGCGCTCAGGTCTGGGGAGTTGTTGAGGCGACTTGCAGCAGGGATGATTTTTTTTTTCCTCCCTTCCCATCTGAAGTTTAAAATGCAGACACTGAGCTGCCAGCAGCGTTAGTCACTGTCAAGTTCTCACCGTTTCTAACCTCCCTCCCACTCAGCCTCGCTTTTAAAACAGTAGCTCATAATTGATCACTCATTTTCTGGGTGTAATTATCTAAGGGGTGCAGAAGAAGTTGCTCTCCTCATCTCCCCACTGTGAACACTTGCAGTGTGACATCCGAGCTCAGTCTGCATACATCCCCGCATCTCTGGATCATAAACTACTATGGGCATTCAAAAAAAAAAAAAAAAAGCTGGGCGGTGGTGGTGCACGTCTTTAATCCCAGCACTTGCGAGGGGCAGAGGCAGGTGGATCTCTGAGTTTGAAGCTAGCCTGGTCTACAAAGTGAGTTTCAGGACAACCAGAACTGTTACACAGAGAAACCCTGTCTCAAAAGAAAAAAAGGGGGGGGGGGTTGAGACTTAAGATAGAAAAGAAAAACCTGGGCTGGGGGTGCAGCTCTGTGTTAGTTTGCCTAACTTGTGCTACACCCTGAATTCAATCCTTATTACTTTACGGAGAGGGAGATATTTATTTATTTACTTTTTAGAAATTAAACACATACACACACATACAAACCCCCTGGGTTAGGATCTAGAATTCTGTTGATCTGTCTGAAATTTTGATTTTTAAACATTGATTCCTCATGTAAATGGTGAAATCGTGATGTGAATTCCCCTCTGTATGTTGTGAATCTACTTTATTCCCATTGGTTAATAAAGAAGCTGCCTTGGCCCATGGCAGGGCAGAATATAGGTAGGTGGGGAAGTTCTCCTGTATGTAAGGGAGAAAGAAGGCAGAGGATTCAGGCAGACGCCATGTAGCTGCCAAAAGAGAAAGATGCTGGAAACTTACTGGAAAACCACAAGCCTCATGGTAAAATATAAAATAATAGAAATGTGTTAATTTAAAATATAAGAGCTGGCTAGGAATACGCCTGAGCCATTTGCCAAGGAGTGTTGTAATTAATATAGTTTCTGTGTGATTATTTGGGTCTGGGAAACCAATGTGAGGTCTCCATTTACAAAATAACATCAGTGTTTCCACCAGTCCTAGGCATATGGGCACATTCATATCAGTAAGGCCAGACTGTGTAGTTCCCTGACAATGGTAAAATCACTGGGTTATGGACAGAGGTAGGCTTCAAGATCTAAATACTGTTCTTCGAATAACTTCATTTGATGAAGCAATCTAGTCTACCCTGAACCACTTCTTGATTCATATTTCTTAAATTGTTTACTTGAGATTGATTCTCAGTGGTAGGACAAGACATGCACAAGACTTTGGGTTTTATCTTATTAAAAAAAATAGGAATTGTTTGTGTTATCTACTCAAGGATAAAATGAAAAATCACTTTACAAATTAATAATGAATTAGTCCCTATATTTTTCTAGCTGTTTTTAATTTTGATTTGCCGGGTTGGGGAATCAAACTCAGGACTTTGCACATTCAGGGTTCTGCCGCTGAGCCACATCTCCAGTCACCTCAAAAGAATATATTTTAGGAATCAAGCGGAGTGAGGAAAGGATTGGTCAGAACTTGTGAATGTGGTTTTCCTGCTTAGCTTACTCGTAAAGGTAATTTGAGATAGGCTAATGTTACTTAGAAGGGATATGGAAGAAGGGGCGGATTCCCCCACCACACCCAGATCTGGTCTCCACTCACCCACTATAATAGCTCCTGGACTGGTCTCCAGTAGTTAGGGATCTCCAAAGTAACTGTCAGGATGAAACTCCATTGAATTTTATGCTTGGAACTTTCCATTGAAAGAAAGTCTAGGACTAGGGATGGATAGCGAAAGTGCTGATAAGTGGTCACTTTCCCACTGATCACGCAACATCTGTGAGACTCTGTCCCTTCACCAGCAGGTAGGTAAGTCAGCCCTCCATGTTTGGTAGGTGTCCATGCTATGGGGCATGTGTGGGAGTCGGGGTAACTTCCTGGAGCTGTGTCTTGCCTGCGCCTTGGGAGGTGGATTTATTTCTGCCTTCCTGTATTCCACAGACTAGCTGGCCCACTAGTTTCCTGTCTCCACCTCACCCTAGGGTTGTTGGAATGATGGGAACACGGGTCCTTACGTGGGTTCTGGAGCTCTGACTCAGGTTGTGTGGTTCCCGTGCCTCTGCTTTTGCTCTCTGAACCATCCTTTCCATCTCCTTAGCATTTGAAAGACTCCAAGGCCTACAAGGAGAATCTCTCTTACTGTAACGTGCTCCTTTAGCCCCTCCAGTCACCTAAAAAATATTGCGAGCAGGTGCGTGTTAGACCTTTGCGTTTTTGGACCTCAGGTAATGCAGAGCCTCCAAGGGCAGTTGGTACAAGGACTTCCTGGGTCTGGGTTGTTTTGGTTTTGGCTACATCTGAAAACTTCCTCTCAGCCACAGAGCTGTGCTCAAAGAGAAGTGGCAATGTGACTGAGCTTCTACAGATCCTACCCCCAGGGTTACTGAAGTGTCTGGGCCTGTCCCTAGCATAGCCCGGAAGTGTTGGATGTTCTCTGTGTGAGAGCAGCGGTACATCCGTGAATCTGTCCCCTTGAATAGCTAAGCTAGGCTTTGCTGGTGAGATTTGTAGTTGGGGTCCTTTTAAGGAAAGCGCAATTATATTTTTTGCCTTGAGCAAGCATTTAAGTAGCTGCTGTCTTTGGAACTGGATGTTGAATTGTTCCTCCAGCTCCTGCCTGGAGCTCACTAACTGCTGACAGTTGCTGTAGAAACCGTATCTGGCAGCTGTGACATAGTTGGAGCTTTGTATACCTAAAAAAAATTTCCTTTGTAGGCCTTGGCAAATTAACATTTTCAAAGATTGTCAGCTTTAAGAATAAAAAACACATTTTATTTATCACCAGAGACTACAAAAGGATTCTCCGGGATCTGAAAAAAAAAAAGCCCTCTTTTAAAAGGATTTATTTTGTTTATTTTTAAATGATTTTCATTTTTATTTCTTACCTTTTTCACGTCTTATTGAGGTCTTTCTGATAATCTCTTTTCTCCCTAGAAAATAGGGAACACCTGCCATCTCTCTCACATTGGTGCTAGGGAGAGAGTTCGGGGCCTGAAGCATGCTGGGCCAGTGCTCTACCACTGGATTGCACCTCAGCCCTGTCCAGCAGCTTTAATAAGTAGACACTTGAGCCTCACAGGACAAATGTACTCTTAAATAGATGGGGGGAGGCGGATTCAAACTGTCACATTTCATCTCTAAAGTTGGAGATTAGCACCATTGTTGTGGTCTGAGACTTCGCTTTGCTTTTTCTCCCCCCACACCCTCCTGAATCAGATGATACAAAGCCCAATGGAAGGA
Source organism: Microtus pennsylvanicus (assembly GCF_037038515.1). NCBI lineage: Eukaryota > Metazoa > Chordata > Mammalia > Rodentia > Cricetidae > Microtus > Microtus pennsylvanicus. The sequence goes on along the minus strand of NC_134592.1, from coordinate 39,084,825 downwards.
AAGTTGTGGGTGATGTGGCGTATAACGAGGCCAAGGAGAGGGCGAGCTTTATCACACCTGTCCCAGGCGGCGTGGGGCCCATGACCGTGGCGATGCTGATGCAGGTATGGTGCAGAAAGTTCTGGGGTTCTTCTGAAGACCTTCCTACCCTAAGACACCACGTAAGACCTCCTCAGGCACGGATGGGGTCTGCTGAGGGAAAGCTGTGAGAGAGGGCAAAGATGGTGTCTGTCCTGTCAGTAGAGGAAGCTGTCCTTCCACGGCCTTTGGAATTTAGAGCTGACCCAGAAACACGCTGGCTGGCTGTCCACCTGCCGGTGTGGGTGAGGCAAAGGCCCTTCTGTGAGCATGGTGCCTCCTCACTCACCCCAGGTCAAGGGTCACCATGAACTGGTTCAGGTGGGGACCGAGCGGTGATGACCTGGCCCTTGGGACTGACTGACTGTTGGACTGTTCACCTCTTCTTACTCCATTTCTGTCACTTTGTCCAGAGCACAGTAGAGAGCGCACAGCGTTTCTTGCAGAAATTTAAGCCAGGAAAGTGGACAATTCAGTATAACAAGCTGAGTCTCAAGACACCTGTTCCAAGGTGAGAATGAAATGTTCTTGGGTGGCACTTGGGGACTGGTTAGGGTTTAACCGCTGGGCACTGTGGGCCCATGGGTTTATCCACAGACAGCACCATTGATTGGGGCGGAAGAGGATGTCACTAGTGGGGCTCATTATGCAGTAACCAAAGACTGACGCCCGTCTTTGTGTCTTTAAAGCGACATTGATATATCACGATCTTGCAAGCCAAAGCCCATCGGTAGCCTGGCCCGAGAAATTGGGCTGCTCACAGAAGAGGTGGAGCTGTACGGGGACACAAAGGCCAAAGTCCTGCTCTCTGCCCTAGAACGTCTAAAGCACCAGCCCGATGGGAAATACGTGGTCGTGACTGGGTATGTGTGTCCCGTCGCCAGCAGAGTCTTCTACGTGCGGCCTGACCATTGTCACCAGGGTGGCATTTACACTTAGTACACACGTGTGGAAGAGCTCCTAGCTCGGTCTTGTGTTGGTGGTGGTTTTGTTTGTTTGGTTTGGTGTTTGAGACAGGGTTTCTCTGTATAACAGCCCTGGCTGTTCTGGAATTCACTCTGTAGACCGGACTGGCCTCAAACTCAGAGATGGACCTGCCTCTGCCTCCAAGTGCTGAGATTAAAGGTGTTCACCACCATCACCCAGACCTCTTGTTTGAAGGTTTTATTTTATTTTATTTTTTTTATTTATTTATGGTCTTTTGAGACAGGGTTTCCCTGTAGCTATTGAACCTGTCCTGGAACTAGTTCTTGTAGACCAGGCTGACCGCATACTCTTAGAGATCCACCTGCCTCTGCCTCCCAAGTGCTGGGATTAAAGGTGTGTGCCACCACTGCCTGACTCTTAAGGTTTTAGTTTTTAATTTGTGTGTGTGTATATTTAATATGTGTATGTGTGTATGAGAGAGAGAGCCCACAGACTCCTAAAGAAGCAGTTTCATGGGATCTGATGGCCTTGTCTAGCCTCTGAGGACAGTAGGCATACATATGGTGCACTTACATGCATGCAGGCAAAACACTCTTACACATAAATAAGAAAAAAATTAATAAATCTTTTTTTAAAGGGGGGGAAGGCTGGGGAAATGGCTCAGTGATTAAGAGCACCGGCTGCTTTTCCAGAAGCCCCCTGTTGAGTTCCAAGCACCCACATGGTGGCTCACAGAGCTGTCTCTAACTCCAGTGCTGAGGGGGTCTGATGCCCTCTTCTGGCCTCCACAGGCACTGCATACATGTGGTGCACAGACATCCAAGCAAAAACTCCCATACACAAAAATTAAATTTTTATAAAAAGAACTTAAAAATCATGGGCAGCAGGGTCACGTGTCAGTTCTATTTCTTTCTTATAGTGAGTAGAGCTAAAGTTCTTCTCAATTGTATTGTGTACACACATGATATATGCATTGCAGGGCTGCTTATGTGGAGGTTGAAGGACAGTTTTGTGGAGTTGCTTTTTTCATTCCACCATTATACGGGTTCCAAGTGGAACTCAGGGTAAGGCTTTGATGCCATGGAGCCATTTGGTAGACCCCAATTTTTGTTTCTAAATTTTTGAAAATCACTATAACTCTTAGAAAAAGATCTCTCAGGGTTTTTGTTCTTCTGTTTTTTGTTTGTTTGTTTTGTTATTATATTTTGTGTGTGCGCGCGCACACATATGCAGAGACAAGAAGAGCATGCAGGATTCTCCTGGGGCTAAGTTACAGGGGAATACAAGCCTAGGTGGCTAGTTAGCACATGGGTGCTGGGACCCAAACTCAGTCTTATGGAAGAGCAGCAAGCACCCTTCACCACTGAGCCTTCTCTCTAGCCCCTTGTTCTTATTATTTATATTAGGAGTTATCTCTGAGTTTTCAGTGATACCAGTGACATTAATTCTGTGGCCTTTTGCTCTCTTTATAAAGTATAACACCAACACCCCTGGGAGAAGGGAAAAGTACAACCACAATCGGACTGGTGCAAGCCCTCGGCGCCCACCTGAATCAGAATGTTTTTGCCTGTGTGCGACAACCTTCTCAGGGACCCACCTTTGGGATAAAAGGTACTTGTGGCCAGAGGGACCTGCCTTTCCTTTAGTCCTCCCAGACTGACTTTACCCAAGGGCGCTTATGGGTGCTTCAGCTCATTTAGATAGCTGGATGTTTGCTTCCACATTTGTATTGTGATTCATGTGAGGAAGGCTTTCATCGTTACCCCAAGACTTAGGACTTGTGGTATATACAGGGATGATCGGGATATGTAAAATCCCGATATATCCTGATATCCACTCTACTGTCATAGTAACAATAAAGAAAATCATGGCTGCTGATCTAGGCTTCCACTGAAACAGACCAGTTCCACAGAATAAGAAAACCTGACCCCAGTTAGTGTGGGCTTTGTGGCAGGTATTGTGCTAAGCACTTTGTGTATACGTCATTCTCTATTCCCAGATGAGATGATGTCACTGCTTAGGATAGCAGCCTGGGGCCTTACTGGTAACGTGGTTAAAAGCACCATTTTGCATTTATTTATTTATTTATTTATTTATTTATTTATTTATTTAGTGTGTGTGTGTGTGTGTGTGTGTGTGTGTGTGTGTGTGTGTGTGATTGCCACAGCCTGTGTGAAGGAGGTCAAAAGACAACCTGCTTCATTTGTTCTCTCCTTCTGCCATATGGAGCCTAGAGATCAAACTCTGGTTGTCAGGCTTGGCAGCAAGTGCCTTTACCCCCTTACAATTCATCACAGTAGCAAAATTACAGTTGTGATGTTACAACAAAGTAATTTTATGGTTGGGGGTCACCACAACCTGAGGAACTGTATTAAAGTGTGCAGCATTAGAAAGGTTGACAGCCACTAACTCAGCCCACAGCAGCTCCTTCCCCACTCCTTTTCGAGCTCTAAGCTACCACACACAACCTTTTGATCAGGTGAGAACACTGGATCTCTAACCATACTTAACTTCATTTTGATCCCTGTGATTTGTAAGGATGCTGTTTTATTCTCTTTATTTTTTTTCAGGTTATTTATTGATTTTTGTTTATTATTTATTTTGCATACATTGGTTGGGATTAAATTCAGGGTATCACACATGCTAGGCAGATACCGCACTGATCTGCACACACAGACATGCTTCTGGTTTTGTTTTAGCTTTCTGTGTGCATACTCTTTGTACATGGTGCTGTGGTACCTAAGGACACTTTGACACACATATGCATTGCCTATCAAATCCCATACCCTCCCTTTTCTCATTGCTTCCCCCTCCTGTTACTCCTTTTTGTTTTCCTGTACAATGTTGCTTCTGCTTTCAAAACATTCTCTTTTAATTTAAGCTATTTTTATTAATTATAATATGTTCTTAGCGGTGGCTTTTTCATTTGCTGGCTGGCAAGGGATTGTGTTCTGCTTGTTCCAGTAATTAATGCAGATGTTCTCAACAGGCACACCTCTTCCTTCCTGCCAGGTTTGACTTGGGCTTGTTAGTTTCATTTTGTCTCTGAGACCAGGTCTTTCCAGGTAGTTCAGACTGGCCTGGACCTCACCGTGTTGCCTAGGCTGGCCACCATGCTGTCCTTGTGCCTCCTGAGAGCTAGATGAGCCTGCGCCCTGCCCTGCCTTTGTGCTTGTAACAACCCCTGACTCCAGGAGCCTTCTTCCTCCTGACTAGAGAGCTCATTGTTCTCCTTTCCTGTATTGAATTTTATTTCTTGCATAGTCTCCTCCTCCCAAAAATACGATCTGTTCTTTACACTGCCATAATCTTACCTGATGCTGTGGCAGCCTGGCCATCTTGACCGGCCTTTAGTTGACTGCACAGGCCAGCAGAGCTCCTAACAGTTCAGCTGTTTTCTAATGTATATCTACTATTCTGGAAGAGCTGGGGTCTTTGTGTTAGGTGTGTACCGTCAAGATTCCTTTTTTGGAAGCTAGAGTAGCTTTGTAAGAGTAGGAAATTAAACAGGCTTGCCTTTATGTAACTGTCATCTGGGTTTTTTAGTATGTTAGGAATCACAGGGAGCCTATTTCTAAAGATAATAAGTAGGTATGTGTGTGTGTGTTCACGGTTTTGTCATTTGCACTTGGATTTCAATTGAGAGGCTGTTCAGCGTGCACATCATCAAGTGTTTTAGTGCAGTGAAGGAAATTAGAAAACACCTGCTCACATCTGTCCAAATGACTAGAAAATAAACAAACAGTATGCTTAGTAGTTAGGGAAATGGATTTGTCAGTCTCTGGATTTCAAGTCATGGAGAAGCAAGTTAACCTGAATCCCCGCCCTCGGTCTGTTCCCTAGGTGGCGCTGCAGGAGGTGGCTATTCCCAGGTCATTCCTATGGAAGAGGTAAAGCACCCGGGCTTGACTCAACCCGGCTCTGGGTCATATCTTTTCCCCTCCAGAGAGGGAATTTATTTTATTTTATTATATGTATTTTTAGAATGCTTAGTGAACAGTCTGCTTGTTTCTTGGCAGGAACAACACATTAAACACAAATATCTTCTTTGTAGACTTGTAACAATAGCTTGCTCTCGAGGTCTGCCCTTCAGTGAGGATATTTTGAGCAAGCGAACACATGTTGCATGGTCTTGGGCATCAAAGTCCTTGTGACACGGGAACAGTGTAGGGACCTAGAGGGGAGCAGCTGCCCATGCTCCTCCTCGTTGGTATAGCTTCTGGTGACCTCAGTGGTGCGGTGTGGGCTCCATTCTCTGGACGCTTTTATGGAGAACTGCAATTCTTTCTTTGGGAGGAGTTGTTTCAAGGGACAGATAGCTGGGCGTTTTTATTTATAAATAGATAAGTTCTATTGCTCACTGTGTTGCTCAGGCTGGCCTTGAACTGGTGGCCATCCTGAGCGCTGAGTGTTCCTGAGTGCTGGGGTGACAGGCATGAGCCACCACTCCTGGTTTCAGGGATTTGCTTTTCATAGCCCATTCGTGAGCCTGTCCACAAGCTGGGCTTCTGCCAGCACCCACTGGTGTTAGTGCATATTGAGTGACGGCTGTGGCTTCTGCTCTTTTGTAGTTCAATCTCCACCTCACTGGTGACATCCATGCCATCACTGCAGCTAATAACCTTGTGGCTGCTGCCATCGATGCTCGGATATTTCATGAGCTGACCCAGACAGACAAGGTAGGATGCAAGGGGTGTGTGTGTGTGTGTGTGTGTGTGTGTGAGGGGAAGTACCTGAGTTAGTGTTGGTCCCTTGCATGCTGAGGCAGGTGACATGGCAGTGGGAGGCCCTCATCTCAAATCTTTTCTCCCCTTTCTCTAAGGCTCTCTTTAACCGCTTGGTGCCTTCAGTAAATGGAGTAAGAAAGTTCTCTGATATCCAGATCCGAAGGTTACGGGTAAGTGTTTTCCTTCTTGATCGCTGAAATTTATTTGATAAAAGCAATAATAGGGTTTAATGGTAGGCACTTTCCCCTCGTTTCTCTATAATTTAGACGTGATTGATGCTATAGTAAATAGAGCGCCGACAATCTACCCTCACCTAAGAGAAGAGAAAACAGATGCTTTTCAGTGTGGAAGGAGTGTGGATGCTGCCGTGGCGATGTGTGGGGTTTGAATCCCTGCTCTCCCCAGCCCTGGAATCTTGAGAAAACTCTTTGTGGGCAGCCTCTTGGTTCGGTCTTCTATAAAGATGACCTTGATAATGCTTTTCCTACCTAGATAAAGGACTCTGGGAGAATTACTTTATTTGAATTTAACATATGTGGCCATTTTAAAAGCGTATTTATTTGTGTATTAAGTGTGGGCATGTGTGGAGCATAGCACCATGGAGAGTCAGGGGATGGCTTTTGGGATTCAGTTCTTACTTCTCAGTTTGTTGGAGCAGGGTCACTCTTGTTTCTCCTGTCTCTTCCTCCCATCTCGCTGTTAGGAGTGCTGGGATTATATGTGTGCACCCCTCTGTCTGGTTTTACGTGGGTATGAAGAATTAAACTCAGTTCATTGGGCTTTCAAAGCAAGTGCCTTTACCTTCTGAATAGTCTGTCCAAATCTGTATATCATCAATAAGCACATGTTTTATCATACAACCCAGAAATCCACTCTTTGATTTTTGAACAAGAAAAAATGAAAATTGGTGTTCACATAAAACCCTGTACATGGATGTATTAATGAATCTATTAATAATCTTGCCAAAGTGAGAAAAGTCTTCACTGTTCTTCCATGGCTGACTGGTTAAACCAGTTGTTGTACATCTGTGCCGTAAAAAGACTTGAGCTGCTGATATGCAGAGCTCGGTTGATTCTCAAAGACATGATGTTGAATAACAGAAGCCAGTATCAAAAGTCGTCAGCTGTGCCTCTGTTTATGTGGCATCCTCGGCGAGACACAACTGTAGTAATGGCCATCACACGACTGGATGCCAAGGGTCAGGGAGAAGGTATGACCGTAAAGGAGTAGTACAGGTATTTTCATGTGTAACTTTACTGAAGTAAGGGAAAGTGTGTGTGTGTGTCTGTGTGTGTGTATGTGCACGCACATAGAAGCATTCACTAAATGGTGTGAACTGTCTATTAACAGTTCTATTCACTTTGTTTTTCGTTCTTTGCATCCTATAATAATAATATTCACAATAATGATGGTGAAAGAAAAAGAGAAGGAAGGAGCCACAGGCAGAGTAGGTCTTGCCGGGACTCGCTGACTTACAACTGCTGGGTGGGAAGAGGACAATTTTTTTTTATATTTATTTATTTATTTATTATGTATACAATGTTCTATCTGTGCATATGTCTGCAGGCCAGAAGAGGGCACCAGACTTCATTACAGATGGTTGTGAGCCACCATGTGGTTGCTGGGAATTGAACTCAGGACCTTTGGAAGAGCAGGCAATGCTCTTAACCACTGAGCCATCTCTCCAGCCCCAGGAAGAGGACAATTTTATAAGCATTTTCCATCTTGAAAAATGACCTGCATAGATATTGTAAATCAATCTTTAAAGTAAATTCTGTAAGGGAGAAAGTAAAAATAAAAAGCCCTTTTTTATGTGTGCCCCTTTAGAACAGTAAGAAGTCAACAAATTGTATTGAGCCATATAAAAATTTGTAAAAGAGTTTTAATTGATTTTTTTTTTTTATTGATTGCTGCTCATTTTTGCCTTTCCTAAAGTCTGACTTTAATTGGTTTCCTCGGCAGTCTGGTTTTTAAAGCCTTGCATGTTGCTTTTCATTTCAATATATTTGATGAATCTAGAAGTGCACTGATACTTCTCCACTGGGACTGGTTTTGGTGTTGAGGGAAGTCTCTGGGGTGGAGTTACAGAGACAGACGTACCATGTGGGAATAGGAAAGAACCTCCAGGCTTAGCTAAAGGGTCCCAATTTACCCTTCTGGATTTACAATGCCGGCATTCCAAGGGTGCGCCCCAGACTGGATTCATGGTCCTTATTTCCTAGTGGAAACGCTATCTCAAGATAATGGTCAGTTAAAAAAAAAGTATGCTTCTCTATTTTGTTTTTTTTGTTTGTTTGTTTGTTTTTTGTTTTTTGAGAGAGAAAACATTTATTTTAGCTTACAGTTCAGAGTTCAGTCCATCATCGTAAGGAAGGACAACAGGGACTTGAAGCAACTGGTGACATCACGTCCATAATCAGGAAATAGAGGGATGGACAAATGAAAGCTCTCGTCTTATTTTTGTTTTGTTTTGTTTTGTTGGGACAGGGTATGGCTATATGACACAACACGCTGGGTAGACCAGACTGCCTCAAACTCAGAGGCCTGTCTGCCTCTGCCTCTTGAGCCGGCTCTTGTCTCATTTTATGTTTTGATTTCCTCTTTTCTTTCTTTCTTTGTTTCTTTCTTTCTTCCTTTTTTCTTTTCTTTTCTTTTCCCAGAGGTTAGGCATTGAAAAGACTGACCCTACCACACTGACGGATGATGAGATAAACAGATTTGCAAGACTGGATATTGATCCAGAAACCATAACGTGGCAGAGAGGTACGTCCCCTACACAGGCTGCCAGCCTCTTGTGCTTTGGTAACCACTCACTTCCCCCTCCCCCGGATGCTCCTGGGTCAGAATGCTGCCCAGGATGACCTTTGATTTGCTTGCCAACCTTAGCTGCCATGTAGATGCCTCTTTGTGGGATTGGTTGGATTTCTTGCTGTCTGTTCCGTGTTGATTGAAATGAACGTTTCAAGGAAGTTCATGCATAAACCAAAAATAACATTTTTTAAGTTTCAATTTTATGCAGAAAGTTTTGGTGTCGTGGAGTGGGAAAATGATGTTTAATCACTTGAATCATGTGTGCTCTTTCTTCTCAGAACTCTGCTGGCACCGGTGACTTGGCTTTTCATCTCTCTCTTCAGCCTGCTCATCACTTCTCGTTATTAACTCCTCTTGTAGCACTCGGCAGCCTTCAGCTTTAGGCGTTGGCCTGACTTCACCACCATATGTTGCTTTTCTTTGTGTACAGTTAGCAGGGCTCAGGGCTTTACTTTCTACCCATCTCCTTTGTCTCACGGTAGAGGAGAAATTTTTGTCGAGTCATGCAGTATGCACCATAAGGCCAACTTACCAACTTCGTTCTTGTTTTTATCGGCACAGTAACTGTTAGTGTCCTGTCGATTTGGAGTTTTGGGTGTTTGTTTTGATCATGTAGCCCAGGCTGGTCTTGAGTCCTCTAGGCAGCCAAGGTTGACTTTGAATTAGCCCTCTTGCGTCCGTGTCCCTGCTAGGATTACAGGTGTGGACCACCATCCTGGACATTCCTTTAAAGAATTTTTTTTTCAATTTTTATGTGTATGGGTGTTTTGCCTTTATCTGTGTCTATGCACCACATGCATGTAGTGTCTACAGAGACCAGAAGAGGGCATCATATACCCTGGAACTGAAGTAACAGACAGTTGTGAGCTGCCATGCTTGTTCTGGAACCCAGGTCCTCTGGAATAACAACCAGTGCTCTTAATCTCTGAGCTGTGGCCAAACCCCCCAAATGACCTTAATACAAAAAATCATACTGTCATTTCTCTTCTTGCTTCAATAGCTTTAAGCAAATGTTGCAACATTTTAAATTTCTTAAATATAATTTATTTATCATGTGTATGAGTGTTTTACCTGCATGGATGTATGAGTACCATGTCCATGTCTGGTGCTCAAGGAGATTGAGGGAAAACATCAGATCCCCTGGAATTGGAGTTACTATGGATGCTTGTGAGCTGCCTTGTGGATGCTAAGAACTCAAGCTCACTCTTCTGCAAGAGCAATAAATGCACTAAACCACTGAACCATCTCTCTAGACCCCACTGCAAGTATTTTTAGAAGGAAACAAGCTCACCATATGTTGCGAGAATTTAATACATTGTTTAATCATTTACTTTAGCATGGGGAACTATTGGTGTGTAGAGAGAATCTTACTCTGAGGCCCACACTGACCTTGAACTGATTTTCAATCTCTCAAGTGTTAATATTACAGGCATGAGGCACAACACCTGGCTACTTTTTCTTTGCTGATGTTTGTTGGTTTGTTACAAAAGAAACAATTAGGGAAGAGGCAGTTGGAGGCCTATATACATCATATCCCTGCTGCTGCTGATGGTGATGATGAAGGTGGCGGTGATGATGATGATTTTACAAGTCTTCATCTCCACCCCCAATCCATGGGGTAGAGTCACTTTCTCTGTGGATGGGCCTGAAAGTTCCATCCCTCCAATTACCTGTCCTTGCTGGTCACCATACCCCTCCTGAGGTTCTCTGTCCTTTTAACATTCCAAGGGCTCTAGGAACCTTGCGTGGTGAACCCATGGCAAAGATGACATACGTTTCCTTGGATCCCATACATAGGACAATCAAATGTAGGCGCCCGCTGAACAGTGAACAGTAGCTTGTCCTGGGAAGTGAGGTTTGGATTGATTGGGGGTGGTCTTTGCAGGCTACCTGAGGTCATACAGTTGGGTCTCTGTTCTGTCATCGTGAGAGAATGTGCTAGGGAGGGCCAGGTCTGTGGCTTGGAGTGTTTCACAAGCATTTGCACTTTGTCTGAGTTGATGGCCCTTGTGTGGGTGTATGGCCAGTGAGTCAACCCACAGAACAATACACACCTTAGCCTTTTCAAAAACTGGGTTGCTCTTTTTTTTTTCCTGCTAATGTAGAATGTGTTTTGAAATAGAGTCCAGATTTTATAATTGTTTGAATTCTCTAGAAGGAATGAAGTTCAACCACTCCACTTTCTTCTGCTTTAAGAACCATCCTTCTACATTTCTGGTGTGTGACTGTTTCTTACACTAGAATAGCGATCATCCTTAGGTTTGATTTGTTGTTTTAAAGCTGTTGCTAAACTGGACGTGATGACACATGCCATTAATCCCAGCGCTCAGGAGGCAGTGCCAGGCGGATCTCTGAGTTTGAGGCCAGCCTGGTCTACCGAGTGAGTTCCAGGACAGCCAGAGTTACATGATAGATAGAGCATGTCTCAAAACAACAATAACAACACACACACACAAACAGAAATAACCCACACCTCTGCTGCTCCCTTTACCTTAATGGTCCCTACATCTTTGTGGAATTATTTGCTTTTGAGATGGGGTCATGCTATCTAGCCCAGGAGGCCTTAAATTCGAGAGCATCCTGCCTCAGCCCTCAGAGTACTAGCATGAGAAACATGTGCAATCTTCCTTAGCTCTGTGTTTCTTCATCCTTTTTTCTCTCTTCCTTTTTTGGGGGGAGTGGGGGAATCAACCTAGGACCTCCCTGATGCTAGTCTGCACTGCCATTGCCCGGATCTCCGTTCCTTTATTTCTGTACCTTTTCTTAAAAGCCGTTCCTTGCCCTCCCTTCCCACCGTAGTGCTGGACACCAACGATAGATTCCTGAGGAAGATCACAATTGGACAGGCTCCAACAGAGAAAGGCCACACACGCACGGTAACTGTTTGTTCATCTCCAGTAATTGCTTCGTGGTAACTAGCTCTCTGCTTCTCTCCTCCTCCATCCCCCTCCTTTGCGACCACACGGGCAGGTGTTGTTCTGCCTTCTCTCTTTTAAAATGGAAGTGAGTGGGTGTGGCACCGAGCGCTCCTGACAGCTTTTGCAGTAAATCTGTGTGTCACCTGTGTGGTTTTTCCCCCGGCATTTCTTCCTGGAGGTGGAGAACCCCAAGAGAATAGTCTTGCATGTAAATTAATTAAAATTGCTTCTCTTCTGTCGCCATTTGGCAGAATGTATCTTCGGTGTGAGAATACCTGTGTTGTTCCTTTTATGTCAGGGAAACTGTAGCCAGTATGTAACCAACTGTAACCAAGCTGCTTTCACAGGAATAAAATAGCTTATTGGCCCTGCTACAATTTGGGGTGAAGAGGTAGTAGGGGTGCAGGAAGGATCTCATGTAGCTCAGTATGATCTCTAATGTACTATAGCTGAGGATGACTTTGAACTCTGATCCTCCAGCCTCCACCTCCCACGTTCTGGGGTTACAAACTTATGCTACCACACCTGTTTTATTAGGTCCTGGGGATCAAATCCATGTTTTTGTGGGTGCTAGGCAAATTCTCTGCCCCAGTGCTACAACCCCTAAAACACTGATTTTTTTAAAAAATGATTACTCAAAGCGTCTGAACAATTAGGAAATTTTGACTGTTGGAAGACGATTTAGATATTTCTATTCCATCCTTGTTAACTTCCGGTTTGACACAGAGGGTCTGCCTTTGTCTCTCCGTCTGCCCACAGGCCCAGTTTGATATCTCTGTGGCCAGTGAAATCATGGCCGTCCTGGCCCTGACTAGTTCCCTGGAAGACATGAGAGAGAGACTGGGCAAAATGGTGGTGGCATCCAGTAAGAAAGGCGAGCCCATCAGTGCTGAGGATCTGGTAAGTGCCAGGCTGGTGACGTGACGTCCTGCAGTCTCTCTGTGAGACTGAGAACAAAATTTATACTCGTCTTAAGATGTTGTGATTTTGCTCATTACAAAAATTTAGAATTTTTTGTTAAGTTCCTCATAGTGAGTGATGTCACGGGCCATGAGCGCTGGGTGGCGTGAATGATGTCGTCATCCTGCAAGCTCTTCCTGAGCAAGCTGCCACTAGACTGTGTATGGAACACCTGTCATCCGAATGTCTGGCACTCTCACTCCTCCCCCTGACACTTGACTTAGAAAGGCTTATTGGGCAGTTTGGCTGATGACCATCTGGTTGGGTCTCCTGCTATTTTGTTTTGTTGTTTGTTTTTTGATGGGTGGTTTGTTTTATTATGTTTTGTTGTTGTTGTTACTTTCTCTTTAGATAGAGTCTCCCTATGTATCTCTGACTGTCCTGGGACTCAAAATAGACTAGGCAGGACTCGAACTCACAGAAATCCTCCTGCCTCTGCTTCCCAAGTGCTGAGATTAAAGGCATGTGCCCCTATGCCCAGCTCTCTATATACATGATATAAAATTTGAAATAAAAATTCTTAACCGGGCAGTCGTGTCTCCTGCCTTTAATCCTAGCACTTGGGAGGCAGAGGCAAGCAGATATCTGTGAGTTCGAGGCCAACCTGGTCTGTAGCAGCTAGTGCCAGGACAAGCTCCAAAGCTACACACAGAAACCCTGTCTTAGGGGGTGGAAATTCTTAAAGAAACTTTTTTTCCAGACAACCTAATCCAAGCTTGCTTGGAACCCATCCTGTAGCCCAGACTATTCTCTAAACAATAGCAATCCTCCTAGCTAGCCCCCTGCACCCTGGGATTAAAACAGTGCTTCTCGACTTCCTATTGCTGCAACCCTTTAACACAATTCCTCAGCTTGTGTGGACCCCAACCATAAAAATATTTTCATTGCCACTTCATAATTGTAACTCTATGCTGTAATGAATCGTAATGTAAATATTTTTGGAGATAGAAGTTTGCCAAAGATTTCAACACCCTCGGGTAGAGAACTGCTGTATTATAAACCTGAGTCACCACACCTGCTTTAGATCAAAAATTTAAAGGCCTGTTTGTATCAACACACACTGGTATAGTCGGTGTTATGGCACAGGAATTTAGAAAACGGAGAAAAATATTAACTTCGCAGTTAACATGTTTTAAATTTTAACACCCAAACCTTAAATTTAGAAACACATTAATGTTGAATATAAATGAGAACCGCTGCCTGGTTTTCCCTTGCCATTGGTTTATTCAGCAATGACTGGCTCCCTTAAAAGAGGGAGCTGGATTTAGGAGTTGGAATTAGGCTTTCCGGCTAGTAGTTTTGCTTCAGCTTTGGGAAACATACAGTGAATTCGACTCAGACCCATTTCTGCTCGGATACCAAAGTTATAAATAGCGCGTTGCTGTCGGAACTAACATAGCTCCTCTAAACGGGTCTAAATGGATTCCCCACATCAGCCAGCCGCAGAGCTTGATTGAGGCGCTTGTTTCTAGCGCCACGTGTGTTTTCAGAAATGGTGCGTGAGTGCCATTTTCATCCTGCTTCCTCCCCCCGCCAGGATAACTGGTGGCTTCCTAGTACAGCGAGGGGAAATAAGCAATAACGATGAATGGCGGAGATTAGGTGTGAGCTGTAATTATCCCAAGATGGTTAAAATGAATGAGAAGCCCCGCGGTGCCGAGTTCTGGTTTCAGGAGATTGGATTTCTGCTAGCAGGAGTTGATGCTTCCTGGGCTTGTCTTGCAGGGCGTGAGCGGAGCGCTGACGGTGCTGATGAAGGACGCAATCAAGCCCAACCTCATGCAGACCTTGGAGGTGCGCTGGGTAACTCCTGGCTCCAGAATTCACTCCCTCTAGTCAGAACCAGGAGATTATTAAGCACACTTTCCTTGCAGAATCAGACACCTTTTAGAAATCTGTTTGCTATGGGGACAGCGTTGTGGAGTGAGTTCTCTCCTGGCACTCGTACTTGGGCTTTCGGGTTTGAACTCAGGTCTCCAAGCTCGCAAGGCAATCACCTTTACCCAGTGCCATCCCATAGAAGCCTTTTCTGCTGCTCATCTCTTTCCTTACTTCTTACAGCTGGGAGGGGGGCGTTCTAAAATGATATAAAATAAATGGCTTTGGAGCTGGGCGTATAGGTCAGTGGCAGAGGGTTTGCCTAGCAGTGTTGGACTCCCAACACTGCAAAGGGGTGCAGCAGGCTCTCTTGGACCACCAGCCCCCAAATCATAACACGGAGACTTATTAGCTTTGAATGCCCAGCCTTAGTGTAGGCTTGTTTCTAGCTAGCTCTTTTTGAACTAGCCCATTTCTATTGATCTGTGTGATGCTCTGAGGCTCGGTTACCTCATCCATGTACTGCCCACCTGCTTCCCTGCTTCCTCTGTGTCTGGCTGGCTGACCCTGGCTGGTTGGCCGGCTCCCCTTTTCTCTGTCCACCAGCTCCACCCATCCCTCCTTTGCCTAGCCATTGGCCGTTCAGTTTTTTTTTTTTTAGACCAATCAGGTACCTTAGGCAGGCAATGTAAAACAGCAACACATCCTTACATAGTGAAACAAATGCAGCACAATCAAATGCAACACATCTTTACGTGGTTAAACAAACATTCTATTCCACAACAAAGGGGTAGGCGAGGTGTTTTTCCTCCTGGAAGTCTTCTTTCATATTCTAGTTAAATCCTAGCCCTTTGGCTAACGTGACGCCACTGTGAAGCCAAGTTGGCATTTGCTCACGATGTCATGGTTCCCACAGGGCACACCAGTGTTTGTCCATGCTGGGCCCTTTGCCAACATCGCACATGGGAACTCCTCCATCATTGCAGACCGGATCGCGCTCAAGCTTGTTGGCCCTGAAGGCTTTGTCGGTGAGTCCTCACGCCTCCTCGGTGGATGGATGGGCTCGCGTCACTGAGTGGCCGTGGTGGTTTACAGTTGCTCGTCTTCCTTGCAGTGACTGAAGCAGGATTCGGAGCAGACATAGGAATGGAAAAGTTCTTCAACATCAAGTGCCGCTATTCTGGTCTCCAGCCACACGTGGTGGTTCTTGTTGCCACCGTCAGGGCTCTTAAGATGCACGGGGGCGGCCCCACGGTGAGGACCAAGGACTGAGAATATGGTTGTCAGAAATGTTCTAGAGGCTTGGTTGGTACTCCATTGCTGATGGATAGGGAGCCAGAGCCAGGGATGGCCAGATACCTCACCCTCAGGGACAGATGTCCCTCCAGTGTTTTAAGGGGTCCAAGCTGGTTTTGTCACCTGCCTGTGTAAAGCCCTCCAAGGGCTTTTGCTTGACCTTGACCTTACTGGCAGGAAATTCTGTGTCAACCTGTTCTTTATAAACCTGAATCGGATTTTCCTCTTGATATTGACACTGGCAGGCAGCCAGCTGACACTGGGCTGAAGCAGAAGTCGGCTGTGGGCGGCAGTTCTTGCTGACAGGGCACTGGTAGCCTGCAGTGAGCTGGTGGGGCTGCCCTGGGCTGGTGAAAGAAGGGCAGGTCACTCGGGAATGGCAAAGATGGGCTCACTCAGGACCAGCTCCAACCCGGATGTGTTGTGTTTTCCTGAACTCCTATTGCTTAGAGACTATACCTTCTTGTTCTGATATTTTCACATCTCTTCTTTGTTTATTTGCTTGCTTTTTGACAATATTCTCTCTGTATGCCTGCAGGCCAGAAGAGAGCACCAGAGTCCATTACAGATGGTTGTGAGCCACCATGTGGTTGCTGGGAATTGAACTCAGGACCTTTGGAAGAGCAGGCAGTGCTCTTAACCTCTGAGCCATCTCTCCAGCCCCCTGCTCCTGAGTCTTTTGGGTGGGAAACAGCTTCACGTGGTCGGCCGCTTAGTCTCTGAAGCGTGCAGCCGCTTGCCTGTCACAATGGGAGCACACCTCACTTTGTTTCCTTTCTTCCAGGTCACTGCTGGACTGCCCCTTCCCAAGGCTTACACAGAAGAGGTAACTACAATTATTCTGTTCGCTTGTCCTAGGAAACCACATCCCAAATCAGCATGTCCTAATCTGGCCGTGGAAAACAAAGGGCACCGACCCTAGGTTGTACCTTCCAGTGGGGGGGGGGGGGGGGTAACAAAAAAGCCCGAGGTGCACTGGAGATCATATTAAATAAGAAGTGGCTATAAGTAGAATTGGCCCAACGAGGATGGCAGGAAGCCATTTTCCTAGACTAGTGGCTGGTTCTCACAGTTTTACTCCCAGGGAATATTTGGCTGTATCTGGAAGCTGTTTGGTTGCTGTTTGTTAGAGATAGGGTCTTGTTAGATGGACCAGGCTGGTCTTGAACTCCAGCCCTGGAGTTCAGCCAATGGATTAGAGGCAGGTGCACCATACCCAGCCAGATAGGGTACATTATGGAGGTATTACTGGCACCTGATGTGTAGGAGCCAGAGGTTGTTAACAGCCTAGGTTGTGTAGGGCACCCCCTCACCTCCCCCCCCAGTAATCAAAATAACAATAGTGCCAGAGTTATGAAGCCATGCCCTAGACTGATGCACACCTCTCTCCTTCATTGTCTGTCCTGCTCTGAATTAGTCCTAAATGCCATTTAAATCAAGCAAGGAGAGACCTTTAGAAAGCACATTTTCTCTACAAACCCAGACCTGAGTTCAAGACTCCAGATTACGCCGCTGAGTTGATTTTGCAGGCACATCTTCCATAAGCTGACTTGGTTTGGGGTCCGGAGCTCAGAGAGTGTTCTTTTTTCATACTGATACTATTTACCATAGAAGAACCATCCCTAGGGCCACTGAGTGGTCACGTGGAGAAGATGCAGGGTCAGCCTCTGTCACTGTCATCCAGTTTCTCTGTCCCTTTGGAGGCTTTTACCTTACCGGGCAGTACAGGGTCAGTGCACAGCCCCCAGATGAAGTTTGCCAATTTGACTAGGAAAAAGAAGCTTGGTGCCTTGAGCCTGCCTGTCTCCTGAGCTGTGACTTGCCTTTTATGGTCGCCTGTGTGATTCAGGCGTAGGAGGGGAATTCACAGCTCTGGCCCTCCTGCCACCCCACAGCCTTTCCTGTATCTAATTGCAGTGACTGCCCCAAACTGGCCCAGCTGGTGGCTCCGTTTAAGAATTTCCACTTCTTTAAAACTGATCTCCGTTGGTCTTATGTATTAATTGCTTTTTATGTGGCTAAAGAAAGGTAACACAGAGTGCTCTTGAGACCATCAGATTATCATGATCTCAGACTACGGTTAGAGGGGTGGGGGTTTTATACAGTGTAAGAGCTTCCTTGTTTTCTGTCTTTAACCTTCCTACTTTTTCTGCTGCTTTAGACATCTGAAAACCAAGAAATAGGGAGGAGGGAATGGGGGGGGGGACTAAGGTTGGGGTGTTAAATGAACAAATAAATTTAAGGAAAAAAATGCCCAAGAAGTAATAGTGGTAGATTTTCCTAGTGATCCAGCGTGTTTCTATAAGACAACCACTATTGATTAGTTGATTAATCGATTGAATTGTTTGTTTGTGGAGACCAAAAAATGTGAGCCTATTTCCACCTTGTCTGAAGGTCAGAGAGTTTCAGCTTGCTCAAAGTTGTTGCCAGCCCACCCCGACCAAAGGTCAGAGAACTGGAACTGACTTCTGTTCTGCAAGGTTATTGTCCCCAACTAGAGGTAGGTCAGAGAGTTCTGCTCTCTCAAGGTTATTATCAACAGGTGTGGCTAATAGCCAGCCCTTGTATTTCAGGTGTAGGATTTAAGGATCCTACTCAGGTTACAGGTGGTTGTTAGGACCCTCTGCAGGAACGGCTAGTGCTCCTAACTGCTGAGTCATCTCTCCAGCCCTGGTTTTTCTAAGTTTTCTTTTATGTGCGTGTGGGGGTGGGGAGGCATGCCTGGGGAGACCAGAAAAGGGTGTTCCTTAACGTTGGAGTGACAGGCTGTTATGTGCCACTGACTTGCATGCTGGATCCAAACTTGGATGAAAAGGAATGTTGGGGACCAGCCTTGACAAAAATACCTCTCGCCAAGGTAGAGGCGTGGGGATTTAGAAATATAGTAAAGAATATGAAGACGCGAATGAAAATAATAAAACAGAGAAACATTCAGGATAGTATCGGGAGGGAATTCCAGTGAGTACTCAAAATTCGCCCGCATTTAATTTCCAACTGCTTAAAATACCCCTGACCCCAAAAAGGTAGGAGTAAGACAAAGAACTACATTAACGTGATACCAATTGAAGGTCGCAGGCTACATTCATAAAACATTCTGTTGCTAGAACAAAACAAATCACACTCACACGCTAGACCAAAACATTCTGTAGGCAAACCTGGGTGGAATCCCAAGTTATCTCCATAAAGGGAACTGGAACTTAGTTGGATCCTTAGACTCTCGTTTGAGGTAGGAACAATCTACTTCTCTATTCCTGGAGCACGGGCTGGCTATTAGCCACACCTGTTGACAATAACCTTGCGAGAGCAGAACTCTCTGCTCAACAGTAGACTGGTCCTTTGGGTAGAAATACAGTAACTTAAAGGAACTAGATGTTAGCTCCGACTCTGTGACCTTTGGTCAACGTGGAAATAGGCTCACATTTCCTGGCATCCACACAGGAAGTAGTATTCTTTTTATTTATTTTTTTATTTTTTGAGACAGGGTTTCTCCATGTAGTTCTGTCTGTCCTGGAATTCTCTATAGAGCGACTGGCCTTGAGCTCAGAGATCCTCCTGCCTGCCTCTCGTGCCTTCTGGGATTAAAGGCGTGTGCCACCACCCCGGGCTGAAAGTAGTACTCTAAACTGCTGAGCCATCTGTCCAGTGCAGTACTTGGGTTTTCCAAATAGTATTTGCCTTATTTTATTAGCCTTGGGAAGGTTCATAGTTGAGTTCATTAAATTCTCTGAAACTTCACTGACTTCTTGCAGGGCAGTATTTATGGTGGTTGGGCATTAAACTCCTTTAGGGTTGGGTCTGTGCTGGCCTCTGTCGGGTGAGCAAATGTTTTCTGTTGCACTATAGGAGTTATTCTGTTGTGTCAACACACAAGTTATAAGTGTAATTTAAGTAGAGGCTTCAAGCAACCAAGAGGACATTAATATGTTGCATAATGGCGTCCGATACCCCCGCTGTCATATTGTCGAGATGGAGGGAAATAGCTTAGCTTCCCTCAGTGCTATATATAGGCAGGAGTCGATTCTCCTGCCTCCACCAGCAGCACTGTGGGGTGTGCATCACGGCCCCCTGCTGGCCTTCCTCCTTGCCCTCACTGTGATCATCTTCTGACTCAAAGACACACTTCCTTTTTTATATTTTTATTGTATTTATTCATTTGAGACAAGGATTGGCCAGGTTCCCAGGCTGATCTCAGCTTCTATCCTCCAGCCTCCGCCTCCTGAGTGCTGGGATTGCAGGTGTGCCCCACCATACCCCAGGGATAGCTTCTGTCTGCAAAAGAAGCAACAGCTTTTGCTATTGTTTTGCAGGACCTGGACCTGGTTGAAAAGGGCTTCAGTAACTTGAGGAAACAAATAGAAAATGCCAGGATGTTTGGAGTGCCTGTGGTCGTGGCCATGAACGCATTCAAGTAAGTGCAGAATCTCGAGAAAAGAGGAGTATAGAAAACGCCAGGAAACAGCTCCTGGAGCAAGCTGTGCGATGCCCCTTTTAGCTTCATTTTGTCCTTCACTTGCGGCTGTTGGGTATAGCTTTGTGGTTCAGCCTGGGATGTGACAGGCACCATATGGGCCTCAGGCACCATATAAGCCGCTACCTCACCAGTGAGGTCCGGAAATCAGAGCTGCTCCTGAGGGGCCCTCTTCTCTGCTGAGCAACGGGGAGAACACACACACTTGACAAGGAATGTTCTTTTCGGTCGCTCCAAAGCCTTTTGTGCTAACAGAAGAGCATCGCCTGCAGCATGGCTTTATTTCACCGGGTCAGGTGGGATGTTATGTTGAGAGAGTTGAATGTATTGAGCTAGAAGTGTTCATGCAAGAGCTGTGTGGGTTGTTTGGCACTGTAGCTCCGTTTAGGGTTTCAAAATAATGCCCTCACCACAGCGCAACGGGAAGAAGCAATTTGTAAAGCTGGTATTTACTGAGTCCCAGTGGTGTCCTGGGATTGTTCCAGATACTTTACATGTATTGCTGTCTAACCTTCATGATATCCTGGGGCAGCCCCGCTGTGGTTCTTTCCATTGTTTCTTTGGGGCGAGCCAAATAAGTGCAGATGAAGTAGCTGGGGCAAAAGTCACCCAGCCCACTGGCCTTAGAGCTGAGCTTGACACACACCAGTCTGGATTGAGTAGTGTCCATGTTCCGGGCAGCAATCTGTGTGGGGTTAATGGCATGCGCACAATCTGCACTCCCTTCTCCGTCACCTCCCGTTCTTTAACGCAAAACTCTCCTGAACAGGACAGATACAGACGCTGAACTGGACCTCATCTGCCGCCTCTCCAGAGAACATGGGGCTTTCGATGCTGTCAGATGCACCCACTGGGCAGAAGGAGGCCGGGGGGCCTTAGCCCTGGCTCAGGCAGTCCAGCGAGCATCACAGGCCCCCAGCAACTTCCGGCTCCTCTATGACCTCAAGGTGGGTTACTTTGTCTACGTAAACAGAACAAAAACAGAATGGCCTGCGTGTAAAAATGCCTCAGCGTGGAACTTGTGTGTAGTCAGCAGTGACTACCTCGTGGTCTGATCCCCTTGTGGGTGAGTCACCCCAACCACAAACTGGACTCTCCACTTGAGACATCTGTCTTACAAGCACAGATGACTGCCCGTTTGCAAACAGAAATACCTGGAGAGCTTAGCTCACACCCTGGCTTCTGAAGCTTACAAAGTATGTGCCCTTTGTGGGTGGAGCCAAGTTGGTAGCTTATTGCATTGCAGGCTCTCGCCATGGCCTTAGCCATGCGGTAACAAAGGTGGCTGTATCTGGCTCTGGAAAGTTTTCTGACCACTTCTCAATACTAGAGCAAAGAAGAGTGCAGCCAAGCCCACTTCCTGAGACGGTGTTACCCCACGTTCAGACAAGCCTTCTGAGCCAAAACCAAAGCATTTCCACAGGTTTCTCACTTCCACGGGCTTCTTCACAGTTCAGTCACCGAGCCAGGTGGATTGCACCTGGCCTGGCAAAAGCAGTTTATTCCATGACACGCTCCAGTCACTTGGAAGATCGCTGTTCCTAGGGTTGTATTTCAGGTTGTGACTGGATGCTAAATAGTCTCTCGGCAGTAATTAGAGACTTTGTTTGAAACATGGGGTGTACATTGTAGTTCATTCTGCTTGTTTTGGTTTTGTTTTGTTTCTGAGACAGGGTTTCTCTGCATAACAGTTCTAGCTGTCCTGGAACTCCCTTTGTAGACCAGGCTGGCCTTGAACTCAAGGGAAATCTGCCTGCCTCTGCCTCCTGGCTTCTGCTTGTTTTCTCTGGGATTAAACTCAAGGGAAATCCACCTGCCTCTGCCACCCGGCTTCTGCTCGTATTCTCTAGGCTAATTTTTGCTTGGCTTTTCTTTCCCTTTATTTTCTTCTTTTTTAAGATTTATTATGTATACAGTGTTCTGCATGCACGCCAGAAGAGGGACTCTCGTTACAGATGGTTGTGAGTCACCATGTGGTTGCTGGGAATTGAACTCAGGACCTCTGGAAGAGCAGCCACTGGTCTTAACTGCTGAGCCATCTCTCCATCCTCGCTTGGTTTTTCAAAGACAGCCAGAGACTTTAGGAAATAACCACCATAAAGAGTGGAGCCCGGATTAGATGGCTCAGTCAGTAAAGTGTCTGCCACATAAGCGTGAGGGCCCGAGTTCAGGTCCCCAGCACCACGTGCGAGCCACGTGTGGTAGTGCGTGCTGCAACCCCAGTACTGGAGACCTGGATCTCTAGGGTTGGTTTTCAGCCAGTGTAGCCAAATCTATGAGCTGTGGGGTCAGTGAGAGACCCTGACTCAATACACAAGGTGAAGAGGGATAGAGGACAGATATCCAAGGGTATCTCTGGCTTCCACCTGCACCCGAGCATGCGTGCGTGCACACATACACAAACACACACACACAAACTCACACAGAAATAGGAAACTATCGCTCTTGAGTTTTAACTTAGAATATTTCTGCCTCTTCTCTTTGCATGTGCAGATATAATCCATGGAGAATTAATTAGCGTTCTCCTGTTGGGCTTTGGGTTTGTCAACGGGTCAAAAAATCTGTTTGAACAATCACCCCTTTAGAAAAAGCCCTAAACATAAATGCACACAAACGAGAAGCACTTATGGGGCCCCTCTCCAGTCCGCTGTTCACAGTGCCCGAGTCGGGAGCCCTAGATCTGAAGGGCCAGCGGGTGACGTGAAAGCGCGAGAGAACAAGGGCTTCAGAACCCTTCTCTCCGGAGCTCTTCCCTGTGCCGGCAGACAGGAGGCTGCTGCCCCTTTCTGTGTTATTCAGCATCTGCGTGTCTTAAATCCCCCCTCAACCAAAGTGTTTTTGCTTCTGAAGTTCTAAATGTGCCTTGGCATTTAACAAGCTCCAATTATACGATGCATGTGAGCGTCATCTGCAGCTTGCTGCAGCCGCTACCAAGAGCGCACGTTTCAAGTCCAGTTTATAAAGCGCTCTTGGAAGTGGTCACTATTTAGTAAAAGGTAAAGTCTGTGTTTTTATAGGTCGAACATTGCTCTATTTAAGATCTGCCCGATATATTCATTTAGCCGTAGTTGCTAAGGAAGAGAAAGCCCAGTGTGCGTAGTATGTATGTGTGTGTGTGTGTGTGCATGTCTACATATCTGTATCCATGTGGAGACTTTGTATCTGTGAGATATTTTCCACTTAACCAAATCTGGAACTTTTTATTAACATGGTCCTGGGCTGGCAAGATAACTCAGTGTGTAAAGGCATTCATAGCAAACTTGATGATATAAGACCCTAGGTTTTAGCTTCACCACCTCCAATAATCAAAGTAGTTAAATGTTTGTGACTTATCCCCCCCCCAAAAAAAACCCTCGGGTTAGCCAGGCAGTGGTGGCACACGCCTTTAATCCCAGCACTTGGGAGGCAGAGGCAGGTGGATCTCTGTGAGTTCCAGGACAGCCAAGACTTACACAGAGAAACCCTGTCTCGAAAATCCAAAAGAAAAAAAGAAGTCAAATTATTTGCATGCCTGTTGTATATAAAATGCAACTTGTATCCCTTTTGGGGACACTGGCCTGGAATATCCTTGCTAAGAATCTTCATGTGTGTCCAGTCACAGTCCCCTTCTCTCTGTACATCAGCTTCCAATTGAGGATAAAATCAGGATCATCGCACAGAAGATCTACGGGGCAGATGACATCGAATTGCTCCCGGAAGCGCAGAACAAAGCCGAGGTCTACACAAAGCAGGTGGGTGTTTGGAGTCTGAGCCCCGAGCTTTCCCAGCCTTGTGAGCTCCTACACTCCACTCCTCCAGAGAGCAGCATCCTCTTCCAGAGTACTGGGCCTGGGATAAAAATCCCAGCCCTGAATTCTGTACTTACAACTGTAGGCGAACATCTCGGGAAACTGGGAGGAAATACAGAATACAGAATGTTTTTCTGAAACCCGAGGCACCTCTGTAGTGCTCTCGTCTCTGCTCCAGATACTGTGTTTTATTGATTATAACGATGGAAATCCGTCCCTTACAGGGATTCCTTATTGTGTTGGTCTGTGATAACAATGAAGGATGAGGTGGAGGTGCCCGTGCAGGGTGCTAGCCCTCTCAGTCTAGTGACGGTGCCCAGATGTTCTTAGCTGCATAGCCAGTGTTTCCTTTGTCACAGCCCTGTTCCCTTTTCCCCACAGGGCTTTGGGAATCTACCCATCTGCATGGCCAAAACACACTTGTCTTTGTCTCACAACCCAGAGCTAAAAGGTGTGCCTACTGGCTTCGTTCTGCCCATCCGTGACATCCGCGCCAGCGTTGGTGCTGGTTTTCTGTACCCATTAGTGGGAACGGTAAGTAGAACCCATTCATTGCCTCTCTTCTGAAATGGGTCGCTTGGGCTGTCAGTGTCAGATTGCCACAGTCTAGCAGAAAGCTGTAATCAAGCCTATCCAGGTTAATCCTGGTCTTGATATGGACCGTACGGTACCCATTAAAGCCTAACACTGCACCTACCTCTACTGAATAAGGTTCCCAGGGCCAGTTTGCTCTTGATTGAACCCAGAGTGGGTGTAATTGGGCTCGGAATTTGCCAGGATCTAGTCTGCTCTCTGGATACATGATGTCAGCATCCGATTCAGTCATTGGCGGATTGACGATAGTAGTTGGGTATGGTGGCACATACCTGTACTCCTAGCACTTGAGATGAGATCTGTTGCAAGATCGAGTCCAGCCTGCTCTACATAGTGGGTTGTAGTCCAGCCAGGGCTATGTAGTGAGACCCTGTCTCAAACAAAACCAGCAACTCTCCATTGAAGAGCCGGTACCCACCGGAGGGTTTGTCTTAGTAGCGGCTACTCTTTGAGAAGTCTATAATCCATGTGCCCTTTCTCTCATCTTAGCATCTCCGTTTCCTTTTAATCTTCTTTCTTAAGACTATATTAAACTATCTTTACTAAAATCTCTGATTACTAGGAGGGAAAAAATGTGTCTATATTGAGTAGGTATAGATTTATAATATTGTATAACATCCTTTTATCTAGCTTTTAAATTGTATTAGGTGTTAAAAGTTGTCTAGAAGTGATGTGTACAGGGGGGTGTGCATACGTTATGTGTCTTCTTAGACCATCCTGAAAAGGATCGAGTACTCAGATTTAGAGATCCAGTGGGGTCACAGAAAGCAACCCCCATGGGGAGAAACTGTCCTCACAGTTCTGTTTACTGAGCGTGTTATACAGATTAACCCAGTCCTCTCCACAGCCCCAGCAACAGAGATGTCCTATCCAGTGTCTCGCTGACGGGCTGAGAGCTCCTCTATGTATGTGTGGTTATTTTTCCTGTAGGTGTGTCTGTGCATCCTTTGTGTGCCAGGTGCCCAACGAGGCCAGTATGCCAGATCCCTGGAACTGGACTGTGGGTGATGGGCCACAGTAGGTGCTGGGGATCGAACCCAGGTCCTCTGGAAGAGCAGTCAATGCTCTTACCCACAGAGCCACCTCTCCATCCAATTAAAGTTTATTCATGAAATTCTGGTAGTTCACTGTCCTTGAAATCCATTAAAAAGCAATGGATAAAGCTGGGTGTGGTGTTAAACTGTTCTAGTCCAGCACTTGGGAGGGGGAAGCAGGAGAATCAAGGTTCCGCTGTGTGGCCCGACTGGCCCCAAACTTGCTGTCCTCCTGCTTTAAGGCTCGTGTTGCAGACACATCGTATCTGGCTGGCTTAATCTTTTCATTTGTTTTAAGAAAATTTGAAGTTTATTAAAGAAAATGTTTTATTCTAGATTTAAATGTGGACATTAAGAGATAGAAAGAAGCCAGTGGTGGCGCATGTCTTTAATCAGAGCACTTGGAAGGTTGAGGCCAGCTGTTGGATCCTTGGAGACTATTGATTGGTGCTCAGATGTCAGCATTAGGTTTTCTTCCAATATTGATGTTTTGTGTTACAGAAAATGACTCATCTAGTTTATGATATTTTTATAGTAAAGTTTTAGAACTTCAGTCTAAGCTGCCGTCCTTTCTGGGTCTGCTCTGGAACGGCATGTGTATATTTATGATACAGGCAGTATGACAGGGAAAATACCGCATTTTCCGTTACAAGCCATACAAATTTGCAGATAAGTGGCAAATCCAAGTCTTCAGAAAAGAAGCAAGCACAAATATAGCACCAAAGATTCAAGTTTAGCTTCAGAGAGCCCAAGAAGATGGTAAGAATAGTGGCCGTAAAGCCACCTAGGCCGAACACAGAAATGTCTTGGCCTGAGCCAAAGGGTGTGGATCGTAATGTCACGTCACTGCGGCCACAGAAATCCCACGGGCTTCTGTGCGAGATTCGCTGGAAGGAACTTTCAAACACAGCGCCTCCTCTTGGGGGCTTTGTTGAGCTGTCTTGAGAGATGGTTTTGCTAGGGAGCCCTGGTTTGTGTTGAACTCACTGTGTACCCCAAGCTGGTCTGAAATTTTCAACAATCCCTGCCTCAGCCGTGTGCCACTCCACACCCCCAGCACCTGCCAGTCCAGGCTAGGTCGGGACCGTGCTTCCCCTGCCACTCGGGCTACAGCTGCCCTGCCTGAGAGCAGAGTCAGGCCCGGCCTCTGGCTTGCAGGGGTCATGAGGGTTTCTTGTTCATGTCAGAATGTACTGGTTTTTAACATGGAACAAGAGCATCCCCTTTGTTGACGACTTATAAGGTGAGTCTGGTTCTGTGGCTGCTACAAGGCACACTGTGTACGTGTCACAGAAAGCACAGAGGATGACTTGGCAGCCGACCATTCTCGCCTCCACCCTGTGTTGGCCCCAGGAATCAAGCTCGGGTCATCAGCTTGGCGGCAAGCACCTTTCCCCACTGCGCCATCTTGCTGGTCCCTTCAGTTCATTTGTACCGCTGTTTTACCTCGCAGATGAGCACAATGCCTGGACTCCCTACCCGGCCCTGCTTTTATGATATTGATTTGGACCCTGAAACCGAACAAGTGAATGGATTGTTTTAAACAGGTGAGCCGTTACTGGGCAAGATTTTTCTTGTTTGCTTTTATTTCAAAAAATAAAATACATTTAGTTGTTTGTTGACTTCATGGGAGCAGGGAGGGATGTGCGCGTGGTGTATGTTGGGGTCAGAGGGGTCAGTATTCTTCCACCATATGGATGCTAGGTTTTTAGGTCGGTAGCAAGTGCCTTTACCAGTGGAACTGTCTTTCTTGCCCTGCAAAAGGTTTTTGGTTTGGGGTTGTTTGGGTTTTTTTTTTTTTACTTTGAGATTATTCATGAATTCTAAGGCTCAAACTGAGTATACAAACACTCAAATTCTAGTGATTTGCAAATATTTCTTTCCAGATTTCACTGAGAAGAGGCCCTCAGAAAAGAGAATTAACAGCAATCAATGAATTAAATATTAATGATATTAATGTCTTAGGCTGGAGAGTAGGTGGCATTGCAGGGAGAAGGGTACAGACTAGTCACCACAGAAGCCTGCAGGAGATGTTAACTTCCCTCTGAAAGAGCCCCAGGAGGCTTGGGGTTCAGAGTTGATGATCTAGAAGAGGCAGAAGCAGCCCCAAGTCCATCTGTGAACCTTGAAAACACAGAAACCAGCGGTAGTGGCTCACACCTTTAATCCCAGCACTCAGGAGGTTGAGGTGGGCAGATCTCCAAATTCAAGTTCAAGGCCAGCCTGGTCTACAGAGTGAGTTTGTCTCAACAAAACCAAAAAAGGAAGGAGAGGGGGGGGGGGGAGGGAGGGAGGGAAGGAAGGAAGGAAGGAAGGAAGGAAGGAAGGAAGGAAGGAAGGAAGGAAGGAAGGAAGGAAGAAATAAAAAGAAGGCAAGCAGCATTGGAGCACTGAGCTGGGGCTATAGCTGATGGTGAAGCCAGTGCTAAGCCTGTATGAGAGTTCCAGGAAAGCACACACATACACTCACAGAGACATTACTCGGGGAATCATCCAGAAAACAGAGAAGGAAGCAGAACCACTTCTGGTACTCACCTGAGTGACAGACACATTCAGTTCAGAGCTCAAAAATGTCAAGCAGGAAAATCCTTGGCATCCCTCTCCAAGGAATTAAGCTGGGCGTTGGTGCAGCCAGGGCCGTGGAATGAGAAGAGAACGGAATGCCTGTCTTATCAGCAATAAGGAGCTTTTAGGTGGCAGAGGAATGTCCCGAGTATGTGAGGGGAAGATAGCTTTCATCTTATGTTTACCCCTGGCCAAATCTGCCAAGGTATTTTCAGGCGGGCAAAGGGTTGCCACCCCCACTTCTGCTAGAAAGCTATTTAACAAAGTAGTAAAATGAGGAACTAACCCAAGAAAGGGAAAGATGTGAGTTTAGGGAACTGGCTTTGGGACAGTGGTGAAGGGGTTTCCAACAAGGGCACATGACCGTGGGTTTCAGATCTAGTACAGAACATGGGGGAAGCCTGGAAGAGCTGGGAGACCGGCTTGTCCTGGCTCCCTGCTCGGTCCTACCTGCTGTTCACACAACCGTCATGCCATGGGTTGTTTTTCAAGCCTATATGGACAGACCCTAGAAGGGAAGGTTTAAGTGTGAACACTTGGAGAGGCAGCCGGAGAGTGAAGTGTGGAAGGACAGAGGAAACCGCAGTGCTCAGAGAAATCATTCATTCCTTCTTCGTGCCTTTCCTTTCAGATCTTCTGTCCGCAAGAGGCCACTTTGTCTGGCCAGTGTCTGTGCAGGCCCACTGAGGAAGTGTGCAGAAGTCCAGGAAGTCAGCCCCGCCCCGAAGAGCTTCAGAAATAGTGGGAGTTTCCCTAAAGCCTTTTACAGCCTTAATTCACATCATCGTGTATAAATTAACATAAATCTTGTCTATTTACCTAGAGAAAATCCACAGAATAAATGAAATAATTTTGCTATTGTGGTGTTGAAAATTGTGACATTGGTAGGCCTCGGTAGAACAGTAAAACGGGCCAGGTGGAGGTACGTGCCTTTAATCCTGGGACTTGGGAGGCAGAGGCAGGTGGATCTCCATGAGTTTAAGGCCAGCCTGGAAACCTGTCTCTCATATATATATAATGGTTGCCATCCATTGAATGAGCATATGGTGAGGTGGGGTAAAGAAGCAGGCTGCAGGAAGCGCTTTGTGATCTGTTGTTTGAAGGGGGGGTGGGTTTTGGCTTGTTTGTTTATCTCTGTGAGAACTTAACTCAGGGGAACTGAAAGGGTGTGGGTGGAAAGTAGGGTATGGAGAGAGACTTCCCTATTTTATACTTTCCTGATCCGACCAAGTTTGTTCCCCAGGGAAGCTGCTGCTTGTATGAATGTTTGTCTTGACATCTTTGGGATCCCATTTGAATCATTGCCTTAATGCGGTTGGGTTTTGTTATTGGGGTGTGTGTGTGTGTGTGTGTGTGTGTGTGTGTGTGTGTGTGTGTGCAGATAGATAGATAGATAGATAGATAGATAGATAGATAGATAGATAGATAGAAGTTTTTAAAGTTAGTATACAAAATAACAGGTCTCTGGATCTCTGTGTGGGATTTTTATATAAACTTAATTTTGGTTGGTTCTCCCTCTCCCTGATTCTCCGCCCCCCTCATCTTTTCCCTCTGATATTCCCCCTTCCACTTGTTCTGTTACCATCCCTACTCCTCTCCCGTAGACCCCTTTCTAGTTTCCTGACCTTTGCTCCTGTTTACTCCTACCTCGACATCCATATTTAACAGTCAAAGGCCAGAATCTGTATGTAACAGAATTTAAGCATTTGTCTCCTGAGCATGGGATACCTCGCTTGATATAGTGGTCTATTTTCATGATTTCATATTTCTTCATGGCTGGATAACATCCTATCTTATGTATGTGCCACATTTTAATTATCCATTCTGGCGATAGACATCTCTGCTGATTCCATTTGAGTACTTGAGGATGACAGCACCAGCTCTGGATGGGCCGTTTCCGCCCCGCTGGCTTAGCAGATGTTTGCTGGCCTGCCGGAACCTGGGGTCTACCCCTCCGTGCTGGCTGTCTTGTGGGTTTCTCCCTGTTTGACGTGCCTAGCATGTCCTCGCTTCTCTTGTCTCTATTTTCCCCCTCTTCCTGCATTGGCTCCTTCCAGATGCTGTGTCCTCCTGGTGCCAAAGCTAAACCTTGCTGATGTAGACAGAGCTCTGTTCTCCCAGGGGTTTTTGCTTTTGTTATACTTAATTCCATGGGTTCACATCAATGTCGCAGTACAGTTTCATGGTCAGAAGAAGCAATGACAGCACTTTGAGAGGCTAATGGCAAAGGCATCGTGAGCATAAGTCTCAGCTCTGTCTTTTATTGCCTCACCCATTTCTCCATCCTCACATGCCTCTCTGTCCCCTCGCCCACCTGTCAGTCCCCTCGCCCACCTGTCAGTCCCCTCACCCACCTGTCAGTCCCCTCACCCACCTGTCAGTCCCCTCACCCATCTCTCTGTCCCCTCACCCATCTCTCTGTCCCCTCACCCATCTCTCTGTCCCCTCACCCATCTCTCTGTCCCCTCACCCATCTCTCTGTCCCCTCACCCATCTCTCTGTCCCCTCACCCATCTCTCTGTCCCCTCACCCATCTCTCTGTCCCCTCACCCATCTCTCTGTCCCCTCACCCATCTCTCTGTCCCCCTCATCCACCTGTCAGTCCCCTCACCCATCTCTCTGTCCCCCTCATCCACCTGTCAGTCCCCTCACCCATCTTTCTGCCCCCCCCACCTCACTGTCATCCATCTTTCTGCCCCCCACCCACTTTATAGATCATGGAAGTAAAGGCTGTTGCTGCTTCCCTGTGGGTAGCTCCATAAGGTGCTTTGTACAGTGCCTGGCACATTTCGAGTACTCATTGCTGCCCCTGAGATGAGGCATCTTTTTAGTAAGCTTCCAAGTAGTCTATAGAATATCATCCGGGATGGAATTTGCTAGGTGATCACTGTGTAAACAGGAAGCAAGCAAGCAATCTTATGCGACACTTAGAGACCATCTTAAAGGATGCAGGCTTCCTCCATCCTGCCAAACATTGGGGAAGTAGATCCTCAGTACTGGAAAGAATAGTGGACAAATGAATATAAAGAAGGGGGGAGGGGCTGGAGAGATGGCTCAGCGGTTAAGAGCACTGGCTGCTCTTCCAGAGGTCCTGAGTTCAATTCCCAGCAACCACATGGTGGCTCACAACCACCTGTACTGAGATCTGGCACCCTCCTCTGGCATGTGGGCATACATCAAGGCAGAATGTTGTATATATAATAAATAAATCTTTAAAAAAGGGGGGGATTTAAAAGACCAATTATTTTTAATTCACTTTATTTTTATATGTATGGGTACCTGTAGAAGCTAAAAGAGGGTGTTAGATCCCCTGAAGCTGGCGTTATAGGTGTTCGTGATCGTGAGCTTCCTGACAGGTGCTAAGAACCTGGCTTGGGTCCTCTGGCAGAGTAATATGTGCTCTCAACCAATGAGGAGCTCTTCAGCCCCTAAAGTGTTTTTTTTTTCTGATTTTTGGGAGGTAGGGTGTATCTCTGACTATGAAGACCAGTCTGAGATCCTCCTGCCTCTGCCTCCCAGAGTGATGGGATTTAAAGACGTGTAATTTTAATTTGTGTGGGGGGGGATTGTTTGTTTTTAAGATTTTGAAGTAGGTGTGATGGTACATGCATTTAATTCCAACACTCTGAAGACAGAGGCAGGTGAGTCTCTGAGTTTGAAGACAGCCTGGTTGGTCTACAGAGTGAGTTCCAGAACAGCCAGGGCAACACAAAGAAACTGTCTGGAAAAAAAAAACAATAAAAAAGGAAAGAAAGAAAAGCCAAAAAATTAATTTTTAATGATGTGTTTGTATCAGTGTGGGGGAACTTGCTGGTGCCCATGGAGGCCAGTGGCATTGGATCCCCTGGAACTGGACAGGTATTTGTGAGCTACTTGTATGGGTTCTACTAATACAGCAGCACACGCTCTTCTCGGCTGAATCATCTCTCCAGCCCTATGGTTTTTACTATAGAAAGGATGTAGCATAAGGCTTCAGGTGTAGCTCAATGGTGGATTGCTTGCCTGCCATGTGTAAGGCCCTGGGTTTGTTCAACAAAGCAACAAGTAAATAACGTATTGGTAGAAAAAAAGCGGGGAAATTCTCATGTGTCTTTGCAACTTGTGTGCAAGCATCCACCCAACTGATCCCTGCCAGTGAAACTCCAACTTCACAGCAAGAGCTGACACACCTGCTACGAAATGTGGACGTGTATTGTAATCACTTGGGCTTCTGTCTCATTTTACGGAAGGGTATTTCAGGGCTCCAGGGCTGGTGTCTGCTGTCACCTTATTCCAAAGACTCTGCTCTCTGCTGCCTCTTAGCATTTCCTGGAAGGCAGCTCCTACCAAACTGTGCAAAGTAGAAGACTGGGTCCATCCTGCTTGCCTCCAGAAGGAAGAGGAAACTAAGGTGTATGAAAGTTGAAAGGAGATGAGGTCGTGGTGGCTGCTGAGCAATCCTGGTGGGCAAGGATTTTATGGTCCTGATTCTTGGATCTTTGCCCGAAGGTGCCACAAGTACAGAGGAAGACACGCGATACCTGCAGCAAAGTGTATAAAATGCCTATAGAAGTATCAGTGCAGAGGGGACATGTCCATGTCGCCAGGGCAAGTCCTATCCCTTCACCATGGGACAAGCAGTCCGCCAGATCTGCTGGCCTCCAGTCTTCTGGCACTCCCCTCTCCATATTGGTAGGATCCCTGAGAAGCAGACTGTGCCTCCTGATTGCCCCTCAGGGGCCGTGCACAGGGAAGATGTATATACACATAGTTTAAGTATGACAGCGGTATGCCTGTGCTGCCAAGTAAGGCACTTGGCTTTGCGTTGGCTCCCTGCAGCTCTCGTGGTGCCCACAAATAGATCAACGTCCGTCCCCCAACCTCCCGGACCTGGAGCCGCCGGTTCACTAGATGGTGTGCCGGAGGAAGGTACATGGAAGGCTGGTTCTGAGAAAGGTTCAAGAACTTAAGAATTGTTAACAAGGAGTTGAGACCATTTTGGTAGCTAAAAGCCTGGACCGTGTGGATAGGGACCAGAATGGAAGAGATCATATATTCAATTCAGTGCTGTTCAGAGGCATATGTAGGCTACTTTATTAGCACGCTGTATCTGTGACATTAATAAGATTAGCTGTAAGGAGAATAGTTCCTCATCAGATTGGAGGGGTATTTATAGCTCATTTCCTAATTATATAATTCAAATGGAGTAGTAGGCAATAATAATACAGTAATAGCTTAGCAGTCTTGTCACTTAAGTGTGTTTAGGAATGACAGGTTTCTTTTTCTTTCAAGCATGAGGTACCGAGTGCATTGTTCAAACATCTGGCATCGAGTTCTCATCATATCCTAAAGAAAAGCCACAAATGCGGAATTTTATTTATAGTAATATTCTCTCTTCTGTGTGTGTGTGTGCGTGTGTGCATGCGCGCGCATGAGAGGTGTCAGATAAGCTATTGATCATATAAATCATATTTTCCCTTAGAAGATAAATCTAGCTTTTAAATGTGTTCAGCTCCTTTTTAGAAGCAAAGGAAGTAGGAGAGCTACAAGTTTCTAAGATTCTCTTTATTGCTGGTATTTCAACCTGCATCTCTCCTTTCCCAATGCTTTTTATTTTTTTAAGTGGGGCTTGCTATGTAGCATAGCCTGGCTAGGGACTTGGCATCCTCCTGCCTTAGCCACCCAAGTCCTAGGATTGCACTGCCACCCCTGGCTCCAGCTGCTTTCTAATAACAACTGTGCTACCCTGTCCTTTTCACAATCAGCCTTCTTTTGCTTCTTTTCCTAAATGATTGCCAACGCCCAGGTCTGCTAGATTGGTGCTGACATCACAGCACCTCTACTGCTTGAGTGGCGTGGATTTCTTCAGCTTGTTTCAAGTTCGAGAGGACGTAGAAGCAGGGCTAACATAACCTACGTGGGGATAAAAAGACCATTTTCACTCGCCTGTGTTTGCTAAATCAAGTTCATTTCGGTTTTTGAGACAGGGTCTCATATAGCCCAGTCTGACCTTAGACTCCCTATGTAGCCAAGGATGGCTTTCAAAGTCTCATCCTATCGTTCCTACTTGAGTGCTGAGACCACAGGCATGTTTTACCATGTGTGAACCCCAGGCTTTGTGCACGCCAGGCAAATGCTATACAAACTGAGTGAACATCCAACATGAGTGTGTGAGTGAGTGTGTGTGTGTGTGTGTGTGTGTGTGTGTGTGTGTGTGTGTGTGTGGCGCGTGCGCGCATGCCTGTAGAAACCAGAAGAGGATGTAGGATCCCTTGGACCTGGAGTTAAAGGCAGCCGTGAGTGACCTGAAATGTGCTGGGAATTGAACTCTGGTCCTCTGCCAATCAGGAAGAACTCTTAACCTCTGAACACCTCTGCAGCTCCCTCTTTCAAACTCCATAATTACAGCTTGCCTGTATCTAGTTTCCCTGTGTTACATACAGTTCTTATCACTAACTTTTAACCTACAAGCTTAACTTAGAATTTTATCAGTTTTGTGTCCCAAGAATTTATTCCTTATCAAGTCTTGGTGGAATAAGTCTAGACTAGAAATCTTAGGAAGGGAAAATATATTCCTAGAAAAACCATCCCGGGGCTGGAGAGATGGCTCAGAGGTTAAGAGCACTGCCTGCTCTTCCAGAGGTCCTGAGTTCAATTCCCAGCAACCACATGGGGGCTCACAACCATCTGTACTGAGATCTGGCACCCTCCTCTGGCCTGCGGGCATACATCGAGGCAGAATGTTGTATACATAATAAATAAATAAATCTTTTAAAAAGAAAAAAGAAAAAGAAAAACCATCCCCAAGTGGACATCCGAGATTAACTCTCCCAGAGATCTTGGTCCCCTCAAGAAAAAGGGAAGGGATCTTGTTCTTACACGCTCCTGGGGCTCCTGAGCTCTGTGCCAGGAAAAACCCTGGAGGAGGCTGGGATGTCATTTACAGGACCTTAGCTGAAGCTCTTGAAAACACCCCATGCCACTGGCCCTGAGCTGTGGAAGCCACACCTTGTGTGCACAGAAATGTACTTGGACTGTTTTTCACCCAACGGGACACCTTCCTGCTCCGGAGAGTGGACTCTGCCAGCACCTTCTGCTCCAAATGGGGCTGGAATGGCAAGTGCTCTTATCTCCATCCCCGCTTGAGAGGAACAAGGTGAGCAACCCCCAAGGAATGCTAAAGGAAGCTGTGCTTCTCGGTGAGACATTAGACGGGCTGTGTTCTATACGCCCCTCACCTGTGCCCTATGAATGTGGATGACCACATCCCTCCAGCAAATCTCAGCTTGGCCTCTGCAGGTCTGAGGTCCTGTTTGACAAAGTTGGTTTTGTGTCAGTTTCTTACCATATACATAATTTTCTCTCTACCCAGGTGTGGCTCCAGGGGCAGAGGTGGGTAGATCTCTGTGAGCTGGGTGCCATCCTGGTCTACATAATGCCAGGTCAGCCAGAGCTAGACACTGAGACCTGTCTCAAAATATTTTTTTTCCAGATGACCCCTTATGATTCTGTACGGTTATGGGTCTTGCTTTTTAAATTTATTTTTAGTTATGGAGGGAGAGCGGGCATGTGCATGCGAGTGTATTTTGCCCACAGAAGCAAGATATCCCTGTAGAGTTGGTTACAGGTGGTTGGGAGCCGCCTGATGTGGGTGATGGGGATCGAACTCAGATCCCCTGGAAAAGGAAATACGTGCTGCTCAGCGCTGAGCCATCTTTTCCACCCCATCAATCTTTCTTTGAAGATAAACTGTCTACCTTGTCTTTAATGTTTGAGAGGAATTTATGGTGGGCGCCTCGCATTTTCAAACGTTTTTTTTTTTTTTTTGCGACTGTGGGTCTCAGGAAATGAGGGGTCCTCTCCCCTCTTCTCCTTGCGGCCCTTGCTGGTCCCTCTACCCAGACCCTGATGTCATTATGCAGCGGGGTTGCATACGGGGCGGGAGCACGAAGGTCTCTTCCAGGCGGCCGGGCAGTCTGCAGGCAGGTGGCTGGCTGGGTTTGCCCCGCCCCCGCCCCTCGCCCCGCCCCGCTGCTCCGCTCGCATTGGCGCGGCCAGCTGTCTCTCTCCGCACTGGGGAGGGGGCGTGCGGCTGCGGTCCCTCTGCAGAGGGCTGCGCGCTCCGAGGCTTCCGGAGCTCCCCGTTGTTTGGGCCCGTGCGCCCCGACCTCGGGAGCAGAGCTGGTCCGAGACCGCGACGCTCTGGGTAAGTGGAGGCAGGACCAGAGGCTCTGGGTCTGGATCGAATGCACTGAGTCCCTAGTGGGCAGGTGACGGCGGCGGCAGAACCAGGGTCCGGGTCACCAGACAGCGAGGGGCGCGGACTGCAAGGTCGCCTGGTCCTCAGGCGTCTCCAGGTGGGTGACTCTGGGCAGTTCTGCCGCCCGCTCGCTTCGCATGCGGTGCTGCTGGAGTCTTGGCAGCGGCTACCTAGCCGTTTTCCTTCTTCAAGGCTTTTTGGGGAACTGTGATTCTCGGCTCCGCTCTATGATAATTCTGCAGCTAGCTTAAAGCTGGGCTATCTCTTCCATGCCTCCGGTGTTTTCCTTTCTGAGCACTTTCTCCTGAGCCCTGTCTCTTGCACAGGGGTGTCAAGCCTGGAGGATAGAGTCCTTCCTCCAGGAGGAAGCTTAGCGGTTTGTGTCTGGTGCTGGGAAAGGTTCCTTGCTCTGCTTGGATAGTGATTGCTCTTTGCTGCCCAAGGAGGGGTAATGGTGGTGGTTGTTTTCTGTGGCCTTAAACGTGAGATTCTGCCAGCGAAGGAGAGCAGGGACGTTAAGGTTTCCAAGGCGATCGTGCTCCACTCGAAGGTAGAGGCGAATCATTTGCAGTCTTAACAGTCTGCAAAGTTTTAACTCCTGCTGGCTGCATCCTTTCCCTGCCTGGGATACACTTGTTGGGGTGCTCATTTCTACAGTGATGCACGATCAGAGAAGCCTCTCCTGCAAACCCCTCGGCCATTCGGTTAGTTTCAGATATTTTCCGGATATGATGGCATTTGAATATTTCTTCTATCCATACATCCTCTGCTTAGAAGGAATGCTTGCTCAGGCGTGGAGCCATTAAGACTGGGCTCTAGTGCTTATAAAAGGTGCGTGAGGAGAGACTGTACATGGTTTCTGGTTCCATCATTATTCTAGAATTTTATATTTCTGTGTAGGAAGATGAAACATGTAATGCCTACCCTAAAAAAAATCTCCTTAGATCTTAAAATGATTTTTCAGGGCTCCAGTTCTACAGAGAATTAGGAGCTGGTACCCAAATGAGAGAGCAGTGAGAAATTTACATGCAAGCAGAATAATTTGCCTAACTCAGGACATCTGTCAACTAAAATCCATAGAATTGTTGTGTGATCACCCTATGTCCCCATTCTTTAAGCCATTCTATTCTGTAGATTGGTATTTGGGGGGGGGGGACACTGGGGACCAAATCCCTTACCTCGTGGCATGCTAAACCAGTGCCATCACTGAGCTCTGTGCCCAGATCCAAAGCATAGTTTTCTCCTTTTTCTCTCTTGAGATGGGGTCTCGTGTAGCCAGCACTGGCCTCAACTGCACTGTATAGCTGTGGATGACCTTGCCTGATTCTCCCGCCTCCACCTCCCACACGCCGGAATGGCAGTCGTGCACCACCGAGACCAGCCTCGGATGCGTGTTTTAAAGCGCCCCACTGTCTCACGGAACTAAAGCACGGGCTTCAGAAGCCAGGCAGTCTCAGGCTAAATCTGAGCACTGTGGCTGACTAGCTTTGTAATCTCAGGCAGGCTGCTTAACTGCAGATGGAGAGATCTCACCGCCTCCTCACTCCGGGATACCGTGGAGCAGGTTAGAGACGCCTGTGAAAGTGCTCCACGCCGCCTCGTAACACAAGAGTTGCACAACCAGTGCTGCCTCTGACCTCACTAACTTACCTCCAGCTCTGCGCAGTTACAGCGGGAAAAGTATGAGTGGCGGACGCTTGTGGGGGGAGATGTCAGAGTTACACAACGCCCTGAGGACGGGAGAACGACAGCAACGCTGGGTTTTTCTGAGTGTGTATGGAAAGTAGCACCTCCTTGATGGGATGTGCATTTTTAGAACAGAAACCGTATGCTACAATAGAAAGAACACCAGAGAGTCAAGATTTCTGCTGCTAACTCTGGCTAGGACCTCATCTAGCCTAAGGCTTTCTGCGAGCCCACCACCCACTTGGGAGCTCAGTTCTGTCATTGGGCTCGACATGATTAGTCATCTCTAAGCCCCTAGCAGTACCAACCGTTCTTCGCTGGATGTGACGAGAAAAGAAGTCCAGCTGCCTATCACCCGGCCCCCTGTTGTTTTTTGTGTTTGCTAAACTTTCTGTGTGGGGCCGTGAACAGTTCGTGGAGATGTCAACTAAGGGCAAGGGCATACGTGCAGAGTGACCTCCAACGAAGTTTTAACAAAAATGATAAAGCAAAATGGGTTCACACTGGAATCTTTTTTTCAGTAGGGCAAAAGCAAGCCTCACTTTGTAGCCATGGTTGTTCCGGTATGTTCTGTGGAGCATACGCCCCACGTGATGCAGTCTGTATGAAAAATACTAGGCTTGTGCTGAAATAAAACCCCACTCTTTTCTCTTCTCAGGTTGGTCTTTGAATAGAGGAGAAGTTTACCCAGGAAAGAGCTTTCATTCAAAGGGGAAATTAAAGGAAGAAATTGCAAGCAACAGACAAACAAGGCATTTTTGTCCTGAAGAAGCCGCCGAAACAGCTGTGGAGTGAAAGGGTGGACACCCTGGAGAAGCCGGGCTTGGTGTGATATTTTTGTCACAAAGGACTTCAAGAAGAAGAGAGAAGACGCTCCTCAGAGAATGAAAGAGTCTAGCGTGAAAATGGAGAGCGGAGCTTCTGAGATTCAGATAGAAACGAAGGATGAAAAGGACCCAGGGGCTGTGTGTCCTCAGAAAGAGAGGCAGGAGAGGAACAGAGCCACGCTCTGCTTCAAGAGAAGGAAGAAAGCAAGCAAGATGAAGTCTAAGGTTGCTTCCAAGACTGCCGAGGGGACCAAGACACGTCCCCCAGAAGCTGGGGCCTCTGATCAGCCACAGCCAGCCGGGGCCTGGGCCTCCATCAAACGCCTTGTGACACCTAGGAAAAGATCAGCGTCTTCGAAGACACAGAAGCCATCTGCGGCTGAAGTGCAGCCCGAGGATGCAGCTCTTCCTAAGAAAAAAGCAAAATCCAGACTTAAGATTCCTTGCATAAGATTCTCAAGAGGGGCAAAGAGAAGTCGTCATTCTAAACTCACGGAAGACTCAGACTACAACATGGGAGTCCAGCAGAGAGGGGCTGAGGATTTGGAGATAAAACCCCAGACCCAGCCGGCTGACCGGACAAGCCAGGCTAAGTCCACACAGGGCCCACAGGAAGGTGTGTTGGTGGAAGAGGGTAAAGATGTTCAAGAACCGCAGGTCAGCCGCAACATCACTTCTGGAGAGAATGTGATTTCCGTAGAACTGGAATTAAAAGATGAGTCTTCTGCTATTCAGATGGGAACTCCCGTGCTGGAAAAGGAAGCTGAAGTGATTAAGGAAAAGCCAAGTGTACAAGCGCAGCAAGCAAGTCCACTTGAGAGTTCAGAAGCAGACAGCACCCGTCCAGTGGCTTCTCGTGTTCCTGCCTCACCAGCCACCGCGTATCAACGCGATGTGGACAAACCCAGTGACAGCATCCGAGACCGTGCACCCAGTGCGAAAGGTGACAGAAGTAGAGAAGGTGCTGCTGAAGAAAAGAAAGCTAGTGACATTGTTCAGGGCCAGGTGGAAGAAACCCCACTGAGTCAGGCAGAGGAAGCTGCTGTCAGCCAGGCAGACAAAAGTGCTTTGGGCCAGGCAAAGGAAGCTGTAGTGGCCCAGGAAAAGGAAGTTGTAGTGGCCCAGGAAAAGGAAGTTGTAGTGGCCCAGACAGAGGAAACTGTAGTGGCCCAGACAGAGGAAGCTCTCGTGGCCAAGGCAGAAGAAACTGTAGTGGCCCAGGTGGAGGAAGCTCTTGTGACCAAGGCAGAGGAAGCTGTCGAGGCCAAGGCAGAGGAAGCTGTCATGGCCCAGGCGAAGGAAGCTGTCATGGCCCAGGCGAAGGAAGCTATCGTGGCCCAGGCGAAGGAAGCTATCGTGGCCCACGTGAAGGAAGCTATTGTGGCCCAGGCAGAGGAAGCTGTCGTGGCCCAGACAGAGGAAACTGTAGTGGCCCAGACAGAGGAAGCTGTCGTGGCCCAGGCAGAGGAAACTGTTGTGGCCCAGACAGAGGAAACTGTCGTGGCCCAGACAGAGGAAGCTGTCGTGGCCCAGGCAGAGGAAGCTCTCGTGGCCCAGACAGAGGAAGCTGTCGTGGCCCAGGCAGAGGAAACTGTCGTGGCCCAGACAGAGGAAACTGTAGTGGTCCAGGCAGAGGAAACTCTCGTGGCCCAGGCTAAGGAAGCTGTCGTAGCCCAGGCAGAGGAAACTGTCGTGGCCCAGACAGAGGAAACTGTAGTGGTCCAGGCAGAGGAAGCTGTCGTGGCCCAGGCAGAGGAAACTGTCGTGGCCCAGACAGAGGAAACTGTCGTGGCCCAGACAGAGGAAACTGTCGTGGCCCAGACAGAGGAAGCTGTAATGGCCCAGGCACCAGATCTGAAAGAAAATGGAATTGATACAGAGAAACCCAGATCAGAGGAATGCAAAAGAATGGAGCCAATTGCTATTATCATTACAGACACTGAAATCAGTGAATTTGATGTTAAGAAATCTAAAAATGTCCCTAAGCAATTCCTAATGTCAATGGAAAATGAGCAAGTAGGGGTTTTTGCTAATGATAGTGATTTCGAAGGGAGAACTTCAGAACAATATGAAACACTGTTAATAGAAACAGCCTCTTCCCTCGTCAAGAATGCTATCCAGTTGTCTGTAGAACAGCTGGTTAATGAAATGGTTTCCGAGGATAATAAAATAAATACTCTGTTACAGTGACTTCATTCCCAGATCATGGGAAAGGAAAAAAAACACTCTACAGATGAATTATTTTATACATTTGTGACACTTCTTTCTCAGTAATAAATTCCATCTGTGGAATTTAAAGGTACGGTTCCAACCCAGAAGGGCTGAAGAATAAATGAAGTTTATAAAACTCACCCAAACACAGTCGCTTCTGGACTGGAGGGAGGCAGTCAGCACAAATCACAGGACGCAGTGACACACAGGAAGGTGCAGAAGTGACCAGCGATGAGTTCTGTGCTTTAAGGAAGACTACTTACTGTACACTGGTATGCTTACGCTCCCTGCATCACGAAGTCTGGCTTTTTTTTCTGACGGGTCAACCCCGTGTAAAGGCGAACGCTGCCTTTGCTTTGCTTTTATAGTATATTTTCTCGTGGTGAGTCAGGTGAGAGGGTTTCTAGTCCCGCACAAGCTCCTTCCAAAAGCCATTCCCAGGTTCCTTCAGCCAGGCGAGTGTTAACAAGTGTGTAAGCGTGGCAACTGGGAGAGTTTCTTCTCACCCCGTCTTCTGCCCAGCAGACTTGTATATACCCATCTCCGTGTGGACTATCTGCTGAGACGTTAGAAGCAAATACATAAAAGGAATAGTATGTTTCATCCAGAAGGCAAACTCCCCAGATGATGGAGGATTCCCTCTAGCGGAACGACTTCTGGAGGCCCAGGAAAACTGTAATATTCTTCTGAAAGTATTTCTTCTTGGCCAAACGTGAACTATGTATACGAGTGAATAAAAAGTCAAAATTCATGCTAAAGCATAGGTTTTCAACACCGGTGTTTTTCCGATGCGTCTAGCCATGATAGTGTAACATGCTTCCCAGCCCCGCGGGTTAGGGTTCATACTGTACAGCACCCCGCCCCACTCTCTGACCCAGTGATGATGTGAAAGGCAGTGCAGATGGAGGGGGCTGATGGAGAGCATCCTCCGGAGGCGGGAACGCCAGTGGTTTTCATCTGCCCTGCACTTAACAGTGATGATGGCCTGCATATGTGTTCATTGCTTTCTCCTGTACTTTCAGTTTGTAAATACCTATTGTCATCTCTTACAGAAGTAACCAACGTGGCTTTGGAATTTAACCAAATGCTGGATGTTTAGCAAGATTCTTGGCTTGCCTACCTTTATGTTTTCAACAGGCGATGGGGGCATCATTCAATTTAGAAAGATAAAAAACACACAACTGCCCCCCCCAATACATTTCTTTTAATTGTGTACCTTTTAGACATGAAATCAAATCACTGCTAAATCATCTTTGAGAGAATAATCCACTGTGTACGGTGCTAATAGACTTGTATAGCTACCAGCAAATATGTTTAAAATGAACAGTTTTAAATGCCTGATTAAGGTTGGTGCACTTTGCAGTATTTTAAATAATCCTGTATCTATTTACTATTAGAATGGCTCCAAGCCAATATACTTGCATTAAAGTTTCTAATAATCTCTTATGAATGAGAAAAAGCTATAAAATATACAGCACTTAGCAATTATTAAGGGTATTTTAGATTTGAGGATCTTGAAAAATGGAAAGTAACTACGTAATTTTGGGGGTAAAAAAGTAGCCCCAAGTTTCAAGTTTTAGTGTGTGTGTGTTCCTTATACTGCTGTTTGATAAATACACCTTTGGTTAGGAGCCATTATGATTGATTGATTGTTTTTATAAGAAAATATATTCTTCTTCATTCTTAATTGGTTTCTCTGGCTTTTCTAGGGACTTAAAGAGAATTTCCATCTGGAAATAGAATACTTTATTCTTAATTGATTTCTCTGGCTTTTCTAAGGACTTAAAGAGCGTTTCTATCTGGAAACAGGATGCAGAAATTCATCAGTGGGTTGCAATCTGATATATCTGCTATGTGGCCAAATTATAGAGGAATCTAGGGTGGCCCAAACTGTTCCATTGTTATAAAGAAAAAAAGCAGGAATCAGATAGCTTGGAAGTCTACTATAAAATATTTTATTATGATAGGATGCGTTTCAAGCAGTTTGACCTTCTGTGAAAAATATGTAGAAAGATTCTGACTCAATTTACACCCTTTTGGCCTTAAACCAACCAGTTTAAAGGAATCAATTTAGGCATCATTAATCACTCACAGGAATTTTAATTGAAATCTGCCTATAATGAACATTTATCAGCTAGACTCTAATTTGTTTTTGAAGGCGGGGGGGGCTTATCTGATACTTAACAATTTTTCAATATATTATCTTCACCCCCTTAAGAGTCAAGCATTATTCACTCCACTTACAAGACAGAGACTATGAGCACTTGCTGAGATGTGTGTGTGTGTGTGTGTGTGTGTGTGT
The DNA here is from genome assembly GCF_037038515.1 of Microtus pennsylvanicus. Classification (NCBI taxonomy): domain Eukaryota; kingdom Metazoa; phylum Chordata; class Mammalia; order Rodentia; family Cricetidae; genus Microtus; species Microtus pennsylvanicus. The sequence goes on along the minus strand of NC_134592.1, from coordinate 39,041,576 downwards.
GTGAGAGAGACTATTCCCTTAACCTTTTTTTTTCAAAGCACTTTTTAGGATATTAAAAATAGTACCTGGTAACATTTAAGTAAAGGTAGCAGAAAACAAAAGAACTTTCCAACAGAAATCATGTTCCTTGCCACCTCCTCCACCTCCAAGAATAAAGAGCAGGTGGCACCAACGGAGCTCTTCAGAGAAGCTGTCTGCACAATTCTCCTCCACAGCAATGGGCTTGACAGCGCCGAGATGGCGATGATCTTAATTGGTCTACTATCTGGTGGCGTCTGAGACGAGGTGAGGCTCTTGGCCTGTGAGATGGCCCCGGGCCAGCCTTGCCTGTACACATGGCCCACAGTTCGTTCCATCGGCAAATGTCTAACTTCAATTTGCCTTAATTTTTATAGTTGAGAATTTTTTAGGGGTTGTGTCAGACTTTTTAAAATAATTGTTAGACTTTCGAACCCTGTTGTTTGAAAAGATCCTTCTGTCGGCTTTACTGAGTGTGTTCTACTTCCTAGTTTAATACTAACTGTGCCAGGATTTGACTTTTCTGCCTGCCATTTTTGCATTTTTTTAATATCTTCATTTAAACTGTAAAGTTTCTTTAGGTTCAAATTCCTGTCTTACTGTGTAGCAAAGTTTCTTATATGGAATTGAAAGTTTTAATCCATACTGCATTTTATCACATTTTTAACAAGAATTTTTTGTAATGATCCTTGACAAAAGTTTATTAGGATGAATTTACATAAAGTATGTGTGCCCCAATTAAGATAGAGCCAACGTGTATTAGGATTAAGCCTATCAATGTCTTGGTAGTAGGACCTCCCACAGCTCATCCTGGGCAGGGTGTGTGTGTGTCTGTGTGCCTGTGTGTCTGTGTTGGAAGGAAAGAAGTGGCAACAGAAGCCAGGATGGGGAAAAGCAGCCACAGACAAAGCAAAAAGATAAATGCCAATCAGGGAAGTAGAAAGAGTGTTTCTGTCTGGAAAGGGGGACTGGGACCCGAATATAGTGGCAATCTGAACACAAACACTGTATCCATTCTGTTTTGTAACCAGGTGCAGGAAGAAGGCCTGTACAATGCCACACACTTCGGGTCTTTGCCATAGAAATGTTAAGTGGATGAGCCATTAAAAAGTAAGAGTAACCATTTTGTATCCTCATTAAAATTAGCATTTCTGTGAATCAGAGGCGCATATTCAAGAGATAATATTCTGTAGAGAGAAAGTTTTCAAGTTGAATTAATTCATGTACTGACGAATACAGAATAAATGTTATATTAACTTATTTATTTTATCTGTGTCTTTAAAAAGGGATATGGGAAATTATATTCATTTCCTAAAACTGTAAAGATCACACTAATGAGAAAACTTAGTTCTATAAAAAGTTCCACTCTGCTAGGGATTACAGAGACATTTCAACCCAGGCCTAAAGGAGTTCACCTCCAGCAAAGAAACGCAAACAGAACTCCCATCAGACACTGTAAGAACAGACAGTTCTGAATGGGATGCCGTCTGAACCCAGTGGCAAAGCGACATGCTCAGTCCCCGAGACCTCAAAACCAAATCAAACAAACAAAAGGGAAGGTTTCACTGTTCGTTACCTATTGCATCAGTTGCTTTTCTGGGGCTTTTTGGCGGGGCTTGTTTGTTGTTTTTTTGAGACAGGGTTTCTCTGACTGTTCTGGAACTCACTCTGTAGACCAGGCTGGCCTCAAACTCAAGATCCAACTGCCTCTGCCTCCCAATTTCTGGGATTAGAGGTGTGTGCCACCACTACCCAGCCTGTCTTTTCTGTATTGTTAGTCTGTGAATTGTTAGTAATCCTCATGGTTTCATAATGAGCCACAGTGTGGAAGGGCTTACATTAGCCACATATCAACTTCAACTGGTTGTTTCACGAGTTTGATTTCCTAAAGCCCTCATTTTTTTTTTTTTTTTTTTTTGGTTTTTCAAGACAGGGTTTCTCTGTGGTTTTGGAGCCTGTCCTGAAACTAGCTCTGTAGACCAGGCTGGTCTCGAACTCACAGAGATCCGCCTGCCTCTGCCTCCCAAGTGCTGGGATTAAAGGCGTGCGCCACCACCGCCCGGCCTAAAGCCCTCATTTCATTCTGCTCCCACCATGACTTCCAGTGTACTGTAAGACAGGCAAGCCTTGCGCATCCTCCTGCCTCAGCCTCCCAAATGCTGGGATTATAGGTGTGCGCCATCACTCCATTTAGTGGCGCTGATCCCCAACCTCAGTCGCACATTTTACATCTGAGATTTATATACCTACCGCACGTGTGTTGTTGCTGTGACAACATACCTGGCAAAAGCAACCCAAGGGGGGATTTATCTTGGTTCATGGTTTGAGGGGTACAAGCCATGGACTTCTTCAGGCAGCTGGTCACACTGGGTCCACCTCAGGAAACAGAGAGGATGAACGATAGCTCTCAGCTTCTTTTCTTCTCTCTGTTCAGCACAGGGCCCTAGCTCATGGAAGGGGGTCACCCATGGTTACAGTGGGTCTTCCCACTCAAGTAACCTGATCCACGTACTCTCTCACAGACGTGCCTTGAAGCTGTCCCCTAGGTGTGGTCAATCAAAATTAGCGAGCTGGGTGTGGTGGCATATGTCTTTAATCCTAGGCGGAGGCAGGAGGATCTCTGTGAGTTTGAGGCGAGCCTGGTCTACATAACAGTCCCAAGACAGCCTTTAAAATAAACAAATAAAAAACAAAAAGGAGTAACTACCGCAAATACTGAGTATTTTTAGTTTACTATCATTTCCTCTGATAGTAAAAATTGCTATTTATGCAGAAATTCAAAATAACAGTTTTTAAAAGCTCAGTGTTTAAACCAGGAGAACCAGGCATGTGACACAACCTGTAGCCACTAACAAATTAATAAACAAAAATATGACAGGAGGAAGCGGGGCAAGGCTGGCACAGCCCACTGCGCAGCAGTACAGCCATCCTCAAAAGTGTTCACTGGTGAGATTTTGTTCCCCGAGTTGTACTGAGTATAATCTCTGGCCATTGGGGTTGCTCTGCGTGTAGACACTGGGGCAGGATACATCCACACAGGTGCCGAAGAGTGGGCTTTCGTGGCTTATACTTTAAAACACAGAAACGGAGCAGGAAGGACTGTGTGTCTGTGCGGGAGTGCTTGCCCAGCCTTGGTGAGACCGAAAGACCCTGGGCTTAATGCCCAGCTTTGCATGAGGGGTGTGTGTGTGTGTGTGTGTGTGTGTGTGTTACTCTGGGTGTGGTGGTGTTCACCTATAATCCTTGCACATTGGAAGCATTGACACAAGAGGACTGGGAACCCAAGGGGACAAGAAAACCAAAAGTAAACAAATCAGGAAGCGCTGTGCTAACAGCACCTGAGCCCACAGGCCTGGGGTGAGAGGGGGAGGGAGGGCAGGTTCAGCCTTAGAAGAGTTTTGAGTTTTCCTTTTCCCTCCAGGTCTGTGGTGTGCATTAGGGAACTTTCTCTCTTGCCTTCATACTTTAATCTACGTAGGACTTAGACTCTGAACAGCTTTCGCCACAGAAAACTGTGGCAGAGCTGAATTCCCAAGTTCCCTTCTTCAAAGGCCTATGAGGCACACATGGATCTCCCCTAAACCTTCCTGCAGGTCCAACAGCAGACAGCAGCAGGGATAAGGGCTGCCTGGATGTCTGGGCTCCTAGTACCCAGAAGAGAGGGGACAAAGATTATACCAGAATTCTCCTACAGCACTGTCATTCCTTCAGGTTTCTGACAGGAGGGGCCACCATGGGATTGATAGTTTGAGGGATACTTTGTTATTTGATACCATATAGCCAAGTTGTTTCAACAGAAAAAGGTCTAACGTTGTGTAAACACTGGCAGACAATTTATCTGTGGGAAGGCGGGGTCATTTCTCAAGAAAGCCAGCTGTACAGAAACTTAAGCACTAGTACAAAACCGGAGGAGAATACTAGTCAAAACACTGCAGGCAGAGGGGGGCAGAGAGCTAAAAAACAAATGGGGCAGCCGATGAGAGCTGAGACTATTAAAGGGGGACTTGGGTAGAAGTGAGGAAGGAGGGAGGGAGCGGAAGGGCATCCCTGCAGGGGTCAGGAACTGTAGTTTTGAAAGGCCGACAGCTGACCTGCAGGTAGCAAGTGTGTGAGGAAAGGGAAGGAGAGGCAAGGTGAATACCAGTTCTGGCTTCTTTGAGGGAACGCCACACCGATTTCCAGGGGCTGTGCCGGTCTGTGAGCCCAGCATCAGTTTATGGTTCCTCTTCCTCCTCTTGTTTTCTGGATGGTGGAGAGACAGAGTCTCAGCATGGCTTTCAGCTGTACCTCAGGAGTGGCTGAGGACGCCGAGCACTTTTTAATGTTCGCTAGTCATTTGTTCTTCGTCTTCTGAGAACTGGCTGTTTATCACGATTTCCATTAGTCCATTTCGTGACTGGATTGCTTGTTTTTGTTGTGTGTGTATGTGTTTCGCTTTTTGAGTTCTTTCTATATTCTCGATGGCAATCCTGTCAGATGCACAGCTATTTGGATTTCTCCCTCTCTGTAGGTTGCCCTTTACTCTTTTCCTTTGCTACAGGAGCTCCTCTTCCTCCCTCTGTGTTTTTGAGACAGTGTCTCTCTGTGTATCCCTGGCTGTCTTGGAACTAGCTCGGTAGACCACGCTGGCCTCGAACTCACAGAGATCTGCCTGCCTCTGCTGGGTTAAAGGGGTATGACACTATGCTTCAGCTGAGTAGGAGATTTTAAATCTCATGCAATCCCACGTGTCAGAACTGTTTCCTACCTGTACCTCTTCTGGGTACACACCTGAACAGTTCCACATCAACACGCCACAGAGATACGTCTACATCCATGCTGGCTACAGCACAATTCACCATAGCCAAGTTAGGGTCCTTGGTGTCCATCAATAAAGAAAATGTGTTAGACGTACACAGAAGCTTCATTCAGCCAGAAGAACGAAACAGACGAAACAGTCATTTGTCAGAAAATGGATGCAACTGGATATTAAGCTAAGAAAAATAAGATGGATGCTGAAAGAAAATGAATGCTTTTGTTTCTCGGTTTCCTGCCTCATTCATAAGACATAAAAGGAAAGAGGTAGGTGATGTGGGTGTGGTGGCGCATGCCCTTAATGTCAGCACAGGGAGGTGGAGCTGGACGGATCCCAGTGTGTTTGAAGCCAGCCTGGTCTACATAGTGAGTTGCAGAATAGCCTGAGCTATATAACTGAGAGACCCTGCCTCAAAGATAGATAGATAGATAGATAGATAGATAGATAGATAGATAGATAGATAGATGATAGACAGATGAATAAATACGAAACAACAACAAAAACTAAAAAGGAAACCATGGGTGGGGGAGGAAATGGGAGGGGATGACTGGAGTCAGAGCACATGACATACCTGAAGTTGACTTTATGAAACCCACACTATGTGCAATAAATATATGCCAATAAAATAAATATATGCCAATAAAAGAAAGAAAGAAAGAAAGAAAGAAAGAAAGAAAGAAAGAAAGAAAGAAAGAAAGGACCAAGCAAGGTAGGATTTCCCCGAATGTCTCCACTTGGCTCTCGAGCAGGTAAACATTAACTGAGTTCGATATATGATCAGGAGAGTCAATGTCATTGGAACAAAATCCCATGACCTTACTCTTAATGACATGCAAAAATCCTCAGGCTTGTTCAATGGCACAACCATAAGTGTGTTATATGTGGCTGTGTTTCTTGTAAGTCAGATGCACAGAGGGAGGGCTGCCAAGTCGCTGTTACCTAACAGAACTGACTGTAAGGTAAGGGAGGGTCCAGATGGAGTTCATCAAACACCAAATGAGCTGAAGGGTAATGCCCAAACAGGGAAGAACACCATTTTTATGGTACACTGGTGCCATCTTTTGGCCAGATTAAAATTCACACACATTATAAATTACCATCATATTTTTCTTTTAACAGACTTTAGAGATACAATTACTTAATTTTGTTGTTGTTTTTTGTTTTGGTTTGGTTTTTCAAGACAAGGTTTCTCTGTAGCTTTGGAGCCTGTCCTGGAACTAGCTCTTGTAGACCAGGCTGGCCTCGAACTCACATAGATCCGCCTACCTCTGCCTCCCGAGTGCTGGGATTAAAGGCGTGCACCACCACTACCTGGCCAATTACTTACTTTAAACATGAGATTTAAAACTGTCTTGACCTAAAAGTGGAAGCGTACGGCTATCATCCCAGAACTTGGGAGGCTGAGGTAAGAGGACTATGAGTTTGAGGCTGGATTTTTTGTTAATGAATACATATATCTAACTTTATTTCCCTTCTGCTGGTAGTGTGTTGTGTGTGCACTTGTCAGTGTGGGCAGGCGCGTGTGCACGTGAGGCTGCAAACGGGTCTTTCTTCACAGCTCTCACTGAATCAATGACCTTCAGGGATCTACCATGCCCCGACCCCTCCACCACGTACTGCAGTTACAGGCGTGTGCAACAGCACCGCCTTTGTATGTGAGCCCTGGCGACACAAACTTGGGTCCTGATGCTTGTCAAGAGGCACTTGACCTACTAAGCCCTTCCTGCAGCTCTACTTCCGACTTTAATAATCCAATTGAACATCTTCTAAAGCTGACATAAAGAACAACACTAACAGAACTGACTTCGGAGTAAACACATCATGCATTCCACTGGATCGGTATTAAGTCCAGAATGACGAGATAGAAATCCACAAGCCAATATTCTGTTGTCACTAGATCAAGGGACATGTCTTCATAAAACAGATAAAAGTCAGTTTCCACTCCAGCTGGGAGACAAAACTCGGCAGAGCACTCCTGAGGCAATTTGTGGCACGTCACACGGAAGTAAAACCCTACAGTGTATTGTCGTCCTACATCTGCTCTGTGTGCCTGATAACCTGAGGATTCTTCCATTAGGTCTTTTTAATTATGGAAGCTCTTAGGTTAGTTTGGGGCTTATTTTTAATTATGTGTGCACGGGTATGTGCACACACGATTACAGGTACGTCGGAAATTAAGGGTGTTGGATCCTCCTGTAGTTAAGATGCCAGATATGGGTGCTCAGTACAAATCTGGGTCCTCTAGAAGAGCAGTCAGTGCTCCTAACTACTGAGGCATTTCTCCAGACTCTTTTGGTTTTTTTTTTTTTAAGAAATAAGATCAGCCTGGCCTTGATCTCACAGTCTTACTGCTTCAGCTTCCTGAGTACTGGAAGAGATATGCAGTACCAGGCTGGACCGGAGTTTCTTTTTGAGTAATTTAAGTTTCTATTCTGTTCTACTGTGGTGAGGTGACTATAGTTCATACACAGCAGGGGAGCTGAGGGCAGCTGCGCGCGCACGCACGCGCGCGCACACACACACACACACTCTGAAGCACAATGGACTCTCACAATCTAGGATGAAAGTCAGTTCGGGATACTTGCATTAAGACACCCAGATTTAGGGCCAGGTGACATACCAGGTTAAAAAGAAAGACCAATTACACAGACGTGGTTAGCACAGAAGCATTTACAGGGTTCACTCCTAGGAATTTAACAACTTATCATAATGAAATGTCACAGATAGAGTTTAAGCACACGAAAACACACAGGTTGCACGGTAAAAGTTCTCCACAGGACCTACTTCTAGTGCGGTCACCACACAAACACCTATCAAGTCTTCGTCAGGAATCCGGTTTCCATATCAAGAACTGCCTGTGCAGACAGGCTGCAGGGTCTGTCCTCGCTCTTCACGACCACCAGCAGCTTCTGTCAGTGTTCGGGAAGGCTTCTCCAGAGTTAGCTCAGAACCTTGGCGAGCTACTAGGTGGCGTCCTCATCCCACTTCTTTCCTCCGTCTACTGTTTAGACCATCTTCATCCAAGAAACGATGGGATTTTTTTTCCATTTTATTTGTTTTTTTTTAATGGAAACAATGTATTTGGGAGAAAGTCTCATTAATACTGAAGTAGTGTATTTTATTCCCAACAATGCTAATCCTCCTTTTCCTTGCCGAAGAGTAGAAAACAGTAGAGTAAGAATTTACATGACACTGCTATTTCCAGAGTATTTTTGTAAAAACCAGTTTCCTCAGCTAATTGTCTAGTAAGTAGTACATGATAGCTTCAAACACGTTCTAGAATCTACAGGAAGAAATACTGACTAGGGCTCCAGCTATGAAGGTTTCCTCAGAGGCTGGTTGTCATCACTACACTAACACAATTTTAGTCTTAAGCCCGACTGTACTGACGGTATCCCTGTGAGGTGGGTGCTGTTGACACCCACTTTACCTGGGAGGTCAGTCGGAGAAGTGAGTAACCATCTCAAGGTTATACAATAAAAACAACAACATTGGTTTGAAGGCAGACTGCATTTACTGGGCTCCCCCACTAAGAACAAATGCTGAGACGCCTCTACTTTTCTACAGAAAACACCATGACGCAGGATCCGGGGAGAAGAGGGGGTTTAAAGCTGGCCAGAGTGGAGAAGATCTATTAAAAATCTGCCTAATACAGAGCCGGTTGCTAAGAACCAGGGCTTTTTTTCCCCACCATGCCTTCAAAATGTGAGCCAGCAGAGATTATTTACCTCAACACAAGAGGGCGACATTTGGCAACAAAGTACATCCAGCAAGCAACTCCTGGTTCAACTTGGCAACCATTACACAAACCACACTGCTTAAGACAGAGACAAAGCTCCATTTTACAGATGTGGTAAAGAGCAAAGCTGTTTCTGGAAAAACTTTTAAAGTATGAAGACTTTTCCCCACTCCAATGACAAATCATGTCCTTAAAAACCAAAACCAAAACTACCCACGACAGTACATGTCTGCCATCCCAGCCCTTAGGAGGTTGACAAGAGACTGTTCCAGGCCAGCATGGGCCATACAGTGAGACCTCACCTCCACCTCAAAAAGCCAAAACAGGCTGGAGAGATGACTCAGTGTTTAAGGGCACTTGCTGCTCTGGAGGAGGACCTGGGATCAGTTCCCACACCCACTTGAGTTCCGGAGGCTCTGATGCCCTTTCCTGGCCTCCAGGGGACTGCATGCATGCTATGTACAGAAGACAGCAAAACACTTAACACTTAACATAAAGATAAATAAATCTTTAAAAATCAAAACAAAGTGACAGCAGATACCATCCCAGTGACTACATGCCTCTGTAAAAACTAGCTTTGGGGAACTTTTCCCATAAAACGAAACTAACATTTCTCCACTTCCTAAAACAATGTTATTGCAGACTGAGTCAGGGTCTCGCCATGTAGCTCCAGGCTCGTCTTACCTCAGTCTACTGACAGCTGGGTTACAGATGGGCAAGACCCAGCATTTTGTCTTTTTGGTCTGGTATTAAAAGGAGCTTTGTAAATGAGAGGAATCGAGTAAAGCTCTTGGCACGAGAGAACTTTAAGAGCGATAGGAACCAGGTGAACTAATATTTTCTCCAAGCTCACAGACTTCCACTTATTCTGTATGTGTGTGGGGTATGCATGTGTGTGGGTGTGCACACACGTGTGAGCATGTGTTGAGACCAGAGACTGGTGACACGTCTTCCCTAATCACTTCTCTGTTTTTGAGACATGGATCTCTCGGAACCTGGAGCTTCTCTCTGCGGGGCTGGCCTGAGAGCACCTGCTGCCCGCCTGTCTCTGCTCCTCCACCAGCACTGGGACAAGAGGCGCCATACCTAGCTCTCACCTCAGCTTCCAATCTGTGAGCAGCGATGACTTTACTCCCCAGACTCTAGGTACAATTCCGTTTCATTTACTAACATATGTTTACTAACTCTTCTGCATACAGTTCTGTAAGCCGAGACTGCTCATTCATTCCCCAGCTGCCCAGAGCCGAATAATCACACAGAAACTATACTAATCACAACACCGTGTGGCCAATGACTCTAGTGTATTCCTAGTTAGCTTACTTCTTACATAACCCATTTTTGTGAAAACATATTCACAGCATAGGGGGGAATCCCACATCACAGTTCCACTTTAAGTAGAAGTGTCTGACATGGCCATTAGCTGTAGGCAAGCTCTGTCAGCATCTCTCCTGACTGTCCTGAGCTGCTGCGCCCTTCACCTACCCTGAAAGCCTCTGTTCCCACCCTTCGGCCTTATAAGGGCCTCTTGTGTGTAAGACTGATGACTTGGTATGCAAGGAAGATTACAGAAAAGTTGAAAAGATTTAAGTGAGAATTGTTAGGTTTTTTTATATTTGAGAAGGCTAAGGAAAGTTGGGCATGGTGTGTGTGGGGGGGGGGATGCACAACTATAGTGCCAGTGCCTGGAGGAAGAGCAGGCAGATCAGGAGTTTAAAACCATCCTCAGCTATATAGTGTGTTTGGGGCCAGCCTGGGCTAAACATGACACTGTATCTTAAAAAAAAAAGAAAAATTAAAAGTAGGAAATATATCCTAAATAGTTTAAAATATATTAAATTGGTATTTGAGTTTCTATAAGGTTAAATCATTTAAGGTAGTAGTGCTTTAATGAATTAATAGTTTAAGATTATATATAATTGTAATACCCCCATACATAACAGCATACTTGTTTAACCAACCCCTCTAACTAGATTTTGCTCTCTACACATAGGTCTTGACCCCAGAGGCTAAGTCTCTAAATCAGAAATTCAACTGCCTTAAGACAACACTAATGGGGTTCTTCACCCGACCCTCAAGTTACCACTCTGAAGCCTGGCTGGTGGTACAGCCCATAATCCCAGCATTAAGAAGGCAGGGGAGGAAGATGGTGAGTTCAAAGTCAGCGTGGGCCATATAGCAAGAATGTCTCAAAAACCAAAGACAACAAAACTGCTACTTTGGTTTGGTATGTGGTTTGCATATGTGATTTCTGTTTGTTTGAAACAGGGTATCACTATGTAGCTAACTGGTCTAGAACTCACTCTATAAACCAGGCCGGCCTTGAACTCACAAGAGATCAACCTCATGAGTTCTGGGCGGAGAGGCAGGCAACAGTATCTCTGAAACCACTGCTTTGTTATTCCGTCTGAACTCACCGTTTACCCAGAAAGGACTTTTGTTTCAGAATTAGCTGGATTACTCTAGGCTCCCCACAGACAGGGGGAAGAACCTCTAAGAAATGTCTTCAGAGGTGTTCTATGGGAGCAGGAGCACTTCAGACTTTGCATGTGGCTAAAATCTAAGCATCACGTTTATTAGATGTATTCAAACACCTGTGAGATGGCACATGCCCAGCTACTCGGCAAACTGAAACAGAAAACTGCTGTGCCCAAGAGTTTAAGGCCAACCTGGGTCACATACCAAGACTGTTTCCAAACTTGGGGGCGGGCAGGGATCAGGACCATCTCAGGTGTTCTTCAAATGTCTGTGAAGCCTAGGCTTTAATAGGATAGGGGAAGGAGGAGGGCTCTTCTGCAGTCTCTCTTGCCTTCTTATCCTTGACTGCAGAGCTTCAAGCTTAAACACTTCAGAAACAATGAAATTTGATGGGCTATGTTTTAGGTACAGTAAATCCGTCACTTAGTCCATCAACTTCAATTTTTCTGGGGTTTTAGGTTTCTAAGTGTCACCACTATAGAAGAGAAGTTAAGTATATTCACAAAAGGGGAGCTGCCAGCGTGGGTTTTAAATAGGCCTGGAACACTGGATGTATCTACTTCACTAGTTTTACTAACAGAAGAAGTGAAAGCCACACTATACTGCAAAATTACCTGTAAGAGTGACTTTCAGAAAATTACCATCAACCCAGACAGCCTAGACAATTCTGCTGCGTTAAGCTAGAGAGATGGTTTGTATCTTATTTTTCTCTTCAAATCTAGGTAAACCTCTCGCTATAGAAATCTGAAATTGCCCTTGGGTGTGTAAAGACACAGTAGCTGTGCTAGCTGGCCCAGGGACGGTTCAGAGCCCGCTTCTGTGCTTGGATATATGTATGAACTGGTTTCTCTGTCCAAGACTTCCTTAGCACTGGCTTCTCCAGTCCTTTCTTCTAGCTGGAATATTTTTTATTAAAAAATGAGGTATACTTGATGTTAATTAAATAAGAGGCCATGTAAGAGGCTGGGGACTAGGAAGTAGACAGTAAAACTACTCGTGATTTGGTATAGCCATGTCTTAGAACATTATAATATACATTTATACATTATAATATATAGTTATACATTAAAATAACTACAGATTTCCTATATGTCAGAAAATATTTAAAAGTCATTTTCATGAGGACATAATTCATATGAAACATGAGACAAGAGTGACGGTTTGAAGTGCGTTTGTCTGTGAGCACGTGTGTGCGCTGAAGACTGAGCCTAGAGCCTCACACATGTAGGCAAGCCCTCTACAGATGAGCTTCACTCCCGGCCTCTAAAACATTCTTTAAAACAGATCTCCTCTGCTTCATATGCAAGTTCATCTTACTGACTCTGTAACCTGGAAAAACAAGATATTTTATAAATAATCAGTCACTTTGAAGTTTATACATTGACTTCTGATTTTCAATTATCATTTAATTTATAGAAAAGTTCATAGGGTAATTGGAAAGTTACATTTAATAACCATGTCTTATAATAAGAACTGGTATGTAAACCTCAAAACCAGGGACAGATTATTTTAAGTCAACAGACCATGAGGAAGTAAATAATTTATGAATTTAAAATGGCGTATGAATCTTTTCCAAGACTGGTATAAAAATTCTTAAGGAGAAGCTGCTACTCAACAAGGATGGTATCCACACTTCCTGGTGTGAGCTCCGACTCTAAGGCACAAGGCAAGTCTAAATGTTCTTGTGACAAGCGAGAACTTTTCAGGGGAACATCGGGCCAGCTGTCACAATACTGCTGAAACCTCTGGGCCAGTGAATTCCCAAACCTCTGGCATCTGTTATATCTGTAAGATTTACCTTTATGTGCATACATGTGTTCCAGTAACTGGCTCTTTCGAAGAAATTTATGACCACAGATGGTACAACTGATTTTTCTTTTTCTTGAAAAAGAAAAATTACAGTTTAATTCTACTGGCTCTGTATCTTTGGAGATCAAAGACACTTGACTGATCTGTAAAGGCTCCGCGGGACCCCGGCTCGAGTGCTCAGGCGGTGGCTGCTGCTGCTCCTTCTCCTTGACAATGAAGGAGCTAAGCCTCCGGCAGTCAAGAGCCTCACTGCTGTCACTAAGTGGATGCACTTCACCAAGGTCATTACTTTCCAAAATGGAAGCAGGGACACCAAACGGGAGAGATCCAGACACATGGGTATGGAGGTGCTGTCTCAGGTTACCACGGGATTCGAAACGCTCCCCACAGTAATGGCATAAGTGGACTTTGATACTGTTTTCTGTAAAAGAGGGGCCAGTCACTTCTGATGAAGACGAGGAGAGGCCTTGGGAGATCGCAGACTCTGGATCACATCTCTCTTGTTTGATGGACACCGGGGGCTTCTGGTGCTCCTCCAAGGCCTGGGCAGCAGGATGGGCCCTCTGCTGCTCTGCACTCCCATCGTCCAGCCCAATCGCAAGGGAGAGCTGCAGCTGTGGGTGGTCACCTTGGACAGCAGCTCTGTTCCCACTGCTACTGGGAGGGGTTTCTTTCATCTCCAGCCCTTGTTTGACAGCTGTTTTCTGGGTTGTTGAAATCTGAATACCATAGAGATTTGAGGTCTGCACAGTCTCTGGTGAGAACACTTGATTCACTTCAGTTGCAATGTGGGAAAGGTAGTCAGCATGGAGAAATCGGATCCCTTCCTCCAAACGACTGTGGTCCACCATCTGTTTGGGCCCTTTTCCTGTGTACATAATGTGCAACAAGTAGCTGAATATATCAGGCTGGATGTCAGTTGGTTGTATTTTTATGCATTCACTGTTAAAACAAAAACAAACTCAATGAAATGAAACACAACCTAGTTGGCCTTTTGGTTTCCAGCAATCTTAGATTAAGACAAATTCTTCATGAGGTTTAAATCTGGCAATCTGCCTTGATGAAATATAGTAACAAGAAATCAGTTTCTGATCCTAACTGCTTTTATGGTCCATCCACAAAGCTTTGTGCATCCAGTCTACTGGCCAGCACCGGAAACACAGATGGATACTCAGATTAGGGCAACACTGGGAGACTCCTAAGCGGTAGCATCTGTTCTAGGCGATAGGACAGAAAACTGGAGACTAAAACAGGTGCTCTGCTTTTACACTGAACACATTAAAGGAACTAAACACAGAGACTCAAAAGGACACTTATATGGTGGTGTTCAGAGCAGCATTGTTGACAGTAGCTAAAGCTGGAAACAACTAAATATCCATCAAAAGATGAATCCAGCCGAGTGCAGTGGTATAGCCTTTAATCCCAGCACTGGGGAGACAGAGGCAGGAGGGTCTCTGAGTTTGAGGCTGCCCTGAGCTAAGTAGGTTCCAGAACTGTCAAGGCTACTAGACAGACCCTGCCCCAAAAAAAGAGGGAAAAAAGGGATAAATGAAATGGGGCTGTAAATACAATGGTATAGGGCTGGAGAGATGGCTCAGCGGTTAAGAGTGTCACCTATTCTTCTAGAGGTCCTGAGTTCAATTCCCAGCAACCACATGGTGGCTCTCAACCATCTCCAGTGGGATCTGATGTTCCATCTGGCATAAAGTTAGGCATGCCGATAAGAGCACTCATGCATAAAATAAGTAAATAAATCTTTAAAAAAATACAATGGTATATTATTCTACCATAACAAAATAAGGAAATTCTGGTGTGTGTTATAACAAGGTTGAACTCTTAAAAACAAGCTAAATGAAAAAAGTCAGGCAAAAAAGTTAAAAAATTGTATGGTACCATGTTCATGAAATAGCTAAAACAAAGCTGGGCATGGTGGCACATGCCTTAAAATCCCAGCACTCATCAACAGCCACGGATACAAGAAGAAGCCCTGTCTCAAAAAAAGAAAAGAAAAAAGAAAAAAAGACAAGACAAGACAAAACAAAACAAAACAAAACAAAAAAACAACCTGAAAGAAAAAGAAATATCTAGGGCAAACACATTTAAAAAAAAAAAAGAACTAGGCTGGAGAAATGGCTCAGTGGAACAAAAAGAAAAAAAAAATCGCTGTTCTTCCAGAAGATCTGGTTTCATTCCCAGCACCCATATGTGGCTCAAAATTGTCTCTAACTCCAGTTCTAGGGGACCCAATGCCCTTTTCTGGCTTAGTGGGCATCAGGCATGCAACTGGAGCACAGACATACATGCAGGACAAACAACCATATACAAAGGACAGAAACGTATGGGGTTAGGGGAAACCTACAGTTAGATAAGGGGTAGTTACAGGCGGCTGAAGGAAAATGGAAAGTTACTGCTTAAAGGTACAGTGTTCTGTTTAGGGTGATGAAAAGGCTTTGGAAACAGTGACAGTTGCAGGTAGAACATTATCAATGTAATTACTGCCATTAAGTTGGATGATTTAAAACTGTTAATTATAATGAGACCCTACATCAAAAACCAAAACCAGGGGCTGGAGAGATGGCTCAGCGGTTAAGAGCATTAACTGCTCTGGCAGAGGACCTGCTCACAACATGCAGGCAAAACACTCTTAGAAATAGACAAACAAACAAAAGCAAACTAAACCAAACCAAACCAAACCAAGTATTCATATTTTTAAAGGAATAGAATAAAACTGTTAAAATTTAAGACGTAAATGATGCTAAGTTTATTTGGCTTCTAAATCTTAACCACTGAGCCATTTCTCCAGCCCTGGCTTCTAAATCTTTAAATCACAAATGAACACAGGTATAATTTTGAAAAACACTATAGTAATCTCAAATTCAATCTGGCTACTAGACAGAAAAACAGAGTAAAGCTCTGTAAAGTTGGAGTAGAAACAGCTAAGAAAATCATGCATCTGCAGAAGCATGGACAGCATCAGTGGACTCAGTTTCCCTGAGCAGATGTTTATTCTCAGAGTTGGATGCACTGGGATTCAGCATATTGCAATCCAGTTTCTCTATCCCCAGGATCTGGGGATCCCTGCTTCCTCTCTTAGGTTTCATGCTTTTTGTTCTGCGCTGTCTATTAACTGGCATGTTGTGTGACAAGCATTTTTGGGGATATAAGTTCAGAATTCTGTTATGTGGAGTTTAGCTGCTTAACACAAAGACAACATAGGGCAGGCCTCACCTTTCCCAATGCCTGTGTTTGGACAGCACCTAGCTCACAACAGGGGCTTCATTCAGATGCTCACTGCTTCTAAACTCACAAGTCACAGCTCAAAGGCTGAGGGGTGAATGTGATCTACAGTGTCACAGCAGATACAAAACTCCTCTAGCAGAAAGGACTTCCCACTCCCTGGCTAACATTCTAACCCCATCTTTGCACTGTGCCACACTTTCTGATCACCTCATCTACTCTGTTGACTTGGTGACCACATTTGCTTCATACCTATAAATGTTTTTTTTTTTGTTTGTTTGTTTGTTTTGTTTTGTTTTGTTTTGTTTTGTTTTTTGGTTTTTCGAGACAGGGTTTCTCTGTGGCTTTGGAGCCTGTCCTGGAACTAGCTCTGTAGACCAGGCTGGTCTCGAACTCACAGAGATCCGCCTGCCTCTGCCTCCCGAGTGCTGGGATTAAAGGCGTGCGCCACCACCGCCCGGCCCCCTATAAATGTTTTTTTGTTTTTTTTTTTTTGTTTTTTTTTTGGTTTTTCGAGACAGGGTTTCTCTGTGGTTTTGGAGCCTGCCCTGGAACTAGCTCTTGTAGACCAGGCTGGGCTCGAACTCACAGAGATCCGCCTGCCTCTGCCTCCCAAGTGCTGGGATTAAAGGCGTGCGCCACCACCGCCCGGCCCTATAAATGTTTTTATACCACTTTTCTTTCATTTTGATTTTTTGAGACAGGGTCTTACTATGTAGCTCAGGCCTGACATTTACAATATAGCCCAGGCTGGCCTCAAACTCAGTGATCCTCCTGTCTCTGTATCTAAAGTGCTGGGATTACTAGCTTTAGCTACCTATCCTCGATCCTTGCCATTTCCCCTCTGATTGCAATACATCTTATATTATTCCTCTGCAACACCTGAAGGGCTCCCGATTTCTCAGATTTGTAAAGTCTGTTCCAAACGTCTCAAAACAGGCCTGCTAGAACTCTTTCACTTTGAATATACCCTGACGTTAGACACCACATTAGTAACAGCAAATCTCTGTTCCTACGCACTTTTCCCCCCAAGACATGGTTTCTCTCCATAGCCCTAGCTATCCTGGAACTTGTTCTGTAGACCAGGATGACCTCAAACTGGGAGATCTGCCTGCCTCTACCTCCCCAGTGCTGGGATTAAAGGCATGTGCCACCACACCTGGCTGTTCTAAGCATTTTAATTTTACTAATTCATTTAATCTTTCAATACCCGAAAGGAAAGTACACTATTCCAGCATTTAACAGACAAGAAAGCTGAGTGTCAGGATGTGAGTGTGAACTGTCCCCTCAAGGCTCATGTGCCGACTTGGTAGCCAACTGATGGGTTTTGAGGAAGTGACTGAGTCATGAGGACTCTGGCTTCATCAGTGCATTAATCAGTCCACGCATTACTAGTAGGTGGTAGAAACTAGGAGATGGGGCCAAGGTGGAAGAAGAGTTACTAAGAACATATCTTCCAGGGCTACTTCTCTCTGTCTGCACTGTTTCTGCTTTCTTCCTGCCTACTAGGAAGTGGGCAGCTTTTCTGCCATGCCCTCTGCTTTCCTCTAGGCTTAACAGCAATGGAGTCAGTCAGCCAACGTGGACTAAAGCAAGACTGCAGCCAAAACAAAACAAAACAAAGCAGGATGTTCTCAATTCAAGGTCCTCCTGGGATACTGAGTGAGTTCAAGGCCAGCCTGGGCAACTTAGTGAGATGCTATCTCAAAATTTATATATAAAGACCTAAGAATTTGAATTCCAGGGCTGGAGAGATGGCTCAGAGGTTAAGAGCACTGGCTCCTCTTTCAGAGGATCCAGGTTCAATTCCCAGCACCCACATGGCAGCTCACAACTGTCCAGTCTTAGGGAATCTGACACCTTTACACCAACTCACATGAAATAAAGTTAAATAAAATTATTAAAAAAAAAGAATTTGAATTCCCATGTTACCTAAATTTTAAAAAATGCAAAGGATCAAAAAGAACAAACCAAACAAACATGTGAAGCAAATGATCTTGGCTGGTGGTGTGGAATGTGATGGCAGGCTGTGACACTGCAGTGTTGCTGCACGAGAAATCAATAGCCTGGCGCTCACAGCAGACGGTGAGCTTCAGACAGAGCTACACTGTGCCCAACTGATCAGCTGCCTTTTCTCTAAGACCTGGAAAACAGTGGAGTACGCAGCATTACAGGATTAATGTTTGGGCACTGGCTAAGCCTTTTTTGTTTGGGATGTTTTTTCAAGATAGGGTCTCATTAGGTAGCCTTGGCGGGACTGAACTCACTATGTAGCAAGTTGGCCTCAAACTCAGAGATCCACTTGCTTGTCCCTCCCAAGCGGTAAGATTTAAGACTTGCACCACCACACCAGGCTGGGCCAAGCCCTAATCAATTTTGGTTATATTTGTTTTCATTAATATGTTCTACCATAGATACTATGTACTAAGATAGATCAATTACTCATATATAAAGTTATTATAATTAAAATTTTGTATTAGCTACCCCATAACAGTCCCTTAAATGATATTATAGTAAGACATGCATCACAATATTAGAAATTCTTCCAATTCACAAGAGCACATTCTTACCTTGTTTGGTGAATAAATATCATCTTGAAATAGTTGGAAAAGGCAGCAAGTACCGCTCTGTGGGCTTTGAAGTAAACATCTCCAATAGCAACTGTGCAATCACACAGAAAACCAAATTCTCGCTGCATGTTCAGCTGTTGCAGAAGGACAAGGCTGTGGCTAGCAGTATCCATTGTGGCTCTGAGAAAAATCAGATGTATAGATGTGTTTATACATATCTAAAAATACTTATACATAAATATTACATATACATATATTGATACACAAAACTAGTTACAGCTCACACAAACCTAGGGCATTAAGGCCTAATTTTAAATGAAAATACTCAACACTGTTAAAACCTGACACCCTATCTAACATCAAACCCCTTCCATTATGACAACTGAGATAAACTCTATTGAACTGTATGACATGGGTTTTTTTTTTTTAACCACGTAAGACGGTATCTTTGCTTGAGTGACACGAGTAAGAAAAATGCTCATCCCTTTCTATGTAATTGTTTCTTTGGTGTGTATATGTATTTGATCAAACCTAGGGCCTTGCACATGCTAGGCAAGCCCCACACGTACTTCCCTCGAGGTTCTAGAGATGAGTCCAGGATCTCATCTACACCAGGTAAACCCTCTACTTCTGAGTTCTACCCCAATCTTCTCCCCTCCCATCCACTCCCTCCTTCCCTCCCTCCCTTCCTCCCTGGTTTTTCAAGACAGTGTTTCTCTGTGTAACAGCCATAGCTGTCCTGGAACTCTTCTGTAGACTAGGCTGGTCTCGAACTCACAGAGATCCACTTGCCTCTGCCTCCCAAGGGCTGGGATTAAAGGTGTGTGCCACCACTGCCCAGCATGATCATGTTTCTAATGATGTTTCTTCACTGGTGAGATGGAAATGGGATACCCATGTGTGGCTCAGAATTAGTGAAAACTCGGTTGTCATAGAAACTGCTACTCAAATGTTAGTTGTAAGTGGGAATACAGGGCGTCTTCCCTGGCTGTGAGCCCAAGCTCTCTCTCTAGCTGGACGGGCCAGAACTCAGTTTTCTTTGGAGATCCTCTGGCATTCAGGAGACACTGGCCTCCTTGCCGTCATGAAGTGTCTATGGAACTTAGCCATACAGCAGTTTATATGGGGCCTGGGAGCTCACGAGGAAGAGCCTACCTGACCTCCTCTCAGCTAGGCTTGGACGCTACCTGGATGCAGATTCTCCAGGTAAGAAAATGGAGTAGGCAAAGGAGCCTAAGGGAAAACTGCACAAGGATGTGCACGCAAGCTCTGGCCAAGACAAACTATGTGACTGTGACTCTGACTAGCAAGGACACAGCAAAGTTAGTTCTAGGCAGGTGGGAGGCTGCGCTTCGCCACCACCTCCCCCCAGCTATACCAACAGCCCTGGTGCTGTAGGGAGAAGGCAGCTGCAGTTCAATGGGGGTCACCAGGGACTAGGAGAACATGCTTTGACAAAGCAGATTCCAGCCGGGCAGTGGTAGCGTTCGCCTTTAATCCCAGCACTCGGGAGACAGAGGCAGGCAGATCTCTGTGAGTACAGGTTCAGCCTGCTCTACAAGAGCTAGTTTCCAGGACAGGCTCCAAAGCTACAGAGAAACCCGGCCTAAAAAAAAAAAAAAGCAATAAGAAGAAGCAGATTCCAAAAATGAAACCAAGGCCTGAGGGGGTCAGTGGGGGAAGGCAGAGTTATCCATCGAGAGATTGGCAGCAGCATGAATATCAGGCAAGGGAGCAATCAACAATACAAAAGAAATAGGAAAAAATAGCTAATACTTTACGACACTTCCCATGTGTTAGGCACTTTAACCCATTCAATTTTGGGGGTGGGGTGGGGTGAGGGGAGGTTCGAGACAGGCTTTCTCTGTAGCTTTGGAGACTGTCCTGGAACTCATTCTATAGATCAGGCTGGCCTAAAACTCAGGGATCTGCCTGCCTCTGCCTCCCAGTGCCAGGCGAAGCACAATTAATAAAAACTCAGAGAGAGAAACTGGGGTTCAACATGAAGACCCAAAAAGCAAAGCAGCCAGCCACTGGCTCTTACCTCGACCTCAGTCTGAAAATGGCGATCCTGCCTCCAGGAATCTCAGAATGAGACTGTGTCTGAGAGCTGTCTCTTCCCATTTTATACTCGTCTCTAGGGCTGGGATGAAAGGCGTGCACTGCCCGACTTCTGTGGCAACTAGTGTGGCTCCTGGGATTAGGTGTGTGTTACCATTACCTGGTCTGTAAGGCTGACCAGTAGGGCTGTTTTACTACTCTGTGATCTTCAGACAAGCTTTATTTATTAAAATACAAATAAAATGCCACTAGAGCTGGGATTAAAGGTGTGCACCACCACCACCTGGCTCTCATTCAATTCTTAACAGAACTTCACAAGCAAAGAAATACTAAATTACCTTTACAGATTAAGAACTGAATGAACTAATGCCCAAGACCAGAAACAGAGGATTCGAACCCAAGCTCTAAAGCCAAATCTGCCTCCTCCATATTCATTCTTTGTTTTGTATTGTTTTTCGAGACAGGGTTCCTCTGTGTGGCTTTGGAGCCTGTCCTGGAACTAGCTCTGTAGACCAGGCTGGCCTCGAATTCACAGTGATCTGCCTGCCTCTGCCTCCCAAGTGCTGGGATTAAAGCATCAGCCACCACCACCTGGCCCCCATAGTCATTCCTTAAAAGGGAACATGACTTACAAACTAGAGAAGAACTACAGATAAAACCTCCATGGAAATCTTGAGGAATATTTGTTTTTCTTTTATATATATCTTTAAAATTTTTATTTATTAGTTGTTTTTCAAGACAAAGTGTCTCTGTGCAATAGCTCTAGCTGTCCTGGAACTCACTCTGCTAGAGGAATATTTGTAAAGAGGAATTAGAGAAAAACTTGGATTTCCTGCTGGCTAAGCAGATGATATATAACAAAAGCAATATATACATTAGCAAATAAAGTTCAAAATATAGCATAATGCCAACAATATTATTGCTAACAAAGAGTCACTTTCATTAAAAACTATATATTGATACAATATAATCTCTAAGATATATTTATAAGACATAGGTATAAAACTACATAAAGAAAACTGTAAAAAGGACTTTTAAACATGGGAAAAATAGTTTTACATAAATGTAATTCCTGTCCATGTATACATCACTGGAAAGGTTCAGACAAATCAGTAGGCTTTTGACTCCTGAACAATTCTGGGAGAGGAACTAAGGAGTAGGGGTGAGAGGCTACCTGAACTTAAAACTAGAAACATTTTGGATAAGCAAGTAGTACAGAGAACAAAAAATAAAAAAGACCTACCCACCCAGTATGAAGGCAAGATGTAATCATTACACACATGACGGAAACCCCCTGGCACGTCCTCATCTTACCCCTACCTATCTTGCCTCCAGAGGTAAGCACCATCTTGAACTTAGTGCTTTTGACTCTCATACATCACCACATTCTTCCTGGGTAGGACAGTATCCCTGGTCAAAGAATACTACTTTATACAAACAATTACATGTCAGGAATTCCACAGCTTTTATTCTTTTAACTCTATATATCATATTACTTTTTAAAAAAGATGTTATTTCTTTCAAATTATGTGTCTATGTGTTTGCGTGTGGATACTGGACATGGGTGCAGATGCTCTTGGAGGTTTGGATCCCCCAGGAACTGGGAGTCACTCCATGTTGGTGCTAGGACTCAAACTTGGGTCCTCTGCAAGAGCAGTACAAGCAATCTCTTTCTGTGTGTGTCTCTTAGAATTATTTTATGTGTATGTGTTTTGCCTGTATGTATGTCTGTGTATCACATGCAGTGCCAAAAAGATCAGAAGAGGGTGCTGCATTCTCTGGAACTGGAGTTTTAAGTTATCCTGTGGATGCTGGGAACTGAGCCCAAATCCTCTGCCAAAGTAACAAGTGCTCTTAACTGCTGAGCCAACTTTCCAGACTCCTCATTTATTGCCTTTATTCCTTGTTTATTTAATAATATCTCCACTCATCTTCCAATAAAATAAACCTCTAACCCTCTATCACCCCACATTTTAAAATTATTATGGGCTAGAGAGATGGCTCAGCAGTTAACAGTGCTTCCTGCTCAATCAATAAGATTGGATTCAGATCCCAGCACTGACAAAACAAACCAGATGTCCTGCAAAAGGACTCAACTGCAGCTTTTGACCTCCACATCTAAAGATGTCATGTACCCATTCATGTATACACATATGCAACGCTAAATAAATTACAAGAATATTTTAATATGTATTTGTTGTGTGTAGGGTACAAGCATGCCATACACATGTGAAAATAATATGACAGTCTGCAGAAGTGTCATGATTCTTTAATTCCACTATGTAGGTCCGGGGGTTCAAACTCAGCTTGTCAGACTTGTCAGTGAGCATCCTTACTGCTAAGTCATCTCACTTCAAAGTTCACTATTATTATTATTACTCTATTTTCAGGGGGCATGAGTATCAGGGGTGTCTATGTGAAGGTCAGAGCACAGTGTTGTGGAATTAGCTCTCTACTATGTGGGAGAAGTTCTAGGGTTCAAACTCAAGCCACCAGACTTCTACAGCAAGTGCCTTACATGCTGAGCCATCCTGCTGGTCTTTCCCCATGTCATAAACAAAACAAAACAAAACAAAAACCCAAAACTTTCAGCATCACTGAAATAATTAAATAGAAGCCACAGAAACTTGAGCCTATCCTCTAAAATAAAACCAAAACTGTTGGGGCTAGAGAGATGGCTCAGCAGTTAAGAGCACTGACTGCTCTTCAAGAGGACCCGGGTTCGATTCCCAGTACCCATATAGCAGCTCACAACTGTCTATAACTCCAGGATCCAGCACCTCACACATTTATACATGTAGGCTAAAACACCAATAAAAAAGCAAAAAAAAAAAAAAAACCCTGCAAACTGTGGGTATTATTCTAAGGGGTTATTGACCAAAGTACTACTTACAATCGCACATTTGGTTCTAAAATATCACCAATTTACACGGAGATTTTTTTTAAAGGCCTATATTTGAAGTTCCAGCATATAAGAACACTTTAGAATCAACAAAATGGCTCAAGGTGTAATACGTTAGCTCATCTGTAAAAAAAAAAAAAGCTTCACAAAAACCCCCACCAAATTCTTGGACCATAGGCATTTTCACCAGTTTTTCCTACATATATGGTGCATTGGCAAAACCAGCTATGGAGCCGTACAGAAATAGGAAACAGTACAAAAAAGTTACAATGTAAAGGTCTTGTGGTTAATGGGCTGAGTGACAGTTAAATTTTTCACTTCCTCAGCACTCACTGAAACACACACACACACAATCAAAACTAAGTTCTATTCCAGGCGACAGACAGAAAAAATGACATAAAGTCATGAATGCTAAAGTCAAGAATACAGGCTAAACAAGGAGATAAAACACAGAACAACAATCATATTACAAGAGTGATAAAGTGTCGCCAGGAACGTTGGAGATAAGTACAGAGAACACAATGAAAGTTAAGATGTTCAACCTGGTGTTACTTCAACAGGCAGACAGATAAAACTGAATAACATTACTGGGAGGGGTGTGATATTTTGGTATCAGAAGAATTCAATTCAATATAGAGGGGGAATAACACAGGCTCAGCTCACTGAGGATCCAAGAATAAGCACCCTGGGGCAGCCCTACTTGAAGGAACGCTCCTGTAGAACATCGCTGCCACTCTCTCTGCTGTGGCAGGAAGAGCACAGTACTGAAAGCCTGGCCTCTGAAATCCAACGACTTAGAGTTTCAGCTCTGCCACTAGGTCTGATCTTCACAGGACACTCAACTCCCTGGGCCTCAGTTTCACTGACAGATTAGGGATAATGGCAGTATCTTCCTGAGAGTTGTCATATGAAGGCAGGTGTGGTAGCACACACCTTTAAGCACTCAAGAGACTGAGGCAGAAGGGTTTGGAGTTTAATGCCAGCCTGAGCTGCACAGTGAGACTTTGTTAATCAGGGGATGTAGGGGGAAGAAGAGATTGAATAAATTTTACAGTGTAACCCACAGTAGCCCAGCAGTTCTCAATCTATGGGTCATGGCCCTTTTGGGGTCAAATGCCCCTTTCATAGGGATCACCTAAGACCATTAGAAAACACAGATATTTACTTTATAATTCATAACAGCAGCAAAATTACAGCTATGAAGCATTAGTAAAAATAATTTTATGGTTGGGGGTCACCACTACACGAGGAACTGTACTAAAGGGTCACAGCACCAGGGAGGCTGAGAACCTCTGCACTAGACAGTACCACTGCCAGGTCCGTCAGTCCAGGAGCCAACTAGGAACCACATAATGGCAGTGGAAATAAGGGAGAACACCAGGGATCCACCAGAGCTGACACAACTTGGCAGCAGACCGGATGCAGCCAACCACAGACAGCGAGTTAAAGGTGAGTCTCAGAACTCCAGCCTGGGTTACTAGAAGATGTCATGCATTTCCTCAGAAAACATTTTCAGAGTAACTGCCATGTTCTTGGTGCCGATACAGAGGTACGACAGCAGAGCTAGCCACAGGAACTGGCTTAGTAGAGGTTTCCTCTGCAGTGGGTTCAGAGTGTCTGCTCCAGGAACAGGAAGTAGAAATGTTTGGTGATGAGCGGGGACAGCTCTAGGAGTGGGACCAAAGAGGGAGGAGGCCTCTGAAATGACAAGACTGAAGTTTCTAAATGTGTATGGAGCTACACGGTGAAACCAAATTGAGGGGGGAAAAAAAAGCCTTAAAAAGCTAAGTATGAGTTGGGCCTCGTGGCACAGGAATGCTGTAATCAAAGCCACCATGGATGCCAGGGTGTGCAGGTCACAAATTCAAGGCTTGCCTGGGATAGAACATAAGCTTAAGGCCAATTTGGGAAAACTTGGAGCTTCCTCGTGTCAAAATAAAAAATAATCTTAAAAAAAGGGTTTTAGGCCGGGCAGTGGTGGCGCACGCCTTTAATCCCAGCACTTGGGAGGCAGGGGCAGGCGGATCTCTGTGAGTTCGAGGCCAGCCTGGTCTACAGAGCGAGTGCCAGGACAGGAACCAAAAGCTACGGAGAAACCTTGTCTCGAAAAACCAAAAAAAAAAAAAAAAAGGGTTTTAGATGGTGATAGAGGACTTGTAGCATGCATGAGCTCCCAGGTTCACTCTCTACTACTCCCCGCCCCACCAAAAAGGCAAGTATTAATCCCTGGAAAACAGAAAGGATATAAGAAAACAAAACAGAGGTCCAGTGGTGGCCATGTAAAGTTTAAATCCCAGCACTCAGGAGGGAGAGGCAGGAGGATCTTTGTGAGTTCAAGGCCAGCCTGGTCTACAGAGCTACTTCCAGGACAGCCAGGGGTACACAAAAACTGCCTCAAAAAAACAAGCAAAACAAACAACAAAAAAAAAAAAACACAGGAAAACACTAGAATTGAGGGAAAGCAAAGGAAGGGAGGAAAAGGCAAGAACCTTGGGAGAGGAAGCAGCGCTGGTGACCAGGAGAGCATGTGGCCTCCCCCAAGTGCAGGCCAGTGGCCAAGGCCAACTTTCTGACTAATGAGTAGAGACAACAGAAGGGGAAGCAGTCAGGGTGGGCACTGAGGAAGCTGCAGAGCTAAGGAAGACAGCCCAGATTAACCTGGGAGTTAGCTACAGGGATCTCTTTCCAATAGCACAGAGATGGCAGGATGGAGGGCTGAGCATCTAACTCAAAATGACTTGGTTCATACAGGAAGGGGAAAGGAACCTGAAATACTAAGAGGATTAAGCTGTATAAGGAATTTGGTTCCCATTAACCTATACTCAAAATCACTGATGACCATCTTTTCCAGTTGTTTAAACCTACTCCATGAGATTTCAGATCTCTTTTCAGGTCTAAAAAATTCTTGCCCTACTTTTCTCCAAGCACATCCCTCTCCTCTAGCTTTGGGTGCATTTGCCTCAATTCCTCAATCTAGGCCTGGTGTCATCCCCCCCCCTCCTTTTCTTTTTCTGGACTGCAAAGTCTTCTTGCTTGCTCACAACCTTCTTTTTACATTTTTGATCCACAAACTTTTGTCACTGTGGGGTCAATCTTTATTGATTAGGGTGATGCCCCCCCCATCTAGTCATTTATATCCTAAAAACCATGATTAGGGGCTGGAGAGATGAAGCAGCAGTTAAAGTGCTTACTGCTCTTGCCAAAAGACTTGGCTTCATTGGTCAGTGGTGGTGCACATCTTTAATCCCAGCACTTGGAAGCAGAGGCGTTCAAATCTCTGTGAGTTCAAGGTCAGCCTGGTCTACAGAGCAAGTTCCAGGACAGCCTGGGCTGTACAGAGAAACCCTGTCTCTAAAAACCAAAGATGTGGATTCATTTCCCAGCACCCACATGGCAACACACAACCTTCACAACCTTTTTAAAGGCCAGTTCAAGGCATCAAACATTCTCTTCTTGACTCCATGAGCTCCAGGCATGCACATGAAAACACACATATATGTAGAGCACCCATACATGTAAAATAAACTCTGATTAACGTAAGAGACTCTAGATTCAGTAATACTCCTCCAGAGAGAAATTTTTATTTTAGTAATTAATTTGGCTGAATCGAACACTCCCAAGGTCTATCTCAATCGTGGGCAGCAACTGAAAGCCACGTTTTGGCCTTAGGTGTGCTGTTAGGAGGCTAATGTGAACATGTCCAGTTCCACAGTGACAAGATTCAAAGTATGTATATACACACCACTCCAACCTACCATTTCTTGGATAGCCCCTCACTTTCCATCTCTATGTTCTGTTCTGCCACCCTTTTTCTCCTCAAGCAAGAAGTCACCACAGAGCCGGGCGGTGGTGGTGAACGCCTTTAATCCCAGCACTCGGGAGGCAGAGGCACGCAGATCATTGTGAGTTCGAGGCCAGCCTGGTCTAGAAGAGCTAGTTCCAGGACAGGAACCAAAAAAAGCTACAGAGAAATGTAGGGTTAAGACTACCCCTTTTGGGGGCGGGGTTTGCCTCGGGCAAATGCTTGCCGATAAATGGGCGCCCGCGCGGAAGCGGCTCGCTCTCTTGCCCTCCCTACCTGTACTACGCTGGAACTTTGGTTCTGTAAGTTTATCATTAAAGTGGTAAATATTCTTTGATATCTGCATTGCATTTATTTTGTGCGGGTACAGAGAAACCCTGTCTCGAAAACCAAAAAAAAAAAAAAAGTCACCATAGTGTTAGCCAGTCACTGTGTCACCAAAGTCACAGAAACCTCCGCTACTGACCCTTCTGCTAATTCAATCCTCAGTCACACACAGTGGTGCCAAGACACAGAGGCGGGCAAAACACCCACATGCATAAAATAACAAACAAACAAATAAATAAATCTAAGCCAGGTAGTGGCACAGGCCTCTAGTCCCAGTATTCTGGTGGCGGAAGTAGATGGATGAGTTCTCTATGAGTTCAAGGCCCGTCTGGTCTACTAATTAATTAAGTTCCAGGACAGTCAGGGCTACACAAAGAAACCCTGTCTCAAAGAAAGAAAAACAAAAGAATTTTTTAAAAACTGATAGACAGCCCGGCGGTGGTGGCGAACGCCTTTAATCCCAGCACTCGGGAGGCAGAAGCACGCGGATCTCTGTGAGTTCCAGGCCAGCCTGGTCTAGAAGAGCTAGTTCCAGGACAGGAACCAAAAAAAGCTACAGAGAAACCCTGTCTCGAAAACCAAAAAAAAAAAAAAAAAAAAAGAAGTCACCGTAGTGTTAGCCAGTCACTGTGTCACCAAAGTCACAGAAACCTCCGCTACTGACCCTTCTGCTAATTCAATCCTCAGTCACACACAGTGGTGCCAAGACACAGAGGCGGGCAAAACACCCACATGCATAAAATAACAATAAATAAATAAATCTAAGCCAGGTAGTGGCACAGGCCTTTAGTCCCAGTATTCTGGTGGCGGAAGTAGATGGATGAGTTCTCTATGAGTTCAAGGCCCGTCTGGTCTACTAATTAATTAAGTTCCAGGACAGTCAGGGCTACACAAAGAAACCCTGTCTCAAAGAAAGAAACAAAAGAATTTTTTAAAAACTGATAGACAGCCTGGCGGTGGTGGCGCACGCCTTTAATCCCAGCACTCGGGAGGCAGAGACAGGCGGATCTCTGTGAGTTCGAGGCCATCCTGGTCTACAGAGCTAGTTCCAGGACAGGCTCCAAAAAAACTACAGAGAAATCCTGTCTCGAAAAACCAAAGAAAAAACAAAAACAAAAAGAAAAACAAAAACAACTGATAGGGGGCTGGAGAGATGGCTCAGCGGTTAAGAGCATTGCGTGCTCTTCCAAAGGACCTGAGTTCGATTCCCAACAACCACATGGTGGCTCACAACCATCTTTAATGAGGTCTGGTGCCCTCTTCTAGCAGGCATATATGCAAACAGAATATTGTATCCATAATAAATAAATAAATATTTTTAAAAAAAACACCTGATAGACAGACATGACAGTACACAGTTGTAGTCCCAGGGCTTGTGAAGCTGAAGCAGGAGGATTGCTGCAAATTCAATGTTAGCCAGGGCTACATAGTGAGTTCAAGGCTGGATGGCTTGGGCCTATCTTTTAAAAAAATTTAACAAAGCAGATTTTTGGAGGCAAAAAGATGTAAAATAGATTACAAAAAAATAATCATTATTGATTTATTTTGAGAAGCAAAGAGTGGCTCATTTTAAAAAAACTTTTATTAACAAATTGGTGTTTTTAATACTTTATTCTGAGAATTCATACATGCATACAAATATTCACCCCAGTTCTCCCCATCCAAACATTACTCTCCTCACCCTCAAAATAATATTTATTAAACAGGCTTAGTACTGGTAGCTCTGAGATTATAAAAACCTTCTTTACTTTCTCAAGTGTAGTAAATTAGTTCCAGATTAGTTTAAACTATGATGAAACAATTGTATATTAGGTTGCTGATAATCCAGTTAGCATGATATTCACTATTTTTGTTTAGAAAAATCTCTTTTTTGGACTGTATTCTCAAATCAGCAGTGGCAGAATAACCTAGACGACTTAGGCTGCAAGAATCTTTATCAGACTTTATAATCAATTACCACTAAAAGATAGGAAGCTGGCACAGGAATGTTAAGCTTTATTGAGCTACTTACTCATGGCTATAAATACAAAGGTTAAAAAAATCCCTAGAGTTACCTGATAAAAGGCTTTCTATACTGACTGTAACTTGGTATTCATTTTTAGATGATTGTGGCCATGTGACATTTGGTTATTTAGGAGATGAGCGAACTCATCTGGGATGAGTGAGATCTTGTCTCAGAATAAAACCAATTGGGATTTACTATGTAGCCCAGGCTAACCTTGAACTCTATACTCTCTTGCCGCAAGTTTTTGAACAGTGGGATCATAAGCATAACCACTATTCCCAACAAGAATGAAAGAATGTATAGAAATAATTTTCTCCTGGGACAGTGCACCCATCACTGACTACACAGTACAGGCTGTGCAGAGCTGGACAGATGGGGAAGTCCTATCACAAAATAACCCCAAGAATTGCTGGTGCTGAGCTCCAAGACTTTAATTTCATTTTATTGAAGACTGCTCAGTAAATAGAGGCTTATGTGCACAGATGTGACGCCCTGTGCCCAATTCCCATATCCTACAAGGTGGTAGGAGAAGTAACTCCAGAGAGCTGTCCTCAGACCACTTAGTTTTAAAAATAAATAATTAAAATTATTATTATTAAAGATGGCTCAGCTGGGTTTGATTTCTAGCACTTATAAAGCAGCTAACAACTGTCCACAACTCCAGTCCAAGGGGAGCCAATGCCTTCTTCTGGCCTCCATCGGCACTATACAAATGCTACAGACAACGAACTATACAAATGTTACATACTACGTGGCAGGCTAAACACTCATAAACATAAATTTAAAATCTTTATTGTTTGTATGATCTATGAGTACAAACCCACATGTTACAATATGTATGTAGATGTCGGAATAGAATCATGTCTCTCCTTCCATGGGGGTTCTAAGGATCAAACCCAAGCTGTCTGGCAAATGCTTTCACCTTCTGAGCCATCATACACACACAAACACCCCTATCTCTCTCTGCAAGCCTTTTCTAAAAAGAAACTTCCCAGGAGATTCTAGCAGACACTTTAGGTAACCTTCGCTTTAGAAGAACAAGAAGCTAAGGAGACCCTGAAGAGCATTTCACACATGTAGTACACACACTCATAGGAACATGCACATACACATAAGTAAAATAAGAAAACTGAAACTATTTCATAAGTTTTCAATGAATTATATCAATTCTATTAGATAAATACATACCGACAATTATTCTAAATGTGACTCTAGACTAAAAGTTTTAGGAGTTTAAGAAAGTTATATATGTTGCACACACCTGTAATTCTAGCTCATGGAAGTCTGAGGCCTGCGCTTAGGAAAACCTATCTCAAAAAGAAAACAAGCAGAGGACTTGCGGATACGAGGACTTGGGTTCAGATCCCCAAGATGCTGTGAGAAGTTAGCAGAGTCATTGTTGGGGTGGACAGCAGAATGAACAGCTGGTTTTTAGAAGTACTTTGACCTTGGAGAATCTTTGTGGAAAAGCGATTGTTTTCCAAGATAGCAGAATTGTTTTGCTGAAGGGGCATTGCAGCCAGCCAATGAGTTTGGGTCACAGGACACCTCTGGCACACCTGAGGCTCCTGTATTATGTGTATTGCAAACGATACATAATAAAGGACAAGAGTCATGGGAGTATGCGATGCTATCCTTTAGTAAGACGTAAATCAGATTAGGGACCTTGGTATAAGAAAATACTTCGTGCCGGGCGGTGGTGGCGCACGCCTTTAATCCCAGCACTCGAGAGGCAGAGGCAGGCGGATCTCTGTGAGTTCGAGACCAGCCTGGTCTACAAGAGCTAGTTCCAGGACAGGCTCCAAAGCCACAGAGAAACCCTGTCTCGAAAAACCAAAAAAAAAAAAAAAAAAAAAAAAAAAAAAAGAAAATACTTCGTGTAACAATCAATCAATACACCTTTGTATGGCTGTTTAGGGTTCAGTCCCTCAGGGAGGCTGGACCTTCCTGGTGCCACGTAGGCCTTAAAATTTCATCTTGGAGTGCCTTCTTTCTTCAAAGAACCAGTGTACACGGTGCACCCCGGCATGCACTGTGCGTGTGTGCCTGCGTGCGTGCGGTGCTGGAAAAATGGCTTAGTGGTTAAGAGCATTTGTTCCTCTCTAGAGGACGTGAGTTTGGTTCCCCGAGCACACACTGTTTCACAACCATCGTCACTTCAGTTGCAGAGGATCTAACACTGTCTTCTGGCCTCAATAGGCACCAAGTATATTTGTATACAGATGTATTTGTAGGCAAAACAGCCATACAGAAAACATTTTTAAAAGCTTTTTATAAAATTCAAAAATGTGTTTGTTTGGTGAGGCCTAGGGAGATGATTCAGCAGTTAAAAGACAGTAGTGCTCTTCCTGAGGATCCGCGTTTGATTCCCAGCACCCACACCAGGAAGCTTACTGAAAGACCCCACAGACCCCCTCCTCAAAACCCGCAGCTAGCATGCTCCCGGGGGAATGTCCTGTTTGTTTTAAACAAATCTCCGGATCAGCAGCCAGCCTGCTCCCATAAGAACATCCCAGGTGCCTGGGAGAGCAGGAGATAGAGATAGGAAGACTGCAAGGCAAGATGTCAATAAGATAGGATGTCAACAAAGCAGGTTAGTTATAAGATAGGAACAGGATGACTGTTGCCAGGCATCCATGCTGAGAGAGGAAACCTTTCATGCCCCCCCGCCGCGTTCCGATAACCACGCTTTTGCTTCTGTAAACTTGCTTCTTGCTGACACCCATGCTAAGAGGGGAAACCATTCATGCCCCCGCCTCATTCCGGTCGATCGATAACCACGCTTTTGCTTCTGTAAACTTGCTTTTTGCTCTTCCCTATAAAAAGCCCGTCCTCCAGTTGGCAGGCGCGCAAGTCCTCCGAAAGACTTGCTGCCCGCAGGTACCTGTGTTTACTCAATAAACCTCTTGCTAATTGCATCCTGTGGCCTGGTCTCGGAGTGTCCTGGTTCTGGGGTCTTCATCAGAGAGGAAAGGTCCTCTCTGAGGGTCTTTCACTTACAACTCCAGGGGATCTCATACCTGCTACTTAAGGGGACTGGACTCTCATATAGAACACACACACACATAGTAAAAATTAAAAATAGCATTTCTTTAAAATGTGTGTAGCGATATACAGCTGGACTCCTAGTGTTCTAGTGGTAGACAGGCAAATCCCTGGAGCTCACTGGCTAGCCAGCTTAGATGAGTCAGTGAGCTCATTTAAGTTCAATGAGAGACAGTCAAAAAATAAGGGGAGGAAACTGAGGAAGACACCCATCAACCTTAGACCTCACATGCACACACCCAGACATACACACCCAAGTAAAAGAAACAGAAATGATCTAAACTAACCAACAGTAGGATGGTTAGAAAGAGGAAAGACAGCACTATTTCCATTTTTTTTTTTGAAAAGCATCTATGTCCGGGTGGTGGTGGCACACCTTTAATCCCAGCACTCTAGAGGCAGAGGCAGGTGGGTTTCTGTGAGTTTGAGGTCAGAAAATACAGTCTCAGATGAGAACCTGTGGTAAACCCTACACATCTACTTACACAAATTTATAGAGAATCTTAGAGGAGACATAGTGCATGATACAGTTACATTCTAGAAAGCTTTGCCAGGACAGTTTGAGGCAGACAACGGCCTTTTCATCTCTTAACATGGTGTGTGTGCATGCACGCCTGATAAAGCACCAAGCCAACAGATCTTGGAAATACAATCTTAATATAGGAAGAAAAGAATATGACTCTTCTTGATTTATTAAAGACCCCTTCTGAACAGAACAAAAGAAAGTTAAAGATGCTAAAACTAGAACAGACCTAGTCAAGGACTACAGCCTCTGCGTCCCTACACCAGCACTTCCTCTGTGCGCACCTACAGCAGCATTTCCTGTCTGAGTTACAGCTCCGTGAGCACACTACCCACGTGGGCCCGCACAGACTAAACGATCCTCTGCTAAAGAGCCTGGTGTCGCACAATAAAAGATGGTTTTGATCTATAACTATGAAAGCAATGAACTAGGAAAATTTTAAAAATTTATCACTATAAAAACATTTTTCCTAAATAAGGTAGGTTTTTTGTTTTGTTTTGTTTTTTTGGCTTGGTTTTTCAAGACATGGTTTCTCTGCTTGGCTGTCCTCTACAGAGTGATCTGTAGACCAAGCTGGTCTTAAATTCACAGAGCTCCACCTGCTTCCGCCTCTCGAGTATTGGGATTGACGGCATGTGCCGCCACAGCCCGGCTTAAATATATTTTTTTTAATAGAGAAGAAAACGGTTTAATAAAATGAAAGCAGAAGCCCAACAAAGGGTTGAAGAAATAATATAGCTCAGTAGTAGAGGTTTTGACTAGCATTCACAAGATGCCAGTCTTGTTATGTTTAATACCCAGAGCGTAATCATAACACATATTAGCTTTAGATACTTTTTCCTCTACTTTTTTGGGGTGGTGGGTGGGAATGAGCAGGGCCTATAATGTAGCTCTGGCTGACCTGGCACTGACTATGTAGACAAGGCTGTCCTTGAACTCACTGAGATCCACCTGCCTCTGTTTCCCATGTGCTGGGATTAAAAAGGTGCTCATCACCTTTTTATGCGCACCAGTCCTGGCAGAACATATTGTATGTATGGACTTGCATGAATTCAAGTAAACTATATGTGTGCAGGAGCCTGTGGAAACCAGAAGGAACCAGATCCCCTGGAACTGGAGTTACAGATGGTGCTAGCCACCACATGGGTGCTGGGAACCAAACCTGGGTCACCTACAAGCACAGTAAGGGCTCTTAACTGACAAACCAGCTGGTCAGCCAAGAGAAAAAGAATTGATTGAGGAACCTAACTAACAGATGGGAGAGATCAAAGGATCTAAGTTCATAGCTAGTACGTACAGACCAACTGCAGCAGTATTTTCTTTTCAGCCTTCTCTGAGGCCCCAGGCTCACATGCTCTGGGGAATAAATAAGCAGAAAGGAGAAAGGGGGCACAGGAAGTGGTGCAGAACTACTTTGTAAGTCATCAAGATAAGAACACCTGTACTGCTCTTCTCTGGGAAATCTACAATAATACAGCCTCCCAACACTTGGCTAGCTGTTACTACAAAAATGGACCAATTGGTCAAACACCACCTACAGCTAGCAAGGAATAAATCACTGTAGGTCAGTGGGGGGGGGGGCATTACGCAACACTTCCCAGCAGCACAGCCATGGTCAGGATATTTTACTGCCAAGCCACTTGGGCCCCTCCTCCCAGCTAGACAGCCTGGCTCCTTTGCATTCCCCTCAGGAGATAGGGTGGAAGTACATAGCTCCACTCTGTGAGGCACAGAGGGCAGCTGAAAGTCCTGCCTGGCCTCTCTGGGCAACCACAGGCGCCAATAAATCAGCCACAGGCGATTCTCTCATCCCCCCCTTCCCAGCTTGAAGTGGGAGCAAGATACAAGGCAAAGGAGCACTGACTAGACTTAGAAGATAAGTGATCTAGGCTTACATTCCTCCGCAAATAACCGGCACCACAGTCAGACCGTCTCTCTGGTTCCTTTCTGCACGCTTAAAACATGTGTAACACGGACACAATACCATCTGTTTAGGGAATTCACCTATGAAAACAGCTGGCAAAGGTTAACATATGAAACTAAACGAACAGCGACAACAAGTCATTTATAGCTAAAAAAAAAAAAAAACCAAACCGTCATTATAGGGTTGGGCACAAGTGTCTAGTGTGTGTGTGTGGGGGGGGGCTCTTCTTGCTGTCCACCCCCGATGTTTTCACCACTTCTTAACTACACCCCAGTCACCTGAAATATTTCATGTCTATCCCACTGGCTGGCAGTGGCTCACTGATCTGATCTTAACTAAAACATACCCCGGCTGCTGAAAGACTGCTGCTGCCTAAAGAAGAAAGGGTGGTCAGACAAGGTGGCATACACCTGTAGTCCCTGCACCCAGAAACCTGATGTAAGATGGCCGATCACCAATTCTACACTAGCCTGGACCATATACCAAGACGCTAAGTCTGAAAAAAACAAAATAGGTAAGTGTCAGGGCCTGTCCCCGTGAGTATAATAAAGTTGAATTGGTGTTGGGGGTGTAGAAGAGGAAATGAGATTTTGGCTCCAAAATACACTGCCGTACAACTCACCCAGAAACACTGTCCTATCCGCTACTCTCTAGAGCCATCGCAATAGCCAGGCCGAACTTTCCAATCAACCTGAGAAGTCCTGCAAGCCAAGTGCAATCACTTCTGGGGGGATACACTGTCCGAAGCAGGATGAACCAGCACTGCCGTCCTGGCACAAAAAATGTCTGCAGCCCTAAAGCCTAACCCTGAAAGGGCTGCACCTTGATCATCTTGATCAAGCAACACTATGCTCTTTAGGTCCGGTGTCTTCTGTGAAATGAGAGGGATGAACTCCATTTTACTTAAGGTCCCTTTCAGTTCTGAAAACCCAGATTCCAAGATGTACTTTAATCCTGTCAATCAACAGCTCCGCAGCTTTTAAAGGACTTGCTAGAACGCCAAATTCAATCCCTTAGAGGGATGCGGGAGCTAATTTAAAAAACACAACACTAGCTATCAGGTTCCAGGTACAGCGCTGTGCGTCTCCTAAGCAACTGATAACGGCTTGATTTCTCCAATCGAGTGCTAGGGAGGCGGTGAGAAGATGGGGGAAGACTCCAAAAAAGAAAAATGCATTTGGCTATAATAAAACACGTGGGGGGAAAAATAACTGATCAGGGTTGGGGGCTACCTGCCTTAGAAACTAGGTACTCACAAACTGGATGGGGGAGGGGACAGTGATGGCTGCGCAGCCTGATCAGGATACCCGCCCACTAGCTAGAGCCAAAGGCCTGGCGTTGTCGCCCAGAGCTAGCATCCACTGACGGGTCGGAACCTGGCCCGCAGCGGGTTGGGCTCCAAGGCTGTGCAGAGCCCGCGCGCGCCATCCCGCCTGCGTTAGGCCCCGGCGGCGGCCCACAGCCAAGGGCGGCTCCAGGCGCCGCGCGCCCAGCACTCGCTCGCCGTTGCTAATTTCCTCCGGGGCCCTGACTGACATCTCCAACGGACCAAAAACACCCCTGTCCCCGGCTACTTGCATCTGTCCCGCGACCGGTGCAGCTGCAGCCGCCGCCCGGGGCGGTTCGCGGCGGGAGGGACTGAGCCCGGAGCAGCCCCACGGGGGCAGGGCCGCGTTGCTTACCCAGACTCCGCCGCGGCGGCGGGCGGGCGGGCTTCTCCGTGCGGGAGGGGCGGGCTCCCGCGCTGCGCACAGCACGCGCCAGCGCCCGCTCACGCACCCGGCGGGCTGCTCTCGCGCGGCTTCCCGCGCCGGGCCCACGTGACCTGGCTGCCGGGGAGTCCGGCGGCACCCGGACTGGTGTGCATCGCGTGCGTGCGTGCGTGCGTGCGTACGTGCGCGCCTGCTGCCGGAGTGGCCCAGGCTGGGGGTCGGCGAGCGCTTCGGGCGCCTCTGCCACGGTCCCCCCAGTCGTGACTGGAGGCGGAAGTGTGGGGACAAGCCTGAGCGTCACAGGCTCCCCTACACGCCTCCGCGTGACCCCGGGGACTTTCCCCCTGGCGTGTGCAAAAGCACGGGTGCCCCCCTCGGCCCTGGGTGGGGACGGGCAAGGGATGCACCCGCGGATGGGGCGGGAGCGGGGTGAGGGCGCGGGGCAGGCAGCCGCGCGCGGCGGGAGCCAGGACAGGAGGCGGGCCGGGCGGGGCATGGCGGGGGAAGTGACTCAGGCCACAGGCCGGCGGGCCCGCGCGAGGAGGGGTGGAGGGGCGCGGGGAACGGGCGACCCCGAGCGGACGAGCTTCAGGCGGGACGGGACGAGGGTGTCAGCGCCCCCAGAGCGTCCAGGGTGGAGCGCGGGGGCGGGCCCAACTGCGGGGCCCTGCGGGGCAGGGGTCTGATATCTGGGCATAGGCGAGCAGCATCCAGCCCCCGGGGGGGAGTCGGGAGGATCCCAGCGGCGTCCAGCTGTGCAAACAGGAGGAGGGCCAAGGCGACCCAGGGGACAGGGGCGAGAGTGCTGCTCCAGCCGCCGCCCGGGCGCCCGCGCTGCTGCGGGCAGTGCCAGCCTCCTCGGCCCCGACGCAGAAACTTGTTGCAACCAACAGGCGACCGCGGGTGCCCCTAGCCGCCAGCGGCGGAGTGGGTGGGCGGGCGAGAGGGAGGGGAAGGCTGGCGGACGCCGCGGCGAACTGGTGGGCAGACCCGGAGTCGCCGCGTAAGCGGGGCCGGCTCAGTGCGGTGCGGCAGGCGCGGCTGTGCGGCAGCGGAAGTCCTTTGTTGCAGCGCAGTCCCTGGCACAGCCGGAGTGTCTCGGCGCAGCCCAGCCGAGCGCCGCGCGCCGTCAACTGCAGCCCGCGGCCCCTCGCCTCCGCCGGCCCGCCCGCTCACCCCGCGGCCCCGCCGCTCGAAACTCCCGAAAACCTCCGCAGCCGCGCGTCCCGTCGCGCCCGGTGAGTATCTGCCAGTCGTCGGAGCGATTTGCGCAACTTTGACCCGAGCCGGGCCACGGGCCTGGCGTGGAGTGCGTGGCCCGCGGCGGCGGCGACCGGTGCGGGGGAAGCCGGAGCGCGGAGGGCGCGCGGCGAGGATCCGGTGGCGGGGGGCTGCTGAGCCTGCCCGCCTGCTTCGGTGCCGGTGGTCAGTCCGGTGCGCGCGGCCTCCCCGGGTCCGGGACGAATCCCCTCTCCAGACGACTTCCCAAATTACTTCTTTTTCCTTTTATTTTATTTTGGGGTGGGGGAGGGGGAGGTGGAGGCGGGAGGCCGCGCTTGATTGACGGGCCCGGAGCGCGCTTCGCTAACTTCCAGCTGCGGCCGGGCGGTCGGTGGGAGGGGAGCGTCCCGGAGCCGGAGGCCGCAGACTTGGGCGCGCTCCGAGGGAGGAGGCGGCTGGGCCGCGCGGATTCCTGCTTCGCTCTTTCCCACCCCCTCTCGTCAGCACACACGCTTTTTGTTCGGGTCAAAAGTGGTAGGTCTCGGGGGGTTGGGGATTTTTCTGTGGACGAGATTTTTTTTTTTACTTTCACCCCCGACTCCCGAAAAGAAAGTGCTTTTCGCCTCCAGTGGTGGGCGCTTACAAGTAGAAGTTCTGGGAGAGGCGGTGAGCGAGTTGGGTGGCGATCGGGAGTCCTTGCGGCTGGAGCGTGCCGGCGTGGGTCTGAGCTCAGCTGCCGCTCCCCGGCTGCCTCTCCACCTGAGCCTCGCGTCCACGTGATCGGACGGCTTGACAAGACATTTTCCAACTCCGGACGCGTCAGGAGCAGGTTAATGAAAGTCCTTGTTTTCTGGGGCTAGAGTATTTGTATTTGTGTGATCGTGTTCCTGAGTCGAGTCGACTGTCGCTGTGAAGGTACACGTAGATTCTCCACTGGTCAGAATGTAGCTCCGTACAGTACGTATCGCTGCGGCAACATTTTTCCCTTTGACACTGGAATCCACAAAGCGTTCCAAGCATTTCTTTTTTTTTTTTTTTTGAGACACGGTCTGGCCAGGTAAGCCCAGGCTCGCTTGGACGTCTGTCTACCTTAGGAAATCCTAAATTCTGGGTTGAAAGGCATGAGCCACCAAGCCTGGTTTTGTGTTCATAAGACAACTTAGAGTTAACTTCTTGAGCCGAAGTTCGAGGCACCTTGAAGCAGTTTTGGGGAAACGATGTAGTTCTTATGATAACATTAAAGCAACCTTGGTTTGAAAGGGGTATAAAATAGATTCTCTAACTTTGTCACCTCCAATGGATGTGATCTAGATGGAGGTGCAGGATTCTGAAGCCTGAATGGTGGCCGGTCGGTTGCCCAGAACCGTAAACTTCCCTTTTGAATCACTTGCTGTTATCTCCTAAAGTCTCAGCAATACTGAGTGGCATTAGGAGCTACGCGGGGTTCTTCCTCTTAAAGAAATAGATGGAACCAAAGTGGGGAAGAGGTGAAATGTCTTTCCAAAGGTTAATAAGTAGGAATTCCACGGTACAGTGTTGGCTATAGCATCTTACAACCATTTTAACAACAGGATTTCACTATTGACACCAAAATTTTACAGGGTGTGCTTGTGCATGCCTATAATCCCAGCACTTTAGAGGCTGGATTGGGTGTTGGAGGCTAACCTGGACTTGGCCTGGACTTTAAAAAACAAAACAAAACTTGCGACTAGAGAGATGGCTCAATGGTTAATGGCACTTGGTTTTCTTCCGGGGAGCCGAATTTGGCTCCCAGCCCCCTTATCAGGCAGCTCACAACTGCCTGT
Organism: Microtus pennsylvanicus; assembly: GCF_037038515.1. Classification (NCBI taxonomy): domain Eukaryota; kingdom Metazoa; phylum Chordata; class Mammalia; order Rodentia; family Cricetidae; genus Microtus; species Microtus pennsylvanicus. The sequence goes on along the minus strand of NC_134592.1, from coordinate 39,001,606 downwards.
AACTCCAGTTCCAGGGAACTCCTGTGCACATACCCCTCCCCCACATAAACACATAATTAGAAAAAAACCAAACAAACCAAAGTCTGTTTTCATGATACTAAATTCTTCCAATTTCTAACATCAGGAGCACTCTGTTTTGATCCAGAGCTTGTGGTGGGTACATCATTGTCAGAAAAGAACCCATTTTTAACTAGGGCATAAGCATAGCTTCTTGACCATGTGTGTGTATTTGTGTTCCTTCTCTTTCTGTGTGTGCTCTGTAGAGCAGGCTGGCCTCAGACTCAGAGATCTGCCTGCCTCTGCCTCTTAAGTGCTAGAATTAGTGGCATGCAGCACCATGTTGACTGTTTTTTATTTTGTTTTGATTTTTTTAAAAATATTTATTTATTTATTATGTATACAATATTCTGTCTGTGTATACGCCTGCAGGCCAGAAGAGGCCAGCAGACCCCATTACAGGTGGTTGTGAGCCACCATGTGGTTGCTGGGAATTGAACTCAGGACCTTTGGAAGAGCAGGCAATGCTCTTAACCAATGAGCCATCTCTCCAGCCCTTGATTTTTTTTTTAAATACTTATTTATTTATTATGTACACAATATTCTGTCTGTGTGTATGCCTACAGGCCAGAAGAGGGCACCAGACCCCATTACAGATGGTTGTCAGCCACCATGTGGTTGCTGGGAATTGAACTCAGGACCTTTGGAAGACGAGGCACTGCTCTTAACCACTGAGCCATCTCTCCAGCCCCCCTTGATTTTTTTTTTAAGTTAGACTTTGGTTTTTGGCCCAGGACTGGCCTTAGCTTTCTATCCTCCGGCTCCAGCCTCTCACTGGTGTTGGGATAACAGGCCTGTGACTTTGTTTTGTTTTCTGAAACAGGGTCTCATCTTGTAGCACTGACTGGCCTGGAACTCGGAGAGGTGTACCCACCTCTGCCTCCACCGCGCTAGGATTAAAGGTTTGTGCTGCCAAGCCTGCTCACGACCTTGTGTTTTGTGGTAGCTGCAGCTTTGTGCCTTCTGCTTCCTCACTCTCCATGTTTGTCAGTTTCTGGTACAATGAGGCCCCTTTCAAAGTGTCCAGTGTTCTTGCAACACCATTTTTTAATTTTTAACATTCAGGAAAAAGTATTGCTGCCCTTTGTGTGGGGGGGGAGAGGGTAGTGTTCCTCTCTAGCCAGGACAGACTATATCTTTGCCTAAAGCGAGGGGTAGGGGGATGGGACATTTATGATAGAAATGCTAAGTAATATTTTTAGACTGCAGTCTTTTGTCTTGGGAGGACCTGTGAAACATCTGCTCCAGGGTTCACTTTGGTCTCTGTCGTATTTTTGATGCTTCCTTGTGATAGTGTCTCTGTTAATAAAATAGTGGAAATGCTTTACTGTTCTTTCATATGTTCTTCTGTGAGCATAATTAGCTTATTTCTATCCATTGTTCCTTAAAGTAGGAAGGAATGCTCTTCCTTCCTTTTTTTTTTTAAAATTAATTTATTTTTTGAGCTGGAGTTTCTCTTTTTTTTTTTTTTTTGTGTAGCCCTGGCTGTCCTGGGAACTCAGGTCTGTAGACCAGGTTGGGAGATTCACCTGCCTCTGCCTCCTGAGTGCTGGGTGGAATCCTGTTTCAATGATAGAAATGCATGTTCTTTAAAAAATTCAACCTGTACTAAAGTACACAAAATACAAAACAGGGAAGCTGCTGTGACTCCCACTCCCCAGAGATAATCACTGAACAGTCCGTTCCTTGCTTTAATAATATGAAGGCAGCATCTGCGCAATTGCTGCTGCCTGTGCCTTGCTCTGGCCTGTTCCTGTTCATAGGCTCCTGTTCTCTTTTCAGAGCTCAGATTGGTGAAAATTGACAGGGAGCAGGAAAGGAGGGAGGGTTTATTGCATTGAGCTGATGTCAAATTCTATAATTTAGTAACGTGTAAGTTTTTATGTTTAATAGGGCTGCTGTTTTAGTTTACCTTGGTGGGCTTCCTCTCATCCTTTGCAAGTGTTGCGATCAATCTATTATCTGGTTGATATATGCAGGCTAAACTCATTAAAACAAACCCTTCATTTGTAGAGAGCTTCCTACCTTACCATTGGGAATAAGTGGGTATACTTGACTCTAAAACCACTGCTGAGATATCCCTGTGTCTTTTTGTGATGGTGCGGCTTCCTCTTGATCAGCCTCCAAAGCTGCAGACAAACATGATAGGAAGGAAATCAGAAGGAAGGGGACATTAATGACTGCGTTGTTTTAGGTTACGACCTGGGAAGGACTAACTGTGTTTGGGGGGGGGGGGCACTGCAGGGGAGCACGGCAAGGACTCTGGCCTAAATTTTACTCTCATTTGGCATTTCATATATTTAAGGTGCGTGTCTAAGTATAAAAGTTACTTAACCTGGTGTATTCAAGAAAGATGAGCTGTGAAGTTGGTTTTCTAATAAAGCCCGAAAACAACACATGCAAATTTAATGCACACAAATTTAATTAAGGGTGTTGAGGACACGCTTTTTTGGAACACTATTATGTGAATATAAATTGTTCTCAATCATGCTTCAAGGCTGGAGGTATAACTTAGTGGTAGAGTGCTTGTCTATCCTGTTTGAGGCCCTAAGTTCAACCTTCAGCACTGTAAAATATAATGAGTATTAAAAGTTAAGGGATAGCAGAGTGAGGGTGCATGACTTTAATCCCAACACTCAGAAGGCAGAGGCAAGTGGACTTCCCATAGGTTCAAGGCCAGCCAAGGATACTTAGCGAGACCCCCCCCAAAAAAAAACCCCACAAAATATTAAATAATAAATTTCTGTGTGAGATTCATGTTGTCTGTTTAAGAGCTAACTGAAGAGCGCCTTCCCACTTGAAATTGCCAGCAGTGGGGGTGGGATGGGTGGTCAGCAGATGGAAAAGGCGATAGGGAGGGGTGCATTCTGCCTGCCTGCCTGCCAGATAAGACAGTGCAAGAACCACGGGAGCTTTTACAGTAATGGAAAGTGTGACAGTGGGAGGCTTAGAGTGTCCCAGAGGGGCTCCTCACCGACTTAATAGTCATACCCAGGAAGTGTCTGGATTACAGAGACCGAAACACTGCATTTTGAATCAGGAGTTAGAGTTTCAGCCCCCTCTTTTGTTTACAGGATGAGTAGTTAACTGCCACACCTGTTTCTTCATTCATAAAAGTAAGGGTAGTTTAGAACCTATCTCATGGTGTTGTGAAAATCAGTTGACAAAGAATGTAAGTTGTCAACAAGGATTTAAAAGTTTCAGTGACAGCCAAAGCGAAAACTGATAAGCAGAATAAGACTTGCCCACTTCAACATTTATTCCTTGAAAACCTCGTTAAATATACAGCCACATAGCCGGGCGATGGTGGCGCACGCCTTTAATCCCAGCACTCGGGAGGCAGAGGCAGGCGGATCTCTGTGAGTTCGAGACCAGCCTGGTCTACAGAGTTAGTTCCAGGTCAGGCTCCAAAGCCACAGAGAAACCCTGTCTCGAAAAACCAAGAAAAAAAAAAAAAAAGAAAAGAAATATACAGCCACATGTCAAGTAACTACTAAAAGCTAGAGGTTGTAGTCAAGACTGACGTGACACCTTGTTCTCAAGGACCATACAGCCTGACACAGCCTCCGGTTTAGATGCTCTATCATTTGACTCTGATGTTGGGCTTTTGGAGCATGGAAAAGAGGTCCCTCTTCATCATGGCTCAACCAGGGTTCCCTAGAAATGTACTGTGAAGTAAAAGCTTTCACTCAAGGGCTTGGGGTTGAGGAAATCTTAAGAGATTTTAAGGTTTAAAAATGGAATTGTGCTTAGAATAGATACTTTTTATTGTTTTATTTCATTTATCTAAATTAGATAAAAATTTGGAATTTTGTTGGTGTGGTGATACATACCTTTAATTCCAACACTTAGGAGGCAGAAGCAGACTGATCTCTGAGGCCAGCCTGATCTACATAGTGAGACCCTGTCTCAAAAAAAAAAAATTGGCGTTTTCACTATTTTGGTTAGAAGTAAGCAGAAAGCACAGGAGCTGCAGAACTGGAAGCAGTACACTTTGTTAGACTTCCAGGACTGCTGGAAGAAGGAAAGTGACTGATGACTGGGAAGAGCTGCCTGGCAGGATACTCAGCAGCACTTACTGGACACTTCAGTTCTAAGATAAAGGATAGGCCAGCGGCCTGTGTCAGTTGCTCAAAATTACAGCAGACAACACTTGGGAATAAGTAGAGTCCTATGCCACAAACCCTAACAATACAGACATCTGTGCTAAGGGGACCAACTTTGGGGTGGCTGCTTTCAGGTCAGAGGCACCTACAGTGCCCTCTGGTGTTCAGGAAATGGCTATGCTGCCTCTAGGATAGGGGGTTAAAAATGGAGGTATAAAATACTTTTCCTCTTGTACTGGAGAGAAAAAGAGTATTCAAAACTCTATTTTTGCCTTTAGTGTGGACGAATTTCTTTTCTGGGATCCAGTTGAACCACAGAAATGGTTCATTCGTGTTGCTTGATGTCACATTTATTATCCATTATCCTGCCGAGAAGCCAGAGAAGGCAATTTGGTTGCCTACTATCATAGTACATAGGACCTCAAAGAATTCAATTATGTAGCTTGTTTTACCGAGTTTTTGTCTAGTTTCACAACCTGTGGGATTAAAATGGTGGACAGCAGATCAGCATACCTTTTAGAAGTGACCGCTGTTGGCTTGAGTAGGCAGCAGAAACACCAGCCAACCAATAAGCCACAGTCTCCAGCAAGAGTGGAAATGTGAGGGTGTCTGGTGTGTAAGTGCAGACAGTTCCTGCATGTCACCAATGCTTAGTGATGAGCAGGAGGAATCAGGGGAGCTGTTAGGAATAGGAAGAGCCTAGGCCAGGAGGCTGGAGACCCAGGTTTAACCCTGACAGCCACTGAAACTGTGACTGAGCATATGGCTTAACCCCCCTGAGAGCCTCAGTTTGCCTTCTCATCTGCAGAACAGTAAGTTGAACTTGATTTTGCGTGAAGTTTTGTAAATGGTGTTCAGTGTGATGACATTAACATTGTCATTCCTAGTTTCTGCAGGAACCCTTTGTTGAGGGTGATTGACCTGCTCTGATGGTTGAGGAGTAGGATACAGGGGGCGGAAAGGCTTCCTGGGAGCTACCAAGCGGGTAGAACTGGTACCCATATCTAGCAGTGCCTGTTTCCCGAACTTTTTTCCCCTCCCCTTTCACTTAACAAACGTGCTAAGTGCCAGCCATGTGGGAAGACTGCTGGGCACAGGAACACTAAGGCCTTTAAGCCTGTCCCTGTCCCTGAGAGCTCAGTATAGTGGTCATTACTGTACCGTACTGCTCCTTAGATCAGTGAATACTAATGACACAAGCATTGTTAAGATTGATATGGGGCACGTGATGGCTCTAACAGACTTTTGGGTGTGAGCATGAGACTGAGCCACCATTTATAGCATTGTTTCTATGGGAATGTGTGTTTCAGATTCCAAATAACTTAAAAATAAGTTTTGGAACATTATCCCATTATAAATTCAGAACTTCCTGTACTAAGTACTGAATTTAATAGCTAGCCAAAATGCCTGGTTTAAATACTGAATAGTGTTTTGGCATTTTCTCTTATGTGCCTCAAAGTAAAACCTTTTATCTTTAGTAATCTCTACAACTGGTTATACCCACGAGTTTTATTTATTTATTTATCTAGGGTTTTCAAGACAGGGTTTATCTGTGTAGCTTTGGAGCCTGTCCTGGTAGACCTTTTGAGCCTTACTCTGTAGACCAGGCTGGCCTCGAACTCTCAGAGATCCAGCTGCCCCTGCCTCCCGAGTTCTGGGATTAAAGGTGTGCTTCACCACCACCCGGCTTCCACAAGTTTTAAACAGAGAACCTCAAAATTTTTGTTCCTTTTAGAAATTGGACTGTGTGTGTGTCTATCTGTCTGCCTGTCTGTCTCTGTCCCTATGTACCCCTGGCAGTGTGGAACTGCTGGGATTGAAGGTGTGTGCCACCGCTGTTTTACGTACATATTTACAGATGCTTACATCATCAGGTAAAAACTATTATTTACCATTTAAGAAACTTAGCCATGGAATGAATTACTGCTGAAATCTTACTGTGTGAGAAGTGTCCTGACGATGGCTTCTCCAAGGCTGGGGGTGTAGCTCGTTGCTTGCTTACCTAGCACGCGGGAGGCCCTGGGTTCCGGCCCAAGCACTTAGCAAACCAGGTCTGGTGCTGCACACCTGTAATTGTAGAATTTGGGAGGTGGAAGGAGGAGGGTCAGAAGTTCAAGGTCATCCTCCTCTACTACTACAAATCAAGTTTGAGGCCAGGCTTGGCTAGTAAGAGCCTGTATTTAAATTTAAAAAAAAAAAAGCTACATAGTATGTAGGGACCATACCAGTAAAGACAGATAAAACCACATTACAGCCTACAGCCATCATTCAGATGAGGCTTGTCACCTATACGATAGCACCTAAATTCAAGGACCCGCACCCAGTCCTTAGTTGATGGTCTTTGCAGAAGCCCACACTGGATAGTACCAAGGAAATTTTAATACCATCTGAGGTACATAGGAGTCCCTGTCAGTAGTCCCAGTGCCTGGTTTGCACAGTTTACTGTATCCTGATCTAATGTTTAATCGTCAGAGATGTTGCTTTTTTGTGAAATAAGACTTTTGGGCTTAGATCTACTGAATTGCTTAATAAAGTTGATGTGTTTCGTGACCGTTTTTGACTTTTAAAATTAGCTGGTAAACGCTTTCAAAGTAATTTTTGTTGTGTTGTAGGATGTATTGGATTCCTGCCCCCTCATTGCTGGAGTACTTTCCTGGGTGTCAGACCTTGGAATGCAAGTTGAGGGTTTTACTTCTGTTGAGTGATAGCTAGCTGGTAACAAACGAGAACCGGAGCAGGTGAAATGTAAGGACTCCATTTATGTAAATAAACGTCTTGACAAGCTACATAATGTAAAGCTCACTAAATTTTGGTGACATTTTGGTTTGCTTTGAGACCATGTCTCACTCTGGCCATGACTGGTCTGGAATTCACAGATCTCCCAGTGCTGGAATTAAAGCCACACCCATGAACATTTCTTTTCTATCTGTTTATTATTTTGTGTACGAGTGTTTTCCCTCATAGAGGTTGTGTGCCTAGTGCCTGCTGAGGTCTGAAAAAGGCCTCAGATACCCTGGGACTAGAGTTATAGACAGGCAAGTTGTGAGCCACTGTGTGAATGCTAGGAATTGAACCCAGGTCTTCTGTAAGCAACAAGTGCTCATCCATTGAGTCTTCTCTACCCCCTCCCCGCCCCATCCCAACATTTTTCTTTTAAGTATAAATTAAAAAATTGAAAGCAAACCTTTGGAATTTGAGTGAAATTGTTAATTGTTTAATAAAAGTAAATGCTTTATACCATTTTTTGGCAGGGAGTAGGGATTAGAGACAGCGGTTTCTCTGTGTAGCCCTGGCTATCTTGGAACTATAGATGAGGCTGACCTGAAATTCAGGGCTCCTTTCTCTGCCTCCCAAGTGCTTGGCTTGAAGGAATGTGCCACCACACCCAGCTGCTTTATATGAGTGTAATGCAAAACTTGAAAGAGATCAGCTAAAAGTCTTCCAAGAATTTAGATCCTCCCAGCCCCCACTCTCTGGGTAAAATCAGTTTTACAAGTAGATAATAAAGTTGTATAATAAATAATAACATTGCTGGAACTATAATTGTAGGTCTGCCTGGAAATTGTAGGGGTAGCACTGAAAACTCCCTTAGCCCTTGTTCAGCATCTCACAGTAGGATGGGAAGACGTGAGGATGCGACACACAGATGCAGTGGGGTTTACGTCCGGCAGCACCGGCTGCCTTCCATGGAGCAGACACTTCCTGACTGCACGCTGAGAGAAGTCGCTAATCTTGGGAAGAGAACACCTTCAAGTGATGGTCTTTGGGATACCGGTGCCCTTGCTGGTCTCAGTCACTGTATACAATGACTGATTTATTGAATGAAAAAGCGTGCATCAAAGTGCTTTAGAGGCTGTACCAATGGGTGTAGTGTTTGTTTTCGTTAATGCACAATATGAGTTTTAACTAATTGAAGTACATATATAGTTGACTTTAGTTAGTGGCCAAATCATTGTTTTTCATTTTGGATAAGAACGGGTCTTAGAATTTTTTGACTCTGTCATTTGGCTCTTACTTGGAAGGAAACGTTATCTAGTTAGATTTACCTCCTCCTGGTGTTCAAATAAACACCGCCAGCCCAACCGTTAGAACCATAGCCAGTATTGTTTCCGTTAATGATTACAAGGCAAACCCCACGTTTTTCACATTAACCGTGTGAGTCCCTGTGTTTGTAGTTGTTATTCCCGCCTTGATACTGGGCGAATGGTGGTAAACAGGCTGCAAATGGGAGAGCAGGACTGGGCTCCAGCGCTGTCTGCCCTGCCTCCTCGCTCAGTCTCATCTCCTCTGTGTGTGGGCATCACTAGGTTCCTCTCAGGTGTTTTCAGTTTCAACAACTGCTAATACTAGAAGGTCTTTTCTAGAGCTATTGGTCCTCTTTGCTTCTTTCTCTTTTTTTAAAAAAAATATATATTTATTCGTTAGGTATACAATGTTCTGCCTGCAGGCCAGAAAAGGGCACCAGATCTCATTACAGACGGTTGTGAGCCACCACGTGGTTGCTGGGAATTGAACTCAGGTGCTCTGAAAAAGAGCAGCCAGTGCTCTTACCCTCTGGGCCATCTCTCCAGCCCTTTCTCTTTATTTTTCATTAAAAGTTACTGTGAAGGCCGGGCGGTGGTGGCGCACGCCTTTAATCCCAGCACTTGGGAGGCAGAGGCAGGCGGATCTCTGTGAGTTCGAGACCAGCCTGGTCTACAAGAGCTAGTTCCAGGATAGGCTCCAAAACCACAGAGAAACCCTGTCTCGAAAAACCAAAAAAAAAAAAAAAAAAAAGTTACTGTGAATCATACAGTGGGAAGACCAGTGACCTCAAAATCTCACCCTACTTAAAATGGGCTTGGGTCAGTGTTTTTCTATACTTTTTAACCCTTTGCATTCAGTTGTGTTATTGTGTAGATTTGTTTTATATAATTCTAGTGTTAGCAGTTCTGTTTCTGCCCCTTCATTTGCTGCCTTCATTCATCAATATACTTTTTATTTTTTTCAAGGCAGGGTTTCTCTATCTTTGAAGTCTATCCTGGAACTAGCTCTGTAGACCAGGCTGGCCTCAAACTCAAAGAGATAGATCCTCCTGTCTCAGCCTCCTGAGTGCTGGGGCTAAAGGTGTGCACCACCACCATCCAGCTTTTTTATTTCCTCTTTCTTTTTTTTTTTTTTTTGGTTTTTCGAGACAGGGTTTCTCTGTGGTTTTGGAGCCTGTCCTGGAACTAGCTCTTGTAGACCAGGCTGGTCTCGAACTCACAGAGATCTGCCTGCCTCCGCCTCCCAAGTGCTGGGATTAAAGGTGTGCGCCACCACCGCCCGGCTATTTCCTGTTTTTTGAGACAGGGTCTAACTGTATGTCCTGGCTGGCCAGGAACTCACAGAGATCTACTTGGCCTCTGCCTCCCAAGTGCTAGGATTAAAGACTTAGGCCACCAAACCCAGCAGATTTTTTTAATAGAATTTTTGATTTATTTTTAAAAGATTTAGTTTATGTGTATTCATCTTTTGCTTGTGTGTATGTTTGTGCACCAAATATGTACAGTGCCCATGGAGACCTGAAAAGAGCATTGGATCCCCTGGAACTGGAGATACAAATGGTTGTGAAGTTGCCATGTAGGAACTGGGAATCGAACATGGATCCTCTGGAGGGATGCTTTTAAACACTAAGCCATTCTCCAGCCCTAATAAATTTTTTTCTGTGGAAAATTTCAAGCAAATAAAAAAATGAAACACTTAAAGCCCTGCTTTGATAAGGGTTCACATGTGTGATCCTGTATTCAGGAGACTGAAGTAGGCGTCTGAGTCTGAGGTTCTCATAATTATATGGTAGAACTCTTGTCCCCAAAACCTTAGGTAGAGAGCAAGAGAGATGGCCCAGCAGTTAAACACTTAGTGCTCTTGCAGATGACCCTGCTTGGGTTCCCAGCATTTATTCATAGGTACTTTAATCTACCTTTAACTCCAGTTCCAAGGAATTGAATGCCCTCCTTGACCTCCACAGGCTCCGGCAAGTATGTGGTACATATAAAATAACTTTTAAAACCCCAAAGTAAATTTGAGAAAAGAATACTTGTTTTTAGCACACTTTAAAGATAGGCAACAGTTCCTTAATATCAAATCATTGAAGAGGCTTTTAATGCTCTACACTCAAATTATTAACTTTTAAGTTGTTTATTTACTTTTACTTTTGTTGTTCGTGTGTTCTGTTGTTTAAGATGTCTGTTCCCTTTCAAATTTAGTATGTGTTTTTCCCCTAGCATGAAGACAGTTTTTTGTGTGTATATGTTCATTTGTATATAGGGGCGTGTGTGTGTGTGTGTGTGTGTGTGTGTGTGTGTGTGTGTGTGTGCGTGTGCGCATATGGAGGCCAGAGGTCAACCTCAGGCATTGTTCCTCGGGTGTTGTCTACCTTATTTTTGAGACCGGGTCTCTCGTTGACTTGGAATTTCATAAGTAGGCTGGCTGGCTGGCCCACCAGCAAGTCTATTGGGTGCAGAGATGCAGCGGTACCTAGCTTTTTGAAGATGGGGTTTCAGGGGTCCTCATGCATCGTTTCTTGTTTGTTTGGATACAAGGTCTCACTATGTGGCCTTGGCTGGCATGGAACTTACTGTGTAGACCAGATTGGTCTGGAATTTGTAGAGATCTGCTTGCTTCTGCCTCATTTTTAACTTTAAAAATGTTAAGCTTTTTGCTCTTGGTGCCTGTTGTTCAATATGAGAAAATTGAATAGTTAGCTAATTTTTTTTGTCTTCAAATTTAAAAAATAATTTAGGCTTATTACTGGCTTTTGCTTCATTAGCATAGAAAACCATGCCTTGATTGAAAGCACCTGCCTGATGTCTGGCTGTCGTTTTTGTTTTACGTAGGTCTGATTACTAGAAGATGGCGAAGGCCAGCCACAGCAGCTATGTCCTTCAGCAGCTCAACAACCAGAGAGAGTGGGGTTTCCTCTGTGACTGCTGCATTGCGATCGACGACATTTACTTCCAGGCACACAAAGCGGTCTTGGCTGCCTGCAGCTCCTATTTTAGAATGTTCTTCATGAACCATCAGCACAGTACTGCACAGCTGAATCTCAGCAACATGAAAATAAGCGCTGAGTGTTTTGATCTCATTTTGCAGTTCATGTATTTAGGAAAGATTATGACTGCTCCTTCCAGTTTCGAGCAGTTCAAGGTGGCAATGAACTACCTACAGCTGTACAACGTTCCTGACTGCTTAGAAGACATACAGGACGCAGACTGTTCTAGTTCAAAGTGTTCGTCTTCCGCTTCAAGCAAACAGAACAGCAAGATGATCTTTGGGGTGAGGATGTACGAAGACACGGGGGCGAGGAATGGCACCGAAGCCAGCAGGTGGTGTGCAGAGCCCAGCTCAACGGTGAACACACCACATAACAGAGAGCCCGACGAAGAATCTTTACAGTTAGCCAGTTTTCCTGAGCCAATATTTGATGTGTGTAAAAAAAGCTCTGTGTCCAAGTTATCTACTCCAAAAGAACGTGTGTCACGACGCTTTGGGCGGAGTTTTACCTGTGATAGTTGTGGGTTTGGCTTCAGCTGTGAGAAGTTACTGGACGAGCATGTGCTGACCTGCACTAACAGACATTCATACCAAAGCACGGCGAGAGCTTACCACCGAATAGTAGATATTAGAGATGGCAAAGATAGTAACATCAAAGCGGAACTTGGTGAAAAGGAGTCTTCCAAAACATTTTCCGCACAGACAGACAAATACAGAGAAGACGCCAGCCAGGCGCCCGATGATTCAGCTTCGACCACTGCAGGCAGAAAAGGCACAGTGGAGTCTGGAATGGTGGCTGGTGAAGACAAAAGTAGAGCCACCGAGACGAAAAGAATTGTTATCAAGATGGAGCCGGAAGATATCCCTACAGATGAGATGAAAGACTTCAACATCATTAAAGTTGCTGACAAAGACTGCAATGAATCCACGGACAATGATGAGTTAGAAGATGAACCCGAAGAGCCGTTTTATCGATACTATGTTGAGGAAGATGTCGGCATTAAAAAGAGTGGAAGGAAAACCCTAAAGCCTCGGATGTCTGTAAGTGTGGATGAAAGAAGTGGTTTAGAAGGTATGAGACCCCCCACCAATAGCAGTCCAGGGCAAGAGGATGCTGACAATGCCTCTTGTGAGTTGTGTGGGCTCCCAATAACCGAGGAGGACCTGTCATCTCATTACTTAGCCAAACACATCGAAAACATCTGTGCATGTGGTAAATGTGGACAAATACTTGTCAAGGGCAGACAGCTTCAGGAGCATGCTCAGAGATGTGGAGAACCTCAGGATCTGACGATGAACGGGCTGGGAAATGCCGACGAGAAGATGGACATGGACGAGAATCCTGATGAGCAGTCTGAGATAAGAGACATGTTTGAAATGCTAGATGATTTCAGGGACAATCATTACCAAATAAACAGTATCCAGAAAAAGCAGCTATTTAAACACTCTGCTTGTCCTTTTCGGTGTCCCAATTGTGGCCAGCGTTTCGAAACTGAAAACTTAGTGGTCGAGCATATGTCTAGCTGCCTAGACCAGGATATGTTTAAGAGCGCCATCATGGAAGAAAATGAAAGAGATCACAGACGAAAACATTTTTGTAATCTGTGTGGAAAAGGATTTTATCAGCGCTGTCATTTGAGAGAACACTATACTGTTCATACTAAGGAAAAGCAGTTTGTGTGTCAGACATGTGGAAAGCAGTTTTTAAGAGAGCGGCAGTTGCGTCTGCACAATGACATGCACAAAGGCATGGCCAGGTATGTCTGTTCCATTTGTGATCAAGGAAACTTCCGAAAACATGACCATGTACGGCATATGATTTCCCACTTATCTGCTGGCGAGACTATATGCCAGGTCTGCTTTCAGATATTCCCAAATAATGAGCAACTGGAGCAGCATATGGATGTTCATCTCTATACGTGTGGAATATGTGGAGCAAAGTTTAATTTGAGGAAGGATATGAGATCACATTATAATGCCAAGCATTTGAAAAGAACCTGAGGGGCTTCCTACTGTATGAATGTTTAGCTGATAGGCAGGACACCAAAGCGAAAGGAGATGAGCTATTTAGACACTGATTTTACAAGAAGTGTTGGGGAAACTTTTCATGGCCCTTTTACTTTAACATTTTTGTTTAGGACCTTAAGTATATTTTAGGCATTAAATGTTATCATTTTTGATGTTTCTAAGAGCATTCTTTGTTCGTAGTTTTCTTAACTACCATTAAAGTTACTTTTCAATGTAGACTGTAAGTGGCTATTATCCCTTCAATGACTATTAAACTAGTATTTTTTTTTTAACCAATAAGGTAATGATTTCACTATTTCTATGTACTTTGATTTTAAGGTTATCCTATGAAATTTTAAACCCTAGATCATTGACCATTCCTACTTAAATTTTTAAAAAAATTATTTAAAAACTATCCTATTCATTTTTAGCTTCTTTTTTGGCTTTGCTTTTTGGGGTTTTTTATTTTTGCCTTTTTGTCTTTTTGTCAGTTGTATAGTGGGGTGTCTACTGTTCATTCTCCCTTATCAATGAAATCCATATTCTTAAATTGACAAGCTTAGGCAAGTGAGGTGCACTGAATCTAACCTTAAAGGTGGACATGGGCTCAATCCTGGCCTAAGATTGATGGACCTAAGGAAATTCCTATAAATGAACATTTCCTATAATTGATAAAATATTATCATTTAATAATCACATTTAAAACTTATATTAAGTGTAAATCCCAATGACTTTTCCTCACTTGAGAAATTAGTGGGGATAAGCCATTTCATTTTGTGATACTGAATTTAACTATGATAGTTAATTAAAAAGACATCTTGTATTCATTAAAATATTTTAATTTAAAAATATTCTGATTTCTAAAGTGTGTTAGTTTATCAATTATTTTGTTTTTAAATAAGACTTTAATAGCTCTTTAGGAATATGACATTTAAGGAAAAATTATTTTTCATTTTTAAAATTACTTTGGAACTGAGATTGAAAAAGCTGCCATGTATATTGATAAATCTAATAAAATAAAGAAATCAACTATAAATCTGGTTGTTCTATAAAAGTAGAATGCACAAAGGTGTGTCGTGTTTTACACTAAGATTTGGAGGAAGCGTGTTGTGGCAAATTGCAGTTTATCGCTATGCTTTCTATATCATCTTCTGTAAAAGATACAAGATTGAGGACTCTTAACTAATCACAGCATCTAACTGGAAGCAGTCTACTGTCAGGTGACGCAGTCATACTGTCGGTTGCTGACAGGGTCTAGAACCATCAGTTACACATGAGCTAAAACACTGGCGAAGCAGCCCACCAATAAACACATCTGGAGACTAGAGTGCCTTTTAACGTGAGTTACTTGAAACACCCTTCTTAGATTAAAAGGGATTAAAAGTATGGCTCTGATTTGTGGATAGTAGTTTAAAAGGATTGTTCTTCTTGCTCTCGATATTTTTAAGGCACACAAATCATATTTTTACATGCTATTTGCATAAAAGCACAAGTTGCCAAGAGAACTGAGAGACTTGTTGGCTAGGACAGGGTTAGCTGAAAGTACTCGAGCACGCACAAATCGATGGCGTGTGGTGAAGTATTAGGACAGGAGGGTACGCAAGCCAAGCCGGTTGAAACCTGATCTTGGTAAGAGAGACACAAAAACATAAGGAGATCGTGGGAATTAGTTAATGGGAAAAGCTGAAAGGTCACTCATTTTAAAATCTCTTAGATCTAATAGTTTAACAAGTACTTAAAACTGACAAGAAAATAGATGTGTACCTGGATTACCGGGAAACACCTGACAAGTGTTCTCACAAAGCCAGACATTAAAGAGCCAGTGTAAAGGAAGGGAAGACAAAGTCAAGTTATACAGTGGGGGGGGGGGCTTCATTTGGGGGGTCACTTTTCCCTGTCAGAATTCCTGTTGCAAGGGCTCTCCCACTTTTTAAATATCTCTTTTTGAGGAGGGGACCCCTCTTATGAGGGAGAGGGGTTTCAGTTAGTATTTAGTGTATGCTAACAACTAATAAATTAGGAAGCAAATGTATCCTAACTTTACCCAGTTGTGACAGTTGGAAAAGCCATGTTTGATGGTGTTTTCTATTTCATGCTGTATAGTATGCGTGTTTTTGGGGAATTAAGCTACAGGTTATCACAGGTTTCTCCAAGTAGAGTGTACAGTTCGTTTTCTTTAACAAGACAGGGTTCAGGTAAAAGCTACTGAGCTTGGGCTGAGAGATGACTCAGAGGTTCAGAGTACTGGCTGCTCTTCCAGACACCCCAAGTTAGTTCATTTCCCAGCAACCACATGGTGGCTCACAACCATCTATAATGAGATCTGATGCTTTCTTCTGGCGGGCATGCAAGCATGCAGATAGAACACTGTATACATAATAATAATTTAAAAAAAGAAAATAAAAAGTTACTTAGCTTGTAAAATTAAGGGGGATGGAAAACATCCAGCACTTCCTCTGCCTTCGACCCCTCTCTCTTTCCCTGGGCTGTGAGGACAATGACAAGGCCTTTAATCACACATTTAGGATCCGTGTTTTTGAGACCTGGAAAGGAAAAGAGAGACCAGAGAAGAATAGCATCTTTTCCCTCTTTTAATGGCACTTTTTATTTGAAGTCCCATTTCTGGAATTTTTTAAACAATAGTCTAATTAGATTTTTTACCCCCTCTGGCCCTCCAAATCAAACCCAGAGCCCTGATGTACCAGGGCAGCCATTCTGCCTCTGAGCTATGTGTGAAGTTTCCCTTTTGGAAACAGAAAAAAAAAATCTGGGAGAAATAATCCATTTCTACCAAGGTTGACATTACAACGTGGATCTATGATTTCTTAAAGACTGGGCCTCAGAACTTAATAAAGTAGAACCAAGGCAACAAAAGACCAGGACTCAACTGGTTTTCATCCCTCCCCGTCCATGTTGCAGTTCACTGCCTAACCCAGGCTTGCCTCAGGAACACGCTGCTCCTCTGCCGTTAGCCTCCCAGGTTCAGGAGTTATAGATGGGAGCTGCAGCGCTCAGCTTCTCGCGGTCTTTCAGGTTCTTCGTTTTCTGAGTCAGGGGCTTGCTCTGTACAGCAAGAGGCCGAATGGAAAGTTCCATCCTTCTAGTGCTCCTTGGGAGTGTTGGGATTGCTCCATCATACCACCATACCCAGCTAATTGCCCATATTTTTGAAGTGAAAGTTTTTCAGAGAAATGATTCACATGGGTATCGTGGAATATAGCAAATGCTTAATTAATATAAAGTAATGAACAATTCGACTCTAAGCAAAACATTTATTTATTTATTTTGGTTTTTCGAGACAGGGTTTCTCTGTGGTTTTGGAGCCTGTCCTGGAACTAGCTCTGTAGACCAGGCTGGTCTCGAACTCACAGAGATCCGCCTGCCTCTGCCTCCCGAGTGCTAGGATTAAAGGCGTGCGCCACCATCGCCCGGCTAAGCAAAACATTTTAAAAGAATTTAAGCTACCGGGTGGTGGTGGCAGGCACCTTTACTCCCAGCACTCAGGAGACAGAGGCAGGCCGATCTCTGAGTTTGTTGCCAGTCTGGTTTACAAAGTGAGTTCCAGGACAGCCTGGGCTACACAGAGAAACTCTGTCTTGAAAAACAAAAAGAAAAAAAGGGAGGGGGGGGATAATTAAACTGAGTGCCTGAAATCCCAGCATGCAAGAGGCTAGGCTAGTTTCAAGGCTACCACTTGAGTTCAGAGCTGCACTGGTGTTCACATAGTAAGACCCTGTCTCAGAAAAATGAAAGATACTATTGCGGACAGCACGACAATAGGATTGAAAGTCCATGTTTCAACTTGAAGCAAAAATATGAACGCGATGTAAAATTGAGTGAAAACCGATATATGGAGTTTGGAGGAGGAGAAGGTGTAGGATTCAGGTCTTGATTAGGCTAATCCAACTGTAGCTGAAATACCCCGTGGGATCGTGGTTATAAGCATGGCCAGGATGTGCCCCTAAGAGCCAGGTGGAGGTGGTTGGTGGTAACTTCTCACTGGTTAAGCGATATCCCTTTATATCACTAATAAAGTTATGTATTTACTAGATCTCTGAAAAAAATCTTCTTAAAAGCCAGTGTAATAGCTGTAATATTGAAGAGTAAAACTGCCCTTTTTAACAAAAAGAGATAACACCAATGCTAAAAGAAAAAGACCCAAATATGTATATGCAGCTGAAAAGTTTAAAATTTGACATTCCTAATCTGAACTGACTTTATCATTAAGAACTGGATATGATAGCACATACTTGAAAATCAGCATTTGGGAGGTTGAACCAGGAGCACCAAGAGTTCGAGGCCAGTCTGGACTACGTGATACCATGTCACAGGTTGTTTAAAAGAAAGAAAAGAGCTGCCCCACCCCATTGATGTGTTTCGATCATTTCCTCAGCTTTGTTCACCGTCCTCTTTTTTTCTGTATAAGTCCTTCCCAATGACAAAATGCCAGTTTTCTACCACTAACTAGGATTGCAGGGGAGCATATTCTCAGAGAGTCCTGTCCTCAGTGCTCAGTAGCTCAGCTCAGGGAACTAGGTCTGATAGACATGGGCACTAAGAAACTAGCACAAGTGATGCCATCCTTCATAGGAGGAATTTGAAGCTGAACATTGCCCAAAGTCAGGCTCCCGATAATTGGAGCATCCATTTCTTCAGCATGCTATATTCAGATGTTTTGCACACATAATTTTAATTGATTCTCATTCCCTTTGTGGTAAGTATACTAATTTTCCAGATGGGGGGAGGGGGCCAATGTCCAAAAACTATCTTTCCTAAGCCACACAAACTATATTCGACCTGGAATTTGAACTTAATCTTTGGCGTAGGCTACGCTCTTGTTCTTAATCATGAAGACTCATGTTCCGTCTACAAAGAAGTGCCTTTTCAGCATAGCACACACGATAAAGATCGTGTGAGGCTGTGCTCCTTGGTCATCTCATCTGTGATGCCTGGTAAGGTGGCTGGTTAGTGGGTACTTAAGAACAATCTGAGGTGAGGTGACGACGAAAGCAGAAAGCAAATGAATGTTCCATTGGAATGTTGTAGACATGAAATGCTGAGGAATGTTTTGGTTTGCTTCATTTAAATTCAAAACATTTCGTGGAATAGTTAGTTATCCGAGAAAGTTAGCTTGAATTCACATTGCAGCAGGTCTCTGGTGGTGGGCTTCCCTTCCTCCCCCTGTGCCTGCCCTGTGTGTCTTAGTTTCCACCAGCCTGTTTCCTTGTATTGGTATGGAACTGGTGAGTTGAAGTCAGACTCCTTGAACAAATCTTCCCAAGGGGAAAAAAAAACATAACAATAACCAGTTTCTTTTTTGCTCTAATAGATGTGGGTAAGAAACTCACTATTTCCCTCCCCCACTGGGATAGTGTGGTTGCTTTATCAAAGGACTGCTTAAAAACAAAAGGCGGTTATTCTAAAGATGTGTAACTCCATTTATGAGAGTATCTGTAGATGTCTGGGAAGCTCCTCAAAGGTGGTCTTACAAGAGAAATGAACGATGACCCCAGGAGGTCGCAGCTTCACAACCACCTCAGTCCAGCAGCACTCAAGACAATGCTTTCAGGAGAGCAGTACGATCCTGACCTTTGCAGCTGTTACTCAATGTCTATACAACAGTCTATGCTAAAGCTGCCACTTTAATAATTTAGCTACCATACGTCAATGAGATGGAGAATGTTCCATGACTGGTCATTCAAATGGCCCGCTCCGCACTGCTCCCTGTCAGTCTCTAGGACACATGATGGATATAGTCTCAAAAACAGATGTAATTTAGCTTTTTAGGAAAAGGCCAAAAGAGAAGGATTTTAATATTTATGTCTGTCAGTGACAATTGGTAAATAGAAACTAACCAGATGACAGAAACAACTTGTAAACCCATGCTAACTTTGAACCAATTGATTACTAACATATGCCCTTACGGACATACATAATTGAAGTTAGCGTTGAGTTTAAATCTTGAGCTTCCTTATGGCAAGAGAACCAAATCATTGAGGCAGATTAGTAGTGAGAGATTTTCTTTGTATCAAAGTCCACAGATCAATGGAGGGCAGAAGGTCATTAACACTGAAAGATGATGAAAATTACAATTCGATACTTGGTTTTATTCTAATGTGTCAATGTGCTAATCACTGAGCTAAGTACAAAAATCACAGGAAAGGCTAGTACCTGAGGAAGCTGACAAAAGACATTGCAGAGCCAAGAATATTAATAATTTCATGCAAGAAAATTTCCATTGAAAAAACCTGGTTATGGTAGCATGTACCTTTAATCCCAGCACTTGGGAGGCAGAGACAGGCAGACCCCTGAGTTCAAGGACAGCCTGGTCTACTGAACAAGTTCCAGGACAACCAGGGCTGCAAAAATAAACCCTGTCTCAAAAAACTAAACAAACAAAAAAGAAAATTGCATAGTAGTCTGTAATGACCTATTTCAGAAAGGACTGGAGTTAAACATACAACCTTTAAGCTGTACTTAACATTGCTGTTATTCCGCTTAAACCAATATTATACCTGTGTATTCGCTCTGTCGAGTGAATAGGCAGAGCTAGGGCTTTGTTCTGCTCTGAAGATGGGGCCTCAGGGAGCCTAGCCTATTCTTGAACAGGGTGATCCCCCTGCCTCCACCTCCCAGTTTCATCTCACAAGCACGGGTCAACACACAGCTACATTGCTGTTTCTGATGGAACAGATCTAAGCACCCAGATTATGAAGATCACCTTTTCCTTCAGATGCTTCAGATATGTCCTCTAATGTGAGAAAAATATCTTAAGGGGCTAATTAAAAAAAAAAGATATTAGTATTAGGGCAAAACATTCCTACAAAAATATCACCTTGCCCAATATCGGGGGGCAGGTTAGGAGAGTTACAAACCCAGGACTATTCCCGGCCATGTTTGTACTTGGTTTTCATTTGCAAAATATACACCCAATATTTGTGGGAAGTCGTGCTGGAGTGATGGCGAGGATTAAAACCACGAACTGTCGAATTCATCACATCATTTCAGTCATATTCATCATTAGAAAAACACTGCAATACTATCTCATTTGAAGGGCAGCCCCTCTTGCCCTGCTCCCCTCATCTGACACTCATTTCGTCGTTACACACACACACACACAGAGCCATGCTTACGTAGACCATACAGAAACAAAGCTAAAAGGTGCCCTGCATTTGAAGACTACACTTTAAGTAAGTTCAAGCTCTAAGGGCTATTCTCTTGTTCCTACTCTGTTCCCTCCGCAGCGTGCCAGGGCCAAAGAGAAAATATTCTGACCTTAGCATGATGTTGTCTTGTAGAGCGGTTGCCTTGTGATGTTTTTTTTCTTGAGTTTTGTCTTTTTCTGTGTGGCAGTGGTGACATAGGGCCTTCTAAGCCTCTGGAGAAGTGGCAGATGTGACTGTGGAGAGGACATGGGGAAGAATCATTCTTCAGCAGATAAGCTTTAAGTGCAGACCCAGGAAAGCAGAGCTGACGTGGCGCCATCTTTTCTGTCTTCCTGACAAACGCCATCAGCCCCCAAGTTCCAGTTACAAAGATCCAAGGAAACTCAGTAAAGATCACTTTGGGATCACGTCGTAACAAAGCTGATTCGCAGTGACTCTCCTAGTACTTACGGGAAATCTGCTAAAGAAACGTGACTGTAAAAGTCATGACATCAGTACTGAAGCCACGGTTCCCTTCTAGAATAAAGGGCTTGCTAGGCCTCTGTAAATGCACTATACAGGGAAATAATTACATATTCCCATAAACACATTCTAAACTCATAACGATCAGAATTATAGTTTATATATTATGAAATGTAGTTAAGCAATTTAAAAGGATATTAAAAATATCTGTTAGAGTGTAAGTAATAAGAAATGGGTACAGAAAAGAAAATCCAGGACCAGTTCTTTAACAAGATGATGCGGCATTATGGAAATGTAATACTGTCTTCCTTCCTCGCTGTGTGCCAGTCACACGCCTGCTTATGAATATCAGTCAGGCTTCCTTCTAAAAGTCTCCTGAACAGAGGAGCGCTATTCCGTAGTAGTAGATTTCCACAAACCATACACTGTTTTCTTCTTCAGAACTTAGCAATACGGTCCCATAACGTAGAATAAATTTTTGTTAATCTCAGAATTTATGTATAGTGTTTGCTCAGCCTCAAATTTCAAAAGAAAACTAAGTACTAAATGAAATGATAATACGTCATGAAAAGCCTTTCCTCAGGTGAGATTTAGTGAGAGTTGAGTCCAGCTATGACTACAAACGCTTTGCTACACATACTCCTTAACCACATGAATCTTATGACCATATTATTTCCCTATTGTGAATATACTTCTTTTTACCAACTATGTGACTAATTCCTTATTGCTTCTTTGTGTGTGTACGTGTGATTTAAAATGTTCTGATGCTTACTTTGTTTTTATGCAAAATTCTTCAAGTATGTTAATAAAGTTACACAAAGGAATCTGTCCTAAGGAATGAAAGCTGTGGGCGGTGCACACTTTAATCCCAGCACTTAGGAGGCAGAGGCAGGCGGATCTCTGTCAGTTCATGGCCATCCTAGTATACGTAATGATCTCCATTATATAGCTAGCCAGGGCTATATAATGAGACCTCATCTAAAAATAAATTTATTTAAAAAATGTAACTTAGAGGTAGTAATAACTTAAATCTCATTCTGGAAACTGGCTGAAAAATTAGAAAGAGTCCACCCTAAAGGATAATGGGGATTGAGGAGAAAAGAGCAAAGAGGAGAACTTGGCCAGAGTTCAGATTTGGAGCAGGCATGGTGATGTATGCCTGCAATCCTAGCGCTTGGGTGGGGAAGTAGGAGGATCAAGAAAAGTTCAGTACCAGCCTTGGCTAGAGTGAATTCAAAGCCAGCCTGGGCGACATGAGACCCTGTCTCAAACAAACAGACAAAAATATTCCAAATATATGACTGTTGCAAGACAAAAAGTCTAGACCAGTGTTAGAGATGAAACACCACCAGGATTGATCTCTCTGGGGTGCATAAGCATACAGACCACAGGCATCTTAAAATACATAGAAAATAGAGGGAAAAAATACCAGTAACTAAAGGAACCTGATCAAGATAGAAAAGATTCAAACAATTTTTGACTGTTTATTGCACTAGATTTACCAAAGAAAATGGCTTGACTTTGACTGTACTAAATGCAAGTGTAACAAAATATAATAACTGTAAGCGGCATAAGTGCATATTATAATGTGAGTAATTTCTGTACATTATTTTAAGTGGAATTTTTTGGATTACGTACAGTATTTTTGTTACGTTTTGAAATCCATTGCTTTTACCTAATAAAATTTCCTCCTCTACATTCAGAAGTGAAGCTGTCTGTACAGTACTTTCCTTTGTATTGCATTGCTTTGCAAGCTGATTCTTTCAGAATACCTAGTTGGCTAAGTCATCAACTCCTCGCATCCTCTAGGGTCACAATAATGTCACCAAAAGTGGTCATGGGTGGCCCGAAAATTTTGCTGCTGAATCCTGTTTCTTGTTATTTGCTTTTATACAGATGAATGACTGGAAAATACAAGGCAAACATGAAAACAAATGAATTGGGTTTATTCCTGACACAAAATAGTTACTTTTAAAAAATCTGATAAGAGAATTAACTTTATCAGAGCCTTCTTCACTCAAAAGCAAACATGATTTACTATTCAAAAAAAAAAAAGACTTATATAGTAAAATTCACTTTTCTTATTTCCAGGTAGGGAATTTTTTTGTGTGTTGACGATAATAGAATGTTTGGTCTGCCTGTCTCCTTGACAGGGCAGCCTCATTAGCCACGGTGTCTCAAACTGTTCCCCAAGGAACATGATTCTGGTTAGCACTCAAGGCAGACAGCTTGCAGCTCCCGGCCATCTCTTGGAAAACATCTCTTCCAGGGCCAGGTATTTAGCTGGTCATGGGTAACATGGCAGTCTCCCTGAGCATCCTACTGTATAACTTCAGTTTAGTTGAACTTGAGACTAAGCTTTGTTTTGCTGCTTTTTGAGACAGGGTCTCTCTCTGTAGCCCACGCTGCCTGTAACTGGTGATGATCTTCCTGCCTTCAGAGTTCTGGAATTACAGGCTTAAACACCATACCAAATAAGACAGATTTTTTTTTTCTTAAAGGTTTATTTATTTATTATATATAGTGTTCTTCCTGCATGTATGCCCTCAAGCCAGAAGAGGGCACCAGATCTTATTACAGAGGGTTGTGAGCCACCATGTGGTTGCTGGGAATTGAACTCAGGACCTTTGGAAGAACAGCTAGTGCTCATAAGTACTGAGCCATCCCTCCAGCCCCACAAGACAGATTTTTAAGACTCAAAGAAAATAAGTGGTAATTTTCCCTGTCGTAGGGACAGGGAATTGGAGAATTCCTTTAAGACCAGGCACTTCAGGGCTGATGAGGAGCTCACCAGGTGAAGGCACTTGCCACCAACCCTGGAGACCTGAGTTTGACCCCCCAGAACCATGTGAACACCAACTCTCTCAAGTTGTCCTCTGACCTCCATATGCACAAGGAAATGCCTGTGTCCTCACACGAAGTAAGTATGTCGAGGAAAACAAAACCAGGGCACCCGAGACAAGGAGGATCAAGGCTAGCCAGTGTCATGTAGCAAGACCTTGTTATAAAATGCATGGTGTGCACGCTTCTAATCCCAGGGCAAGAAAGCAGAAGGAGGTGGGTCTCTGTGAGTTCAAGGCCAGCCTGGTCTACAAAGGGAATTTCAGGACAGTCAGGGCTGTTACACAGAGAAACCCTGGAAACCCTGTCTTAAATCAAAAAAAAAAAAAGAAAGAAAAGAAAAGAAAAAATATAAAATGGCATTGTTTATTAAATACAATCATTAGATAATTAGTTGAACTCCAGTCTGCTCATACATGCCCAAGCTAGAAGCTGTAACTCATTCTACTTTCTCTTGGGGCCTCCCCAGAGCCATCCAGCCCTAATGAAAGCTGTGCCTGGGTGGGAACTCAGGACACTTTAGCCTTGTGCTCCACCACCAGCTATGTTCTAACACATCATCTTGTGTCTCACGTTCGCTTGAGATCTCTGGTGCAGAGATTTCCCAATGTCAGTCTGTTTCAGCTTAGTCTCTGCGATGCCCTTCAATACAGACATGTGTGAGAGGATTTTCTTCTCACCCGGGAGGAAGATGAAGTTGTTTGCAGATGGAAATACTGTTCTTTGGGTAGCTTGTAATAAACAATGGGTGGGCTGGGAATATGGCCCAGAGATAAAGTGCATTATAGGTTTTGTATACATGAAACCCAACACCAAACCAAAAACCAAAACCCTCCAGGCTACGAGTTCCTACTGTGTTCCGGACACTCTTCTGAGGAGTAGGCTTTAGCTGGAGAGTGCTTACAGTATGTTAAAGCTCTGGATTATTTGACCAATCTATGAAGATTTAGTCTGTGGATTAAAAAATATTTTGGAAACAGTTTAGTATGTATGATATGGTAAAGGATTTTACCTGTTAGAGCTCAGTACTGATTTGTGTGTCAGTAATATGACTGGGGAACTTGGTTTCAGTTGAATGTTAATTGCTGTTTTAAAAATCCTTTGGAAGGGCTGTGGAGGTAGCGCGGTTGACAGAGCTCTTGCTAGCCCGCACGAAGCCCTGAGTTTGATCCTTACATGAATAAAATGGGCATGTTAGTTCATGCTTATGATGGTAGCACTTGGGAGGGTAAGGCAAGAACATCAGAAAGTTGAGGTCATCTTTGACCACATAGTGAGTTTGAGGTAAGTCTAGGCTACATTAAGACCCTGTCTGGAAAAAAAAATTGTGAAAATATAATAAAACAATTACTGATAACCCTACCATCTAAATTCTGGTGTCATTTTCATATACATAGAATAATTCTACTAACAGAATAAGATACAGGAGCTGGTGAGGAAGCTCATTGTTTAGAACAGCTGCTGCATGCATTGTCGAGAGTACCAGAGTTCAGGTCCCAGGATGAACATAACAGAATGGCTGCACCCCACACACCTGGACCTCCAGCTCCGCATGGGTGTCAGAAAGGGATGATGGCTGGGGCTTGCTGGCTTCCAAACAACTGGAAGCCTCGGGTTCAGCAAGAGAGCCCGTCTCAAAGGAATAGGATGAGAATGATAAAGACAGTTTGCACTGTCTCCTGACTTGTGCAGGTGAGCGGGTATGCATTCGGGCGCATGAGTGTTGGCACACGCGCACAGAAATAAAAAATTAAAAAGCATACAGGAGCCGAATTCTTTTTTACTTAATTATATCAAGGACAATTTCATGTGTCCTTAAAAATTTTGTAACAGGGCTGGGCGGTGGTGACGCATGCCTTTAATCCCAGCACTTGGGAGGCAGAGGCAGGTGGATTCTGTAAGTTTGAAGCTAGCCTGGTCTACAAGAGCTAGTTCCAGGACAGTTCAAAGCTAAAAAGGAACTCTGTCTTGAAAATGTAAAAAATGCCATACAGACACACACACACACAAACATCTTAAAAGGGGTCGGGGGAGTGGGGATGACTCAGAGGTTAAGATCACTGGCTGTTCTTCCAGAGGTCCTGAGTTCAATTCCCAACAACCACATGGTAGCTCACAACCATCTGTAATAAGATCTGGTATCCTCTTTTGATATGCAAGCAAAAACACTGTATACTTAATAAATAAATCTTTAAAAATAAAAGAAGGGATGTAATGTTAAATGCATATGTTTTCAAATGGTAATGCTGGACTAGCATACTCTTAATCTTGTGACTAGCTGAGCATGGTGGCACATGCCTTTAAACCAGCACTCTGGAGGCCGAGGCAGTCGGATCTCTGTGAGATCTAGGCCAGCCTGTCTACGTAATGAGTTCTGGGACAGCCAGGGCTGTGAGAAAAGATCCTGCCTCAAAAAACAAACAAAAAAGCTTTGTACATAATTTTGTAGCTACATAATTCATCATGTGCATATATGTAATCGATTTCTGTGTTCAATATTTAAGTCGTTTCCAATTTATTGCTGCCACCATAAATAATAACACAGGCGTTTTCTCTTAGCTCCTTAGGCTGAACCCACACAAATTAATATTAAAGGATCTTATCTCTCCAGCAAACCCCGCAGCAGCGAGGGCTCTCAGTTGTGTTCACCTGTTTCGCTACAGCACTGATAACACAGATATTATCTGGTCAAAAACTGGCTGATTTAATCAATTTTAATGAACTGTGATTTTAATTAATCTATTTACTTTGGGTTTACTATTTCAATCTATAGCCCGTACTGGCCTGGAACTCACTATGTAATAATCCTCCTGCCTCTCCATCCTAAGTGCTGAGATTATAATGTGCGACCACACCCACCAAAACTGTGTTTTCATAAAATCCTGAGGTATAATTGCAAAAAGGAAAAAAAAAAACACCTGTTTTAAAACATAATACAAACAAGGGGAATGTAAAATACCAACAAAATGAATATATGCTGTATCTGTGGGAGAGGCTCAAGAGACCACGTAGAGTATGAAACATGTAAGCATCAGTTTACCCGGGGAAATCTGACAGCAGAAAAATACAGCTAATAAGAACGCAGGTGTAACTGCTGTTGTCGTTTCCAAAGGCCGTTAAAGGTGACTGTGGCGGGAGACTGCAAGAGTTGTCTGCAATGATTGCATAGATAGGACATAGCTACTTCACAGAAGAGCCGCTCCCTTTGAAGCTCTCAGGGTCTCTGAACTGCTGAGGTTTGGGCCTGCTGGCTCTCAGTCTTGCTTTGCTCAAACTGTTTGAAAAAGACACCACCATATCATGTGTGGTGCCCTCGGAGGCCAGGAGAGGGCATTGGATTCTTTAGAACTGGAGGGTCAGATGGTTGTTAGCCCCCAGGTGGATGCTGGGAACCTAACCTAGTCCTCCACAGGAGCAAGTCCTTTTAACTGCTGAGACATCTCTCTAGCCCACTAACACCCTTATTGTTTTAAGATTCATTTTTAAAAATATTTTCTAATAAGAATATCATAAAGGTGTTTTGTCTGTGTGTGTGCCATCTGCCTTCCTAAGGTTTCTTTTTTATGTATGTATGTATGTATGTATGTATGTATGTATGTGTATGTATGTTTGCCTTTGTGAGTTTATGTGCACTTAAGTGCAAGAGCCCAGGGAGATCAGTAAAGAGTGACATTCCCTAGAACTGCCGTTCACGATGGCTGGGGGGGGGGAGGACTAAACCCAGGGCCCGCAAGAGCAGTTCAGTGCTGGGTATGTAAGCATATGTCACTATGCCTGGTCTGAGTTTTTGGTTTTGTTTTGTTTTTCAAGACAGGGTTTCTCTGTGTAGCTTTGGAGCCTGTCCTGGGACTTACTCTGTAGACCAGGCTGGCCTGGAACTCACTGCTTGCCTCTGCCTCCCAAGTGCTGGGATTAATGGTGTGCACCACCACCACCCGGTCTGATATTTTCTTTAACACTCTTCCTATTTCAAAATTTTCTTTAATTTCTTTCATGGAAAAATAGAGAATTGTAGTTAAACCAGCTATATCAATAAGATGAAGAAATCAACAGCAAATGTGTTTTTTAAAACTAGAAATTACATATAGGAATAAATAAAAGAATCTTTAAATTTTTCTTGGCTAAATTTTATAGAATTCTGAGCTGGAGAGATGGCTCAAGACTGAAGAGCACTTATTGCTCTACCGGAGGACTGGGGGTTCAATTCCCAGCATCGACGTCAGGTGGCTTGAGACCGTATTTAACTCCAGCTCTAGGGCCTCTGCAGGCACCTGCACCACACTGCAATATCCCCTCTACACACACACACACACACACACACACACACACACACACACACACGAGTAAAAAATATTTTAAAGTGTTATAGAATTCTGTCAACATTACCTTTTGGACACGGAAAACTTTCCTGGTTCTCACACGAAATTTCTTCTCCATTACTGTCTCACACAACGCACTAGCGAGTTATAAAGGGCGCTTCTCTCCTGAAGCTTCAAAAATAAAAAACAATCCCAACTGCACAAAAGCCTGCTGAGCGTATCCTGACCCCGAACTCATCTGCCCTCGTCCCTGCCCACACTCCAGCACCTCAACCTGGATGAAGAACACCTTTCTTACCGTCCTGGCAAGACTTTAGGCATGCCGCCTCTTCCGGGACGCGCTCATTGGCATTTTCCCTAGGTCTGTGTGTGCCCCGGCCCTGTGCTCTCATTGCACGTCTCTTGAATTATGTTTACCCCTTCATCACACAACGGCCTGAGAACGGACCATTTCCCTTTTTCTTTTCATCTCATACTAGGCACCTGCCAAGGTTTTCGGGGTTGACTGTGCTCAGCTACCCATCCGTAAGGCGAAGCGGTGGCTCTACGTTACAGCTCTCCGTTTTCCACCAGGAGTCCTTTTACCAGAGCCAGCTTCGTTCGGTCCACCCCCTCGCGCCAGAGAGCGCTTTCCAGAATTATTCTCAGATCCCATCCACACAGGGAGCGAAATATGGGGACTCTTTTTCATCTACCTTCTCTCACAAGTCTATGCTGCCAACCTAACTTCTTCAATCGGGCACAGCCGCAAAACGACTAGTTCCTAAACCGGATCTCAAGTGCGCGGACGGTAGTCAGAGGGGTGACATGGGCGTATTTCACGGTACCGGAAAGGAGCCAAAATCGCCGATATGGGCGCTTGAAAGAGAAAACGGAGCAAGCGGAGGGCGGGGGTGGACAGCGGGACCGAGTAAGGAGGCCCGCGGGCCGTGAACTCGCGCCTCCCGGGTAAGCACCGCGCAGCCTTCTCGGCGCGCACCGACCGAGGAGCGAGGAAAAACTCGCCTCCCCCCCCTCGCAGTCCCCGCCCCGGAACCGCCCCACGCCCAGCCCCACGGGGAAGGGAAGATGAGAGCCGGTCCCAGCCGTTCTTTATCCCGTGCAACCGCCCCCAGAAAGAATTCGGCCCCCGGGAAGCTGGTTCCGTAGCGGGACCCGGTACCGAACCACACTTAAACCCCCAGGGAGACCAGCTCGCCATCCGCCCAGCCTCCCCTGCGCCCCTCCGCCGCACGCTTAGAGTTCCGCGCTGCTCATTGGGCACCTGCCCTGCCAATCTGACAGATGTCAACGAATCACACTGTAGAAAAGGCAGAGAGAGGGAGGGACGGGGAAGGAGCAAACGCCCCGGTTCCCCGGGCGCGAGCCTAACGCCCCCAAGCGGCAGGAGGCACTGGGCGGGGCCTCATTTGCATAACGGCCGCCCCTCGGTCTCCCCGCCCGGGGCCGGAGTCCCGCCCCCCCGCCAACTAGCTATCTGTTGGACCACCGGCTGGTCACTCCGACCAGGCGAGCCTGTGGGGGCGCCGGACGGGTTGGTGCGGGCGGTCCCTGGGGCGGATTGGCTCTGGGAGCTTCCAGAAGGCAGGAGGGCGTCTATAAGAGCCGGGAACCGAGCCCCGGGAGCCGGGAGACGCGGGTCGCGCTCGAGGAGAGCAGTGCGGGGTGACCGTGACCGTTGGCTCCTCGTCCTAACGTCGCTGTGCCTGGTTTTGTGTGTTTGTTTTTACAGTCAGCATGTCCGCCCGCGGCCCGGCCATCGGCATCGACCTGGGCACCACATACTCCTGCGTGGGGGTCTTCCAACATGGCAAGGTGGAGATCATCGCCAACGACCAGGGCAACCGCACCACCCCCAGCTACGTGGCCTTCACCGACACCGAGCGCCTCATCGGCGACGCCGCCAAGAACCAAGTGGCCATGAACCCCACGAACACCATCTTCGACGCCAAGAGGCTGATCGGGCGGAAGTTCGAGGACGCCACGGTGCAGTCGGACATGAAGCACTGGCCGTTCAGAGTGGTGAGCGAGGGTGGGAAGCCCAAAGTGCAGGTGGAATATAAGGGGGAGATGAAGACCTTCTTCCCGGAGGAGATTTCCTCCATGGTCCTCACGAAGATGAAGGAGATTGCCGAAGCCTACCTGGGGGGCAAGGTGCAGAGCGCGGTCATCACCGTCCCCGCCTATTTCAACGACTCGCAGCGCCAGGCCACCAAAGACGCGGGCACCATCACGGGACTCAATGTGCTGCGTATCATCAACGAGCCCACGGCAGCGGCCATCGCCTATGGCCTGGATAAGAAGGGCTGCGCGGGCGGAGAGAAGAACGTGCTCATCTTCGACCTGGGCGGGGGCACCTTCGATGTGTCCATCCTGACCATCGAGGATGGCATCTTCGAGGTGAAGTCCACGGCCGGCGACACCCACCTGGGTGGCGAAGACTTCGACAATCGTATGGTCAGCCACCTGGCGGAGGAGTTCAAGCGCAAACACAAGAAGGACATTGGGCCCAACAAGCGCGCGGTGCGCCGGCTGCGCACTGCCTGCGAGCGCGCCAAGCGCACCCTGAGTTCGTCCACGCAGGCCAGCATCGAGATCGACTCGCTCTACGAGGGCGTGGATTTCTACACGTCCATTACCCGCGCCCGCTTCGAGGAGCTCAACGCCGACCTCTTTCGAGGGACCCTGGAGCCAGTGGAAAAGGCTCTGCGCGATGCCAAGCTGGACAAGGGCCAGATCCAGGAGATAGTGCTGGTGGGCGGCTCCACCCGCATCCCTAAGATCCAGAAGCTCCTGCAGGATTTCTTCAACGGCAAAGAGCTGAACAAGAGCATCAACCCAGACGAGGCTGTGGCCTACGGCGCCGCTGTGCAGGCGGCTATCCTCATCGGCGACAAATCGGAGAATGTGCAGGATCTGCTGTTACTCGACGTGACTCCATTGTCGCTTGGCATCGAAACAGCTGGGGGTGTCATGACCCCGCTCATTAAGAGAAACACTACGATCCCCACCAAGCAGACGCAGACCTTCACTACCTACTCAGACAACCAGAGCAGCGTGCTGGTGCAAGTGTACGAGGGCGAACGGGCCATGACCAAGGACAATAACCTCTTGGGCAAGTTCGACCTGACTGGGATCCCCCCAGCACCCCGCGGGGTCCCCCAGATCGAGGTCACCTTCGACATCGATGCCAACGGCATCCTTAACGTCACTGCTGCCGACAAGAGCACCGGTAAGGAAAATAAAATCACCATCACCAATGACAAGGGTCGTCTGAGCAAGGACGACATTGACCGTATGGTGCAGGAGGCAGAGCGGTACAAATCGGAAGATGAAGCTAATCGCGATCGCGTGGCAGCCAAAAACGCAGTTGAGTCCTATACTTACAACATCAAGCAGACGGTGGAAGACGAGAAACTGAGGGGCAAGATTAGCGAGCAGGACAAAAACAAGATCCTCGACAAGTGTCAGGAGGTGATCAACTGGCTCGACCGAAACCAGATGGCCGAGAAAGATGAGTACGAACACAAACAGAAAGAGCTTGAGAGAGTGTGCAACCCCATCATCAGCAAACTTTACCAAGGCGGTCCCGGCGGCGGCTCCTCTGGAGGCCCCACCATCGAGGAAGTGGACTAAGCTTGCACTGCAGTCCGCGTAAATCTCTCTTCCTTTCTCCCTCCTCATTCCCCTTTCCCCTTTTGTTTTGGTTTCTTTGAAATGTCCTCGTGCCAAGAGAGACCTGTTGTTGGAAGTATTTAGCCTGGCGCGGGCCTCAGAAAGGAAAGGTGCAACACTGTAGTTTAGTTACAGAAGGTTAGTTCTAAAGTTTGGTTTGGGGGGGAGGGAATGAGGTTTCTCTTTAATGATTTTAACATTTTAAGTGATTGCTGATTTGAGCATTTTTTTCTTTTTCTTTTTTCTTTTTTTTCTTTCTTCTTCTTTTCTTTTCTTTTCTTTTCTTTTATTTTTTTTTTTTTGGTTAAGCTTAATTTGTACGTGGAGAATTGCTGGAAATGGGAAACCTGATGTTTGCACACCTGTCCAATGGAAGCTTGCTTGGTACCACTGAATACAGAGGGGCTTGAATTGTTTATTTTGACTTTGAGATTAAAATAAACATTTCAGTAATTTTAAAGACAGGTATATTCTGTGAAGACATAAATGCAAATGTATAGTAAAGCTGAACTTGATTGCAAAATTGCTGTCTGGAGTTTTCAATTTCTTCTTCCCATGTTTTACTCATATTGATCTTTAAGTTAGTATGATGTGAAATATATCTAATCCAATTTTCTCTAATTCTCAGGTGAAGTTCCTGCCTCAAATAACCACCACTTTAAAGGGTGAAGAATTTTGGTAAACTACACCCTCTTTAGTATACAGAAACCTGATGGGGTCTTCAAGTGAATCTAAACTCCTCAGCTCTGGCTTTAGTATTCAAGTTTAAAGCAACAATAATAACAACAACAACAAAAACCTCCCTGAATGTTGCAGGGAAGTGCAAGCTGTATTCCAGATCCTGTATAACACAGCATCTTTTCATAGTGGCCACAGGGAGTATAGAAAGATGCAGTCAGGTCCCTGAAACAAGAGCCAGCAGGCAAGTGCAAAAGGGTTTGATGCTGAGGCCAAGTCTGGTCACGCTTGTTCCAGCTTCTGTGAAACAGCTCAACTGCCACACTTCGGGCAAATTTTGTAAGAACCCGTTTGGCGGCTGTAATTATTTGGGAAATGGTTCCTTTTCTGATTTGAAGATCTTAGAGCTCTTAAAATAACCTGTTTCAAACCACTACTATAGTTAATTTTTTAGTCCCATCGACTTGGGGGTGGACTCTGTATGAATGGTTCTCCCCATCATGTGTGTCCCCACGATTGAACTCAGGTTTTCAGGTTGGCAGCAAGTGCCTCTACCGGCTGAGCCTCTTAGTTTTTAGTTTCTCATGGAGTTATGTTTAAAAGTTCCTTTAAGGGGAACTCTGGAGAAATTTAGTAGTTGGTTTGAAAATGCATAGTTTCAACAGCACATAGACATTTTAATATCTTTCTAACATGATAAAAATTCATGTTATTTTTAAAATATTAGTGCATTTTAGAAGCTAAATTTTCAATTGAATAGTGGATCCTCCATTCACAGAAATTTATTTTTGGACTAATAGTATACGTTAATTTAAAAATTAGGAAGCAAGTTAATCTAAGGTTATTGGGTGTTGATAATGACTTTCTTTTTTTTTGAAAGTCTTTTTTTAATTTAATTTATTTATTAAAGATTTCTGTCTCTTCCCCGCTACCGCCTCCCATTTCCCTCCCCCTCCCCCAATTAAGTCCCCCCCACCTCAGCCCAAAAAGCAACCAGGGTTCCCTGTCCGATAATGACTTTCACATTATAGCTGATCCTGGTGTTTAGCTAGATCTTTTAGCAAGCCTCACTTAGGTGGGGGCAGGAGGATAAATGGGCAGTTGTGCAATTGTTTCAAAGACTACTCCATACTTCATAGTGTGAAGGCAGATTAATTTATGCCAATGTAACACTAGTGAAAGTTCCCACCTATGAACATCAAAAGACGTCATGAAGCCAGGCTATATAGGCCATCACATACTTTTTTGATAGAGTACTTTGAAATTAATAATTTTAGAATGATTTTGTTTTTGAAATAGTGTCTTAAGTAGCCCAGGTTAACCTGAAGCTCAGTGTGTAGCTGAGGATGACCTTGAAATCCTGACCCCAAATGCTGGATAACAGTTGTGCACCACCGAGTCTTAAAGTGACTTCCCCCCTCCCAGGCAGTCCTGAGTGTCTAGGAACTCACTTGTAAGCAAGGCTGGTCTCACTGAGATCCACCCACCTTTGCCTTCCAGGTGCTGAGATTAAAGGTTCTAAAGTGACTTTTTACATGAGTTTTACCAGGACAATATTCGGTATATAGCTCTTTTATTAGTCCTTTATGAATTTAGGGGTTTTGTTCGTTTGTTTTCCTGTCCTAGGGAGTGGGGTACCAGAAGGTAATGCTGAACTCAGCACCTCGTTCATGCTAGCAGAGCACTCGATATCCCCAGACCTCTGATGATTTCAAATAATAAGGCCATTCTACAAGTGCAAGTTGGTATGTTGATTTCAGGCCTCACTTTAGAAGAGATTTCTAAAGTCTCAATGACCAATGCTACTGTGGTCTGATCTCCACTTGCTATTACACTAACCTCAGTATACCTCATTTATTGTTATTTTGTAAAGTAAAAAGCCTTTTTTTGTAGACTTTTAAATTTTTAATTCCGTCTTCTCAAATTTATCTAGATTCGAATATTACTAAGATAATGCCACTAAAAGTAGCCATTTAGTGTTTCCAAGAGGTAATTGAAACTGGTAACTCAAGAATACCTGGGAACTCCTGACCACATGTTAGACTAGCCCTGGTCAAATAACAGTGGAAACAATGCCTGCTCTTAGGAGGGTTAAATTACAGTTCAAGGAATAATTAGCATCATTGGAACGTCCAAGTAGTAGCCAGAGTGTCTAAAATAAATGTGATATATTTACAACTAGAAAGCTAAGGGCTAAAGATAGACAATTTATTAAAACAGGCACACGTTTGTATCTGAATGATTACTTTATCCCTGTTTAGAGGTGAAAAGTAAGATATAATGTTTACAATATTGAGATATATGACATTGAGAAACAATCTCACTTTAAATTTCTTATAGAATTTTATATGTGTAATGGAAGGGCATTAAAACCTATGACTTAGGAGATATTGCTTATATAAAACTTAATAGAATTTTCGATATATCACACATTCAGTATGCAACGGAGGCTTAAGGAAAAGAGACTTTCAAGAATTACTGATCTTTTAATTTTTGTTTTTTGTCTTTCAAGACAGGATTTCTCTGTGTAACAGCCCTGACTGTCCTGGAACTAGTTCTATAGCTCAGGCTGGCCTTGAACTCACAAAGATCTGCCGACCTGACTGCCTCTGCCTCCTGAGCACTGGTATTAAAAGCATACGCTACCAAAAATTTTTATTTAGGTATTTTGCCTGCATGTATATCTATACCATGTGTGTGTCTGATACCCACTGATGCTAGAAGCGAGCACCGGATCTGGAGCTGCCACCTTGGTCCTGGGCATTGAACCTGGATCCTCTGCCAGAGCAACAAATGATTTTTAACCTGAGCCATCATTCCAGGGGGCTGGAGAGATGGCTCAGAGGCCTCAATCTTTTTCTCAAAATGACAGTTGTGTTATGTGCATGTGTGTTTGCATTCCTGCTGTGGTGCACATGTGGAGGGCAGAAGACAACTGGAGAGAGAGCTTCTCCCACCCCAGGAGTCCTAGGGATGGAACTCAGGCTCCTCAGTCAGCACCCTTACCCACTGAGCCATCACTCTTGTCCCCCACTTTTTTTTTTTTTAACCAGGGCTTTGTGCATGCTAGGCAAGCACTCTACAACCAAGCGACACCCTCAGCCCCATAGCTTTCAACCTTACATCTTAAGCAGGAGTACAATCTGAGTATCTGGATGAAATAAAAAGATCTTTTATGAAACTGAGTGGACAGGCACATAAGACATTCCCACTTAAAATTGTAGGTTGTAGAAGTTGTGTTGCAAAGCATATTTCTCTTGCATTTCGATACTGGAACTTAAAAACAAACCAACCCTGAGTGCCTGAGTTCCATCCTCGTGATCAGGCCCTGCATCATGGGAAAGAACAAATTCCCACAAGTTGTCCTTGGTACTCCACCTTTTTAGTATAACACACACGGACACACAAACACACACACGGACACACACAGACACACACGGACACACACAGACACACACAGACACACATGGACACATAAACGAATGTGAGTAAAGATTTAAACTCATAACCATATGTCAAGACCTGCTAAGGGAATATGTATGATAGGATTAAGAAGAGTAAGGGGTAGCTGGGCACTGGTGGCGCACGCCTTTAATCCCAGCACTTGTAAGGCAAAGGCAGCTGGATCTCTGTGAGTTCGAGGCCAGCCTGGTCT
This sequence comes from Microtus pennsylvanicus, assembly GCF_037038515.1. Taxonomy (NCBI): domain Eukaryota; kingdom Metazoa; phylum Chordata; class Mammalia; order Rodentia; family Cricetidae; genus Microtus; species Microtus pennsylvanicus. The sequence goes on along the minus strand of NC_134592.1, from coordinate 38,965,626 downwards.
ACAGAGTTCCAGGACAGCTAGGGCTACACAGAGAAATCCTGTCTCAAGAAACAAATGCAAAACAAAACAAAAGTAGAAGTGGCTGGGGAGATGGCTCAGTAGTTAAGAGCACATACTGCCTTTCCCGAGGAGCTGAGTTCAATTTCCAGCACCCACATCAGGTAGATTACAAGGGCTCGTAACCTCAGCTCCAGGGTATATGAGATCTTTGACCTCAAAGGGCCCTTGTATTCATGTGCATATAACACACACACACACACACACACACACACACACACACACACACACACACACACACGATTGAAATAATAAAAAGGAATCTTTAAAACCAAGTATGGGAATGCTCAATTGCGCCTGTATGCTTAATGCATAAATAGGCATGAACAAACACTCTCCATTAGAAGCCATATACAAAGTTTCATTCCTGAGTGAAAATTACAGGTCACTCAAAGAATCCAGTTTTGTTCTCTTTTGTTTTGTTTTGTTTTTGAGACAGAGTTTCTCTGTGTGGTCTTGACCATTGGGGAACTCATTGTATAGACCAGGCTGGCCTAAAACTCACAAGAGAGATCTGCCTGCTTCTGCTTCCTTTACTCCCAGTGAAGTAAAGGCCTGCGCCACCACTGCCCGGCCAGTTTTATTCTTGGTATGACTCTTGGAATGTAAATATTTCCAGAACATATGCATTTCTGGTCTAGTGGGACAGTACTCAGTTTTAAAATGTCTTTTTCTTCAGAACCTATCAAGATACCATGGACACTGCTTTCCCGCTGTCATGGCGGAGAAGCTTGGTTGTAAACTGGAGGTTAGTCAAATAAAAATGTTCATTCAATATTTGGCATCACAAACGTTTTGTTCTTAAGTCTAGCTTGATATGTAGCCCAGGCAGACTTTGAACTCCCGGTCTTCCTGCCCCAGTACCTCCAATGGTGGAATCACAGGCACGCACTGCCATGATCATCTCAAGCATTGTTCTTTTTTTTTTCATTCATGAGCAGAATTACGACATTGCATATATATCTTTATGACCTTTTCACTAAATAAGCATATAATTTTTTTTGAGTCAGTGTCTCTACATAGCCCTGACTGTCCTGGAACTCATGATGTAGACCAGGTTGACCTGGAATTCACAGAGATCTGCCTGCCTCTGTCTCTTTAGGGGTGGGACTGAAGGCATGTGCCACCATGCCCAACACAAGCATGTGTTTATATACAGGTCTAAAATTCTGAGACCAGAAACTTTGCTTTCTGTTACATGTTCTTAATTGCTTTTTTGAATTAAAAATATGTATTATGAGTGCTGTGTATACATATATGTATGTACATCATGTGTGTAACTGCTGCTCTTGGAAGCCAGAAGAGGAAGTTTGATCCCTGAAACTAGAGACAGGGTTATAAGCTTAAGCCATCATGTGGGTGCTGGGAACCAAACCCAGGTCCTCTGCAAGAATGGCCTTAACCTCTTACCCATCTCATCAAGCCCTGCTCCTTAGTTTCAATAAGATTTTAAGGAGTTTCTGTCTTTTTTTTCCTTCTGAAATAGGGTTTCTCATAACTTTGTAGCCTGTCCTGAAACTCTGTTGACCTGCTGACCAGACTAGCCTCGAACTCACAGAGATCGCCTGCCTCTGTTTCCTGAGGGCTGGGATTAAAGGCGTGTGCCACCCACACCCAGCTAGGAGTTTCTCTTGATTAGGCCCAAAACAACTCTTTTTCTCTTAGGATACTTAGGAGTATTAAGTATTAGAAGGTAACTCTATATTTCTATTTTATAACAACATGAACTTTAAAAAGTTTGCTCCTTTCATATTGTGTGTGTGTGTGTGTGTGTGTGTGTGTGTGTGTGTAGGTCTGTGCTTCCCTATATATGTGGATAGTGGGGGTGACTTTCTGGGGTCAGCTCTCGCTTCCACCATGTGGGTTCCAGGCTGGCCTCCACCTCACCTCCAGAGTGCCGGGATTACAGGCGTGCACTACCATGCCAGGCTACACATGGTAATTTTAAATAACGTTTTAATTTCTCAGAAACTTTTTTTTTACCTTAGTTTAGTTAGAAAGGGTGAGGTCTACAAAACCCTTTGGTGTTCTCTTAGCACTTTAAAGCATTCAGAGGGCTATCTGAAGAGGGTTATTCTTACCTTCTCCCCTGGTTGTGAAATAACTAGATTCCTTGGTCTTGGTTTTTTTCTGGAACTTTATCTCATTTTCTCCTGGTTCACTCCCCTCCAAGTTGTAGATAGTAGCTGTTAAATAATTCTTGGCATCTGGGATATTATACTCTTTCCCTTTCAGTAGTAACTAAGCCCGCTTGGCCCTTCGCCTCAGACTAGTGCTGGAGGTGTACAGGTGGATCTTCATGCAGTGAACTCAGCTTGAGCAATGGGTAGAACTGACTCCAGTGAACAGGGCAGGGATTTATTGATTGCAGCTTTAGACCACCATACCCAGTGACTGGGAGCCTGGGAGACCAGGGCAGCAGGCATCGTCATGCAGGCTACTATAACCGTAAAGTTTATGTGCAGGTATTCTCGGCTATTTACTGCGCAGCTCCTACCAGTTCAGCTGTGGGAATTCAGAAGCAGACTCATTAGACATTCCTAGTCGCGCGCCTCTTCATCCAGCATTGCTTATATCAGAGGGGAAAATAACCCAAGTCTGCCTATCAGTTCAACTGTGAAGAGAAGGAACAAGGTTCGTGGCTGGAAGTGAACACAAGCTCACTTGAATATCCACCAACACTGAACAAGTTCCTGCTTTTGTTCTGAGCAACATTGATTTTGAGTACTCATTAAGGCTAATGCTTTGCACACTGTACTGGCTAGGTTTTAGTTGTTTTGGTTTTTTTCAAGACAGGGTCTCTCTATGTAACAGAGACTGCTCAGGTTGCCCAGGAACTTGCCTCGTAGACCAGGTTGGCTTCAATCTCACTGAGATCCACCCGCCTCTGCCGTCTGAGTGCTGGGTGTGTGCCACCACCGCCTGGCTTGTCCTGTTGGTTTTTATGTGAATGTGGCACAAGCTAGAGTCATCAGAGAAGAGACTCAGTTGAGAAAATGCCTCCATAAGATTGGGCTGTCGGGGGCTGGAGAGATGGCTCAGAGGTTAAGAGCATTCCCTACTCTTCCAAAGGTCCTGAGTTCAATTCCCAGCAACCACATGGTGGCTCACACCCATCTGTAATGAGGTCTGGTGCACTCTTCTGGCCTGCAGGCATACACACAAACAGAATATTGTATACATAATAAATAAATATTTAAAAAAAGATTGGGCTATAGGCAAGCCTGCAGGGCATGTTCTTAATTAGGGTTTGATGGAGGAGGGCCCAATCCATTGTGAGTGGGGCCATCCCTGGGCTGGTGGCCCTGGGTTCTATCAGAAAGCAGACTGAGCAAGCCATGAGGCACAAGCCCTCCATGGCCTCAGCATCAGTTTCTGCCTCCAGGTTCCAACCCTGCTGGGGTTCCTGTCTTAACTTTCCTCTAATGAATTGTGAAGTGGAAGTGTAAGATGAATAAGCCCTTTTCTCCCCAATTTCCTTTGGTCATGGCCTTTCATCACAGCAGGCATAATCCTAACTTACACACATACACACACACACACACACACACACACACACACACACACACATACACACACATGCCCATGCACTCAAAAATTTCTGTAACTTTTGACTTGGATATTTTCAGAAGTACGTTAAAACCGGGTTTCACTAGTTAACAAAGAAACTGTTCAGACAGTTTTATTTCCGTAACCATAGTCTCTTCCACTAAACAAACCCTCCACATCAACCCAAGTCCAACATTGTTTCAATTCCATTGCGCTAGCCATGGCAGTTTGGAACTGGTCTTTACTATAGGGCTGTACCCAGTTAATCCAATTAGAGCATGGGGTGATAATTTCATGGGGGCGCCGCAGTGTCAAGTCCTGGACGGACCCGAGCTAGGGGTGGAAGATAGGTGGGAGGGGGGTGGGGGAGAGCTCTCTAGGTCCTCCGTCCAGCGGAAGCCCCGCCCCTCGGGTGCCAGCCGGGCCGCGGCGTGGCCGTATCCCAGGCGACCGCAGGCGACCACGGTGTGCTGCTCAGGGTGAGACCATGCTCTCCGTGCCGGAGTTTTACTCTAGGAGGAAGCAGTTCGACGGGCAATCCTCCACCCGACTGGACGTAAGTGCAGCCTGGTCGCACTTTCTTGGGGCCGGTGACAGGAAGGCAGTGCTGACCGAGACCCGCTACACCGTCTGCCGGTGTAGCCGGCACCGTGTCGTGGGAGCCCAGCGGGATTCAATGGGGAGGCCGGGGCGGCGTTTGTCCTGGTCCACGCTCGCGCTCGGCTCGTCCACAGGCGGATCGTGGCCTTCCACTTGCGCCCACTGTTCTCAAGAGCAGTGGGGCATATTTGCCTCCAGATAGAGAAACAGAGGGGTGTGCTGTCGGAACTGAATTCTGTCTGGCGCCCCACGCAGATGTGTAGAGAATGATGAAAGCCCACTCCTCTCTATTATGTCGTGAGATCGGTAGTCCTGCTGCAGGAGAAGCAGGCCTGCTCTGGACTCAGGGAGGGGAAAGACTGGTGTTTGTCCCCAATTACTGTGTGAAAGTCTGTCCCTGTAGGTCAGGGACAACTTTACAGCCTACTGCTCCCCTCCCCCCCCCGTTTTCTCCCCATCACCCCGCCTCACGACACCGTTTCTCTGTGTAGCCCTGGATGTCCTGGAACTCACGCTGTAGACCAGGCTGGCCTCGAACTCAGGGATCCTAAGTGCAGGGAGCAAAGGTGCGCACCACCACCGCAGCCTGGCTGACTTTTTTTTTTTCCAATGGGAATTTAACATAAAGGTCTAAATTAAAGGTTGCCGTATGGCTTTCTCTGAATAGCTGTGACTAGCCTTGAGCTAAATTGCTTTCCTCCTTTCCCCTTCCTATCTTCCCCTTCCCTGTTCCCCTACTTTCACTTTTTTCATCCTTGCTCTCCTTCCTTCCTTCATCCTCGCTCCGTTTCCTTATTGAAACGAAATAAATCAAGTCAAAACACTAAAAATGAAGGGATGGCTCAGCACTGGCTGCTCTTCCAAAAGACCCAGGTTCAAACCCCAGCACCGACAAATCGACTCAACTCCAGGAGATCCGATGCCCTCTCATGACCGCTTCCAGTATCACATACAGGGAGTATACACATAAACACATAAGCAAAACATCCATACACACAAAATGAAACAAACAAAGGCTGGATTGGCTTAGTTGGTTGAGAGTTTGCCTAGTGTACACCCACCGCTGATTTGGATACAAATCTCCCAGCATCACATAAAACAGATATTATAGCACATGCCTGTAATCCCAGTGAAGTAGAGACAGGGATCAGAAACTCAAGGTTCACCTGGTTGTGGAGGTTCAGGCCATTAATCCTAGCAGAGACAGGGAGATCTCTGTAAGTTCGAAGACAGCCTGGTCTACAGATCGAATTCCTGGACAGCCAGAGCTGTTACTCCGAAAAATCTTGTCTGGGGGGGAAAAGGAAAAGAAAAGAAAAGAAAAAAGAAACTCAAGTTCATCTTCAATTACATAATGACATTAATTCTGTAGAATTAACAATCAGGGTCTGGCAGAAAATAGTGAGGGTTTATGGGGACATGTGGGTTGTAAAGTGAGTTTCAGTTATGTCTGATGCAATCATTTCATTTTACAGCAATGGGGACTACGATTAGGAATGTGGTACTGGAAAGATGAAACCAAAACTCTGGAATTTAGAAGGTAAAGTTTAACAAAAAAATTTTAAAGGTATTTCTATGTCAATTACATGTGCAGCCGGGGGGCAATAATAAGTCATACAGAGAAATCTAAAAACTAAAATTAAATCCCACTATCTGAAAATGATTCTACTGAGTAGCCTTTAATGACTTTGTCTTCTTTTTCTTTTCTTTCTTTCTTTCTTTAAAAATTATTTATTTAATTATTATGTATACAATATTCTGTCTGTGTGTATTCCTGCAGGCCAGAAGAGGGCACCAGACCCCATTACAGATGGTTGTGAGCCACCATGTGGTTGCTGGGAATTGAACTCAGGACCTTTGGAAGAGCAGGCAATGCTCTTAACCACTGAGCCATCTCTCCAGCCCCCTCTTTTTTTTTCTTCTGGTGTGTGTAGCCCTGGCTGTCTTGGAACTCACAGAAATCTGCCTGCCTCAGCGTCTGGGATTAAAGGTATGCGCCACCACCGCCCAGCCAACAAAATAAGTATTTAACAAATGTTTATGGAGCACGTCCAGTTACCCAGCTGTTTACTGAGGACCAAATAAAAGGGCAGTGCCAGGGAGGGGTGGTAGACCGGGAAAGAAGTGGGGAGAGTCGGAGTCAGGACCAACTATGCAGATACATGCAGAGCGGGGTGGAAGACATCAAAATGGCGGTGTGGATAGAATTGATGGGCTGTAATACCCAAATATGGAGGGAGAAGGAGGAGTTAGTGGCTAGGTTGCTCTCCAGGCAGCTGAGTGGCTAGCGTTGCCATTCCCCCACATACAGAGGAAAACAGTGCGTGTTTATGGTTGCTGTGACAGACTCCCATGAAAACACGTTTTGTTGGTGGACAGATGAGGCTGGAGGTCAGGAAAAAGAGTTGTCTAAAACATGCAGTTTGTACTTAAAATTACAGAACTATAAAGGCATTAGAGGTATTGTCAGATAATTCAAATACCATGTTAGAGTGAAAAATCAACAGTTTCTATTTTATTTTTGTCTTACAGTACCGGAGCGTGAGCCCAGGGCTTTGCACATGTCAGCAAGCATCTTCCACTAGGCTACATCCCAGCAAGCATTTACTTTCTATAGAATACACTTATTTCAGCATCTCCAAAGCAGCCCTTTCACTCCTGCTTTTTGTCTCTACTGAGACGTCACAACGATCCTGGCCAGTAGCTCCTGCAGCATCACCCTCAGTGAGTGTGAGCTAAGTGTTGAGAACGCTCGGGGGTTAGACAGGCTAGTGCAGGAGGCCAAAAAGTTACAGCACAAGAGGATGTAGGCAGAATCTAAGGTGCCAGCCCCGATACTGAAGACTAGTGTGACCATGGTTTCCATGAACTGAATTTCTATAAGTGAGGCTAATTGGCTGTACTTTTCAAACTATGTTTTAGTGTTAATCACATAATATTTCAGTTAAAATGACTGGTAAGTTTAAAAGTCAAAGTTTAATAGTTAAGATTACTAAATAGTTTAAAGTAAGGTTTATTTTTTTCATATTCATGAAATTCATGAAATATGTTAATAAACTAAAGGTTTTAAGCTTTGCCTTTCTTTTCTTTTCTTTTTTTTTTTTTTCAAGACAGGGTTTCTTTGTGTGTAGCCTTGGCTGTCCTGGAACTCTGCGTAAAACAGGTTGGCCTCAAACTCAGAGATCTATCTGCCTCCATCTCCTGAGTGCTGGGGTTAAAGGTGTGTACTACAACCGCCTGGCTTAAGTTTTACTTTTAATTATGTGTATGTGTGTGAGGTGCCCATGGAGGCCAGATGAGTCCAAGTTTTTATCAGCTTGCTGCCAAATTGTTCTGAATATATGGCTGGATTGAACTGACACTGATTTTGGAGAATACTGATTGCTGTGACTTCAAGTGTAGGTTGTGGAGCTTGAAATGTGGTTCAGTTGGTAGAGTGCTCACCTCATATACACACATCCCTGGGTTCAGTCTCCAGCATACAACTGGGCAGAGTGGTAGATGTCAGTAAACCCAGCTCCAGGGAGAAAGAGGTGGGAAGGAGTTTCAGTGTAATGATCAAATCGGGTAACCCTGTCTCAAAATGCGAACAACAACAACAACAAAACAAGATGGAAGGGAGAACTGACTCCCAAAAGTTGTCCTCCGACCTCACACATGTGCCGTGTCATGTGTGTGTTCACACACACACACACACAGAAGTAAAAAATATTGATTTTTTTTTTTGTTTTTCAAGACAGGGTTTCTCTGTGGTTTTGGAGCCTGTCCTGGAACTAGCTTTGTAGACCAGGCTGGTCTTGAACTCACAGAGATCCGTCTGCCTCTGCCTCCCGAGTGCTGGGATTAAACGCGTGCGCCACCACCGCCCAAGTAAAAAATATTGAAAGATAGATTATGTGACATAATAAAGGCCAAGAAAGTCCATTCACAAAAATGTAAATTCAAAATAATTTTTAAATAAAGCCTTAATATCAAATATTCAGTTGGCATTCAGCAGACTCCTAGTGTCTGATACATTTTATTTTGCTCCAATCAGAATTCAAATAAGGCTCACACATTACAATTGATCAATTCATCTATCTGTTAGTGTACACATTAAAAGTTTTCAGTAAACTTCCCCACATGGTTCTCAAAAGGAAGCATGATCGTTAAGCCTATTATTGAAAGACAACTCTTTAAAAAGTTATTTTTGCCTATATGTGTGTCTGTGCCCTGCATATGTGCCTGTTGCCCACAGAGGCCAGAAGGGGGCATCGGATCCCTGGTAACTACTTACAGATGGTTGTGAGCCACCATGTGGGTACTGGAAAGTGAACCTGGGTCCTCTGGAAGAGCAGCCAGTGCTCTTAGGCACTGAGCCATCTCTCCAGCCTTTAGGAGCTAACATTTTCTTACAATATGACTATTGCCAGGAAGTTGGCAAACCTGGAAGAAGGTACCAAGCTAACTTTATCACCTCCATAGTGAAGCTTTTCTCAAAACATTCCTTGTGAGATATGAAAACGAGGTAATGGGAGTTTATAAATTGGTCATCTGGAGAGTGGTGGCACAATCCTTTAATCCCAGCACTGGGAAGGCAAAGGGAGGAGGATCTTTGTGAGTTCAAGGCCAGCCTGGTCTACAGAGCTAGTTCCAGAACAGTCAAAGCTATGTAAAGAAACTCTGTTTCAAAAACCTAAACCAAAAAGCCGGGCGATGGTGGCGCACGCCTTTAATCCCAGCACTCGGGAGGCAGAGGCAGGCGGATCTCTGTGAGTTCGAGACCAGCCTGATCTACAGAGTTAGTTCCAGGACAGGCTCCAAAGCCACAGAGAAACCCTGTCTCGAAAAACCAAAAAAAAAAAAAAAAAAAAAAAAAAAAAAAAAAAAAAACAAACCCTAAACCAAAACAAAATAAAACAAAAATCTGGGGCTGGAGAGATGGCTCAGTGGTTAAGAGCATTGCCTGCTCTTCCAAGTGTCCTGAGATCAATTCCCAGTAACCATATGATGGCTCACAACTATCAGTAATGAGGTCTTGTGCCCTCTTCTGGCCTGCAGGCATACACACAGACAGAATATTGTATACATAATAAATAAGAAAATCTTTAAAAAAATAAAACAAAAATGGTCTCCATTTTTAGAGAATGACTGACTTGGGAGAAAGTGCTTCTGCTGCTACATGCCTAAGTTTAATAGTAAGATACATAACTTTGGGCAGAGGTGAAGCTTCTGATTGGGTGAGAAAAGTAAGTTGTAACCTACAGTAAACTACCAAACTGTTGTATTTGACATTGTGTTCCCAAGAGTCTATGTGTTGGCTCTACTCAAATACCATCTTCTTTTTTTCATGACCTTGGGGTCATGGGAATTCCTAGCATCCAGTAGGGCCTCACTAAGTATTTGTTTACCATGGTCTGTGTTTGTTAGATTTACTACTCTCTTAGAAGTCCCGTATTATGTGGTTGGGGGAACTTGTCACTAGGGAAGAGGTTTTATTGAGTTCTAAGACTACCTTACCTTGCGAGACTGAAGCCCAGCCAATGAGGACACTAGAGGACAGGACCATACCTCTCTGAGACTGCTAACCTGTCCGCGCCCTTGGCCTTCTATTCAAATTGTGATTTCCCTTCAGGACTCTACCCTGGATCTCTTTGTCCCTCTTCTCAATGTGATCTCTCTCTCTCTCTCTCTCTCTCTCTCTCTCTCTCTCTCTCTCTCTCTCTCTCCCTCTCTCTCTCTCTCTCCCACACACCCACACGCACACACACACACACACCACATACAGTCAAATGCTGAAAGCTTCCAGAGCAGTGACCCCGAGATGACTGCTTGGGAGGCAGAGCTGCCCAGTGCCTAGAGGACATGGCACCTGCTCTGGCTTTACCAGTTGCTATGTAACCTCTTAGCTTCACTTCTTCTCAGGTGGGAAAACGATGGCAATAATGCTTTTCTCATAAAGTTGTAGTGAGAACGAGATGGTGCTTAGAAGTACCTGGCCTGCGACAAGTACCCAATAAACTCAGAAAGCCTTCCACACTTATGAGCTTCCTCTTTGTCATAAGACGTTCAGACAGCAATGCTTTGTGCGCGGTGACTCTCTAAAGCTGCAGGTGCGTCGGAGGAGCTGATCTTCCTCTTGATTGTGGGTCTGTGTGGACATACATCTTGAGTTGAGCACTGCTAATGTATGCCAATCTTCAGACTGCGTGGGCTGTGGCCCCACAGAATGCTGGGAGAAGGTCAAGTCCCTAATCAAGCCCTTCTCGTTGCAGTTTCACGCCTGCAGTGGAGCTCAAGGAGCGAGGCAAGAAAGGGAAGGCAGTTCACTTCGCTGAGATGGACGGTCCGGCTTCAGAAAGGTGGCTCCACCTCGCCCATGCCATCTCTCCACGGACTGGCTTGTCTTTACAAACACGAAGAGATCCCAGTCCTGTTTCCCTAGGTTGTCATGCCAATATCCATCAAGGGAAACACAGGCAGTACCTCAACTACAGCAGGAGTTCCAAACAGCCACTGAATGTTTATTCCTCCGAAAATGTGTCTACCAGTACATTTCAAGCTTGTTACAGTTTTTATTAATCTGAAAATACTAGTGACATCAGATTTTATTCATATCCATCCATCCATCCATCCATCCATCCATCCATCCATCCATAGTGCTGGGGATAAAAGCCTCACACGTTCTAGCAGACATCCTATCACTGAACCACATCCTCAGTCCATTAAGTCATTTAAATGATTTGAAAGCTGAGCAGTGGTGGCGCACGCCTTTAATCCTAGCACTCAGGAGGCAGAGGCAGGGAGACCTTGAAGGACAGCCTGGTCTACCGAGTGAGTTCCAGAACAGCCAGAGCTACACAGAGAAACCTGTCTTGAAGGAAAAACAAACAAATGAACAACAACAAAACAACAAAAATGATCTATTTGAATTTACACTTTCTATCAATATGCATGCTTCTACTCCTATAGTAAAACAATGTTCAAAAGTGCATTGTGAAATAATACTGCATTAAATGCAATCCACGCATTACTTTACAAGCAAATTCCTCGTGCATCCCTGGATATACTAGATACAGCTAAATCTTTTCAAATACTCTCGGGAGGATAGAGCAGTGATTTAGAGGTCGAGAGCACTGGCCGCGCTCCTTCTCTAAGATTTGACACAGATTTGACTCTCAGAACCAACAGGGTGGCTCACAAGTGACTGTAATTCTGCTTGGGAGGGCCATCATCCTCTTCTGGCCTCCTTGCGCACCACACAAATGTGGCGCACAGACAGACATCCCAACAGGCAAAACACCCCATACAAATAAAACAAAAACACATCTTAAAAACAACAGCAGCAAAATCACCAGCTGAGACTGTTCTCTTTCCAAACAGGTTGACAGATAAAAGGTTTGCCTCAAGGGACGAAAAGTCAGCGAAAGCCATGGAGAAACGGTATCAGCTGGGCAACGTCACGCTGGATGACGTCAAGTGTGAGCAGCTTTCTTCCTCCCGCTTGTCCAGACTCTGCAGCCTCCAGCCTCCACGGGCGCCGCTCTCGTTCTCTGTTTAACTAACTGCCTTCTTCTCTCTGCAGTTGTTGCATTGCTTTCCCTCCAAGACACTGAAATGCAGCGGGTCTGCTCTTTTACAACGTTTATGAGGTAAAGCTGGGACAACATACATCTTTCCCCTTCCTCTTCCAAGGGGAAATAAGTGAAACAGGCCTAATAAGTGGAAACAGATCTGGTTCTTACCAGAAGAGCACATGGCGCCTCTGTGCAAGCCATCCTCTCAGAGACTAGACTAGAGAGTGTGGGAGAGATACCTGAGGGCAGGGCCCCACGTCACAGGGGCTCCAAAGTACTAGAGCAAGGGGTAAGAGCAAATTGATATGGACGGCAGGGATTCCACAAGCAGCCCCTTCTGGAGCTAGACGTTTGCAAAAGAAGGGGAGAACGTTTGCTTCGTGTATTTCTGTGCTTTTGCTTGTGTTTTGAGATAGGATTATGCTGTGGAGAAGTGTTCTCTGTCAGTTATTGGAGCTTGAAATCCTCCTGATTGCGGGGGACGGGGGAGGGACGACGACACGGGGCAGGGGGACGGGACACGACAGGTATGAACCACCCCGCTCAGCTTGTATATTTCACAAACAATGCAAATAAATTACTTACAGAGCAAATACTTGTGAGGTGAAAAAGTTATTAATAATACATTAATAATTTAGCATCAGCTTTCCCAGAAATAAGTGTTTTCAGATGCTTTTTACATCTTCATCACAATGGGGAGAATTTTAAATAGTAAGTTAATTGCGTGATAGGTTTGGACCCATGTATTTCTATTTATTCTTACACTGTGTCCCCATTGTTTTTCACAAGAAACCTAACGTTTACAGTCGGGAGTGTTGATTTCTTTTATCTTAATTTCCCTGTAGAAATAAGAACCTTGACAGCTTCCTTATGGCGCTTTTGTACTATCTGTCTCATTACTTGGAGAAACTCTCAATGGAGAAGAAACCCCAAAGCTACATGGTGTGAGTAAGGCTTTGAGATATGCTGGAGTGTTCTTATTGTTGGCAGTGTTGCCTAGGGTGCAGGGCGATGGCATCTCTTAAATCTTCCTGGTCTAGGAAAGCTCACTGAGACTTCACACAGGAATTCTCATAATGAAACATTTCCAACAAGCACAGATCGGCAATGCTCTATGGTGAGAGGTACTGAAAGCCATGTTTGTGGCCACATGCCTTTAACACCTCCACCACCACCACCCCACTACCACCCCCGCCCTCAGGAGACAGCACTTAGGAGCACTGGCTTCTTTCCCAGAGAACACAGGTTCAGTTTCCAGCATCAGTATAATATACTTGTCTGTAATTCCAGTTCCAGGGGATCTGACCCGCTCCCACAGACATACACGCAGGCAAAACATCAATGCCCGTGAAATAAAAATAAAGAAATAAATAAGATACGTTTTAAAAATTAAAGATACAGGTGACAGGTGACACGAATTTAAATTGTTATTTTATCTAACCTAGTGACTTAAAAATATTATAATAATATCTGGGCAGTGTGGCGCACGCCTTTAATCCCAGCACCCAGGAGGCAGAAGCATGCGGATCTCTGTGAGTTTGAGGTCGACCTGGTCTACAGAGTTAGTGCCAGGACCACTAAAGCTATTACACAGAGAAAGTCTTTTCTGAAAAACAAAAACAAAACGAACAAACAAAAAATTGCCACGATAGTACATACTCAATACTAGGATGTTAGTACTTTAAAATAATTCTTTCTTTTAAAAATTTGTATTCTTGGGAAGGGGTGCTGGAGAGATGGCTCTGTGGTTAAGAGCACTGACTGCTGCTCTTCTAGAGGACCTGGGTTCAATTCCCAGCATCCACATGGCAGCTCACAACTATCTGAAGATCCAGTTGCAGGGGATCTGACACTTTCACACCAATGCACATAAAATAAAGTTAAATAAACCATAAAAATATAAAAAAATTGTATTCTTTATGTGTGCTTATGTGTTATATGCATGTGTGTGTTATATATGCATGTGTATGTTATATGCATATGTGTGCATGCGGGAGCCTAAGGTCTATTCAGTATCTCCCTCCATCACTCTCCACCTTGTGTTTTGAGACAGGGCTTCTCAACTGTTTGAAGCTTGTTGTTTTTCAGCCAGAGTGTCCTCAGAGTGGAGGTCACAGGTGCCTGCCACCATGCCAAGCCTTCACTTGGGTGCTAGGGATCTAAACACGGGTCCTTAGGTCTGAACAGCAACCACGTTACCTACTGAACTATCTGCCCAGCCCCTTGGAGATGTTATTATTGGGATTGCTTTTGCTTTTGCTATAGTCTTCAGAATCTGGTGTCTCTTATGTTTATAGTACCTCAGTTCAGATGAACCACTCAAAGTTAGTTATAGCTCATAAGGTCAGCCCTGGCCATGCGGAGCTCTCTCCTCCAGCTCCACCTGTCTCTTCTCATGTTTTTTGTTTGTGTTTTTAGAGGCAAGGATTCTCTGTGTAACCATCCTAGATGTCCTGGAACTCATTCTGTATACCAGGCTGCCTCAAACTCACAAGAGATCTGCCTGCCTCTGCCTCTGCCTCCTGAACACTGGGATAAAGGCGTGAACCACCACCATCCAGCTATCCTCATGGCTTTTATGCTTACAAAATTCTTGCTAAAAGGTTTGTAAGCATCTAATAACAAAAGGCAAAGTGTTTTAAAAAGTAGACTTGGCTGAAATTAGAACATTCTCCATCAAAGGAAAATTGACGCAGTTTCTTAACCTGTCTGTAGAAAACTTTACTACGCTGTTAGGCAGTGTTGGCCTAGAGATAAATACCAGAGCCCAACAAATCTGGGAACTTGGAGTTCAGAACACAACAAGGCCTCTCAGCCTTGGCCACCTTTCACAATCTGTGGAACTTTCCAAGTGCCCAGGCCGTGTCCACCCGCCACCCTCCCCCCCCCCGGACGTGTGGAACCAACTCAATGATTTAGCTGTTAGGAATTCTGTGCAGAGCCATTAATTTGTTGCTACTGAATGTTTTTAAATATAAAACTCTCGTATTTGATCAAGCAGTTGGAGAAACATTTTGTGAACTGATCGATGTCCCTGAGTAGCAGTTTTGTAAGGAACCAGATAAACCCTTCAGACACTGCTGTGCCTGTAATACCACCATGATACGCAACCGAGTGTTATTTCAGGGTGGCCTTTCACAGCAGGGCAGCCAGAGCGTGAAGCGTTTCTATGGCAGCACCACAAGCTAAAGCCAACCGCGGCTTACAAGGCTCAAGGAGGCCTCCCATTCCCAAACCGAACTCAGGAGGCTTTTGTAGCTCTTTGGCCTGTTATCTTCTTCTGATTTCTTCTAATTCTGAGGCGTATTACCAATCCAACAGGGAGATTTGTTTTATATATTAGTTTGTAAGTAACAGAGGAGAAAGGTCTCCTGGTTAAGTTTTTCCGTGTACTGAAACTAATTAGAACACAGTGGTATAGGAAAACACACCCACCCAAATCTTAAACTGTGGGTTCTAAAAATCGTGATCATCTTTCACTTCTTATGCGTCCAGTAGTCAGTTTGGTTTACTTCTTTATAACAGAGTTAAATATAGATTGTGTTGGGGTGTATGCACAGAGGAAAATATCAGATTCCAGCTGCAAAACGTTCATCAATGTCAATCCCTTGGATCCCAACTGGCTGTATAAGTGGTATTCCTTTCGTCCCTTTTGTTTATTTATTTTGAAAAGTCCCCAGTACTGCATAAACCTGGTGTGGTGCTTGGGAGGTGGAGGCAGAAAGATCAGAAGTTCATATTCTCGGTTACACAGTGAGTTTAAGTCCAGCCTGGATTACATGACTCAGTTCCCCCCTTCCCAACCCCTGAGGCAATGTCGCAGAAGTGAAAACCCCAAAATGTCAAGGGGAACGACTCAGGCACAGAGTACTGATGCCAGTGGACCAGCGCCGCCTAGAAGTTTGTACTGAGGTTATTTTTTCTTAGGCTTTGGTTACATGGCTTACCCCCCTCTTTCCACTTCAGCAGGACTTTAAAACCATGTATTAGTTTTAACTGTGTGTAGCTGTGTGTCTACATATCAGTATGCACATGTGAGAGTAGGCACCCTAGGAGAGCAGGGGAGTCTGGTCCTCTGGAGTTTCAGGTCAGGGGCCATGTGGCTGCGGGGAAACTGAATTTAGGTCCTCCGGCAGAACAGTGTGCTCTTAACTGCTGATTCGTCCCTCCAGCCATAGGTTCTTTTTTATTTTTGTTAATTTTTTAAAAATTACATTTTATTTATTTATTTGGTGTGTGTGTGTGTGTGTGTGTGTGTGTGTGTGTGTGAAGGTTAGAGGACAGTTTGCTGGAGTCTGTTCTCCCACCATGTAGATCCCAGGAATTGAACTAACGCCATCGGGTTTCATGACAAGCACCTGCTTCTGCTGAGCCATTTTGAAAGTCCAATACGCAGGTTCCTTATGTATATCCCTAAGGAGTCCCCGGCCTCACATTCAATGGGAATGATTGTGTTACTTTTCCTGAACTCTCTCAGGAATCTGGAGATGGGGTCACATCGGGACTCTGTATCTGGAGCAAGTACTCAGGATAGTTCTCCTTCAGAATTGAGTGAAACCTGAGAACCACTGTCCAGATGTTGGAGAGCATCCCTTGACGACTGTTTGGCTGGGTTTCTATAGTAAAGGAAAGGATTAGCTAGTGGCACCTCTGGCAAAGGAAGGTGAGGGCCATCAGAAGGAGGCCGGCAGGCGGCACTGGTATGTAGCCTGCAGGCTGCATGTAGAGGATGTGTTTGGACTATACAACATCTGGGATCTTAAAGTTGAAGCCCACTTTCTTTATTCCAGAAACTCGCTTTACTCCAGTGACCCACAAGCCTTTCATTGCCTGTGATACACTTCGTGCTTTTGTTTGTTTGTTTGTTTGTTTTGGTTTTGGTTTCTGAAACAAGGTTTCTCTATCAGTCCTGGCTGTCATGGAACTTGCTGTAGAGACCAGGCTGGTCTCAAACTCACAGAGATCCACCTGCCTCTACACTTCATGCTTTTTAAAGGTTCTTAAACTTACCCCTCTCCATTCACAGCATGTCTTCATATAGGATTTTTGTTTTGTTTTGTTTTGTTCTTTGTTTTCTGTTTTTCTAGATAGGGTTTTCTGTGTAGCCCTAGATCTCCCTCTGTAGACCAGGCTGATCTTGAACTCACAGTGATGTGCCTGCTTCTGCCTCCTGAGTGCTGGGATTAAAGTCATGCACCACTGCCGCCCAGATTCACTTCAGAGCGCATTTCTCTCACCTTCCAGTGCCCCTTGGCAGTATTGCCAACAATACTTTTTCCTACCATGTTGTATTGCAAACACTTAAAATCGGACTTCAGACCTGCTGTAACCGAAGAACAAATGGCTTTTGCAAAGTTCATTTGCAATTCAATCAGAACTGGGCTGTGTTTTAATAGGGAAGTGATGTGCTCATATTCTATGCCAAAATCCACTGAGTGGTGGCCAGTGAATGGTTCCCTACCAAACAGAGCTGAGCTCAGAACAGGGAGCAGCTTGCATTCAGACACAGAATGCCTGAACTTAACAGCAACACCAGGGCCTTGGGGGGGGGGGGGACTACGGTGGCAGAATCTGCACAAGTGTTTTAGCAACTGCAGGGATGAGAGCAGGCAGCTGCACAGCAACCAGGGCTGATAACTTGCTATTGGGGTGTTCTATAGAGATTAGGATTTGCTGGGAATATAGTTGGAGCTTATAAAGAGCATCAAGTATAAGGGATCTATCCAAGTGACATTGACCCTAAGCTTGAGATGCTAACTCCAGTGACTAAGAGCCCTAAGAGACTTTGAGGGGCTGGAGATGGCTTGGCAGTTAAGAGCACTGGCCGCTTTTCCAGAGGTCCAGAGTTCAGGTCGAGCCACCACATGGTGGCTCCCAACCATCCGTAACTCCTGTTCTAGTGCCCTTTTCTGCTTGTGTGGGCACCAGGCACCTACACAGTACACTTAACATACATGCGGGCAAAACATACAAATAAAAGCCAATCTATCTTTTTCAAAAGAGAGAGATTTTAAGGAATTTCCCAATGCCAAAACTCAAAGAAGTCAAATTGGTGAGCCAAGTTTGTTGACTCACTATCTCTTTCAAAATAGCCTATAATTCTAATTTCTTGCTCATTGACACAGACTTACACCAGAATTAATCTACCTTGTCTCCTTCTCTGCCCCCAGAGGCCTGGTAGAGAAAAAAGAGATAGAGCTGGTTATGAGCAAGTTAGAAGATGCGCAGAAGTACCTGGCACAGAAGTACTGCATCCTCGTGCTGGGCGTCGGCATGGCGGATAAGCATCACATGAACTGCGGAAAGTACGCATGCGCTTCTGCTGCCCTAGGTCGGCACGTCCCTAGTCCCTGGTACCCTTGAGGAAGTCCCGTGAGAATCCGCCCCAAGTACCATTGATAACTGTGTTGAGAGAGCCAAGTAAGTACGGAAGGTATTCCAGCAGCTCGGCCGGCATTTTATAGACTCTGCTCCATCTTGGGACAACATCACTTGTCCTCTCTGTGGAATCCTGCTCAGCCTGACGACCTGGGTTGCTTGGCTGTCTCGGAAGGAGACCAAGTGATGGCCAGTGTTGCAGGGGAGTGAGTGTCTGCTTCTCTTAGCAGCTGTGAGGACCACCATCGAGACAGCACTGTCTGTGAGAAACTGGTGGTGGGGGTGGGGGTGGTTTTGACCTTAGGATGACAATGCCTACATACTGTTCCTAAAACTTAAATGAGGCTCGCAGCACAGGAAAGTTTGGACTTACAGGATGGGGAGCTTTGGTTGTGGACTCTGAAGTGCCTGAGTAGTTAGTTTCACAGTGGCCCAAGAGCCACACCTTGAGCACAGGAAAAGAACGGAGTATAAGACATCCCTTGTTTTCTGAGAAAGCTCTGTCGACCCAGGTGTCCCAGATGCCTACATTTCCTGTGTGCTTTCTTTGATTTTTTTTTTACACAGTCTCAGTAGCAGCTGGAGGTGTGCTGTTGTGTGTGGGAACTCATTTAATCCACTATTCTTTACACATAAACTCTATCCACATATATATATACATATATATACACACATATATATGTATATATATATATATTCTTTGTATGTAGTCTCAATAGCAGTTAAAGGGGTTCTGTTGTGTGTGCTAGTCACTTGATTCACCCTTCTTTCTGTGAATATGTAATATGTGTATGATTTGAGCTTCTTTGTCTTATTCTTTGCTTTGAACATCTTTATCCGAATTTCATTTGGGCTAATTCCTTATGACTTATAACCCAGAACATGTTTAACTAGAAGTGCAAACTGCTAAATGTTCATGTTATCTGCTACTGGATAACGGCAGGCACGGTGTGTCGGTGAAGCACCAGGGAGGCGGAGGCAGGTGCATCTCTTGAAGACCTACCTGGGCAGCACAGTGATGCTCCCATCTCGAAAGATAAGCAAACACACAAACAAAAAAGCAGAAGCTTCCAGAGTTCTCTCCAGACTTCCCACACATAGGACCAGGAGCCTTAGTTCATGAAGGCTTAGAAATCTTCTATGGCCAGCTGGTGGTGGCGCATGCCTTTAATCCCAGCACTCAGGAGCCAGAGGCAGGCGGATCTCTGTGAGTTCGAGGCCAGCCTGGTCTACAGAGCGAGTTCCAGGATAGCCAGAGAAACCCTGTCTTGAAAAGAAAGGAAATCTTTTATTACCAACCACTCTAAGTTCACTTGGCTATCTTGGGGTTTATGACAAATTCTTTTGAAAGTTTAAAGTTAAGATATATAAAGCTACAAGGTGTCTTATCTGGTTATATACTTACTTAGTTTTAGTCTTTACCAAGGAAGAGACGGGAATTTGTAGAGATTTTATGTGTCCCATAGCAAGCATTGGCCATGTGTTCTGCTTCATTGTTTTCTGCAACTGATATACGTTAGGAAAACAGTTTGCACTTTTATTCATGTGAATTTGCCTAGCTTATTTCTGATACTGTTTGATAATCATACAAGTTCTTCCTGGGTTAAACAATTCATCTTTCTTTCTTAGTTCAAAAAACACATTAAAAATGCTACATTTTGATCTGTTTGAAATGTGTCAAATACATCAGGTGAACAATGAATCTAAGATAATTTTTCTTTACTAATATTCTATTTTCCAATACTACTTATTAGTGATTTTTTCTCATTTACAGAATTTTTTGTTTATAAGATTTTGAAATTTTCTAGTATTTTAATCCAACCTGGGAAGTTTATATTGAATTTTATTGATCGGTGTTTCTGTTTTAAACAAAACTCTACAATTTGCTTTTTGTATTTTTAATAGTTAACATTTTTATCGAAAATGTTTTTTATACAATATATTTTGATCATGTTTCCCCTTCTCCAATTCCTTCCAGATCCTTCCTACCTCGCTATCCATCCAACTTTGTTTTCTGTCTGCCTTTCTCTCTCTGTCTCTCTCTCTTTAAGACAGGGTTTCTCTGTGTAACAGTCCTGGCTGTCCTGGAACTCACGCTGTAGACCAGGCTGTCCTTGAACTCACAGAGATTCACCTGCCTCTGCCTCCCAAGTGTTGGGATTAAAGGCATGTGCCACTACTGCCCAGCTCTTGTCTCTCTCTTTAAATATAAACTACAACAAAGTACACACACACACACACACACACACACACAAATCTGATGTATTTAACACACACTCAGTGCTCATCCAGCAAAAGAGGTGTATGAGGAGTATGTGGGGTAGGAGTGGCCATCAGTGGAAAGATGAGAGGTCCCTGGCTAGCACCATGGAAATACAGAGAGAGAACTGAACTTGAAGCTCAACATCAGCTTCCTCCGTGTAATGTAGAAATCAAAGTGCTGACTCCCTCACGAGGAGCGTAGAAGGATGAAATATCATAACCGGTGTGAAGGTCTTAGCATATTCTGGGCCTGTGGTGAGGAAGAGTGTTGTGGTCAGAGGGCATGATAGAGAAAAACTGCTCTGTCCTGGCAGCTAGGAAGTGGACAGAGGGGAAGAACCCAGAGACAGGGCCGCCTGGCAGGGCCCATTCCCAATGACCTACTTCCTCCGCCCGGGCCCCACCACCTCCTAATAACCAAACCTATGGCCTCAGGACTTTCCAGGTCCAAATTCTAATAGAGCCACCAGTTATAATCCCACATTTTATGTGTGATAAACTTATCACCTACAGCTGGGATTTGTTATTTTTCAGGGATAAAGTCTCAGACACGCAAAAAGACTGGAAATTCTTTGAGGTAAGCCTCTTGCTTTGGGGACTTTTCGTTTTCTGTGAAAACAATAACACACAACAATGACGAGTAGCCATCTGGCAGGCACGCCTTTTTAACAGATATCCTTTTTAAAAAGGATGATAACGTTTGTTATGCCCTAGAATTTTGGCCTGCCTTTCCACCCATAAGTGTGAGCACACAGATAAATCCGCACAGCTTCCAGGGATGTCAAGCCGTTGGGACATCCGGGTTTGTGTCTACCTAAGATACAGTAACGACTGCGGGGAAGTTTTCATAGCATTTCTGGGCTTTGTGATTCCTCTGTTTTCTCTTTCAGTCCTTTTATACTTTCTGTACATACATAGCTTGGATTGTGTTCCGACGTCAGTACCTGACAGAGATTGAGGAAGAAGTAGGGAGGCTTTTTCGTACCAATATGTTCAACATTCCCCGAAGGAAACGCGAGGATAAAGAATCAGGAGGAGAGAAGAAGCGCATGACATTGGTACAGTTTCGGTAGGACCTCTCGCTTATTTCCTCTGTTTTGTTTTTAAGAGAAGTCTCTCTGTGTAGCTCAGACTGGCCCCAAACTTGTAATCCTTAGTAGCTGGGCCACAAACCTGCCCATGGCATCTGACTCAGCTGTGACCATCGGACCTTTCCTCCGCTTAAGGACATTTGTAAAAAGCAGGACAATGTAACTAAGGTGACTGTCTCCCTCCATCCCACAGGAAAATGATGGCAAAACGTCCGGCAATTAAAAAGGCTGTGGACATGCGCTCCCCAGTCTTGTCTACACTGCTGCCATCTCTCAGAGAAAAAGCTCAACATATCGTTGAAAAAAAGTATGTGGCAGGCATCAAACTGCCACCCCGAATGCAGAAGGACACAACAAGTCTGGAGTCTGTGGTCATGCCCGTGTGAGTGGCCCAAGGAAGATCACAGCAGAGTCGTGGGTGGTGCCTCCTGGTGGGGATGGGAGGGCCAGGGGCTCAGGTACTGAGAAAGCTTCTGTTCTCCTGCCAACCCCTGACTCCCTGACCAGAGATCTCCACTGAGGCCCATCTGGACGAGAGAAAAAAATCCTAGAAGCTGTGCTAGATTCTCAATAATTGTCGCCCGAAAGAGAGAGGGCCAGACTTCTTAGAGCTGAGGGTCTATTCTAAGTATTCGTCTTAGGGAGATGTGGGTACAGCCAGGGCAGAATCTTGCTAAGATTCAGTTTCGAGCTAGTATGTAAGACCACAATGGTGGCATGGAAACAGGTCTGGTTTTTTAAATAAATGTATGTCTTAGCTTTAGTGTGTGTGTGTGTGTGTGTATCACAGAACAGAACTGGGAGAACTGGGAATCACAGTCACAAACACAACTGGGAATCACACTCTATTAACTATGGCAATAATTCTCTTTACAGAGTTGGCATCTTGGGGGAGCCTCGACATCTGTTCAACCCTCATACTCTCCTCCCCCTTGAATCAGAAGAAAATGGGAAACAGAGTGGAAAGAATTCCTTAGTGATAGAGAGGAATAACGCAATGATTGAGGACACGCTGGACTTGGTCATGACAACCCTATCGTCACAAAACACCTTCCCTAAATAATCCAGTGTGTTCCCGTTCTTTATTCAGGTCCCTATATTTGAAGTAAACTACTTTGACTTAACACTTTCTATAGGATTAGTATTTGTTGTCCTAAAGTAGCTGATTAGCATGCTCAGGACTCCTTGGCTCAAGTTGTTCTTTTCATGACTGCTCATTAAAGAATTTTAGAAAGATCTTAAAAAGCACATTTTTCTATTTTTACTCGTTTTTCTTTGCGTGCGTGTGTGTTCGTGTGTGGGAGCACTAGTGTGTGCAGGTGTATGTGGCACTTGTGTGCCGGTGCAGTGGAGGCCAGAGGACGACTCTCTTATTCCTTAGATGCCGTTCACCTACTTACCGTGCTAGTATTTTAATTATATATATATTTTATATATTATCTATATAATATATATATTTATATTATATATATTTTAATTATATATATATAATTTTTAAGTTATTTGCTATGTATGTGAGAGACAGAGACACAGAGCGTATGTGGAGGTCAGAGGCAACTTTAGGAGTCAGTGCTTTCCTTCCACTGTGTGTGGGATCTGGGTACTGAGCTCAGGTTGTCAGGATTCTGCAGCAAAGGCCTTTGCCTGCGTGAACCCTCTTGTCAGCTCCACCACCCACTTTTTTTTGAGACAAGGAGGTAAAGATTGTTGAAGTCACCTTAGAATGTCAGCCTGTTGTGCTGGCAGAGGAAGCCATGGGCTGGAAGCAGAATCCCCTGCGAATGGCTGAGATGGAGTTGCCCTGGCTAGGTTGCAGAGGATAGGCAAGAGCCCCCCTATGGGAGCCTCTAGAAGCATAGACATACATTGAGGAATAGTGGCTGTCACACGGTGGGATAATGCACTTTGTGTCTGGCACAGAGGTGTAAGCCAAGTGTCAGTGAGTGATTCTTGGTCTGGTTCTAGATCTTTCCAGAGAGGGATACCTTTTTATGACTCAGAAAGTTACAGCTTTAATGGATGTTCATAGATGGTTTTGTGTGTGTGTGTGTGTGTGTGTCCATGCTCAGACATGCAAGCACGCACAAGTGTGTACAAGCCTAAAGGCCCAAGGTCAATGTCTCTGTCTTCCTCCATAGGTCTCCGCTTTATTTGAGATAGTCTCCCACTAACCCTGGAGCTCCCTCCCTCCCTCCCTCCCTCCTTCCCTCCCTCCTTCCCTCCGTTCCTCTCTCCCTCCCTCCTTCCCTCCTTCCCTCCCTCCTTCCCTCCGTTCCTCTCTCCCTCCCTCCCTCCCTCCCTCTCTCCCTTCCTTCCTTTTCCCTCCTTTCCTCCTTCCCTTTCTCATTTCCTCCCTTCCTTCCTCCCCTCATCCCTTCCTTTCTCCCTCCCTCCCTTCCTTTGTTCCAAATCAAGCTGACAAAGATAGCTCCTTCCAACGCTACCTAAACAGCTGAGCTGAGAGGGCCGGGCCAGTTCATAAAAGCACTTGCCTTGCAATCCTGACAACCTGCGCTCCTTCCCCGGAAATCAGTAGAAAACCTAGATGTGACAGTATGCAATTCTAATCCCAGCCTCCTGCAGAAGGCAGGAAACAGAGACAGGCCTCAGTCAGAAGTGCACTAGCCAGCTGGTCTTCAATAGACAGGGCAACAGGGTGGGAGGAGGGAAAGGTGGCTTCTGACCCCATGAACACGCTGTGGCACATACGCACAACCATCTCACACACACAGCCTTCACACACACACACAAGCATTTCACACACACACACACAAGGCCTTCACACACACACAATCATCACAAACATACACACACACTAAAATGTAGATAATTTGAAGATAAACATACCCATCCTCACAAAATATTATGTTCATAGTAATTTTATTCCATAATTACTGATAACAAAGCAACTAAGATGGCATTTAATAGGCCAGTTGATAAGTGTTATTTGGCAATAAGAAGAATGATCTATCAAATGATACAAAGATACAGACTAAGCAGTGGTAGTTCACACTTTTAATCCCAACACTCAGGAGGCAGAGGCAGGTGGATCTCTGTGAGTTTGAGGCCAGCCTGGTCTACAGAATAAGTTCCAAAAACAAAACAACAACAACAACAACAACAACAAAAAAGCTACAAGTGAATATGAAGTAGATATTGTGGAATCAGAAAAACCTATAGACACTGTATAATTCCAAGTATATAATATTCAGAACAAAGCAAAAAGAGAGAAGGCAGACCAATCAGCAAAAATAGAGAAGTGGTTCTAAGGACTTAGGCTGAGGAAGGCTGGATAGGTAGAGCAGGGGCTTCCGGAGAAGCAATTCACATGACGCTGTGGTGATGAGCGCATGCGTCTGCCTTGGTCAGAACCCACAAAACCTCCAGCACAGGGAGTAGGTGTTAATGTATGAAAAATTCAGAAAACTGCTGGGGAAGTGCAAAGTTCCAGCACAGGAGACAGAATGCTATAGCATGAATAATAAAAACCCAGAGACAGATATGGGGTTCAAGCTGAGAAGCAAAGAGGCCAACCACTAGAGAGACTTTTTTATCTCTACCAAATCTTCAGACCAAAAGGGCGAGATCCTGTCTCCAGGAATCCTCAGACTCCACACTCCACTGAGTTCCTGTCTCTTCCCCTTTATATTCCTCTCTCCGCCTAACCACATCGCTCTTTTCTCCTCCTCCCTAGAGCTGGGACACTGGGATTAAAGACGTGAGCTGGATCTCTTTCTGGACTTAGCACAGCCCAGGGTGGCCTTGAACTCACAGAGAGTCCTGGAATTAAAGGTGAGTGTCACCACTCCCTGGCCTGTAAGGCTGACTAGCGTGGCTGCTTTGCCCTCTGATCTTCAGGCAAGCTTTATTTATTAAAACACAAATAATATACCACCATAGAATGTGACAAAAGGATACATAGAATTAAGGAACTATGAAACAATCTCACCGGAGATGGATGGGCTAGTTCATCATCACTGTCAACCCGGTTTAGAATCATGGAAAAACACCTCTGGCTAAGTCTGTGAAGGTGTTTCCAGAAAGATATAACTGAGAATGGAAGACCAGTCCTGAGGGTGGGCAGCACCATGACCTGGACTGTGGTTCCAGAATCATTTAAAAAGAGGGGATGGATCAAAGGGCCCAGAACTGACACAGCAGCTCACAGTAAGTCCGGGTTCAGGGAACCCGACTACCTCTTCCGGCCCCACAGCGACCAGGCAAATGCATGACACACAGGCATGCATGCAGGAAAACCACTCAAGCATATAAAATACATCAAAATTAAGCATAATTGAGTACCAGAATTCTCTTTGAGTTTCCTGACTGCACATGTCATGTGACCAGCTGCTCCTGCTCCTATCGTGCCTTTTCCACTATGATACTCCATCAAGATGCTCTAGCCCAGTGCTTCTCAACCTTCCTAACGCTGTGACCCTTTAATACAGTTCCTCATGTGGTGGTGAACCCGAACCATAAAATTATTTTCATTGTGACTTTGTAACTATAATTTTGCTACTGTTATGAATTATAATCTAAATATTTGTGTTTTCTGATGGTGTTAGACGACCCCTGTGAAAGGGCCATTTGACCCTCAAATGGGTTGCAACCCACAGAAAAACTGCTTTAGACAAATACTGTAGAGTGCTTTGGAGGACCGTTAGGATAAATGAGTAGTTCATCTCCTTGGATTATATGCAGTCACTTTTTAATAACCTGACCAGGGCTCTGCGCCTTACTAGGTCCATGAGGAACTCAAGAACTTTAAAAGTGGGTTCCATGCTGAAGAGCTGAAGGAGGGAGTCAGGGCAGAGCTGGGTCACAAGATAGGAGAGCACGCAGGGAAGGCTGTGAGGCAGAGACTAGGGTCTTAGCAGTGGGCTGACGGTCCTTGCATAGCAACGAGGACAGGGGGGGGGGCTCCCATCTCTTTTTTTTTGGAGAGTCAGTGCCCGCACCCAGCACCCGATGCCTGGACGGCTAGCTTCCTGAGGAGCACAGCTGTTCCTCTGAGACTTGCCTCTTTTCCTGTGCTCATTCAACCCTGACAAACCTCCAAACAGTAGGCAGCAATTTCCTTTTCAAATTGTATCTCAGGGCAACCCAAATAGCCGATGACGAAAACGTTTCTCTTTATAAAACCACTGTAAGTAATAATTAGGACGAGTCCGGCTAGAATACTATCATTTTTCAAAATTAAAAAAAATCTTTTTATTTTATAGCTATGGATGTTTTGACTGACTGTGTGTCTGTGTCTCATGTAGACGCAGTGTCTGAGTGGCCATCGGCTCAGCTGGGACTGGAGTTACCGACAACTGTGAGCTGCCATGTGGGTGCTGAGAACTGAACTCAGATCCTCTGCAAGAGCAGTCAGTGCTCTTAACTGCTGAGCCATCTTGCTGGTCCCATTTTATAAAACCTTAATAGAATAAGAGTCACAGACAAGACCTCAGGTGCAACTGGCATCATGGGAGCGCTTGGGTCAGGATGTGAGTAGCTCTTGAGCGATGCACCCTCTTTTCACACAACTAGTCATTCTTTGTATTAAGTGCAGACCAAGGCACAAATGAGATTTTTAAAAGGAAAAAAAAACCATACATACTCTCAAGAAACCAAACTGAGTCAGGCAGTGGTGGTGCACGCCTTTAATCCCAGCACTCTGAATGCAGAGGCAGGCGGATCTCTGTGAGTTTGAGGCCAGTCTGGTCTACAGAGCTAGTTCCAGGACAGGCTCCCAAGCTACCGAGAAATGCTGTCTTGAAAAAACAAACAAACAAACAAACAAACAAACAAAAAATTTGGCTTTTCACATTGGGACTCTGAATGGCAAAGCTGTTTTAACAAGTTGAGAACCATAAGTTTGTCCTTCTAAATCAGTGGTTCTCAACCTGTGGGTCTCAACAGTTCTTCAGTTCATAGCAGTCTTGGCCTGCTGCCAGATTGCAGTGTTTCTGTTTAGTCCAAAGTAAAAGCAGTGCCTCTCTGTGGGCAGCATAGGGCAGGCCCTTTGGTAGAGGCCTCTCTGTAGCTTCCACAGAGCAAGGCTGAGTCTTGGCTTCCAAAGAACACTGCTGTCTCCTGGATTTAGAATAAATTCTGTGTTGGTTGTCTTCCAGGAACCAGCTTGTGGCCAACACATCAGTAGTTCTTCAGATTTGGAAACAAATCAGGACTGTTTTCTTCCCAAGAGGCAAACACTTCGGGTAACTGGCGGCAGTTCTTAGAAAGGATTAAAATTTGAACTCAGACCCCCACTCCCAAGCTATCTGGAAGCCAGGAAAGTATATTTATGGGGAAAGAGGTTTGTATAAATACTTTCTTTAGTGGCCTGTACGGTCCAGTTGAGTCCAAGCATTCGGTGTTCAGTGAATGATACCAAATTAGGAGCCCCTGACACCCAGACATGAGGGCTCGCCTCCCCAGGACCTTTCAGGCTGGCCTGGATACCAGGAGATTTGTCCACACACATGTAAGTAAGAATGAACGTCTCGGGGCTTTGCATGGAAACTACCCCATGCTCAGGACCAGTGAGCAGGAGAATGCTAAAACAAACAAACAAACAAAAAACAGGCTGGAGAGATGGGTTAAGAGCACTGGGTTTGATTCCCAGCATCCACATGACGGCTCATAACCATCATTAACTCCAGTTCTAAGGGATCTGATGTCTGCAGTGAGTCTTTCTCTGTCCCCCAGTCAGCTCCCAAATAACGACACAGAGACATATGAATTATGAAAGCTTGGCCTTAGCTTAGGTTTGCCCCACTAACTCTTATTACTTAAATTAACCCATATTTTCTTTTATTAACCTACATTCTACCACGTGACTTTTATATCCCTCTTATTCTGTGTGTAAGGCTTGTCTGTGTCTTCACATGGTGTCTCTCTTGAGCTTAGATTCATCTTGAGTCTCCTCTTTCTGCCTGAAAGTCCCACCTATCTCTCCTGCTTAGCCATTGGCCATGTAGCTCTTTATTAGACCAATCAGGAGGCACCTTATGCAGAGACTCATCTTCACAGTGTAAACTAATATTCCTGTAACAGGTGTCTGCTTCTGAACTCTGAGAATACCAGCATGTATGTGGTGCATAGACATACATGTGAACAAAACACTCATGCACATAAAATAAAATTTAAAAATTAGGGAGGAGGAAAGGAGAGAGAAAATGCTAGAGAAACAACGTGACGCTGGACTTCTATTTTAAGAGGGCTGTACCATGTACCCCGGGTTGGCCTTAAGCTTCTGAGCCAGCCTGGCCTCCACAGTGCTGGGATCACAGGCATGTACCTCCACAATGGGCTAATGCTGGCATGTTAGTGAGGAAATGACAAGCAAAATTCCTGACTCCTTTTCCCATATATGGCATCATCAGGGCCTCACTGGAGAACACTCCTAAGTACTTTGGACCTTTATAATCAAGAAAACTATTCAGAAGAGCTATGCCCTGAAAAATATGAATGAGTTAAGATACTGCAACGATTTAAACTAAAAAGTCTGAACCGACTTCAGGTACTCACAGTCAGTGGCCAAGTGCTGACATTTGGGAGTCTCTTCCTTGGAAGACCCAAGCAGAAACAAGGGTGAAATATAGGAGAATTTGGATTCCCCCAGATCCAAGGACAGGCTTACCCGGGGAAGATTTGAGTCCTGACACCTTCCTGTACAGCCTGTGGGGGACCACAGGGCATGGATGCCACAGCTTGAGTTCAGAACTGATCTGACCACATCTGAGGTTGAGCTGGGTTGCTCTGCTTTCCCATCAGCACAATGGGGAGATCTTGTAAGTTTGTGGGGAGGATGGTATATACAAATCTCTGGCAATTGTGTGATTTATTTATTTTTTTTAGACAGAGTCTCTATGTAGCTGTGGCTGTCCCTGGTACTTGCTATGTAGACCAGGTTGGCTTTGAACTTACAGAGATCTGCCTGCAGAGTGCTGAGATTAAAGGTGCACACCACCACCACTGGCCCCTGTGGGTTATATGATCACAATGGATGGTAAAGCCTGTGGGAAAGGTCTCTAGAAGGATCCACGTGTCTTTTGACATTTAAAAGCCATCTTAAACTTAGAGTTAAGTTCAAGTTTTCGTGATATCTCTGTTAGACACACTACTGACATAGTATTTAGTCATAATTCTAAAACCGCCTCATTTTTATCACTTAAAAAGTGCTATTTATTATTATTGTGTTTGTGTATAGGAGGGGTTGTTGACAGAGGTTTCTGTCCCACCAGGTCCTGCAGTCTTTCAGTCCCAAAGAAACACACAGAGGTCTACATTAATCATAAATTGGTTGGCCTATTAGCTCAGACTTCTTTTTAATTCTTAGATCTTAACCCATTATTCTTGTCTGTGTTAGCCACATAGTTTGGTACCTTTCATCAGCGAGGCATTCTCATCTGCATCCTCTACGTCTGGGTGACAAGTGCAGACTGACTCCTCTTCCCAGAATTCTCTTGTTCTTGTTGTCGCCCCCCCACTTCCTGCCTGGTCGCCCTGCCTATACTTCCAGCCTGGTTACTGGTATATACTGGTATAAAAGTCAGCTTTTTATTAAAATAACACAAGTGACAGGATAAAAGACCATTGTCCCACCACATAGGGTGGGGGCATGCCATGGCATGCTTCCGAAGATCAAAGGGCAAGGGACAAGAGTTCATTTTCTCCTACTGTGTGGGTTCTGGGGATTGAACCCAGGTCGTCAGGCTTAGGGGCAAGTCATTTCATCAGTGAACCATCTCAATCATCCATTTTCCACCCATTTTTATGTCACAAAACTATGACTATGGAACCCAGCCACAGCTGCCATGCATACAGCACAGATATTCAACCACATGGTTTCTGTTGTTTTATCTTCGGCACGGTGACAGCGACTTAATCTACCGCTATTTCAGCCAGCGATTGTGACTCCCACAGTTGCTGGCCTGCTTCTCTGGCCGCAGCCTGTCTGCTCAGGTGGCAGGCTGGTGGAAATTTTATTCCCACAGGCACTGGCTGTTAGGACTCAGACATTATGCTGGCCCTGTCGCCTGATAGGATACACCCAGGCAGTATCCTGGCCAGCCCAGGGTCCTATGGCTGCTACGTCACTACATGGTTTATACGCAGGTGCAAAAGGTCCCTTTGAGAGACAAGCTCTGCCCATTTCTGCTCCATTCCCACTGCTCTTCTGAAGAGGCAGGCTCGCCCTTGCCTCTTCTTCCTCTTTCCCTTTTCTCGGTATCTCTCTCTTTCTCTCTTCCCTCCCCCACTCCCCTTTCTCTTAATAAAACTCCCACATAAGCTCTGTCTGCATGGTGTGTCTGTCCCTCACTAGCTGTGGGCCTTCACCCACCTGGTGGCCCCTTGACCTACCAAGGTCTGTCTCCCACCACTTTACAACAGTGTCTCTGCCACTGTGGCTAAAGGCAGCTTTAACTAAATCTCTATCATTCTATTTATAAATAAAACTCGAGACTCAAAGGCTGGGGTGAAAACCTGCTAGCTCAGAGAGGTTAAGCAGCACCTAGCTAACCTTCTTACCTTATTGACAGACCCCCAAGAGAGCATCCTTCTGCCCTGCCAAACAAACAAACAAACAAAAACCCATGCTCTCTAGCTCCTCCAGATGCCCGTCGATGCTCTATGATTACTTTTCGTCAACGAGTTGCTAGCTAAACCTCATGACCCAGGGTCAATTTTATTTAATTAATGCAAACGCAACCTCAGGGTTCATAGTGTGATCGAAACCCCAACAGGTTTCTTCCACAGGATTCATGATGGCTGGAGATTTAACTGTACGTGCTAGGCATGTGCTTTCCCATTGAGCTATGTGATAATATTACAATAAGTTGATCCAGTTGGCTTATAACTCACTAGTAATCCAGGCTGGTCTTGAATTTGGGATTTCAGGCACCATACCCAGCAAGCACAGCATCATGGATTCCAAACCTGGATGTGGTTCAGAAAAGAAAGTGTTTGTTGGTGCTTTGATATTCGAGTGATACCAGTGAATAATCTTCATAACATACTGTGAAATGTATGCATACTGAATCTTGTGTTATTCTGAAGCCAGTGTAATTCAGTTAAAATAAATTGCATTCAACTCAACTATCCGTCATTGAGAACCTGTGGGCGGTACTTAGAAATACAAA
This sequence comes from Microtus pennsylvanicus, assembly GCF_037038515.1. Taxonomy (NCBI): domain Eukaryota; kingdom Metazoa; phylum Chordata; class Mammalia; order Rodentia; family Cricetidae; genus Microtus; species Microtus pennsylvanicus. Next base: position 38,934,003 of record NC_134592.1, on the reverse strand, counting down.
TAACTTTTGTTCTTTGCAATTCCAGATGCAATTACACAGCCTGACTAACAGGAAAGAGAAGAAACAGAAACTGTTCATTTGGGTATCCTGGGGTAAACACCAGATTTTAGGTACAAACACTACAGAAGCATAGAGTTTGCTGAGGAATTTTGCCTTTGAAATCACCGGCCGTCAGCAATGCCCAGGCACTTCAGTTTAGTGAGCCTTAAAGAAAGTACAGGAAGAAGAGAGTGTTTCTTGAGGCAAAACTGAGAGGAAGGCTGGGAGGGAGTTTCTATCAGGCCCAGGGACTGGACACAGGGCTGGGGTGCAGTACAGAAAAGCCCGCCGCGAGCTGTCTCTCCCCGCTCGTCACTCGTCACGTGGCGGGACCAGCTCGTGACCCGCCCAGGGATCTTGGGCGACCTGCTCGGGACCCGAGAGTCTCTGCCTTGGGACTGGCTGCTCGCAGAGTCCGCTGCCTGCCTACAGCTGCCATCTGGGACTTCATAGCATTTTTTTAAATAACAACACCTTAAGTCCTATCTCTGAGAAATCACACCCCAAATCACAGGAAAGCGTAACTGGGGGGCTCTAGCCTTAATTATGCCGTGAACTGTCATCTAGGGAAACTCAAGACGTTCCAAACCCCTGAAAGCAGTTACTGAGTTTTCTATGAAAGATAGGAGATAGCTGAGACCCAGGAGTAACAGCTGCCTGCTGGTCTGACAGCAGATAGGGCCCACCCTTCTTCTGCAATTGTGATTTCCACCCAGGCGTGTTCGTCGTCACTGAAGTTCCTCTAAATGATAGTGAGTTCAGTAATAAACCAGCCTCTCAAGGAGGTCACGAGGAGGGGCAGCGATGGTGCCATTGATGAGGTCTGCCCTAGCCCAGCAGCTGAAGATCCAGAGGGGACAGAACTTATGGACATTCCTGGGCCCCATGAGGCTCTGGAAGTAGCAAAACCCCCAGAGTGAAGAACAGGAAGTCTTTTTTTTTTTTTTTTAGAGCTGGGCTAGGAAGAGGCAGCTGAATGAAGAGTCAGTACTCACTTACGATGCAAGGTCAAGGCTTTTGTTCCAAGCAAAAGACAGATTGTCCTTTGTCCCTCTCCAGCTAGACGATACCCACGGCCCCAGGAGGAATAACTGGTACCTTTCACAAGACACCACTGCTTTGTCACATGCCGTGCCCGGCGCTAGAATGAGACTGCTGACCTCTGGCCCCCTCCCCGACTTTCATTCTCTCCCTTTGGTGTCACATTTCAAAACAAGTCTTGGCAAATAAAATGAAAGATTGATTGGTTGTTGCTATCACTATTATTATTATCGTTATTATTATAAGAGGAGAGTTAACCCGATTCAGATAATAGATGTGTTAAAAAAAAACAAAACTTGTTCTTCCCTGGTAGTGGATTGTCTTTCTTGTCATGATGGATCTCCAATGACTAATGAAAACGGGAAGATTATTTGTTTAAAAACAGAGCAGAAGCTGGGGAGATGGCTCCGTCTATAAGGGCTCATTGTGAAAAAGTGAAGATCTGAGTTGAGCCCTAGATCCCAGGACCTGTGTAAAAGCCAGGCATGGTAGTCTGGCTAGTGCTAGTGCTGGAAGACAGATGCCCTGGACTTTCTGGCCAGTAAATCTAAGTGAATCACTGAACCTCAGGGTAGCTGAGAGACCCTGATGGCTGAGAGGGGAAACTCTGGGCTGTGTGATGACACAATGCATTTTAACACCTAAGCATCTGCTGGGGATTAGTGGGGTTTTTGTTTTGTTTTTGTTTGTTTGTTTTGTTTTATTTTTTTCCAAGACAGGGCTTCCCTCTGTAGCCGTGGCTATCCTGAAACTCACTCTGTAGACCAGGCTGGCCTCGAACTCACAGAGATCTGCTTTCCTCTGCCTCCTGCGTGCTGGGATTAAAGGTGTGTGCCACCGCAACTAATTCCTGTTATGGGTTCTTAGTCTCGTTGGAAACAGAACTCAGAAGGAAGCTTGAGGACGATTTAGTCTGGAAGAAGGGCAAAGTGGGCAGCCTCAGCTACACCCAAGAAGGCAGGGGTCTTCAGAGGGTAAACAAAAATGTCCAGGGTCAGAACAGATACTCTTGAGATCTTGAATCTCTGAAGAGATGGAGCTGCTTGTGCCAACCCTTCCAAGAATAACTAAAAGTCAGGAGGCCGGGCAGAAATGGTTCTCATGCACCCTCTCCTGACAATGAATGGGTCGAGCCTTGGCATCTCCTTGTGTTCTGTTTATGCTATGTCTCAGGCACGGCCATATTTCACCTCGAACTGGGGCATTATAAATAAAGGGCTGGGAAGAGTACCCGGCCTGGCTGGCAGGAATGATGGTGTTCTAATGAGACTGCGCTCCCTCCTTTGGCTCTCAGCTGACTGAATGAATCAAACCCGAGAAATTACTATTTCCTGAGGGGGCTCCTGCTGGGAAAAGACATGGCAGGAACCTTGGGGGATGGCAGAGGAGTACAAACTTTTTTTTTGTTTGTTTTTTTCGAGACAGGGTTTCTCTGTGGCTTTGGAGCCTGTCCTGGAACTAGCTCTGTAGACCAGGCTGGTCTCGAACTCACAGAGATCTGCCTGCCTCTGCCTCCCGAGTGCTGGGATTAAAGGCGTGCGCCACCACCACCCGGCTAGGAGTACAAACTTTTCAAAATTGTCTGCTGACCTTGCAGGAGAGACTGACGTACCTGAGAGATCAAGAATTGAGACAATGGTGGACAGGGGACCACACCTGGGGAATAACTTAGTTATGGATAGCTCTTTTTTTTTTCTACTTAAACCTTACCCACGAAGGTGTGTGTGGTCCCAGCACTCGGGAGGCAGAAGCAGGCAGATCTCAGTGAGTTCCAGGCCAGCCAAGGCTACATAGCGAGACCTAGCTCTAAATAAATAGATGAAAATAGATATTAAGAAATTAATGTGCAAGCCCTACCCTTAAGTCAGGACCCCCAAGATGGGCTTAGGGGCGTCATCAGATCTCTTTGTTTCTCTTCCCACTGTGAGCACATCGAATAAATCTCCTTTTTCTGCTTTCAATAATAAGGTAAAGAACTCATTGAGGAGCAGCATGATGTTGAGCTCTGACTTCCACACGTGTGTGCATTTATGCATATGTACATACATAGAAGAACATATGGATATACAATAAAGAAAGGAGGGAGGAGGGGATGAGGAGAAGGGAAGCAAAAAGGAAAGGGGAAAACATGGGAGGAAGGAAGAGGAGAGGGAGGGAGGAAGGAAGAGTGAAGGAAGGAGAGAAGAAAGGGGGGGAGGGAACTGTGTACCTGAACTTGTTTAGATATGGCTCTATGGTTAGCAATGTCTGCTGGTGTAGTAATAGGTGCGGCGGCGGGGCTGGGTCCCCAAAACCCCAGCCGCCTGGCTCGACTCGGCTAGCTTATGCCCCAAAATAATTACACACAAACTGTATTCTTTTAAACACTGCTCTGGCCCATTCCTATCTAGCCTCTTCTAGGCTAAGTCTCACATCCCGATCAACCCATCTCTAATAATCTGTGAGCACCGGTCTTACCGGGAAGATTCTAGCCTAAGTCCATCCTGGGTCGGAGCTGGGGCATGGCGTCTCTCTCTGAGGTGTCTGCTCCGGAGAGGAGAGCTGTGGAGTCTGAGCTCACTTCCTCTTCCTCCCGGCATTCTGTTCTGTTTACTCCACCCACCTAAGGGTGGGCCTATCCAATGGGCCTAGCAGTTTCTTTATTGCTTAGCCAATGAAATCAACAGATTGATATATGACACTCCCACATCATGCTGGGGATGTAGGAAGGAACAGGAATGGTTGCCAGTGTGCCAGCTCCTACATAGTTCTCTAATCCCCTTTAAACACAGCTGTATAGAAAATCAATACATAAAACAAACACAAGTAATATTAAGTATTTATTATGACCTATCACCAAGGTGATAAGTATTTTGAAAATCCCCGGTTGGTGGGTTCCTCTGTTGATTCAATAAGCTAAATCCAGTCAAATTAATAAAACCAGATTTGATAAACAGAACCAAGCAACTCCCAGGTGATTCTTGGGGGAGGCAGGAGAGAAATCACAGGTATCTGTCAGGGGCCAGGTCTTAAATGCTCTGTAGGCCTGGTCCCCAGCATCCCAGGGGGAGGAGCTCCAACTTAGCAGGCTTTTTGAAGGCAGGGTCTGGAGAGAGATGGGTGGGGACGAGGAGGAGGAGAAGGAGAAGGAGGAGGAGGAGGATGATGATGATGAGGAGGAGGAGGAGGAGGAGAGAGAGAGCAGAAAGACTTGGTCCGACCATGTTTATTCACAGTGAGGGGGCATCCTTGTCACTCATGTGTGCGGATGGCTAAAGAGGAAGATGGGATATGGCCCCTCAGAGTCTCCAAGGGAAGCTGAGAAATGTATTCTCTCAGCAGGAAACTAAGAGACTCAATGAGTTCCGTGTGTGTGTGTGTGTGTGTGTGTGTGTGTGTGTGTATTCAGGAGACCCATGGTCTCAGGATTGGTCCTCTCATGCCACACTGTAGGATCTGAGAGCTGAACTCAGGTCATGAGGCCTACACATAAGCACCTCTACCCTTATTTTATTTTTATTTTCTACCCTTATTTTATCTTTTAAGTTTTTTTTTAACTTTATGTATATGGGCATTTTGTCTACCTACATGTCTGTGTACCGTGCGACTACTGGTACAACCCAGAAAAGGACGTCAAATCTCCTGGAATTGGAGTCATGGTTGGCAGTCAAACATGGGTCCTCTGGAAGAACATCCAGTGTTCTTAAATACCCTCTCTCCATCCCCTATTTATTTTATTTACCTAGTTATTTCATGTAGCTCAGCCTGACCTCAGTCTCACTATGAAGCCAAGGATGACCTTGAATTCCCGCTTCCATCTCCTAAGTGCTAGGATTACAAACCTATTTCCCCAGGCCTGTCTTTTGGAGTCCCCAGGGTCTCCTGTGCTCTGCCGACTGAACTCCATTCTCTAGGTACTTCAGAGACATTCAGTTTGGCTCTACAGGACTCCAAAAGGAAGTGATGATCATCCAATTTTACAAACAGAGAAACCTCCCTCCTAATCCTTTGCAAACAGTTCCACTAACTGGGGACCAAGTATTTCAACATATGAGCCTATGGGGGGGGGCACTGGCATCCAAACCACCACTGCAGTCAACAAGCCTAGCTGTGGTCTTTGAGGAACAGACCCAGCTGGACTCCTAAAGATTCCTGTCTCTAACAAACAAAGCAGTAGTGTGCTTAGCTTGGAGGTAGACCGCTCACCTGGTATGCAGTCTTGAATAAGTTCACACTGAGCATTCATTTAAGCACACTGTTACAAAACTATTTACTTCAGATTTAATGTTCCCTTCTTCCGACAGGAGAAGCTCATAAAATTTAGGGACTGAGAAGACTTAGAAGGCTCTAGAAGCTCAGAAAGTTGCCAGACTCACAGTAGGCAGTATGTACCTGCAGGTAAGGCAGCTCTTACCTGGAACAGCCTGCAAGTTGGTCACTGGAGTACTTCATTCACGGGTTCCACTTGTATCAATCTTGTGTCTTTCGTGTGTCAATCTTGACAGTGTGTTCTTTTCTAACCTGTACTGTTGCTTTGCATTGAACAAAGTATTCTTGTTACTTTGAAATTCCTGTGCCCCTTTACTTCCTTCTTGAATAAGATGCCCAGAGCCTGAAAAGTCAGTGGGCTAGACCTCAGCCACCAGTGCCAGCTCTGTGAGCGTATGAAGACATACTGTTGCCACTATTTATACTATAACTAAATAAAAGGCATGGAGAGCTGGCCATGGTGATGCAGGTTTATAATCCCAGCACCCAGGAGGCAGCGGCAGGAGGGTCAAGGAGTTCAAATTTACTTTGGTTACATAACACTCTATCTCAATAAACCTAAGAAGGACTAAGGAAATGGCTCTAAAGGCTTTTTGCATATAAGTCTCATGACCTGAATGCCATCCTTGGAGCCCTTGGAAGGGTTGAATAAAAGGTGAAGCAGAAAAAAAAATTAGAAGCAGTATTTACTGAAAAGCAGCTAGTTTGTATAGTTATAAGAGATTTTTAATTACTTAAGGTGTTCAGGGCAAGGTGGCATACACTTTAATTCCAGCACTCGGGAGGCAGAGGCAGCCTGGTCTGCAAAGCGAGTTCCAGGACAACCAGGACTGTTACACAGAGAAACCCTTTCTCAAAAAGTTCCAAAAGTAAAGAAAATAAATACCTTATAGTCTATTTTTATTTATGTGTCTGTATGTGCACCCCATGCATGCACAGGTACCTGGGGAAGCCAGAGGAGGGAGTCAAGGCCCCTGGAGCTGGAGTTACACACGGTAACATGGTGTTAGGAGCTGGACTTGAATCTCTAGAAGAGCAGAAAGCACTTTTAGCTGCTGGACCATCTCTCCTTTTGAAGTTATTTTCAGCCATATGTGGGGGTACTCACCAGCAATTCCAGTACAGGGTTGCCAGTTTGAAGCTAGCCTCGATGACATAGCAAGACTCCGCCTCAAAAATCTAAAAGATAAAAAAAAATCTAGCTGGGTGGTGGTGCATGCCTTTAATCCCAGCACTCGGGAGGCAGAGGCAGGTAGATCTCTGTGAGTTCGAGGCCAGCCTGGTCTACAAGAGCTAGTTCCAGGACAGACTCCAAAGCTACAGAGAAACCCTGTCTCAAAAAAACCAAACAAGCTGGGCGGTGGTGGCGCACGCCTTTAATCCCAGCACTCGGGAGGCAGAGGCAGGCGGATCTCTGTGAGTTCGAGACCAGCCTGGTCTACAAGAGCTAGTTCCAGGACAGGCTCCAAAGCCACAGAGAAACCCTGTCTCGAAAAACCACAAAAAAAAAAAAAAGCCAAACAAACAAAAAACCCAAATTCTGACCTGTTTCCCCCCATGAAGAAGCATGTATTTGCAAAGGCAATCTTAATAGAATTGTTTCCATTATGACTCAGGGCATTTAAATATGCTCTCTCAATCTTCATAAAGATTCAGAACCAGCCGGGCGGTGGTGGCGCACGCCTTTAATCCCAGCACTCGGGAGGCAGAGGCAGGCGGATCTCTGTGAGTTCGAGACCAGCCTGGTCTACAAGAGCTAGTTCCAGGACAGGCTCCAAAACCACAGAGAAACCCTGTCTCGAAAAACCAAAAAAAAAAAAAAAAAAAAGATTCAGAACCTAATGATGTGTGCCCATATAGAGACAGGGACAGCCACGCTGTTTTCCAGCTGGCTGAGTCTCTCTTCCCCAGGGCAGTGTGGGGGTCCACACTAAACCCGAGGGGTGAGAATGTTTCCACTGTGATCAGAAAGACCTCACAGTAAGTGGGTTTAGTGAGGTTTACATGACATAAGCCAATTTTGTACGTTACCGCAGGGATGACTGGGCACTTGCTGTGAATAGGGTCCTTTTCTAGAACTTTCAGGGTAGTGATGGAGGAAGGTCATTGGTTAAATAAAAAGAAACTGCTTGGTCCTCATTGGTTAGAAGATAGGTGGGAGGAGTAAACAGAACAGAATGCTGGGAGGAAGAGGAAGTGAGCTCAGACTCCACAGCTCTGCTCTCGGGAGCAGACACCTCAGAGAGAGACGCCATGCTCCAGGCTCCTAGGCAGAGGCACGCGATGAAGCAAGCCGCCAGGTCAGACATGCTGAATCTTTCCCGGTAAGACCAGTGCTCACAGATTATTAGAGATGGGTTGATCGGGATATCAGAATTAGCCAGTAAGGGCTAGAGCTAAAGGGCCAAGCAGTGATTAAAAGAATACAGTGTCCGTGTAATTATTTCGGGGCATAAGCTAGCCGAGCAGGCGGCTGGGGTGTTGGGGACGCAGCCTTGCCGCTCCAATTACTACAGGGTAGTGAAGCAAAAGAGGCCTCTGAGGTGGTGCTTTGGGGCCCCAGACTTCAAAGGAACTCTGCGAGGGCAACCCCCCCTCCAAAATCACAAGGGCAGAAGGAGATATGGACCTCAGGGCACCACTGCTTGCTGGCATCACTGGGACAACACATTCCAAAGCAGCATTCCCAGTGGCTGTCTCCTTTCCTAAATTCTGAAACTGTGGTGACCACAGCTTCCTCCCTTTTGATCCCGTCCGCTCTCCATAGGTCTGCATGCAAAGGTCCCTGGTGGCTGCTATGGTTACAGTCTTCCATCTTATACAGCTGATATCCCTGGGGGAAGGAGAGACCCCATCTCCCTCAACAGGTTACAGTGCCAAGACTACAGGGGAGGGCTGGGACCGGGATCACAACATGTGAGTGTTCATACATGATCTGAAGCTTCTGTGAATGTCTGGAAAAAGACAGTGTAGTGAGCCCAGGTATTCCCTGGTCATGTCCACATAGGTGCCTCCTCGCCTGTTCCCTCCTTGAGACTGCTTTCCACAGACCGGTTCTACCACCATCACAAGTTCTACAGCTTGGCTCCCTGTCCATTAAAGATGGCCATTCCTTTAATTCCAGTACTCGGGAGGCAGAGGCAGGTGGATCTCTGTGAGTTCGAGGCCAGCCTGGTCTACAAAGGGAGTTCCAGGACAGGCTCCAAAGCTACAGAGAAACCCTGTCAAGATGGCCATTCTGGGTGAAACCTAGCCCCGACGGGCTTGAGGGCCTCCGTGCAGGTAGGCTGTGCCTTCTGGCTTCTAATTTGCCTACTTTGGGGATAAAGTTGAGCAAACTTGGCCTTCCTGCTTTGTGTAACACTGCCACCCAGCACAGGAAGTGGCCCTGGAAAACCAAACCTGCCCTCCCCACAACACGCAATTAGTGTTTTAATATTTGGATGTTTCAGTTCAGTGCCAGGTCTCCTGGAGGAGCCAGGACATAATTCCCGGTCCCTTCTTCCAAAACAAACCGAGGATCCTTTATTCTTGAGGTCGACTTCCTCTGATGAGGTTTTCCTGGACCTGAGGAGGTCTCTGTTGGCTCCCCTCGGCCTCTAATTACAGGTCTCACTTGCTTTCTCTGTTTCGTGGTTTGAGCTGGAGATGGACGTGAGGCTGATGTTCTGGCCTCGCTTTGGAGCATAGGCCTCTAAGCGGGGCCTTCCCTGTAATTCCTATTCCTCCTAGCTTCAAGTCAGCCCCAGATTTACTGAAACACCAACGTCAGGAAAGAACAGATGGAGCACGGGCTCCTTCCCAGTGTGCCACCTCCACCCTGCCTTATCAGGAAAACGAATCAGATGAAGGAGTCAATTTCCACTGTTGGCGAGCAAGCAAAGGCCTACTGCCTGGTGATGAAGACGCCAAGAGGCCATGGGAGTTCACAGGGTGGAGGCTGTCCTTGATCCTAGGGCAGACCCCTCGACTGTGGTGCACTGGAAATAGAGCCTCAGCACGGCTGTACGGAACAGGACAACACTCATCCCAGGAGGAGGCACGTGGTAAATTGAAGAGGGCTGTTCAGCTGGCCCGCTACCACCGCCATCCCATCCCCACATCCGTGTCTTTTTGTATCTCAGGCTGGCCAATCTCAACTGAGGTTCCCTCTTTGAAGATGTCTCTGGCTTGTGTCAAGTTGACCAAAAACGACCCAATCAGTGAGGAGTTATTTAGGTGGAAGGGACAGGAGACGGTAGAGCTGCTTGTGCTTCATAAAGGTGCGGGCATGCTGACAGCTCCCAGGCCCTGCTGCTGGCACCCCTGCTTTACTTCCGGGGGTTCTTCCAGACTCTCCCTCAGCTCGTTAAACCAAGGAATTCAGTCTCATCAGACTGTAGATCTCTCCCAAGAGCAGTTCTAGACTCCACAGGTAAAGAAGCCCTTAAATTTCATCATCGCCCTCGCTCCACCCCAGGCATGCACGAACAGGCACGGAAGTCAGATTGGCTGAGTGCAGAGGTCGGGGTGGAGCCGGCACAGAGCCCAAAGCGAGTCATAAAGGAAGGAGCAAGGTAGGGGAAACCTGGATAGTGGCCAAGGATTGCTGATCAGTGCGTGTGGCTGGTGTGAGGGTCAGGCGAGATCGTGGTTTGTCAGGCAAGGTTAGGAAGGAACGAATCAGGAGCTATAACTCAGTGCTAGCTCACAGCAGTGTTTGTTACAGCGAGATAACATAGAAAGAGGATTATGTTGGATTGGGCTCCCGGTTTTAGAGAATTCAGCTCTGACCCGGTGGCTTCGGTGCATGGGATAAGACCCCAGAACTGGGTATAAAAATGAGAGAGGGGTGCGAGCCCTGATAGTGTGGTTCCCTGTTCTCATTGCCTTAAATTCCCCACTATGCCCCCTTCCTAAATGATTCGAGTATCTTCAAATCATGCCAAGCCATTTTTTTTTACATTTGTATATATTGCCAAACCAAACATTTGATTTGTGTGTGTGTGTGTGTGTGTGTGTGTGTGTGTGTGTGTTGTGTAAGTGGGAACATGCATGCTTTGGAGGTTAGAGGACATCTAAGAGTCATTCTCTCTTTCTACTTGGTGAGGCCTGGGGGCTGAACCTAGGTTGTCAGCTTTGGCAGCAAACCCCTTTACCAGCTCAATATCACACTCGTCCTGAGGACCAACCTTTTAACCACAGGACTTGGGACATTCTGAATCTAACTGGGGCATCCCTGGTCTGAGTTCTTTGAAGCAGTAGACTGTACCTTCCCATACCGCCTCAGCTATGTGAGGTCTCATACTTAAAAACTGGAGGATGGGGGACTGGAGAGATGGCTCGTTGGTTAAGAACACATATTGCTCTTGCAGACAGAGAGTAGGATCCAAGTTTGGATTCCAGCACCCACGTGATGACTCACAGAACTATCCGTGACACCAGTTTCAGGAGATCTGAAGCCCCCTTTACATCCATTCTGACCTCTGTAGGCCCTGGGCATGCACATAGCGCACACGCATCCATGCAGGTGAAGCACTCACGCACATAACATGAAATAATCCAAAAAGTGGTAGAAAACTGGTAAGTGGAAACAGCTCCAGGGCTTTGTCAAGCCTGGCTTGACTCTCAGGTTAGAGCTGAGGGAAGCTGACATTGTAGGAAACACAGCTCTGCTCTGCTCGGAGGGAGGAGTAAAGGACGACAGTTGAAGGACTGGGAAGATGGCTCAGTGGTGAAGAGTGTGCACTGCTCGCCAAGAGGGCCAGAGTGCTTCCCAGCACCCATGGTAGACGGCTCACTTTCCAGCTCCAGGGCATCTGGTGCTCTCACGGGTTTTGCCAGCACCTACACTCATGTGCACATACTCACATCCATCATCACCACGCAGATATCTTCTCATGCATAATTAACATAAAGTAAAAAATATTTTTAGCTGGGTGGTGGTGGCACACACCTTTAATCCCAGCACTCAGGAGGCAGAGGCAGAGGCAGAGGCAGGTGGATCTCTGTGAGTTCGAGGCCAGCCTGGTCAACAAGAGCTAGTTCCAGGACAGGCTTCAAAGCTACAGAGAAATCCTGTCTCAAAAAAAAATTTTTTTTAAATAGCAAATGAACAAGGTGTGATGTATCATTACCCCTGTTATCTCAGTACGTGGGAGGCAGAGGCAGGAGGATCATGAGTTCAAAACCATCATTGGCTACGTGAGACACCATCAAGAAGCGGGAGCAGGACTTTGGAGAGATGGCTCAGATATTAAGAGCACTTGCTGTTTCTGCAGGGGACCTGGGTTTCATTCCCAGGACCTACATGGTTGCTAACAAATTCCCGAGACTCCAGATTCAGGGGCTCGAATTCACTCTTCCAGCCTCCCTAGGCTCCCGCACTGCATGCTTGTGTTGAACATAAATTCACGCGGACATACACACATATACATACAATTTTTTGAAATAATAGAGTAAATAAATGTTTAAGTGAGGGTTGAACATCCACAAGGCACCTTGGGCCTTGCTATGTCGTCCAGGCTGCCCTTGAACTCTCCTCCCTACCTCAGCCTCCCAAGATTATGGACTTTGCCACTACATTACACTCCGGAACAGACTTCTGATACAT